>NC_090937.1:1062824140-1064074140 GCF_040938575.1 Ambystoma mexicanum | reverse complement strand
CAGTTAGCATAGATATGAGATACCAAATTTAAACAAATAGTCCCGACTTTCTAAAGGAGTCGCCAAATGGTTTCAAGACTGGTCTCATCCATTATTGTTTATATAAGATAAACTGCATCATTAATACTTCTAACATTATGTTAATTTAGTAACGTCAAGAGATAATGCCTTCTACGTCATCCATACAATGTACAGATAAACAGAAAATTACCAAAATATACTGTGACCTTTCGCAGTACATACAGTTCACAAACTGAATCTTCTTCTGAGCTGTAGAGCTACACAGTGGTAGGATGGCTAGTCTCATGTTTGTCATTACATCTGTTTGTATTCTTGTTACATCGACTATACTAATACTTTTCCAGAACTGCAGTACATTTAATTCTCAAGTACGCTACCATTTTTATGGGTTCAAGCAACCCACAGTGCCTTCAAATACCCCTCCTCATACACAATGTAAACTGCAGTTTTATAAATTAAACCATATGCACAAATATTATTCTAATGACTGGACAGGCCCAAGTTAGCAAGCTTTCTTTTAATATAGTTGAGTCACTGAATGTGTATAGCATTGTTTGCTTATGAAACATCATGTCAAGTTTCAAGAATGGGGCTCAATGTTGGGACATCCCATAGTTTTAGCTAATATAGTTACCACTTTCATTTAGCTGTATTTTAGTTCGGTCAGAATAGTCAGAGTGCTGCTGGGAAAACTCAGCAAACTTTTCAAGATTGTAGTCTCTTTTTTTCTAATTACGTTTTATTCGAATTCCGTAAGCAGCAGCAGCAGAAATTGTTGGCATTTTATATACTTCTGTTGCACGCAAAAGTGTGCACCCACCATAACACTTGGAACAATTAAACACTGCCATATCTCATCTCCCTAAAGGTGTCATGCCTTTAGCTGTTTGGCCTATCCATTTTGCTCTTTTATGTAGGTGTATCACTAAATAGTGGTATCTATCGACCACCTCAAAAGCAGTCTCCTTGACAGTATAGGCAAATTGATGGTAAATTGGCAGGTTATCTAAAGAAAAGGTAATAGTCTTAGTTCATGTGTTATTAATAGCTCCTAGTGAACATGTTCAATTGTCACTGTAGACCAGCAGGAGTTTTTGAGATTAATATTTCACCATCTGTAAATAATAGAAGCCCCCACATTTCCCTCTAAGTGTGGGGCATCAATTTCAATATTATTCAATTCGACTGCAATGTTGTTTACATATAGTGTATAATAAGACCGACAGGGTGGGCAACACATACCCTTCGTCACTCCTCTGTTAATGCTAAGGGGTTTGGTTAACTGGATCTCCCAGACCTTTAAGTTGAGATAGCAATACCCTTGCGATGGATGGGGATGCAGACACTATTCATGCATCAATAATTGAAACAACTCAGGTAGTTGGCAAAAGGATAACTGATTTAATATCAATTATCCAAAACAGGGAGTACAACAGACATCAACAGATGTCTCAGCATAAGGACTCTCTCTCTACTTCTCAAAGCATTTCATAAAAAATGATATTTTTTTTGTACATGTTCATCATTGATGATGTTAACCTGTGTATCACTAACGTCAACCTAAGTGGCAAAAATTCAAAACCGACAGCTGAATATAATAGGGTCTAAACGGATCATCTATGTATACGATCCATATTTGTTTGGACAGTGAACTAATGTGATTTGATTTGATCAGGTGGGGCAACTAAGCCCTTCCCTTAAATATGTCACTACGAATGTCACTAAATATATGACATCTAATCGGCTACACAACTATAGGACCCTTCATCATGCGGCCCTCTATCATTGGTTACTTTTTAAATTGAGCTTTCAGTGTATTAAAATGCTATTTTCTAATAGATCTGACATCTTCTTGTTTTTGCCCATGTCCTCTGAACAGGAGCTTCGTTCTTTCACATGATTTGGATCTAATGTCAGCTCACCCCAGTCTGATATGGCCTTGGCTCATCCAACCTCGCCTTTCTGAGTTTCGCCTTTAATTCACTTATTTTCTGACTGCGACAAACTGAAAAAGAGGCCTTACTTCTTTTGCTCAGCACTGCTATAGTACATAGTGGAAACATCCATCTTTTACTGATTCACACATATATATATATATATATATATAGTTATGGTTAAGTTGGTGTTTCCATAGGAAGAGCACTTTTTGGGCGGCTTATAACTTCGCTCCCCCTGGACGAATCCTCACCAAACTTTATAAAAAAAGTATATGGCCCACTCTGAATCTTTTTGGAAAGTTTGGTGAGGATTCGTCCAGGGAAAAGTTATAGGGGGGTCCCAAAACTTTAGTTTTTTCCTATAGACATAATGGGAAAAAACTTTGCTCATGCCTACAGCCCAAACCGCCGGACGGATTTACACCAAATTTGCGTCAGGAGCAGCGGGTTGGTCCCGAAAACACGCTTTGCTTTATTTGGTGTAAATCTGTCCAGTAAAATGAAAAAAATGTAAGTGAAAAAAAGTTTGTGATATCTGTGTTCGCTTCGCGGACACACTTCCTTGTTCGCTCTGCGGACAAGAAGGTGATTGGGCAAGCAGCTTGCGTGATGTCTGCGGACATCTGACAAGCTCTCTCATTGGATGCGGTGAAAGCGTGCAGTACGTCTTGCTTCAGAGACGCCCGCCATCTTTGTTCCTCACATGAGAGGCTTTGTCAGCAGGAGCGGGATCTGCCGCCTGCACAGTAAGTCTTTCGTGTCTGTCTCCTATTCCTCCCACCCCCGCTCATGCCCCGTGTGTCCTTCTTGTCCCCCCCACCCCCACACATGCTCCGTGTCTCCCCTGTTCCTCCAGCCCCCCGCTCACGCCATCAGCACACGGTGGCCAGCGGAGGGCCAAGGAGCAGGATCTGCCGCCTGCACACGAACACCCTGTGTCTCTCTCCCTCCCCCCCACCCCCCGCTCATGCCCCGTGTGTCTCTCTCCCTCCCCCCACCCCCACTCATGCCCCGTTTGTCTCTCTCCCTCCCCCCCACGCCTGCTCATGCCCCGTGTGTCTCTCCCCCTCCCGCCCACCCCCCGTTCATGCCCTGTGTGTCTCTCCCACTCCCACCCACCCCCCGCTCATGCCCCGTGTGTCTCTCTCCCTCCCACCCACCCCCGCTCATGCCCTGTGTGTCTCTCCCCTCCCGCCCACCCTCCGATCATGCCCCGTGTGTCTCCCTCCCCCCCACCACCCGCTCATGCCCCATGTGTCTCTCTGCCTCCCCCCCACCCCCGCTCATGCCCGTGTGTTTCTCTCCCTCCCGCCACCCCCCGCTCATTCCCCGTGTGTCTCTCACCCTCCCGCCCACCCCCCGCTCATGCCCCTTGTGCCTCTCCCCCTCCCGCCCACCCCCCGCTCATGCCCTGTATGTCTCTCTCCCTCCCCCACCCCTGCTCATGCCCCGTGTGTCTCTCCCCCTCCCACTCATGCCCCATGTGTCTCTTCCCCTCACGCCCACCCCCCGCTCATGCCCCGTGTGTCTCTCCCCCTCCCGCCCACCCCCCGCTCATGTCCCCTGATTCTCTCCCCCTCCCCGCCACTCCCGCTCATGCCCCGTGTGTCTCTCCCCCTCCCGCCCACCCCCCGCTCATGCCCCGTGTGTCTCTTCCCCTCCCGCCCACCCCACGCTCATGCCCTGTGTCTCTATCCCTCCCGCTGCCCACCCCCCGCTCATGCCTGTGTCTCTATCCCTCCCGCCACCCACCTCCCGCCCATGCCCTGTGTGTCTCTGCCCTCCCTCCACCCCTGCTCATGCCCCGTGTGTCTCTCAACGACCCCCCACTCATGCCACGTGTGTCTATCCCTCCCGCCGCCCACCCCTCGCTCATGCCCTGTGTGCCTCTCCCCTCCCCCCCACCCCCGCTCATGCCCCGTGTGTCTATTCCTCCCGCCCATCCCCCGCTCATGCCCCGTGTGTCTATCCCTCCCGGCGCCCACCCCCGCTCATAATCCGTGTGTCTATCCTTCCCGCCGCCCACCCCAAGCTCATACCCGTGTGTCTATCCCATCCCGCTGCCCACCCCTCGCACATGCCCCATGTCTCTATCCGTCCCCCCGCTCATGCCCCATGTCCCTATCCCTCCCCCTGCTCATGCCCCGTGTCTCTATCCCTCCCCCGCTCATTCCCCGTGTCTCTATCCCTCCCGCGCCCACCCCCCGCTCATGCCCCGTGTCTCTATCCCTCCTGCCGCCCAGCCCCCGCTCATGCCTCGTGTCTCTATCCCTCCCACCGCCCCCCCGCTTATGCCCCGTGTGTCTCTCCCCCTCCCGCCCACCCCCGCTCATGCCCCATGTGTCTCTCTCCCTTCCCCCACCCCCGCTAATGCCCTGTGTGTCTCTCTCCCTCCCCCACCCCCTGCTCATGCCCCATGTGTCTCTCTCTGTTCCCCCCCACCCCCGCTCATGCCCTGTGTGTCTCTCCCCCTCCCGCCCACCCCCCGCTCATGCCCTGTGTGTCTCTCCCCCTCCCGCCCACACCCGCTCATGCCCTGTGTGTCTCTCTCCCTCCTCCCCACCCCCACTCATGCCCCGTGTGTCTCTCCCCCTCCCACCCACCCCCCACTCATGCCCCGTGTGTCTCTCCCCCTCCCGCCCTCCCCCCGCTCATGCCCAGTGTGTCTCTCCCCCTTCCGCCCACCCCCCGCTCATGCCCCATGTGTCTCTCTCCCTCCCCCGACCCTCGCTCATGCCCCGTGTGTCTCTGCTCCTCCCGCCCACCCCCGCTCATGCCCCTTGTGTCTCTCCCCCTCCCGCCCACCCCCCGCTCATGCCCCGTGTGTCTCTCTCAATCCCCCCACCCCCACTCATGCCCCGTGTGTCTCTCCCCCTCCCGCTCATGCCCCATGTGTCTCTCCTCCTCCCGCCCACCCCCCGCTCATGCCCCGTGTGTCTCTCCCCCTCCCGCCCACCCCCCGCTCATGCCCCGTGTGTCTCTCCCCCTCCTCGCCACCCACGCTCATGCCCCGTGTGTCTCTCCCCCTCCCGCCCACCCCCCACTTATGCCCCGTGTGTTTCTCCCCCTCCCGCCCACCCCACGCTCATGCCCTGTGTCTCTATCCCTCCCGCTGCCCACCCCCCGCTCATGCCCTGTGTCTCTATCCCTCCCGCCACCCACCCCCCACTCATGCCCCGTGTGTCTCTGCCCTCCCCCCACCGCCACTCATGCCCCGTGTGTCTCTCAATGACCCCCCACTCATGCCAGGTGTGTCTATCCCTCCCACCGCCCACCCCTCGCTCATGCCCTGTGTGTCTCTCCCCCCCCACGCTCATGCCCCGTGTGTAAATTTCTCCCTCCCGCCCATCCCCCGCTCATGCCCCGTGTGTCTATCCCTCCCGCCGCCCACCCCAAGCTCATGCCCTGTGTGTCTATCCCATCCCGCTGCCCGCCCCCCGCACAAGCCCCGTGTCTCTATCCCTCCCCCCGCTCATGCCCCGTGTCTCTATCCCTCCCCCGCTCATGCCCCGTGTCTCTATCCCTCCCGCGCTCACCCCCCGCTCATGCCCCGTGTCTCTATCCCTCCTGCCACCCAGCCCCCGCTCATGCCTCGTGTCTCTATCCCTCCCACCGCCCCCCCGCTTATGCCCCATGTCTCTATCCCTCCCGCCGCCCACCCCCCACTCATGCCCCGTGTCTCCCTTGTGTTACCCCCACCCATGCCCTGTCTCCCATGTTACCCCCCACCACTCGCTCATGCCCCTTATCTCCCTTGTGTTACCCCCCCACCCCTAGCTCATGCCCCGTGTCTCCCTCCTTTCCCCCACCCCCCGCTCACGCCCCGTGTCTCTCTCCCCTAACTCATGCCCTGTGTCTCTCTCCCCTTCCCCCACCCCCCGCTCATGCCCTGTGTCTCTCCCCTTCCCCCCAACCCCCGCTCATGCCCCGTGTCTCTCTCCTCCCCCCCCACGCCCATGCCCTGTGTCTCTCTCCCCTTTCCCCACCCCCCGCTCATGCCCTGTGTGTCTCTCCCCTTCCCCCCACCCCCTGCTCATGCCCCGTGTCTCCCTCCTTTCCCCCCACCCCCCACTCATGCCCTGTGTCTCTCCCCTTCCCCCCCAACCCCGCTCATGCCCCGTGTCTCTCTCCCCTGTTCCCCCCACCCCCGCTCATGACCTGTCTCCCCTGTTATTACCCATCCCCCGCTCATGCCCCGAGTCTCCCTTGTGTTACCCCCCACCTCTACTCATGCCCGTGTCTCCCTTGTGTTACCCCCCCACCCATGCCCTGTCTCTCCTGTTACCCCCACACCACCCGCTCATGTCCCGTGTCTCCATTGTGTTACCCCCCACCCCTAGCTCATGCCCCGTGTGTTTCTCCCCCTCCCGCCCACCCCCCGCTCATGCCCTGTGTCTCTATCCCTCCCGCCACCCACCCCCCGCTCATGCCCCGTGTGTCTCTGCCATCCTCCACCACCGCTCATGCCCCGTGTGTCTCTCAATGACCCCCCACTCATGCCACGTGTGTCTATCCCTCCCGCCGCCCACCCGTCGCTCATGCCCTGTGTGTCTCTCTCCTCCCCCCACCCCCGCTCATGCCCCGTGTGTAAATTCCTCCCGCCCATCCCCCCCTCATGCCCCGTGTGTCTATCCCTCCCGCCGCCCACCCCCCGCTCATAATCCATGTGTCTATCCTTCCCGCCGCCCACCCCAAGCTCATGCCCCGTGTGTCTATCTCATTCCGCTGCCCACCCCCCGCACATGCCCCGTGTCTCTATCCATCCCCCCGGTCATGCCCCATGTCTCTATCCCTCCCCCCGCTCATGCCCCGTGTCTCTATCCCTCCCCCGCTCATGCCCCGTGTCTCTATCCCTCCCGCGCTCACCCCCCACTCACGGCCCTGTGTCTCTATCCCTCCTGCCACCCAGCCCCCGCTCATGCCTCGTGTCTCTATCCCTCCCACTGCCCCCCCGCTTATGCCCCGTGTCTCTATCCCTCCAGCCGCCCACCCCCCACTCATGCCCCTTGTCTCCCTTGTGTTACCCCCCACCCATGCCCTGTCTCCCGTGTTACCCCCTACCACTCGCTCATGCCCCGTGTCTCCCTTGTGTTACCCACCCACCCCTAGCTCATGCCCCGTGTCTCCCTCCTTTCCCCCACCCCCCGCTCATGCCCCGTGTGTCTCTCCCCTACCCCCACCCCCTGCTCATGCCCCGTGTCTCTCTCTCCTTCCCCCCCACACCCCGCTCATGCCCCGTCTCTCTCTCCCCTTCCCCCCTTCCCCCGCATATTGCCCGTTTCTCTCTACCCTTCCCCCCCACCCCCCACTCATGCCCTGTGTCTCTATCCCCTTCCCCCACCCCCCGCTCATACCCTGTGTCTCTCCCCTTCCCCCCTTACCCCGCTCATGCCCCGTGTCTCTCTCCTTCCCCCCCACGCCCATGCCCTGTGTCTCTCTCCCCTTCCCCCAGCCCCCGCTCATGCCCTGTCTCTCTCCCCTTCCCCCTCACCCCCACCCATGCCCTGTGTCTCTCTCCCCATCCCCCACCCCCCGCTCATGCCCTGTGTGTCTCTCCCCTTCCCCCCACCCTCCGCTCATGCCCCGTGTCTCCCTACTTTCCCCCCACCGCCCGCTCATGCCCCGTGTCTCCCTCGTGTACCCCCTCACCCCCCACTCATGCCCCGTGTGTCTCCTGTTGCCCCCACCCCTGCTCATGCCCTGTGTGTCTCTCCCCTTCCCCCCAACCCCCGCTCATGCCCCGTGTCTCTCTCCTTACCCCCCACGCCCATGCCCTGTGTCTCTCTCCCCTTCCCCCAGCCCCCGCTCATGCCTTGTGTCTCTCTCCCCTTTCCCCCCACCCCCCGCTCATGCCCTGTCTCTCTCTCCCCTTCCCCCACCCCCCGCTCATGCCCTGTGTGTCTCTCCCCTTCCCCCCAACCCACGCTCATGCCCCGTGTCTCTCTCCTTCCCCCCCACGCCCATGCCCTGTGTCTCTCTCCCCTTCCCCCCAGCCCCCACTCATGCCCTGTGTCTCTCTCCCCTTCCCCCCACCCCCCGCTCATGCCCTGTGTCTCTCTCCCCTTCCCCCACCCCCCGCTCATGCCCTGTGTGTCTCTCCCCTTCCCCCCACCCCATGCTCATGCCCTGTGTCTCCCTCCTTTCCCCCCACCCCCCACTCATGCCCTGTGTCTCTCCCCTTCCCCCCCAACCCCGCTCATGCACCGTGTCTCTCTCCCCTTCTCCCACCACCCCCCGCTCATGACCTGTCTCCCCTCTTATTGCCCACCCCCTGCTCATGTCCTGAGTCTCCCTTGTGTTACCCCCAAACTCGCTCATGCCCCGTGTCTCCCTTGTGTTACCCCCCACCCATGCCCTGTCTCCCCTGTTACCCCCCACCACCCACTCATGCCCTGTGTGCTCCATTGTGTTACCCCCCCACCCCTAGCTCATGCCCTGTGTCTCCCTCCTTTCCCCCCACCCCTCGCTCCTGCCCCGTGTGTCTCTCCCCTACCCCCACCCCCCGCTCATGCCCCGTGTCTCTCTCTCCTTCCCCCCCAACGCCCCGCTCATGCCCCGTGTCTCTCTCCCCTTCCCCCCACCCCCTTCTCATGCCCCGTGTGTCTCCTGCTGCCCCCACCCCCCGCTCATGCCCCGTGTGTCTCCTGTTGCCCCCACCCCCGCTCATGCCCCGTGTCTCTCTCCCCCTCCCCCCACCCCCGCTCATGCCCTGTGTCTCTCTCCCCTTCCCCCCACCCCCGCTCATGCCCTGTGTCTCTCCCCTCGTGTTCCCCCACCTCCCACTCATGGCCTGTCTCCATCGTGTACCCCCTCACCCCCTTCTCATGCCCCGTGTGTCTCCTGCTGCCCCCACCCCCCGCTCATGCCCCGTGTGTCTCCTGTTGCCCCCACCCCCCGCTCATGCCCCGTGTCTCCCTCGTGTTCCCCCCAACCCCCGCTCATGCCCCGTGTGTCCCTCCCCTCCCCCCTCATGCCCTGTGTCTCTCTCCCCTTCCCCCACCACCCGCTCATGCCCTATGTGCGCCCTGTTCCCCCCACCCCCGCTCATGCCCTGTGTCTCCCTCGTGTTCCTCCCACCCCCCACTCATGCCCCGTGTCTCCTTGGTGTACCCCCTCACCCCCGCTCATGCCCCGTGTGTCTCCTGTTGCCCCCACCCTCGCTCATGCCCTGTGTCTCCCTCGTGTTCCCCCAACCCCCACTCATGCCCGTGTCTTCCTCGTGTTCCCCCCACCCCCCACTCATGCCCTGTCTCCATCGTGTACCCCCTCACCCCCCGCTCATGCCCCGTGTATCTCCTGTTACCCCCACCCCCTGCTCATGCCCCGTGTGTCTCCTGTTGCCCCCACCCCCCGCTCATGCCCCGTGTCTCCCTCGTGTTCCCCCCACCCCCCGCTCATGTCCCGTGTCTCCCTCCTTTCCACCCCCACCCCCGCTCATGCCCCGTGTTTCTCTCCCCTTCCCCCCCAACCCCGCTCATGTCCTGTGTCTCTCCCCTTCCCTCCACCCCCCGCTCTTGCCTAATGTGTCTCTCTCCCCTTCCCCCCACACCCGTTCATGCCCTGTTCTCTCTCCCCTTCCCCCCACCCCCCGCTCATGTCCTGTGTCTCTTTCCCCTTCCCCCCACCCCACGCTCATGCCCTGTGTGTCTCTGCCCTTCCCCCCACCCCCCGCTCATGCCCCGTGTCTCCCTACTTTCCCCCCACCCCCCGCTCATGCCCCGTGTGTCTCCTGCTGCCCCCACCCCCCGCTCATGCCCTGTGTGTCTCCTGTTGCCCCCACCCCCCGCTCATGCCCCGTGTCTCCCTCGTGTTCCCCCCAACCCCCGCTCATGCCCCGTGTGTCCCTCCCCTACCCCCACCCCCGCTCATGCCCTGTGTCTCTCTCCCCTTCCCCCACCACCCGCTCATGCCCTATGTGCGCCCTGTTCCCCCCAACCCCGCTCATGCCCTGTGTCTCCCTCGTGTTCCTCCCACCCCCCGCTCATGCCCCGTGTGTCTCCTGTTGCCCCCACCCTCGCTCATGCCCTGTGTCTCCCTTGTGTTCCCCCAACCCCCACTCATGCCCCGTGTCTTCCTCGTGTTCCCCCCACCCCCCACTCATGCCCTGTCTCCATCGTGTACCCCCTCACCCCCCGCTCATGCCCCGTGTATCTCCTGTTACCCCCACCCCTTGCTCATGCCCCGTGTGTCTCCTGTTGCCCCCACCCCCGCTCATGCCCCGTGTCTCCCTAGTGTTCCCCCCACCCCCCGCTCATGTCCCGTGTCTCCCTCCTTTGCACCCCCACCCCCCGCTCATGCCCCGTGTTTCTCTCCCCTTCCCCCCCAACCCCGCTCATGTCCTGTGTCTCTCCCCTTCCCTCCACCCCCCGCTCTTGCCTAATGTGTCTCTCTCCCCTTCCCCCCACACCCGTTCATGCCCTGTTCTCTCTCCCCTTCCCCCCACCCCCCGCTCATGTCCTGTGTCTTTATCCCCTTCTCCCACCCCACGCTCATGCCCTGTGTGTCTCTGCCCTTCCCCCACCACCCGCTCATGCCCCGTGTCTCCCTACTTTCCCCCCACCCCCCGCTCATGCCCCATGTGTGCGCCCTGTTCCCCCACCCCCGCTCATGCCCTGTGTGTGCCCTGTTCCCCCACCCACGCTCATGCCCTGTGTGCGTCCTTTTCCCCCCACCCCGCTCATGCCCCGTGTCTCCCTCGTGTTCCCCCCACCCCCAGCTCATGCCCTGTGTCTCCCTCGTGTACCCCCTCACCCCCCGGTCATGCCCTGTATGTCTCCTGTTGCCCCCACCCCCGCTCATGTCCCGTGTCTCCCTCGTGTTCCCCCCAACCCCCACTCATGCCCCGTGTATTCCTCGTGTTCCCCCACCCCCCACTCATGCCCTGTCTCCATCGCGTACCCCCTCACCCCCGCTCAAGCCCCGTATGTCTCCTGTTGCCCCCACCCCCTGCCCCGTGTGTCTCCTGTTGCCCCCACCCCCGCTCATGCCCGTGTCTCCCTCGTGTTCCCCCCACCCCACCGCTCATGCCCTGTGTTTCCATCGTGTTACCCCCCACCCCCCCGCTCATGCCCCATGTCTCCCTCGTGTTCCCCCCACCCCCTGCTCATGCCCCTTGTCTCTCTCCTCCCCCCCACCCCCGCTCATGCCCCGTGTGCGCCCTGTTCCCCCATCCCCGCTCATGCCTGTGTCTCATTCTCGTGTTCCCCTCACCCCCTGCTCAAGCCCCGTGTGTCTCCTGTTGCCCCACCCCCTGCTCCTGCCCCGTTTGTCTCCTGTTGCCCCCACCCCCCACTCATGCCCCGTGTCTCCCTCGTGTTCCCCCCACCCCCCGCTCATGCCCTGAGTTTCCCTTGTGTTACCCCCCGCCCCCCCGCTCATGCCCCGTGTCTCCCTTGTGTTCCCCCCACCCCCTGCTCATGCCCCTTGTCTCTCTCCTTCCCCCCCGCCCCCGCTCATGCCCCGTGGGCGCCCTGTTCCCCCCATCCCCGCTCATGCCTGTGTCTCCCTCGTGTTCCCCCACCCCTCGCTCATGCCCCGTGTCTCCCTCGTGTACCCCCTCAACCCCCGCTCATGCCCCGTGTGTCTCCCGTTGCCCCCACCCCCGCTCATGCCCTGTGTCTTTCTCGTGTTCCCCCTAACCCCCACTCATGCCCCATGTCTCCCTCGTGTTCCCCCCACCCCCCACTCATGCCCTGTCTCCATCGTGTACCCCCTCACCCCCCGCTCAAGCCTTGTGTGTCTCCTGTTGCCCCCACCCCCCGCTCCTGCCCTGTGTGTCTCCTGTTGCCCCCAACCCCTACTCATGCCCCGTGTCTCCCTCGTGTTCCTCCCACCCCCGCTCATGCCCCGTGATTCCCTCGTGTTACCCCCACCCCCCGCTCATGCCCCATGTCTCCCTTGTGTTCCCTCCACCCCCCTTTCATGCCCCTTGTCTCTCTCCTTTCCCCCCACCCCCGCTCATGTCCCGTGTGTGCCCTGTATCTCGCCCGCTCATGCCCTGTGTCTCCCTCGTGTTCCTCCCCACCCCTTGCTCATACCCCGTGTCTCCCTCATGTTCCTCCCCACCCGCTGCTCATGCCCCGTGTCTCTCTCGTGTTCCCCCCACCTCCGCTCATGCCCCGTGTTTCCTTCCTTTTCCCCCCACCCCCTGCTCATGCCCCGTTTGTACCCTGTTCCCTCTCACCCCGCTCATGCCCATGTGTCTCCCGTGTCCCCCCCACCCCCGCTCATGCCCTGTTGTGTTCTCTTTATACACCCCCCCTTCCCTTTCCATGGTGGCCATCTTGGTAAAAGATTTTCCTTCCTACACCGTAGGAAGGAAAATCAATTTTTTTTTTTTACCACCCGGCGTTCCCACTTTGAGGACATAAGATGTTAGTGGTCTTCATCTATTGAAAAGGATGTTATAGTGACGTTGCACTAATAAAAACCTTTAAAATGTAGTTAAAAAAAATGTAACAGGGACATTATGGTTAAGTTGCACTAATAAAAACCTATGAAATTCAATGAAAAAACGTTATTAAAGGGACGTTATGGTTAAGTTGCGCTACTAAAAACCCATGAAATTCAGTGAAAAAACTTTGTCAAAGGGACGTTATGGTTCCAAGTAAAACCGAAAAACCCTTGAAATTCGCCAGTTATGGTAAGCTAAGCAACCATAACTCGCGCCACCACCGTGCACTGCTAAGACTAACAGCAAGCCATCAAAGATGACATCACAAATGTCATTGATGACATCACTGATGACATCACATGTCTGGCTCACTCTTTTTTCTTTTGCTGACATATCTAGGCCTCATGGTTTTCTTCAGTAACAGTCAGAAACTAAAAATGGTATTTTATTTGTAGATGTATCCTTCAAGTAGGTTCTTACAGTAATTCCCTTTGAGTCCAGTCACATCATATGAAACATATACATACGGGAAGACACAAGCTTGAAAGACAGCAATCCTTTTTGTGCATAAAGATAATCAATAGACTTATGAGCACTTTCTGATAGTTCTGTTGTTTTTTTTTTATGGCTGTATTTTCCCTGTATATGGTCATATTTGTATACATTGTACTCACACTACTTTCCTTAGGGTCCAATCACATCAAGTGATACATATACCTAGGGTATATAGCAGCTTTGAAACAGAGCAATCATTTATTTGCATGAAAATAATTAGTTAAGTTATGAATTGTTTCTGCTACTACTTGTTTTTTTTGCTAACTTCACTTTCCCTGTATATACCCATATTGGTATGTGTTCTTGTTTCTTTGTGTTTTGTCTATAGTAATGCAATTATGTAATACATGTGTTTTATTAGCTTCTTATTACATATTTCACAGTACACAAAAATCTATTAAGAAAACAATTATCATTTCATTATTCAACATATTAACATTACGAATATTATTCTTTCATCTTGTACACTGCACACAATTTTATGTTTCTGTATGAGTAGCTTAGTATACTAGATAGAACCCCATAATAGAATGCTATTTATATCAATGCATCGTTCAATGCACTAATTAGGGTATGATATTTATTGCAATGATCCTTGACACTTGTTTCGCAACATTATAATAGGAATCCCTTGTACACATTTTTCATGAAAAGTACATACACATGTGATGTCATCAGTGATGTCATCAATGACATTTATGATGTCATCTTTGATGTCCTGGGTGTTAGTCTTAGCAGTGTACAGTGGTGGTGCGAGTTATGGTTGCTTAGCTTACCATAACTGGCGAATTTCAAGGGTTTTTCGGTTTTACTTGGAACCATAACGTCCCTTTGACAACGTTTTTTCACTGAATTTCATAGGTTTTTAGTAGCGCAACTTAACCATAACGTCCCTTTAACAAAGTTTTTTCACTGAATTTCATAGGTTTTTAGTAGCGCAACTTAACCATAACGTCCCTTTATATATATATATATATATATATATATATATATATATATATATATATATATATATATATATATATATATATATATATATATATAGTGCTACGTGTGATAGACAATGTGCTGTCTGGACGACTATTTTGATAGCTATGAAGATGTTAGACTTTCCCATGCAATAAGGCAGAAGTGTGCATACAAAGCACTCCTCCTTTGAGGTTCTCCTTCCCACTTCTTTCATATGCTGGTACCAAATGTTGTTCCACAAGCGTGCTGTACTGTCCAGGTAATCATTTAGCTCATCCTCCCTAGCATTTCTCTTGGATCTCGTTCTTTCTGTAAGACGTACATCAGCATAAGTTCTTCTTTCTGGACCAATCATAGACACATTTGTCAGTGAACAGGGTGCATTTATATATGCTGCTTGAGTAGGAGAAAGTTCAAGGAGTTTCATCCTTTAAACATAATCTTTAGGCATAAAATTTCTTGCAAAATCTCCATGTGTGACTTCTTTTTAGAAACTAACCTTGGTTCATTTATCACAGGACCAGGTGCTTTCATGTGTGTCTCTAAAGTAGGAACAATCATATAAGGTATCAGCTGCCTAGTAGTTGCCATGTCTGTATCCTACTTTTCTTCCATAGGAGGATACACAGGAACTTTCACTTTACTCATATCTACATAATAAGACGTTTGTACTGTGAGTGAGAGCAGTATTATTATGAACGAAATACAGGTGTAAATTGTGCATAAACATGACCACTTAAAGCAATAACATTTAATACATCATGGACATCTATCATGATCTTCCATGATGAAGTTTCTACTGATGCTGCCCATATTACACTTAAGCAAAGAAAAAGTATTTTTAATGGGGCAACATCATGCACTTTTCCTCGATCAGCTTTAGCAGGCTGACAATACAATAATGTACTCAAAATCCCAATAAAAGCCACAAATTGTCCTCTGACCGAATAACATGAAGATTTTCTTTCCGCATGAAACAAACGTTCCTCACTCGGTAAACACTGTTTTTTATCTTCTTCCTGGGAAGTTTCACTCTGTCCTTAAGGTTCCCTAGGAATATCCATTCACTTTGTGGATGATGTTTCTCAATATTTCATTGAGTACTGCATCGTTTCTCGATCTCTCAGGAAAGTGTGGATGTCGTTATGTCTCTCAACAAGATGTGGGCATTCCTCTGTCAGATAATGAATCACTGTGCTGACCAGTCTATGAGAATGATTCAGTGAAAGGGGCATTTGTGTTCTTAACTCTGAACTCAGAAAGCTGAAGGATCTGTTCAATTATAGCTAGGCGCAATCTACTCACAATTGGGCCATTTCTTGGATCTTGCAAGAACAAGTGAACATTTGTAGTTCTCCCCATGAGTGTAGGGTAAGCATGTAAAATGAACACAAAAATTGCAAGAATGATCCAGAAAGCGTTGTCGTTAGACACCACCATAGGTACCTTTAGAGACGACTTTCAATACAACAAGAATAGGGGACTCTTATCCTCTTCCCGGTGGTGAAAAAGAAACTGGCATATCCTTCTTTTCAATCAAGGCTAATTGTGCCTCAGTCCAATGTCAACACATTTCTGTAGCTCAAGAACAATTATTTTCTCTTAACCCCTTTTTAGTGACTTAAAGGAGTGTCTCCAAATAATCCACAGTCCAATAAAAACTCTTTATTTTACTCGCCAACATCTTCTGTGTCCTTCTTCCTCATCATAGACCTAGTCTGCACATGCTGTGGTTCTTCCCTGAAGCTCTCTTCAGATGGGGGTGAGGGTGAAGCGGGTTCTCCAGTGTTGATCTTTACATCGTCGAGAAGAATCCAAGCACGTCTGCCTTGCACTGTGACTGCAAATGGCATGACATCTTCCACAATGAAAGGGCTGTTGAAATGTGGTTCATGCCACTTCCGTGTGAAATTGTGAATTAGAACTGCATCTCCAGGAAACAGTTTAGGAATACACAATTGATCCGGTCCTGTTGCTGAAGCATCTCCTTCTGTGTTCTGCATTGCCTTACACCCCTTTCGTTTGAGCTGAGCTGAAATAACAGAAACACTTGAAGTCAAAGATGTGAGCTAGTCACATAGCTCCATTCCTAACAATTCTATTGTTGACTGGGTATCACTTCTATTTCTAGATGGAGGTGTGAGGGGTGTCCTCATCCTCCACCCTGTCTCTATCTATTGAGGGGTACGATGGTGCTCTGAACCTGGCTGATTTCTCAACAAATACAATGCCAGTGGTAGACAATGCAACCATCCTTTTCTCAGGGTCAATTTCAATGTAGCTATTCTCTCTTTAAGCAGGTTGTTGAGTCTCTCACATACACCATTTGCTTCTGGGTTATATGCCAATGAAATGTGTGCTTTATACTAAGCAACAAGCTTATCTGTTCGAAGACTTCATTGACGATGTGAGGGCCATTTTCTGATCTCAATACTTCACATATTCCCCACCTAGGAAAACCGGCTTGTACTAAAAATGTAGCTGCACAGGTGGAGTCTGGGTGTGTACATGGTCCAGCTTCGATCCACCTTGAAAAGGGACATACTACTACAATCATATATCTGTATTCGTTACAGACTTGAAGCATATCAACATATTCAATATGTAAGTTCTGAAAGGGACCATTAGGTCTCGGAATGACTCCTCTAATTGCGCGCAATGTGTGCCCAGCAGTAAACTTTGACATACAATACAATTTACTACATAAAATGCAACGTGTTCTATTATATTTGGAACAAACCAATCCTGCACTATGTTTGAGGCGAGGCTCTCTCTAGTAACATGCGCAGGGTAGTGCAGCTGTTCCAACGCCACCCTTAATAAGGCTACAGGCATGACCAGTTTACCAGTTCTGTCTTGTCCCCACAATGCCTCAGAGGGGTTTAAAGAACACCCACTCCACGTCCACAAGTATTTTTTGTCTTGGGGCGCTTCCCCTTGGACTTCTCCCAATTGAGTTCTAGATAGGTTGTTATAACAATTTGGCACACTCATCGTCACCACCATGCTTTCAATCACATCAGGCGTATCAAAAGAAACACTTACTTTTGTACATGCAATGCGTTTGGCTTTCTCATCTTCTTTTTTATTCCCACGTGAAATAAAACCTGCCCGTTTAGTGTGAGCTGCGCATTTTATGACTGCAATGGCTACTGGGAGTTGTAATGCTCTAATAAGCCTGTCCAATAAGGCTGAGTGCTGCACCGGAGTGCCATCGCTCAGAGGTAGCCACTCCTTTTCCAACATGCAAATTCTGCATGCACCATTGATGTCACATAGGCGGAGTAGCTGTACACTGTTACTTCCTGATCTGCATGATTCTCAAGCTCGACAATCAGTGCAACTAATTCTGCAGCTTGTGCCGAAAAGTGAGATGATAGTCGTGCACTTGACACTTCTTCGAACTCTTCATTGGCCGTGTGCTTTATGACAGTGGCACCTATATATCTTTGTCCATCATTTTGATAGATTCTAGACAAACCGTCAATAAAGAGAATCTCCCCAGCTGCCAATGCATTTACATTCACCCTTGGGAGCTTGCAATAGAAGTCTTCATAGTTTGAACAATAATGCTCATACTCACCCTTTGACAGTGGTTCCGCTACAAACGTGGCAGGATTCACTATTCTGCATCAAACTATTTTGATTGCTGGATTCAATATGACCACCTCATAGGCAGAAGACCTTTGAGATGTCAACGTACCTTTAGGTTTTTACAGAATGGCAAACAATGCATTCTCAACAAATAACATTATAGAACTTCCCATCACTATGCTGGCAGCCTTCTGAATGGCGAAGGTGGTTTTGCCAAAGATTGTTCGGACGCAAAGTGGCCCCTCATTACTGGGTCTAAAATCCCACTGTAATACTCAAGGGGCTTGTACCCCAATGTAGTTCATTGCATGAGTACTGCTGTCACAACAGTGCCATTTGTGTGTGAAAACAGGAAGAATTCCTCTGCATAATTAGGAATCCCTAGAACTGGAGCTGTACAAATCGTTTTCTTTAATTCATCAAACCCTTCTTCCATTGCCTCATTCCAAACATTTTGTTCCTGATTTACCTGTGCTTTTTCCAGAGCTTGCAACAAGAACCTTATGTATGAACTGTAGTCAAAGACCCATGTTCTCACATGATTACATAGTCCTAAAAATGTCTGCATGTGTTTTATCGTTACTGGCTTTACTGTCTTTAATATAGCCTCTGCCCTTTCAGGAGTAACCTTTTTTCCTTCATGTGAGATTAACTGCCCTATGTACAGCACTTCTTCCTGACAGTACTGTAACTTCTCCGTGTTTACTTTATATCCTTTATCTGCAAGAATAATCATCAGCTGAACTGAATCGCATCTGCACTTCTCCTCTGTGGTGCTACAGACCAATTGTTCATCCACATACTGCAATACAATACTTTCCAAATCAATATTGCTTAAGTCCATCTGTAAGACCCTATTGAACATAAATGGGGACTCACAGTTCCCCTGTGGTAATCAAGTACTTTTCAGGCAGGTTTGTCTGAACTTAAAAGACGTCAGATTGTGCAAGTCTTTGTGCAATGGGATTGAGAAAAACGCATTTTTCAAATCAATCACAGTGAAATATCGTGCCTCAACAGGTATGTTACTTAGAATTGTTGCCAGATTAGGAACTACAGGAACTCAGCCTCTACAATCTGTTTAATCGCTCTTAAATCTTGGATTAAATGCCACAAACCCCCTTTTCCTTTCTTGATTGGATAGATTGCGGTATTGCACGGTGATTCTGACATCCCTAAAATACCTCGTTCCATCATGGCAGATATCGTCTGAAAAATACCTTCTTCTGCCTCTCGAGACATGGGATACTGTCGTGCTCTAGGTAAAATTGCTCCTGGCTTCAATTTAATCTTTACTTCCCCAGCCCCCTTCAATAGGCATACATCGTAGGGTCCCTTTGTCCATAAGGAAACTGGTATCTTCGCCATGTCTTCCTCGTAATACTCTGGGCGTTTTAGTGCTCACATCATTTTCTGAGGAACCTCTCTTTTAATGGCTCTTACCCAGTAAGTAATGCTCATCTCAAAAATCACTAGATCATCAGATAGATAATCTCCAAACATCTCCTCATCAGTGACGTCAGTCAATCTATAACCCTCTCCAATGCCAATCACTGTGCTCCATTGCCTGCCTTCATGGTCATTCCCATAAAGCAACGCCATATCTCCTCGCACTATGGCTGCTTGTAATTCTAAAGGAAAGATTTGCCCTTCCTCTACATCCACAGGTATCTTTGGTCTATATAGAAATTCATCAGGTATTCTCATAGTTCTACCCACTAAGCCTGGTAGCCATGTCAACAGAATGTGTACCCCATAGTGAAAATCCTCTGGTTCTAATGGCACTCCTCATATGGCTAGCGTTCCTGAAAATGCCATAACAAACTCGCTTACATTTAAATGAAACATTCCTGGTGTCAAACACACTATGCCTTCATCAGTAAACAAAATTGTCATATTCAACTTGATCATTAAGTCTCGACCCAATATATTGACAGGTGTCTGTCTTGAATATAATAACGGTACAGACATGTCACACTCTCCTATAGAGACTGGTAGTGCATTAGTAAAATGAACTCTACTTGTAGCTCCTATGAAACCCTGAGTATTCATGGCATTTCCAGATATCGAAAATTTCCCCGATCATATACATGAGCGTGTTGCACATGCGTCTACCAAAAACAAAAAAAGGTTTGCCTCCTATATTAACGTCAACCCTCAGTTCCTCTTGAGGATTAGGCGTTATTGATAGTATAAAGCACATCAAGTCTCCCAGTGAGCTGTCCTATTGCCGGTAGATTCTCATTTCCATACCTGTGAAAGAATTCCCTCTTTCACCAGTGACACCCGCTATTATAGGAGTCATTATCTGTCCTGTGCACATGCTTTGCTGTATCTGCAAAGGTGACTGCTGTGACTGCCTTTGTGGCGGATTCATTGGCGGCTGATGTGCTTGAAGGTCTTGCTGTACTCTTGGTACTTGTGTCTGCTGCATCTCATTTTGAGCAAACCCATCTCCA
This sequence comes from Ambystoma mexicanum, assembly GCF_040938575.1. Taxonomy (NCBI): domain Eukaryota; kingdom Metazoa; phylum Chordata; class Amphibia; order Caudata; family Ambystomatidae; genus Ambystoma; species Ambystoma mexicanum. The sequence continues at coordinate 1,064,054,212 of NC_090937.1, read as the reverse complement.
TTCTGCTGCAAATATGCAGGCAGGTTTGACATCCATCCTCTCAAAAATGGATTATTCTGTACAGATTCTTGACTTCCACAAATATGTGCAACATACCCTGTCATTCCACATGTCCAAGATACAGGAGGTCTCCTAATCTGTCCTCCGTGCATGCCTTGGTTATTATTCTGCATGTTCTGCAACCCACTTTGATTATTCTGGAAGTTGCCCTGATTATTCTGAAAGGCTCTTCCTTGAACACCTCCCATTCCCCATGGTATAAACCCATAATTACTTTGGTTTAACTGTCTTTGATTATTCCCTTGTGGCATGTTTGCTGATTGCTGTGACCTGGATTCATCTCCACTAGTCAACATTTCCCCTACAATGGCGTATTTGGAAAGATTTTTTCTGCCATAATTTTGCCTTTCCTAGTATGTCTTTCTTTAAATTCTTTTCTTGCAAAAGCCTGCAATAATGTGCAAAGGTCAGCTGAATCTCTGACCATGGCTTTGCTTCCATGCCCACTAATGTCTTGAGCTGCTTTTGTACTGTCTGGCAGCCGTTGGCATAATATGTGATAGAACACAGGTATAGATTTCCCCCAAGCCTTGTGTGTCTCCAAAGCCCACTACTCTTGGAAATTCTGAATATAAACAAGCAGATCATCCCCTTCTTGCATCTTTTCGTCATTATAGTTCCCATATCTGATGTATCTAGACATAGCAGTCTAAGCGCTTTCCAAACAGCCACTCTGCAATTATTGAACAATGCTCTATCATGAGCAGTGTTAACTGTGATAACACTAGAATATCCTGCTCTTGACCAGACATCATCAGCTCTTTCCCCAAGAATGGCAATCAGGAGACCCTTAATGTACCTTATAGCTAATGCATTTCCTCCTGTAGTTTTCTTTAGCTCATGTATCCACTTCCCAGCACTAGAAATTAAACTTGGCAGTTTACAACTTAAATTATCTTTATCCACTTGCGGCCAAGGTATATACTGTGGTCTCGTTCCTCCCTTTTCCAACAAAGGAAACTGTGAAATCCCAAACTCGCATTCGTCACCCATCGTGTGCCTGTCCATAGCAGGGACAATAGTTCCACACTGCCTTCTACCTGGTAGTGAGCTTAGCCTGTTCACATATGGTGGTGAAGTCCCCGCTCTGACCATGGGATCTCTCTTTAGGTGATTTAGCCGCATCACGGAATCTGACGCCAAAGATATAGGGAAGTCTAAATCTTCCTTGTCCATTGACTAACACCCTTCAGGCCCACATATATTGCCTTCGTCCCATAAGCGGATTCTGTATCTTCATCTAACACCTCTTGTCCCCAGCTTGTGGGACCACTCTCTTCATCATCTTGCTCAGAGTTCGTCTACCTAAAGACAGCGCCTTTGGTTCAAAACTAAAGAGGCTCCTTCCTTATCAATCATTTTTCCCTTTCCCCTGCAATACTTTCTTGGACTTATGTCATGGTAGACTGTATCGATTGCATCTCCAATGCTTCTAGAGTCAAACTCATCCTCCAGATTTGTTCTGGATGGACCTGCTATCGGCTCACGTGTCGGAAATAATTCTTCTAAATCTTCCCACGACACTACTGGATTAGGATCCATTACCTCCTTTTCCATGCAATCATGATTGTGTGCTCTCTGCCTTCTCTTTAGTTCTATTTCATTGTCAAATTCTCTTCGCCTCCTTGCTTCCTATCTTACCCTGTATTCCTCTTTTTTTGTCATGTCGTTCTCTCATTTGCCCATCATATTTCTTCATCTCAGCATCTTCACATTCTTTTATCCCTTAATTTCTGTTCTTCCTCTTCCCTTATTTTCCTTTCTAAGCCTTCTTGTTCTTCGATCGCCTTCTGCCTGTTATCATACTTTCTATGCTCCTCTGCTTTTTCCTGTTCTCTCAGTTGCTCCTCTTGGTACAACTCTTCCTGTCTCTGTCTATCATTTCTTTTTGTTCTATCATCTTTCAAACTTTCCTCTCTTTATTTATCCTTTTTGTCCTGATCATCTTGATCTTACCTTTACCTTACTTCCTCAATGCTCTTACCATTGAGTTTGAGCAAAATCTGACAACCCATCCATTCGTTCTGTATAAGCGCTAACTCATCAGTGTTCTTCTTTTCTCCTTTCCATCTCTTTATTTCTCATCCTATATCTATAGATGTACTTGATCGCGTCTCCACTTGTCCCTCGGGACCTTAGAGATTACATCTCTCTTAGTATTTTTCTCGAGGCCCTCGTTGCTGCTTTGCACAGGCGACTCATATGCTGGGTTGCTATATCCTTTTTCAGCCTTGAGCTCCCTTAGTGGGTACCGCCTATCATCTTTCTGACTCTCGCCGTCTGCTTCAGGTGTGGCTGGTGGAGCGGAAGGCTCTTAACCCCCCTCTGTACATACATTAAGTATCCAATCCACAGGAGGCAGATCTTCTCTCTCCTCCTGTACATTTTTCAAAGCTCTAAGCTCGCTAGTCATTTGTCTAACTTTTTCCCCGTATATGCAGCATATGTGCTGCTAATACCTTTTAATACAATAAAAACAGTATGAACACGCATTAATCGTCGCTGGCTCAAAACCTTTTATTATTTTGTTTTTTACTTCAATCTGCTAAACATATCATCAATTCAAGTTCATTAAACATACGCTATGTCTTTAACAACTCTCGTGTTTTTCATCAACTTTGTTTTACTGTTTTATAACTTTTTATACAATCACATAAAACAGACAGACGGACAAAGACACTCGGCCGGCCATATGTAGCCTCGTCGAAAACTCACGTCTGTCAACTCAAGAACACCTGAAACTCCTGATACCTCCGGAGACATGCGCTTATGCTGCAATCTTCATTTCCATTCCTTCGCGATGCGAATAGATTCCCCACGAGACACTTCCAGGGAAGCCAATGATCTCAGGTCCAGTCCTGCTCCCCAGCCATGTAGATTAGCGCAAATAGAAAGCCAAGGAGACCCACACCTCCTTGTTCCTTACGCGCTCCATTGCTCATCCTACATCGGGAGCGCACCATAACCTGCGTCGAATATGCAGCGTCCATCGAGTCACTTCCGTGTTCTGGCACCATCTACTGGGACATGTCACAAAGATCAGTACACGTCATCACCCTGCTACGGATGCCGCAGAAGATACACATCGAAAGTGTTCTGCATTCCAACTCGACATGTTAGAACGCTCCATGATGACCCGACAACGTCATCATTTCTCCGATAATGCCGTGGCAGGCACATCTCCAGCCGGGTCGTATTACTGCAAGGCAACAGGCATCCATGACTGCCAGGATCCCATTAACCTGCAAAACGTCTCCAGGGACGACGCTGATCTGCCCAGCTCACGCTATTGGCCACGACCACGGCAACTCTCTCACCTCCTACATCTCCACTCAACCCACTGACTCTGGACCCAAGGGCCTTCCCCTCACGGTCCCTGCTGCAGACGGTGGATAACTGCCCACAGAGGTTTCTGAGTGCCAATCTCCTACTGGCATGGAGTGCACCACTTTAGATGTATCAAATGCCGGCTCTGGTCCCGAGGGCGAATGTGCTAGCGAGCCTCCGCTACAGGCTGGAAGGAACACCTTTGAGCGCTCAAGCAGTCCAGGCTCCCGCTCTCCCTCTCTCAGGAGCCACTTGGACTTGTTCAACACCACCCGGCTTGTTAAACTGCAGGCTCTGTTCCGGACCTCCAGAGCTGCATAGCTGGCTGCTTCCCAGGATGAGGACACTTGGAGGGCGATGTCCTGATCAGCTGCTGTCCCCTCCTCTTACAGGTGGGGGCCAAATATATTTCCTGGACGGACTCACGGGCAGGTTGGAGGACTCGTGGGTTATGTGCATTGTTTATTATTTCTTGCACATCTATTTTTGCCTATTTTCCACAGAATAATTGTAGTTTTGTCGCACTGTGGATTTTGCCTTGTAATTGTGCTGGGATTTGTACATTTGTCTCTGTTTGCCACATGAATGCAGTGATGGTAGAGTAGAAAGTGAAGTGCTACGGGCGGAGATTTAGGCTACATAGGAAATTATTATATTGTTGCCCTGTGGTTATGCAAGGACTTGGAGTTCTAAGGGGTGTTTCAGTCGTAGTAGTAGTGCACATTTTTGTGTGGGTTTGCAAGTGTTGTGTGCATGGGCTAGTAGGTGCTAGGGGTCACACTTTGGGTGGCTTGTGCCATTTTGTTTTGGAGCTTTTGGTGGGTGTGACCACTGTGGCAGCCAGTTGTGCTGGGTCCCACATTAGGAGGTGGTGTACTTATTTGGCAGGGACTAGGGGTCCCGTGGTTGTAGAGGTGTTCTGTGTGGCAGGGTCTAGGGGTCCTGGGTGTAGAGGTGTTCTGTGTGGCAGGGACTAGGGGTCCCGGGGTATTAGAGGTGTAGTGAGTGGTGTTCTGTTTTTGGCAGCGACTAAGGTCCTGTGGTGCATTTTGGTGTGGCGTCTAGGTTGGATTTAGGGGTCTTTTGGAACCTTTTGGTGAGCTTGTGCATGGTTCCACTGGGACCACAGATGCATAGTATCTACAGGTTGGTTGAGTTAGTGGTAAAGTGTTCTCTATGGTTTTAGAGTGTTGGAACTGATGTTGTTAGTTGTGCTTGTTGTTGCTCATTAGAGTTGGGTTAGTGCCCGGTGGTTGCTCTTTTGAGTTGGGTTAGTGCCCGGGGGTGGCAGCCCTGGTGCCCTGGGGTGCAGACCAGGGTGGAAGGTTGTAGGTGCACTGAGGGGTTGTGGTTGTTAGTGGTATATCCGTTTTTGGGGATGCTGGGGTGTGGCAGGCCCTAGGCTTTAAGGGGCAGCTTGAAGCAGGTGGAGTTCTTGTTTATTGTTTTGTTCCTTGAGTTGTTATTCCAGTTCAGTAGAAGGGAGGTGCAGCCCTTATTCCATGTCGGTGGGTTCCTCTGTTGATTTGGTGGATAAGGGGTAGTTAAAGTGTTGTAGGTTGGATCTGTGTTCCTTTTGAGCAGGTGTCATTGTGCAAGGTTATATTTCCACCTATTTTATGCTTCAGGTTTTATTAGTGGGGAAATAGTTTCAATGGTGTCAGCGCGCTTCTGCACCTTTATGGTAGTCTAGAGTGTTTGTGCTCTGTTGTTGGCCTTGGTGTGTGAATGGGCTACATGTGGACCGTTTCCTGGGGTTGGGTTTCGTGTTCATATGAGCTTGGGTGTTGCTGGGCAGGTACGTGGTGGCCACACGCATTTGTATCGGTATTGTGTAGGATGGTACTTTGAGTTTAGGGATGACTGGTACTCTTCCAATTTTGGTGTGTTCCTATTATTAAATTAAGGGAGGGAGAAGTGTTATAATGAGTGTCTTCCCTCCTGTGTCTTCCCTGCAGTGGTGATGTCAGTGGAATGTGGTGAGGTCACTGTGCTTAGAGTGTTGTCATCTGAATGTGTGTTCCATGTGGGGGCAGTTGGAGATAGAGAGCTGGATGGCAAGGATGTGCCGGTGTTTCTTGCTGTGTACTTAACTAATAAACCCATATAACTTACCTGCTGGCTCAGGTGTGTTGATGACAATACGACTTTGTTCCACCGTTCCTTCTGTTATGTTCTTTAAAACACAGTCACTAGGCGTACTCTTTATCGTGGCTCCTCCTCACGATATTTCTTAATTTCTTGGGGAGGCCAAGCCAATTTTTAATCAATATTTAACACCACCTCCCTCTGTTTTTTGTTTTCCCTTTTATCACTTTCTTCGCCCACTGCCCATTCACTCTTTTGCCACCTCGTTTTCTAATCACCATTCAAATTTTTCAACTTCTGAATCTCGAGATTGCACGCCTCATCAGTAGCCTCTTCAACTTTCCATCCGTTCAGCTTCCTGTAGACGCTGGGAGGGGTTTCTGCATGGAAACAAGGAGACCCGTCTAACCTGGCTGCAAGACTTTGCGTTATTCTAGAAACCGCTATCTTCAGTGAGCCTCACTTTCTTTCAGCCGAATGGCAGAGCTTGTGTGATATTTCCGGGACCTCAAAAGCTTACTTATCTCAATGGATTATCTAACCATGCTCTGCTACCACATGAACTGGATCTCCCAGCACTTTAAGATAAGATAGCAATACCCTTGAGATGGATGGGGATGCAGAAATGATTCACGCATCAATAATCGAAACAACTCAGGTAGTTGGCAAAAGGATAACTGTTTTAATATCAATTATCTAAAACAGGGAGTACAACAAACATCAACAGATGTCTCAGCGTAATGTCTTTCTTGAGACTTCTCAAAGCATTTCATAAAAAATTACATTTTTATAGTACATATTCGACATTGATGACATTAACCTGCGTATCACTAACATCATCCTGTGTGGCAAAACTTCAAAACCTACTGGTGACTGTGATAGGGTCTGAACGGATCATCTAGGTATATGGTCCATACTCGATTGGCCAGTGACTGAGGTGATTTTCTTCTTAACATCAGGTGGGGCAACTAAGCCCTTCCCTAAAATATGTCACTATGAACGTCACTAAATATATGATGTCTAATTGGCTACATAACTAAAGGACCCTTGATCATGCATTCTTCTATCATTGGTTACTTTTTAACCTCCATCAGTACCTTCCCAACCTATGTTAGCAGCACACAGGTTGAGCATCCAGGTGCTGGAGCACTCGTCTTAACCTTAGCTACCCACCAATTAGTATGACCATCCTTCATCACCTCAGTGGCCTGCTGTCAATTAGAGCTTTGAACTTGTCCTTGGAAATGCTACTGAAGAATTCAGGGAAGTGAAGGCACACTCTGCCTTCATGTGTAGGTGTGACCATCATGCTCATCCAGCTTCTTCTCCCCACGTGACTAAGGAGCACAAAATTGATCTTTCAGTGTAATAAAATGCTATTTTCTAATAGATCTCTAACGTCTTCTTGTTTTTATCCATGCATTCTGAACAGGAGCTTCATTCTTTCACACGATTCGTATCTAATGTAAGCTCAACCCAGTCTGATATGGCCCTGGCTCATAAAGTTTCGCCTGCAATTCACTTATTTTCTGACTGCGACAAAATGAAAAAGCCCCATTCCTTCTTTTGCCCAGCACTGCTTTTTAGGTAGTGGGAACATCCATATTTTACTGATTCCATTATTACACGGCCCACACTAGTGGCCGTGTAGTTATGGTTAATTTGCTAAACCCATAGGAAGAGCACTTTTTGAGTGGCTTATAACTTCGCTCCCCCTGCACGAACCTCACCATTTGAGGTGTTCAGAGTACAATTCCCTAGCTTTTCAGTGCTGGACTGCCCCAGGACAGGGCAAAGAGTGGTATGATTGGGATATTTCTCCTCTGCGAAAGATAGTGAGCTAAAGAATCTTTAGGGTCCTACCCTAAGTTACAAGGGGAATCCAGACATTACTATTACATATTTACTATGTGTCTGTATTTGTAAGGTGGCAAGACCCCCACATCGTTCACCTCGTTAGTGAAACAAAGTGGGATAGTACAAACACATGTGTGCACATTATAGGACATTCTCGTACGAGCACATTTTGTCAGGGCTTGAGATTTGCTCCTTGCAAAAAATGGTCATGTGATTTGGCGTGTGAGATAGTGAACTAAAGAATCTGGGTAAGGCTCTCACAACCAGGACTAATGTCTGGCAGAGAGACTTCCAGGATCCCCCTTGTTTTTTGCATATTTACGTAACTTTGGGTCCTGTCCTAAATTACTAGGGGAATCCAGACATTACTATTATGTATTTACTATGTGTCTGTATTTGTAGGGTGGCAAGACCCCCACACCTTCACCTCGCTGGTGACACAAAGTGGGGTAGTACAAACACACATGTGCACCTTATAGGACATAATCGTACAGGCACATTTTTTCAGGGCTCGAGATTTGCTCTTTGCGAAAAATGTTCACATGGTTTGGTGTGTGAAGAGGAGATGGGATGAGCAGACAGGTGGTGTGGCCTGCCTGTGGGAGTCTCTGGAGAGTGCAAAGTTCTCCATAGGAACAAAGTAAATCCGTAGAAACGTTGCCCGCGTTGGTGATTGATAGGAAAAAAATAATATCTTTTTTAAATATATTTCATTACTGTCTGAAGGGCTATTGGCTGCCATTGTGAGTGAAGGTCAGCATCATTAAATTTTTGCTTCCGAGCTGAGGAAACCCACGCATCATACACAGTATATGCTTCAACTGTTTGACCTTGAACCAAAGCTAAGATTCCAAAAGGAATGCATGAAGGGAGGGATGTAACACTGTCAAATATGATAAGGTTCGCCATTCCAAAACTGGACAAAGGAACATGTAATTTCAGTTTATGAAAATGTGTTGCCCCGAACGGAGTGTCAGCGTTACCCCGAGAGAATGGAAATGCCAAATATTATGTATGTTTTACGATTTTATAGACCAACGAGTCAACTTACCATTTGCCTACCGTTATTGCTGCCTTACATTGTACTCGGTTGTTGTTTGTGTCATATTGCAACGACACGCAAATACAACCTGTGCGTGTCGTGGCCTTTCTCCCGTCCACATGGGCAGTTCAGTATCGAGATGCGTGTAGTCCACTAGTGGGTTCCCCCACGTTCCACAAATGCGTAATTCAACACTAATATTTAATTAAAATTCAGTCTATGTGTACTTGTTTGTCTTAGCTTGCTCCCTGATTGTAGCGTCAGCATTCCATTTCGAGGTCAACATACTCCATAGCACTAACCTCTGAAGCAAATTGTAGACTACTTTCCAGGTTGTTTTCTCTGTGTTCCCATTGTTTTGATGTCCGTGTTCAACATTGGTTTTAACACAGGCCGAATTAATGGGTAACATGATAAACGGTATTAAAGATTGGCTACTGAGACACATTTCTGTTATCTTTTTGTAATCAGCTATATCCTGCCTTTTTGCGATTGTCATCGATTCCAGATACCAACTGACGGGTTTTTCAACCGGCAGCTGCAGATACACCTGAATGGCTGCATAACAATTACTATTCTTTGGGACGATCGCCACGGGCCGATACGCCCGTACGCGGTACCAGCTATAAGGAGCAACCTGACATCGTTTATGGTAGCCTAGCGCCAAGCTGATGCCAAAGCCTTGCGATTCACAGTGCGTCCAATGCGCTTTTTATACCCAAAAGGAACACTGTGTGATTTGTGGATCAAGAATGAAGAAAAAAAATGACGCATTTACTTGAATATGGCAATCGCTGGATGTTCTCGTAGTGTTTATTGTAAAATAAAAGTACTTTAAAAATTGTACAGTTTTGCTATTTCTTTTAAACGTATGGTTTCATATTCAAAATTGGGACGAGCTGTGCTATGAGATGATGTGTGTTGATATTCCAGGTACTGCGTCAACTAACGTTATCACGTAGGTGATGACTGGGTGCGTTTGGCTACACTACCCAGTAACGTCCTGGAGATAGACATAGAATATCACTAGGTTTGATGATGTCAGCCTCAGGGTGGGGTACATTAATTAGGGCCGCCAGGGCAGTCCACCTTGGGCGATGCAGCAACGGATAAGATTATCAGAAGATGGCTGTGCCCTGCTGCCTGATTTTGCATGTGTAAAAAAGAGGAAAACTATGGTATGGTGCATAGGGAATGTGTGTACGCTCGATCAACGTATCCCCTTCGGGACAATAATATTTCTGAGCACACTATTCGTTTAATAGATCCATTTTTTGCTCCATTCACTGCAGACAATTTTCTAAGGTCTCTGTTTATGTATTATTTTTAATGTCTGTATGGTGTGTTTAAAAAAAATGTGGTAAGTACACATAAAGTAATGGATAATAATTGGTTTATATAGGGAAGTATAGTGTCTACCATTAGTATCACTGTTTTCACTCATGTCACGTTATTGTCAAGTTATGCTACTAAAAACCTATGAAAGTCAGTAAAAAAAAACTTTGTTAAAGGGACGTTATGGTTAAGTTGTGCTACTAAAAATCTATGAAATTCAGTGAAAATGTTATGATCTCATCTTTGATATCCTGGGTGTTAGTCTTAGCAGGGAAACTTGTTAAAGGGACGTTATGGTTAAGTTGCCCTAATAAAAACATGTGAAATTCAGTAAGAAAAACTTTGTTAACGGGATGTTATGGTTCCAAGTAAAACCGAAAAACCCTGAAATTCGCCAGTTATGGTAAGCTAAGCCACCATAACTCACACCACAACCGTGCACTGCTAAGACTAACACCCAGGACATCAAAGATGACATCACAAATGGCCACCATAGAAAGGTGGCCACCATAGAAAGGATATGATATGGCATTTATGATATGATATGGCATTTGTAACGCGCCTATACACAAGTGTTTAGGCGCTATAGGGAAAGCTGTTGTTCCATGCAGGGCCCCTCTTCGCTTTCCATGGCAGCCTGCAAAAACCAAAAAGGAAACCCTGTTAACATATTAGCATGAGCACTTTTTTCTTCCCTTTCAAAGTTATCGTAATGTGGAACAACTTTATCACAAACCCAGACCCAGGTGGACAGGCCACTGTAATCCTATCTCATCTCCCTTCTGGTCATGCTCAGTAGCCACATGGTGTGGATCATGAGCTTATAACATGAACCCGACATTCTGCCCACTTCCCATAGCTGCAACCAACCCTTCATTCAATAAATGTATACCGCTAGGTTTTTTTAACAACATCACAACACTTGTGCAATACGAAAACACTCCCACATCTCGTCACATAACCAACACTAATGATATTGTACACCTTTTTTGGATGAAGTTCCTCTCCTCCGTAGCCAAATGTACCCATAAGCACCTACGTGCCGGGATGCAGAACCTGAAAATGAACATACAGCGACGTACAATGTAGCACGATACATTTTGAAATAATAAACTGGTTTTTAAAAGAAAAAATCAACATTTTAGAATTTGTAAAGTAGTTTTATTTGACAATAAACGGTCTGAGACGATAGGACTATTCCCATTTAAAAAAAAATTGGAACATTGTTTCTATGGGCGTCATCGAAAATGTTAATGGTGAGGCACACGTTCCTCTTTTCCCACACATAAAGAATGCGTTTTCGTTAAAGAAACCACTTTGCTCGCACATTGATTTCCAAGACGTCGCCATGACCTTTGCCCTACACCACCATAAAAGAAGGTATGTTACTCCAAATGGCCTCTTCAGCGTATGGACAAAGGGGGCCAGCGCAATCATCCCACAAAATTGTGACGGACATGAAGCCGGTCACAAGCAGTTGCATCTGGCGTGGAAAAAAGCCATCACTCGGCATTTGGAATCCATGGCAAGCACAGTATGGCAGGATGTAGCTGGTTGGGAAACGTTAATGAAAACACGTATCAGTACCCAACCTTTACCAAACAATTTTAAAATAAAAAAAAAGAACGTGGAAACTAATAGACACATCAAAATGATCATACATGACATTTTAATTAATTATTAGCGTAGAACATGGGTAAATGTAGTAATAGCCAGCAAATGCTGAGAATCTGCACTCTCCGTAAGTGAGAAAAAAATAACAACTGCACAGAAATGTACTGCTTCATTTATATTGTCAAAATTACTGTTTTCGTATTAAAAAATTAAAACTCGGTCCGGTGTACAGTCGTCAAAATTAAACTTACATGATATGTACCGCCTCCATTGTTTTCGGTAAAGTCAGACAGTAGTGCTTTTCCACCAAAGATTCTTCGTGAAGTGATATTTCATGTGCCTTACAAACGTTTTTGAAACATAACCTTATCAAATGGTATGTTTTGCAAATGTTCACTCCATGAATTCTTACTAAATTTTCCCTTTAGCTCAAGGTCAAAAAACAATTGACCCTTAAGGTTCAGTTGGATGCGTGGGCCTACTGAGGTCGCAATCAAAAAAGGAAAGCAAGTGACCTTCGCTCAGAATGCAAATACATTCTCACTTTGCAACAACATATGAGAATCCATTCATGAAAACCGCTACTCCCATACACTTGTAGAACCGCTGTTTCCATCAAACAGTGCAGGTGGCTGGCTCAGATTTGAAAATCTAGGACGCCAGTCTGACTGCAATATTAATGTAAATGCATTGTAACACAGACGCAGTAATTCTTTGCCGTACATGGAGCACCAAATTCCAATTTACCGTATGATTTTGATGACAAGAAAACACCACTTTCTGACTTCCTGTTGCCACATCCCATTCCAGCTTCATTAACGCTCACCTACCAAAACAGTATTTCATAAGGGAAACAAGTGAAGTTGTGTCTTGTTTTATATGTGTTACCAGCGATGTCCGCGTACACCAAAACACGAACGAAACATGACGGGCGCAGCAAAAGAATCTGATGCACTTCACGCTGATCCACAACCAATCAGTGAAGGCGCTACATGTCCTCGGACATGACGCTATAGGTTAGCCAATCAATTTCTTGTCCGCGGAGCAGACAGGGAAGTGTGACCGCGGAGCGGACATAGATATCACTAATTTTTAGAGACATACTTTTTGGTCGTTTTAAAAAAAAAATACTGGATGTATTGTCAGCAAATTTACAAAAGCACGCTTTCGGGACCAAGCTCCTGCCGCACATTTGGTGAAAATCTGTCCAGCGGCTTGGCCTGTAGGCGCGCACAAAGTTTTTCCCCCATTCAGTCTAGGGAAAAAAAAGATGTTTTGGGACCCCTCTCTATAACTTTTTCCCCCCGGATCAAACATCACCAAATTGCAAAAAAATTCAGAGTGCCCTATATACTTTTTTTGCAAAGTTTGGTGAGGATTCGTCCAGGGGGAGAGAAGTTATAAGCCGCCCAAAAAGTGCTGTTCCTATGGAAACAGCAACTTAACCATAAATACACAGCCACTACTGTGTAATATATATATATATATATATATATATATATATATATATATATATATATATATATATATAGATATTGGCGCATGTCACACCACACTATATTCACTATAAAGCTAGCCTAAAGAATACTTTTCTGCTTGCATTTCATTGCATATTTACCATGTGAAATAACTTAATATCTTCATTATTTCTGTAGCATAAGTTTCTTCATCTTGATACCAAGATGTCATGTATTGCGATACTTTCTTGAGGCCTTATAGAATTGCCTGCATTCTCTGGTCGCTGCATCCCTTCTCTATATACGTCAGTTTTGCATTGTATGGCATCATTATTTCTCTTTGTTGTTTATTCGATTGTCCTGTTTTCTTCCAGACTATCACTCAGACAGCCATCATACTGTCTCATGTGCGGGTATGGTTGCCTCAATGGCAAACTTGCTTCCAAGATTCTCTTCGGTATCTGTAATTCAAATGGCTTTGTTTGTGTGTCATATTCTGGTTTCCAGCAGATAGGCAATATGGCAAAGTGATTGAGGTATCGGTACTTAGCTCCTTTTTTACACTCCTATTGATCAAATATAGTTGCCAATAGATTGGCAAAGTAGTGTCAATTTGGGAAATCTTCAAAGTACAGCTCAGGAATTCCCAAAATTCATCTTCAGTGCCAATACACGAGGTGTATAAGATTTGAATTGGCAATTTAAATCATTGGCAATTAAGACATGGCCAGGAGTGATATCACTTATCATGTTTAGTCTGGCAGTTAAACATTGTCAATTCTCAGGATCTCAAAAACTTGGTCCATCTCTAACCCTTTTTGTTGCCCCTATCTTGCAGCATAGTATTCTGCTCAGCTACATTTTTGCAGGAGCAAACAATAATTTGTCTATACATTTGGCATTAAGGTCACCACCCAACAGTACCTAATGATGCCCACCAAACCTACTGTACTCAGTAAATAACTCTTCAACCTGCTCAAACATTGTTTCCTTATTGCCTAAACCCAGAGGGTCATATACATTCACACAGCTCGACAGCCAGCAAGTTTACTCATCTAGTCACTAAAGGAACTCTACTGGAGTAAATAATATGGCTTAACCCATTAATGAGGCCTTCGAAAGGGTGGTCCCTGGGCCCTTTATTTGCCAGTACTTGGAAAACCTGGTAACCATAAACCAGCAAAGCACAGCCCAGCCAGGTTTCCTGGAGCATAAATATATCGTAGTCCACTAAGTTCACACTAGACCATGCATCTGCCAGTAAGTTGCTGAAACCCCTGGTGTTACAATTGGCAATCGGCAAGGGTCAGCATGGCCCTAACTGGCTCTCCTCCTGAGGTGCCCTATTATGAGGAAGCATAGCCCATTGGATAGCTTCATAACCCACCTGAGGTGGCTCTGTAGGAACATGAGACTGGGCAATGTTACCAAAGTTATTTGTCATCCTACCTTCCCAGGGGCAAGCTTTTCCAGGTGTATGAATACCCTCCCAGATGGATCAGGGCACCTTGGGGAAGTATACAATTCATTACAGATGGTTAATTTCAGCCCAAGAAACAGCAAAATCCCAAAATTAGCACACAACAGGGACACGGTGGCTGAGGAAATAAACCGAATCAAGCCCAGTTAGTTGGAATCCTCCATTTGTTAGAGACTGTCTGTGGGCTGTAGCTCCTCCAGTTTTACAGAGTTCCCAGGACTTATTGGACACCATACTCTATTTCCAGTAGTCAGACTAATGGGGTCACGTAAGGTCGGGGCAGACACACTCTGGTAATTGGTGTCATTTTTTATCCTTCTGTACCAATTCCTTCTGCTATCTGGTGGGGGGTGCCCCCCTGCAGTAGAATACAAAGGTAACCTGGGAAGTAGAGTTGATGGATTCGGATTGGTCCGAGGCAGCCTAGGTGGGGGGTAGGTGTCGTCTTTACTCCCCACAGCATGACTAGGTGCTTTCCTCGCAATGGTTTTTCCCGCACCAGATTTAATATGTGCTTGTAGAGGATGTGATAGTGAATTATTATTAGAAATAGTCCATCTGTCCAATGGCCCCTTTAGTATGACTGATTGTTTAGATCCTTCTGCCTGTGGTCTAGTCACTATTCGACCTTTATCAACCATTTAATCTCTTGTGGCTTTGTCCATTGGCCCGGGTCCTTGGAGACGGACTGGGTAAATGGGTATCCTGATAGATTTAACCCCCGGCTCGGCCTTGGCTCTTGGCGGTACATGAGTCTTAGTCGATGGAGGGGGTGATCTCTGCATCATAGAGATTTCTGCACTTAAAGCCGCCAATGCGTCCTCCTCAATCCTAGCCGCTATATTAACAGTGTATTGCGAATTCAAGGAAACATGTGATGTGCCAGGGTAATCAGTTATTAACATTACCTGGCCCACTACCGTCCCCCTGTGGGGTGGCACCATTGTTCTGACTCTCCCCCTCCTTCATGTGCACACCCAAGTCATCTTCCCTTCGTAGTACTAGCTCTGGGTCCTACAAACAGCAGGAGATCAGGTCCCCAGTGATGGGCACTATAACATACCATTTTTGCTTCATCTCATGTTGGTCCGAAGCGATGACTGAGCAAAGTGCCAATAGGGCATCCAGTTTCGAGGTTAGCTCATTTAACATGGTGGCAAAAACATTGTTTTTCAATATGGTGCCTTTGTTTGGCTCTAGTCCAGCACTAACAGACTCCTTACTGGATGCCGCAACTTCCTCCATTTCTGGCATGAGGTCAACCAAATTAGGGCTTTCTGACAAGTTTGTCATATTAGCTATTCCATCCAGCCCAGGTCTACCTTGTGTGTTACCCTGTAGGGTCCTGCATAGAGCGACCCATTGTTGTCCAGCGACTGCACGGAACAAGAGGGCAGGGCACATGTCTTGCCCTCTGGGTTCAGAGGCAAGCCCAGTGGATTTCACCAGAAACTAAAAAGCAATTTTGGGCTGGCATAAAAAGCTCCTCTCATTAGGCTCTTGATTGTTTTCCCCTTCTTTCTCCTCTGGGCCTCCTTCAGTGCTTTCTTTAACAGTGAAGGAATGCTTCCAGGCTTCCTTTCAGTAGAACATCACTACAAAGAACTTGCCACCGGGCCATTTTCATTTTCATTGTCCAAATCAATGTCCACATATATGGAGTTCCGCAGGGAAAAGCACCAGGCCCGGCTCCCACTATTTAGTAGCCAACTTTGCCCAACTGTATCTAGAAGCTGCAGTATTCAACCAATTCAAATTCAAATTAGCTACCAGAAGATAGGCCAATCTGTTGACATACTCCAAGCTTCGTACCAGCTATGTCTGGATTTAACACTCGGTGCAGTGAAGACAATATTAAATTGGGTATTAAAAGTTCATACCGTGAGCTGGCAGAGTATCAGAGGGATGTGTGGTGTGGGGGTTCCAACAGAACCCTCTGCCCTCAATCCCCCACCCAGCTGTGTAATCCCAGCAAGAAAAACAGTTAATAGGGTCCAGGATGGGCCAGAATCACCTCCTCAGAGTGGCTTGCACGAAAAGTTCTGATGGAATCTTCCTAGGCTACCCCATAGCCAACCCTATTTCTCAGATGATATAAGTCCAGTTAGCTCTCGGCAAAGGTGTCAGATGCATGGCTTATCAGTCCAGGTCGAGCAGTTACACCGACATTATGCACCATCCGCCATCCACCCAGACACAGAGATACTCTGTCACACTACGTCGTGGCTTTGCCTCGCTGGGGGTGTTTTTCAATACTGCCTTCAGGGTAAAGCAGTCAAGAGCAAAGACAGACTCTGGTCTGTTGAAGCCTGCACATGTAAACAGAGAGCCTCTGTCGCACTTACCTAATTAGTAATCCCACCTTTACCATCACCTCCATCTTCCTTGACCTAGTACCCAATAATGATGTGTTATTACCCCCACGTGCCTCTTCCTTTTGTCAGTACCCAATGGTAAACTTACCTTTACCCCCACATCCCTCTTCCTCATCACAGCCCCCCACTACCCTCATCTGATGCTTCCTCATCACAGTCCCCAACAACCCCACATCAATCTTTCTTGTCACAATCATCTACTAACTACTCCAACTTCACACTTCTTTGTCACAGTATCGTACTACTTCCACCTCATGTTCCCCATTGCAGTACACCACTACTCCACCTCGCACTTCCTTGCTCATCACATTGCTGCACTACACCCACTTCACTCTTCCTCCTCACTGTCCCTCATTACACCCACCTCCCTTGTGCTCCACACTGTCCCCCATTCTCCCTGCTTCCACCTTGATTGTCACAGTCCCCCACTAACACACCTGATTCTTCCTCATCACAGTCCCCCAGGATCCCCACTTCACTCATTCTCATCACAGTGCCCACTACCTTCATCTCCCTATCACTCCCCACAGTCCCTTATTAATCCCACCAAACTCTTCATCATCACAGTACCTCGACTACCCCACCTCATTCTTCCTTGTCACATTCCTACACTATCCTACCTCACTCTTCCTCATCAAATTCCCTCCCACACCACCTCACTATTCCTTGTCACATTACACCATTAGTAATCCCTTCTTATCTAGTGGACACACACACGATGAACTGCTTGATACACCTGATGTTGCATAGCTGAAAAACAGATATTGATAACACATTACATGACATGAGTTAGGTTATCAGAAAAAAAAGGAAAAATTACAGGTGGTGGGAGGTATAGCATAATAAAATGCCATAACATTCAGTGAAAATAAAAATTAATTAAGGTGCAAATTTAATGCAACTTAGCACCTGAAATTGTCAGGTATTTGAAGCTTTGCCACCT
This sequence comes from Ambystoma mexicanum, assembly GCF_040938575.1. Lineage (NCBI taxonomy): Eukaryota > Metazoa > Chordata > Amphibia > Caudata > Ambystomatidae > Ambystoma > Ambystoma mexicanum. The sequence continues at coordinate 1,064,036,634 of NC_090937.1, read as the reverse complement.
TTTCTTTTGGCGAATGTTTATATGCAATGTGCACTTTTTTCAGTTGGAAAAAAAACAAACTAAAATAAATGTACATAGAGACATTCAGTTCCTGTCATGTCACTTCCCATTGCGTGCATCATAGTCCCCCTTTTCTTTTTTTAAGGACTTGAGTCCTGAGTTTAACATTATCCGATATTTTATCAGGAATTATAAGTTCCATATGTTTGTGTATTGGCAAGAAAAAGTGGCTAGGATAAGTGAAAAGTCAGCAGCATTTGTTTGGGGGGGTGAATAGTTGTGAGATGGAGTTCATGCTTTTCAGATATCCTCATGACTTGTCTCCTGTATGAACTGACATGAACGATTTTATACATTTCTATGTGAGCTGCAAAGAAGTTTTGAAACTCGACCCCATCAACTTTGCAACTGGATAGAGAATGCAATGCATCTGATTCAGAAAGGCAGTCCTTTTGCATTTGGGAAGCCTACTACTTTTACTGGCACTGAATATGAAACAATCTTCTGTACATTTGGTCCCTTCATTTGGTTAAATCTGCTTTATTTCTGGCTTTTATACTTTAAATAAAGATACTACATTAATTACAATTAAGAGAAATAAAAGTATAGAATGCATTTAAAATAGTCATTTTTTTTTAATAAGTGTGTTCTTTGAAATTTGGAACATGATTTATTAAATAACGCAACTATTCGGCTTCATATTCGGCTTCTGCCGAATGGTTGACAAACTATTTGGTATTCAGCCGAATACTAAATATGCTATTCGGTACAGCCCTAATAGAGATGGATATTCTGTATGATACTGTGAACCCCTTGAGGGGCAGATCACCATTTCTTATGTATGGCAAATGTATAAGCGGTTGGTCAATGTTATGTTGGATAGAAGTAATGTGTTTCAATAGAAACAATATTGGCATTAAACCATTAGACTATACCCACTAACATCGAGGAGCCAGGACGGACCCCCTTTGCATACGACTCATAAGCTATGATAGTGAATCTAGCCACCAGCTAGTCATCAGTCTCTCCTTTAACAGGCTCTCCACCTGTGACTTGCACTATTAGCCGTCCATTCGACAGCACCAGCCGACTTCCCGCCAGTATAATGAATTAGATGAGTTTGCGGGCTATCTCTAGAGAGACCTAAAGGCATTAGTTTACACCCGCGGGCACCAGCCAGCTGCCAAATAACACTATCCGCCTATTTAGAGGTATTTACGTATGACGTCATGCGTGCATGCCCATCATGACATCATTACAGGTACTAAAAGTCCAATATGATGTGCATAGGATCTTTGCAACAGAATCCGGATCAGTAGTAATTAGTTCAGCTCTGCCAATACGTTTGTTTGAGCACATGACATCACGTACGCATGCGTAATGCGGTACTATGGCGTATGAAAGGGACTACCTGTTAGATAGAGCACCTAATGAAACCCACAGGCAAGCATTTGGGTAGTTGCTTGCCTTCCACTACTACCCCTCCCTTCTTCTCGTTGTGAATTTTTTTTTTATAAACGCTGGTCATTGAAACGGATTGCACAAAAAGATGACATCACCCGCGCATGCGCGTGATGACATCACCACCAGTTCTAAATATAAACAAATGGCAACCTTGCAATGACGGCATGTGGTCCTCTGGAGATCCCACATCGCTGTTCCCACAGAACGTGATGCAGTTCTTCACTTTACTTTTTGCTGTACTATCTAGTAAGTGATACCCTTGGGTAATCCTTGGCTCCCCCCTTTATTTCTACTAGTACATAGCACATTCGTGCTTGTTGATCAGCCCCTGTCTTACAATGTATTAAAAAATTTTAGTGGGGCTAAGCAGAACCTTGTTGTTTTTTTCTATTCATTTACCCAATATCATGTCCTTTTCCACATGAAGGAGAAGACTCACTAATCGCGCTATACTTGCCCTATACACGAAACTAGACTGCCCCCCGGTTGCGAATTGCAGTAAGTTCCTTGTTTCCTTTTTTTTGACTATACTGAATCTAGGCTGGTCCTGTATCCCTTTTAAGAAATACAATCCTTATCTTGCCCATATAGGTCCTCTCTCTGGAAATGGTCCAGTAAAGGGAAAACAGCACTGATGACTAACTATCTGGTAGCAAATTGAATGTGAAGTGTTGGATTTCTCTACATGAAACACCTTTGACTTATCCACTACATCTATTGTTTAATGACAATGCAGCACAAAGTTTTATTAGCACAAAATATCACAAGAATTGCACATGCCCCTGATGAAGAGTGAGTGTCACTCGGAACGCTTTGTGTCCCCTTGACATCATCACCATGAATAAAAAAAAGATTGTTCTGATAAACTACTGACTAAACTGTCATGTTTAATTTTGTTCTCTCTTAAAGACCACATATTACAGCGTGGATGCTACACAATATTTAATTCTTATTATTTGAATGTTTAACTACAATAGGATTATAAGTTATTGGTCTGGTCATCCAGACGCAGGATAGTGTGAAGGGGACATAAGTTCCCTAATTGGGAACTTTGTTATTGGTTCATGAATGAGCATTTACCGTGATGAGATAATCTAGTAGCTATTTCACTCTGTTCTAAAAAACAGTCCACTATGCAAATAAGACATTTGGGAAGTACAGTTATGAATGTGCACCAGCCCACCACAGAATACAACAGAATTATCATATCTTCATATATCTGACTACCGACTAAATTAAAAGGCCGGCCTTGGCTATGTCAAAAGGTAAAGTTTTGTTTTTAATGTTTTCATATATTTATATACACAGGAAGGAAGAATGCTCTTTTGGTCACAAAAGAACATCAATTGATAAGAAATCAGATTTGACAGGTAGCACTGACCTTCTTACAATGGTTTGAGTTTGAGTGACATGCTGACCAGGAAGTTGAGGGACATAAATGAAAGAGTCATCTGGGACAATAAATGGGTGGACTTACATAGATTAAGAACAATCAATATTAGATATTTTTAAGTGCAGGTAGGCGGTACGGCCAGCTGTGTTAGGGATGTGACCATGATGGATGAAGTGCTAGAATGGAGGCAGAGAAAGGGAGGGACAGAGGCAGGTTCGAGGCAAGGCAACACTCTTAGCTAGAAGGCAAATTAAAATGGTAACTCAGCAGCAAAGAGGTAGGTTTTTAGTTTGCTTGGCAGAAATTGGTGTGGACTGTTTCTTGGATGGCCAGGGGAAGATAATTCCATGGAAATGGAGTAAGAACAGAGAAAGAGTGGAACAGAGAAGAATCACAGTGAGTGTGAGGTGCCACAAGAACAGATGAGAAGGCAGAGCAGAGATTGTGAGAAGGCTGGTACAGTTGAATAGAGGAGGTTGGATATAGTGGTGCTTTATTGTGGATAGATTTGTAAACAAGGAGAAGAAATTTAAATCTGGCCCTGTTTTGCATCATCAGCCATCCAGCCTGGTGACAGTACGAGGAGGTAGGTGTGAAGTAAGGCGGTTCAAAAAGAGTCCTGGTATTGAACTTGATGATCTTGTCAAGAGGACAGAAAGCAAAGTTGGGGAGACCAAAGAGGATGCTGGCACAGCAGTACAGTTTAGAGAAAACAAGTTGAGGGTAGATGGCACCATTTAGAAAAACACTTTCATGTTGCAAGGACACAGGCTTACCAGGACAAGAGTAGTTAAAGTACTGGAGGAAGGAAAGCTGCAATCATTTTAGTGCTGGTATTTGAAGTCTGCATTTCATTACAAGTTTTGAACTATGACTCCCATGATTCCTCAGCAATGCCTATGATGGGTAATGCTAGTGGAAGTTGTAATGTAAAGCCCATGAAGATCCAAAGGTTGCAGACTCCCACTGCATTTCATCTGAAATTGTAGATTGCAATGTGAAAGACCAACTTTCTAAAGTTATACCATGGTTTACAATGTTTTAAAAATGTTTTTGGAACTTCATGTAGGGTATTTAGAATCTGTGCTATAGAAGTCTATGTGCCTCATTACAGTTTTGCCAGTCTGGTAAACTTGCCGGTAATTCCAGCACCAGAAATTTTACCGGACCAGCACAACACAAGTTTGCCGGTGGGGGCACTGATTTACCTCCTGCCAAGAGGTGGAGATAAATTAGGCCCTACTGGCAAATATATTGCCATGAGTACTGACACTGGTTTTACCGGTGCCGTTAACTCCAGGAATCACCCCCGCCCCCCAATGAGTAATAGGGGACTGCATGGAATGGGAATTTACCACCCTTTCCACCACCTGTAATATCCTGGTAATTCTGGGATATCAGGCGGTGGAAACGGTAAGGGCAGTTTTCCAGTATCCCACTGGAATTATCGCTGGGATACAGGCAAACATGTCATAAGGCCCTATACCTTCAAATACAGTCACAAGTGTTTCCCTATGGCTGGACTTACCGTCAGGTAATTGAGGAGCGCATAGCGAGTATCCTCACTGATTTCTCACATTATGTCATCCCTGATGGCATCTTACATGTCGTAAGTGAAGTCATACGCAATGTTATTAGTGATTTAATTTGTGATGTCATCAGTGTGCTTAGGGGCTGCTCAATGGGGGCCTCGTAGTTAAGGTGGCATAGCTTCCAACACCTTATGATGTTTAAAGATGGTGTTAGAATAAAGCGACACTGTAATTCACCTAAACTACATATTATTTTACTGAACATCGAGTTTTTTTTTCACACTGGACTCATTCACTCATCGTACTGCATTGTTATTAGATTGCACATTGTATTTACCAGAATGTTTGGTAACGAACATATAGCTTGAAAGACATAGTATAAACAGTTGTGAAATACTTTACATTTTTATCAGTAAAGTTGTATCTAGATGTCAAGTTGAAGAACATGTTTCAGTCCACCCATTCCTAAAAGAACATGTTTCCTTAGAAATGTAGAGAAATTAAAACAAATGTGTTGGTGATAAATTAAAATAAATGTTTTCCTGCATATGAGCCAATGAACAAATGGGCAGCATTTTTCCAAATTAACCTTTTTGTGGACATTAATATGACCTCTACGTTAAATATAATATGACCTTATTTATAACACTGTGCCTCCGGGATACATATTATGTAAAGGAGTTTGTTTCAATGCAGTTCCCATTTTGAATGGTGCTGATGTGGCAGGAGTAGTGGCTTGGGTAAAAGCCAGAGTTAATGTAAATAACTGCATTTTCCAAGGTGGAAGATATTACAACACAAACTATTTTACATTTAGATTGGCCAAGACAAACTATATCAAACTTGAACGGCTTAAGGTACAGGAGAATATAACAGAAGCATTGTCGGTGATAGAAATGTGTGAATGCAGTTCTTTAGCTCAGTTCTTAGGCCTGTGAATAAATGGCCCTGCTCGTCGACTCCCATTGAAGCATTAGATTGGATAAGGGAAAGCAATTTAACATTCATTTAATTCTGCAGTAGCAATTTACGGTAAATGTCTCACTCCCCTTTAACCTGGGTATACAAATGCAATCATTTGTCCCGATTCTTTACTTTGGGACATGCATGCATGTGGTACTGGCATGGGTTTGGAAGAGGGATTTAAAGTGAAGGTGATTTGCATGCCGACACTAAAGTACAGAAAAACACAAATATCTTCGTGAACTCATTTATCTATTCCTTTTTCTTTCTTTTTTTCGCTTTTTTTTCTGGAAGACATAGATATCTTCCTAAAGCAATTTAATTTATCAAGAATTATCTATATTGCATATATCACCATCAAATACATTATTTCATCCACATGAGCTTATAATGACCTCAACAAAAACTACCCCAAGAAAAAATAGCTCATGATTAACCAATAACATCAACGTACTGAGTGATTCAGTCCATATTGTAATGTATACACGTTTCTTTACAATCACAATTAATTTAAGTCACAATGCGAGCATTAACAGACTAACAAATCATTCTATTAATTAAAAATGTGCGAAGAAAGCAATCAGTTATGCCTACTCCAAATGTGGCAAAGAGCCTGCATTTAGAAACGATTATTCCTATTAAAAATCATTTTTCAACACATGAATTGAACATGTCTAACAGATGTCTCATTGGTTGGGGGCATTTAATGTATACAAGTTTCATCAACCAATCTCGCCTTCCTCAGGGTGGTTTGAAATTGGGAAAATTCTGCATGGTCAGAGGGTCAATAATTCATGGAATATATCCACGCACGAGTTGAATCAAGTTTTGTACACATACTTTTTCTTCTAGAGTGAAGGTCTACATCTCTTGGTTTGAATGCATCAGAATAGCCAATTTCCCAAACAGGCATCTGTTTGGAGCTTCATATTTCCTTCACTTCGGCAGCTGGTAGCCTCCAGAACCAAAGCAGCGTCACATACAATAGCCAGCACCAGGTTGGCTATTTTATGTGACGAAGACAAGACTTGAATGCAAACACATAATGAATTAATGTCTGTAAAATTGTGTTTCTGTAGAAGTTATTAAGAGTGTGAAGAACCGTCTTTGGATTGCTCATTAAATGTGTCTCCCAAATAAATAACTGTGGGTTAATATTTTTCAAAAGTAATGAATGGATTCATATTCAATCTGGTGCCCTCTGTGCGAGTGAAAGGTGCCTTCACTTTTAAATAAATATTATAACATTTCCCACGTCGTTTGAATGGTGGAAGTTTGTCTTAAGTGCATTGATGCAAATCAAGAACAAGCATAAATGTCTTCATGATTCCCAATTAGGATTCTAGAGACTGAGAGATTCATGATGTATGTCATACTGAGGAACCTGGGCAATGCTTAGCACTGATCCTGCTTGAACCGCTGGCTGCGTTCAATTCACATCATCATCAGATTCAATCGCCTGAAACAATGATCCGGAAATGTGTAAAGTCTAGTCTTTCCTTTCAGATTACGAGCAGCCAGTACTGCTTTGTCAACAATTCACTGCTATGACAGCAGTGACCTGTGAAATATATCAGGATACCACACTGCCTCTAATGATTTTCAATGCCAACATGCCACCCCAGGACAATATACTGTGCCTTTTGATGTAGGGCTTCATAAATATGCCAAAAGAAATGCCATTTAACCTTGACCTTGCCTGTGTTGTAGGAGTTATAGTGTCAGTAAGAATATGTGTTGTTGCAGATTCAGGACAAGCTGAGAGATCATTGACTTTGCCTCATTGCACCTATCATAGAAGTCCCATTGCTTGGCAACGATTTGCTGTATGGATCAAACAATCCATTGCCAATATAACTGTATGTTTGTATACATATTGGCAACATGACTGAAGACAGTAACCTTATACATTTGAAATGGAGTGCCCAAGGTTTTTGGAGACTGTACCACAGAAGCATGTGAAAATAAGGAGTCTCAGTTCTCTGATATGTGTGATGTCATTGAGTAGCCCATAGGTGATGCCCTGCCTGATTTCTCATATAATGCCATCACTCGTGGCAACTGACGTCCTAAGTGGCTAGGGAGGATGGTTACGTGGAAGAGCTATACATAATACAAGTATGGTTGATTGTGGACACAACTTTCCCTACATGCAGTTCTTCGTTGGAGTCAACGTACATATACATGTCAGGGTAAGTTTGCATAGAAATGTGGCCTATCAGTGAAGGTCACATGGTAACAGGCATAGTGCAATTTCAATGAAGATATGCAATATACTGGGAAATGTACATGTCTGGAACAGTATTTTTAAATGCAAACTCCAACAAAGCTGAAACCACCCTTATATGAAGAAACACGCTTTTCAAAGGTTGCATCTCTCTTTCTTGCACATGTGATCTGCTCTACCAGTGAAGTCACTCGTAATGCCATAAGTGATGTCATGTGAGATATCATCAGTGATGACATTTGTGATCTCATTAGTATGCTTAGAGGCCTCTTAATGGGGGCATCATAGTTAAGGTGACACATCTTCAGCACCTGCCAAACTTCAGGTGATTTGTGGCATTATATCAGCACCTTAATGTCAAATCAAATAAGGAATTTGAACGTCACTTAAACTAATGTTCTTCCACTGAATTTTGTTGCACTGAACGTATTCACCTGAATTGTATCTTAACTAATGTATTTTCACTGATTTTCAAAGGGTTTATTATGCTATACCTTCCCCCACCTGTAATTCTGTCTATCAGATAGCCTACCTGATGTCATATCATTTGTTATCAATATCTGTTGAGCTATGCAACCTCTGATTTAGGAAGTATTTCATGTTTTGTTGTGTCCACTAGGAAAGATAGGATTAGTAATGGTGTACAGTGATGAGGAAGAGCGAGGTGGGGTTACTGGGGGATTTTGAGGAGGAAGACTGAAGTTGTGTAGTTGGGTATTGTGACAAAGAAGAGTGAGGTTGGTAGTTGGGACTGTGAGAAGGAAGAAAAAGGTGGAGTAGTCGGGGACTGTGAAGAGGACTAGCAAGGCATGATTAGATGGGGACTGTCCCGAGGTAGACCGATTTGGCATACAAATATACCTTACACATTATTAACATATTAACTCCTTTTATGGACTACCTATACATATAAATACTTTTGACATAAAAAAAAAACTCAGATCGAAAACTCAGATCGAAAACTACAAAAAGTACTAGCAAGAGGAAGAGAGACGTGATAATATGAAATCTAGATTCATGAACAATACCTATGTTTTTGACCATTGAGATCTAGAACTAACAAAAAAGGAAAGATATGAAGACACTATGTGCATCCAGAAGTCATAATGTTACAAATTATTCAAACAATACTGAGATCGAGAAACAGTACATTGAAAAACAATGCAGATCGAGAACAATGTATACACCCAATGAAATTAAAATTGCATTTTAATATTCCCATACGTTTATTTTTTATGACCAGAAAATCATTTTGGTCATACGCTTTGCAACACGGAGCGCATTGTTTGCTTCAAATGAGAGTGCTAAATTTCAAGTATTTTGTTGTTTAAATCTGATCACCTTACCTCTCTCTTCAAAGATTTCTTCACTAAATTTCAAAGGTTTTGTTTCTATGTTTTCTTTTCAGTTTAAATCTGATCACCTTTACTCTCCCTTAACTAAAGTTGGAATCACAAGGCTTTTGTTATACTATCGATTCATTAGGCCCACTAGCAATGGCGTTCTGCCTTGGCCACTGTACTTGATGCACCAATAAGTTTCTTTGTCACCCACTATCCATTGGTTTTGGCCATGACCAGTGGCAACGGCCTTCCGCTGTGGCCACTGTACATGTTGCACCAACAGTTTTGGGGCCCACCAGCCATGGCCTTCGCCCAGGTCACCGTGATTGTTGCATCAATAAGTTGCTTTGGCACCCACTAGCCATGGCCTTTGGTGGTGGTCACTGTACATAGTGCACCAATGAGTTTATTTGGTGCCACTAGCCCTGGCCTTTGGCTGTGCCTTTTGCACCAATAGGTTTTTTTGGGGCCCACTGGCCATGGCCTTCATCATTGATGTCATCAGTGATGTCATCTGTGATACCATCATTGTGTTCTATGCAGTGCAACAGGGGGTGCAAAGTTAAGGTGGACTTGCTTCAAATGCGAATTTCAAGGGTTTTGGTGTGTAAAATCTGAACACCTTAACTCATTCTTAACAAAGGTCTTTTTATTGTTAATATGTTTTTAATGTTAGGCCCACTAGCCTTGGCCTTCAGCTGTGGCCACTGCACATGTTGAACCAATAAGTTTCATCGGGGCCCACTAGCCATGGCCATGGCCAGTGGAGCTAAGACCCAAGACCCATTACCCCCTGCCTAGAAGATGTGATCATTGTAGGTTTAAAACTTGCTTTTTTTCACTGTGTCCTGATTCCTGCTGGACTCCCCCGAAAATGCCAATGAACTGCACATACAGTGGCAATGAACTAGCCATGCCCGTGGATTTCCCCTGATAATCTGAATATATTAGAAAATCAAAAACTATTCTCAGGTACTCACTAAGTGCCCCCTTACTCTTTCCATGATGCCCCCAGCCACCCCAGCCACCTCAGCTACATTGTCCCTTCCTAGCCATCTCCTATTACCCCATTTCACTCTTTTATTCTTGTGATGCATTTTATTTTCAAAGCGCATTTCACTTTGTAGCCAAGGTAATCATGTGGAGATTCCCCCAGTATTCCCCGATAATCCAAACATGTTTGAACTGTAACTGGCTCCCCAGACCACCCTCAACCTTCCAATTTCACATGGTATCCTCTTTCTCCCTCCCCACTGCTAGAATTTCCAGTCTTTTTTTTTTCAAGGAAAAAACTTTGCAGGGATGTTAAGGTGAGAACTTAACACAACAACATGACAAAATCAGTTAAAGCCACCTTAGCTTTGCACACCCTGTTGCACAGCCTATGACAACAATGATGACATCCTGCTATTTCCTTCTATCTTTCTAATGGCCATCATGGAAAGTGAGAAGAGACTATATTCAGGCCCTTCTCCCGTTTCATGGCGGCCATCTTTTTTGTTTTGTTTTTTATAACTGTTTTAAATGGCCACTATCGAAACAGTGAACAGACTTCATATCCCATTTCCTGGTGGACATCTTTTGGGGTTTTTTTGACTTGCAAAATGCTGGAGTGTTTTCAACCGAATAAAGACGCTATTAGTACCCCGGGATGAAGTGGATGAAGACTTCCGGCAGCTGCATTGCATCAGAAAGAAAAGATCCTAGGAAGGCCTCTCACTCATCCAAGTGGTACTGCGGGAGATAGGAGCAGCATATCTGTAGACAGTTCATGAAAAGTGTTTGAAGACTCTGGCTGTTCCTAGCAGCACCTAAATGAGTAGAGGTTGATTCTGCACATTCTGCTACAGTGAATATATAAGACCACATATAAGCCAAAATATGTTGCAGCCAAGTATGGTACACACCATCTGATGCAATTTCCAATACGCATTATTCACATCATCTCAGGGGACTCGCACTGGATGATTTATCATAATTGATGTTCCCAAGATTTCTAATGGAACATTAGAAGAGCCATGTCTTAGTGTTTTCCTGGACAATGTTAGACATATTCAAATGTCCAACCGGTGACGAAAATATAAAATAACATAAATTGCAAATCTAAAAAGACAATGCCGCACAAAATGAAGCCTCCTCTCTGAACCTCTCCAGCATTTCTAATGACTCTTCAAATAGATTGTTCCAGTGCTCCCATTGTTTGAAGATTCTGGCTGTTGCTGCAGCACCTTTAATGGGTGGAGGTAGATTATGCACTATCATTACTCACAGCTACAGTGAAGATATCAGCCCACATATAAGCCCAAAAATGCTGCAGACCAGTATAGTCTAGACAATCTTGTGCAATTTCCAATACACATCATCCACCAGCTGATTTATCATAATTGATGTTCCCAAGCTCAATTAACTTCTCTAGCATGTCTAATACCTCTTCAAATACAATGTTCTAACGCTGCACATATTTGTTACAAAATATTACAAGGGCCAGGTCTTTTTGTTTTCTTGCACAATGTGCAATGAACATCCAGCACCTTCCTTTTAAAGCATGGAATATAATCTGCACACAGGAATCTACTGTAAAAATGCATCACTACTGCTGCTGTTCTCAAACAAATAAACATACTATAACTACTCCAGTATAATGAGCCACAGTCCTAATAGTAACATGCCCACAGCCAAGGAGGCATTCCTGCATCAGATAATGCCCCACAGTCTTTATTAAAGCCCTCATGATGGTCGGACCTGTAACTATGAGCAAATAAATATTCATCTTAACTCCATGGAAGAACCAGTGTGCCCAGTAAACTGGCATTCACAGCTGCCACTATTTCTGTATCAAATAGAGTAACAATAACATGTTTTAAAAATCAGTGTGTTTCCTATTTTAAACTGTTGCACATGGAGCATTCTAATAAACCATTCCAACATTTTACAACCTCTAATTTGTGTACTAAAATTGGATTGCTGAGCACATACTGTACTTGCATTTATTAGGGCAATTTGCACCAGCAAATCCATTCCATTTGTATTTTACACAATAGCAGTTTGCACAAGTAATACCATTCCTATATTCTTTATAAATATATATTTTAAAATAAACCAACTAGACATATTTCTCCTAAAATTAAACACTAGGTTTCACAAAACAATCAATGCATGAAGACAATGCATTTTCTCATTTAGATAACCACACAGTAACACACTTCAGAAAACCAAATCATGTTTAAAGCACACAAATCAACCCGCACCAGCAAAAAGAAATCTTTTTAAAACAAACACATTTTCATATCACTCCAAAAAACACTATTAATCCACACATAAGTGATTATAAAAGCATTGTTGATAAAATCACATTTCAGAAGTGGAGAAAGAAGTGGTCTGCTGTGGTTGTGGGGCTACAGTCTTTTCTCTGTGCTTGTGCAGAGGTGGAGCTACCAGTCAGTGTGCCGCTTTATAATCCCCCAGAGCCACGGAACGCAGATCACAAAATATAGAGCCATGGGCATGGAACGAGTCTTACCCGTGGATAGCTGTCGTCCTTCGCAGCCTTGTATATACCTGCAAATAGTGGCAAACTTGCAGAAAAAGTTATCTTATCCTACCACACAAGGCCCTCACAAAGTGCCTCCCTCATCTGTGCCAGCTCCCTCCACTCCCCAGATGGTCTCCTCACCTCCCTTGCCCTCTCCCTTGCCCCTCACAACAGACGCTGTTTATGTGACACAGTTTGCTTTCAGATGTTGGCTATTTGTGGCTATAGCTGAGGCTACAGATAGCTTTGTTTTGCAAACTCGGTCACTGGACCCCCTCCAAATCCCAAATTTCACTTGGTTCCCTCTAGCCACCCCTCACCTCTAGCTTGATAACATTTGCATTTTTTATGACCTTCGAATAGCATTTTTCCTGCATTTTATTTTCCCATATCCTTGGTTATAGCCACAAATATCGCTTGCATTGAGAGAAAAACAAGATGGCAGTCCTTTCATTACTAAAATCCACTGGTTTTGGGTAAATCCCCTAAATATCTCTATTTATTTTTGGGAAGGAGCACCCCCTTATCTGTCAAATATTTAAAATCTACTGCACAGAGTAAAGCGAAAACATGCATGGATCATGATTCAACGCTTCATGCCCAAGTTATTTTGGAACTAGTCCAAATCCGTCCAGCGGTTTGGGCAGTGCTCTTTGGCAAAAATGTACCTTGTTTGTCTATGGGATAATTAATGAGAAGTCAGCTGCAATTTTGGAGAAAAAAAAGATATATATTTTAATACTTAATAACTTTCTAATTTTTCAACAAATCTTTACAAAACTTTGCAGTTTGCAGGGGGCTGTGGCTTTTTAATCACTTTCGAATCGTCGTCCAAAACCGGTACTCAAATCAAAAGTTATTAACGATAGAAGTTTGAGGATTTCCTTAGGGAGTCTGACCCGCTGCCTTATAATGTATATGTCAACACTTGTTTGTATGTTTGGGGTTGGCTCCAGCTCCATAACAGTTGGTCGCTGAAATTTTTGAAGAAGGTCAGCATACAACAGTGAAATTTGACCAACTCCACCCAATGGCCCTGCACAGGGCGGGGTGCGGCCCTTTGCTATCTGTATGGGTGATTTCAAGAGATTGCTGATTCTGTGATTATTGGATCCAGCCCCATAACAGTTGGTGGGCTGAAATGCTGATCCACGGTCAGCATACCAGTATGTGGTGTATTGGCGATAGTGAAATTTGACCAACCCCACTCATTCATCCTACACAGGGCGAGGTCGGGCCCTGTGCTATTAGTATAGGTGTTTTTTGGGAGATTTCCGATTTTGCGACTTATACAAAAATAGGAATTCAGGAAACAAGGTTGGCATACCAGTCTCAGGTGCACTGGTGTTTTTTTCAAAAATAGGAAGTTAGAACACAATATAACATACAAAATGCTATAGCAGATCCCCACGTGCATGTCAGTTACATATACGAGCAGCGCTGGGTGGGTACTGCTAGTATATTACAGGGCCTGCGGTATTGGCCCTGTTGTTATGGTTAAGTTGCTCAACCCATAGGATGAGCACTACTTGGGTGGCTTATAACTTTGCCCCCTCAATGAATCCTCATCACACTTTGCAAACAAATGTATATGGCCCTGTCAAACTGATTCTGCAAAGTTTGGTGATGTTTCCTTAAGAGAGGGCAAAGTTCTAGGGGGGCGAAATTGTGGTTTTTCCCATGCAATGGAAAAAGAATTTTGCTCTCGCCTACAGCCTAAACAGCTGGACGGATTTTCACCAAATTTTGTGTTTGTATTGTTTGTTTCAAAAGGAGTTGGTTGTTGTTTCCTAAATAGTTTTAGAGGTGGATGAATATATGGTGTCATTTTATCCATATCTTCTCTATCTTGTCTACAGAGTTGCTTTTTAGTAGGTATTTCTTTGTGTCTGTTTGGAAAAGAGAAAGCTTGGGTTGTAAAGTTGTGCAATGTATATGCATGTATACTGCATGGGTATGTGGGTGTGATTGTAGAAATGACTAGAGTGCTGTTTGATTGTGAGGTAGTATATTAGTTGTGGTTGGGAAGGTTGTGAGAGTAAGAGTCTACTGGGGTGTGAAGGTGTTGTGTTAGTGAGTAAGGGAGTGGTCGTGTGATGGAATCTGTAAGGAAATTGTGCTGTTTTGAGGAACAGAGTGGGTGTTGCAATGGTGGTGTTTAGATGGGAATGGGAAGAGTGTGAATAGTGGACAATAAAGGCTTAGAGTGAAAGAAATGTTGGTTTGAAAAGAGTAGTCTGGGGGTGACATATATAGTGGAATTGTGCTGCTGTAATTACATAAATTAATGTACTTATTTTGTTGGATGTGAAGGGTATTCTTGTTTCATTTCTTGTCTTTGGAAATGTCCTGATTTCCTGTAATTGGAAAAGAAAGTTGGTAGGGATATGTGGTAATGGTCAAGTACTTTTAGTAAGCAAGGTTGTTCTTTATGAAGGAAGAAGGAGCGATGGGAAAAACAGTTAATAAAATTGGTGGATAGTTAAACATGTTTGCTTTTAGGAGCATTTTAACATAAGTTAAGAAATGTGCATGTGCACTTATAGAAGCTCTGTAACATTTTGTGAAAAAGAAGAATAGTGGATGGAAAAGATTTTTAGTACACCTTTAAAATGCAGTTGGTGTGTGGAAGTTTACTATGTTGGGTGTGCATGCATACTTGCCAACATGATATATATGTTTGCGTTCTGGGACTTGCAGTTCCACTTTTCCCATTATAAAAGTTGGAGTACAAATCCCAAATTGCATCGAAAAAATTAGAACTGCATAAGAAGCTGGAGATTGGAACGAGTTTTGTTAGGAAGTATACATGCACTGTCAATATATTAAACTGGCAAACACTGAGTGCCAATTATAAATGGTGTACACATCTATTTTATTGGCTTACTTTATTTTATGAAAAAGTAACACAGAGCTACTATAAATGCTGATATGCATTTTGAAGAAAATAAAAAAATGCATATCAGCATTTATAGTAGCACTGTGTTACTTTTTCATAAAATAAAGTAAGCTGATATGCATTTTTTTACTTTCTTCAAAATGCATCCTAAAAAATATTTTGAAAAGCACAGCATTTTATTTGTTTATTTGATATACATGCCATAGTTTCGAATTTTGAAGTTCAGGTGTGTTTTATTGTTGCATTCTGGGGCTTGTAGTTTGAGTTTTATAATGGGTGAAGTAGAATTGGAAGTGACAGAATGCAAAGGAAACAATAAAAAAACCAGAAAGAGGAGTAAAAAGCACATTCACATATCTAAAGCTAGTATGATTCCATAGATCTCTTTCCACAATTTTGTATAAAACATAATACAATCCTTCTGGGTTCCAGGCATAAAGATTTCACAGAGCGCATCAGAGTAAGGGACATGTCAAACCCTGATGCACGTGTCGCCTTTTTTGGTAGGACTAACCTTGCACTACATTCAAAAAGAAGATGCCAAACTGATTGCGATTCTAAAGCGGCAGAGTCTATTACTTCTTACGATCTTACACCATCCCCCAGAGATCTAAAAAGATAAATGCATGTTGTCTCGAACAAAGTGGTTGCCAATGCAATTATGGATATATGGAGGAACCAACTGTCTTTCAGAGATGTTCGGTATGAACAATTCCACTGTTCATTTAGTAGCCGGATTAACGATCAACTGATCATGGATAATGTCCTCCAGTTATGCTCTCACAGAAATTTTTTAGTGGTTTAAATTCAACTCAAATGGCTCACCCAGGGATCTCTTAATCCATACATCAGCTAATCGTTTGATGGTTCCTAAAGTGGAGGATTGCATGAATGCAGCCTTAGTAGAGTAGAGAACAACTCAAACAGCATGCCCATGGATGTGTTTTTCTGTGCATGTGCATGTGCTAGCTTCCAGTACAGCATCTAACAGTTCAGCATGATGCTCTCTCTATTTGGGAATATACCAAACTCCAAATAATGTATTTCAGATGAGACAAATTAGGGTAGTCTCAAAATCCATTTTTGGGTTGCAATTTCAAGTTTAGAAACAGCATCGAGAGACCCCAACGCCCACACCTCTGCAGCATAGGAAATGATAGGTGATATTTTCAACGAATACAATTTTACTAGAGTACCCACAGAATAACAAGTGAGCAGATGGCCCCTGATGTTTGGTCAGATCGGACCTTATGTTTGTTCAGATGAAGGACGCTCGTAGGGTTTTGTGTCAAAGATAATTCCAAGGTAAATATACTAAGTGATGACTTGTATTGAAACTCCCTTCAATTTTCAATTGGCTCACGCTGCTCGTTTATGCAGGGGATCAAACACCATAATCTTGGTTTAAAGGTGTTCACTTTGAGTGAGTTTGCTGCCGAGTAGGAATAAAGGTTGTCGAGAGCTGTTTGAAGTCCACAGGGGTTATATCAAAGATAACATTGTCGTCGGCATAACCAATCGATTGTACCACTTGATCGCCACGTTTAGGCGGGGTACAATATGGATCAGCCAGGGATTTCCCCATGTCAGATCAATATACATTAAATAACAAGGGGGCTAAGATACAACCCTGCTTCTGTCCCATTTAGGTGTGGATCCAACCCAATGTTCCCCCATTGCCCTCCAATAGTACTTTGACCGAGTCTCATAAAGCAAAAACATGATATTTTTTAATAGGCCAGATGAAATCCCCCAGCTAGCCAACTTCCCGCACAGCCTTGCATGGTTGACTGTGTCAAAAAGCGGTCGTGTAATCTAAAAATTCTGCATAGACAGGTCTTTTACGTATTTTCCATGATTGCTGATTGATAGTGATGAGAGCTAGTAGTTAAGAGAACTGTACAACCCTTTCTGAAGCCAGTTTGATTCCAAGGTATAATGTTTTCAGCCTCGCCCAGCTGGTCAGTTCCTCAAGGAGGACTCTAACAAACACATTGGATGAAACATTGAGCATTGCCAAAAGTTGTGAGGGTCATCGTGGGAACTTTTCTTGAAAACTGGGACAAGAATGCTGTCATGCCAGGAATGGGGCAGTCTTTGGGTGGCAGCAATACAACAAAAGAGGTGATAGAGAACATCTGCCCAGAGAATAACAGTGTTTATTATCAACAGTTTCCACAGACCATCAGGACCAGGGCCCTGAGATATCTTACTGATGTCAATCAATCTAGCAAATTCTTCCTTGTGTTTTCCAAACTTCCAGACCCCAAGCAAATGGGGAGTGTAATTCTGTCTCAGACCACCCAAAGTTTCAGAAATATAAGTTATCCATTCGTGCTCACAAACTCTGTTGATGTCAGAGTGAGTCAGCTTATTTCTATTAATGATCTACCAATGTCCATTGGTTCATTAGTTAAGGTGATCAAGACCAAATCTCTCCACTTTTGGCAATCTCTGAATTGTCATTGGAATCTGAGCTACTTGGTATATTTGGCCCTAATCTGCTCCTGCCAGTTGCATAATGAGATTGATCAGGGACAGAAAGGGCCAAAGTGCGTAACTCTTGGGGAATGGTTCTCTTTTTGTCCCTCATCATTTTGTCATAACCATGTTTTTGGATTTTATTTGGACCAATGGCTCTCCTATGTTTTCCCTTTGATTTTAGGGAAAATGCTTTCGTTAACTAATGGGGTACATTCCTTGTATTTTGGCATTATCGTAAGGCCCAATCACTGATGTAGGGTGGATAGAGAGTAAGAGCCGGTGGAATGATATTTTCAAATACCTTGTGGGCAGTGGCAGAGGCAGCCTCTTTTTTTGTAGAACTCCACATAACTTGTGTCAATGCGTTGTTAATCGAGACTGTCACAGTTGTGTAATCTCCAAATTTAGGACTCTCCATATTGAGACTCAGAATGATTGTTAAATGGTTGGTCTCCGTACCATGGTGAATACTCATGACAATTATCAGAGAGGGCTTGTTGGCCACAAACACATAATCTATTATGCTGTAGCTAGTGGCAGTTGGCCTTGTAAACCTTGGAGGACAGTCTGAAGTTCGAGCTCTGTTCAGAATAACAAACCCTCTGGAATAGAGCAGAGTCGCCTAGTGAATGCCGCGAGAACAAGAGCAATCAAGCCTAGATTCCAACACTTCCAGGAGTTGAGTTGATTCTGGAGTTGAAGTCTGCTCTAAAAATGATTGGAGAAGCACAAGTCACAGAATCTAGCCATCCGTCAAGATATTTTAAAACTGCTGTATGAGGCGCTGTCTAAAGGGGGTCATAAATATTAACAAGGATGATTTCTTTGAGCACAATTGTGTCAATGAGAGGCATCCTACCGACACGAAAATTGAGGGAATTGCAAGGAATCTCAGTAAGTGTGAGGGGCTTCTTTACTCCAAGGAGCAAACCGCCCCTTGATCTGCCAATGTTCCCCTTAATAACTTGTTTTTGAACAACAATGGCCCATCATTCGAGAACAAAGGGTTCCACAAGCCAAATCACCTGCAATGAAATTCCAGTAAAACAATCAATGTGATCAAACAGGCCACCCTGTTCGTATAAATGGTTATGTCCCCTTCTATTCCAATTAAAAAAAGGGACAGTTAGGGACCCTGCTGTTACCTTTTATGTACTAACCCAGCCAACCATTCCCAGTGATCATCATCAGTAGACGACCCAGGCCCTCCCCCCTGAGATGTTATTGGTCCTGGGAGACCAAGGGGTGGGCTGACATTTACTTGGCCGTAAGAGGCTGGCTTACTCCACCTAGATTGTCCAGATTGGGATGTTGTTTACAATTCAAAGCAAAACATTCATAACCAGCTGTAAAGAAGAGTTGAGTGTGATCATCAACATAATCGACCATCCCATCAGAGAAGAAGTACACTAAGGATGTAACAGATTCTTCCTTTTCACATTGGACAACAGTTTTGATGTCATTGCTCCCAATAGTACGTAACTGAATGATAGAGTGGAACAACCCCAATACCTGAGCACAATTCAGGTAATCATGTTGATCTTTCTGAAATAGGCTTCTGATTTGCAGTGCCTTCTCAGTATCCTTGGGATACTTAAGTATATTAGGAGCAGAGTCAAACAGGCAAGGTCTTACCAAAATGGAAGACACATTTGTTTGAACCTCTGCCGTAGTAGCAGATCTTCCATCAGGCATCGGGCCCGGGAACAGAGGTAGTTGGCACAGAAGCAGTTGTCAGGGCAACAGGCATGTTAAACAGTTGCTTCGGATTATAAACAGGAACTGAGACTCGTTGGCATTTGCTGCCATTAGCTCCAACCTTTTGCTTATCTGTGTGTGCCCCTCTTCTCTTCTTTCCAACAGCCGGCAGGCGAGCCGTGCTGAGTTGTGGACGGTTCTAAAATGTCTGACTTTTTTGCCAAGGTGATCGCGTGGCAGTTATTCCAAAGAACACCTTAACCAATACAGTCTATGTTTAATTCTATGTGCCCACTCTCCACAGTTGGAGAGTCGTGGATGGATTTAAATTGTTCGCCTTTGTCACCAATGTGAACGTGTGAGTATTCACTATGATGGGGGCATTCTGGGAGGGACTCAGGTTCATAATAGAAAATGATGACTGCACAGCACAATTATTCCAAAGAACACCTTTACCAATACTTTCTGTGTTGCGTTCTATGTGTCTATTTCCAGGGTTACATCCTTGCTTGTGGCATCCTGTGCTCCGATTAGAGGGAGTTCTGAACAGATTTTCTGTCACTGATTTTATGACTTCATGTCCACTGGTGAAGAGTGAACTAGTTCAGGCCAGGGAGCTGTCTGCCGGTGGGGAAGCAGGACTTCTGTATGCAGAGTGCGGGCGATGAGCATATGGATTCAGTCCTAGGCATTTCATGGTTGAAGGAGATGGACTCTGGTGGAGGTTGATGACTATACAAGGGTTGTGTTTATTGGCAAGCGGCTTTCATGTTTTTGAACTTTCTTCTTTGAAGGGGGAGCATTGTGGAGTCTCATGGCAGTCTATGCAAATCATTGTTATTGGTGGTGTTGCATCAATTGTCCAGGTCTACATTTCTGTGAAAATCTTCCAAACACAGGGGCAAGGGAGTGAGACTGAGAAGGAGGCTACTGAGCTATTTGTAGGTATGGCGTTTGCTGTATTTTTGTTTAAATAATGTTGCACCACTCAATAAAGAACTAATTATATGGATATATGAATGATTTATCATCACGGACGATATGACATTTGAAACGCTGGGAGAGGATGGCATTATAATAACACAAACAAAATGGTGTCATTCAACCTCATGCCAACAAAAAACAACTACCAGCACATTAGCTAGAAACTCCACACATAACTAAGATTTAAATATTACACCAATGCACACATGTGAATGTGAGCGTGATGACAGATAGCGGTTAAAATATTCCCATTCGATTTAAAACATTGGAAAATGTAAGTTCAAGTCTTGTTTTAAACTTATGCAGCTATCATATTCAGTGCCTTGTCCTAGGAGGAATTCAAGTGATTGTTTACACCGGTATATACGACTGCACCATAGCAATGTCTTTTTCTTCGTAGCACAGTTGGCACATGTCACATGTGACCATTTCTTGGCTCTTGTTGTTTGTGCCTTGTTTGTTTCCTAGTTTCATATTTTCATTTTTGTTTTTTACCTGACGTTAATTTATTTATATGCTTAAAAATTGTCAATTTAAACTATCAATGTAGGGTGCTTTTGTGATTTCTACACATTAACACAAATCAACTTGGAATTAAATATAATAGAGAACTCTGTGGGGAGAACTGCCTTTATTTAGATCAAAGCGATTCCCCTAAAACCGGCAAGTAAATAGAAACAGCTGCCAGAATGCCTGTCCTCCAAAGTCTTCTGGGAGTCTGACTCATGGGCCTAGTTGGAATAAGGCATGCTCCACTTTCTTAGAAATTCAAATGCATCTATTAATAGCAAGTGGCCACAGAGGATCCTTGATGAACTTATAATGCAAAGGAAAACATCCCAGGAATGCGTTTTCATCTCTTTAGAATTTCTCAGGCAATATTCATCCTTCAAGTTACTAGCAACCACCTGACATATGGGAGTGCTCTCTAAATATTCCAGGGATGCACAAGACTCGCTGTCGATCAAACGTATGTTACCAGTACCACGCCTAAGCGACATATCATGTCACAGAACAGCTCGTGCATAGGAACCGAGGGGTCGAAGCATTCTTTGCATCCTTTCCCTTCCTCTGAAGTTCATTTCTTGAATTTGGCACGTACAGTGGGGGTGTGGTTTCAAGTACAGGGCTGTATTGCCTTGATTGATTGATTGTACAGCCTTGATCCATCACACATGGAGAGTATGGCAGTGGTGCTGAACATATCACACAGGGGATTAGGAGGTACGTCTACACAAACAACCCCCACAGAAAATGAGACATGTAACATTGCCGTCGAAAGGCTTGAAAAGGACCACCAACGAGGCATGTGTGATGATATTCTGCTGATCCACTTGAAAATATCACATAGCATATTTAATCATTCCCACACTCGAAAGGAAATCAGATTTGATGATATAGGATAACACTGAATTGCTAGAAGCCCATTTACCATAACGCGAGCTGAATGCACAACGCCTATGTTTGCTACTTGAATCAGAAAGGGCACAGAGGCCTCAACACACAGTTGACAAATGATGCCGATGTTTAAATGATTTTCCCGATGCAGCCACATATGGGCGACATACGTATAAGAATACCCAAACAGAGGAAATATGTATAATTGGATGAAGTACCAGAGTCCATGTTCACATGCACTCAAACCACTACAAATCAAGTCCCACTGGGCATTAAGCATTGCTCACACATTTCCACAACTGTGAGAGTGGATATGCCATGAAATCCCTTAAAGTGTACCCTAGCACAACCCTGATCACAAGAGTTCTGATGTTTTCCAGCTCCAGGATAAAGCAATCCAGTCATGTTTATTCTTGGAAAACTAGGATTTGTAGGCCTACATTTCAAATGGGGAAGAGAAAACTGCAAATCCAAGAATGGAAAGGAACAATCGCACTGGATGGGTTACTCACGCATGGAAATTGAATATTTGAGATGCCTGGAAAACCAGAACCGGCTGAGCTAAATGCCTTTTTCAAAGCTCTGGGTAAAACTCCAAGTACGATCCCATCTCAACAACCTGAGCCTGCCCCAATGGCACCTGAATCTGAACAATCTAATGAGCCGGAGCTAAACATTCACCCCGCACTATCTAGCGGTACTAGTTAATTGCAAGGGATGAATAAGACTCTCTCATCACTCTCGCAATTGGTTCAATCCATCCAACAGGCACAGAAAGCCGCACCTGGTTTGTCGAATCTATTGCCTAATCTTCGTCCGACTCTCAAATTACCCTTGATTTCACAGCTGCAAAGGCACACAGGTCTTCACAGCCAGGGAGCACGGGAGCAATTCTCCTCTCTGGTGGCTCCCATCATACAGCCTAATCAGTGTACTTTGCCATACCAGCTCAGCCTCTTCAGTTTGCTGAATCTGACATGCCTCAGACTGCCGTTGATGAAATCAAGAAAAGAGTTAACGAATACCTAGCCATAAACTTGGCCAAAACCTTTTCCCAAGCGGTTGGGCGTCAACAACTTCCGACTTCTGAGGCCAGCTGTTCAACTGATGTGCCTGGTCCCCAACAAAGCAATCCTGCTTCTGAATCCAATGATACACGACGGACAGCGAATGACTGGCCACCAAAAACTTCTGCCCGGGTAGCTGCTGCACAATGGACCCCTTGTGAATCCGAAATGCGGACCCATTCACGGCATTTACATCCCCACCGTGCAAATTTCCACACATTAATTCTTAAATGCAGAGAGGGCAACCATCCAGTTTATGACTTAAACTGGCAGAGTGTCCTAAACATTTTTGGGGAAATTGAAGATGTGTGTAATATTTCCACCTAAGATACTGACCAGATCACGGACTCCCTCTCTCCATAGTTAGACTCTGGATTCCTTCGGGCGTGGTTTGGCAGTCGATATGGCGCAGCAAAATGCTTCTCTTTGACATGGGATTTTTGCTAGCGGAAGACCCCGAGAGCGCACTAATCAGACCAAAAGCATCCATTACAAAACTGAACATTTATCGGGGTTCTACTCGGGTGAATCGAGAACTTCTGGGTAGCGAGAGTACACATCAATAACCATCACTATGCCCCAATAAAACAAAATTAGGCATTGTCAGTTGGAACTCTAGAGGTCATGTTCACCTAAATACCTCATTCAAGGAAATGTCAGAATCATATCATATAAAAGCACTTCAGGAGACATGGCTAATCAAACCACCATTATAGGACAATTATGAAATAGCTTCAATTCCAGTCATTCCAAGTGGAGGCAGACCTTCTTCGGGACTACTCGTAGCAGTGAACATCAAATCAGGTCTTTCTATAGCACCATGGGCCTCTGTTGGGGCGCACATACAACTTGTTAAAATTTTGAATGAGGAGAAGGCTTTTGCTTTAATCAACATATATCGAAATGTTATTGCAATGTCTGGTGCAATATTTTATGCTGGTCTCCTCGATATGTTTCACTACATTTCACTTGATCCCTCGATCATACACACCATTATTTTGGTAGATCTTAATCTAGATTGTTGGACAGATAAGCCTAAAAGTGGAACAGTATGCAAGTGGATGTCAGTTATGCATGAGCGCAACTACCACATAGCAAATGGCGCAGTACAGGGTGACGTGCAGGCCCATTATACATGGCATTGTGGTTTATGCACGAGCATAATCGACTATGTTTATGTTGATTATAAACCTTTTCAATATATTGAAGCATTAAGCATAAAAGACCACCCGAAAAGTGACCATAGCCTCTTGATGCTACACCTAAACTGGAACTTGACACTTAAAAAAAATGAAGAGTACTATCGTGGTAATCTAGCAGTGAATAGTTCCCGCTCCCGAGTGAGATGGAACCCAAGGACATTGATCCAGTTTCAGCATGCGATTGTTGATAGCTCGAGATCCACACTCCTATTCCAAACTCAATATACTGACCTGTTGTAACCCTTCGTACAAACAGTTACGATTCCTTACCACAATACTATTCGACATCCTCATGCCTTTGACCAATAAACACATCGTAGAAGGACGGAATTCAGAAAGACCAAATGACACATTTTAGCGTCAGTATCATCGACGAAGTGGCAAGATCTCAAATCAGCCAAATATAAATATAAACATTGGCTATGTGGTCACTAGGCGGTCTTATACCAGCAAGACATTCCTCCAGAATGTGGCATTTATTAAATAACCACTCTTGTCATCAACATGCGGATGCTCGAATTAATGGTGTGTCCGAACAAGTATGGATTGATAATTTTTCAGCCTTGTATGCTGATCATGAATATGGCGCTCTCCCCTATGAGACAACCTCAACATTGGTTTGGCAGTTGGACTGCTGCTATGAACTAATACTCACCATCATACAGAAGATTAGTTCTTCTAGAGCAGATGGACCTGATGGGCTTTCAAACTAGATGTTCAAAGCTAACCCTCATGAATGGGCATACATACTTGCAACCATTTTCAAAGACATACTGTACTCATGTCATATACCACCATCATGGAAGACATCCATTATTATTCCCATATTTAAAAAAGGAGAGCGATCTGTTCCATCAAACTAACACCCTATAGCTCTTTTGGACGCCCCTGGCAAGATCTTTACCAGATTGGTTCTCCGAGAGTTTAACAACTGGACAGGGACCTGTAACTTGCGCGACTCTAACCAGACTGGCTTTATGGCAGGCATGGGTACTAACATCAATTTATTGACCCTTAACGCCATTAAAGCCCAATGTCATGAGCAAAAGCAACAAGTTTTCTTTGTGTTCATTGATCTTAATGCTGCATTTGACTCAGTCAGTCGCTCTCTATTAATGAACAAATTACAAAGAGATCGTTGTCTATCTGCCTTATATGACATTATACACTCCCTACATCACGATACATCCGTCCAGATTCGTATCACCTTGGACGGACTTCTCTCAAAGAACATCTTAACCTACAGAGGTTTGAAGCAAGGCTGTACATTGGCCTCTGCTATCTTTAACTTTTTCCTACACGATGTCAGAGTCCCTCTGTCAAATGTAATTTCATACTCCCCCAAACTAAATAATCATCAGCTACAATCTCTTATGTATGCTGATGACCTTGTCCAAAGCTCTAGGACCCAGGTCGGACTATAGTGATTGCTTGACACCTTCCACAAGTACATATATTCAAATGAATTAACAATCAATCTAAACAAAACTCAAATTGTGCAGTACTCACCCAGGCGACAGGGGCCTTTGATGTTTGTCTGGACTATCAATCGCGCCTCGATCATGGTGGTACCAAACTATTGTTATTTGGGAACGCATTTTGAAGGAAAACCAAGGGCTCAGGGCCCGTTGGAACTGTTGGAGACCAAGTTATACTCAGCCATATCACAAGCCCACATCATTATGCATAAATATGGAAAATTCTCCATATTGCCAGCGTGGCATTTTTGGAACAAAACAATTATACCAATATTATTGTATGGTTTAGAAACCATACCGAGTGACCCCCCTTTAAATTTACCCAGTGGGAAGCTAAATTCTGGCGCTCGGTTTTACATCTGCCTCAATGCACACCAATGGTGTGGATAAGAAATGAGCTAGGGTTGTTGTCGCTCCAGGCACACTACAACTGGTGCCTGTGTTCCTTATTCAAGAAATGTTTGATATCAACAAACCAAAATGTGTTATTGAAAATTTTTTCACAATATATGTTTGCGGCTAATCATGTATTTGTAAAGAACTGGCTCGATCGAGTCTACTGCATACTGGCAAAAACCAAGATCACCATTGCACTTCTGCTTTCCAATCCTGATAAAGCTAAACTTAAGATCTATCAAACTGATTGGATAGCCACATGTGACTCAAGTCGTACCTTTCGCAATGGTGACTCATTGCAATTTCCCTCGAAGAAAGTTGGCATTTTACCACCATACTTGATACGCTGTCCTTTGCTCAAATATCGCAATGGTATTCTCCGCCTTCGCCTCAACTTGTGGGCTACCAATGACATTCAAGCAAGGCGCAGAATTGTGAGTGCAGATAAACATGTATGTCGCTTTTGCAATGATGGTATCACCCGTGAGACTTTGAGACATGTGATTACAGAGTGCCACATATTACGATCTAAGAGAGAAACGTTCTTTACACGACATTGCAAATATCTAGGGAGTGTATCTCAAGATGAAAGTTGGGCATTATTCTTAGGCTATGATAATATGTCAATACAAATTGCAGCTATTAACCTTTTACATAGTCTAAATCTGGATGAAAACGTAGAGATGGTGGAATTAACATTGCAGGTGCTAATAAGCAACAGTATGTCATGAACTGCAACTGGTTTGATTAGGGCTGTTTATATCATTCATTGACTCAATTCACTGCATGATGTAAATGTCAGGCACAGTTTTGTGTCTTTTTTTATTCTTTCTATGGTTATCCCCCCTCTTTTTCCTTTCACTTCTCCTTTTCTCGTTTTTTCTTGTTGTACTTTTATATGATATTAGATTTGAGTACTAGTGGTTTTGTAAAAAAAAAAAAAAAAAGGTGTATGAATTGTTTTTATGAAATTCTGTTAAATGTTGTATTTATCTTGTATTTTGAAAGGTTGATTTACTTCAGCCAACACAAATAAAAAAAGTTTAAAAAAAGAACCGGCTGAGCTATAACATGGATCATGGGCAAACAAAATTCATAGCTAAAAGTACACACTTATACATTGGGATTTACAGGTATATGTAGTGAACTGGCTACATACATAAAATACTACACCAGGTAAATATTACATGCAGTACCTTCTATGTACCCCTTTCTTATAACTGTCCCATGCAATCCCAACTCAAAATAAGGTGCTATTTTAAAAGCAAGTGTTACTCAAATTACCATGTTTAATTGCTGTCACCATATTCCCAATGAGGCCATACATTGAAGATTACCCCTGCTAACAGCACGGGGAGTCTTGATTATATTAAAGACTATGAGGCAAGCATATGCTTCAACTTCTTATTTATTCCTCTCTTCAGCATTTTCAACAAAAAAAACATTTTAAACTACATTTCCCTCTTAACCATAGTCTCTTATGTAGTCCATCTCATATCCTGTCAGTGCTCCTCGACCTTTCTGTCTCCTTGCTCCAGACAGGCATTTTGCTTGTTCAAAGCTTCCCATAACTGCTGTCCCTACAGATTGTATAAGCTTAAAGTAAAATGTCTTAAATGCGCTTTCGCTCACCCAGTCGGCTGCTTGCAAGATATCTTGTAGCGTTTAACCCTTTGCTAAGCCTTTAGAAGCCATTGCTTCTGTCATTGAATGCTCTGCAAACTTAGACAAGTCTACTCCCACTAGCTGCATAATTACACAGACCCATCTGACTATGGTGGCTGTTGTAACTGCTTTCTACGGCTTCTTACACGCTATCAATAACTGCGTCGTCCCTGCCGGACACGTTTCCGGTGTCCTGCTTTCATATTCCTTTATGTATACTGCTACGCACCACTTTGGATGATCGGGTAAATAGGGATGTGATATGGATGAAGATCCTGTATTTGTCCTTCTGATGAGGGTGAAGATAAGCCCTTCTGACCCGAAAGTTTCCCTGTCTACATCTAGCACTTTAATGTCTGCAACTCTCCTGCTTGACACTAGACATGGTAGGTATCTGTTTGTTGGGCAACTAGCCAGAAGCCTCAGTACTAATGTCACATCAAATGATTTTACGAATTTCAGTTCTGGGGGCTTTCTAAACTGGGCCCCTTTTATGAGCCGCACTACTGCTGCGTCTCTCCTACGGGAATTCTGTTAATGGGCAAGTGAACCGCTGAAATCACAGATCTATACACTTCTATGGTACTAAACACTTTACCGTCTTGTAACAGGTCTACTAGAAAATGTAGAATTGCTACTATAGGGGCAGAAACGGGATGGACATTTCTCCTTCTGCAATACAGCAACCATTTATTTCAAGCATCGTCGTAGCTCCACCGTGTAGATGGTACCCACAACTCTGAATGAGTTGTGCAGCGTGTGCAAAAATGCCTGGCAAAGCCCAGCATTTCTGGCTATCCTTCACGCCATTAATGGGGAGTCCCTTTCACTCTCAGAGGATGAAATTACCCAACTGGGTCTGTGAGCTGGTGCTCTCCCAAGGGGAGGATCCTTGGCCGGTCTGTTAGTAGTTCTATGAGCACTGGAAACCATACTCCATATCGGGGCCACTACATTCAGATTCGCTCCTTCTCTGCGTGTCTTCGCCAACACTCCTCTCATTGTCAGGTCTAACTGCCAGCTGAAGTAGCTGCTTTTCTGCGTGTTCAGTCTGGATGTGAATAGGTCCATGTGAACCAGCCCCACTGCTGCTCTAGCCGTTGAAATACTTCTACGTTCAGCTTCCAGTCGCTGGCATACAATAAGTACCGGGAGTTCCAGTCTGCCACCATGTTGAGCATCCCAGGTAGGTACTCTGCTGTCACTGAAGTCCCTGATTCTAGGCAGTAGTGCCAGAAATCATTTGCTAGCTCTGTCAGGAGATTTGACTTTGTCCCTCCTAGGTGATTGATATACTTGACTGCTGCATTGTTGTCCATCTTCAACAGAATTCATGAGTTCACTTTGTCCTTCATAAATGCTTTGTTCACGAAGGATACTGCTAGAAGTTCTGGGCAGATTTATGTGCAGTTGGATTTCTTTTGAGCTCCTTTTGCCTCCTGTTTCTAGAGTCCCGTACCGGGTCCCCCAGCCTATACTGCTGGCGTCCGATTCTATCACCAGGTCGGGAGAGTCCCCAAATATGGCTTTCCCATTCCATGCGTCCATATTCTGCAGCCACCATTCCAGTTCCATTTTGGATTTGTGGTCCAGTGGTACTGCTTGATGGTATTTCAGGCCTTGCTGTAGGTGCCTTGTCTTTAGTCTCTGCAGGGCCCAATAACATAAGGGCCCTGGAAATATGGCTTAAATAGACAATGTAAATAGCCCTAATATTCGCGCAAGCATTCTCAGGGATACTATCTCCTTGTTGAGACATTCTCTGATCTCTCTCTTGATGACTCTTATCTTCCTGGCTGGTAATTCTAGTCTTGCTGTTCTGTTGTTTACTGTGAACCCGAGGAAATCTATCCTCCTTGTCAGAGTGAAGTTGGATTTCTCCTGATTCACTAAAAATCCAGTGACAAGAGCAGCACTTTTACCCATTCTGTCTGGTATCAGAGGACGTCTAGGTAAATGGTCATACAGATCCCCTTCTCTCTGATTGCTGCTGCTATTCGCCTCATGAGCTTCGTGATAGCCCATTGTGCAGATGCTAATCCGAAGGGCATCATCCTGAATTGCCAGCATTGCTCATCCCAGGTGAATGCTAGGAAGGGACAGAACTGTTCTTGGACGGGTACTGTGAGGTACATTTCTTTTAGATCGATCCGAGCCAGCTGGTGCATCCCTACCGTCTTGAGTTGGTGGCATATTACCAAACTGTTTAGTTCTTTTAAATGTATCACTGGTCTCACTTTCTCTTTCCTGTGTATGAAGAACATATTGGTTATGAACCTCGGTGTTGTTGGGCATGGCTTGATGGCCCATTTCTGTGTAAGTTCTCCCTCTCTGCTTGGGCCATGTGTATGGGGGTGTGGTGCACCTCTGGTATGGTGCTTGTGTGAATTCTAGCTGCAGACCATTGGCTGTCTGTAACACCTAGGCATCGCCGGAAAGCACACACCAGTTTTGACCAAATTACCATGTCCTCCCCCCTACTGGATGGTATGTAGTGTGTCTCACCTGCGGGGAAGTTCTGTCCTCTTCCTGGTCCCCTTCCTCGACGCCCTAGAGGAAATCAACTTCTGGCGGGAAAGAAGAAGACTTGCTGTTTATTATCCCAATAATGGGCTCTGCAGTTCTGAGGCCTGCTTGTGCCTTGGTAACGACTGGATGCTCGACCTCAATAGCGACCGGTCCCAGCGAAAACCGTGTTTGAAAATATCTTCCTAATTGAGGCTTAGCCCTTTTCCAGGGACGTATATGCTCCCATGAACCTCCCCATTTCCTTTTCAAAGGTTTCTTAGAAGAGAAGGCTTTGGGCTGCTTCCCCTGCTTCGTATGAGGTTACTGCGTTGCTTTCAGCTGTACCCTTATATTCTCATCACTTGCCACTTACAACCCTTAGAACACTCAGCTGAGAAAAAAAAGAACTTAGCTTGCAGAAGAACAGGAAAAGAAAAGGCAGAGCAAGCAGACAGGAAGGTCGAGAAGCACATGACAGGACAGGAGACAGACTACAAAAGAGACTATGGTTAAGAGGGAAATGGAGTTAAAACAAAAATTGGAAAAGTTTGATTTTTGTTGAAACTGCTGAAGAAAGGAATACATAAGAAGTTGAGTGTAATGCTCACCTCAGGTTTTGACATGGAATTGGACTGTATGTACTCCAGCAATGCTTTGTGTCTTCAATGAGGACTTTTCAGGATCACTAAATCTACGCATATAAGGGACACAGATGCAGATAAACATCATTCCCATGATAAGAAATCAAAACACTGCCCTTAATTCCGCACAATCGCAGATGCTCATACCCAGAACTATAACTATACCAACTGAGACACAATCTGCTCACTTAATGCAAAACACACACATAAAGGAAGACACCTGTACAAGTGATCTGGACCTTGACCTTGACTGTGAGCCTGGCTACTGTCATAAGAAGTACTTCCATATGTACACAAGTAGTTCCGACAACTTGCATTAGAAGGGGATCACAGGGAAGTCATTGAAACCCATATTTACCCCATTGTACTGCATTGACACTGAAGGTATTAGATACACAGTAGTGGGAAGAGATAAGATGTGAACATAGATTGTAGAACTGGAACGACAGGGCTTGAGGGATTTGTAGCACTGGCGAGAATGGCTGCATTTACTGGGAGATTTGCCTCATAGACTGGGTTTGGTAGGTTGGAAGCTGACAGGAAGAGGCATCACCAGAGGCAGAGAGAAAATGTAACTGCGACAACTGCATGTGATAGTGTGATGTTCAACACATGAACATCCTGTCTACATAACATTACATATATTTTGATGAGTGACTTGGCAAATTATTTTTTTTTCTGATGCCTTCATCGTAGCTTGTTTGCTTGTCCACACTGCATACATTGCCCTAGTGAGCTCGAATTTAGACCATTGCTGAGACTCGTTCAATAACACTCAAGTGTGGCTGAGTATTTCCTGTGTGCATGACTGAGTTTCACTGTTTTCATGATGGCTCTGGACTGATATGGGAGCTAATTCTCCTAATAAATACACAACCCACAACACAGCTCCAACTATTCTCTGTAAATTGCAATGCACCCACCCCCCTTTGCACTTGCTACAGGTGGACATCTAAAAATCATCTTGACCGCCACTTACCTGAAAGAATTATATGTCTGTGTGTCCTCCTGTTGGTTGATGTGCAGCTCTTCCAGTTGGGAGATATATTTGAATTGTGTCTTGGAAAGTCCCTGTTTATGTATTTCAGAATATTAAACATATGCAAGACATCCTCAACTCGGTACAGTCAAAGATGAAAGACAACACACGCTGCTTGAACATGCTTATACTATATTTGTGATAATGAACTTTCCCAGATTGTGGGCCTCATTATGAGCCAGGTGGTCCAGTAAAAAAGTGCTGGTATTAACAGACACTAGCACTTTTACTGGACCGGCAAATTACGCGTGAGGCAGACCACATGCGGCACGAGTAAAAACGTATCTGCAAATAAATGCGCTAGTGAATCCGGTGCCACTAAGTGCTGGACGACCCCATCACCTGTGCTGGTATTAAAGGCACAACAGCAACACTGGCACATCCCGAGGCTGTCTCTTCCTGTATTAACGGCAAATGAATGCCAGTAACACAGGCAACGGCTCTGCAGTAAATGGCAGACAATGCCTTCAGGTGTGGGACATGAGGTCAGAGGTGAACCTAATGCATCCAGATGTACCAAAAATCAGAATACAGAAGCTGAAAAAGGCCACACCTCCAACAGATACACTTCCAAACACCACCATGCTGCCACTGACTACAGTCAGGATTGACATGTAGCCGCTCCAGGCCAGCATTGCGCTGCAGAGGCTTGAGGATCAACAAACGGCCTAAGAAGCAGTGGACAGGAGGATGAGGATGAGGAATGTGACGAGGAGGCGTAATGTAAGGTGTGCACCCATACCCTGTGTTTGGGCCAAAACATGGATGCTGACCAACATGCAAATCCACGTCCTGTACTGCCTTGACAGGGAGAGCATATGTCCTCAGTATGATCCAGTAAGACATTGTGAGCAGGATTGTCATCCGTAAATCCATACCGGCGCTGGTAAAGCTGGTGTCAGTCCTGCACTTCCTTATGAAAGGCACACTCAACTACCGTTCGCTATGACCTTGGGCTCCTCCTTTTGAAATGTTATGCTCTGTGGATTCTCCGGGCTCTTTACTATAAAATTCTCTCTTTGTAAATTGAGCCCTTCCTATACACTGACTTGAAGATGATCATAGCGAATTCCCGGGTTCCTTTTTTTAACACGCTCTGTAAGGTGTGTTCTTCCATTCTCTTGGGCCTTGAAAATCCCGGAAAAATAAAATGTCTTTTATATAGACAGGATTGGGCTTCTAAAGTGGACACAATGCATTTTTATCCATTGCTGAGTCATTTAATGAGTGATTTCAAAAACGTTACAATTACTGCCCCTTTTCTTACAATCTATGCCCACCCAGCAGTCAGGCGAATGTTCATTCATTTCAGATGGAATTTGATCCCGACACGTGGACTACTGGCCCACTTTTATGACTGCTCTCAATTGTTAGTTCTTTGTTGCTTTTGCAACCATTCGTTAAAGGGGTAGTCCAGCTAAACATTTTATTTAAAAAATAGATAGGCAACATTAAAAAAAAAAATACTAGCACTTTTTTTTTTAAACTTCCTATGTAAAATTTTGAGCTATTCAAGCTCAAAATTCGCAAAAGCAAGCACATGGGCGCATCCATTTTGTGAAATGGTTGCCCGCCTGTGCTGGCTTTTGCTTTTGCGGCACTATTGAAGGAAACGCCAGCCAGTTGTAGTAAACAAAAGCTACCGCTGGGTGGCTTTTCCTTCATTGGTGCAGTACGCGGAGGACGGGGACCGGAGACCAGAGCAGGAAAGCTGCAGCTGAATCTCGGTAAGTGCTATTTATTTATTTTTAAAAATGAGCACTAGCTGCGGTTTATTTTCTATGTTTTCCGGGCTGGAGGAGCCGGTTGTGTTTCTGCCTAAATCTGCTTTCCCATTTGGGGCTCTCAGGCTCCCCAGAGGGTAATGTGATAGTTGATTGTGATGTTTTATTTTCCTTCCCTTTTAGTCTTCTGCTGCTGTGGATTATGTGTTTGAGCTTGTTTGCTGTTACTGCATTGTTAATTTCGAATGGTGATGAGATGCCATTTTTGTTATGATGTCTTATGTTTTTCTTCATGTTGCCTACATGATACTTGTGCATCCCTAAATGTGATGTTAGGAAGCAGTGGGGGAAAACGATATGGTATGTAATATTCATATTGACACTGTGTGTACTTAAATGAGGCATGTATATTACCTTATGTGACTGATCCTGAAAGTCCAGCTCGTGGGGTCAATATTTCAGAAAACTCCTTATCAGGAAAATATGCACATGACTCACCTTTAATTCAACACAGAATGAGAGTCCAATTTAATCCATTAGAGACCCTTTGATTGTTGAAAGTCTCAACGCGTATTTAGGTATAAGTGAATCAGCCATTATAAAATGCTGAGAGAATCTAATTTGAGCTTTAAGGATATCATGCGTATTAAGACAAGCAGAACCATTATAGCCACTGCTATGCATCCAAAGACTTGCTTGTATTACAACACATCTCCTTTGGAAGCAGTACAGAACCAGCATATGGGAAAGTTCAGTATGATTCCATTGGTTGGCCTACATTTATTTTTGCCCTGATGAAGGTCTTATATTAATGAATGGTGGGACAGAGCAGCTATCTGCATCAGAACTTGGCCCTAACACAGTGTACAACATGTTTAGGCTTTTGTATAATGCATCTATTGCACAAGCATAGATATGGAGCATCTCTGGCGTGTAAAGGAATGAGTTTGCACTTTGACATTAAGATGGCCATTTTCTAGTTAAGTGGACCATAAAGGGAAAGAGTAAAAGCAGTTTACCCTTTCCTTTTATGCCCCACTTCATTGTACAACTGCCCATCTGTGTAAGAAGCCAGCAAAACGGAGCTAGAATATCCACTTTGCTTTCCTCCTCTGCCTACAGAAAGCATTTACACTTGCGCGAAAATGTCAGGCAGGCATGTTACACTTGGGGCCCGATTCATAGATTTTTTTTACATGGTTCAAA
The DNA here is from genome assembly GCF_040938575.1 of Ambystoma mexicanum. Classification (NCBI taxonomy): domain Eukaryota; kingdom Metazoa; phylum Chordata; class Amphibia; order Caudata; family Ambystomatidae; genus Ambystoma; species Ambystoma mexicanum. The sequence continues at coordinate 1,064,001,791 of NC_090937.1, read as the reverse complement.
GTGACTTTATACTGCTGAAAAGTGACTTTGCACTGCCGAAACAAACTCTGATTCATGGAGCTGTGCAAAGTATAACTGACTTTGCACTGCAAAATAAGACTTTTCAGTGTCCCATGAATCAGGGTTTGTGCCAGCAGTGCAAAGCAACTTTTTAGAGGTGCAAAGTCACTTTGAACCATGGAATCAGGCCCTAGGTGTATAGCAGGCAGATTCATACATATACAAAGGGCATTTACTAGCAGGAGCTCATGGTCCTCAAATTCTTTATTTTTTAGCGGGCAGACGTTAGGTGTTGACGTACACGTAGGCGGCTCCCCGCTGTCAAATTTTCCTCATTGCAAGGTGGAGTGCAAAAGTGCAAGGCAAAAGGCTGTGTACACGTTTGGTACACAGCCTTTTAACCTGCACGTTTGCACTCTGCCAGGCAAGGTGAGTAAACGCTGCCAGGCATGCTGCCTTTACATTTCATTAGGAGCACTGCTTGCCATGCTTGCATGGCAAGCAGTGCTCACAATTACAATTAAACCCTACCCGACATGCATGCAATGTTAGTAGTGTTCACAATTACAATAAAACCCTGCCCGAAATGCTGGCATGTCAAGCAGGGTATCTTTTTGATTGAAAACTCTGCCTGCCATGACAAGCATGTCAGGCAGCATTTTAAATTGATCCCTACGGGGTCTGCCTGCTTTATGTTGGAGCACTAAGAAGGCGGACCCCATAAGGATCTCCAGAATTTGCGCTGGCATAAAAATCTAGTGCATATACAAGTAAGTTACGGCTAAGGGGTAAATTATGATCCAGGCCTCCTCTCTGCCATATAAATACATTAAAATGAACCTTAACAGAAATTAAATTCATAAAAGCTTTGTGCAAGGCTTTTTCATATGTTACTTCTATTAAATAGAGCTCAACATGAGTTCCCTTATGTTTATTTCTCAGTAAGGAAATGTATGAATAATTTATGTGTACTTTGTTTTAATTTTTATTGCAGGATTTGAAGGCAGCTGTGTGGAGGCTAGACTTCTAAATGGTGAACAAGGCATTATAAGCCTCTGGCTAGGCCAGGAAAATATTGAAAGCGAGAAAATAGAAAACAGTATTTCACAATGCAGGAGACAGAGAATCTGACCAATTCTCGGACAGGAGAGAAGAAATAAGAGAGCGAAAGGCCTATAAGAAACCTGCAGAAACCAGACGTTGGGATGAAGTGCAAGGTTCCCATGGGGAGAACAAGGTGTTAGGCAAAGAGACCAGGAGCTACAACATAGGAAAAGACTGCCTGATGCCTAACACAATATCAGGTCAGATAATTGCAACTTTGAATTCATTGAGCTGCTACATTGGTGGAAGACAACTTGGAGCCATATATCCTGAAACTGCTGAAACAGTGCACTGTGCATTACGGCTCAGCTACAGCAAGAGTGTAACTACAACCCAATAACACAAAGACGGGTGCTATATGCCCACTACAGTGATAGGAACTATATCCTGACTACTGTAAGACAAGCACTATATTCTTTTAGGTATGGGAGAACTTTCAAGCCATGAGCTGGACCCCTACCCTGAGCGGTTCAGTAATAGCAATGATTTATCCAGGGACTTTGTTGTGGAATGAACTGAGTTATACAGCAGGCTGGGATGCTATATCCCTTAGATTTTGTTCTGAATGACAAAGAAGTGTACCGACCTGGGATGACTACAAATAGCAAGATGGGTGCAATATCCATGGAACTGTGGTGCTAAGACACTTGTTAAAAGGCCCAAAATGTGTGCTTAGTGTAAGAACCCACTGATAATAATGTACACGCCAAAATGCATGATGGGAGCCGTCCATGAGAAACTGTAAAACACCAGAGATCAGGAAGGAGATCAGGATCTCCATCTAAGATAGGGGACTAGCACACACTTTAGTGTGCCCCATCCTTACAGTTGATGATTAGACTGTTCAGAAGTAGGTGTTCTCATTTATATTTGTACTACTCTCCTGGTCCCTATATGAATTCTTCACATAATCCTATCCTGTCAACCATATACAAACCTTTAAAATATAACTCTCTGTGCTGCGTGTTCTATTGTTTCACCCCAATTCTTTATTATGAACGTTGTGACTGGCATGACATTTGAGAGGATCACATTACACTGACATGGACCACGTGGAAACTAGACATAAATGACAGTATATATTTCACCAAACCATGGAATTTTTGAAGAGCAATGAACATCTTCATGGGCCAGCTTTAAAACACACACAATATATATTTGTTTTGCAGACATCATACACTTTTACATGTAATTAAAGAATGTGTTTTATTCGACACGCTTTTTTAACTTGTATAAATATTTGCATCTTGTATTGTCTTATTTGTGTTTTGTATTGCACATTTCCGGCTCTGGAGCAATAGAGCACTGTAAATGCTTTAGAGAGAACAAGAGTGGTACATTTACAAGATAATCCTGGGAGAATTGATCCTAACTCATAACTAGTATTTCCCTAAAAAGCAATGCCTAAAGTTGTTTTTGAACTGCAGCAGAGTTGTAGCAGTCCTTTTCGGAGCAAGGATGGTATTCTAATATGCTGGAGCATAGAAGATGATTGTTTCATGGTCCTTACCCTGCATGCTGCTTTTATCACAAGCCTTGAAATGGGCGTGTTCCCAGAGGAGTGTGTGCTACAAGATGGGAGGATTTGGTGATGTGAGTAGGGGTTGGTGGGGGGGTGGAGAGGGTTGTCATGTGTTTGGTTGTACAAGTGTGCTTTCATGGTGCTAGTGTGGTTATTGTTTTGTATGTTATCACTATAGTCATTAAATGTATACGGTGGAATGGGAGTTTGAGTCAAATTGTAATGGTGTATGTACGACCTTTCACAAGAGTTGGTTTTCTTGGTAGTGTTTCTGGTGTATTGTCTTGTGATTCCAAATACAACAAGAGAAAAGTATGTACTTAAGTGAGTTTTTCGTTTAGCAAGTGTTATAAAGATGTTGGAAATTAATGATTGTGGTGTTTGCATATCCTTCCTGAGTGAAACAAATCAATTGCCCAAAGTCCTGGAACAAATATCCCCTAATGTTAAGCCCTGATACTAATTCTGTCAGGTTGTGTTAATGTAGTTGTGATGGATGCTGGGACAGTTACAGCAATATAGAAAGGATAGTGGTATCTATTTTATCAAAGTGATGTGCTTGATGTTTTAAACATTTCAATCAGATTTGGAATGGAAGTGTTGTTGAAGGGTGTTATGGTAGGAATATTTTAGGGTGTACTCTAGGCAGAGTCAGTCAATGCTAGTGTGTCAGTCATGTTAAGTTGAGCCTTAGTGGACAGTCATAGATGGTATTACAGGGCCTGCAGCAGCAGCTCTGTAGTTATGGTTATATTTCTCTACCCATAGGAAGAGCACTTATCTGGTGGTTTATAACTTCACACCCCCTGCACAAATCCTCACCAAACTTTTCAAACTAATTGATTCTGTGAAGATTGGTGTGGTTTCATGCAGGGGTGGGCAAAGATATAGGGGGTGCCCAAAATGTGCGGTTTATCCCATAGATGCAAAGGAAAAAACATTTTGCCAACACCTACGCTCATGCTCCTGCCTACAGCCCAAACCACTGGACACATTTTCACTAAATGTGTGTCAGAAGTGGTGGCTTGGTCCCAAAAGCGTGCTTTTGTAAATTTGGTATAAATCCGTTCATTAGTTCAGTAGTCTTTTTAAAAAGGCCAAAAAGTAGGTAAAAGAAATTAGGGATATCTGGGTTTTGTCTACATACTCATGGACATCCTCGTGATTGCCCCATTTGTGGTTATTTGGTGGTGGAATGAGGGTCTGGAAAGGGTGGAGAAGTGGAGAAACGATGATATAGGGCTATATTTCCAGCTGGAAAAAGGGTGTGCAGGTTCTGCAGCAGTCCACGGATAGTACATGAACAAACGGATTGGGAAACAGATTTGGTGGGTGAAAGAGGGCTTGGAAAGGGTAGGGGAGTGAATGATATGGAGCTGTATTTATAGGTAAAAAAAGGGTTTGCAGATGCCGCTATTTCTGCGGTCCATTTCGGTCTCCGCAGGCATCACTTGAATTGGAAGTGTGTTCTAGACGAGTTTTGTTAATTCAACATTTATATATGGTTTCATTATATTGAGGTGGTTGTGGCTAGTGGCCAGATTCTTTGGGGCATGGCCATGGCCATAGGCCACTGGTAACATACACTATAGTAATTTGTGCATAGTAATTATGGGTACTGTAGGGGAAGTATGCAGTATTTGTAGTATGAAGGAATAATATAATTGAAGTGTAAATAGCATTTATGATTAATACTAATAAGTGTATAATAAGTATGGGTACTTTAGGGGGAATATAAAGTATGTTTAATACAGTGGATTAGTGTAATTGAAGTGTAAATTGTATTTATGATTGTAGTACAATTGAAAATTGAAGGTAGTGTTTATTGAATTTGGATTTGTTTTAATAAAGGTGCATCTGCTTTTTTGAACAGTGTTGGCATGGTATCTTTTGAAAATGAAGACATCAAGTTAGATGGTGCAAACAATTTTCAGAGTGATGGAGTGTATTTTACTGATTTTGGGAATCAGATGTTTCTAGTAAATCAAAGTTAATGTGAAAAAGATTTACAGTGCATATGAAAACTGTAAGTAGTTCTAGGAAAAATGCTATTTTAAGGGCCACCATTGTACAATAAATTGCTTACATTAAGTGTAACCCCCCATACCCCATAAATTGGATTGTTAGTCTGCGAATGCTGCGGTAGTCCGCAGATGGTACCTGCCACATCATGGTCTTCTGAGGATGCCTGACATGGAAATGGACATCGGAGGATAAGCCAATCAGGTTTCCTGGGTGAGTTCTACAGGAAGGGATGGTGGCAGGACTTTTGTTTGGTGAGAGCAGCGAAGAAGATGACTATGGCTGTGGATCTGAGAAATCATAGTGTCTGGATTTTGGGAGATTCTTCGATCCAGTCGTTGAAGGTGTATGCTGAATATCATGGTATCTGTGGAAGTATAGGATTGCAAGAAGTGGAAGTTTTGTGGCATGCAGGTTGTGGATTAAACTGTGCAAGCTTCCTTTCATTTTGTCAGAGTATGGCACACTTTAAATGTCCAGACATTATAGTTGTTCATTGTAGAGGGAACAGTTTGGGGTATGTGATGTTGGGTGTCCTGACCCACGCTTGAGCTATCATGCTGCAACATTTGGTGCTGTGGGCTTAGAAAATGCAAGATGGCCAAAAAGCCCACAAGTGCGCCAGAATCCAGGAGAACCACGCAGTTTGTGCGCACACCAAAATGGTTACCTCACTTGCCACCCACCAGTGTAAAGAAAGATCTTTGTTAACAAAATCCACTGTTACTGATGTCAAAAAGTTGCTGAAATCGTGGCTCACCGGACCACTTTAAAGATTCAACCCTTTTGTGGGGTTCCACATAACCATTTTACTGTAAGGAGCCCCATCAAAACAATGTTAAGCAAGGATTATTTACTACCATGAAAGAACCATTCCTGTTTGGAATGCATTAATCCAAGAAAGATCCCAAAAATGGATGCAGTACCAACAAAATCCTCAAGGCGGCGCTAGTGGTCTAAACTCTGACAGGAGAACTAAGTGCAGTTGCTGACAAAGGGATTTGACTCAGCTGACTTCAAAGGCTGCATTTTAATTAAAAATTAGCCACCTGCTGTTCCCAGAGGCCAGAAGCCTGGGAAACCCTCTCACCTCAAGAGATTCACACCACAGCCCAGGATATCACATGGTCATAATAACCAAATGCAAAGTGACCCCCTGGTCTGCTGACCTCAACCTCCTGGAGACCACACAATAGGCTATTGCACTTGAATAGAATATGTTGATTTTGACTGTTTCCTGTCAACAAAGGCCTGCCTGCCAGAAGACACATGTGATCACTGACCCACCCAAGTCTTGGAGGCGGACTCCAACACTCTGAGAACTGAAATGAAAGCAAAATATATATTTTACAGAAACACTGATAACTCTTTGTAATCAAATGACAGGAATGTATAACTTTGAGAGCCTTCATTTAAAAAATGTACCTTCGATTCAAGCCCAAACTCCAATTTGTGTGATGTTCTGGGGCAAAACCCTGCTATTTATGTATACTACAGACTCTGTGTTTAAGCTAGAGACATGGTAATTTACTGGAGTATGTATGGACAGGCCGTGTCCATGTGTATAAATCTGGAGAAAAATCTGATGTTGCAAAACCCACTAAAAAGCACCAAAGGTTGCCATTTCTGAATGCAAGCCCCAGGAAGAGCAGAATTGGAACAGGGGCTACCTCATGTGATATGTGATGGGTGCATGTAATTTCAAACCACTGTGTATCTATGAAATATGTCTTTAGGTCAAATATAGATTGTGTGTAAAGTTGACAGGGGTGGGTTCTCTGTATCATAAACAGACCTCATCATGATGACACTTCATTTCATTCCCCCAATCAAGGGGAAGAGGAGGAAGTGGCCAATGACAAGTGGAGAGGGGTAGGGCCTAGAAAGCTAGCCTCTCCACCCACTTTCAAAACACATAAAAGCAGACAGTCAGGACAGATAGGGACATTCTATTCCATCTGCTGCGGGACGCTCTGCCGGGAAAATCCATACTTTACCTCCATCAACCTCCAGAGAGCCAACACAGAGACTTCAATCTATCCACCTTCAGAGACCAAGACTTTACTTCAGAATTTGTAGCAGAGAGGTCAACTACAAGCTAAATCCCTCTTTAGCAGGCCTCAAATCATTGCCACTATTCACAGCCAGGCGAGCTGTTTGAATTCTTTGCAAGAACTCTGGCCATTTGCCAGGGAGCAGTGTTGTATCCAGAGAGAGACCAGCTGAACCGGAGACCGCTGTATCCGGACCCACAGACCTGATCAGAACCAGAGACCCAGACCAGACCAGCAGAGTAGAGCTGACCCAGATGCTGTGCGCAGAAACCGTCCGTGGCGAGTGAAGAAAACCTGTTGACCAGATCCGTGGCAAGGCCTATTTCTAAATATATTGTGAGTACCTAGCAGAACTGTGCAGAACCAATCTCTTAGTTAAAATAATATAATTCAATCTATTTTAATCTAACCAGAACTGCCTCCTAACTGTCGCCTGTCATTTGCAAAGCTGTCACTTGTCATTTTCTAGCTGCAAGCTGTAACCTGTCGCTTTGAACTTTTAAAATTTCAAATCTGAAAAACTACCTTTATTTAATCGTCCGTATTTCTGGAACCGTTTGGGCTAGGAACTTCCTCTGAAAGCTTAGAATCTCAGTTTTTCAACAAGCCTAGAACCGACTTCCTACTCCTCATACCTTTGCCGTAATCACGATTCTCGCACTCGCGAATTTTACCGCGATTTGCAATTTGGTTAAAAATCCAGCCACGTGTGAAAACAGCAGCTTCATTGCTTTCCTTTGCCAAAAATTTGTTTAACCTGCTAGTTACTCCTAGATCCTTGCTAAAGTGAGCCTGAACTCATCCCAAGTATATTTCACTCACCCTGAACCTCCTAAAGGGAATTAAAACCATGTTCAGCATATTTCTCACTGCATTGTCACCATATTCAAAGCATTTTGCCTGTGTTTCAAAACTCCTATCTGTTGTATAAGCTGCTGGGGGGGAATTGAACTGAATTCTATTTGATTGCATTCCTAAGAACTGTGTCATCTTCATCTCCTTACAGTGCATAAAAGGGGGGGTGAATTGTCCAAGAAAGTGATTACATTGTCTTTTGCTGAAATCCTATCAAGTTATTTTCTGTACTGCATTTCATTCCACATTGCATCCATTTGAAACCATAAAAGTATTGTTGCTATCTTATCCATCCTATAACCACTCATCATTGATTATAAAGAAGTGTGCTAGTGCCAGACTATCCATTATTGATTGCTGCTCAGATTAAGTGTGATATTCAATTATTAATTTATTATAAAGTGTGATATATATATATATATCTATTGTTTAAATTATCAAATAAACCTTTTAAACTTGCAAAACAGAACTACTTCTTGGCTCAGTGGGGTCAGGGGGATTCCAAGAGAGGGGTGTTATATAGGGGTAGTCACCCAGAACGCATGAACTGGACACAAAGATATATCAATAAGGGTTTCCATTCAGTATCCCAGACTAGGCATTGATTTAGCTGTAGTGTTGAATTGAATCCTCTTACAGTGATGGTGTGAATTTATTTTGGAAAGATGGAGCTCATTTCACAGATGTCAGAAATGCAGTTTTCCTTTACAATGTTAGGAATGCATTAAAGCAGTACAGTACTACTGTATGTAAAAGCAAGAACAGGAAAAAAAGATGTTTGCAAACTCCACCGCTCCCGAGTGGATTTGCACTATTGACACAAACCCTGATTCATAGAACCGTCAACGTGTATTTTTGCAGTGCAGACTCCGGGCAAAGTCAGCGCATAGCCATTTCTAGCAGTACAAAATGTAGCTTGTGTGGTGGCACTATTGGTTAAAGAACATGAGGTAGAGGATGACATCCTACTAAGTCCTGAAAAAGGAACAGCCTTTGGAAAAAGGAGCATCCCAGTTGTTGGAATTGGTGTGGCATCCCATGCAGGTCGTCCTGTAGGAGTATTGCCCAGGTTGTCTGCGACTGAGTACACCTTTCTAGTCTTAGCCTTTGGTACCTCCCCAACAGTGGTAAAACACTGCCAAAACCATGATTATTTCTGGGTGCTGGAGGTAGGCATTTCCTCTATCTCAACTTCCTGGTCCTCTTGACTCTTTTCAGCAGTAGTGCATTTTTATTCGTTTTGGAGGCCGTCTAGGTGGTGGTGGCTCCTGGGGAGGAGGGATGGGCACGGCTGATGCTATTTTGTAAGTTAAATAGCAGTTGTGCTAATATTGCTTGAAGCATGTGATCTCTCTTGGATTGCAGATAGATTGAAAATCAGTAAGAATATGTCTAGGATCACCTGAAAAAGCAGTTGCAAACTGTTTGCGAAGAGCGGACCCGTTCGCGAACATGTCATCACACTGCACCCGTGCGTAGTCATGTGACACTGTCTGAGAATTCTGTGAGGATGTCAGATGTTCGAGAACGTCTGCAAAAAGGAAACAGTGCTAAAAAGTTGTAGAAGTGTTAACAATGTTGCTAGGAAGTGGAGGATCACTCAGTTTGTACTTGCAAATGTTCTAGATTGGATAAAAATGTTCATATATTGGGGAACATATGATATTAGGAATTTGTAGCACATTAGAGTGGACTGGTAAAAATCTATGCAATTCATTGAAAAAACTTAGTTAAAGGGGTGTTATGGTTAAGTTGCACTTATAAAAACCTATGAAATTCAGGGAAAAAATGTAAAGAGACACCATGGTTGTAAAACCAAAACCCCCCAGAAATGTTATTTATTTATTTTTTATTTATTTTATTTATTTGCATTTGTTAAGCGCACTTGCAGCCCAAAGGCATTGAGGCGCTGTTACAGAGGATACGCAGACTTAAGATTACAGAGAGGTGCCAGGAGGGCTCTTAGTTACAGATTGACAGTACAGATTGGCAGGCATATATGCAGTGGATGATGATACAGATTCAAGTTAGACAAAGAGTCTTGTTTTGATAGCCTTACAAAAGGCTAGGTGGAACTCAATGAGTCTTAGGTGAGGTGGCAGAGCGTTCCAGTGCGTGGCTGCTTGGGTGGGGAAGCTGGAGCCACAAGTGCACACTTTACGTGTAGTAGGCGTGACAACTGAGTTGGCATAAAGGGATCTGAGAGGTCTCGTGGCCTTGTGCCTGGTAATTCTGTTAGTCAGGTAGGGAGGGGCAAGTTTTTGAAGGCATTTGTGGGTGAGAGCAAGAGTTTTAAAGACAATTCTCTCTTTGACAGGGAGCCAGTGTACTTGCCTTCTGATTTCAGAGATATGGTTTCTTCTTGTGGTGCCGGGGGCTGCCCTTAGTGCATTGTTTTGGGCTAGCTGCAGTTTGGCCAGGTTTTTGTTTGATGTCCCCACGAGAAGGACATTACAGTAGTCTAATCTTGATTTGATAATTGCCCTGGCAATTGTGAGGCAGCTTTGACGGGCCAAGAAGGGCCTTGCAGCGTTGAGGACTTTGGAGTAGTAGGCTGAGGATGCAGCAATAGCATTGACCTGTCTATCCATCAACAGGTCGGAGTCAAGGTAGACTCCAAGTGTCTTAACATGGTTCGAGACCTTGATTGGAATGTTATCAATGGTGAAGGAGGCGTACTGATCTCTGAGGTTACCCAAAGTGAAGGGTGACCCAATGAGGAGGAGTTTGGTCTTTTCACTATTGAGGCAAAGCCCATTCTCTGCCATCCATGATTGGATGGTAGAGTAGATAGAGGTGAGGGTGTTGGTGTCTGCTAGGTAATCACCCGTGAGTGGGATGAGTACCTGCGTATCGTCCGCATAGTTGGTATATGAGATACCAAGGGAGTCCAGGATGCTGAACAGGGGCCTAGTAAAGAGGTCGCAGAGTGTGGGTGCGATACAGGATCCCTGAGGGACACCGCAAGTGAGGAGGCTAGTGGTGGCAGCGGCAACTTCAGAAAAGACTTTCATGGCCCTTTTTTGGAGAAAGGAGGTGATCCACTGGAACGCTTTAGGGGAGAAGTTGGCTTGGGTGGCTAGATGGTGACACAGGGTGTTGTGGTCAACCAAATCGAACGCTGCGGATAGGTCCAGGAGCAGTAGAAGGGCAGGTTTGCCTGCATCTCTGAGATCATCCATTTGGTTCTTTAGGTCTAGGAGTGCCGTTTCAGTGCCATGTCGGGGGCGGAACCAAGATTGCCGCAGGCCGAGGAGACGGTTATGCTCTAGGAATTTTTGGACTTGCAGGTAGGCTGCTTTGTCCAAAATTTTGAGCAGGAATGGTACAGTCGTGATGGGCCTGTAGTTCCCCGGGACGGTTGGGTCGAGTGAGGGTTTCTTGAGGAGTGGGCGTACCCACGCTTCCTTGAGTCCTGATGGGACATGGCCTGATTGGAAGGAGGAGTTGATAAAGGCAGTTAGGAAGGGGGCTAGGGTTGGTGCGGAGTCTTTGATGAGGCTGGCTGGGCAGGCATCACCTTTGCAATTAGAAGGTTTGATAGATTTGAGCAGGGTGATGATCTCTTGCTCAGTGATGTCTTTGAATTCTAACATCGGGGATGACGTGGTCTTGATGGGTGGCTTAGAGTGCATGTTTGCTATAATGTCAGAGAGGGCTTTTTGGTGGCCAAGAATTTTAGTTTGGAGGGTGTTGAGCTTCTCTAGCATGGCAGATTGAATGCTGTTACACCACTTGTCATCTTTGATGACAGAGGAGGGGGGTAGATGGTTTTTTAAGTTCCCTAAATATGGTGAATAGTTCCTTAGATGCTGACTTGGCGCCAGCGATCCTGGCGTTAAAGGAAGCAGCCTTTGCCAGAGTGATGTTAGTCTTGTATGATTTGGAGAGGGCTTTGAATTCTGTTTAGTGGCTTCCGAGGGGTTGCTTTCCAGGTGGATAGCGCGATCCTCTTTTGCGCACGTTGGTCAAGGAGTTCTTTGGAGAACCATTAATTGGCAGGTTTGCTTTCTTAGCTTTTTTGAGAGTCAGGGGAGCAATGGCATCCACGGCTGACGTAATGACTTCCTTAAAGGTGTCAGTTAAGGTATCAGGGTTATTTGATGAGGGGGCCTGAAGGGCTGGGTTAAGGAGGTAAGGTGCTAGGTTCTCGACTGTGAGAAGGCGTGAACTCCTGGCGTAGGTGGCGAGGCATGGTGGTGGCGGAGAGAGAGACACTTTTTTAGTTCTGAGGTTGAATTGGATGTAGTGATGGTCAGACCAGGGGATAGGGGTGTTGGCCGTGATGAGAAGGGAGCAGTTGTGATGACTGATCCAGTCAAGGGTGAATCCTTTGATGTGCGTGGGGTCAGAGATGGAGTGCGCAAAGCCGAGGTTGGAGAGTGCCTTCTTCAGGTGTTTCGCAGGGGAGTCTTTGGGGTCGTTCAACCCTAGGTTGAGGTCACCAAGGAGTAGACTCTGTGAGGTCTTTTTGATGTTGTGAGACAGTGCAGGGATAAGGGTGTCAAAGAAGTCAGTACACGGGCCTGGGTGTCTGTAGACAATGTGCATGGATATGGTGCAGTTGGGCGAGACATTGATTTTCAGAGGGAGGTAGTTGCTGTTGCTGTCAAGGATGCCTTCCACTTCTCTGATGGTAAGGGTGTCCCTGGCGATGAGGGCAACGCCTCCACCTCTCTGGGAGGTGCGGTCTTTCCTAAAAATGGAATATCCAGGTGGGATGGCCAGTGATAAGGCTGGCCTGAGCTTTCATTCCGCCAGGTTTCAGTAAGGATGAGGAGGTCAAGCTTGTCGTTTATGAGGATGTCGTTGATGTCAAGAGCGTGAGCTGGCACGGAGCGGGCATTGAGCAGGGCGCAGCTTACCATGTAGGTAGAAGGAGGTATAGGGACGGGTGGGCTAGTGGGTGGGGATGGAGGGCCAGAAGTACTAGGTGGTGTGGTCATGGGGGCGCCAACAATAGAATCAATAGGCATATAAACATTGTTGAGCTGCACAAAATCAGGTGTGGTCATGGGGGCACCAACAATAGAATCAATAGGCATATAAACATTGTTGAGCTGCACAAAATCAGGTGTGGTCATGGGGGCACCAACAATAGAATCAATAGGCATAGAAACATCATTGAGCTGCACAAAATCAGGTGTGGTCATGGGGGCGCCAACAATAGAATCAATAGGCATAGAAACATTATTGAGCTGCACAAAATCAGGTGTGGTCATGGGGGTGCCAACAATAGAATCAATAGGCATAGAAACATCATTGAGCTGCACAAAATCAGGTGTGGTCATGGGGGCGCCAACAATAGAATCAATAGGCACAGAAACATCATTGAGCTGCACAAAATCAGGTGTGGTCATGGGGGCGCCAACAGTATGCGTAACGTGCAAGGGTGCAGTAGGACAGAGGGACGAGGGTTGAGGGGCCGAGTTAATGTTATTGGTAGGTTTGCTGAGCGTGAAGTAGTGTTTGTTGGTACGACCCTTGATGGTCTATCGAGTCGAGGCAGAGGAGTGCGGGGCAACCCTTAGGCTCAGGGTGCGTTTGGTGGCAGCGCACGTGTGTGCAGGCAGCTGGCTTCTTATGCCCAGCCTAGCATTTCAGTAACCCAATGTTGGGGTAAAGCTGATGGGGTTGGTGGGCTGAATGCCTTTAAAGCGGGAGAGGAGGGGCTGCGGTCTCCGGCGCGCGAGTCACGTGACTCGGCTCCGGCAATCATGTGGTCTGTTGCCATGGTGCACAGACGGTTTCGCCGGTGTATGTGGATTGCAGCTGGGGGCTCGGGTTAAGCGATGGCGGCAGAGGCAGGAGGGCCTTGTCCTCGTGGAGGGGCTCGTCCTTCTTCGTGGCTGCAGGAGGATGTCCGTGATGTTCTCTCTCGCAGCGGAGCTGCAGAGAGAGAAAGCGGTCTTGTCCTTTGGCCTTCTCCGACTGGCGGTTTCACCTGGCGGCGGTCCTCCTCTCCCTTTAAAGCGGGAGAGGAGGGGCTGCGGGCTCCGGCGCGCGAGGCACGTGACTCGGCTCCGGCAATCATGTGGTCTGTTGCCATGGTGCACAGACGGTTTTATTGGTGTATGTGGATTGCAGCTGGGGGCTCGGGTTGAGCGATGGTGGCAGAGGCAGGAGGGCCTCGTCCTCGTTGAGGGGCTCGTCCTTCTTCGTGGCTGCAGGAGGATATCCGTGATGTTCTCTCTCGCAGCGGAGCTGCAGAGAGAGAAAGCGGCCTTGTCCTTTGGCCTTCTCCGACTGGCGGCTACACCTGGCGGCGGTCCTCCTCTCCCTTTAAAGCGGGAGAGGAGGGGCTGCGGGCTCCGGCGCGCAAGTCACGTGACGCGGCTCCGGCAATCATGTGGTCTGTTGCCATGGTGCACAGACGGTTTCGTCGGTGTATGTGGATTGCAGCTGGGGGCTCGGGTTGAGCGATGGTGGCAGAGGCAGGAGGGCCTCGTCCTCGTGGAGGGGCTCGTCCTTCTTCCTGGCTGCAGGAGGATGTCTGTGATGTTCTCTCTCGCAGCGGAGTTGCAGAGAGAGAAAGCTGCCCTGTCCTTTGACCTTCTCCGACTGGCGGCTTCGCCTGGCGGCGGTCCTCCTCTCTCTTTAAAGCGGGAGAGGAGGAGCTGCGGGCTCCGGCGCACGAGTCACGTGATTCATGTGGTCTGTTGCCATGGTGCACAGACGGTTTCGCCGGTGTATGTGGATTGCAGCTGGGGGCTCGGGTTGAGCAATGGCAGCAGAGGCAGGAGGGCCTCGTCCTCGTGGAGGGGCTCGTCCATCTTCGTGGCTGCAGGAGGATGTCCGTGATGTTCTCTCTCGCAGTGGAGCTGCAGAGAGAGAAAGCGGCCTTGTCATTTGGCCTTCTCCGACTGGCGGCTTCGCCTGATCATGGTCCTCCTCTCCATTTAAAGCGGGAGAGGAGGGGCTGCAGGCTACGGCGCGCGAGTCACGTGACTCGGCTCCGGCAATCATGTGATCAGTTATGGTGAGCTAAGCAACCATCACTTGCACCACCACCGTACACTGCTAAGACTAACACCCAGGACATCAAAGATGACATCACAAATGTAACCAAATGTCCCTTTAACAAAGTTTTTCACTGAATTTCATAGGTTTTATTAGTGCAACTTCACAATAACATCCCTTTAACAAACTTATTTCATTGATATATATATATATATATATATATATATATATATATATATATATATATATATATATATATATATATATGTATGTTTGTGTGTAACAGTAGTCAAGGCAAGGAAAGTAATGAGCGGGATAGGGCTATTAGTCTGCAAAATGTGAGTCAAGACAGTCTGGGTCATTAGTTTGTGTTGCCTGTCCAGAAACAGCATTACAAATTAATGGAAATTGAAAAACGTGTAAATTGCGCGTGACAAACACAAGCGCAATACTAACAATCAAAAATCCCAAAGCACAAAGCCGGAAACAAATGCATAAAACAAATGCAAGCACTAACATTGGCTCTCATATATCGAATGAAGACATTGTTTAGGTTTGCCCATCCCAAGCAAGCACTTCACCTAAATCCATGAAAACCAAAATATTTAACGCGACTGAGTTGCAGACAGCAGAATGCCAACCAACCACAATGGCTATGATGCACAAAGCAATGTACTTATCAAGACCATCATTATATTCTGAAATCATAAAAAATAGCCACCTGATGAAACGGAAGAGGAAAGAGCCTGTACCGGATGAAGAGACTAGCAGAAATACCAGCGATTCTCTGCAGCAAAAAGACACTGTACAGCAAACTGATTTTGGTAGTTGAAATTCGAAAGGGGAGACTAAGAAAACAATAACCCCTTTACCAGCGATTGAGAAAAATGAAGAACAAGCAGAAGAAATGCAAACATCCCCAATTGTATTTGAAACACATATGGGCTCTCCCACTATTCTCCAATACGTTACTCGAATCAAGGCGAATCCATTAGAAATAACAAAGTTCTATCAGACATGTCTTTTGTGAAGCCCACTCCTAGACCATCGTTTGCATATGAGATAACGCAGTCTGCGACGAATAATGGATTATTTAGCCTAACCAAACTCTACAAAACTTTGGAGAAAAAAAATACAGAAGCAAATGCTTGCAATGAGTAATATTGCTGCCAAAATTAGCCCGTTAAACAGTTTGAGTCTATTTTATAGAAAACCTGAAAAATACGTATTTGAACAGACCGGTACTATAAGCGATATATCGGCCAAAAGTGACTTGCTGATAGCAAACAACATAGAGACAAACAAGTCAAGAAAAAGCAGAAGAGGCGACAAACATCTAGCTACATGGAATTCTATACCTTTTCTCAGCATAAATGTACATCGGAACACCCACACATGCCCGTTGTTTATATAATAGAGAATGAACCAGAGGAAATTATTGAAATTGAAAGTGCACACAATATCATTAATAATACAGAAATAATTGAACAAACACAAGACTCAGTATTTGAGGTGTTCACCCGACCAGAACAAACAAAGAAAGCAAAGAAAGGGCCAAGTACAATAGAAAAAAAAAAACAAGAAAACAACAAACAACTAAAAGCCCAACATTTTAAAAAAATGTAAGCACATTGACTATTCCTAATAACCCAGATGAGCACACACATAAAAAAAAATCTGAAAATGCATACACAAAATCAAATGTCAAGTCAAAAGTACAAATCAATAATAAAGTTTTAGCAGCTTTAAGTACAAATCAAGAAGATCTGATAGACCAAGAGGTGCTAAATCTCTCCACTTACTCCACTACTAACTAAAAAAAACAATGAAGAAGAACTGCTGATTACAGAGAGAGATAATGAGAATTGTGAAAATCAAGAAGTAGATCAAGATAACAATACAGTTGGATCAAGGCTAAATTGTCAGGTCTAAAGCCAAAACCAAATCAAGACAAGGGACACGAGAGGTGTGGTAGGGATTGTGATGCCTAGACCGGGTGTAAGGAATGTGCCTAGGAAGTTGAGGCCATATAAGATACTGCTTTGCCCCTTATGTAGGAAAGCAGCTCTTAAAAATTACATTTCCCAGCTGAAGCTGCCTCCCAACTACAATTCCCAGCATGCCCGGGGTCGCTATGGACCAATCAGGAGCCGAGCCGGGTGTGGCGCACCTACACTCATGTGCAAGCCCCGAGGCACGGGGCTTGCGCTTGAGACTTCAGGGAGAGAGGACGTGCAGACCGCAGCTCCAGCCAAATCGCTCGCGAGGGGCCCAGCCCCACCGGAGAAGCAGCCCGGCCCCTCGCTCTCACAAGATAAGTCCATTTTACCTTCTTGGGAATCAGAGGGATCGGGGGAGAAGCGCAAGGGGGGCCATCGCTCGCCCATCCCAAAGCCCCTGCGCCTTCCAAAAAGATAAGTGGGCGTGTTTATCGTGCGCCCTCACATCGCGCTTGCATTATTGTGAGGAGTAAAAAGTGTTCGGAAGTACCCGCACCAAATTTTTGTGTGTTCCCGGCTCCTGGGACCTGAAAAGCAAGGCGTACATGAGGCGAAAACACACGTGGCGATTGCTCGCAGCGTTCTGAAGAAGGCCACTGTGGGAGACTAGCGCTGGCAGTCACATTATCAGGAATAAGAGGAAACACCCTGAAAAGAGTGGCGCAACCTTGGCATAACCATCCACGCATGATACTGCGCACGGATGGGCGCAAATGAACATTGTATAGTATGAATGTGAATGGGGCATGAGTGTGAATGCTACCAGAACTCAGAGGACAAATGTTAACATGTGTCATTGCTTTTAGCTTGGACCAGCTGTGAAACTTTACGGACCTGCCACAGGACTTGATGGCTCTACCACGAACTGGACACTGAAAGCCAGAGCTAAGTTTGCATGCTGGAAAATAATGCTGTTTAGTTGTGGACTGATCAATGTGCATGGGTTAGACATTTAAGGTTAACCAGTGAGGGGGCTAATTCCTAGCAATGTGGTATTGATGTGCAAACAGCTACCTGGTGCCAAGTACATCAAAAGTGTGCAATAGTCAGCCCTTTCCCTAAAATCCCCCTTCCTACCCACAACCTCTACCTCATCCACAATCCAGTTTTCCTAAACTCCCCCAACCTATCCAACCATCGAGACCCTAACCCTCCTACCCTGCTCTGGTCCAGGTCGCCTGTGTAAGCTTTGACTTGCAGGCTCCACGACCATAGTGGGGGTGGTTGGTATTGCGTCGCTCCTGTGCCTTGGACCAGAGAGCCTTGACATAAATGCTCCTAACCAGAATGAGCAACGTTTTTTAACCATGGATCAGAAAAGATCACGTAATCATGGAAACACAATAAGCTCACTATGGAATGAGAATAGAAATGAAAACAAGTCATCACCAAGTATGAAAATCTATCAGATCGAAAAGATCAAAAAGACAATGCATACATGGAGGAAACTCCACAAATAAAAGATGGAAATACACACGCCAATTCACGTTGATCTGATAACCTTGTGATAATCATGACTGACAGAAACTGGAATGATCCATATCCTAATAGAACCACAATACTAACGAGTTACCAGGCCACCTCAGATCTAAAGCTAATTGAAACAAGAGACATTCAAGCAGTTCATATTAGCAATACAAAAAAAATGGAAACAGCGATATTAAGAACTCTTTCTCAAATTGTCAGAGAACAAATATGGAGTATAAAAGGGCATCTAGCCAAACAGGGCTTTGACCTCAATATATCTTTTTTTTAAAAACATACATTACTACGAAAGACAGAGATGTTAGACAACTGTGAGATGAGAAAGAAAACAGAGAAAAGCAAATGAGAGCACAGCACTTACTCACCCATTGCGAGGGTTCTGGAGGCAACTTGAAACGCGAGGTATTCTGCCTATATAAAAAATCCACCTTGCACACAGCAAAGTGGTCATGGCTCAAAGATGCAATTAGAAATACCAACCAGTCTGCTAACAAATAGAGCCGAATCAAGGTATCACCCTGCTCTTCAAGATGTCCATATGGAACACGGGTTTTATGTATTCTAATGAAAGGAAACTCTAAATATTGATTAAACAACTACAATGTAATTCTATAAGAAACATGGATTACATCACAACCTACCATACCAAATTATGAAAAATGTTGGAATCCTGCTATTAAGCAAGATAGGGGAAGACCAATGGCTGACATGCTAGCAGCCTTGCGATGAGACTTTGGTGGCAAATTGACATTATGACAAACCCCTCATACATGAGTCCAATTAATCAGATTAGAATTATTTGAAAAACGTTCATCTCCTAGTCACATAAACTGCCATCATAAATGTATACAGGGATTTCACCATTATATCTGATGATGAGTTTTTGAAACATGTATCATCGATGCTAGACATCATTGATAATGAACCACACCATTACACCATCATAATTGCTGGCAACTTGAATATAAGATGCTTTCTAGTAGACAACAGATCAAGAACATCAAAATGCCAAAGATGGATGACATTGATGGATGAGAGAAATCTCGCCATCGTCAATGGATCAATTCAAGGGGACATTCCACCAAAACCCACTTGAAAAAGAAACAATTCCACTGCCGTAATAGACTACACATTCATATCAACGCAAGATATAAATCACGTCAGTAACTTCAGGATCATAACATCAATTGATAGCAATCACAATTTTCTGGAAACTTCATGGAAGAAATGAATCAATCCCTGAAAACGTTATTACACTAATGAACTGATGTTAAATAATGGGAGGAACAGAATAAAATGGTCTGCCAAAATAGAGTCACTAATAAGGAAAATGACAGTTGAGAGCACAGCATCTTCAGAAGATAAATTATCAAATAAAACCATATGTATATTCACTTCCTGACAATGTTCCAAGAAAAAACCTAAAAGAACTTTCAGCCTGAAATCAGAGTACTAAATGCAAATATGAGGAGAGATTTAAAAAAAATAGCGAACTATCTAAAAGAAGAGCAAAAAATAAAAACAGCCAGAATAAAAGCGAACTACAAAAATCGTGGGAAGCAACTCAAAGCAGCCGGTAAGACAATGAGAACATGATCAAAGCCATTTTGACACAATGAAGCACTCACATTTGGCATTTCTTAAAAAATGCAGACAACAACGGGAATTATTTTCTCCTACTAAACACATTAAGTGAGGTCATGGGCAGACCATTACACAAAGTTATTTGCAGAAGCGAAGAGTATTGGGCCATCAGAGATAATGGATAACAACACACATTAATTAAAAATCAATTGAATGGACATCATGTTAAAAATCAAAAAAATCTAAGTTCCTTGCATGCTCCAGGGCATGACAGGCTTACCAATGCCACAATAAATAACCATCCTGAGCAATGGGCAAATGTGTTTACATCATATTTCAAACCATTGCATGCAATGGAACATCCCTTCAACCTGGCAACAATCCATGCTCATTCTGATTAAGAAAAAGAGATAGAACTGACCCAGCCAACTATAGACCATTGGCACTACTGGATTCTCCAGGAGAAATATACGCCAACTGGTATTGAGAGACATGCAGAAATGGCTAAAAATAAGAAAAAGGATGGACTACCATCAATCAGGATTCATTACGGGTATTGGCATGGCCACCAATTTACTAGCAATTTGGACACTAAAAGGACAATCGACCAAATCTAAAAGACCACTCTACATAGGCTTTGTCGACTTTAAACAAGCTTTTGACTCTATATCTCGCTCATCATTGTGGGAAAAGCTAATAAAAGCGGACTGCCTGAAATATATCTTAAACATTATACAGCAATTTAATATCAACACCTCTGTCAGAATCAAGCTTGATCAGAAAGGACTTCTATCAGGACTGATGAAGACGCATCGGGGATTAAAACAAGGATGCATATTGGCATCAATTCTATTCAACGTCTATATTAGTGATATCAACAAATATCAACAAATATCTAAATACGGCAAATACTTATCCCCTAAAAATTAGCCAGTACCCGATAGCTTGGCTGCTATATAGGGACGATTTAGTGATTGTAGATCAGACACCGATTGCACTGCAAAGACAACTACAAGTTCTACAACAATATGCAAGCCAAAACAAATTAGAGATAAATGCCACACAAACAAACATCATGAAGTTGCAAAACAAGAAAGGAATCTACAAGTTTTCAGAATTCAAATGATCCATTGGATCAGATCCATTAATAACCACCAAAGAGTATAAATACCTCGGTGTTAATATCAACAACAACAACATGGATGCACCATATACATTGGAAATCAAATATAAAATTCAATCACTATGCTCGCAAGGAAAGATTTGCTCAATATCAACCTGATTGGGACTACGTAGAAACAACGATTTCACATATCTTGACACCTGGAGAGACCATTGCGAGCTAACTATGAGAATACAAATGTATATAGAAAAGTGCAAACAGGTAATTCGAATTAAAGTCTCATTTTCTTTTTTTAACTGTGGGGAAGCAGTGTGCAAAAGGAAGATGGTCTAAAAGACTAAAACGTGCACTTCAGTTCTATAGGATGTACCTGGAGATGAACTAGCTCTAGGTTGAACATGC
This sequence comes from Ambystoma mexicanum, assembly GCF_040938575.1. Lineage (NCBI taxonomy): Eukaryota > Metazoa > Chordata > Amphibia > Caudata > Ambystomatidae > Ambystoma > Ambystoma mexicanum. The sequence goes on along the minus strand of NC_090937.1, from coordinate 1,063,980,680 downwards.
ATCCTATAGATAATTCTCCCAAAGTAAGGGTGTGGGAGGTCTCCTATCAGCTTGAGTATAATATAACACAATAGATGTCGATGCAAATTCTATAGTCAGGAGAATATTGATAGATTTTCTTTAAAATATTTGACAGTTCAGAAACAAGTAATATATAAATTTTTGGCAGTGACATGTCAGCTTGTGCTGGCCAGAAATGGGGAGAATCATGATGGCTATCTTGGTTTCTTGGTTACCCATAATTTAAGAGTGATAAAAAGCCACTCCACTTTGGATGAACCCCTTCAGTTTACTTTAAAATAAATGGAAAAACTTTTTTTTAACAGATTATCGAGTTTGTTTATTTATTTATGTATTGTTTGCTTGTTAGGCGCTTATACTGCAAGTAAAATACTGTTTAAAAGTGCCCACAGGGTGAAGGCAGGGAACAAAGGAGTGAAAAACATTGTAAAACCTGATATTTAATAAGAGCAGTGGAGGGTAAAGCAAGTAAGAATGACCTTACTATGCCTTGTGAGTATTCAGAATGTGCAAGTGCAGCAAGAGGGCAGAGGGCCTAAGTGCTGGGGATTCCGGGCTCATGGGTGAGCCACAGATGAAGTGCATGGGTTGATGAGTGCTATCCGGCATGGGGCCACGTTAGGAGTAAGTGTAGACAGGAGCTGGGCCGATTGGGTGTGGGAGGTCAACGGGCCAGAGGATGAATAGGGGCCGTGGACACCAATCACGGCAACAGTGGCATTAGCAGAGAAGAGACAAAGGGAAGGAGGAGGTCAAGAGGAGAGGAAAGTCTCGAGGAGCTTCTGGAATTGAAGAAAGTCCTGATAAAGGTGCAGAGGCAAGGGAAAGCTGTTACATGGCTGGGAGCCAGCTGAGGAAACTGATCATCCACCTACCCAGTGTTTAGCAAAATGCTTTACACACAAAGAGTTGGTGCCAGAGGAATGTAGTGGTCTAAATGGAGAATACTTAGTAAGGCAAAGTTGAAGATATTGTGGTCAGCCTTGTGGATGATGCAGAGGGATTTGAATTGTGTATCAACCAGGAGCCAATGAAGACTTTTTAGGGCTGGAGAGATGTGATCCCTGGGCTTAAGGCCAAGGATACGTCTTGCTGCCCTATTCTGGATTAGCTGGAGGGGTTGCACAGTGAAAGAAGGTAGATTAAGTTGGAGGCTATTGCAATAGTCAAGCATAAAGAGAACCGTGGCTTGGGTAACATTGCACCTCTGGGGGAAAGTGAGAAAAGGTAGAATTCCTTTGAGAAGGAAATGCTGAAAGTGGGACTTCTTGACAATATCATAAGTGTGAGAGAGGAAGGAGAGGGAGGAGTTGAAGATGACTCCAATGTTTCTGGCTTCAGAAGAAGGATCAGGGAGAGAGCACAAGGGGGAAGGCCAGAGCATTGAGGCAGAGACCTTTGCAGGAGCACCAGGTCTGAATGGCAGCTAGACAGTCAAGGATGATGAAGGATGCAAGAGTGTCAGCAGGAAGTTTGAAAGAGAGCAGTGTGTCATCTGCGTAACACTGGAAGTTGGAGGAGAGAGAGGTGATGAGGCGTGCAAGCTGAGCAAGGTAGATGTTAAAGAGCCAAGGGGAGTATGATAGAACCCTCGGGGACAACACAGGTGGAGGAGGAAGTAGGAGAGGAGAAGGTACCCATGTTGATTTGGGAAGAGCTTTCAGCAAGAACGGATGTCAGCCAGTCCAGTGCTTGCTCTGAGATTCCAAGGATATCATGCAGCCTTTGTATGAGAATGGAACGTTTGATGTGTCAAAGGCAGAGCAGATATCAAAATGGATGAAGACAGCAGAGAGTTGGAGTCCAGAGATTTGAGAAGTTCTTCACGGGTGTTCAGAAAAGCAGTTTCCATGCCTCTGGATGCTCGGAATCCGGATTGATGGTCATGAGACCATCAACAAGTTCAGTGTGTGAGTTGAGCTGGGGCAATGCCAACCTCTCCAGCAGCTTGGCCAGGAAGGGGGTGATGGAAATAGGGCGGTAGTTGGCAGAGCAGGAAGGGTCTGCTGGAGGTTTTTTCCAATAATGGGCACACAAGGGAGTGCTTAAGGGGGGAGGGGAAAGATCCAGTGTCAAAAGGGTGATTGCAGAAAATCAGCGAGTGCGAGGGCAAGAGAGCCAATGTTATCCTTGATGGTTCATAATGAGCAAGGGGAAACCTATTTAGGATAGACCTTCATGGAGCAGACACCTCTGGTATCTTCTTCAGGTGTGACAAGGAGAGAAGGAAGAGAATGAGGAAGGAGGATGGTGAGGGGCTATGGGAGGCAAGGGGGAGTGGGATGGGTTGGGAGAATGTTTAGCAAGGGTGTTCAGGATGTCCTGAGTTTTGGTGGTGAAGTGTGTGGCCAGTGCATTGCAGAGGGCCTCAGAAGGAGAAGGGGAGTAGGAGACTGCCCAAGGGTTGGCTAGTTCCCTGCAAATCTTGAAAAGTTCAGCAGTGTTGATGGATGCACCGGAAACCTGTGCCTGAATATGGGCTATTTTCTTGGCACAGATGGACAATATGTATTGCCTTTGGAGCAGGCGGCAGGCCACTTTGTCAGAGGGTGAGCCTGAGGTTTGCCACTTCCATTCCACCGCCCGCACTTTCATTTCAGGGCTGCAATGTCGCAGTCATACCGGTTATTACGCTTAGAGTCAGGTTTCAGGCGGATCCTCATGACTGGGCCAAGCATGTCAAGAGTGTTGGTGATGGAAAGGTGGAAATTGCTGAGAGCAGACAAAGAGGTAGTATCAGAGTTAGAGGGGTGAGGGGGCATGAAGGTGGAAGTGAAGGCAGCATCTGGCACTCGTTTCATCTGGTGGATGTTAATGAATGAGGTTGGCAGGGCTTTTTGGTGGGCGGTCAAAGGGACTGAGTTGGAAGGAGAGGAGAGAGTGGCCTGGCCAGGAGAGAGGGGTTACTAGTGGGGGGAGGGTCAGAGTGTATGAGGGTGTCCAAAGTGTGTGTAGCTGAGTGAGTTTGCCCCAGAAGGGAGAATGGAGAGTGAAAGAGAGGTGCAGAGGACAGTGAAGAGAGCGGATGCAGTGCCAGAGGAGTCCACTTTGATGTTGAAATCATCCAGGAGGAGGAGATTGGAGGTGGAAGAAAGTAAGGCAGAGCAGAAATCATCCCATTCAGAGAGGAACAGGGTGGTGGCGCTTGGAGGCCAGTAAATGGTAGCAATGGTCAGGGTGGAGATGGGCGAGATGACCAAGTTGCAAACCCGACTTTCAAAGGAAGAGTACAGCTGGGTGGGTAAGATGGAAGCAGAAATCCACCCAGGGAAGATTAAGGCAACCCCCAGCAGTGCAGTGAGCCACCAGGGAGGAGGGAGTCAAAAACAGTGACTGAGCTCGCATTGAACCATGTCTCAATAAGAGCGAGAATGTCGAGGTCAATGTCTTCAAGAAAGAGTCAGATGTCAGTGGAGTGTTTATTGGCTCAGTGGGCATTAATAGTAGCCAGATGGAGGAGGTCTCAAACTTTGAAGGATTTCTGAGAAGGAGTACAGCGGCGTGGTAAACCATTCAGAGGAGGGAGTAGTAGGAGGAGATGTAGGAGAAGGAAGAAAGTTAATGAGAGAAGGCAAAATCCGGTCAAAGAGAAGGAAGTTGGGTTGTTGATCCTGAACCAGGATAGTGCCTGTGTGATGGACATTAACAAAGCAAAGTGAGGATGAGAAGCTGGCCAAGAGGTCTTTCCACTTGGTGCCACGGTTAATGGTAGAGGATGTGGAAGGAGAGAGAGTGGGGATGAGATGGAGGGTCCATAGATTTGGATAGGGGACAGAGAAGAAGATATCAGTGAAAACCTCTCTCTATGAAGCACTGACATATGTGTCTGTGATGGGAGGTCCAGGGTTTTCACTCAAAATGTCTTTTTTGTGTTTTTTCTACCAGACTTTGTGAGAGAGGGGGATAGGTGATAGTGAAGCAGTTAGAGAAAATAGGAGAGAAGGAGAGGGCCATGAGGGTGGCAGAGGTTAGTTCTAGCTAAACTCACCAGGTGGCCTAGTGGAAATAGTCACAAGGCATGAATGCAATCCAACAAGGAATAGAATATCAAGAGATAAGAGGTGCACAGATGTGAAAGCACACACAGCCTAAAGTCGAATTTTAAAGAGGCACAGATGCAATTATGACTGTGACAAAATTACAAAGAAGAAACAACTTCACAGTGATGAGAACACTGGGCAGTACCAAGATCGCATGATTCTATCAATTTAATTTGGGGATCTGCTTGGCTACACTGTAAAAAGGAAGACTAACACATTCTATGGTTGTTTATTATATTTTCCCATGCCAGATGCCTTGCTATCTTGTGCCTCAAGCTTCAAGTTAACATCCACTTCGTTATCTATAGTTACGTATCATCCAGGATGACTATGGACTAGTAGGAGCCAAACCAAATAATGTTGTGATAGCGAGGCACTATGGCCAGGTTTTCAATTGACAGAACAAAAAGTATTGTAGAGTGTGCGCATCCCTTGTGAGTGTTTCTCTTAACATATTTTTGGTTAGACAATGTACATGAAATAGATCACCAGTAAAACAAGTTAATGCAGCTACCTACAGTGATACAAACACACATTTACTGAGCACATGATCCAGGTAATCCCACTCAACGGAATCCGATTTTCTATACAACAAACGTGTCACTAAATGAAGTGCCACTGAAGATGTGAACACGTTCAGTTGATTAACCAGGAATGAAACTAGATTGACCCAGATGTTTTAGACAGATGTTTTAGAGACCCCATATGGGGCAGAATTCGATTTGCCAATGCGTGTTTAAAAGTGTTGTTGTCTATATTCAACCTCAATAATGGCCTGCATTGTCTCCACTGTTCTGCTGATGTATGCATGTTTTGACAAAATCAGTATTATAGTCTATTAAAGAGTATCAGTCAGGGAGCAACTGACTGATACTCTTTTAGATTCAACAGAATCTGCATTTACTTTATTAACCTCTGAATACATGGTGTTTATTTGAAGTAAAACCTTTAATAGCCACGCATACTTCTTCAAATTCACCTGACACCCTAGGATTAGACCTGCCTTTTGTGTATACATGACAAAAGGGAGATCTTGCTAGCATTGTATAATTTGTTAACAGATTGTGGTTGCTACTCTTATATAAATCCTTGTTAACTTGCCTGAACTTACTATTAATGAGTTGTGGATATGTTATTTTGGCTCCCTTGTTTCCAGTGATAATTGCAATAGTTATATTAACTCACTTCCTGTTTCCAAGCCACTCTAGATATCGGTACGCCCTTTCGGCCTCACCAAATTTCATGGCATCAGAAAATCTGTTCATCTAATAGATGTTGCTGTTCATGGCTTTGTGAAATGTGTGTAGATTATCATGAATGCTGACTCCTAGTTCTGCTATCCCTGATATATTTAATTCATGTTGCAGAGTGTGCATCTCAGTCTTAAATATATAAAACCTATGTCCTTCACTATCCCAGAATCATTAACAATACACATTCCTCTAATCTACTAGTTAAAAGGACATGATTCCACAACCCTTGAGAAATTGTTTCCTTTATTACAGTGCAAGATAGTGGTTATGCTAAGTGGGGGGCATAGACATTTTCCCTGAATTGACCCAACAAACTGAAACTGAGCAAGGAGGTTGTGAATGGTGAAAAAAATGGAGGTTGTGAATGGGAAAAAAAAGTTCTCCAGACAATTTTCCTTTAAATTATGGGTTGAAAGAGTTTGCTTATTTTTACCAATATTAGCAAAACAATGGGCCTCATTACAAATCGCCCGGTATGGAAACAACGATGGCGGTAAACTCACCGCCACCGTTGTTTCCATGCCGGGCGATCACAACTCCTGCAGGCGGGAGGTGATGTTCCCGCCAGGTCTGACCTGGCGGGTTTAACACCGCCCGCCTGCAGGCCGACGAGGAAACACCGGCAGCATTACGAGATGCTGTTGGTGTTTCCATGATCCCCATTCCCATTGAGTCCCATAGTGATACATGCGGTATAGTGGCATGCCTGGTGGCATGCTTTTGATGCAAGGAAACATTAAATACAGGGAAGCAGGGAGCAGGATCAGCTAAAAGATACAGTTAGCGGTCTATTGCTGCATTGTGAGTAGTTCCTTTACCTTTGCTCTGAACGACCAGAATGAAATGTCAGCTCTGATTGTCACTGGAAGTTCATTCCAGCATTTTGCTGCTAGCACAGGGAAACTTACTCCCCCAGCAGTTTTCAAATTTAACCTCGGGATGTTGAGTTGGTGTAGGTATGGGGATCTAGTTGGTCTGGTAGAGTTGTGTCTTATAAATCTGTCTGATAAGTAACGTGGGGCTGTCAAGTAGAGGCATTTGTGCGTAATGACCAGTGCTTGTAATTTGATGCTCTCACGGATAGGGAGCCAGTGAGATTCCTTTCTAGCAGTGGAGATGTGGGCCTTGCGGGGGAGATTAAGGGCGCATTTGAGGGTGTTGTTTTGGAGTATCTGTAGTCTGTTCAGGTTGTGGTTAGTGGAGCCGAGGGAGAGTGTTTTACAATAGCCCAGTTTGGAAAGAATGAGAGCTCTCACCAGTGTGAGACAACTGTTGGCGGATAAGAATGGTTTGCAGGCATTTATATGTTTATTGGTGTAGGCTGTTAATGAGATAGTGTGTTAATTTGTTTTTTGAGAGAGGGAGTTGTGTCAAGGTACACATCCAGTGTTTTGACTTCTTTTGATAGTTTTATAATGTTGCCATCAATGGCGAAGGATTGGTATCTGGAGTCAAGTTTGTTAGACAGGCCTGTGTACCAACGATCAGCAGTTCCAGCTTGTCGCCGTTTAAGCAGAGGCTATGGGTGGCAATCCATGCTTGGATTTCAAGGTAGGTCTCGTTTAGTTTTGCACCATCGTCCTCATAGATCCCTGTGAGCGCAATGAGGACCTGGGTGTCATCCGCATAGTTAGTATATGTGACGCGCAGGTCATCAAGGCGGTCGAAGAGGAGCTTGGTGAAGATGTTGTAAAGCATGGGGGAGGTGCAAGAACCTTGGCGGACTCCACAATGGATTGGGACAGGGTCCGCCGAGGCACCGCCTGAGGGGGCGAAGACCCTGGTTGTTCTGTCCGATAGAAAGGACAGAATCCAATTGGTGGCATCCTGGTGAGAAGGCAGCAGCCGAGGAGAGGTGTTCGGTGAGTATTTGGTGGTCGACTTTGCATGCTTATTATATTCCAAAATTGCTCTGTGAAGCACATATTCATGCTACCTGTGACCACAATACATAACAACATTGCCCATAAAACATGAATGTCTACACAATTAATGCCAACATTGTCAGTGTAGCACCGTTTTATGAAGTCTCTGATAACAATGCATGCAGGCATTGCCTTATCAAACATGTTCTAATTATTTCTATTATATGTTGAGTAACAAAACTGTGACAGCTTGACAAAAACATTGGTAATCAGTGTCAACATATTAACAGGTACACACATGGAATCGTAGTCATAGATCACCAATATGTCCATTCCATCAAGCATCCTTAATTAGTTCCAGATTCAATTCTTACTCGAGCACCTGTAAACAGGAACCATTGAAAGCATCTCGCTAAATCAGTTGCGGTCTGTGGATAAGGCACAGAAGCTCCCTCTCTCAGTGCATGGACTCATCATGCTCAAATGACCACGCATGGCTGGGAAAGCTATTTGCCAAAGTCGTGCATGGCTCAGTGGTGACGACCAGTAGATGGGGGTACCTATTGAGAGACAGTTGTCCTGTTTTCTTTGCCATTTTGAGTTTTGCCCAGTGGCTCCATCATAATGTGCAGAAAGGTGGCAAGGTAACACCCATCTGCCCATTAAGGACAAGCTGCCTAGTAGGATACCGTTTTTGGGATGGATTTGCAGTGGGGAAATTTAGGCTGGATAATTTCACAGGTGAGCTAAGGATTTTGAAGGTATGTTAACTTGAGTAGTATGCAGTGGGGGTTGTGGTTAATGAGAGTAGAATTTGGTATTGCAGTTGAGTGTGGTAAATAGGGAGATGGTGACTGAAGGGGCCAGATGCATGGTTTTGTGATGCAGTGGCGTCCTTTTCAGAAGAGGAAAGAGAATACTAATATCACAAAATGAAATAGTGCTCCATTCAAAATGTCTCCCACCTCTAAGTACTGTAGTAACCTTTATTATACTCAAATTAGTGACTTTGGAAGGATGATGGGGAGGCTGACCTTGCCATGGTACGCGCCTGCATCCTAAGCACAAATATTTGAAATAATTTGAGCTAGCCTAATGACTTAACATTGTGTTATTTTGCAGCTACTATATATTTCAGCTATAGGAGTGCATGTGTTTGTTGTGTAGGAATGAGTGTGAAGACTGATTTGCGTGTGTGTTGGTGTGTGACAGCGCTGACAGTATTAATGTTGTAGTATGGTGGCCTGGAGCAGTTTTAGTGGCAGCTGGAAAAGAGGTCTCCAGCGACTTCATGTAGAGTTGAGATGCATTTCGTTGTTACTCAATAGTGGATGGACCACAGGAGAGAACAGGCACAAGGGGATAGGGTCATAGGGTAAAGCCCAGGAATGCAGTGTTAGATGGGGATTTGGAGAGAAGGCTCACAGGTTACGGACTGTGCATGCTGTCTCATCAGTTAATACACTATTAGATTGATTGTGTTTGTTTTTTTCTGATTTCAACTTGCAGACTAACATGTACCAGAAGGTTTGGGTCTATTTGACCTAAACCACGTGAGCTAATAACATTTGAATGAATTTATTTGACCCTGCAAGCCCCTCACTCTTCCCCTTAACCTAATCTATACCCTCACCCACCCCATATATATATAGACGTGATCAAGCGCTCAGTGTAGCGTGAAACGCGTTGTCTGCAGGCTGCTACACCACAGCGTCCTGCTTTTGTCTGTTTCTATGTTGTTGTTGCTTATGTGTTGTACAGTGCCTTGTACAATGCATTTTTCATTTTTTTAACATTCAAGACACAAGTAATTTTTACATTGTGTCCTTCGTGTTTTGTCCGGACTTTGGAATATGGCATTAGTGCCTTGGCCCGCGGGAGTGCGGTTCACCGTTTCCTCTTTCTTTTTGAAATATATATATATATATATATATATATATATATATATATATATATATATATATATATATTACCATACCAGAATGCTTGGGGATGATGAAGACTGTTAAAGTTGGTCAAACCTTGAATGATTTAAGTGCTTGGAAGGAGGTTTTAATGTTACAGTAACAATATGACCTGTGCCTACCACTGAAACAGCATTCACCTATAACAGAAGATATCGGCCATGCAGACATTTTCCTGCTTGGTTGCCAGTAATGGTAGGAGGATGTTGAATTTTAAGGAATTTTATTGTGTCTTAGATGGAACCTGTTGGCAACTAGAGAGGTGATGTTAAAAGGAAAATTGGTCTGCAGTGGGACTTCTACCTCCGTTTCTGTAAAGACATAACGATTTTAGATACAACAAGACATCTACTTCTGGAGTGCTCTGCCCTCTCTTTACAAAGAATGGCTTATTTTACAAAATTGCTGCTCTCGATGACTTAAGGCAGATACTAAGAATCTCTGGAAGAGGTGTTTAGGTACCAATTTAAATCCTGTTGGGCTCGCTGTGGCAGGCTTCCTAAATTCTTTGAAGCTAGGCACACTACTCGTTAACAAGGAGAGTGTTGTTAAGATGGAAGCGAGTTTTAATCTTTTGGTTAGTATTTTGTCTTCTTGCTTCTAAGAGATTCGATTTTATTATTTTTTTTTACTTTTGGCTTGAATTAATTAATTGAGAATTGTATACGAATGTTTAAATGTTACAGGATGCAATATGATAATACTGTTTTTTACACAACTGTTTTAATACTTGATGTGGATGAGCATGTAGAGGAGGTCCCAGATATGACCTGCACCCCCATCCCCATTGCGAGTTGCCAGTAAAGTACTCGCCATGGTATGTGACGTACGAGGTGCAGCTGAACCAACAAAGGGCTGCAATGGGCCTCTGCCCTGTGTACATTAGAAGATCAATACCTGTTGAAATGACCATAACCAGGCAACCCTGGGCAGCACGTTACCCAATCAGACAACCGTACCTGCCATTGGTACGAAACGACGAGTATTTACAGACTGTCCATGAGGAGACCCGAAGGCCTTAATGGAAGGCGAATGGAAATGGACTAAGGGCCTAGGCAGCCCCGAGAACAACCAGAAGTGGCTACTGAAAGCTATGCATGCCATTACCGACAACTGCAAGGAGAATTGTAATGGACGAAGGGGAGAGACACTGTGAAAACGTATGAGAATGGTGCCATGAGACAAAACGGAAGCAACTGCCTTATTGAACATGTGTAAACAAGATTGAAACGCAAGATGCTAAGTAATTGATACGGCCTGCAAGGCATAAGTAGTTGAATAGAGCGGCATGCGCCAACTATATATGTCTACCTCAATACAGCACAATGTACACATGCAACTCCATTTTGTTTGAGCAGAAGAAAGCCCAGGCGGCCCAGGCCCAACTGGCTGAGTTTCACATCTAGGTCCAAGCTGAGGAAAAGAGCGGGATTGAAACTTAACAAAGGATGGCTCATGCCGGGGAAATCGAGGTCAACCAGAGAAGGGGAGGTGAGCATGAGCTCACGAGGCTCCAACTTCAGAGCACGCCAGCACGCCCGTGAAGGTCAAGATAAGAGAGGCCCATGCAGGTGGCCAAGCGAACACAGAATCAAATGCATGAAAAGACTGAGAAATGAAGCAGATTCATGGTGAACCAACACGTGACCAGACAAGCGTGAAGATGTACCACCGCCTGATGTCATCCAGAACCAGAGGGTGCCATACCTTTTCCTGATAAGAGACTATAGATCCGAGGCCATACCCAGCCAACTAATTGACACATAGCCCTAAACCACTGATTGATGGAAGGGAGACAGGGTGAATCTTGGGACACCAGGCACCAGGGTGTCTATTCTGCATGCTGCTAATTAAAGTGGAGATTTATGTTTAGGGGTGTAACTTGCCCAATCAAAATGGACCATGTAATCTAGGGTCCTATAGAGACTGTAACCAATAGGACGTCGTACTTTTAGTGACGTCAATCACGTGTGTTGTAGAGGGATGAGCGTAGACGCCCACCCGATAAGAGTTATGCAATCCGTATGCTTTATTTTCATATACAGATATAACACCTATACTTAAGTTACCTTTCCCAAACAATTATATTGCATGATGGTTTTTTATAAGAAGTGTACGTCAATGATGAAGTTTGCCCATAAAAGAGGCTGTTGTACTGAAGTGCGGGGAAGTCGGGGCGAGACAGGTGTTTGCGATGCTGTTGGTTTCCACAAGCTGATGTATGTATTAAATGGACTTCCCTTTGCCAATTTACTGAGTCCCTAGAATTTATTTGTGCTGGAGTATGTAAGTCCTGCACCCTGTCCTCACTCTGTGCAGCTACAAGTTTTTGGGGGTTGAGTACTGACCTATGGGCCCGTCAGTAATTTCCTCTCCCCGAGAACAAGCACGTTGATTGATGCTTTTATTCTTTTTTTTCTGTGATGAATTGTAAAGGTTTTCCTAAACCATAAACAATAAAAAAGGGAGCAGAGAAAAAGATTTCAATCTGTTCAAAGTATAAGAAAAGGGTAATTGCATGCATGCAAAGAGGCAAGTCTGTGTGAATTAGTCTTCCCTGTCTGTCAACTTATTCCTATTAGTGCCCTGCCTGTGCTAAACTTGACCTTTCTTTGTCAAGATCTTTAACCCACCATTGACCCCCACTCTCCAAGTCTACACCTCCAAACCAAAGTACACTTTGATGATAGCTACCTACCAGATAATAATATCCGGGTCAGGCTTAGAAACTGTAAACTTGCTTTGAAATTATTTGGGGTTAAATCGGTGCACACATTATGTGGCATTTGCCAAACCCTTTCAACCTTTCACTATTCACCCTTGCTGTCTGCTTGAATCTAGCGTCGAATGAAAGCAGCGCTACACGTATGGCGCAACTCTGCTAAAGTTTATTTAATCAGCTGTTGCCGTTACAAGATCACACACACAAATACATTAAAACACATGCGTTTTCCTCAGGTCACTCACCTTCTCCTCATCCCTTCCTTTGGGCATTGGACATTAAGACATTTTTGCTGTGTAATTCAGAATTCAGAAATACACACTTGTGTACAATGGAATAGTATGTATCTTTACATTCTGTTGGCCGTGAGCACCGCCAAACATGTATTAGCTCAAGGAACTTGATTAGCGTGAAATTACTAAGGCAGATTTTCTGAGTGACATGATATGATACTTCATTCATAATGCTCCTGTACACAAGTGTTTCTAGGGGCAGAAAGACAAAGAATGGAAGACAAACGAGGCCTTGTGACATTCAGATCGTGCAAGTGCAACAGCACCAAAGTGTAGAGCGGGAAGTGCCAGGGGAAGGGAGGGGAAGTGCGATCAGGACACCAATGCTCTGAGCAAGTGCAACCAGGTAAGTGCAGGGAGGCAGTGGACTGTAGAGGTTACCGTTACGGCCCCTAATGAAACATCCTCTCAAGCTGTCAAGACAAACATTCAACAATATATTAAAATGATCTATCCATTACACATCTGTCTGTTTTGCAAGCTGTGCAACCCACCCTCATTAAAATTAGGAAAGCCGACATTTTGTCCATACATATTTACAAGTAAAACACTCCTATGAAACAGGTAACCCAATATTATCACATACGTGGCCTCTGGGTCACAGGTTGCAATCAGCTTTTCAAAAACAAACTATTCATTCAAAGGAGTTAGGGTACACACTAAGTGCAAAGTGACACCATCATCATCCCATCTGATGGACATGAGACAAAAAACAATAAATGGGGATCATACACCTGTACCTCAACTTAAAACAAATCCCTTCCTAAGAGTCAATCGTTGTTGTGACCACATCATCTGCCCTCTAATAATAATAATAACATGTCTATTCATCAGCTGCTCACTAATGTCTAGGATTTAGAGGAAGCAACTATTCTCCAATCGATGGCATGATTCACACCGAATCTTAGCAATAATTTCACATAAGTAACCAAGTGCATAACCAAGATAAATCACTCTTATTCTCTGCCATAAATAGATGGTGTTTAGGTTTTAAATCATGTCTAGACAATGTAAACAAATGAAAGGAATGTGTCATATCTCTGGTGTTGGGAAGGTCATTATCATGTGTCATGTATAGATGATATATGAGAATTATGCTGTTCATGCTGAGAACAAATAAAAGTGAAACGGCATTAAGAGTTGCTGAAGAAAGGTGCATGATGTGTAAATATTGTATATGACTAGATATGTTGATTGTGTATTGTCTAATACTGTATTCATGTGTTTCAGCCTTAGAAAACAGCCTCGCAAGGCTCAAAACAGATGTCTGCTGTTTCTGCCATTTTAAAGAATCGAATAAAAGTGATTATGCTAATGAGTAAATAATATCTATTCAACCTGTGTGCGTATACATATTATCAAGAATAACTGTTGTGTTTGCGTTGTTAATACACAATTTAAAGCTGCATCCGAAACGTACACGCTGATAGAATATCCAACGACTACCCCCACCCACATCGACCCACCACAACAGACACTGACAAAACCATGATTACCCAAGTACCTAATCAAAAGAACATTGGAAGTCACAAAATTTAAGGAGAGTTGGTTCAATATACACACAATTTCAGTACAGAATATCCTCACATTTCCAGAACCCAGAAACGAAATCCCCAACCACAAACTAATCAGAACACAAAGGCAGTCATGTAGGGTACAATGTTCCACGAGGCATGCCCGCGCCTCAGTCAATCATTCCTCACCCAGAAGGACTCAATATCGTTTTCCAACGCTGATTCAATATCAAACTGCCACTCCTAGGCAAAGTGTCCACAATTTCAGCCACTACTATGGAGTCAGAAAAAGGATGGGTCTGCCCATCACCACCACATATAACTTCACTGGGTACCTGTAGTAATGGCTGGCAGAACAGCAGGTGAGTTTACTTGAACTATATTTATTTAGGTATTCCAGTATAAATATGGAGGTCTGCCACACAAGTTGCTTCCACTGTTTTCTACCTGTCTCTATTGCCCGTGTGTTCTTGAACACCCATGGTTCTCTTCTTCAGACATCACCACAAATCCCCTTTCTTTCTGAAACCTCTATTCTTCATCATTGAGTATATTCTTCCAGGTACCTCGATTGCCTGTTTTGTAAGCTACATCTAGAAACCGATGATCCGATATCGGTTTTGCAAGGCAAGGAAGTATCTGTTGCTTGATTTCTTCGTTCCTCACTCCTTTCACAATTGCATACTCTGCTTCTCACCACCATCTCTCTCTCCATATTCTGCATTCTGTTATCTGTTGTTCTTACACTTCTTCTATATGTTCTATATGTTCTTCTATACACTTAACTGTGATAGGTACCAACCACTGAATGCCTTCTTTACTGAGTGTTGCTGTCAATCTTTTACTGACCCAATCCCCCACTTGGGGACAGGCTCTATCGTTCACTCCTCCTTTGTCATAGAACAATGTATTCTTGATGTGCCTCTCTCAAATTGTATATTCTGCACCAACTACATTAATATCCACTCTGTCCACTATGCTTAACTATGTTGGCAATAGTCTGGTATTAGCCTTTTTGTACCTACTGAATTCAAAAGGTGAATTTCCAGCAGTAGTATGAAGAGTGCATCTATGTGCTAGTAGCATTTCCTTAAGTGTGGCTTTAGAGGTATTATCATTCACCCATGGCCAGCATATTCTTTACTTACAATTATATTGCACCTCTCTACGACGCCATTGGTTTGGGGTGATCTGTAGCACTTTTACAATGTTCGATGGCATGATCGTTTAGTTGTTTTTTTTTTCATTTCTCTCCTTCCCAATTGCAGCACACCTTTTTTTCTGGGCCTTTTAGTAGTGTTGACTCAAAAGCTATCACATGTTCACTCTCTTCTTCAGCTTGGGTCATAATTGCACATAGGCCAACATTGCTGGCATCAGTTGTGATTATTGTTCTTCTTCCCCTCTTGTAATTATCCAACACTCTTTATTCATGGGAATAGGTGTGTTCTCTATAGTGCTTAATAGGTCTTTCTTTGGTGATATTCCTCTCCCAGAGATACCATGACCTAGATACTCAATTGTGCTCCTGTTGAGCTTTGCATTTCTCTCTACTCAAAGTCATCCCCGCATTCTCCAGCTTCTTTAGAACTCCTCTATGTTTCTCATCATGTTCTTGTGTATTATCCACATAAATTAGAAAGTCATCTTGAAAAAAAATAGGACAGCACTATCACCATCAACAATGTTATACCTCACTTTCTGGGAAACTGAATCTGCAGATATGAGTCCAAATGGCGTTCTCACATATTGATATAATCCCTTTGTGTTATAAAGGCTGTTAGATGCCGTGATTCCTGGTGAAGTTTTAGGCAGATGTGAGGTCCAAAGTTGAAAATATTGTTGCTGGTACCACCATTATTTTTAATTCCAGAATAATCATTATTGCAGGTTTCTCCGGTATGACACATTTGTTAAGCTCCCTCATGTCAATACATATTCGCACTTTGCCTGAAGCTTTCCTACCACCACACTCTGAGGCATCTATTCTCTCTATGATGCCCTGTTCTTCCAATGTTTTTCGTTCTGTTTTCACCTCTTCCTTCATGGCAATGGTTTTGCTCCTTAGTTGTTGCGCAATTGGTTTGGATCCTTCTTTTAATCTAATTCAGAAGACAAATCCTCCCACACACACTATGGGCCTCATTACAACCATGGAGGTAGCCATGCCTCTATTTGCAGCATGGCTACTCCCATACCGGGTACCGGGTCCGGGTTCCCTGAATGGGGAAATACCGGGCCATTCCGACCTTGGAGGGCCCAGTATTTCCCCATTCAGGGAACCTGGAACCGCTACATCCCCATTCCCATTTGAGCCCGCAAAGGGCTCAATGGGAATGGGGAGGATGCAAACAATGGGCCTGTTAATGACGGGCCCGTTGTTTGCATCCTGGTCTGCTCGCGGGACCCACTAAGGTCTCCTGGTTTTACCAAGCATCCTTAGCGGGTCCCGCCAGGCGACCTCATAATGAGGTGGTAGGGGGTTAACGGGGCCGGCAGCTCTACCGGCCCTGTTAACCCCCTGCCGTCAGGGTTATAATGAGGCCCTATGTCTCCAGGAAAACATTCTCCTGCATCTGTTGTATGTCGTTTGATTGAATTTCTTCTGCTGAAATGACTGCTTCTTACGCATTAGGGTATAATTTCACTTCTAATATCGCTTGATGGGCACAGCTCAACAGTGGCACCAATCCTTTTTTCAAGATGTCGATTTTTTCAAGTAGCTTCTCTCCCCTTGAATTGCAGTGTAGCTTCAAATCACCCTGTTAGTTCTATTTGAACACCTCCATAATCCTTCGGGTTGATGTCGCCTTCATGCACGTGTATGTAATTGAATGTATTCTTCCATATTGCTTCCGGTAACAGCATGTACTTGGCCACTGAGTCGATCATCAATTTATATGGTATTCTGTTCAAAACCACCATTGCTTTTAGACCGTCTAATTCTTCTTCTTCATCTCGAACTACAGAAATACATTCTTCATTAGCATCTTATATCTCTTTCAACCAGGTCATTCTGCTGTTCCTGCAACAATTGGCCAGGTGACCCCTGCTGATGCATATCCTACATATAATGCTAAGTGCTGGACACATTGGGTTGTTTACCCAAAGCATCTTCTTGGTGGCACTGGACATTTTCCATTCCATCTAGAATTATCCAATCTCGCGGGATTTTGTTTGCACGATCTCTCTTCCAGCCCAACCTCTTCCCAATCGATGGCATGATTCACACCGAATCTTAGCAATCACTGTCTCACCCAAAGCATCTTCTTGGTGGCACTGGACATTTTCCATTCCATCTCGAATTATCCAATCTCGTGGGATTTTGTTTGCACGATCTCTCTTCCAGTCCCAACCTCTTCCCAACTGTGCCTTCTGTATGACTCCCACAGCAATACGGTTTCTGTTATGCATGCAGTTCTGTTCTTTGTCATTTACAGTTTTGCTTCAATTTTTACTTGTTTAATCCTGTTCTCTAAAGTCTTGACACACTTTTCTGTATGCTCGGATTCTTTGGCTATTCATTGTACTGTTTGAAGTGGGGGGTCATCTTCCGACCACAACCTTTCTCTCACTTTGTAGCTCCTACATTGCAACATAAACTGGTCTCTTGGTCTCTCATAAAGTTACGTGATCTTGCTAGTTCCTTAGTGCAGTGATGTACTGCTCCACTGTGTCTCCGTCTGTTCCCGAAGTTGTAACATTCCAAGATTGTGCTTGCTTTCTTTTGATAGTGCTTATTAATCTTTTTTTCCACACTTCTCATATTCATAGAGGTTGAGGGGCTCTTCTTCTGATAGCTCATGTACATCTTCAAATGTGCCCTGTCCTGCTGTACCCAAACAATGCAGTAGTAAAGACCTCTTCCTTTCTACACTGTAATTGGTGGCAAAAATGATTAGAGGCATCTTTTCCATGGTGCAATAGGTTCTCTCATCTCTGGGAAGGATGGTACAGGGGTTGGCCCACTCTGCATGTTTGGGTAGTCTCCAGCAGCTCTGCAAGAACTGTTTGTTGCCAGGTGACTCTGAAAGTTGGTAAAAAGGGAGTGATTAACATTGTTTTTTATTCATGAGCTTTGCTTTACTTGCTGTACAAGTAAGCTCTGGGTTGCTTCGTAAATCGCAGTGTTTCTTGTGGTCAGTGTTTTTTTTTGTCTCTGTTTTCCTTTTTCTGCGACGTTCACGCGGCTTCAGCGGCTATTGTTTTTCCCATTGCTAGGCCATGTGTGGACACTCAAGAGCATCTAGCGAGACAGGCTTATCTGTTTGCGCTCATTTTCTCCTGATGCATTGCTTTCCCTTTTTGTATGAGCATTTGTTGTCGGGCCACCGCCTCGACGCCCATTGATAATGATGGCTACCAGAACATCTGTTGAGTTTAGTTTAGTCAAATTTGTTCAGTTATTTTGGTATAAGTACGAAGCTCCACTGTATATATAACCACAGCCATCTTCTCCCTGTCTCCTTTGGCCTCACGTTCTCAAACCCCTCCATTCTCTACTTCATGAAATCACCTGCGTACCCCATAAAGTATAACTTCCTTTTGGTCTATAAGCATCAGGTCCACCGTTTCACAGTATCAAATTGATGTCTGCATATCTGAAGCCCACGTCAAAATCTGTAAATAAGGTGAGCTCAGCATTCTGAAATCTGACATCTCACTTCAGGACGAGAGTTTGACAATACTGCGGCATTGAGGTACTGAATTATCTCAGAATGCATTCTAGGTCCAAGAGATATAAACACTCATTCAAACAGAAAGTGGCCTGATCAATCATCCCTTATCCCTATGCAACTTGACTTCTTGTTCGAGTTGTTTGGTGACATATTACGTTCTTGTAAATCATCCACTGCAATGCGAAGCTGTGTCTCCTCTCGATGCACTTTCCATTGCTCATTTCAAATACACATCACACAATCGATACATATTTAATCTTTCAAAAGAAGACATCATTTTTCATTAGAATAAACCTTTGACTATTAAGGGTGTGTTGTTTGTACTGTTAGGTGGACTAAAACAACTGCATATTATATATTTGTTAGTGTATTCAATTGAAACAAACAAGTACAATTTGTGAAAGCTTTTTTAAAGATTGTGCTTTGAAATGTGAACATGCTGTTTAATCTCACACATCTATGTCTTGCTATCCATATGATGCTCACTTTCATTACCACTTCTTTTCTAAGGGCAATTAAAATAAGGGACGCGTCGCTATTAAGATGTGCGCGCAGTGGATAGACATCTCTATCGAGTACACATACTTAGGGCCTCATTACGACCCAGGCAGTAAATTACCGCCTGGGTCGTACCTTTACCACCATGGCGTAAACTACGTTTACGCCATGGTGGTTGGCGGACTTACCACCCCATTCCGAGGTTGGCGGGGCGGGCAGTGGATAGACATCTCTATCGAGTACACATACTTAGGGCCTCATTACGACCCAGGCAGTAAATTACCGCCTGGGTCGTACCTTTACCACCATGGTGTAAACTACGTTTACGCCATGGTGGTTGGCGGACTTACCACCCCATTCCGAGGTTGGCGGGGCGGTAAGTCCCCAATCCCCATTTACCCTTCCCCATTCCCATTTTTGCCCCATAGGGCATAATGGGAGTGGGGAAGGCGTTAATTACGCCACCGTAAATTACGGTGGCGTAATTAACAACATGGGGCCTCATTACGACCCAAGCGGTAAGGGGTTTACGGCAGCGTAAACAGCGCCGACCCTTACCGCCTGATTCCGAGGTCCCTTAGCGCCATGGAGGATTTAACACCTGCTTTTAGCAGGTGTTAAAATCCATGGCGCTAAGGGACCTTGTTGTTAATTACGCCACCGTAATTTACGGTGGCGTAATTAACGCCTTCCCCACTCCCATTATGCCCTATGGGGCAAAAATGGGAATGGGGAAGGGTAAATGGGGATTGGGGACTTACCGCCCCGCCAACCTCGGAATGGGGCGGTAAGTCCGCCAACCACCATGGCGTAAACGTAGTTTACGCCATGGTGGTAAAGGTATGACCCAGGCGGTAACTTACCGCCTGGGTCGTAATGAGGCCCATGGTCCCTTAGCGCCATGGATTTTAACACCTGCTAAAAGCAGGTGTTAAATCCTCCATGGCGCTAAGGGACCTCGGAATCAGGCGGTAAGGGTCGGCGCTGTTTACGCCGCCGTAAACCCCTTACCGCCTGGGTCCTAATGAGGCCCTTAGTGTCTCTTATTTAAAATCAGCTGGACTGCATCTTTTCTCAAGCAGCATTCTTTGGAGAGCTGCCAATCTACCAATCAACGTCGTCGAGAAGAACAGATGAAGATGTTCTACGCTGTTGCCACTGGAGGCACAACTGAATAGTAGAAATAAGTGTAACGGAGATGATTAATGAGTCCACCTAAATATAGCCATCAACTATTTTTCCACCTAAATAATATTGCCTTCAACTATTTGCAATGTTTAATTAGTATTGATTTTGAATTACGAGTCTGATCGGATTACAAGATCACTTGAAAGTCAGCCCACACCATCTTTTCAGAGTGTGATCTTATGGCTCTCAATGGCAATCATTGCATGTGAACAATAAAGTACATTAGCGAACACAGGTTACTAATTGTACGTGGTTTGTGTATATGAAGCAACGGTTTTACTTTAACTAGAATTGTCATCAGCAAGTCTGTTGCATTTTTGATGAGATCATTATAAGTGAAGTGAAAGTCCGAAAATAATTCTACAGTCAAACGTTATATGACTCAAATCATAAAACACATAATGGTGTCAATTTGCTCCCTGTGGGGGCATTCTGCGTCGCAGTTCCCTGCATGAAAATCCCCGATTCATGAGAGGGATGTGAGTGCAGTGGATGGGAATGGAGGCATAAACAAGGGATTCAAAAAAACTCTCCTATGCAACTATAATGCTCAGTTGGCCTCACACCGCTTAGGTAGTCATCGGGCTACTGAACCCAAATGGATAGGCCTTGCCATGATAGCCCCCTAATCATTTTTAGGATATTTAACAAAACGGAAGTACTTTTACATGTTCCAACTTATTTCTGTGGGGGAAATCTGAAAACCATGATGGAAATGTCTGTGCTTTACATTAGTCTTTCCATCTTGAGAGATGATTGCTACGCGGTTAGAAAAGACTCCTGCCAGCATTTCTATTTTTACTTGCATCTGGGCTGCAACAGGCGAGACCGCGGCAGGGCTGAAAGGTGAAAATGTGCTGCTTATTAAATGCACACAAAAGATCCATAAAACGTACATCAAACATAAAATAAAATGTATGCAAGATAGCAATAGAATCATATATTATACGAGACATAGCATACAAATAATACTTGTGTGAAGTTAAAAAGATAAGTGTTATATCCTGAGTACAGTGGCCTACTTTGGTGTAGCCAGTCTGTTCATATATTCTTACTGTGGCATTGATTTTTGTTCTGGGGATCTATAATACCGCAAGCATGATAAGTGTTATTTCATGGCTTGACTGGCCTTCATTGGTGCAGCAAATCTGGATGTTTTCTAACTGTGGCACAGCATTTTATGCTGGGCATCAAGGGTAAAGCCAACATTTTGGGTATTCTTACATGGCAATAATTGCCCAATTTGGTGCAGCCATTCTGGGCAAGTTTTCTTATTGTTGCATGGCATTTCTTTCTGGCAAAGCCAACAGGAGTATGTTCTTTCATGGGGATACTGGAATATACTGCCAGAGCTAGCATGGAAATGTGTTCCTATAGTATCATTACTGGCATTACGCACAAAGCAAAAATGAGTATGCTCGCATATGGGAATACTGGCATATATTGGTGCAGCCACCATGGAAATGTATGGGCACAGCCAGTGTCAACATTTTATTTTTGACACTGGCATATATTGTGGAAAAAGTAATCATGAAACTGTGTTGGATAACGTTCCTTTGCAGTGTTCGTGTCTTGCATCTATAGGAATGTTCACAGAAAGTGTACTGTAAAATCCATTATATTAAAACATTTCCCCTTGGGAGACACCCCCCTAAATTCCCCTTATTTGTGGTAATCCTTGATGCTCCTCCAATTAAATAATTTACCAGAAACCACATTTGATAGAGTTATTCTTCCCCATTGAGGAGCGATCATACGAGCACTTGGTGTAAGGTTTTAACATATTAGTCTACATTTCTCTAAACATGAGGTCTGACTCGTTTGAGGAGTGCCTGTTTCTCGTCTGCTATTTCGAATGCCCGTGTTTCTGTGGTGTGTAGCCCATTTAACCATGGGTATATTGCCCCTTTGAGAAAACTAGTCATGACCTCATCATGACTCGTCCTAATAAAAGTGTCTCTGCTGCCACGTGAAGGTCACCAGGAAGTGGCAACTATCAATCAGTCTGGTCCTTGTGTGCGTGTCGCAGTGTGACCGCGCCTGTTGTCGCAGCCACGGCCTGGGAGCCCCCAGAGCCAAGGCCGCTGTTAGCTGGGTGCCCCCGGCCACAGTGTCCTAGTCTGGTGATCCGGGCTGTGCAGGGTGCCCCCTGCAGTCCATCTGCTGCGTGCCCACAGCGCCATTGTTGTCACTGGGTGATCCCGGTGTTCGCTGCGACCCGCCCTGGAAGTGAATGGGCATTCTGGTCAATATCCCAGATGGTTTATGAAACGTTCAGTTTCCTTGAGTGAAACTGCGCTTGGGAACAGCAAGACCCGCTGTCAGGTGGAATGCGCGCTGCCTGCTAGGGGGAACCTTCACGCAGTGCCGAAGTCAAGGAGCGCATTAGAAACGCCCAGCTGATACGCTATTACTTCCCTTTCTATTAAAATCGTCTACATTTAACAGACTAAAGCCTACCAAATGGAATTATGATCTTTTTATGCCCTTCCTTGCGGTCATTTCATCAGAAAATGGCATATTCCTTTGAAAATTAATGAGCTGCCTGAATGTCAGATAGGTGGGGAAAAGAGCCGAAAAATGTAATCACCGGATCTGACAGGGAGTTATTAAAGGGCCAGATGCCGCCGGTAATTTAATTGCGCTTAGTCCCTTCCCAAGCCACACCATGTGAATGCCATTTAACAAGCTCAGCCCGGCCTCCGCAGCTAAAGCACGTGTGAACACTTAATGATGTTAGGACCAAAGGGTTGGCAAAAATGGCGCGGCCGTTCGGGCCAACTAGTTCAAAATAGAAACCGCGTACGTGCAGTTTACGTGTGCTTGTGCCTTTCGTGGGTTAAGCAGCATGGCTGATTAAACAGCCAATTACCACTGATCACGTATGGCGATGTGCACGGATCAGTAGGGAACGTTCCAGACAATGCATGGAAACGACTAAGACATACCCGTTTTAGCTAGCCGCACATGTACATCATAGCTCAGTATGTTCATTTGCGTGAAACATGCGTGATCTAGTTTTTTCTGAAATGTAGGCAAATTGTTAGTTGTAAGGTGAGAGACACTGGTAGGAATCGCAACGTGTTTTTTTGTCGTTTTTTTTCTCTCCTCGTAAATAGGGTGCCATTAACATTATTATTGTATTATTGTTTCGAAATACATCCTGCATGATTCATAAAAAACAGAAATGTAATTTAAAATGACTGAGTGCATAATTCTTGCTACACATGTGAATATCACGAAGACCTTAATAGAGAGTCTGCCTGCCCCTGGGAGTTGACTGCAACGGAATGTTCATAGTAAACCCAGAGTCCGGGACAAAG
Source organism: Ambystoma mexicanum (assembly GCF_040938575.1). Lineage (NCBI taxonomy): Eukaryota > Metazoa > Chordata > Amphibia > Caudata > Ambystomatidae > Ambystoma > Ambystoma mexicanum. The sequence goes on along the minus strand of NC_090937.1, from coordinate 1,063,957,320 downwards.
CACGCTAGGTTTGCCGATCCACACAATGTCCTCCTTTGTTCCATGTTACAAAGTACTCATAGGATTACCTGGCGCAGATCTGGAATTATAAATGTGTCGTTGTGCAAACACGGTTGTGGGTTTGATGCAGTAACAGCATTGCAGCATGCAGACTTTTTTTTTTTAAAAAAACGCCTAAGTATGCATGCAGCCATTTAAAAATCATAAATATATAAAACTGGTTGCCGCATGCAGATGGAAGCTGAATAAGTGTGGCTATTTTGAAGAAGCATTGGTAAAGTTAATAGGCCGGCCTATTTTATAAGTGTTCGTTTTGGTTTATGCATGGGTCGAAAGTCGGATGGATGAGTTTCATTGTATAGGTCATGGATAAATGGATGGGTTGATGAGCATGCATGTTTACATGGATGTTCGATGCCATTGTGCACATGTATGTGATTAGGTGAATGTGCAGACGTATTTGTGTGAATGGGTGAAAGGCGGAGATGTGGTAGGGTGGATGAATGTGAGTGATACATTGTGCGCAATTGTTGGCATGCATGGGTATGCATTGCGTTTTACTGTGATTTGATGAACACGATTATGGATGCGTTTTGATGAATGGGCGTGGTATGGTGGATTGAGGTATGGATGTGGACAGCTGTGCAGGTGTTATTGTCTGAGGGATGCAGAGTATGAATCTGTGGTGATGTACATGATCGTGGTGATTGGTGGATAGGTGAAATAAGATGGATGGGTGCTATTGGATGAGTGACACAACGCCCTCTCTTGCCAGATGCTAATCCCACCAGTTTAGTTTGATGTGTAATGAATAAGCTGTATTAGGAGGTAAGCAATTCAACTGAATATAATTAAAGTGTGCGTTGCTTTCATGTCATTGCAAATTGCAAGATTACTGGTCTTTTCAGAGCACATACATGCAGTCATCATCTCCTTCTGTGCACGTGAGGGGTTCCCACTCTCGCTGGTTCTTTTCGTGTCTGCAACTTAATTATAGAGCCTACTTAATGGATTTGAAAAGCATGGACAATACCCGTTCTGCTCTACTGTTTTCTTCGACAGATCCCATGTAAAGCTGGCAACAGTGTGCCTTAGTTCATCCTTGTTGAAATAGAAAGAGGATTGTGGAGGGGCAGGCTCTGTGCAGAGGGTGTTTACAGAATCCAAGCCGTCGCAATGCCTGAATACACAGAGCTCTGCCATACATCATCTTGCTGCAATGCACTCACTTACCAGCACGGTCTATTCAGGGTTGCTCTTTGCATCACACATTCAGGGCCATGCGCCTTTTCACATTCCCCAGAGAATCTCAAAGGCCAGGACAACTGGGCCTTAAGGGGTCAGAGGATGTTCCTTGTCGGGTACTCAGACGAGTGCATTGCACTGGAATAATGTTCTAGGCCTCTCACCCCCATGTAAAATAGGCATCAGAAGGTGGCCAACCCAGAGGTCCAGGGCATCTTGGTGCTGAAGAGTGGAATATAGCCTTTTGCAGGGAAGAGAAAAGTAGAGGGCATGGGCGGAAGTCAGTCACAAGCCACATAAAGGTAGAGCAGCATTCCCCGGTGCTAACCATGGTAGGACTGCAGTGGGGGCACGGTCTACACCGCAAGGTGATTCAGATGCAAGATGCATGCCACTCTTAATAAATTGCAGTCCGTATGTATTAAAAGTGCACACACATATTTTCAGCCGCAGGTCACCTCAGGGGTGGCATTAAATCACAATAGCCCTCCCAACCATAAATAATTAAACGAACCCTATATATTGTTACAGTGGATGTGACTTATCATGTTACACATCTAATACACTGTCTCTGAGTTTGCTGGGTGCTTGCCTCAGTTCTCAGCATGGGTACATGGTAGGTAGAGATATTCCTGACCCCTTCGGTCTGGCCTGGAGCCATCCATTCCAAATTCTGAGGGTTCATTTTCATATTCCGATGGTCCGTCAGATACGACCACCTGGGAATGCACTAACATATCTGCTTGCAACAACTTCATCACTGTTCATGTAATTGTAGGGTATGGTTCTGTCTGCAGTAACCTCGTCCATTCGGTGATTCACTGATTTCGGTGATGTTTACAAAATCAGCTGCAGTTTCCGGTCACTTCTACCTACTCTCTTCTGGCTGTGATCACCAATCAATGTATGCTAAACACTGTCCATGATTGGGGTACATGAGGAAGACACAGCTTGTGTTGTACATGCCGATTGCACAGAAGTGCCTGCCCGCCCACCTTAATGCCCAATGGTAGCAGATTTCTTGTCATGGATTCTCTCTCGTTGTTTACTACTTGCCTGTTTTGTGATTGTTATAGTCAATCCTCAGCGTATCCCTCGAGATGTGTTCTGCAATCAATGAGTGGATCTTCCTACCCTGTAAATGCTACACCGGGTGAGGCCCATGTGGGTGTTTTCATTGAAGTGTGGTACGGCATTAAAAATGACGTCAGTGCTGCTTTCATCCCTTTTGCCCTTGGCAAACATGGTGCGATGTGTAGTTGGCATGTACCACACAACTTGAGGAATTCTGTGGAACTCACGGCCCTGGAACAGAGGCCCATCATCCGCTCTGATGGACTTCGATATGCTTTGGGCAGAGAAGAGTTCATCTAGTATTGGAAAGAGGTTACCCGCTGAGGATATGAACCAAACCTTTGGGTACCTAGAACATTCATCTAACACTAAGATAATGTGCTTGCTATGGTGTATGTTGCCAAAATCATTACTCACTTATAGTCATTGAGCCATTCAACTGTGCAGGGATTCTATTGGAGGAGGTCTGATCTGCATGACTGCCACTTGACACCACCGACAGCTGGCTAGGAGTGAACCAATGGTTTTCTCCAGCTCGGTAAACCAAACCTTTGCCCATAGGCAAGTCTTTGGGCCTCATTACACGGATGGCGTTAAGGGTTTACCGGTACCGGTAAAGGTACCAGTGCCGTTAAACCCTTAACGCCTTACTACGAGGTCCCTTTGTGGCACCCTACCTTAACGGCTGGTTTTACCAGCCGTTAAGGATGGGACCCGCAAAGGGACCTTGGAGGTAATTACGGTACCGCAATTTGCGGTACCGTAATTACCGCCTTCCCCATTCCCATTGAGCCCTATGGGGGCAAAAATGGGAATGGGGAAGTGTCATGGTGAATGTGGAATTACCCCCAAATACCTTGGAATAGGGCGGTAATTCCGCCATTCACCATGGCGGACTCAGTAAAATACCGGCGGCAACCATGTTGCTAATAGTGCCATGGTTACCGCCGTCCGTGTAATAATACCCTTTGTCTTTCTTGCCCCTTGATGTTTCGTGTTGGCTATTTGGACAACTCTCTCCATTAGTGCTGGTGGGATGACCAAGCTTGGGCCTCAATGTTGGGAACCTTTGTTCCCACTGACAGTTTGTTGCTGACCCACCAGAGACTGGTGTAAGTAATGTATGAATTAATTGCAATGGGTTTAATCTGCAGATCTGCAGCTGTTCAATCACCCTTTTCGTGTCACTGTGGCTGTAAGTGGCGTTCATAATATCCTTTGGGGACATATTGTCTTTGCTTCTTCAGCCACACCTCCTGATGCTTCCTTCATCATGTCAGGGTGCCTCGTGAGGTCATCTTCCTGGTTTCTAGCTACTTGTCCGAATTGTAGATCAACAACATAGACTTGTAGGTGCAGACGCCACAGTTCGAGGAATACCAGTGGTCTCAATACTGAAACCTGCATTATGGGCATAACTGCTGAACCCATATGCATGCATTAGTAATGGCCGAACCCCAAACCCTCACCCATAATGATAGGCTCACAACTTGTTTCAAGAGTTGGCAATAAAAGGTCGTAGGATTTTATTGTACAGATATGGGTTATGACAATAACAATATCACATATCATGATGGTATCATACTTTTGGGCACCGGGTCCTGAGGTTACCCCCTCGGACCCGTGCCACCTTCTTTTGTCCCACGACTTGTTGTGGGCACCGTACAGTGCCTTGTACTTCTTTTTGCTCTTCTCCCCTTTTTGTAGGGTGGGTGGGTTCTGTGGTAAAGAAGCAAATGGATTTGGAAGACAATGAGTAAACAGTGAACCTCCTGTTTGCTTGGGTCCCCGTTCAGGGTTCACAAACAGATTATGTTTACTCTGAGCATGCTGCTCTCATTTATAGGACCCAGGGAGGCCCTGGGTCTTTGTTGTGTATGTGTTGGGGGCTGCTGTTGTCACAGCCCCTGGCCGGATAGCCGACTGTCTGACCCCCTGGTGGGGGCAGATCTTTGAACCTGGGCCCTGCCTGATGGTTGTTTCCCTTATGGCGCTTAGCACCTTGCTGTTTGGAGGAAGTGTGCGATGACTGTTCGCACCTTACCCTTCCGTGGCTTTTGTGCTGCCGAGACTGCGTGTCTCCATAGATGGGGGGGGGGGAGGAGCAGGTGCGGGGAGGTTGGGGCTGCCCCTCTCCCAGCTGCCGATGGTAACAGCAGTTACCCTGCCTCGCTTGTGGGATGCCCATGCAGCATTGCCCATAATTGCTGAACCCATTTGCATGCATTAGTAATGGCCGAACCCCAAACCCTCACCCGTAATGATAGGCTCACAACTTGTTTCAAGTGTTGGCAATAAAAGGCCGTAGGATTTTATTGTACAGATATGGGTTATGACAATAACAATATCACATATCATGATGGTATCATACTTTTGGGCACCGGGTCCTGAGGTTACCCCCTCGGACCCGTGCCGCCACACACGGGCAGGTTGCCGGCTGACCATGTTCCCCCAAGAGTATGCCCTAGAGACAGCCCCTGTGAGCAAGTGTTGTATTGATTTCCCAAAATAAATGCTCCATGCCCTGGCTAGACAGATGGGTGCCGTCGTGGAGAAAAAGGTCTGGGTTGCCTAGTGTAATGGCTGGGTGTTTTATGAAACCCAGTCCTCTTGTCATACAGAATCTATCTATAGTCCTGTTTAGTTTTCTTCTGGATATGTCTATAGATTTGTAGCAGTTGGCCCCTAGCCATTTCTTTCTTGGTAAGATGGCTGAGAAGTATGTTTCGGTACCCCTCCAGTTGTGCGAAATGCCTGCAAGGGAGGAGCAAATTTCTTCGCATAGGATGCGTCTAGCTGTGTTGACTAGGTCGTTGCCCCTTTGATGGATGATCATGAATTCTGGTGGGTCCCTGTATGCCACCAGTTCCGTTAATGTTTCGTGGACGTCCGCCCAACGTAGGCTTCTGTATCCCCACCATGAAGTAATGGTGTTTCTGAAAGGTGGCCCTTCTTTTGTCTCTTCTGCCCATCTACCTGTCCTGAAAATGAATGAGTGGCCAACTATCCATGCAGATCGGAGTGTGGTCTTCAATTCGCCTGTTGTTTCTGTGGTGGTGGGAGGGAGGGAAAAGCAAGAAAAATTATAAGAGGGGATGGCTATATCGATTGCGGTCTGATGTATCTTTTATAACAGTCTGACTTCCATCCCACTATGTTTTTTAGTAGTTGCAGTGCTAAACCTCCTTGCCATGCTGCAGTGGCGGCACCTATCCTGAAGGAATGAGTGCCGAAATGTTTGGGATCCCACCCTGCTCTGCTGATTGCTTTGATCAGCACTCATTTATATTGGTAGTGGCTTAGGGCCAATGCATCCTTGTGGATTAAAAAACTCCCCCGCAATTTGGGTCGTTGTGCGTAATAGAGGTTGGTGATGCACACCAGGCAGTTTGTTGCTTCATCGATGCAACAAATATTGATGGTTCTTTTTGCACCCGTTTTCGACTGTTGCATTTCTATATTAACACTCTCCTGTCTTACCCTGATTTCCATGATGCCCAGGCCGTTTGTGGCCTTGGTGCTGGAAGCGATGAGTTCTCCTACCCGGAAAGCCCCGAAGTAGGCTAGGAAAAAGGCTGTTTTAAATAACATTATCTCGTATGGGTGCCAACATATGGCTTCCAAATGGCTTGCTATCTTTACCAGTTTGCTGAAATCAAGGGGTCGGCGGGTGTCCACTTGCGGACCCTCTAATCTGCCCCATCCCTTCATTGCATAAGAGATGAGGGCGTTCTGGGTGGGGTCTGAATCACCCCGTATTTTTGTAAAGTATGAAATTGCCACCAGGTGTCTTTTAGCCCAATCCCTTTTGAAACCTTGTTCCCGAGCCCATTTTAAAAATACTTCTATATCTTTAATCGTTATTAGTTCTGGTCGTGGTTTACACCTGTGGCTTTAAATACTGTTTGCAAACACTTACTGTACTGTGTTGCCGTGGTGCTTGCCACTGCCCTCTCTGCCATCTCTGTTAGGAAGCCTGTGAGGTTGTTGGCAACCTTTGCTGATGTGCCTGATTCTTGTTGGGCATCCCGGCCTGGGCTCTCTGGTGCTGGCGTTGATGCCAATGTGTTGCTGGCACCCCTTCTAGAGGTGCCTGCTTTGTATTGGTCATCCTGGCCTGCACTCTCTGGTGCTGGCGTTGATGCCAATGTGTTGTTGGCACCTGTTTTAGAGGTGCCTGCATTGTATTGGTCATCCCGGCCTGCACTCTCTGGTGCTGGCATTGATGCCGATGTATTGTTGGTACCCGTTTTAGAGGTGCCTGGTTTTCATTGGGCATCCCGGCTTGTGCTCTCTGGCGTTGGCGTTGATGCCGTTATTCTTGTCTTCCCATTATTGCCCAGCATTCTGCTGGTATTGGCGTCATCTGTTCTTGGGCGTGCAGCGCTAGCTCTCGGAATCTTGTCCACTGGAAACGAGATAAGGCATCAGCAATGTTATTATCTGCCCCTGAAATGTGCTTCGCTTTGAGTACAACGTTTCCTTGTAGGGGGACTGTTGTAATGGCTCGTAAAACTTTTAATACTAAACAGCATTTTGTAGACCTTTTGTTTATGGAGCCCCCTACAGCCATGTTATCACACCAGATCAAAAGTTCCGTGTTCGCTAGTCGCCTGCCCCAGATGTGTAATGTTAGCCAGATTGGGAATATTTCTAGTAGGCTGATGTTTCTTGTCCACCCTGCTGCTTGCCATGAATTGGGCCAGTGTCCTGCCACCCATTCGGAGTCTAGTATGGCTCCAAACCACTTGCTCCCAGCTGCGTCGGTGAATAGGACCCTGTTTGACCGTGTATTTAAAGGCGTTCGCCAAAGTAAAGACCACATGAAATCTCTGAGGAATGTTTCCAGGTCTTGTTTCACCTCTCTGCCTAGCCGGATATGCAAGTGTGGTTTGGTGAGTGATTTGTGATTTGATTTTGAACTTCAGGCTTCTGAAAAATATCCTCCCTTGAGGTATTATTTTGGATGCGAAATTGAGGCTGCCTGCTAAGGATTGTATTTCCTTTACAGTCCCCTTTTCTCTCATTATCAGGTTTTGTATTTTAGCCAGGAGTTCTGATATTTTTGTTTTGGGGATTCTGCAGAGCCCCTTTGCTGAGTCTATTTCGATGCCCAGAAAAATTATGTTTGTGTCTGGTTTAGTGGTTTTTTCCCTCGCTAGGGGAATTCCCCACTGAGCGGCCATGTGCTCCAGTTTTGCTAAAGCCCGGCGACATTCCTCTGAGTTTGGTGGCCCTATGACCATGAAATTGTCTAGGTAATGTATTATTTTTGTCCCCGGTCTCTGCTTTAGGAAAGCCCATTGAAAAAAGGAACTGAATTGTTCACATAGTGCACAGGATACTGCGCACCCCATGGGGAGGCATCTATCTACGTAGAGTTTGTTGTTAAAAGTGAAACCTAGCCACTGCTGTGACTCTGGGTGGACTTGCAGGAGTCTGAAAGCAGATTCGATGTGCAGCTTAGCAATCAAGGCGTTTCTGCCGCACTCTTGTATGAGCCTTACTGCCTCTTGGAAATGCGTGTAAGATACAGCGGATTCTGTGTGTGGGATGCCGTCGTTTAAAGACTGGCCTTTAGGGTAGGATAAGTGTTGGATTAGTCTCATTTTCGGGGTTCTTTTTTGGGGACCAGGCCTAGTGGAGATATTAAAAAGTCCTTTAGGGGCATGGCGTCCCAGGGACCTGCTACCCTGCCCAGTTGCAGTTCTTTCTTGATTTTTGTTTCCACTATCTGGGGGTTGTCCCAGGCTGACTTTAGGTTCATCGGGATGTATTGTGACCCAGTGCCCTTAAATGGGATGAAAAACCCTTTGGTGAAACCCTGCGATATTATCCTTCTGGTTTCCTTGTCTGGGTAGCTGTTTAGGGCGTCCCTAAAATTGCCCGGGTTGATGGGCGTTCGTCCTGGTTCTCAAACTGGGATATCATTCTTTCTTGGCTGGTAGTCTGGTGCAGTTGCTTGCTGCATGGTCGCCGTTGCAGTTTGAGCAGGCGTGTTTGTACGAGCATTCTTTGCCCCATGTACACTGGTTTTTCCCAAAATTTCTGCATGGGATGTTGGATTTGACAGCCTGCTGTTTGTTCTGTCTGTGGGCATTATTTTTAGCCGCCCAAGGCTGGTTCCTCCGAAAGGGCTGCTCCCCTTTTTTGGATTTATCATTGTCATGGGATTTGCTTACTTGTGAATTTTTGTTATTTTTGGAAGAAAAATGCATGGTATCATCTTCCTGGGGAGGTTCGGCGTTGAGGGTGTGTAAATCGTTCTGGACTTCATCCCACTCAATGGCCGGCCTTTCTGACATGCTCCTCCTAAATCTGATGTTGTATGCAAGCCATGTCTTCCCCCTCTGCGTTACTTTTACTTCCCTTATTTTATCAACGTATGCCCAGATCTTCCTACCATCCATGGGGAATTTTTCTTCATATATTGTTGCTAAAATGGCAAAGGCCTGTAACCAGTTGTCCCAGTTTTGTTCGACCTGGGCGTTTCTGGCAATAGCTTTCTCTTCTATTTTTTTTCGGGTCTCTGAAAGCGTCTTTCCCTTTGTGCTGTGCTTCTATTAGGGAAAAGATTTCTATACATTATTTGGCCCATATGGCTTCTTTGATTGTGGTATCAATGTTCCATGCCAGGCATCTTTTGTATCTATTTAATATCTCTGTTTGGAACGATTCATTTTTTGTTCTAATTGCGCATTACAGATTGTTACAATGTCAGTTGTATTGCTGCCGGGAGTCCCTGTCGCGCCCGTGTTGTCTGTGCCTGGCGTTGTCCATGCTTTTAGGGCACCTGTTGGATCACTTGCTGGAGTTGTGGAGGCTGTTGTATTTATAGCTGTGGGCGCTATTGGCAACTGCTGTACTTGTTGTGGTGGGATTGCTATCAGTAGTGTTGCGGGTGGGTTGACAACCGTTATAGTAGGTTCTCTTGTGATGGGGGGTTTGAGGCCCCAGGTTTCCTTTTGGGCGGCGTCTGTTTCCCCCTTATTTCTACCATTATCTGCTGTAATTCCACTACATTCTTGCATAGTTTTGACAATTTTCTGGTACCTTTTCTGGCGTCTTCAGAAATTTTTCTCCTTTTTAATGGTGCAGAAACCTCGTCGTGGCAGGGTGGGCTGGTAATTCCTTCCCTGGGTCGGCCGTACATGTTTTCTCTAACCCATGCCCATCCGTAGTGCTCTGCCGCTTCAATGGCTGCTAGCAGTTGTGGTGATTTGGGCTTCTGCGCCGGTGTTGGGGGTGCCCGTGTTTTCCGTTTGGGCCCCATATTTTTCGATGCCTGCAATAGGGAAAAGAAAAAGGGTTTTATCAAGGAGTTAAACCGTTGTTATCGGCGAGTTCTTTGCGCCTGTTCTATTTGTTGCCCATGCTGGGTAACTGTTGACTGGTGCCTTCTTGTCCGGGTTCAGAAAATTAGGCAGCCACAGGCTTGATTAACTGGATTTAAATAATTGGTTTCGCTGTGAGGTCGCCCTGCAATATTACAGAAATTATTTTAATTCTGCGGTCTTTGGGCCTGCCGAGCTTGGAACTGTGTTCGGCAGATCTGCGTGGCTGTCAAGCAAAGACGAGCTCCCAAGCTGGCTTGTGATTCTGGTTTGTGTTATCTTGCCCCGTCTGCCTTATAATGCGGGAGTTCCGGTCCACTGATAAATTGTATCTTTTTCGGACATAAATGTCTGTTTATCCTCCCTCGTAGCCCCAGCGCAGTGGCTCACCTGTGAAGTGTTGAATCGGGAGCCGACCGCGCCGTGCTGTTCGAGTGCCACTTCTCTTTCGTTCGCACTGGTTTTGGGGATGATTCCGCGGCACGCGTCTTTGTTTGTTTTGTTTTGGACACGCTCGTCGCTCGCTTTTCGTTCTATGCCAAGAATGTTGACGTTGACAGCGTCCGCGCTGGCCGTTCGATTGCCGCTTCTTCCTTCATTAAAGCTGCATGAATTGCTTTGAACAGTACAATGTTTAGGAAGGAAAAAGACACTTCGATGTACATGGAACTTCAAAGATTTGCTAAAGAAGCAAGAAGATTTAGAAGACACTGAGTAAACAGTGAACCTCCTATTTGCTTGGGTCCCCGTTCAGGGGACAAACAGATTGTGTTTACTCTGAGCATGCAGCTCTAATTTATAGGACCCAGGGAGGCCCTGGGTCTTTGTTGTGTATGTGTTGGTGGCTGCTGTTGTCGCAGCCCCCGGCCGGATAGCCGACTGTCTGACCCCCTGGTGGGGGCAGATCTTTGAACCTGGGCCCTGCCTGATGGTTGTTTTCCTTATGGCGCTTAGCACCTTGCTGTTTGGAGGAAGGGTGTGATGACTGTTCGCACCTCACCCTTCTGTGGCTTTTGTGCTGCCGAGACTGTGTGTCTCCGTAGCTGGGGGGGTGCGAAGGAGAGGAGCATGCGCGGGGACGTTGGGGCTGCCCCTCTCCCAGCTGATACAAGCACTCGGTCTGGCGTTATTACCCTCGGATTACGAGTGCTGGTGTCGAATGTAAACCCCTATTCCAATGAGTCCATTGGACTCCATAGCGGATTTTGCCGGTATAACTGGCACCAGTATTGCCAGCAATTTTCGAAAATGTGTAGTTGGCCGTTGCGTAAACATGCCGGTAAACATTAATACTGGCACATTAATTCTGCACCGGCCAACTCGTCTGCTAAGGCACACATCTTACAGGGCAAGAAAAAGGATAACTGTGTTACTTAAATGACTGCATAAAACAATCTTCAGTCAATTGTGGATGGCTGTCTTCTTTCATGAAAGTCATTCCCACCATGAAATGAGTCAAACTAGATTTTTCCATGACGATTTCCTCGAAAAGTCAAGACTGAAACGCAAATGCCAACAACTAGATGTACATTAAAGAGAGGTTGCATCCTCCTAACGAGGCCTATCTAACACAATATTATTTTTCTGTGAAAAGGGCACAGACTGCATTCCCAGGCTCCTTCAAATTACTGCAGAAGAAAAACAAGAGTAGTTGGGCACCACTTAGGATATGAAGATCAATCCTCACTATTATACTATAAATTGAAAACCTTTCATTGGGGCAGCTCATACCCACATCCGCACACTGTGTTTGTACAAATTGCAAAACAAGATCAAGGGAACCTCCTCTGTTTCATACTTCTGCTCTATGATCATGCTCATCACGTGTCCTTTAAAAGGTAATAGTAAAATGTTCATGTATTCTTTATTTTACCAGATTCAAGATACAGTTATCCAAGGCATTGGGGCCCCCGTAGGGCCTCTTTCACGAGGATCATCTGTGAAAAAACATGTCAACAATTCAATAGTAAATGCTTGATATTTTTTGTATTGTCTTTTAGTTCATAGAATTTCACACATATTTAATTACACATTTCAAAAACAGCACTGCATAACATTAGATCAAAATCCATTGTTTCCCAAAAACATATCAATTACAAAACTAAAATACTCATTTATAAAGATCATTTATGAAATTAATAAGATCCTGCCCCTCATTATTTTCCTACGTTCACCGATTCTAATGGAGCCTTAACTCCCAGTCATACTTTATAGAGGGCCATGTTTAGTCTATGATAAGATGGCATTAGGCATTTTTTCCAAAAGAGGTTACTCTTTATCTCTTCGATCCAATACACATACTCGCTCAGGTAGACCATGCACCGATGCCCTAACTTATTACAACAGGTTAGCACATGTTCTGCAGTTTCTATAAATGTTCCAGTCCATGTATCCTGCAAACTCTATCTTCCCTTTGTATGCCCATCCCTGCACCCCTTACCTCTAATACTGGCAACACATTCAGTCTCAATGCCATAATAAATCTTCTTAAGGTACTTTTGAGGGGTCACAAATAAGTTCTGAATCCCAACAAATTCTTTGTATCTGGCTTGAATTAGTTCTTAAAACTATTCCCAACTATATCGAGTTTCCAGTTGGTCACAAGATTAAGGTTAAAAACGTGGTTAGTTGGTGCAGATTTTCTTACAATAGCACAAGTCAAGGGGGAATAATAACCTTAGCTCCAGAGAGGATAGCGTCTTGCTGGATGATTTCACAAATGCCTAGTTAGATTATTGTAACGGCCAGCTTGCCATAGGCCAGTCCAAACTTTTTAAATGTTTAGTGGTGGCACAAAATGTGATAGTGTACCTCTTTGGTAACATCAGACATGACCATATGTTTTCTATGAGCCAATTCCTGCATTTGTCAACTGTTATGATATGATATGATATGATATGTTATGGTATTTGTAACGCGCCTATACACATGTATAACTGTTGAGGCCAGGGTGATTTTTTTGAGATCACCTCTCAAGGCATTCTATGGTCAGTGGCGCAAATGTCTGGATTACAAAAGATATAAAATAGATTGTTCACAAAGGGCTTTCCATGTGTCAGCTGCTAATCGGTTGGATGTGCCCCCATTGAAATGTGTCACCCTCGCCCTTAGGGGATTTAATTTACAGGTCATGATTCCTTGGCATTAGACCCTGGAGATCTGGAGCTAACACCCACAATTAGAGAAAAATTGTTCAGGAATTATTCATTATTTAACTAGTGCCAGAAGGTATCAGGTAATATTATCCCCATATTTATGGTCGCCGTAAATAATATCGCCGGGAAAAGGTTGCGGCGATATTATAAGGGTGACCATATATATGGGGACAGGGGCAAAAAAATAATAATAAAATAAAATAAAAATAAAAAAAAAAGTTTGGGGGTGTCCCCCGCATGTTCAATGCAATAATGTCGCCACATTACATGGAACCTGCCATAATGCGTGCATGCAGACCCTTATGATCAACCATGACTCTATTACAACATGCTCAGTAATCTGTTTTCATCATTTCTAGAGAACCACAGGAACATACTGCGGCCAGAGCGAGAGAACAACTAAGACCCAACAATCCAGAACTGGAGGCCGAGACACCTGAGAGCACTGACAACCATCAAGGAAACGTTTTAGCCATCATCTTACTCCAGCAATCCAGAGAACCGGCAAGAGGGAGAGTGAAGCCGCGGGACCTATGCAGCTGCCACACACATAATGAATCATTTGAAAACATTAATGGAACCGGGAACCTCCCAGCCTTGAGACTTACCATCAACGGCACAGAGAACCAGTCCTCACCTGCAAAATGTGAAACTTTCTCACCAGGGCCACCATCAACACTCTGAGGCATGAACACATGGTAGAAGTGGGTGGGGCTTAGTGGCCATTTTATGCCTTTCCCTCATTGCCTGGGGGAAAAGACAGCAGACGAAAACAGGAAGGAGAAATTATGATTTTACAGGGTGAGGTCAGTAGTAGTTCTATGATCAAAAGAGCAGAGGAGGAAGGGATGAGTGTCAGATTGTGGAGGAGACTGTCAAAGAATGTTCACTATTGGTTTAGGAGTGATAGTGGTTCTGCCCTGTAAGTGTTCATCTCCACGAGAGATGTGTTTAGAAAATGAAGTATAAATTGCAACTGAGAGCAGGCTGGTACAGAGTGAAATGAGGGTAAATGAGTAGTGGGGTGGGAGGACGAGTGTAACAGTGGGAGGTGGAGTGTATTAGCAGGAGAAGACACATAGTTGTGGGTGGAGCGAATAGTGGTAGGAATAAGAAAGAATTAGGAAAGTAAGTAGTAGAGAGGGAGAGGATTAGTGGTTACATCAGAAGGTAGATGCAAAAAGTGGGAGGATTGAAACACCAGAAATAATTTGAGGGGAATGGTAGAAGGAGTACTGGAGAGAGTTGGGTGTGCATGACCGATATAGCCTGGATATCAGGGCAAATACAAGGCACAGCCCTAACTCCGATTAGTAAACTAACCTGTTGCTAGAGTATGAATGGCTAGGAAGCCCCTAAAGGAGTCTAGACAGCCTGTAAACAAGGAAACCACACATCAGAGAAGAGAAATTTGATGACAGTAGGGGGTTACAGTTCAGGAGAATTTAGGATTATGGATCTCTGGGTTGCAAGGAGGTTTGTGGGCAGACAAGAGAGAGAGGGATTGCCCCACACATTTAACACCAAAATATACATCCGTGGCCTGTTCTGAAGACCCTGTGTGATTCTGGCCTTGAGGGTTAACATGCACAGCCTTGTATGGAAAATCTGAAACCATTTTCTGGCTAAACCTTGGTCCAGCTTCATCTTGAAGAAGAGTACTACATTCCTTCCAAGAAAATGATTACCTAGCCGAAGAATGTCCCACCAGCCTAGACATCTTTAAATGTAATCTTATTGACACACACTCTCCAAGCAGAAGTCCTTCTTTGGAAAACAAATGAATGAATGAAATAGCACTATACTACACATACATAAAAAAGCAGCAGCTGGCAGATATGATGTCCTAAATTGTGAACAAAGTCTCATATGACTTTCAAACCCATTCTATTAAAACCTTTCAAAACCCATTCTATTAAAACATGTAAAACTATCCTTCACACCTGCAGAACACAAAGAACAGTATTAAATGGCTTTACTACAGCTATTCAAATCTTGAAGAAAAGAGGAAGGATTAGTTGGTACCCATGACACATTTGAAGCTGCGTTTGATGCAACTGAAAGTAACCAAATGCAGAAATTAAAACAATAGGACAAACTATTAGCAAATGAGTGTCATGAAGAAGAACAGATAGAAAGACACATTGGTAAAGAAATTCCCAAAGAGATTCAATCATCCCTGAAAATAGCAAATACCAACTCAGAGAAAGACTTATAAAAAATGAAACATTAATAGCAATGACTGAAGAAGAATGCACGATAGTTAACCCCAAGCAATCAGAATATGGATTTCACCATGAAAACTGAAAATGCTTTTGCAATAATTTCAAACGACTATTATATTAGTAATGATGGCAATATTCACTAATTAAAACAATTTGTCAATTCAGTGTTTACACCCCCACAGGTCATGCTGCTTACAGCATAGTAAGTGTAACTTTACACCAACTACTATTCCTCCCAGTTGAGCACTCAAAGAAATTAGAGTATCATGCATTGTCCGCAGTAGCTCCATTTGAATTAGGAAGAAGTCTAGGACAAATGAAAGTTCTTCTGATAGATAAGGTAAACATGGTTTCTACGTTAATGCTATCCTTAATTCACCTAAAACAGATAGACATCCTTAAGCCTGGATATGAGTTATTGTTTGTCAGAAAACATGTCATTGGGCCTCATTACGAGGTAGGAGGTAGCCATGGTGCTATTAGCACCATGGCTACCCCCTTACCGCATTCCGGGTCTGGGTTCTCGAAATAGGGACTTACCGGGTCATTCCAACCTTGGAGGACCCGGTAAGTCCCCATTCCGAGAACCATTCCCCATTCCCATTCGAGCCCCCATAGGGCAGGGTAAGGGTTTACCAGCACCTGTCTCCTTACCGGTGCCCATTAACCCCTACCGGCCACCTCGTAATGAGGCCCATTGTGTTTGGTGTTCTCCTACAGTTGACACCAGTCAAAGGTCAACCCATAGTCAAAACATTAGGTCACATAGAATTCTGTACCACACTCAGCTGCATAGAGAATATGAATTTATTGCACCACTTTCACTACATAGATCGTATAAAAAATATGTCAGTCAGCAGACCCAACAAACTATCAAATTCTAAAGAGCATAAGAATTGATATACTTACTGAACACACAAAACTATCATTAACATGTAACCTTTTACATGAATTGTATGATGAAAACACATCAGGTCATCAAGTGATCAAACCATTAAGACAGCAAAATGTGTGTTTAATGTCTACTCTTGCAGACTGTGTCCATTTAATGAGAGAATGCTTGAAAACAATGGATAGCCCATAGTCCACATCAACTGCAAATTAGAAGCCCATGGCAGGAGACTCCCTGCATCAACACACCATTGCACATACAAATATCCTAGAGAAATCTTTATCCCACACAGCTGGATTGGAAAAAATATAATCTATTGTAAGATGCAACCTTGACATAGATCAGTGGTATTCAAACATTTCTATGCTATGTCCCCGTTTCCATTCAGTAAAAATATTGCTGCCATTCCCTCCATATTCTGTATCTGCGTACATGTTCTATTAAAGCAGTAACTGTACTCCCTTTATGATGAGCCTTGCAACCCGTCTGGACATCCTCTTGGCCCACCTATGAGGGCAAACCCCATTGTTTGAAGACCACTGATGTAGATCAAGGTTTATTTAATGGAGCAATAGGAACAGTGGTTGGTTTAGAAACTTAGCAAAATTAAAATAATATCCAATTTGTTGTCTTCACGTTTGACAAACTTAAAGAAACTAAAGGAAAATGCCCACACTACAGCATGTTTCCTTCTTTCGAAAGACATGCATGTGCATAGTGCTGTCTGTCTCGCTTACCCTTTAACAAATCACAAGTCAAAAGGTCTCACCCATGTCTAGGCATGTAGACATTGGCAATGTCTTCAAATAAGGGATGAGTTATGTAACTCTCAGTTATTCTTATCCACACAAGTCTATTTTTACTAAAGTGAGATGCAAATAAAGTCACCACAGACATCATGTGTATCCTTGAATATAACAGACTATGTTCAATGTTCATGCCATACTTGGGTATGTACCCCGAATGTGAACAAATTAACACTTTAAAAAAAGAACTAGTACACACTTAACCTTTATCAGACCTCCACATAATCTATTAACATAGAAAAACAGCAGTCAATTCAGTTGAATAAAAAATAAAACCAATATAGCCTACACAATAATGTAGGGCTTTGGGATTTACTTTAATCTTATATTAAACCTTTTTACTTTCTGTGTTTTTGGATACAACAGCATTGCAAATCACAACAAATCCCTTAACAGATGAAATTGCGCAACCACTTAATGTATGCTTCAGGGTGAAGTGAAATTAACAAAGTAATCAAGCTGCATTCCGTTAGATTGTTAAGGATGATATCACCTTATACAATTAACCTTCATTGTTATGATGAGACTATCTGCATCTAAGCATAATTAAAACTTATACCACCAAAAAGCAGATTCCAAATTGTATGGAGTAGACATTTTGTGTTGATGAATTCAAAGCATATTATGAAAAAAGGGTTTTGTATGTCACACATAACTCATTCACAAATACATACCCCTGACCAATTTCAGCTAGCTCTGCTACCCCCGCTCCCTACCTGTAAGCCCAGCTGCGTCTCCGATGTGCGCTGCTCCATTGTTTCCCAGCTAGGTTCTTGCTTTATAACTGTCAAACCCAGCTACATTGCATGTCATAATTGATATTCTTTGGAAACTTTGAACAAGTACAGAATTTAATTTTATGTAATTTTCGTGGTAGGAAATGCTTATATTTCTTATCTATCATCAAATAAGATGACAGTTTAATTGCATTGTTCGGTTATGTTCAGCAGTAGTGTGTTTACTTGGAACCCGTTTTGGATGAAGCAAGGGTTTTTTTAAATCTACACAGCAACAACAATCAAAGGATAATGTGTCACTCACCTATCGTCAACTGTCCTGTTAATTGGCCCATGTGATTTCTTGCATTCACTGTGACGTTCCTATCAGACTGTAAGACCAATGGGCTGTCCTGTGAAACATAGAATATATAAACAACAAAAAAAAGAAAGAATTAAAAGGAGAATTAAACTACATGAATTGTACTGTGTACCATCTGGGACATTCCTATCAGATGGTAAGACTATCTAGAGAAAGAAAGAAAAAAAAGGAAGGAAAGAAGAAAGAAAGAAAGAGAGAGAGAAAAAAAGGAAAACTAAATACAATGATGTGTAGCATTTACAAAGCAGGCATTCATTTCATTCACAAATGTCCTCATCAGAATGTTATACAACACTATCTGAGTTAAGGCTCTGCTTAGAAACAAACAAACAAAAAAAAAACGCTCAGCACAATTGTTTTTATGGATGCTTGTGGAGAATTGCCATCAGACTGTTTTTTATTTTTTATTTTGTTTATTTTGTAATAATTAACTGAAGCAGATACATCTGTCTCAGAATGAGTGGCCTGCTAACCAGCCCCTCTTTCAGCAAACTGTTCCATTCTGAATGAGTACCCGGAAGCGTCAGCTCTCCAATGGCACAGAGCAGGTTCAGAGATTGCAGGTGCCCAGTTCACAGCTGCAGTGACAGTCATGTCATGAAACATTGGGGCTGCATTTAATATATGCACCTCTGTTACCCAACCACACAACTATGAGAGTTGCTATCCTAGTGGATGTTGTGGTCTTTATATATAAGCCATATCTTAGTTTAAGGTCTGGTGGCTAGTATCTCAAATAAGTTTTAAAGCCACATCAGCATTATGTCATATTTGTCTCAGCACTGTGAGCTCAGGTCAGCTGAAAAAGGGCTATGTGCATACTGATAAAACAGCCAGGCCTTGCCCCTAGCAAGGCAAGAGACTGAAGTGATGTGCCTCTCCTTTGATCCTACGTGAAGCCAGGCATCATCTCTCTTCAGTGAGACAGCCCCTCAGCAGTGAATGACATGGGAAACCAGCATCAAAGGGCACATCATATACATAAGGACTAGTGTCACACCAGAGTGCTGCATACAAAAAATGCCTTTGATGCTATGGACACGGGAAGGGGTGGAGTTAGTGAGGACAGAGCTTAGCATATTTGGCCAATGTTTCCACCCTCTTGCTGTTCTTTATATCTTGCTTTCCTTCCTGTCTCCTTCACTTCATTTATCACAAAGCACTTTGGCTATGATGCTAGAAGGCAAAGAGCAATTGTCACATGGATTGGACTCCTTAAAGAATGCTTGTTTTTGTCCAATCACCACTCCTTCTTTCATTCACTTTTGGACTACAGGCTGCATTCATTTGGACCTCTTTTTTGGGAGTTGGTCTTCCCAAAGCCCTTAGCTATTGAGGTAACGAAGGTGCAGACCCAATCAGAGGCAAGCTCTGCTCCCTGCCCACTCCCAGGACATATTATGGGTGACTCGATTGAGAGCCAGGACTGGGCACTCTGCACCAAACCTCTGTAGGCTAGGAAATCAAAACCTGAACAGCCTCATCCTGTCCTAGAACGGGTTGCACACCATCTGGATAACCAAATCAGTCAAAGCTATATGTGCTGCTGCGTAAAACTGGTTGAAAACCATTTGAATTAAACTCACTGCACTCAAACTAGAGGGGACTAACTGGGGCTGCTTTTAGCATGACATCGAACCCGAGGTACCTCTACATCTCACTGGTCGAACCAGCTGGGCGCTGCGTTTTGCAAAGCAAAGGACATCACATGTTTTGCTCAAACAAGCTACTTGCCGCTGCTAACCATACTGAAGCCATTGCACCTTTGAACCTTGCATCATAGCCAATGGTCACCAGATTGAACCAATGAACCATGACTCAAACTGCTGGAGCATTGCATCACATGATGAACTGAACCAGAGGTCAGTTGTTACCATTGTCTAAATCTGCTTCGACTCCCGATCTGACCCTAGTGAACCATCTGAACTCCATGATCCGAACGCAGCCCTCAAACCACACAGAGCTCCCAATTCACACTGCAGCACATCCCAACGTCTGGTTTGATGATTTTTACAACCAGCAGAGAGTGGACAGGTACTATTGACCCATAAGTGCCCCCCTGTTTCAGATTTGTGCCCTAGGGATGGGTAAGGTCACTTTTGCACCCTTTCCCAAAGAAAGACATATACTTTAAAAGTCATTGTATTTGCTTGTTACCTTTTCACCAGTGTGTCATTGCCTAGAGTGCTGCATATTTTGTCTATTCCATATTATGTGTTCACTGTTACATGGGTAGTTTCCATAGTTTTTGTATTGCTTTTTGAACATTGGTGTGTTTGATTAAAATATTTAAGTTTTTAAAGACTTGTGATTGGACATTCCTTTTATGTTGGACTGTTTGTACTTTGTGCTTTGAGTTACTTCTGGATCACATTCACACACCTTTTGAGAGTCGATCCTTCCCTCGGCTTGTGGTACATCATAATGTAAAGTAGATGTATTGTGTAGCTGTGCCAGTTTTACCTTTATTCATGGGATCACTGTTGGTTTGTAGAAGTGTGGGGGCCTAAGTCGGTGGTTTACCCACTACTTATCCTTATATTCCTGTAGTGCAGAAGTCATTTCTTAACAATGTTTCCTTTTCTTGCCATCATAGTGTTTCAGTCACTAAATTAGCATTCATGAGCATTACTATTTCTCAGAACTACACATTGTAAATCTAACTCATGCAGATTAAATGAAGTCTTAACCCTGATAACATTTCTAGTTACTATTCCCTAACCTATATATTTTTCAGTAGCAATTCCTGAGGAGAGTGTTATTATAGCCTTATAGACTGAGGGAGGGGTCATTATCACAGTAAATTATGACCTGCAACCAAATCGCTGAGGGCCATAAGTTGGGGCTGGGTCACTATTTTAATGATAATGACCCAACGCAAGGTCTGTAAGGCTGCTAGCACATAGTGGTAAGAGCAATACATGTTCTCGTGGTGATGTAAAATAGGCTGCATTATTAGTGAGTAAAGTAAATAGGAAAACTGGGATATTAAATTAAATTTGGTTTCATGTTTTAATATTTAAATATCAAGGTTGTCTTCATACGTAGGGCATTTTAATTGTGAACTGGTTTAAACTGAAGCGGGTTAGACGTAAGAATACATCAGGAGTTACCTAAAAGTAAACAGTTTCTAGAAAGCCCCCTCAGAGTGGAACAGTCTTGACAAAAGAAACATTGCCTGTAAATTGTTGTTTCCCTGTCTGCTTTTGAAGTCAAAATGCTCAGAATGCAGTCAACACCAGGAGTTATTTACTGCACTCTGAACATTCTGATTGGCTGAGAGGAGGTCAATAACGAGCTTAATGTGCCAATAACACACATCGACAAAAACAACATAACCAATCCGTTTACTTAAGATTCCAGCCCAAATTAATGTATTCAAATAGCTCAATTTCACTCTCTGTATCACAGATGGAATAGATATATGCATATTCATGCTCTCCTGTTAGAAAAGGCATTGGCATTTGACAGAGTTGACTAGGACTAGCTATGCATTCTATGTCCACACATTGGCATCAGTAGCACTCTGTTGAAATGGTCCACTTTGAGTCCCACTGAAACACAGAGGTAAGGAAAAAATGTTAACGTGTTCCAAATCTCAAAAGAACCTGACTTACCCCCCAAAACATATGTCACAGACACTTCCTCTAACCTAAAAAATGAGTCAGGACTCGGTCCTGTCCATGAAAACATTGAAAACCCCAATAAGGACTGTGGAATCTCCGGGTCATGCAGGCCATCACCTACCAATTATAGTACTCTGTTAAAAAAAAAATAAAAAAAACAGCTCTACCTCAGGGAGTTTGCAGTGAAGAAGATCCATCGGTGGCCCTGATCCAGACTGCATGTGAGCTGTGTGCACAAATACGTGTTCATAAGAACAGCATTTGCTCTTTTTTGCTGGCAGAGCCTCCAAACAACGCATCTATACACCTCTAACAGAGTCTTCTTCGGTGCTTTACTCCATTATCACACTACTTCTTAGCAAGCGTGGAACCCCCTAGAATACTCATCCCAGTAAGGCTCGCCCTGTCGTTTTGCTAACACTTCAGACAATTGACTCCCTCTCTGAGAACTTCCAGACTCCGTAATGACGGACTCTCATGCTTCATGACGTGCACTCACACTGCTGCACTTCCAACGTTATCTGAAGCTGTCAGTAGACAGTAGGAGGCGCTACAAAATATTTAAGATGCATAAATGACGACAACATGCCTGATACATTCTCTCTCTCCCCACGAAACATGTCCCTCCCTAAATGTAAAGAAAATGCGAAAACCCTCCCTATCTCACCAAGTGTGCTGAGACTCCATGCTTCAACATTAAGGTGCTGTTTCACAGAGCGTTTTCCAATCACCATTGTGAAACGGATTTGTGAATCAGGCCCTAAGTCTTAGAGACCACATGAACACAAACATCACAATCCACTCGGTACTCTTTGAGCCTCCACCACCTAATTAAGCTTCTTTCACCAAGACAAGCCTGGCTAAAATACACAAGCCTTACTGGTCTCATATATCTTATATATGGGTGCAATACTCTCAGTAAACTAGGTACTTATGTTCAAATGATCTGTTAAATGAGCGGTAGCAGGAATCTAGAATACTGAGGATAAATTGGTAAAAACAGCGCTTATTGAAAATAACAAAGTTGAATATGAAGAATGTAAAATATGCTCTAAAAGTAAGATTTGATGGGAACGTCATAATATAGATCAAAATAAAACATAAACCACATTTGTCTAGCAGCAGTCTGTTGTGGAGGTGGGGGGGCAGATGGGGGCTGGAGGAGGGTTGCAAGGGTGCTCAGTGTTCGATGGTTTCCCCCTCCTTAAAAGTATGCCATTTTGACTGGAAATAGGCAAGTGCGAATAAGTTGAGCACGTGATCGGTGCAGCGTTCCAAAAACCCATCGAAAAGAGAATAAATTAAACAATAGCTCTATTTACATTTAACAGCTTGACTGGCTAGGATTTGTTTTTAACCCTTGTATTATTTTCATTAGAAGAATAGCAAAGTTATTATTTCTCATTGTTTTGGTAAAATGTGTGCTATACCTAATCCTGGGAGATTTCACCATTGAATTAAACCAGAGGTGACTGGAAAAGTAGACTATATGATACCTATCCATAAAAGCCTACATATTCTCCATCTCTGTTACAAAACTCTTTGGACCTGATTCACAAAGACTTGTATAATGGAATGTTCCAATTGAAAAGAGCTTAGTGAATAAAGCCCATATTCTCAATAGCATCCCCCTTACTTTGACGAGTGTTTCCCCCAAAATTAATATTTTCGGTAATTGTTATTATCGTTATTTTAAATGCCACAGGAATACAGGTAGTGGAAAGGTCACAGTGGTAAATTGCAACTCTTTACAACCAAAAGTACATACTTATTCTACAATTAATTAAGCAGTATTCTTCAATACATCATTGCACTTTTGGCAATACACTTGCAGTTACATTTTTGTCTGTCATTAGTCATAATGGACATGCTTCAAAATGTGCACATGTACAGTACTGAGCGGGCACTCTGATACTCTCATCGCTTGAGTCGGGGATATGAGGTCTGGTCTCTACTGCCATTTTGTCAGTGGCCATATTTTCAATGTGATTCATTAAATGGATTATAACTGCATAGGGTTTTTTCCCTCATGTCCGCCTCATTTTGGAAGGTAAACATGGAATAATATAAAATAAAATGTTCATTTAAGGAACAGAAAAGAAAATGCACATTTACAAGTGTTAGGTAAGATTTCCATATTTGTGATAAATCTTCCAGACCTGTGTCAACCCCAGAACTTTTTGCTTGAACTTTGTAATTATTTTACCTTGTCCCTGGGTGAGTAGGAATCTTTTCCCCCACTCACCTGGTTGTTCACTTTTTTATGGGTGACCTTTTATTGTCTCTCCATAGTGTATCGGTGTAGTTACAGTTTCCTATAATTTATGGGCTTAGGCTGGGTTGCCCCTTTTAGGCTTTCCTGTTAATTTCTCTTTAATGTACTTGTGTGAAGTACTGTTCTCAAGGGTTAAAGAAGGATTTCCATTCACCCTTTACTTTGTATATAGTGAGCCTGAACACCCCACATTACGTGGAGTGCTGAGGGGATAAAATGTATCCCCTTGCTTACTTACATGTAGCTTTTTTGTTACAATTGCAAAATTACTTGAATGGCTGGTGGCAGTGGTTTTACCTTAGTGACTTTCTTGTCTTATTACTTGCAGGCTCTTAAATCTGCCTCACTAATGCACAGAAGGGACACATTTTTGCTAAAATAGTGGGCAATTTATTGTATGTTTGTAATTCCTGAGGTTGTTCCCCACTAGAACCACTGGGGAAGACGGGTGGGAGTTTTGTCTTCAAAGGAAATCCTTTGTATGCCTGCCAAGGCTGCATAGTGTCGAGAAGAAAGGAAGGGGGGAGGAGTCCAAACCTCATCAGCCCTTTGTCTTTCTCCTTGCCTGAAAGGAGCCCTGTATCACTGGGGGGAGACATTGCAGAAATTGTGCTGTAGTTCCTGATAAATACGCAGAACCAGGAAGCTGCTGACAAGTTGGCCACTGGAACTGAAACCGAACAGGAGGATGAAGAAAAGATGGCTGTAGTGATTTCCAGCAACCAAAGCGCCTGCTGTGTAAGCAGAGACTGCTGTAATGTGAATATAACTCCTTCCTACAGACTGAGATCCACTAGACTCAGGTTTTGCACCTAGAAGCATGTTCGTACAGGTGCATTATAAATGACTTACATCATATCAAGAGGATCTGCACTTTGAGCCATCCAAAGACGTGCTGTGACCTTGCTGGGCTGCAATCCCCAATACTCTGGGCTCTCAAGCCATTGTAAGGTTCATGGTCTTCTGAAGTCCGAATCCATCTGGAACTTTGGTGACCTCCTCCTGCCTCTCCAGAGACAGAATTTGAATACCCGAAGTGCCCTCACCAGTGTGTAGCTCTTCTTTTCCAGTAAGGTACTCTGTGGGCATGAGTATTACTTACCTTAAGTTTGGTGTGCAACCTGTGAGGCTAGGTGTGTGATTTGTGTGGTTGGGAGTTAGTCCATACCACTTGCCCAGGCCTATTGCTGGAACACATATAGGGAGTCTTCCCAGAAGTCCCTGAACACTGCAACTAAACCCTGAAAGTGAATACTTACTTTTTATAAAAGATCTCCTATGGAACTTTGCCTTTCCTGAAACTGAAACCTATCTCAACATGGCTACAGCTGGCACCTAGACCACTAGGGTCCCTCTTCTGCCTCTGAGAGAACTTGTGCAACAGACTAGGGAAGGACTGGATAAGAAAAGGATTCTGCCTTGAAAATTATAACAAATGTAAAAGTACTTACATGCTAAAAGAATGAGTGTGGTAAATGTATCTCTGTGAAAGAAGTTACAATGTGTCATTAATTTATTCTTAACTTTGAGTCGCATTGTGCCCTCAAAAAAGTATATAAGTTGCTTTACTTACATTGAATGGTGTTTCCCCGTGAAAAGTAATACGTGCTGGTACTGTTTTATCATTGCTTAACTAAATGAGTGTAAAAGCTTATCAATAGTGTTTACTTACCTTGAATAACATTGTGTTCTTCTTAAAGTGTAATTCGGTTTTGCTCCCCCTGAAGTGCTTTATATAGACTTAAAACAGTCTAGAAGTTAATACTTATCTTATGAGTTGCTTAAAGTCTCTCTTAAAAAGTATATGGTTACTTACCTTGAATAGCTACTGCTATTCTCGACTTGTAACACTGGGTTGTGCCTCCCCCCGAAAACTGCCTAGAGCATTTCCAAAATAGTCATAGGGTCAAGTACTAACCTTGAATAACATTGTGTTCTTCCTAAAGTGTAATAGGGTTTTGCTTTCCCTGGTTTGCTTGGTGCATTCTAAAATAGTTGCAGTGTGTTCACACTTGTCATTGCGTAGCTTAAGGCCTCTCCAGAATGTATATGAGTTGTTTTACTAAATCTGAACTGAGTTCTAAAAAGTAATGTTTAATGTTTCAACGAGTATACTTGTAATAGGGTTGGTTTATTACGTGATTTCTTAACTGATTGTCACTGACAGGTTCTACTATCCTTGAATTACTGACTGTATAATAAAAAGTATATCTAAGCTGGTATTACTCCCCAAGAATAGCTGCTTGCAATCTGACTGTGTTATATAACTGACTGTGTTATATAACTCCTTCCTACAGTGTAATAGGGTTTTGCTTTCCCTGGTTTGCTTGGTGCATTCTAAAATAGTTGCAGTGTGTTCACACTTGTCATTGCGTAGCTTAAGGCCTCTCCAGAATGTATATGAGTTGTTTTACTAAATCTGAACTGAGTTCTAAAAAGTAATGTTTAATGTTTCAACGAGTATACTTGTAATAGGGTTGGTTTATTACGTGATTTCTTAACTGATTGTCACTGACAGGTTCTACTATCCTTGAATTACTGACTGTATAATAAAAAGTATATCTAAGCTGGTATTACTCCCCAAGAATAGCTGCTTGCAATCTGACTGTGTTATATGTTTGACTCACCTTGAACTGCTGATTGATATTCTTAATAAGGATATACTTTGGTTGCATCCGTTAAGTATTGAGTTTTTTCTTTTATTGTGTTTATATATAATGTGATAGTACTTCTTTACCAAAGATTTACCTTGGCCTACTTGTATTTCAATAAACCCTTTATTTGTACAATACCTTGTGCTTCATTGTTTCTTTGGACCATATGTATACTACAATGTCTTTGTACCAAGCAACAATCCTCTCTCCCTCCTAAGGTAAGTCTGGCTGCTCTGTCCATGCTACCAACATTCTCAGGTGGTACAGCCTTATACAAAGAGTGGAGTTTATGTACTGCCTCAGGTGTATGGATTTATGAAGACCTTAGTTGGACTTTAAAACAACTGTCTTAACAAAAAGCATGTATGTTTAGGCAGAAAGATACAAGTAGCCACATCAATGAACATTTTCCTGTACCCAGTGATGGAAATGGAAAAGAAATAAAGGGGGGTCGTAAAAGGGCTGGGATGGGGCAGAGTTCTGAGAAGGCAGAGCTTGCAGTGGAACTCCGCTCAAAGGAAAGGGTCAGAATAATAGTTTAAAAATTGTGCAATTTCTTTCATTCTGCTTCATTCCAAATGGCAGACCTTATTTATGTATTTATTGTTCACTTCTCTGTTGCTTATACAAACAAGTAAATTATGTTTCAAAACGCCCACAGGGCAACAATAAGGGGACATGGGGATGAGAAACATTAAAATACACAAACAATATTAAATACAGTAGGGGGGGCAAACCTATTATGCCATATGAGCGTTAATAACATGCAAGTGTAGAAGGGAGGGGGAAAAGTACACACACCATAGTAAAGCATGCACACAATGATATACTATGGTATATACTATATACTATGTTTTGTGTACTTTTCAGGCCATCTTTTATAAATATAAAGAGGCATATGTTAGGCAAAACATTTTCAATTGTGACACCCCGCCCCCATCTTGACTGAGAGTATAAATGCAAGAATCTAATTCAGCAAAATGCATACATCAAAGAGCCCTCAGCTTCACGTGTGCTAATCTGGTCCCTCAATGAAGCTGGGGTCTCAGTAATGTAATCTCTGCGTGCGCTTGCATATAGCAGATTAGATCACCGAGCCTGAAGCGACTTTGTTTGTCAGTGACAGTGAAGCTGTGTCTCAGTGATCTACTCTGCTCTGTGTGCTGCAGAGCAGATTAGATCACTGAGCCCCCCATCTTGGCGAGGGTCAAAGACACTTTATGTTGCGGAGGCAAAAGTGCGGAGGGGTGGCGAGGTTGCCGGGCATCATGCGTACCTGCTGCTCCTGGTTTCAGTGGAGCCTGGTGAGATGAATGGCGGTTGCTGCAGATGGAGACTGGCAGCTCTCTAAAACGGCCTGGTATGGGACTGACTGCAGTCCCTCCCATCCTTAACAAGCCCTTTGGCCTGGGCTCCTGCTGTGTGCTCCTGCTGCGTGATGTTCCCTTGTGCACCCACCATTCTTGCACACAGGTGCTGCCTGTTTTGGTTGATTCTTCTACCCTGCTCCCCCCTCACCACCCTCAAGCCTAGGAGTCTGTCCTGATAAATTCTGGTTTCACCACCACCGTTTTGTGGCCAATGCTGGATTTGACTTTTATGGACGTCATTCATTCACGGTGCGTCACCCTATCTCAACTCTAATGCTGGACTTCCTTTGCATCTTGTACTCATGGTGGCCCTGAATCATGCTGTTCCCATCTTCATCTTGTATCCTGGCTTGCAACATCATGTGTTACTACTGACTTCTGCAATTGTATCCACTCTCCCCTCTTGCTTCTCCACTCTTTTGACTGATAACTCTCTGTTGTCTCCCCCTTTCCCTGCTCCCTTTTCCTATTTCCTCCCCTTATTTTCTTCTATGCACTTACTCTATCAGAATTGTCCCTGAACCTAGTATGATAGCAACCTCATCTGTCTCCTTCCCCCTCCCCTTACTGTTTTTTTCCTCCCCACCCCCCTTCCAGCACTATCTGACATGTCATCAGCCCTAGCATGATAGTTGCTTGTTTTGTTCCTCCCCTACCTTTCTGCATCCCTCTCCCTCACCTCTTGTTTTTCTCTAGCTCTACCAGAAATGCCATCAGGCCTAGTATGGTAGTCACCTGTCTGTTTCCATTTCTTTCCCACTCTCCCCCTCCCTTCCTTATCTATGTCTTAGCTCTTGCACTATCTGAAATCTTGTCAGGCCGAGTATGATAGTTAATTTCACATCCTTACTGTTCATGGCCTGTAAGAATGTCATTGTATTTTCCCTTGTTCCCTCCCTTGCCTTGAAGCACTTTGAAACACATTGTATATAGTTGCTATATAAATAAACTATCATATATCATATCATAGGCGGCTAGAGCCAGAAGTGCATGTCGTTCATGGTGCCAATCTGCTGTGCGTGGCTCTGCCCCCGACCCCATACCACAACCCTTGACTTTCTGGTGCAGCACCAGGCCAGGTCAGGCCGGGGCTGAGGTAGGCCGGGTCTTGAGATCCGACGAGACAGCTGATGCCCGATCTCGACCTGGCAAGAGTAAGACAATTGACCAATGCTGCCTGTGCCCTCTTTCCAAAGGGGAGCCCAGGTGCAGGCGATTGAGGGCAAAGCCTGGTGTTCTTCCAAGCTGATCCCTGTTCACACCCCTGGCATCAATTAACATTTCCATGTGCCCACTTTCCAAAGTGGAGCCTGGTTGCAGGGGAACGAGAGTGGGCACAGCGTTCTTCCATGTACATCCCTATTTGAATCAAGCACACCGGTCTCCCCTCCAGCACATCCCTTGGTGCATTCCCTTGGCACAGTGCATTTAAGCAGTGAACATAGATTGCCCCCTTTCAATTAGTGCACCCAGAGAATGCAGGAGTGTATGTGCCCTGCCCACATGCAGCTGCAGAAGTTTCAAACAGAGTTAAAGACGCAGCTGACTTGCTCATATTTGACTATCCACTTGGTTCTGGTCTCTAATGTGTTATAGGAATATTTTGATTTAAAAATAAAGTGTTTAAAAAGTATGCTGAGAATCCTTACATTTCCCCCAAGGGGTGATATTTTGGTTGACCCGTTTGGTTTATGGAGCTTTCTTCTATAATGCAACAGTCAAGACATGTTTTTTCCTCCTCCACACAGCAAAAAGAATCCTACCTTTCCTCTCCTTTACGCACAAAACACTCACTATCGTTGCCCTCATCATGTCAAGAATCGACTATGCAAAATGCCTCTACCTCGGAATACCAGAATACCTCATGAAGAAACTACAATGGATCCAAAATGCAGCAGCCAGACTAAAAACACTACACTGGCTCCCAGTAAAACATTGCATCACCTTCAAAACAATGTGCATAATGCACAGGGCAATCACCGGACAAGGAGCAGAATTCCAAAAAAAGAAGATAACAATCTACAAGCCAACAAGACACCTCCGGTCAAGTAACGCCATCCACCTGGAACCTAAACCATACCTCAAGAAAAAACTTGGAGGCACCTCATTCTACCACTTAGCCACAAAAACCTGGAACATCATCCCAAAAGAAATAAAAAACACCAAAGATCACCTTAAATTTAGGAAATTACCAAAAATTTGGCTCTTCAGCACCACAGACTCAAACTGAAAACCAAAGCAGAAAGCAATAGGGATGACTAAACTAGAGTGGACATGGACAACTCCGAGACTTGACAGGGTAGCTCCCATGCACCCGGACGAGTGACGCCGAGTATAGAGTGGAACTCAGCTGACAACCTATAAAGATGGAGTCAACAACCACTATGCGCACTACAGCCCACAGGCAACAATGCGCTTTAAAGGAAATTTAAGGAGGCTTGCTTGCGGGTTACAATAAGCGGCCCAAGAAAGTCTGCTTAGATACATTCACTTAATTACATTAGTTTGGTTACAGATGTTACACATTGAATGTTACAGTTGTTTACTCATACTCTTGTCTAGGTGGCAGACTGCAAAACAGATACATTTTATATACATGGTGACACAGTGGTGCAGATCTAATGGGGATGTGCTCATTAGACAAAGAGCTGGGTTTTTAAGGCCTTGCGGAAGGCTGTGTGTGAGTCGATTGATCTAATCTGAGCTGGGAGGTTGTTCCATAGGGTTGCAGCCATAGTGGGGGAGCTGGTGCCTCCTGCACGTATTCTGCGCGTGTGCAGAACCGTGATGCAGTTGGCATAGGCCAACCTCGATGGTCTGGCGGCTGTTTGTTTGGTGATCCTTTGTGCCAGATAGGGAGGGGCCTGATCATGAACACATTTATGTGTTAGGGCCAATGTTTTGAAAACCACCCTTTCCTTGATGGGGAGACATTGTACCTGCCTCCTGACCCTCGAGATGTGTTCCTTGCGCGAGGTGTCTGTAGCAGCCCTTAAGGCATTATTTTGGGCAATCTGGAGTTTGGCAAAGTTTTTTTGAGAGGTTCCATTAAACAGGGCATTGCAATTGTCCAGTCTGGATTCAATGATGGCTCTGGCTATTGAGATGCAATTTTGCTGTGATAGGAAGGGCCTGATGGCATAGATGAGTTTGGAGTGGTATGCTGTGGAGGAGGCGACGGCATTGACCTGTCTGTCCATGGTGAGGCTGGGTTCGAGGTACACACCCAATATTTTAATAGTTTGAGAGACGGTGATGGGAATATTATCCACGGTGAATGATTGGTACTTTTTATCAAGTTTGCCCAGTGTGGAGGGGGAGCCTGTCGGAATAAAAAGTATATTGTGCCTCCTATTGTAACAATTATATTGATATTAGCCTACTCCAATCTGCTCGAAAGTCTTTTGCGAGATCTGTGTTACAAGGTCCTGACCTTTAATCTATGTAGGCCGCCATTTTAGGTCAAACCGCCATTTTAGGATTTATGTGGAAAAGTCACCCTGGGAGCTAAAATGGTGGACGATGTCAATGCAAAATACAACATGGCCGTCTTGACCTCTGTACATTGCTAATGTGTAATCTGCCTGCAGGCTACTTGTTGAGGTCATGAACTAAGACCTCGTCCTACGTAGACCTATGTGTAAAAGGATTACTCGCGAAATGAAACCAATCCACGAGAATGTATTATGATAATGTATTTACACATTGGACAAAGAACATCTGTTTTACTATATTTTATAAATGTTTAAGAAGACCTGCAATACGAAACTTAGAATACACAGTTAATGCATATGCTTATTGTTACATGTAATAAAGAACGAAGTCAGTTAGAAGTGGTTATTTTAGACACAGCAACGAACCCTAGAATAGGTAACACATAAAGTAGAATATTAACCCGAAGAGGGGTTGGCCATACCGCTCATAAAATGTATAAAAAGCGAATGCATTCTAATGTACAGTCTCTCACTGAACACACTGAACCACGCTGGAGTTTGTTGTGTTGTTCTGAGGGCCGATAGCTATCTGACTTTGCACTGTTTTTGTAATTGTATTTGATAGAGAATTAAAGTACTTTGCATGTTCCTTTGAAACCTGCATTTGGTGTATTTCCTTTTGGGGTACTCAGCCTCGATATTCTGTTTCTCTTTTCACAGTTGGCGCCCGAATAGGGACCCTCAAGATTGATGCCGGATTGTTGAAGGTTGACACTTGCTATCAGACTGGGATCAGACGGTGTACAAAAGTAAGGGGCCCCTGGATGAGACGCGACACCTCAGCAGTGCTGCACAATCCAATCCCTGGACGAATAGCCTGTGGTCTGAGACGGCATCTTGACGAGGGTCCACTTATCGAGGCGGGAAGATTTGCCGGAATCACCATACGCAAGGTAAGATTAGTTAGGTAAGATTCTTAGAAGTACCGATCGGTCCTCCTTCGGTTTGGCCAGGTGAATCGTGACTCGATTCTTAATTTAACTGTGGCAATTTGAATTTTGGCGCATTGTATCTGCAGACACAATTATTGACCAGGTAACACCAAGAATTTGAGATATGCCTGGGAAATTGTCTACCTGCTTTAGGGCATTATTCCACAGTGATAGACAATCTTTGGAATTTAGCCGTCGGCACCACAGGAGGGGTCGCCGGCATGTACTATGTACTGTAAGCATGGCATTGGAAGTATTGTATTTAATGATATTTGGCACAGACAAACCAGACATACCTCCGAACTTCAGTGGCCAATCAATGGTAGTTTTGATATCCCTCGCATTTAATATTTGGAGTCAGTATTGCTAAAGAAAAAGGCTAGACCTGCAGCATTTGATGTTTTACAGAATTGGAAAAAAGAGGCGTTACACCAGCTTAAGAGTAGAGAAAAACATGCACGCCGTCATAAGACGGTTGCCGAAAAAGCATTATTATATGAGCAGGATAAACAGGCTGAGTCAGCTAAAAATATGGAAAGGGCTTTTTCACTTGGTATTCAGAAAATCTATCCTTCCAAAGAACTCCATGATTCTGACGAGTTTTTTGAGAAAATATTAAATGAACGAAGGCCTGGTGCCTGTGCGCCACCTCCGTATGCTCCTCTTCCTGCTGCGGTACCTTTTCCTGCTGTTATTTCTATTCTTCCTGCCTCTTCCTGTCGCACCTGTTATAGCTCCTCCATCGAATTTGCCTATTCCCTCTCTTCCAAGTGGTCTTGGGCCACTTGTAATCGATTATGACGAAGGTCGTCACTCACAGTACTGTACCACCAGAGAAGAAACATGAGTTAATTGCATGGGCTAAACATTGTATGGAGAAGGATGATCAGGCTAGTGTTTTTTTGTTTTTCTAATACGGATAATTTCCCTGAGTAAAATGTTTTTATTGAAGGTTTGGGGATTCATTTATGTATAATGTGGGGAAGATTAAATAATACGGATGTTCCGCAAGGGTTAAGGGATATAAATACTTTAGCACTATCCAGAGATACTGTGGAGAAGGTAAATGAGCATGTCGAAAGGTTATTTGAATATAGAAAGGAGTTAGTAAGGATACGGAATGAGGATGATGAAGAGGAAAGTATGTATGTACAGAAACGGTACCTTCCGTGTTGTAAACCGATATCGGAGGAAATGCGAATTTGTAAGAAAGATGCGATTAGATGGATTTCAGACATATCGATAACTCCAGTTGTGGTATATGACACATATAGTCAATATACGTTGGAAATGCAGAGAAAAAGTGATACAGGTAATGATAGAGTACCTGCAAGATGAATGTGTAAAGAGGAAGATTAGTTGTCCCACAGACTTATTGAGTATTTATAAGAGAGCTTTTTCGTCTGACACTTCTTCGACTGCTTTAGCGCTCGATTTGGCTCTGTTGCTTAGTAAGCGTTCGGAGTTGCCTACATCTCAGTTGCCTATGAGAGAGGTACCTCCGACATTTGTCCCGAAGGTTGAGGTTGCGGCCGATGCTGCACGAGGAATAGCCGCTGTGGACATTTCTGCACATTATGTATCACAGTTTGTTCACGTCCCCTTTTCACGACAGGAAGTGAACACCATTAGACAGTCTATTCCTGATAGTAGGAAAAATCCGACAGGGTTCTATAAAGAGATGGAATCCGTTTTGCAATCCTCATTGTTCACCTTGGGTGACATTGATTTGTTGTTTCCAGTACTCCTGCCCGCAGATTTATGGAAACAAGTTAGAACTATTGACGATGTACCCAGCCTGGGAGATACATGGGCGAATTTAACTAGATCCGATGGGGAAAGGCCAGCTGGTGAAAGACCACAGCAGGTGATATTAACCTTGCCTGAAAGAATCATTGCAAAATTAAAAACCATAATTCCCGAAAAAAGAATTATATAGGACAAGCTCACGGCCTGTGTCCAAGGAAAGTCTGAGAGTGCTAACGAGTTCTTTAACCTGTTCGAACAGCGATTTTCAAGATTTCAGGGGACAAGACTTAGGCACATTGTCTGGGAAAAGGTTATTTGTGGATAAATTTGTACGTGGATTGCTGCCTGACATCAAGTCACAGATTATGTCCTCTGAGAGCGCTTGGCAGGCAAAATCACAATCAGTAGTATTGCATATGGCTCAGTATTATGAACATTGTGTCAATAATGAAAAAGATAGATTGAAAAACGGAAAGGTGATTTAAAGACAAAGGTGTTATTGCAGCAAATTGTTAGCAGCCCCAGAGGGGGTAACGCTCAGGTTAGAGGGCAGTATGTCCCTCAGGGGAATGTGCTCTTGGGTCCTGTGAACATTAATCAATGTGCTTATTGTCGACGAGAGGGTCATTGGTGAGCACAATGCCCCGTCCTTCAACAGAGGTCGAATAATATCATGAGTAGGCGATCTGGAGGTCGTCCGGGCATAGGGGACCCTGGTAGAGGTCAGTTCACACAGGACCCTCAGCAACCTTTTTCACAGGACAATCAGACTCCGAGTGTGCTAGGAACATATTCGATCATCCTACCGCTGCATATTTGTCTGAAGAGCTTTCTTTTGACAATATTCTGTTTCTTTAGGATTGCCCGAAGCAGGGTTCGGAACCTACATCTATTCCCGTCAATCAGAAAGGTCCCTACGTTGAAATAATAGTGGGAAATAGGAAACATCAGTTTTTGATAGACACTGGTATCAGGTAATATTATCCCCATGTATATGGTCGCCGTAAATAATATCACAGGGAAAGGTGGTGGCGATATTATATGGGTGACTATATATATGGGGACAGGGGCAAAAAAAACAAAAACAAAAAAAAAACAAATTGGGGGTTGCGGGGGTGTCCCCCGCATGTTCTATGCAATAATGTCGCCACAAAAAACAGCCATTTTTCGGTGATATTTTTGCATGGCAAGATTTTTGTGGCGACATTATTACATGGAACCTTTATACATTGGACAAAGAACATCTGTTTTACTTTATGTTATAAATGTTTAAGAAGACCTGCAGTATGAAACTTCGAATACACAGTTAATGCATACGCTTATTGTTACATGTAATAAAGAACGAACCAGTTAGAAGCGGTTATTTTAGACACGGCAACAAACCCTAGAATAGGTAACACACAAAGTAGAATACTAACCCGAAGAGGGGTTGGCCATACCGCTCACAAAATGTATAAAAAAAGTGAATGCATTCTAATGTACAGTCTCTCACTGAACAAACTGAACCACGCTGGAGTTTGTTGTGTTGTACTGAGGGCTGATAGCTATCTGACTTTGCACTGTTTTTGTAATTGTATTTGATAGAGAATTAAAGTACTTTGTATGTTCCTTTGAAACCTGCGTTTGGTGTATTTCCTTTTGGGGTACTCAGCCTCGATATTCTGTTTTTCTTTTCACAAGCCGACCAGCAGGAGTTTGGTCTTATCACTGTTTGGGCAGAGCCAATTCTCATCCATCCAGGATTGAATGGTGGAGTAGATACTGTTAAGTGTGTTCAGGTCCGTAGTGTAATCACCCGACAGGGGGATGAGAACCTGTGTATCACCTGCATAATTGCTATATGAGATGCCCAGAGAGTCAAGTATCCTGAACAGAGGTCTCGTGAAGAGGTTGTATAGTGTGGGGGCTATGCAGGAGCCCTGTGGGACTCCACATTTGATAGGGCTGGGTGTAGCGTTAACGGAGTCTGAGAAGACCTTCATTACTCTGTCCTGAAGGAATGAGGAAATCCAGTCACATGCTTTGGTTGAGAAGTGGGCTGAGGCGGTGAGATTGTGGCATAGGGGTTTATGCTCAACAAATTGAAGGCCGCCGAGAGGTCTAGAAGCAGGAGGAGAGCTAGTTAGATTGTTTAGGTCAAGTAGTGCCATCTTGGTGCCATATAGATGGCGGAAACCGCACTGGCGTAGCCCAAAGAGGTGATTGTCTTTAATAAATGTTTTAACCTGCAGGTAGGCTCCTTTGTACAGAATCTTTAACAGAAAGGGGACCGTTGTGATAGTTCAGTAGTT
The DNA here is from genome assembly GCF_040938575.1 of Ambystoma mexicanum. Taxonomy (NCBI): domain Eukaryota; kingdom Metazoa; phylum Chordata; class Amphibia; order Caudata; family Ambystomatidae; genus Ambystoma; species Ambystoma mexicanum. Next base: position 1,063,921,100 of record NC_090937.1, on the reverse strand, counting down.
CCCTGGAATAGATGGGTCGACAGACGTTTTTTTAGGAGAGGTCTGACCCAAGCTTCTTTTAGCGACGTCGGTACATGGGGCGATTGGAATGATGAGATGATGAAGCCAGTAATGATGGGAGCCAGGGCTGGTGCGCAGTCTTTGATAATGTGGGAAGGGCTAGTATCTCCCTTGCAGTTGGACGGCTTAATGGATTTTATGAGTGCAATGACTTCGGGTTCAGTCATGTTAGAGAATTCAAATTTAGGTATTTGAGTGGGAGTGTCACAGGCTGGAGGTGCCACTGTGCGATCTAGAAGAGCAGATAGGGATTTTTGGTGGGCTAAGATTTTAGAGTGTAAGGTATCTAGTTTGTGTATTATAGCTGCTTGAATTTGGTTGCACCAGGTCTCATCTTTGGTAAGGGTGGTTGGTATATCAGAGGGTGACTCCAGTTCCCTGAATATGTCAAAGATTTCCTTAGTACCTGAGTTAGCGTTGCTGATCCTGGTGTTGTAGGAGTCTGCCTTAGCCTGTGTGGTAGCTATTTTATAATCTCTGGATATGGACTTAAAGGCCATTTTGTTGGAGTCGGTAGGGTACATTTTCCATGTGGCCAGTAGCACTCTCCTTTTAGTGCGGAGATCAGAGAGTTCTTGTGAGAACCAGGCATTGGAATGCTTAGATTTTTTTTGCTTTTTTTGCTTTTTTTGTTTTTTTTGCCGTGAGGGGTGCAATGGCATCTACAGCTGTGGTTATGACTTGGCTAAATGTGTTAGCTAAGAGGGTGGGATCATTGGGGAATGGAGGTTGCAATGCTGGGATGAGCAAGTGCGGGAGGAGAGTATCTTTGGTTAGTTTTTTGGAGCTCCTTGAGAGCCCTGCAGGAAGAAGGATGGTGGGTTTGTGCAAGTTGATGCAGAAATGATCTGACCAGGGGATGGGATATATGTTGTGGTGGAGAATAGGGCAGTTATGTTGTGTCACCCAATCTAAGGTGCGTTCTTTGATGTGTGTAGGCTTGGTGGTAGCTTGGTCACATCCTAGTGTAGCTAGCACCTTTTGTAGGGATTGGGCGTTAGGGTCCTTGGCGTTGTTGAGCCCTAGGTTCATGTCACCCAGCAACACTACTTTAGTTGTCTTTTTCAGATTGCCAGATTGTCAGATCGAGTGGATGAGGGCTTCCTGGAAGTCGTTTGCCTAACCTAAAGCAGACACAATATGCTATTCAGTAACTTTGCGCGCATTGATGTTGGTAGATGTTCACAGAGATGGTTCCATTGATGTACTCACTGGCTATTGTGCATGATCTGAACTGGACGCTTGCTTTAAACTGCCTAGAAACTTCCAGCGGTGTTCTTTTATTGAAGGAGCGCAGTGCTTTGTGCTCACTTTGTTTCATCTGAAAAGTAGCAAGAAAGGGAACACGAAAAGCCATGGAACTGTCGGGGGGAAATTCTCCCGGGGTCGGCTGGGCCGTCCGCGGACCTCCGGGCAGGGAGGCCCCAACTCCTCCCGTATATCCCAAAAAATGAGTATGAGACACACGCAAGAAGCAAGGTGATTCTGCTGTTTATTAAACAAAACGGCAGGGATGGGTCAAGGATCGTAGGCGTCCGTCCTGACACTCTCTCCTTTATCGTGGGGCTTGCAGGCCCTTTTTACCTTAGTATGATGCGCTACTTGCGTCACCTGGGAAAGTTAGCAAAAAACCTATTGTCACTCTGGATTGGTTCCTCGAGTGGTAGGGTTAGTATAGCATACATATATAGAGCGTTATTAGTGGTCAAGGGTTAGTCAGGTGGTATACTTGGGTTGTCCCTTCAATTTGATACATGAAAATTGTTACATGAAGACCCCTGAGGATTGGCTAATGTCATGGCGTCAGTGATAAGAGCCCCATGTTCTGATTGGTCCACTCGCGAGCCCCCCAGTCTGGGACCATCGCTGTTCCCAGCTTGCGGTGCACCTGTCATTTGCAACAATGTTTCACTATGGGTATGTGCAGACAATGTGAGGATTTATTCATATGCTGGAAGGCAGACTACTCCCACCGCCGCAGATGTCCATTGAGTCGCTTAATTGTATCTGCCTGTGTCTTGAAACGTGGGATCCAGGCGCCTCCCTCCTCCTGGGCCTGGCACCCTGTCAGGTTCGGCTTGGTCACGTGAGGTGAGACCGTGGTTGAGGCAGAATTCTGCACAATTAATATTGCATTTTCCACTGTGTGCCTGGCTTAATTTGCAGGTGTGACCTTGGCGTCGGCTTGCGGCATGCGAGTTTGCAACATTGTGCCCTTGACTGTCTGCTCTCGCCGGGCTCATTCTGCAGGGTCAGCAACTGTACTCTTGCTCATTCAATGTTCATGGAAGCTCTTGCTTGCGGCCTACTTGGGCCTGGTGCATAGGTGGAACCGTTTGATACACAGCGCTTTAGGTTATGGTATCATATTGCTTCATCCCCAGTATCAGGTCTTCGTTATATTTCTCATTGTAATGCATGGGTTTAGGAGAAGCGTGAGCAAGCATTTTAGATGAGTTCATTGTGCGTCTTGCGTTTCTGCATTTTGAAAAGCCTATGTGAAAAATAATAAAGATGCACGTCGGTGGGTGTGTCCATCACCTACGTCATAGCACTGAATATGTTCTTCGTGTGGATTGGTGTGGGAGTGTCCAGTGTGCATGTTTGCATGGGTGTGCTGACCGTTGGCTGGTCGTCATGGCATCTCTAACGATGTGTTGATTTAGTGTTGGATGGTTCAGTCGAGTCCATCCATGCCGCAGGTGTCGGCATGGGCAGGGCAGGCTGGTGGGCAGGCGGGTGGGCACGCGGGTGGGCACATCCGTATGTTCCTGTACCAGGGTATTTGGTCATCTGGTAGATGGGCAAACTCCTCTCGTGGCGGGTGCCTGGGCCGTGATCCTCTAGGCCAGGGGTGTGAGGGGATTGGTGGGAGCCTTTTGTTCCATTCTCCCACTTCAGTCCCCCCTCTGGTCGACTTGTCGACCACAAACATATCCTTTTCCTTATCTCCTCTCACTCTCCATATTTTAGTTACTCCTCCCAAATGTCCATAGTGGTTAACATGGTCTTCAAATGACCAATACATATATACACAGGTTCCTCCAGGTGTGCAGTATACCCATTTCCCTATGTAGCTCCTTGGGTTTCTTGGGTTTTCGAGCTTCACAGATGGTGGGTCCAGGTGGTTGGTGATGATCTGGTTGCGCAATTTCTCTCTTTCTTTTATTATTGTGCCTGTGTGTTGGCCATCATCTGCTGGCATCAAGGGGTGCATACCAACCATTTCGATCATTTCGTCTGTGGTGCGTGCCTTCCGGGCCTTCCAAAATCTTATTATGATCAGTCAGCTCCAGCCAAAATAATGCATCCAACTATAATCTTCAGTCCGTCCGACAGCCAAGATGGCATCCATGACCATAATAGCGAAAACCAGCTGTCATCCTTTTTCACACCTTTACTTTCATCCATCATTTTGGAGTGCATCTGGGCCAATTGTGATACTGCTTCTGTCAGTGTACCATTGTCAGCATCGTTAGCAGGAATGAATGTGCAACATGATTGTCCTATCTTTGCGCAAACTCCTCCTTCCATTGCTGTTAGGAGGTCCAGTACATATCTGTTCTGTAGTGCTACCATCCTCACTGCTCGCAGTTCCTCTTTTATTGCGTTGAATCCATTTACTGTAGAATTAATCGTCATCATTAGTTCCCATCGAGTTATCTGGAGCCATTTTGCGTTTGGGTAAGCCTGTAGTCCCGGATGTATTATTGAGGAGAAGAACATTGCTGCTCTGCTGAATAGTCTGTGTTCTGGTGGGATTGAAGTGTGTGCTGTTTCTGACCTTCCCCATAGGTAATTTCCTGTCAGAGGTTCTCCTTGTCTTTTCTTTCTATTCATGACAGTGTTGTTGCCGTTGTTTTGGTTCTCTGGCCCCTTCTGAGGTTGTGCAGATCTCTTCTTCCTCCTGTTTCCTTCATCCATTTTAGGGAAGTTCGCCACATTCACATGTTTCTGGGGCACCACTAGTGATGGTACATTAACGTGTACCATTGTGCATATACCATTCCACAGAGGGGGCAGTGTGTGGTATGCCTTGTCTCCGCAGGCCCAGTAATGGTCCATTAATACTGCTGTTCCTGCTCCCCCCTCAGGTAACTCCGTCACGCTTGCACAGTTGGTGTTGTATCCCACGTCCACTTCTCCTCTATGTTGGTAGCATACCTTAGGTGCAGACAGCGGCGGTATTGTTATTGGTTCTTCATCCTTCTCTATCCACGTTAGCATGGGTACGTACTTGACCCAATTCTTCCAACATCTGTTGTTGTGTTCAGCAATAGTTGTAGTATCCTCTCTCGTTACCATGTTGCTGCCAACCACTCCTATGTCCCATTTGTTGTCCAGGTACACTTTCCCTGTTATTATTATCAGTGGTCTTTCCCAACATCCTTGTTTACCAGGAACTTCAGTGGCGTACCAATCACATGGTAGGTATTGTAGTGTTACTTTCTTTGTTTCTCCTTTTTCAGGGCCACTTGTTATGTATCTGAATGCTTCAGCATGCAAACTGGTCTTGTGGTAACTCAAATAAACCTTGAGGAAGTTGTTTTCGTATGGGTATGTGTCTCGCGTTTTCCATACTAGGTGCACCGTGTTCCCTTGAAATCTCCCTTTCGTTTGGAACAGTGCCAAGTATATTATACATCGTGCTGTCTTTTCATCTATTTCCGTGGCAACGAAAGTTCGAGAAGCCCTCATGGCGTATGGGATCAATGAGCAGACGTAGCAGCTGTCTTCTGTTGTCTGCTTACCTATTTGAGTCATGTGTTGGTACCACAGGTTGTTCGAGACGTGTGCTGAATCTTGTATGTAGTTGTCAATACCTTTATTATCTGAGTATGTGCTGCGTTTAACTCTATTTCCCTTGTGTGGAATTTTGCTAGTACCACCTGACGTAACACCTGTTGCAGCCGTGGGTGGGGGTATATTAGGTTTGGGTACAGCCAAAATACTGATAGCATAACTGTTCTGCCATACAGAGGCAGCCAAGAACCCGGTGATCATCAAAATCCCTATCATCTTTATTACAGAGGCTAGTCTCACCGTCATTTTGCTCTTACCTTGCTGCAGTCCGGCAGCTAATTCTTGCGACGTTAAAGTTGCCCGCCTGAAAATTCTCAATAGGCTTGTTATTAGTGTTAGTTGTTGTTTTCAAGCTCTCCCTATCAAGAATTCGTTCAGTGCCCAGGTGAAGAGCTGTTCCCACGCCAATCTAAGCGATCTATCTCTTAGGACAGGCAAGTATTGGTGAAGATGGGGCATTGATTTTTCTATGGCCAAGAGAAATGCTGTGTAGTAGACATGTACCCTCCTTCTTTTCAGGTACTTTGGCCTTTTTATGTGATAGACAAATTGGTGTGATAGCTCTTCAGGGTAGTTATCGTCTGAGGGTAACATCTACTCCTGGGCAGTGAACCTTGTTAGTTATCTGTTTTCTTAGCAGTACAATAATACGCGGTACCTGCATGTGCGAGAGAAAAGAAGAGAACATTCAAGTGTTTACATGTGTATATGTGCAAGATAATGTCCTTCAGTCGGGTGATTACTGCAGTGGGTAGGACGTCGATAGGCAGAGGGTTTAGAGCTCAACTGGCGGAAGTCTCTTTACTCTTTGATCGTGTGACCATGGGGTGGGCGGTATGGGAATTACCCTTCTCTATTTCAGTAGTTGTCTCTGGGGAATCTGGGGGGTGGTAGGGTAGGGAGACACTTAGGTCGTTGGCTGTGGTAGAAGTCTCTTCCTCCGTGGGTGACGCTGTTGCTGTTCTTCCAATGGCCCTGTCGGTGACGCTAGGGCGGGTCTGGAGTTTGCAGATCTTTACGTCGTGTAGGTGATTCCAGGCACGTTTGTCCTGTAACTTTACTGCTCTCGTGGATACTTCCTCTACCAGGTGGGGGCCAGTGAAGCGTGGGCTGTTCCACCTTCTGTTGAAATTGCGGAGTAGTACGTGGTCACCTTTAGCAATTTTGCACAGTTTTCCCTTTTCCAATTCTTTATCCGCGTCTTCTTGTTGATCACTCTTAGACCCGCCCCGCATGCGCTCGAGCTGTTGAGACACAAACACTACACTAGTAATGAAGGAAGACACATATTGGAACATTTCATCACCAAGAACAGTTGCTGTATTTTCATAATCTGTGAATGCTCTTGATGTTGGCATTAGAGGAAGGCGCATTTGACGTCCGGTCACCACCTCGTGAGGGGTGAGGTGGTGATTGGAGCCTGGTCTATTCCTTAGCTCAAATAGGGCTAGCGGAAGGCAATACAACCAACTCTTCTTTGTTGTTTGCTGTATCTTTGCAATTGCCTCCTTCAGTAGACCATTCAGGCATTCGCATACACCGTTGGCCTGCGGGTGATATGCACATGCAAATTTATGCTTGATGTTCAGTAAGGATGTGATGTGCTGGAACATTTCATTAGCGAAATGCGGGCCATTATCTGACCGCAGTACCTCGCACACTCCCCACCTGGGGAAAACCTCCCTCACTAGAAATTTAGCTGCTCTGAATGCATCTGGGTGTGAGCAGGGTCCTGCCTCAATCCACCTGGAGAATGGGCATACTACTACAATCATATACCTATTTCCTTGACATACGTTGATCATATCAACATAGTCAATATGGATGTGCAGGAAGGAACCCTCTGGCTGGGGTATAGTACCTTTTATCACCTTCAGCGTGTGACCGGCCATGAACTGTTGACATGTGAGACAATTGCTGATAAAATTTGTCACGTGGGAATTTAACTCGGGACAGAACCAATCTTCCCTAATTCGTGCTGCAATAACTTCCTTGCCTGTGTGGGCTGGGTGGTGTAGTTGGCTCAGGGCGGTGTTCAATAGTGCCAATGGCATTACCATCTTTCCAGTGTTACCCTGGCGCCATAGTGCGTCAGTTGGTGACATTGTACATCCTCTTTTTACCCATATTTCTTTTTCTGCGATTGGTGCAGCCGCTTGTAGCTCCATTATCTGTGTGGCTGGGAGATGGATGTACCCTTCTCTTATCAACATCTCCTTAGCTTTTCCCCTCCCTCTCCCTCTCTCTGACTCTGGGGGGTTCCATATCTCACCAAAATATGCAGCATACTTCGCATGTGCGTCTGCTGCTGCATTCCCTTTTGAGATATGATCTTCTCCATTAGTGTGTGCGGTACATTTGACCAAAGCTAATTCTTGGGGGTCATTTATTACTTCAATTAGTTCAGCTAACAAGAGAGCATGTTGCACTGGGGTGCCGTCAGCTCTCCTAAACCCTCTTCTCCTCCAGTTGGACAACCCTGAGTGGACAGTAGACGTGACATATGCGCTGTCAGAATATATAGTCACTCGTTTGTCAAAGCTTTCCTTCAACGCCAAGATCAGTGCAACCAATTCAGCTGCTTGAGCAGAGTAATGCTGTGGTAATTGTACGCATTTCATTGCCACACACACCGGTTCCTCTGTCATTTTTACCACTGCTGCCCCAGTTCTCTTTATCCCATCACTTTGGTCTATTGTTGATGACCCATCAATGAATAAGAGCTCACCTCCATCTAGTGTGTTCTCTTCAACCTTTCTAGTACATGAGTACATTTCGGTAGTCTGCGTACAATCGTGTGCATAGTCTCCTTCATCAATTACTTCTGCTATAAACCTTGCAGGGTTAACCGTGCTGCATCTAACAATTGATAGTTCTGGTCTAGATAAGATGATCTCATAACCTGACGCCCTCTGCGTGGTTAGTGTGGACTTAGGCTTGTTCAATATTGCAAATAGTGCATGTTCCACAAATAGTGTGGTTGGGCACCCCATTGTGATTGCTGATGCTTTCTCTACCGCAAAGGCAGCTGCGGCGAGACCTTGTTCGCAAGGGAAATGTCCCAACATCACAGGATCCAAGTGACCACTGTAAAACGCTACTGGTTTGTAGCCCATGCTTGTTTTTTGAGCCAACAATGCTTTCATTACTGCCGAGTCGCAATGTGAAAATATAAATTGCCGTTCATAATCTGGGGTAGCCAGTACCGGAGCAGTTGATATTGCATCTTTCAGTTCATCAAAAGCCTCTTTCATTTCCATTTTCCACCCCAACTTTTTCTCCCCTTTGTTAGCTTCTTTTAACGCCTCAAGTAGGGGTCCTATGTATGAGCTGTAATCAAATACCCAGGCTCTACAGTAGTTGCACAGTCCCAGGAACTGCTGTAGTTCCCTCACTGTTTGGGGCAGCAGCGTTTTTGAAATGGCCTGTGCTCTTTGTGGTGCAATCTTTCTTCCGTATTGGGATATGAGCTGACCAATGTAAAGTACCTGTTCCTGACAGTACTGTAACTTTTCCTTGTCTACCTTGTAACCCTTTTCAGCCAATATTGTCAGCATCTTCAATGAGTCCTCTCTGCACCTTCTTTCGTTTGTGCTGCAAATTATTATGTCATCAACATACTGCAACACTGTGCTTTCCACTTCAATGTTACCCAAGTCCATCTGTATTACTCTGTTGAAGATTGAGGGTGACTCGCAGTACCCTTGTGACAATCTGGTGTGTTTCCACTTTGTGTTTCTGTACGTGAAGCTTGTCAGATCTTGTGAGTCTGGGTGCAGGGGTATTGAGAAGAAGGCATTTTTGAGGTCTATCACTGTAAATCGTGATGCCTCTGCTGGAATGCCGCACAATATTGTGGCCGGGTTTGCTGCTATGGGGTATTCTGCTTCCACTATGTTGTTCAAGGGCCTGAGGTCCTGTATGCAGCGCCAAGACCCCCCTTTAGCTTTGCGCACTGGGTATACAGCTGTGTTACATGGTGATTCTGATGGTACCAATATGCCATTATTTATAAGGGCCGTTATTGTTTCATATATGCCCTCGTCTGCCTCTTTTGATAGTGGGTACTGTTTCACTCTGGGGAGTATTGCACCTTTTTTCAATTTTATTCTTACTCCCCCTATACTTTTTATGCACCCCACGTCATAGGGACTAGTAGTCCATAATGATGTTGGTACCTTTGCCATATCCTCCTCAAAGAAGGGAACTGGGGTGGATGTGGGTGCTTCAAATGCCATTGCAATTTTCTGTGCCACTTGTTTGTACGTCACTCTTAGCCATATTTCTACACTCATCATAAACACCATTTCACCTTCTTCCTTTTCTTCTGAGAAGAGCTCCTCATCTGACACCTGGTGACACCTGGGTGAGTCTACATCCCTCTGCTAGTGCTATCACTGCCCTCCATGCTCTTCCTTCTCTGTCTTGGGCATGTACTGCAATGTAATCAGCAGTTGCTATAATGCTCTCTATGTTCACTGAAATCACCTTTCCTTCTGGTTCATTGGCTGGTGTTTCTGGTCTAAACAAATAGGCTGCTGGCCTCCTCCAGATCTTTCCTTCTATTCCTGGCATCCATGCAAATGCCATGTCTGTCCCGTACTGGAACAGTTCACCATCTACTGGCTCAGCCCATATCACTGTCTGTCCACAGTATGCTTGCATAATTTTTCGTGCAGTGAGCATGTTAATTCCTGGAGTGGAGCAAATTATGCCGTCTTCCGTAAAGGAGATCGTCATATTCAACCTGCTCATTATGTCTCTCCCCAGTATATTTACTGGTGAGGCCCTAGAATACAAAAGCAGCACTGACATGTCATAATCCCCTATTGATAAGGGAATGTTATCAGTAAAGGGAACCAACCCCCTAGCCCCAGAGAATCCTTGGGTGTTCATGGCTTCACCTGACATCTTAAATTTACCTTCCCTTATGCAAGACCTGGTCGCCCCGGTGTCAACAAGGAATGATAATTTTTTGTCACCTATCGTTACCTCTATGCGTGGTTCCTCCGCACTATTAGGTGTTACCGACAGGATGGGACACACCAAGGCCGTCTGTGGGCTATCCTATTGAGGGTATAATGATTGACCACTTCCTGTGTAAGGGTTGTGTCCCAGGACCGTCACCCTTCCCAGTTGTGTTTGCTGTAGTTGTGTATTGGTAGAGGTTATGTTATGGTCTTGGATTTGGGCAGGTTGCTGTACTTGCTGTACTTGGGGTTGTTGTGTTATCGCTACCTGTTGTTGTGGCAGTGAATATGTCTGTGGCTGTTGTTGTGTTACTAGTTGTTGCTGCCCATTTCCCTGTTGCAATGTCTGCTGTTGCTGGATGCCCTGCTGTTCCTGTGTGGGCCCTTGTTGTCCCTGTTCACTCCATGATGGTGTGCCTGGTCTCACTCTACACGTGCGTGACATGTGGCCTTACTAATCCACAAATCCAAGAAACCGGTGGTTCCCTGTTCTGCCATGGAAAGCTTCCTGGGTTGTCCTGGTATACTGGTTGCCCGGTGGGGTAGAAATTTCTAAGTCCTCCCCCCTGCTGTTGTGTGTTATATCCGTATCCTCTCCCCCTCATCATTCCTCCCCTTCCCCTATTGTAATTATAATACCCAGCTCCTGGCGTTGAGTATCCTCCTCCCATGTTGGTCGTGTATGGTTGGAGTGGCGGCAGCTGTTGTGTTACAGTCTGTGATCATTGTATTTGGGAGGGATCTTCTGCAGCCACTACTTGTGTGGGGCTTTGAGTCATTGTTGCAGGTGTAGTTATTAGTGTACTAATTTAGCCTCTTCCGTTTTTCTATCCTCTTCTTTTTGTTTCATTTTTTCTTGCCATGTCCTACAATGATGTACTATTGTCAGTTGTATTTCTGGCCATGCTTTTGCTTCCATCCCCACTACTTTCTTCAGTTGTGCCTGGACTGCTTCTGGGAGCCCTTGTACTAGTATATGATAGAATATTGCTGGTGTCTTGTCCCATTGTTCTCTAGTTTCCATGCGCCACTTCTCTTGAATTTCCTGGATATAATCAACAGGATCTTCGTTCTCACGCATCTTGCGTGAGGTAATTGCTCCTATGTCTAATGTGTCTGGGTACTGTACCCTCAGTGCCTGCCATAATGCAGGTCTGCAGTTTGCGAATGGTGCCCCATTGTGTGATGTGTTTGTTATTGTGACCCCGGGGAAGCCTGCTCTCTTCCAGATGTCATCTGCTGCATCCCCTAATATTGATATTAGAAGGCCCTTTACATCCCCCACTGCCAATTTCTGTCCTGCAGTGTGTTTTTCCATTTCATATATCCATTTTCCCGCACCTCCACTTAATGATGGGAGCCTGCACTTTATATTTTCCTTGTCTGCATGCTTCCAGGGGACGTATTGTGGTCTAACCCCTCCCCTCTCCAGAAGTGGCATTAGGTTGTGTCCTGGTTGGCCCTTTGGGTCCCACACAATCGAATCCGTACACCCCGCCTCTTCTTCCCTGTCTTCTACATCGTCAATGGGGTCCATATTTCCCCTGCTCGTAACTGTTTCTCCTCCATCTCTTCCCTTTCTTTTATCATTTCCTTTATTTAATGTGGGCGTGTGTATTCGTTCTCCCTGCCTGCATCCAGGGAGGTCTCTAAGCCTGCCTGCGTAGGGTGTCAGTTCGTGTGGGAAGGGCGCGAGTTTAGATGGGCATGTTGCACGTAATGAGCGTGAGGTAGTGGAGCATGTGGGACGGGATGGTGACGGTGTGGCTGCACATGTCTGCCTTTCCGCTATTCCTTGCTCTTCCTCCTCACTTCCCTCCAGTTCTTCCTTTCTCCTGCAGATCCATGGTGATTTTCCATTTGTCCGGGTGATGTATAATTTATCTAAGCTTTCCCTTTCACTGTCTCTCCCTTCCTTCTCTATTCCTTCTCCTTCCTCACTGCAAAAGTCCTCCATTAATGGCAACCCCCAGTCTGTCTTTTTCCCCTAATCGTTACTGATTTTAAGTCTATTAGATCCGTTCCTCCCTTGTCTTCTTTGCCAATTGCTCCCCTTTGTGCTGATGTTGTTGCTACTTCTGTGTCTCTGTATACATACCTCCTTGCTTCACTCCCCCCTCTCCTTTCTTCTCTTTCCCCTTCATTTTTCTCCGCCATTTCTCTACCAATTTCCTCTATTTTCTTTTTCAATTACTTCAATACTCATCTTTTCCATTATCCTTTCTTCTTCTTTCTTCCTTTCCCATCTCGATCTTTCCCGCTCTAATATACCCTCTATCATCCTCCCTTCTTCGTATTTCCTTGTCATTTCTGATAGTAATCTCCTTCTCCATATTTCCATTTCCTTTTCTTTCTCTTCTTCCTTCCTTTTCTTGTCACGCAGTGCTGCTCTGGATACCCTTTCTGCTACTGCCTTCACCCTTTCTGCTTCTCTCTTTTTCTCCTCAGTTCGTTCCCTCATTTTGTCCAACTCATTCTTGCTTTCTTTCCTTTCCCGTGCTCTCTCTCTTTCCTCTCTCTCGAGCTGCTTGATCAGTGTATTCTGCTCATCCCTTAATTCTGCTAATCGTTCTTCCAAAATCTCTTCCTTCTGTCGTAACAGCTCTTCCCCCTTTCTTTTCCCCTCTTCCCCTTTCCTTTCACTCTTCCTGGTGTTGTCCTCGTCCATTTTCCTTACTACCTCCTCCTCTTCTTCTGTTAATGAACCTCGTAATTTTAATAATACCTGCGCAGCTACCCACTCATCCTGTCCTATTCCTGCGATCTGCTCTTCGCCAATTCCCCCTTCCCCTGCGGGCATTTTTGTGCGAGCTGATCCCGTCGTGCTACTCTGCTCCCTTCCTGTGTGGCTACCTGTGGCTGTATATGGTGGCGGGCTGTATGCCGGGTTCGAGTACCCCTCAGCCGCCCTTAATTGAACCATGTCTCGTAGTTCTGTTAAAGGATATAACCCCCCTTCCTCCTTTTTCACTACCTTCGCTAGGGGTATATCGTCGCTCTGTTCCTTTTTTATTTCCTTTTCGTTTATGTTGTTACTCTTTTCTCCTCCCTCTTCTCCGTTCCCCGTGTTCTGTGTGCCTTCACTCTCTTTTTCCCCATTCTCTCCTTCCTCCTTAATCTTCTCTTCTTCTGTTGGTTCCCCCATAATAAACATTCCGTTTGGTCCTGGTCGGGACCCTTGGAACATCCTCCATAAGTTAAACACCTCCACGTGGTGCATCAACTTCTTCCCCTTGTATGTGTTATGCAGATGGTTTAATAGTGAATGTTGGGTATATGGATCGAAACTGCCATTAGGCAGCCATGGTGTCGTCATTTTGTTGTCCGTCCCCTGTGTCCATTCTATGCTATACTTGATCAGTTTCTCCCTATGGGGTGACAGTGTTTTACATATGTGCTGTAGCGGGGTAGTGAGGGTGTTCCCCCACCCTCCCGATCCTGCCCCGTATGACATAGTAGTGCTTCACTTGTTATCCTTCCCCTATTTGGTAGCGGTTATCTTACTAACAGTTTACACTATACAGCCTTAGATCTTTACCTGGCCCCGTAAGTTTGGGGACTTGCGATAGTCCGCTAAGGAAAATTAGTAAAATATAGCAGTTACATTTGTATATTCTTTTCTTTCTTTTCTTCCTTTACCGAACACCTTTACGGCCCCCTGCGGCCGAGGCGCACCTAGCCCCCTGCGGCTGCGTGCCCCTTGTTACGTTCTTATACAGCCGTCCCACTTTCACTTGCTCCTCCTCCCCTTTCTACACTTGCCGTGGCCGGCGTTCTCTGTGTGCAGCCACGTCCCCCTTTTCACCTTCCCCCCGATCAACTCATTAACGTTTACCTCCGTTTCCACTCCCTTACCACAACTCTCTTCCCCACCACTCTCAGAAAGAAAGATGCCTTGTGCTCGAGATATCCTATGAAAGCCCTACTGGTGACGTCACCGATCTCTTCAAACTACTGGTAAGTTCTTCATATGTTTTTTTTTTTTTAAAGTTCAAAATACGCTTGCAATCTACCCCCGTTAACCCCACAGCTGTCTTCTTGTCACGCCTGGAACAAGTTAATCAACAATATAATCAGACTGCGCACGCTGCGTCGCCTCGCGTGTGATACGCCCCTCGACAGGAGGGCTTAACCAGCCAACTATCTTCGGAATTGGGCAACCAGCTAGCTACCGCCTACAGGGAAACGTCATCTATCTATCGAGTTTCCTGCTCGATCAATAGGGATCCTCATCTACTCATTGATCAATAATTACCAAATCGTAGGAAACCGCACACACACACACCCTTACACGTGGTCGCGACCTAGGCCAATCAGTGTCTACGAGCGGCCGCACGTGATGTTTTCGTGCTCCGCCCCCTTTTCTTCCGTAACGTAGCGGACTGCTCTCGCACTTGTCTAGCTACACCGTCAACACTAATTTATCAAACCTTCGCCGCGCACCTGTGTAACACCTCCCGCCTCCCATATTCAGTTCCTCCCCCCTCCCTCACAATTTCACATTGCTTGTTGTGCGTGGCATACTCACCAAGTTCTCTTGATGCGGGGCCGCTCGACTGCGTGCACCCCTCCAAGCGGCTCGCCACCTCCCCTCGTCTGGACCACATCTGGACACTCGCCAACCGCGGGCGGGATACTCAACCGGCTCCCGAAGGCCAATATCCGGATTGCGCTGTCCGGTCTTCTCGCAGTTCCGCGATGGTCCTGTAGTCCTCAAAAGGGGGCAGCGGCAGAGGGGGCCGCGCCGCCGGGCCTCCTCGCAACGGGAGTACTCGGAAAAATAAAATAAAAAGCAGACCTCAAACAGATCTCAGCAGTGCCTCCAACTTGTCGGGGGGAAATTCTCCCGGGGTCGGCTGGGCCGTCCGCGGACCTCAGGGCAGGGAGGCCCCAACTCCTCCCGTATATCCCAAAAAATGAGTATGAGACACACGCAAGAAGCAAGGTGATTCTGCTGTTTATTAAACAAAACGGCAGGGATGGGTCAAGGATCGTACGCGTCTGTCCTGACACTCTCTCCTTAATCGTGTGGCTCGCAGGCCTTTTTTACCTTAGTATGACGCGCTACTTGCGTCACCTGGGAAAGTTAGCAAAAAACCTATTGTCACTCTGGATTGGTTCCTCGAGTGGTAGGGTTAGTATAGCATACGTATATAGAGCGTTATTAGTGGTCGAGGGTTAGTCAGGTGGTATACTTGGGTTGTCCCTTCAATTTGATACATGAAAATTGTTACATGAAGACCCCTGAGGATTGGCTAATGTTAATGGCGTCAGTGATAAGAGCCCCATGTTCTGATTGGTCCACTCGCGAGCCCCCCAGTCTGGGACCATCGCTGTTCCCAGCTCGCGGTGCACCTGTCATTTGCAACAATGTATCACTATGGGTATGTGCAGACAATGTGAGGATTTATTCATATGCTGGAAGGCAGACTACTCCCACCTCCGCAGATGTCCATTGAGTCGCTTAATTGTATCTGCCTGTGTCTTGAAACGTGGGATCCAGGCGCCTCCCTCCTCCTGGGCCTGGCACCCTGTCAGGTTCGGCTTGGTCACGTGAGGTGAGACCGTGGTTGAGGCAGAATTCTGCACAATTAATATTGCATTTTCCACTGTGTGCCTGGCTTAATTTGCAGGTGTGACCTTGGCGTCGGCTTGCGGCATGCGAGTTTGCAACATTGTGCCCTTGACTGTCTGCTCTCGCCGGGCTCATTCTGCAGGGTCAGCAACTGTACTCTTGCTCATTCAATGTTCATGGAAGCTCTTGCTTGCGGCCTACTTGGGCCTGGTGCATAGGTGGAACCGTTTGATACACAGCGCTTTGGGTTATGGTATCATATTGCTTTATCCCCAGTATCAGGTCTTCGTTATATTTCTCATTGTAATGCATGGGTTTAGGAGAAGCGTGAGCAAGCATTTTAGATGAGTTCATTGTGCGTCTTGCGTTTCTGCATTTTGAAAAGCCTATGTGAAAAATAATAAAGATGCGCGTCGGTGGGTGTGTATGTCACCTACGTCATAGCACTGAATATGTTCTTCGTGTGGATTGGTGTGGGAGTGTCCAGTGTGCATGTTTGCACGGGTGTGCTGACCGTTGGCTAGGTCGTCATGGCATCTCTAACGATGTGTTGATTTAGTGTTGGATGGTTCAGTCGAGTCCATCCATGCCGCAGGTGTCGGCATGGGCAGGGCAGGCTGGTGGGCAGGCGGGTGGGCACGCGGGTGGGCACATCCGTATGTTCCTGTACCAGGGTATTTGGTCATCTGGTAGATGGGCAAACTCCTCTCGTGGCGGGTGCCTGGGCCGTGATCCTCTAGGCCAGGGTTGTGAGGGGATTGGTGGGAGCCTTTTGTTCCATTCTCCCACTTCAGAACAATACGTGCTTAGAGCTAGTCAGCCATTAAGATGTATTTGTTTACTCTGAAGAGCGCAGTCTAGTTTCAGGGAATACATCGTCTTTGCAGCCATTCCCTGGCTGTCTTCGCGGGGCGCATTATTCAAAATGGATGACATAAGTCATGCTAAGTATAATGAGAATTTTTATAATGAGGGTTACAATTCCCAAAACGTAGAGCCATTCATGAGTCTGGAGCCTGCATTTGCATCCTGCCTGCCAGCCTCATTTAGCAGGAGGACAAGGTGTCAATTCTAGAAGCGTGAAACATAATCCTCGTGCTGACGCCAGTTGTAGATTTGGTTTTTCCGTGCGTGCCAAATGGAATCATAGTTTGTTGCATGGTCTAATAAAATGAGACACCTTTTCAATCTTGCTGAGAAATGTGATCGGAGCCGTAAAACAAGATACTGCGTTGGAATTTGTTTGAGTTATTTTTTTCTCAGTAAAATGCTGTGTGAAATACAGCAAACTGTACGTATGCTTGGGACTGAGACTGCGGCCTTTCGAAAACCCATCAAGCACACAAATGTACTCTTTCTGTTTCATTTTCGGTGCTGTCACAAACGATGTTTATTTTTTTGGTTTCTTTTTGTGACTTGTGTATGCTTCCTTTATGAGCAAAACCTTTGCAACCCGTGATTTTTGCAGATAAAAAATAAATTGAAAACAAGACCTCTTTTTGGGGGGCCCTGGGAAATATCTGCACGAGAAGGATTTTCATAATATTTAGTTTTCTAGTCTTTGCAAATGAGAGGAATCAGATTGAGGGAATGTGATTGCTCATCTAAATTCAGGCACATTGAAACCTTGTGTGTATAAAAACAAGAGGGAAGTGACGCACACAAACACACACACAAACTCACACAGGGTAGTATAATAGCGCAGATATGAAGGGGGAGGGAGCCCTCTAGAGTGGGCCATGCAGTGAACTACTGCCCCTGCTTGTAGAGCTAGAGAATAGATCTACACTTAAAGCATCAACAAGGGTGTTCCCACCCTTGATGAGTGCAAGTGTGGTATGAGAGTCATTTTTAGTAATGGAGCGCATAGCCACAAACTACTTCTGGGGCAGAATTTCAGCACTTTGGGACTTGGTTAATCCTGCTGTATTATGGTCACCAGTTTTTGAACTTGAGCACCACTGCAAAAACATTGCAAACATATTTGCATGTCTGCTAATCTGTGTCCATGTGCAAACCACAGTTACACGGGCGGAGCTAGCTTCCCTGTCAGAGCTGCCCAGGCGTGGAACGCATTGCCTACTGCATTAAGGGCTAAGCTACCCTACACCAACTTCAGATGTAAGGTAAAAAACTGCCTCTGGTCCAACGACAACTAACTTGCGCAGTACCTATGGCCATGATACTCCTGAAACCTAGTCTATGACTATTCTGCTTTTACCCTTTTACCTTTTTGTATACATCTTTAATACTGTAACATGTTAGTTTTTCATTTCCAACTGCTTGTATTGACATGTATGCACTGTATTGATATGCTTCTTATCCTCTGTATGCAACCTAAGCTTAAGTAACCTTGTACCTGCTGCGACCGGCTACCCCTGAATTTTGTGCGCATTATCAAATAATAAACAAACAAACACGTACGTACATAGACCATAATACTTTCCAATTGCTGTCATCCTTCCCTGTGGAAATTTGCCATTATTTTTAGCTTTAAAAAAAAGTCGACAATCCTTCATATTAAGAAAACAGACTACCAATGCACGAAAGAGCATGTAGAGAACTCTAAAAAAAAAGATTGTACATGTAAATATTGTACAAAATTGTTGGTGCTCTTGTTACCCTTTCATAGGTTTCCACACGGAGGGTACAATAGGTGCAGCATGTATATCACTGTGTGACCAGACAAATTAACATGTAAGACCCTGATTCTCAAAGTGAACCTCAGTGATGTGGGATTGGTGGCCTGTTGGTGCAAGTGCTGTGCAGACCTGCACACCTTTCATACTTAAGTCTTGGACAAGCGGACTATAACTTACCTATGCATTCTCTCTAATTACCACTTATGTGTAAGGCAGGGTGCCTGTAGATGGTGCCAGGGCCCTGCTCCTGCCAGCACAGTGGTTAAGAAAATAGATTACTGGTGACAGACTTAAAGAGTTCATAACCTAAAACGGATGTTTTTTTTATTTCCACCACTTAATATGTTTTATAGAGATTCTGGATGTTTTCAATCAGTATTTGTATCTGATCGCAGGACAGACGAGGAAGTTTAGATGAATCATCTAGAAACTAGCTTTTAACACTGCTTTTAACACTGCTCAGTTTGGCCTAGTGAAATGCATTTTTTGTTGTAGTGGACGATAAAACTTGTATTTTACAAACAAAGTGCAAAATTGCACTACAAATCACACTATCCGAAAGTTTTACATATTTTCCAAATCCGTGTGCACATTCTCATGTAAGGTGGAAAACTGACTGCTCCAAATGATTTCAAATTGTGCTACATTCCTCTCTATGATTAAACTATACTATTCAAGAGCAACCAGAACCTGAGGATATTCATGTATTGTAGGGCAATCTAATTCAAAGTAAAGATGCAGAGCAAGGTGCATTGTCAAAACAAACATGTAGACTGCGGTCTGCGCATAGAACTTGAAAAAAACATGTGCAATATTTTCAAGTCCCCTCACATCAAAATATAGTAACAAGGCTGGAGATAATGATGTTGAAGTGCAAGGAAGCATCCTGCAACTTTTATTAAAATGGGCAATTGCTAAATCTAAGGAGGAAAAGAACAGCAACTTCAAGTCACTGAAAGAACAATGAATTTGCATTTTATGCTGCTGTATTTATTTTCTCTTGCAGAAATCAGGGGTTGTGGTTATGAAACCTACAGATGCTGAAAATGTGAACTTTTGATAGGAGTTTGATAAGCCAATACAGTGAACAAACTACTGTTTTGATGAACATTTAACATATCTAATGTAACTTTAAAAGTGTTGATTGGGAGAAACCAACTTGAATCAAGCGTCAACTACAGGTTTGAACTCTGAGTTGGAATTCCTGTGATGGTTGAGCCATAATGATAATGACGGGCTCTGGGACTCAGTCACCAACATATTTATCAGCCATAAATGTTTTCATGGCCTGCATCTGTGTATGCTGGCCTTCAGATAATCACAAATATTGGGAGTACAGCTTGACCAGCAGATCTGTTTTGCTTAATCTGCTATTTTAATCTCCCAGGCCTCTTCTAGAGGAAGGAACTGACCTTTGACACAAAAAGGAGGAAGGTTATCTAAGATCGCCAGACTCTGGAAACCCCCAAGACATGTAAAAGACTGAATTACTGCCAGGCCTAAGTCATACATATATTTAACCCTGAACTAATAGTAAAAACACTAGATGCTCTGAGATTGACAGACCCAAATGCAGATGCATGTCAGATTTGGTAAAAAGAAAACAAATTGCAATGGGGAAATAGAACTGGATTCATATTTCTGGCCATAACTCCCAAAAGGAATGTCATAGCAAGCTATCTCATCCTTTAGAACATGTGCAACTTAAACATGTCTATTGGATGGACTCAAAACAATGTTTCTAGTGTGATTTTTAATAATGCAAATTAGGCAAATTCATATTTTGATGTGCAGAAACAGAGCACGCCAGTGAGTCTTATATCCTAGCATCCACAGTGACAAGCCCATTTACTTTGAGAGGGAAATATAATGTGTATATACATGTAGGAGTGAGTTAAGTGGAAAACATCTGTAACTCAGTAACCATTTGTGATGTCATGATGAAAATTGCATTGTCTGAGTCGTGTCAGAGAGAGAAATCTGGTGAGCCATTAGTAAAGTGGTCATAGGAAGGAATAGATCACTCTCCTTTTGGACCCAGTGATGGATAGCATATAAACAGAGACTGTAAATTGGGCCTATCAGGAGTTAAATCCCCAGGCCTTCTTCAGTGGAGGAAATAGCAGACAGGTGGTGGAGGAGAGCTGATCCCATCTTGCTGACTGATGCTCACCTGTTCCTAGTGCGGGATAATTGAACCAGTACTAAAGAGGATGCCCACATCTCTGTGATGAAGCCAAAAGAAATTCATATGTGAGTATGATCTAAAGGTAAAATAATCCTGAGTGGGGTGATACTATAAAGGGATTTAGGTGAAGTCCTGGTCCCAGTTATTTGTAACTACTGAGGTGCGGGGTATATACATTGACTGCACATCCTGAGAAATAAGAACACATTCATGAGAGTAAATGTACAGAGCATAGAGGGTTCCTACGCTCACTGCAGTTGTTCCCGGTTTTTATAAGAAAATCTCTGATTTATAAACATAATTTCTCCTTGTATTATTCTAACAGAACATTCAGGATCTTAAGTGGAAATTCAGAGCAAATGTGAGAAAGCTAATGAAGGACAGAACATTGACTACAATCTCCCAGGGAGCAGGGATACATCTTACATTGATAAAGAAAAGTAAACTACTCTGCAAATTGAAACAAAGGTACACAAATAAAATTAAAGCCCTGCATCGCCACCTTCACCAGATTGAGGTGGGGAAATGCTCAGGTGCATTTTATTTAAAGCAAATCAGATTTCATTTCAACAGTATATTTCAATTAAACAGTCTCAAGAACCCTATTGTGGAACCCATTTGAATCACACATTATAAAGATCGGTATGCTTCTGGGAGTGGTCCAGATTTCTGTATGATGTCCGACTACTTTGGTTTTTTACCTTTGATCTGGAGTATATCGAATTCTTGATCAAGAACAATAGTGAGGTGTGTGCGCCTGGTCCGAACACTCTCTGTAACAAAGTATATGTAGATATAATAATTTAGACCTTGTCCTAAGCTCTTGTTTAGATTGGTGATCCAAGATCAAAAAAAAATCCAGAGACTTGGAAATCTGACATCATCGTCTCTATATTTAAAAAAAATGATTTAATACTGATCCATCTAATTATAGGCCTATTGCCTTGCTGGATGCTGGCTCTAATGTCTTTGCATCTACAGTTGCATCTTCAGTTTTAAGAGAATTAAAACAGTGGGCAGGTAAGCAGAAAATCTTAAAATCCACACAGACAGGGTTTCATGTGGGTGTGGGGACCTTGCTAACTTGGCTGAATGTTGATAATTTGCTAAATACATGTGGCAAGGATTGGCCTGTGTTTAGTCTTCGACAAGGTGAATAGGAACCTCTTATGGAGGAAGTTAACAGCGTGGGGTATTCCTAATCATCTTTAAACATTCTGATCTACCTGCACATTGGCACTGTCCAGACCAGGCGTTAAGAAAGGGACCTGCTAAGGGACCTCGTAGTAGGGCGTTAAGGGATTACCGGCACCGGTCTCCTTACCGGTGCCCGGTATCCCTTACCGCCCTACTTGGAATGAGGGCCAATGTTATTAAATTGGGGTCCCGGATGTTTAAAACAAGGAAAATTGTGCAAACCTGGTTTGTAGTGGTGTGATGATTCATGGGAGCTTGTCACTTCTCCAGTGAAGTGAAGCTAGGGAGGTGCACCCAGTAAACAATATTCCCCCTAGGGGTGGCAGTGAGCGGGACTTCATGCATGCCAACAGGTTGGAATCCACTCGTACTAGGAAGAAAAGAAATGAAGGAGTAATAAAAATTGCTCCTCTAATGGAAGAGCTGCAACCATGGAACCATGGAGTCATGAAGAATACTCCATGGAAACTGAGGAAGGACAATAGAAGAGGTAAGCCAATGCTGAGCAGCTTTAGCCTGCAAAGTTCAAACCTGGGTGGGAGAAAACCGAGTAAGCAGGCTGGTCCTTGGACAAGAGGACTTGGTGAAGCAGAAGCAGAAGTATTCCAGGAACCATAAGCAAGCTGACTCAGGTGAAGGAATGGAAGACCCAGGTGGTGACATGACCTCAAGGAAGTGGACCGTGTGGTCTAAAACCAACTCTGGGACTGCCGAAAAGAGGGCTCAGCGGAGCCGCAGAGAAGCACTGAAAGGCAGACAGAGAAATACTGGAAGCATTTACCAGAACAGAGGAAACCCACAACCCCCAGGAAGAACCGGTGATGGCAACCTGCCAAATCAAAGGTAACAGGAGTGGCGGGAGAGTCCATAGGGGACATGGGCATCACAAAGTCTTCGAGAGTCATCTCCATTATCTCATTAATTGGGAAAACATAAAAGCAAGTCAAGAAGACGTCAGGTGTCATCTCCCTCGTCTCAGTAATTGGGAAAAACATTGAAGCAAGTCAAGAATTCTATGTGAGCCATCTCCCTCATCTCAGTAAGTGAGGGAGCATTAAAGCAAGTCAAACATACTACATGAATTGTCTTCCTCGTCTCAGTAATTTGGAAAACATTAAATCAAATCAAAAAGACTTTGGGAGTCATCTCCCTCATCTCAGTAGCTTAAACACCATTAAAGGAAATCAAGACTACTACTGGAGAGTTCTCCCTTGTCCTATTAGTAGTGAGGTAATTAAAGTCAATCAAGAGGGCTACAAGACTTGTGATACTCATCCCAGTAAAAAGTAAGAGACACTAAAAGAAACACACTGGGGAAAAGAGCAAGATCCTGACATAGTGAAACACAGAACATTGAGACAAAAGAGAAATTGGACATTTAAGAGACTGGAAGGGCCCCCTTAAGGAAAAACATGGGCTAATTAAGAATATCATAAGGAACATATGAAGATGAGTTACTGTGGCTGACCAAGCCTGTCCAGGGAGTCATTCTCCTGGACACCTTTGTGTTTGCTGAACTTTTTTCTTTGGTGGTAGGGTCAGCATTGGTTAGTTTTTGGGCAGAGGATGGACTAGTTTGATTTGGACAACATTACTGACTATGAGCACCCTAGTTAGATGTATGTTAGCCAGGGAATCCCCCATTGTCATAGGGACAGACAGGCCTTTTTTGTACAAGCTTAATGAAATGTTTCTTTAAAAAATGCCACCCCTTTGTCTGCTTCGTTTTTCTCACCTAACACAGTGGCTGGAAAAATCTCCCGAATTAGATATTGCCAGATTAAAATATCCTGTGTACAACAACAGATGCAAGAGCGGAAAGTCATAAACGTGCAGCTATGATGTACAACAGTGCATACGCAGCATAACATCCATGCCCAAGTCTTATATGCCAGCGTATGGGTATTTTATATTGGTATTGGTATGGCTATTGTTTTCATTTACAATTGGCATTTAAATGAATAACTCCCTTTCACTTACTCATTCACTTCTTTACATCTATGGCTTTCACAAATTGCAAGTTATCAATCAATCCAGAACATGTGGAAATGTGCACCCTTCCACAAAGCTGGTATCAGACTGCACCTGTGAATACTACAGGATCCAATTTATTTATTACTTAGACAAGGTTATAATGTCAGTACTGGGAAGTATTCCCTTGTTTACACAGCACACACAGAATAGAAAAATGCATGTGTGAATTAATCTAAACGTAATCTCTATTAACATCAAGTACAATTAAAACAGTGTATGCCAGTGTGCCTACTGTGCATAAAAAAGGCTGTTCACTGCAATAACTAAAGACAAAGGTGAAAAAGTGAACGAAGAAATGTGGAAATCATTCCAAACAGCCCTAAAACCATACAAAATGAGTCTCACCAGTGTGAAATGCGGAGAGGAAAAACTCACATCACAAGACCATGTGGCACACCCCTGAAACAGGTGGCAGTAACCTGCAATAGGGAATTCAACCAGCCTCAGTTCAATCAGAAATCACAATTAAAACCTGGTGTAAGCTGCACACACTCAGAGATGCAGTAAAGGTTTAAAATCACTGCAACAATGTATACTACAGCAACAGCAATGGGGCTGCCATCACATGTAGCTGTCGGAATCCTTATGTTTGGACCCAATATCACAGCCACAATACTGCCCACATTAATCATCATTGTATTCACCCACTTTGCATTCTTATGATGAGGTTGTCGCAGACATCAACTTTGTTTTACTAAGAGAGCTCTCAGATGAAATACCCTTGACATACAATCCCACCACACAATCTTGGGGACAGGAAACAGAATAATTTAGGAATCAGTATTGAGTTTTATTAAAGTAATATCAATGCAAAGTTTATCCAAACATTTAATACAGGTGAATCGACCACAATATTACACAATCACAGGCATCTTGCCTACAAAAAAAACAAAAATAACCTGCCTCCACAAATGAGTCGTGCCATACACTTGGTTGGACACGTTTAAGAGTCAGCCCTTAGGCTTTTACCCATCAATTCAAACACTATAGAAGGGAACACAATACATAATGAAACAGTTTCATCGGGGAGGAGCATCAGGTAGTGATCTTGGTCATGCAAGGTATGAATTTACTCCACCCCAAAGGAACAGGGCAATGGACTACAGACTATGACATTCGCTGTATTTTTAAATTCAAACCCACCATATGGCAATATTGTGCAAACTAACATTTCAAGGGAATCTTCTGTCTGCTTGAGGAAAATGACCAATTAGGAGCAATTATGAGCACCCAGTCAGAGACAGGACTTTTGAGGATTATGTACTGATTTCAATAACCAATTCAGTGCTCTAAAGTTGACAATTATCTTTGCACTACAACAATGACTCCTACTCCTACTATAACTACGTTAACTACTGCTATTACTAACAATAATACTATTAATAATAACAATAACAATAACACTAAAAATTGTATTATTATTATTATCAATATTATTACTGCAACAATGATATCACGTTTTAATATATTGCTTCATGTTTCATTTCTCCTTCTTCGAAGGGCCTGATGGCGGGTTTGGAGGCACTACACATGGTTATAACTCAAACTCATTTACCGTAACTACATGGAGCAATTACTGTGTGGCTCGGTAGATCCACATGATTACAAGTCATGCAGACTACACAGTTATTCCCCATTTTGGAGTCCCATATGACTCCATGGGGATCTGGTAGTGAATGCATGTGGTAATACCACAGCCAGCAATTACAGCATGCAGTACTACTTGTGTGTGGAGGTAAAATCCGCCAAACAAAACCAGCCTGTAAAATGTGTTCCAAAAGTTAAACCCATAATTTGGTAAAAGACCCAGTAATGGCAATTACAGGGTGTTTTAACATGGCCATCAAACGTTTAACGAGGCCTTCTGTGGTCTGATTTGCAAATGTATTGGCACAAAATGTGTTGACATTGGAAGTATAAAGTGCTTCATTGGTCCTGCTGGAATTCGAACTTAAGAAGCAAACACTTAACTGAGGCTGGGTTTACTGTACACATGATACTGACATATGTTGTTAAATGCAGGAATCACACAAATATGTAATGTAGCTGGAACTGTTTTGTTTTGTTTGCAAAGATTTAAAAATTAAACTCAATCACACCTAGAAAATACAAAAAACATTTTCACTAAAACAAAATAAACACAATAGGAGTTTGTGATTGGCCAGTACTGAGAGACATAACCTAGTAGAAAAGTGCATTATCATAATAAAGACCGCATGTAAGCCAATCTAACAACCAATCTCCTGAAGGTTACCAAATAAAATAAATGAACTGAAGTGACATGTTAAAAAGAAATGGCTAATTGTACTTTCACAGATTTGTGTAATAAAAGTCTCAGTTTTATCATTTAAAACAATTACTCAAATAGTGATATATTAATACCCGTGAATGTTTAGAAACGGCTTTATGATGAATCCAAAGAGACCTCAGGAAGAGCATAAAGGTGCTAAATCTCGAGAATCGGCCTATAGCCATCAGTGCATAATTGGGACATTTGAGTTGTAATAAATGACACAACAAATCAAACAGATTTTCACCACACAGTTAAAGTGAAATAAACATTGGACAGCACCTTCAACTTTTTTCTGACTACTTTGAACCTTATCTAGCAATTGATAACCGCAGGATTGTGCATACAGGCTGTTAAGGGCTTTTCAGAATGAGCCAAAGGTAGGACAGAGTGACGCGAGGGTTTCAGCAAGAGCGCAGGGCCGTTACTTGCCCTGTACACCCCAAAACTCAGGAGCTAGCTCTACTCACACTCTGGGGCTTCCTCAGAAGCACAAAAGCATAAGTCGACCCTAAGAATATGAGATGCTTGCCCGTGTGGCAGCTCTTCCTGGATGGAAACGTTAGCTCTATGTCTAGACCTAATGACTCTGTCAAACACCGCATTCTGCAGGGCCTAGCCAGACCAATGAGTGCCGCTACCTCTTTGATATATGCAGACAGTGTAACGGCTCGTAATTTAATGGCAGAGGCCCTTTCACCACCATTAATTATAACAATATCACGTGTATTCCTTTGTTGCTCGAGACTGGGGCTTGCAGAGTAAAGAAGCTTCTGCATCGAAAGCACACACATCTCTGCCAAACACTGAATATTTATGCGGGCAGAGATACTGGAATCCATATGCAATTCTCCATATTTTCTGTCACCTTTAACCCCTTAACTGATACAAGTCTATGCAAAAAGGACGAGCATACTCGTCCTTAGTTAAAAACGTGGTGGTATTCAAAGGAAACACAGTCCTCCATGGATAGCATTGTGCAGGATTTTTGTAGGGGTGGCAGGTACTTTATGCACCTAAACCTCTGGCCACCCAGATGTTCGTAGGTAAAGAATGCCACAGTGTTTACAAAATTAAAATGTCAGTAAAAGGACTGGGTGCACACACATGTATGCAGTGCTTTAAGTGGGCCGGGGCCTGCCGGGCCCCGCCAGTCTCCAAAAAGTGGGGCTGAGCCAGGGCCCTGCCGGGGCCCCCCAATCACACCACGCCATGGCAGGACGCATTATCCCGCCACGGCCGCAGCCGCGATGGGAGATGCGCCCGCCAGTGTAACGTTAGGCAAGTGGACAGAAGTGCCAGCCAGCCACAGCGTCGCTGAGGCTGGCTGGCACTTCTGTCAGTCACTGTAACTTCCTTGATGACCCCCCCATCTGAGGGGTCATCAGGGAAGTTACAGTTCCTTTGTTGGCCATCGCCAGGTCACTGACCCTCTGTGAACCCGCAGGCTCCATGATTTAATATGTAGATTAAATCACGGAGCCCGCGGGTTCCCAGAGGGTGAAAGACGCCTTGGGCTCTGTGATCTCTGATCAGAGCAGCGATCACTGAGCCCGAGGTGCCTGTCTCCTTTGGCACATCTTTATAAAAGATGCCTTGAAATGTGTACGTTTCAAGCCGTCTGTTATAAACGTAGAAATATTTCTACGTTTATAACAGACGGCTTGAAACGTACACAATTCAAGGCATCTTTTATAAAGCTTTGTCGACGGACAAAACCACCTTGGGTTTTGTCCGTCCTCAACGCTTTATAAAAGATGGCTTGTACGTTTCAAGCCATCTTTTATGAACACAGAAATATGTTACAAATGTCTATGTTTATAAAAGGTGGCTTGAAAAGTACACAAACCGTAGTAAGGTAAGCACACAAGTGTGCGCAACTTACTATGGTTTGTATACTTTCAAGCCACCTTTTATAAACATAGAAATATGTAACATTGCAATGTTTATAAAAGAAGGCTTGAAAAATACACAAACCATACTAGTACGCATACAAATATATAAATGCTCTACTACATTTATATATTTGTTTGCGCACCCTACTATGTTTTGTGCACTTTTAGGCCACGCCCACAGCGGATGCCACGCCCCCAAATGAGGGCCCCCCCTCAATTTCTTACCCCACTTAAAGCACTGCATGTATGCATAAACTGCTTTCGTAGTAGCAATGTAGCCTTTTTTCAAAATGACCACGTGTATATTCAATCAGTAGGAGGCCCCAGCAACTATACACAATCTCCCTCTCCCTCGTTTCATTTACAGAATAATAATAAAATAAATACAATGCCAAAAGAGGACACACAATAGTGATGTTGCACATAGAGATAACTCGAGCTGCAACTCCATTCTCCTGCTGATGGTAGGGAAATCCAGCTGTGTGCAGAGCTTCCGGGATCTAGACCGCCAGGGATCGCATTCTCCCGAAATGCAATTGCTCCAGACAATGGCTTCAAATGGAGCTATACAGTCTTCCTATGCGCATGTGACGTGTTTGGTTCAGGTTATAAAATAGTCCCTTCAGTACTCGTTGTCATGGGTTTGCTGTTTTAGTTGAAAAATAAACGTAGCACATTAAGTAAATGTACCTGAAGGAACACCAAGAATAATTCGCAAAATTGTGTTGGAGACTATTCTGTTCTAAATATTTGATATTGTTTCTCTAAAATTAAGTTAACCTCCTAAAATCAGAGCAATGTGTGTGCCCATTAAATTATAACAAGAACAAACCTTGTTTTCGCAAGTTTTACTCCCATGCGCCATTTATGATACTTCGCGCCTTGGCAATCACAGAACACGCAAAGTATCTAAAATCATATTTCATTTCTTAACAATGTGATTTAGTAAGCCATGCCAGTCCTGGAATATGTTTCTGTTCACCACTTAAGTGACACTGCTTATACAAAGATGCTCTTCATTCATATCTGCAGCCATATTACACAACCTTTGCACCGGTGCAAGTGCACAATTTGCCTGGTATTAGCACTAGAGCTATGTTTGCCCTATTTTGAAAAAACACCGGGACAGATTAAAAAACCATTGTACCTCGACAAGCGCAGTTTGGCATTTTAAAAGCACCAGAGCTAAAATTGCCCTAGTGCACAAAAGATGCATTTTCAATACATGTATGCACCAGGACAAAGTTTGCCCTAGTACTAATACGGAATGGTATTAGCACTAGGGCAAACTTTGCCCTGATGCAAAAATGCATAAAACATTTATCTTTTCAGCACCAGGGCAATTTTAGCCTTGTTTTTTTTTAATATGCCAAACTGTGCTTGTCGAGGTGCAATTTGTTTTTAATTTTTCACTTTCTGAGACATATCTTATAAAAAGACTTCCCCCAAAATGTTTTCAATTGCTTGCTGGCATTTATTTAATTCTTTGGACATTTGTTAAAATGCTCTAGAAGGTTTATACTCACTTCTGGTTTGGCTTTCAAAGGCCCAGGACAGGTGTGGACATCAACCAGCTCTAGGCATCACTGCAAGATACGTCCTTCCTTTCAGTCTGTCCACCTGCTTCCACAATCCCTCTAATGTAGTATGGTTCTGTCTCGGGATATGCTTCTGCCTTCATCCTCATCGGGAAAAGGCTTTCTTAAGGAGATTTTGTCATCAGCTGCATTCAGGTGAAATCCAAATCAGCGGTTCTCCAATCGGACAGGCCATCTACATTTATTGTTATACCGAAATCCTCCTCTATTCCAATGTGTTTGAGTTGCAATGCCCGTCAAACTCTCCCTGTGTAGCATAATTTTATGTGGCAATTTTCAATTGGGCCGTGCCTGTCATTGTTTCCCTTCACTTTCTCACACCCCTGAGGATTCCCCTCTTTGCTTAGATTGGCCCATTGAATTATTTATATTATAAGGAGGTGTGCAAGCAATAAGTGGAGCCCTCCCATTACAAATGAAAAAATCAAAAGTCGTTTGAAATATATATTAACCTGATAATTTATGGTATGAACCAGTGTCTTTAATACAAATTGTATATTCAGATTTGCAAGAATATTCATAATTCAGAGACATCTTTTAAGTTTCGGTGGCTTTATCACAACATAGTTATTTAAATATGCCTATTCATTAATAATTCAAACATTGTAATTATCCTTTTTATAAGTCTCTTCTTCTGAATTACAATCTATCATTTGTTCTCAAATCTGACAAATGGTACAAAAATTGGAGCCAACATGTAGTCACCATTTATTTTCTATAAAAGCATCATTTGTTGCACATTCATACTGTACACTTTAGTTTTAGGTTATAACTTTCTAGCAATCATGAACAAAATGCCATTTTAATAGGATACTTAAATTGAGCAGAGACATTCTGCATGAGGCAATTTGGCAGGGTCTGCTCAAGGCATCTGTTATGTGAAGTTGTCATTACTAGCTGACCTTTCACACATCAATCTCTTAGAAGAACGGCCTTACAGGGACACATAAAGAATAGCCCATGCAAATCCTGAGTTCGGAATGGATTTTGGCCAATGTCCATGTATTTTACACAAATGTTTTTGTCCTGCAAGTACACGCAGATATGCCATTTTCCTCTATAATGCTTTAATTGTTTTTGATTTGATTTAGTTGCAAATGCAACTTTACAAATGTAATTTCATAAAATCTTGTCAAAACATTCAACAATATATTATTAATTGCTCTCAACAGTACAATACATTTAATTTGCTATCTACACTTATAAAAATACAAAATCAAGACGTGTCATTGTTTGTTAGTTTATTTTCATCAAAATGTATACAAAGTTTATTTTATGCTTGGGTCAAAGCTCATCATCTCAAATTCGTCCATCAACCATATGTTTGCAACGTTTTAGAATGTTTCTAAAATATGGCTCTGTTCTTCTTGAGCCTTGTTCATATATACTTTCAAGGGTTCGATTATTCCTAATCTTACCAAATATCTAATGATCGCTAAATGTAATGATATATGTTGAGCAAGACACATTATAGCCCACATGTTATCTTGATTAAGTAAAGTATACTATTTAAAATGTTGCATAAATAATTCCCTCTTTACAGTTTCAGGTGCCCTCTATTTGTAAGCATGTTTCCCAAAATGATAAAAGCAGGACATCACAATGTATAGAACAACATAGCACCAATGTCACCATTTAATAGAGAGAAAATGTAATCAAAGCCTTCTCCTTGGTCTGCATACGTAAAGAAAGCAGTCCTCGGGGCAGGGGCGTCTACTGCGTACATGAGGTAAACACGAACAGGAGACTCATGATTATCCTTGGGGGGGGGAGCACTGTCAAGGTGGTGATTGTCAGGTTTTTTTTTTGTGTAAAGTAGACATTCCATAACTGCCAACCTTTATGAGACATCACAATAACGCCATGTCAGTGTCACCGTGCTATGAAAGGAAGAGGGGCACGTTTTTGTAGCTGCACAAAAGAAAGAGACATTGGTTTCATTTCTGGCAGGCACTCAAGATGAAACTAATCATGAATGAAAAGAGCTCGGTTAGTACACTCTTTTGTTGGAGCCCAAATGTTGCTTTCAAGGGGGAAGAGAGCAGCATTGATTTAAAAGCTCCATACAATGACGGAACTTACACCATTTGAGAAAGGCAACTTTATAGGCGTTCCTTAAGCGTTTACCTAATGGTGAGCCTTTTCAAGCATATGTGTACTGAATTAGCAACGTTGAAGTGAGAAGTCCAAAATGCTCCAGAAGCGTACATGAGCATTTTAACAAAGGTATCATCTAGTGCTTTAAACTGGGGTGTGCTTGATTCTCGGCCCCACAAATTGTGCAGATAGTTCCCGACATTCTACAATGATTTTCAAACTCTCCAAGTTGGTTATGTTGTAAATAAAGGTCCGCTATATTGGTTGAGGTGTTAACGTTTGTGGGTGGCGATATTAGCAGACATTTATTTTTTAGAGTTCAGCCATACATGCAGGGAGATCATATTTTTTTTTCTTTCGCTAGCCACTTTTTCAAAATATATATACATACAAAGGCAGGCACAAAATAATAAAATACAATCTGGACATACCGTTTACACAATGAAATATGTAGCTATTGTACCACCACATATGATATACTAAAGATAAAAGTAAAAATAGGCCTCATTCACATTAAATGGGGATGTTCAATGTGAGCTTCTATGTTCTCTCCCCTAGAATTAATTGTGTTTAGTTCATGTTTACCACATTCGTTTCTCACTTGGAAACCTCGTTGCTCTCCCCTCTGCCACAAAAGCCACAACAAACTTATCTCTCGCATCATATAATCGGTCATCCAACTCACGACAAGTGTGATCTTCCTAATCCACCAGGGTGGATTTCTTGCACTGAGTGCATTGCTTTACCCCACAAAAATTCATTTTCAGTACTGTGAGTGGCCATTCCCACACGCCATCTCCCTGCTGTCCCTCTGCATCACTGTAAACCCCACTCCCACCTGAACCACCTCAAAAATCCTCGTTTCACACTAGTCCTCTAAGTCCTCTGATATATATTGTATTGCCACCACCTCTGTTGTTGAATTCAGACTGCTGGCTTACAAACACAATTAGTATTTGGTTTACAGAGAACTACTTTCCATTTAACAAATAAAGAGCATCCGTAGAAAAAAAAAAAAAAGCATTGTCAAACAGCACCATTGCTAGCATTGTTAGATGGGCACTTGATGTTGATAGTTCCCGACATTCTACAATGATTTCCAAACTCTCCAAGTTGGTTATGTTGTAAATAAAGGTCCGCTATATTGGTTGAAGTGTTAATGTTTGTGGGTGGCGATATTAGCAGACATTTATTTTTTAGAGTTCAGCCATACATGCAGGGAGATCATTATTATTATTTTTTTTTCGCTAGCCACTTTTTCAAAATATATATACATACAAAGACAGGCACAAAATAATAAAATATAATCTGACTGCTGGCTTACACACAAAATTAGTATTGTGTTTACAGATAACTACTTTCCATTTAACAAATAAAGAGCATCCGTAGGAAAAAAAAAAAGCATTGTCAAACAGCACCATTGCTAGCATTGTTAGATGGGCACTTGATGTTGATAGTTCCCGTCATTCTACAATGATTTCCAAACTCTCCAAGTTGGTTATGTTGTAAATAAAGGTCCGCTATATTGGTTGAGGTGTGTTGGGTGTCCTGACCCACGTTTGGACTATCATGCTGCAACATTTGGTGCTGTGGGCTTAGAAAATCCAAGATGGCCAAAAAGCCCACAAGTGCGCCACAATCCAGGAGAACCACGCAGTTTGTGCGCCCACCAAAATGGTTACCTAACTTGCCACCCACCAGTGTAAAGAAAGATCTTTGTTAACAAAATCCACTGTTACTGATGTCAAAAAGTTGCTGAAATCGTGGCTCACCGGACCACTTTAAAGATTCAACCCTTTTGTGGGGTTCCACATAACCATCTTACTGTAAGGAGCCCCATCAAAACAATGTTAAGCAAGGATTTACTACCATGTAAGAACCATTCCTGTTTAGAATGCATTAATCCAAGAAAGATCCCAAAATTGCATGCAGTACCAACAAAATCCTCAAGGCGGCGCTAGCGGTCTAAACTCTGACAGGAGAACTGAGTGCAGTTGCTGACAAAGGGATTTGACTCAGCTGACTTCAAAGGCTGCATTTTAATTAAAAATTAGCCACATGCTGTTCCCAGAGGCCTGAAGCCTGGGAAACCCTCTCACCTCTAGAGATTCACACCAGGAGTTAGAATCTCACATGACCTCTTGATTGATAGAAGGCAGACTGGCTGGGAGCCTCCTGGAGACCACACAATAGGCTCTTGCAATTGAATAGGATATGTTGATTTTGACTGTTTCCTGTCAACAAAGGCCTGCCTGCCAGAAGACACATGTGACTGACCCACCCAAGTCTTGGAGGCGGACTCCAACACTCTGAGAACTGAATTGAAAGCAAAATATATATTTTACAGAAACACTGATAACTCTTTGTAATCAAATGACAGAAATGTATAACTTTGAGAGCCTTAATTTAAAAAATGTACCTTCAATTCAAGCCCAAACTCCAATTTGTGTGATGTTCTGGGGGCAAACTAGCAGTTAAGAGGGTATTACTTAAAATGTCTGCATGTGAAAAGTCTGATACTTCATCAATCAATGCCTGCATGCCTTGCACACATTTGGGTAAATGTGAGTAAGAATCTGATATTGGTAACTTGACCAAAAAGTGAAATATGTTGCCAATTCTGAATGCAAGCTCCCAGGAAGAGCAGATTTGGACAGGGTATACCTCCTGTGATATGTGATGGGTGCATGTAATTTTAAACAAATGTGTACCTGTGCAAATATGTCTTTTGGGTCAAAATATAGATTGTGTGTAATTTGACAGGGGTGGGTTCTCTGTATCATAAACAGACCTCATCATGATGACACTTCATTTCATTCCCCCAATCAAGGGGAAGAGGAGGAAGTGGCCAATGACAAGTGGAGAGGGGTAGAGCCTAGTGATGCTGCACACACACCCATTTTCAAAACACATAAAAGCAGACAGTCAGGACAGATAGGGACATTCAAATCCATTTGCTGCGGGACGCTCTGCCAGGAAAATCCATACTTTACCTCCCTCAACCTTCAGAGAGCCAACATAGAGACTTCAATCTATCCACATCCAGAGATCCAGACTTCAAATCTATCAATATCCAGTCCCAGAGGCAGAGCAGAGCTGACCCAGACCACTGTTAGCAGAACCAGAGAGCTGACCCAGATCACTGTGAAGTGCCGAGACCAGACCAGAGTCCAGTCTAAAACCTGACCAGATCTGTGGCGAGGCCCATTTATTTCAAAAATATATTGTGAGTACCTAGCCGAACTGTGTAGAACCAATCTCTTAGTTAAAATAATATAATTCAATCTATTTTAATCTAACCAGAACTGTCTCCTAGAAGTTGTACCTTGTCATTTTGCAAAACTGTCACTTGTCACTTTGAATTTTAACATTCCAAATCCGAAAAACTACCTTTATTTAATCGCTCATATCTCCGTGACCGTTTGTCCTAGAGACTTGCAGTAACTTTCCTCTGAAAGCTGGGAATCTTGGCTTTCCAACGAACCTAGAAGCGCATTCCTACCCCCGGTACTTTTGCCGCAATCGCGAAAAACGCATGCACGAATTTTACCGCAATTTGAAAATTCCTCCACGTGTGAAAACAGCAGATTCTTGCTAGAACTGTTAGAAAGTCGTTTGCAACCTGCCAATCATTCCTAGAACATTGATAAAGTAAGCCTGAACTAATTTAAACCAACTAATCGTCAACCTGAACCTCTAGAGGGAATTAAAAGCATTTTAGCATATTTTTCACTTAATTGCCAGCACATATAAAAGCATTTTGGGCCTGTGTTTCAAACTTCTGTAGTCTAAGCTTGCTGGGGTGAACTGAATTACATTTGATTGCATTTCTGAGAACTGTGTGCTTTCCTTCCATTTCCTTGCATTGCATAAAGGGGGGAGGGGATTGCCAGAGAAAAGTGATTACATTGTTTTGTTGAAATCATATTGAGTATTTTCTGTATTGCATTTTTCATTCAACATTACATCCATCTGAACTTATATAAAGTATTCTCTACCACCTTATTCTTCTGTTCCTATTCACAAGTGTGCTAGTGCCAGACTATCCATTATTGATTACTGATCAGATTAAGTGTGATATCCAATTATTAATTTATTATAAAGTGTGATATATATATATATATTGTTTAAATTCTCAAATAAACCTTTTAACTTGCAAAACAGAACTACTTCTTGGCTCAGTGGGGTCAGGGGGATTCCAAGAGAGGGGTGTTATATAGGGGTAGTCATCCAGAATGCATGAACTGGACATAAAGATATATCAATAAGGGTTTCCATTCAGTATCCCAGACTAGGCATTGACTTAGCTGTAGTGTTGAATTGAATCCTCTTACAAATTGGGGGCTCGTCCGGGATTTTTGGGTTAGATCTACCATTTGTGCAGATTAATACAGTGTGCCAACTGACCAGATACACATATCCGGTCGGATCACCACGCTGTGTTACGCTGTAAAGCACTCCTCAAAGGAACGCTCTAAGGAAAAGGACTGTTTTGCAAAAATAAAATACAAACTTCTGTAAGTCAGGAAGGAACTCAAATCTCTAGAATGACAACCTTAGTAGACATGAAAATAGCCAGAGAGCACTTCTTACATAAGTTATTTGTGAGAGGTGAGTGGACTCATCAGGACCAGACGGTCTGGTTGCAAGCAATCACACCCCAGATCACGGAAACAGGGTCAGATAATGGAGAGACCAGGGTCCCTTACATGTGGCCCTGAGTGAACTATATATGTCCTCTAAGGCCAAGGATGAGCACAACAAGATTGCCAGGGTAGCGGCATATTTATATTTACATATGGGAGCCATGCAGGACAAATGTGCTGTAGGCCAAGATCTGGCGAGTAGGCAACTGCTGGCATTACAGAAGACCCAATCTGATCTGGACTCTTCTGAGCAGAGGCTGCAGAGGATCCAGGAGTCAGAAAATGATAGTAGGCAGTATATCATTAAAATAAAGGAGGACATGGATATACTGCAACAGGAAAAGGCTTACCAGGATACTAGATTTCTGGCCCTGCAGAAGGAACACCAAGAAGGTTTGGACTCCCTACTGCAGAGCCAGAAAAAGCTGGAGCAACAGTTAGACTTCAATAGGGTATGTGCTGAGCAGGTAGTCACCCTGCAAAGCCACCTAGATAGGGAGAAGGAAGAGAGCAATAAACTGATTCTGAAAGACCTGGATACCCAGGCAGAGGTTGATCAGGAGCGCCAGAAATCTGGTGCCTTCCAAAGGCAAAGGGACGACCTGACGGTACAGATGCAGACTCTTAGTCAGGAAAGGGACACCTTAGGCCAGGAAGTCTGCCACTTAAAAAGAAAAATGGAAGAAAATCACCTGGCCCACCAGGGACTGGGTGACCTCCAAAAAGAACACCAGAACTTGTTAGAGCACACCAGGAGGGTGGAGGATGCTCTAGCAAGAAAGGAGCAGGCCAATAGGGAGACAGCTCAGGAGGTAACCCTCCTGCAGCAAAGACTGGCCCAGTGCTCCAGGACCAATCAGGAGGCACAGAGAGAGAATGAGGCTCTCTGCCAGCACAATGATAGACTCCAACAACAGGTAGCGATGCAGGAGAGACTGATAGAGTCTAGTAAGGCCTTAACTGAGGAACTGAAGGCGCAGGCTCTTGCATTGCAACAGGGAGCAGGGGCGGATAGAGATGAGGTTCGCTGGGAAAGAGAAACTCCTGAGCATAACACCAGGAGCCCTAGGACCAGAGGCCTTTATCTCTCTCAGTCCCTGGACTCTGCCACCCCCATGTCCCCTGGTGCACATGAGCACAGGGCCACAGGGATGGCAGATTACTATCCAGCCAGAAGCATGGGGCTCATAGGCCAGTACCACCCAGGAATGGAGGGGCTGGCATCCGGGTATGGGCACCCAAGCACAGTGCAATTTGATGGGGAACCCCAGGAGAGTAGGCCCATTAAGGGCATCCTGAAAACCTCTCCCCAGTTAGGTCAGTGGGGGGGGGTACCCATCAAATCCTGGCAGCAAGGAGGGATCTGAAGACTCCTCTGAGCGGTACAGGACACAGGAGACCAGGTCCCCACATTCTGCCAGCCATTCCCAGGCTCGCAGAATCCGGGAAAACCTGGAAGAACAGACGGGAACCTCTGGGAGCAGTGCCTCTGAGTCAGAAGATGAATGGACCCAGGGTTACCCGGGCCAAAAGGGCCAATAAGACAAAAAGGGCATTGCTTAAGGACCCCTTAAAGCAGATTAAGGCAATCAGGAGCGTCATCACGCCTTATCATAAGAACGACAAGTATTCTGTTTGGGAGCACTTAGAGTTGTTTGAGCAAATGATGGAGACTTTCCATTTGAAGGACAGCCAAAACTGTATTCAATATGTAAAGTGGACCTTCTCCCCGGAATACTCCAGTTTCTTTGTGGGGCTGGAGGACCAAAATCATTTAAGATGGTCCACCTATAAGGCGGCCATCTTGAAACATTTTTCTACTCATAGAAATCCTCAAGAGGCTCGCAAGGCAGCCTACAATTTACAATGTGGGGAGGATCAGGCCCCACAAGAATTTGTGCAGGAGTTAAAGCGTGCTTTTGCACAGACCACAAGAAGGGTGCGCACGGATAGCAGAGAATTTATTAATACGTTTTTCCATGCCTTGCCCAAATACATAATGACCCAGCTCGTGAGGGATTTTCACGAGAAAAGATCTTTAGACTGGGTCATTGAACAGGCGACCCGGATCTATGAGGTGCAGAAGACAATAGAAAATAAAAATAATGCACAAAAAAACCCCAAGGCCAACAACACCCCTGCTGCTGCCAAGGTGGCAGAGGTAAAGGTCACCCCCGTTTTAGAGTTGGAGATGGGGGGGCCTAAAAACCTACCTGCACCTAATAATGCTAGGCCCAGAAGGTCCTCGGGCCAGTCACAGACAGGGAGCCAGGGAGACAGCCCCACAAATGGGGTCCCTCGCTCTCCTGATTATGTAAGTCCCCGTTACAAGGGAAATCGACCCATCCTGGGTTATGTGTGGACTCCTCCAGCCCAAGGGGGGGATCCAGCCAAGCACCTAACCCAGGGAACTTCCCTCCTAACTTCCCACCGGAGGGCAGAAATTCTCCAAATCCTGGGCAGAACTTTTTCCCCAGGTATCCACCCAACTTCCAACCCCAAAATCCTCCACCCTTCTTTCCCCAATTCCCTGAGCCCAGACAACCAAATCCGGGAGAGGGGAGGCCAAGGGTGGAGGGGTATCCAAATCTTCCCAACCAGGGGTACTACCAAAGAAGGGATAGCTACCCTTCCCGGGATCAGCCCAGGGGAGAAAACAGGGCCCCGTATCAGCCTGAGCGGGTTTCCCAGTTAGAGCGCCAGGTTCAAAACATGGCACGGGATCTGGGTCACATACTGAGGGCTCAGCAGAACCCTCAGATCGGCATGCCGGCGCAGAACGCACCCAACTCTGGACCTGGTGCTCCAGAACAATGACGGGGGCAGCACCCCGATAACTCACCGGTCCCCAGGGAGGAGGCAAAAAGGGAAGGGGGGTGTAAAGCCTTGGAGGAAGCTTCCTTCCTCACTTGTAAACAGCCCCTGGAAACCCAGGAACCGGAAACAAAATCTCTTGCCCCTGAAAGTCTGCCTCCTAAGGAGCAGAGGGGGGGGTAGGAGAAACAAAAGACCCAAACAGACTCAGTTTGAGGAGGAGGTACAGATCTTCCAATTTGAGGGAGAGGGATCCTCAGAGGATCCTGGGAAAAGGATCTTCTCCTTCAGAGAGGGGGGAACTCCTCCCAAAGAAAAATGGGTCCCTAGGGATGCATATCCAGACTGGGGAGATGGGGAGACTGAGCTACCGCCGCCCACCATCTCATCCCAGAACCAACAGCAAGAAAATCCCCTGGTTCAAACCCATCCTGGTGACTGCCTCCAAAAGGGGGGGGGCGGCCCAGAACCGGAGCCAGGGGAACCCACAATGGCTCTGATCTCCAGTTGCCAACTTTTTCTTTCAGATTCCCAAGGCTCTCCACAGAATTCTGCCCAAATCTCTTCGCTAGCGATGTCCAACACCAGAAAGTTAGCCCACCAGTTGTCCAAAAATGTGCATTATCTGTGCCCCCTTGAGGAGAAGGAGGGAAGATACTATGCCCCGGTACAAGTACAGGGGCAGGGTACAATTTTGGCACTGGTGGACACTGGATCTCAAGCTACCCTTCTGTCTAGAAGGGCCTTTGACGAACTGAATGCAGGAAGGGGAGATAATTACCAAATTCCTCTCACCTCTCTTCCTGGACAACTGCAGAACTTTGACGGGAAGGAAATTCCCGTTGAGGGGACTGCAGACTTGGACATTAAGATCGGGCGACACAAGGTGAAACACCCGGTCATAGTAGTGACTCCAGAGGGCACCCCTTGTTTACTGGGGAATGACCTCCTGAGGAGGTTGTCACCCTTAATAGATTGCGTAAACAAGGTCCTCTGGACCCAGACTAGCCGACCAATAAAATTAAAACAGAGTGTCAACCATGTTAGTTTAAACGGCACCTGCCACATGGTTGAACAAAAATCTGACCAAGTAGAATTTCACTTCCAGAATAACCAAATTCCAGACGTGACAGTAATAGCAGTAGGACAACAGACTGGTGATGGGGGGTCCTCTCTATTTCTGAAAATCAACCTTCCTTCCAGTTTAAGGTGGTATTCCACACTGGAAGGAAACACCCTGAAATTCTTCACTAATCCACAATCAGAAACTCCCACTCCTATAGTCCAGAAAGATGTGAAATCAGCTCAGAGCCTGGCTGATATTCAGCAAATTGGAGAGCAGTTGTTCATCCCTGTTCAGTTAAATGATGGGAAGGACTCTGTTCTCGCTCGAGTGTGTGTGAACAACGGTAAGAGCTTCATCAGCGAAGCCATGTTCCGCCAACTCCCAAAAGATCCAGCCATTCCCACATTCAAACTGATAGACAAATGGGAAATGGACCTGGAAGCACCTGATTCCAAACAGCTCCTGCCAAGCAGGTGTATGCTCAAAATCTCCATTGGCAACAAGAGCATAGTCCATAATTGTTGGGTCGTGCGAGACGTCACTGCCGCCTTTTACTTAGGCAGTGACATTCTCAATCGCTTTGCCATTAGTTTGGACCTAATAAAGTTCAAAGCTTGGTCCCGATTAGCGGATAATCCCATGGGCTTTGATGATCCAGAAAAAGCATTTAGGTCAGCTCAATTGCTACCTTATGCAGTTGAAATTCAGATCAAAGAGGAAGTCACCATCCCAGAAAGGACCCGACAATTCTCCCTGGAATTGAAAGTTAAAAGAGGACAATATCTGAAAAACCCTGATGCTTACATACATCTAAATGCTTCTCTCCAACTGCAAGGGTTAGGGGTAAACCCAACTCCATTAGTCAACATAGAACATGACACCATTCCAATAGAGGTGGATAACAGCGACTTAAAGAGTATTACTCTAGCCGCAGGCACCATTATTGGAATGGCGGTTGATGACCGACATTTTTCCATAGATTTAGGTAATGAACTGTTAGGGCCAATCCCCAAGGACTGCTTTGACAGTGACAGTGATGACAATACAACACCAGACAGGATTTTTACCCGGCATGGGGGGAACTTCCTGGTGTACACTTCTTGCCCTTATGGTAAGGAAGATGTGACTTGTGACTTCAGGAGGGATGAGGTGATTTTCCAGGTCCATGAGGGCTGCCTTTGCCACCTGAAGCCTCCAGTCCAAATCAGCACTCTGACCAGGGACTTCTCCACCCAGCTGGAGGAGGCCGCTGAAATAGCCAAACCAGAAGTCTTTCCAGGCTTCAGGCAGATGGTGGAAAAGAGAGTCAACCTAGCTGATGCCTGTGTGACTCTGGAACAAAAGCAAAAGTTGAAACAAGTTTTCTTGGATTTCCAAGATCTCTTTGCGGTATACTCATATGACTGTGGTCGCACCGACTTCCACACAACAACAATCCCCACGGACCCTGGCATGACTCCAGTGTTTGTGAAGCAATATCGCTTGCCTCTCGCATCAATGGAGTCCCTTACTGAAATAATTAAGAACCTTGAGTCCAGGGGAATAATCCGTCCCATCCACAGCACCTTCAATAATCCGGTGCTGGGAATATTAAAGCCAAACGGCCAGTGGAGACTCTGCGCTGACCTTAGGGAGCTCAACAAACGGGTCCATACTTCCCGATGGCCTCTTCCTTACATTGACCAAGGGCTGGCCCAGATTCAGGGGTCACAGGTATTCACTGCAATAGACCTGACCAATGGATACTGGACCGTGCCGGTCAGTAGGGAGCACCAATACAAGCTGGCTTTTACCTTTGGGGGCCAGCAGTATACATGGACCCGGACTCCTTTCGGATACCTCAACTCCAGCAATGAATTCAACATTTTTCTACATAAGGCCATGCCCGACCTGGGTGCGAGGGGTAACCTGGCTTATGTAGATGATGTCCTCATCAAAAGTTCATCTGTGGAGGAACACATAGCGGAGATCCGTTATGTTCTGACCCAGTTGAGGGCCGCCGGTGCAAAACTTTCCTTTCAGAAAGCACAGTGGTGTCGAACCCGTGTTAATTTCTTGGGGCATGAGATTACTCCTCAGGGTCTCTGTCCCCAGTAAAAGAAAGTGGAAGCCCTCCAAAAACTGAAAGACCCCACAACTCTGCGGGAACTAAGGAGCCTCCTTGGACTGACTAATTACAGCAGAAAGTTCATTGAGGGCTACGCAGAGATCACCAGACCCCTGATTCATCTCCTGAAGGGGGGGACAAGTGGGAATGGGGTCCAGAACAAGCCGAGGCAGTAAGACAACTCAAAAGAAGCCTCTCACAAGCGCCCTGCCTAGCTTACCCTGTCAGAAACAAGGAGTTCTTCCTGGAGACGGGGTTCTCTAATACGTGCTTGACGGCAGTATTATACCAAAAGCATGACAAGGTCAATAAAGTAATCTCCTATGCGAGCAAAACTTTATCCTCTGTGGAGGAAAAATTCAACGATTGTGAGAAGGCACTCCTGGCAACGGTGTGGGCATTGAAGAATTACCACCCGTTTATCCAGGGGGAACACATCATAGTGGAGACTCCACACCAGCCTCTGCAATATCTCCAAAGTGACAGAATCCGGGCCGGAAATGTGAGTAATTCCCGAATTACTTCCTGGATTCTGTCAATGCAAGGCTTTCCTGTGGAGGTCAGATATGGCCAAAACAAGAAGAGTCCCCTCGCGCAAGGTCTGGCTGACTTGCATGATTGTGCCAGAGAAAATTGTCTCGAGGACGAAAGTCTAAAAATAAAGGACAACATGGAGGCATACCTTAATTCCCCCCACAAATTCTTTGAAGAAGACAAGTGTGAGGGAATGCCCACTGTATATGTGGATGGATGCTCTTACCATGTTGACAACGACGGGGAGAAAGAACTGGTGGCCGGCGTAGGGAATGCATGGGTGAATGAGTCCCCAGAACCCTCCGCTGGATACAAAATTGGTCCCCGAAGTAGTCAGGTGGCAGAATTGATGGCTGTGCATCAGGCCATCCTCACTGCTGTCCAGCATCAACTCCACGAACTGGTCATAATCACAGATTCGGATTATGTACGGAACGGGTTCGTGGAGCACCTGGTTAATTGGAAAGCCAGAGGCATGTTATGTGCTAACAACAAACCCTTGAAACATGGGAAGTTGATCCAAAACATTGATGATCTGGTCAACTCGAATGAGATGACCATCTATTGGAAGAAGATCAAGGGTCATTCCAAAGTAGAGGGACCAGACAAAACTGGAAATGACTTAGCTGATCAGCTGGCCAAAACCGGGGCCATCCAAGGGGATCTAATTGAGATTGAGTCCCTGTTGGGGGAAATCCAGGTCACTGCTATCACTAGGTCCCAGACAAATGCTCACAACGACCTTTCAATTGCACAATGGAGTAAGGAGACCCCTGATGCTGATTTGATTACCGCTCAGAAGGGGGATCCAATAATTGGTACATTTTACCAGCACATTGAGGACCCTGAGAACTTTCCCCTGACGGATACCGATTACATTGGGAAAGAGGACCTAAGAGTGTTGATGAAATGTCCAAAAATGTTCCGAATCCAAGACGGTTTGCTGGTAAGGAAATCCAAAGCTGGCCACGATCAGTGGGTGGTTCCTACCTCATTCCGAAGCCTGATATTAAGTCACGCCCATGATGCGGCCACCGGCAGTCATAGGGGGTTTCACACAACATTGGAAATCTTAAGAGAGGTTGCATACTGGCCACACATGGGGAAGGACCTCGACCAATACTTGAAGGGGTGTCTTTTGTGTGCACAATTTCAGCCATCATCCCTCACGCACCGTGCGCCTCTCCAAAAGAGGGGGATGACACTGCCATGGTCAGATTTGCAAATCGACTTTGTAGGCCCCGTGATTCGCTCTGCTAGGGGGAATAAGTACATGTTGACTGTGACATGCTTGTTTACCAAGTGGGTGGAATGTCTCCCAGCCCCAAATTGCAAGGCAGAAACCGCAGCTGCCTTGATGATTAACCACATCTTTTCCCATTTTGGTCTACCTCAAAGGATTGAGTCAGACAGGGGTAGCCACTTCACCAGTGAAGTAATGACAAAGATGTGGGAGATACTGGGGGTCAAAAGGAAGTTGCATATTGCTTACCGGCCAGCTTCTTCTGGGGCAGTAGAGAGATATAACCGAACCATTGTGAGCATATTAAAAAAGTTTGTGGCGGATTCTGGGCCAAGTTGGGATATCCGATTACCTCTGGTCCTAATGGCCATCAGATCTACCCCTTCATCTGCAACCAAAATGTCACCATTCGAGTTGATGACTGGGCGCAAGATGGTGCTTCCTCAGCATTTGCTCTACAGGACCCAAGAGCAGACACTGATAAATGCCTCCACAACTCATGAGTATGTGGAGAATTTAAGGAAACACCTTCAACATGCTTTTGCTTATGCTCAGCGGAATCTAGAAAGATCAGCTGATAGCATGAAGACC
Organism: Ambystoma mexicanum; assembly: GCF_040938575.1. Classification (NCBI taxonomy): domain Eukaryota; kingdom Metazoa; phylum Chordata; class Amphibia; order Caudata; family Ambystomatidae; genus Ambystoma; species Ambystoma mexicanum. The sequence goes on along the minus strand of NC_090937.1, from coordinate 1,063,876,750 downwards.
CACTATGACCTGAAAACTTCCAGGAAGGAATATCAGGTGGGGGACCGGGTCTATCTATACAATTTCCAAAGGAACCAGGCCAAACAGCGAACATTTTTGCCTACATGGAAGGGACCCTTTGAGGTTACAGACAAAATCTCCCCTGTGGCCTACAAGATCCGCATCACCAAAGGCGGTTTGCCAGAGGGGGAAGACAAGTGGGTCCACATTAACCAGTTGAAGTGTTGCCATCCCAGGCACACTCTGCAACAACTGGAGGAATCCTCTGGAATCCTAGAGGGTACTGTCTCAGATTAATTCAGTTCTAACTTAAAATATCCTACTTATCGCCTATCAAATTCTGAGTTTCTCAATGTGGGTGTTTTCATTTTTGAATGCAAAAAGAAATGTGCATGTTCATATGTTTTGACTATAAATGTATATGCCACCCCACTATATCAATGGTGGGGGAAAAATGTCTATGAATAGGTATTGCCGCTCTTCCTTTGTCGTCCTAGGAGAAAGAAAACCTGGAGACGGGCCAAGGAGGACGATCCTGAGACCGGAAGCAGAGACGCAAGGGGCGCGGGGTACCGCCCAATATTCCCATCAGGACCGGCGAGGAGAACCGATCGATCAGTACTGGATGGAGGAAAAGATGCTGAACTGTGCCATTTGCAGAATTGGAAGAACATTATGCGGACAGACCAGTGCGTGGGTCAAAACCCTTGTGCACCTGACTCCCCATCGACTCAAATTCAAAGGGCAGTCACGTGGGGGGACTTGTTGGGTGTCCTGACCCACGTTTGGGCTATCATGCTGCAACATTTGGTGCTGTGGGCTTAGAAAATCCAAGATGGCCAAAAAGCCCACAAGTGCGCCAGAATCCAGGAGAACCACGCAGTTTGTGCGCACACCAAAATGGTTACCTAACTTGCCACCCACCAGTGTAAAGAAAGATCTTTGTTAACAAAATCCACTATAACTGATGTCAAAAAGTTACTGAAATCGTGGCTCACCGGACCACTTTAAAGATTCAACCCTTTTGTGGGGTTCCACATAACCATCTTACTGTAAGGAGCCCCATCAAAACAATGTTAAGCAAGGATTTACTACCATGTAAGAACCATTCCTGTTTAGAATGCATTAATCCAAGAAAGATCCCAAAATTGCATGCAGTACCAAAAAAATCCTCAAGGCGGCGCTAGCGGTCTAAACTCTGACAGGAGAACTGAGTGCAGTTGCTGACAAAGGGATTTGACTCAGCTGACTTCAAAGGCTGCATTTTAATTAAAAATTAGCCACATGCTGTTCCCAGATGCCTGAAGCCTGGGAAACCCTCTCACCTCTAGAGATTCACACCAGGAGTTAGAATCTCACATGACCTCTTGATTGATAGAAGGCAGACTGGCTGGGAGCCTCCTGGAGACCACACAATAGGCTCTTGCAATTGAATAGGATATGTTGATTTTGACTGTTTCCTGTCAACAAAGGCCTGCCTGCCAGAAGACACATGTGACTGACCCACCCAAGTCTTGGAGGCGGACTCCAACACTCTGAGAACTGAATTGAAAGCAAAATATATATTTTACAGAAACACTGATAACTCTTTGTAATCAAATGACAGAAATGTATAACTTTGAGAGCCTTAATTTAAAAAATGTACCTTCAATTCAAGCCCAAACTCCAATTTGTGTGATGTTCTGGGGGCAAACTAGCAGTTAAGAGGGTATTACTTAAAATGTCTGCATGTGAAAAGTCTGATACTTCATCAATCAATGCCTGCATGCCTTGCACACATTTGGGTAAATTTGAGTAAGAATCTGATATTGGTAACTTGACCAAAAAGTGAAATATGTTGCCATTTCTGAATGCAAGCTCCCAGGAAGAGCAGATTTGGACAGGGTATACCTCCTGTGATATGTGATGGGTGCATGTAATTTTAAACAAATGTGTACCTGTGCAAATATGTCTTTTGGGTCAAAATATAGATTGTGTGTAATTTGACAGGGGTGGGTTCTCTGTATCATAAACAGACCTCATCATGATGACACTTCATTTCATTCCCCCAATCAAGGGGAAGAGGAGGAAGTGGCCAATGACAAGTGGAGAGGGGTAGAGCCTAGTGATGCTGCACACACACCCATTTTCAAAACACATAAAAGCAGACAGTCAGGACAGATAGGGACTTTCAAATCCATTTGCTGCGGGACGCTCTGCCGGGAAAATTTATACTTTACCTCCCTCAACCTTCAGAGAGCCAACATAGAGACTTCAATCTATCCACATCCAGAGATCCAGACTTCAAATCTATCAATATCCAGAACCAGAGGCAGAGCAGAGCTGACCCAGACCACTGTTAGCAGAACCAGAAAGCTGACCCAGATCACTGTGAAGTGCCGAGACCAGACCAGAGTCCAGTCTAAAACCTGACCAGATCCGTGGCGAGGCCCATTTATTTCAAAAATATATTGTGAGTACCTAGCCGAACTGTGTAGAACCAATCTCTTAGTTAAAATAATATAATTCAATCTATTTTAATCTAACCAGAACTGTCTCCTAGAAGTTGTACCTTGTCATTTTGCAAAACTGTCACTTGTCACTTTGAATTTTAACATTCCAAATCTGAAAAACTACCTTTATTTAATCGCTCATATCTCCGTGACCGTTTGTCCTAGAGACTTGCAGTAACTTTCCTCTGAAAGCTGGGAATCTTGGCTTTTCAACGAACCTAGAACCGCATTCCTACCGCAATCGCGAAAAACGCACGCGCGAATTTTACCGCAATTTCAAAATTCCTCCACGTGTGAAAACAGCAGCTTCTTGCTAGAACTGTTAGAAAGTCGTTTGCAACCAGCCAATCATTCCTAGAACAGTGCTAAAGTAAGCCTGAACTAATTTAAACCAACTAATCCTCAACCTGAACCTCTAGAGGGAATTAAAAGCATTTTAGCATATTTTTCACTTCATTGCCAGCACATATAAAAGCATTTTGGGCCTGTGTTTCAAACTTCTGTAGTCTAAGATTGCTGGGGTGAACTGAATTACATTTGATTGCATTTCTGAGAACTGTGTGCTTTCCTTCCATTTCCTTGCATTGCATAAAGGGGGGAGGGGATTGCCAGAGAAAAGTGATTACATTGTTTTGTTGAAATCATATTGAGTATTTTCTGTATTGCATTTTTCATTCAACATTACATCCATCTGAACTTATATAAAGGATTCTCTACCACCTTATTCTTCTGTTCCTATTCACAAGTGTGCTAGTGCCAGACTATCCATTATTGATTACTGATCAGATTAAGTGTGATATCCAATTATTAATTTATTATAAAGTGTGATATATATCTATATTGTTTAAATTCTCAAATAAACCTTTTAACTTGCAAAACAGAACTACTTCTTGGCTCAGTGGGGTCAGGGGGATTCCAAGAGAGGGGTGTTATATAGGGGTAGTCATCCAGAACGCATGAACTGGACATAAAGATATATCAATAAGGGTTTCCATTCAGTATCCCAGACTAGGCATTGACTTAGCTGTAGTGTTGAATTGAATCCTCTTACAGGTGTTAATGTTTGTGGGTGGCGATATTAGCAGACATTTATTTTTTAGAGTTCAGCCATACATGCAGGGAGATCATAATTTTTTTTTTTTTCGCTAGCCACTTTTTCAAAATATATATACATACAAAGGCAGGCACAAAATAATGGCTAGCATTGTTAGATGGGCACTTGATGTTACAGCCACCATATCTATGACATAGTTAATATGGATAGAGCAGAGATTTTTTTTTAATTGTTATCATTATTAGGGTATTTATTGGAATGGTCTAGATAGATGAGATTGAAACAAGAAATCGATAAGTGCATTGGAAAAGTGAATCAATTATATGAGTATGTCTGAGGAATTTATGCCATATTAAACAAGCAGAGCAGACTGATGTGAACATGACCAAGAAGGACCGGATTCAATGTTCAGTTTAGCAAGGACTAGATGGTTAATCCAGAAAACATTTAAATGTAATGAACAATCAGCAGAAACACATTCTCTACACGTTTGTCTGCTTGTCTAGTCTCCAGCAACATGTGTGGGAAGAAGGCTTATTTATTTAATTTCAGTTATTTTGTCAAATATTTAAATTGTATGAGGATGGATGCATAAACAAAGGACCCATGTGTTGGGTGCCATCGTTATTACATATTTATTCATGTGAAGTTTTTGAATAGCGCCAGATGGCCACATTATCACACGTTTAGGTAAAGCGTACTATGAAAATAAACAAAATGTTGATATGAATATAGTTGTTTTTTTGCTCGGCAAGGAATAAGCCATATCCAGAATATATATGCCATTGTGAATGATGGAATGAACTGACAAGGAATGGCAAATTAGCCACGTCTTCAAATTGACCATGGTTCCAATGCTCTGATAACAAATGAGTCTTAAGTCCTCTCCAGAATTTAAAATAGTAATTATGAAGCACAAGAATTTGAAAGATCATATTCAACATAGTATACAGCCTCACAGTTTGAGAACAATCCTGCAACACAATTGGGCCTATGGGTGGAGACAACTAGGACGTCCTGGAATCGCCATTTGGCCCAGAGAGGCTAACTAATACCATTCCACACACTGACATGTTGACTTAATTTTGTGCCATCTGATTTTCTAATGTTGCATTGCCTGCAAGCACATTGTATTTATTTTTAAGAATCCAGTAATGAAGAGTTACCAACAGTATCAAGGTGATCATGAGAGCCATAGCCATTAGGGCCGTAATCCACTGAAGTCAATGTCAATGGTGGAAGACTTTCCTTATGACCACGTTAATTTGATAAGTGAAAGTCACTTCATTATTAAAGGTTTCTATATTTCAGTATGGGTTGGGCACAGGGACCAATAGCTAGAGGCCCGTTGAATGGGAGGTTGGTTAGGTTGTTTACTTCTAGGAGTAGGTTAACTAGTTTGGATTGGTTGGGTCAGTGCTCATAATTGTACATCCAAACATGCACATTTAACATAAATGATACAGCTCCTTTCGCTCATTGACACCGAAATGAAGATGTAGGCATGTCTGGATATTCCCTTCAAATTATACCTGCAAAAGATTGAGGGCGCTCTTTCAGAGGATATCACTTTTATAAATGTAACCATGTTGCAGGAATCAATTCTGCTATTATCTCGAGCCAAACTTATTTATTTATTGTGTGTGGTACAGTTTAACAAACTGTTCACATGTCGTATAAAAAGAGAAACCAGCGAGGGATGAAGATAGTGTGGCAGCTTTGGGAGCTACATAACAATATATCTGAACAGCTCTCAGGTCAAGTGGTACCAACCCTCTTTTGGACTCTGGTCAGGCTTGGCTAGGGAAGATGGGGAAAAGGATGGGAAATGTGTAGTGGTATCAGAACTCAGCTTGAACGCAGAATATTATCTTTGTGTCCATCAGGATGACAGATTGATTTTATTCTGTCTTAAGTGCAATATATCTTTTACATGCTCCTTGGTTATAATTGTTATTTTGAAATGATATGTGCCTTTTGGAGAGTGGGAGGACTGAGCAGGTTCTTGTGAAACGTTTGCATAAGATGGGTGGAATTTGATGATTGTGACCTCCGTGTACTGTTTAATGATCCTCCCGGCCTTTGTTTTGTTTTGTTCCTCCTGATTGCCATTTGCATTTGTTGTGCTATGGTACTTTCTGCATGATTAATACAAAGATTTAAATAAAAAAAAAGAATCATAACATTTCACATAGACAAAAAAACAAATGAAAAGCCATATATTATATTACATTATTAATTAATAAAATCATATGGAATTTCACTGTTTACACATTCATAACAAAACACAAAATATATTAATATATATTTTAATTTGAAAATTGATAAAATGGGGGTCATTACGACGCAGGCGGTAACCATGGCGCTAGTTGCGCCATGGTTGCCGCCGGTATTTTACCGATTCTGCCATTGATAAATTTGGCAATTACCGCTTCATTCCAAGGTTGGCGTGGCGGTAATTCCCCATTTACCATTGGCCCTTCCCCATTCCCATTTTTGCCCATAAGCTCAATGGGAATGGGGAAGGCGGCAATTACAGTACCGCAAATTGTGGTACCGTAATTACCTTCAACGTCCCTTTGCGGGTCCCTACATTAACGGCTGGTACAGACCAGCCATTAAGGTTGGGACCCACAAAGGGACCTCGTAGTAAGGCGTTAAGGGGTTAACGGCGCCGCAACCTTTTACAGCGCTGTTAACCCCTTAACGCCTGGGTCGTAATGAGGCCCAATGTCTTTATTCCTATCTCTAAGATAGATGTCGCCAATCTTTTGCAATAATTGTATTACAACAATTAGATATGATATGATATGAGTTGGTATTTATAATGCACCTTTACACATTAGTCATGGGAGGACAACTTAGGGGCAACACATTTGTCTTGGAAGCAAGTTCGATCCCTGGGTCCGCACATAGAAAATACCCATTACAATTACACAAGTGTTTCTAGACACCACAACGAGATGAGACAGAGGAATGACACAACAAATGAGCTTACTAGGCCTTGTGACATTCAGATCATGCAGTGCAGGGGAGAGGGTGTGGGGAGAAGTTCAGAGAAAGAGTATGAGAGGAAATGCATTCAGGGCAGCCAGGCTCTGAGTAAGTGTGGGGATGGTAGAGGACTGCATGGTTGCAGTCCCAGACTGGAAGTGCTAAGTAGGCCAGAAGGCAGTGCAGGGTGTCTGTTCAAGGAGGGTGTGGTCCCTGTGTGACTCTGAGGGCAACCATGCCACCAGTCAGGGTGAGCAGATAGGTAGATCAGCAGGGGAGAGGGAGAGAGAAGGAAGAAGAGAAGAGGAAGGACTTGAGCAACTTCTGGAACTTCAGTTAATCCAGCGCAAGTCTGAGAGCGGCACAGAGGCCATTCCAGAGGGAGGCACCTGCAGGGGAGGGAGATATACCCCCACTCTCTGTTTGGAGAAGTGTTGGAAGTTGCTTAGCAGAAGGCTCTAGAAGGAAGGTAGATATTTAGGAAGAGAGTGTTGGATATAGAGAGGGCCATGGCCCCAGTAAACCCTGTGGATGAAGCAGAGGCACTTGAACTTGATCCTCACAATCAAAGGGAGCCAGTGGAGAGATTTCAGAGCTGGAGAGACAGGGCTTGAGGCAAAGGATAAGTCTAGCAGTCCTGTTCTGGATTAGTTGCAGCTGGAGGTGGACCTTCTTGGGAAGGTCCATGATGTGTGGGGTGAAGGAGAGAGTGGAGTCGAAGATCCAGCGTTTTTTGCCTCTCAGGAGAGTGAGGGGACGAGGCCCAAGGAGGGGGGAAGAGGGAGAGAGGTAAAGCGGGAGCAGGGGTCCCAATGAGAAGGTTCACTGTCTTAACTTGCATTAAGACAGAGGTCTTTAGAGTTGCAACATCCCTGAATAGAGTATAGACAGTCAGGAATGAGCGAATAGAGAGAGGAGACCGAGCATAGCCTAAAAGAGAGCTGAGTGTCATATGCGTAACACTTTAAGTTGGAGAAGACCATAGAGATCAGGTGGGCCGGGGGGGGCAGATAGACATTGAAGGGCCATGGTGAGAGGTTAGAGCCCTGGGGAACACCACATGTGGAAATAGAGGTGGTGGAGAGAAAGGACACAAGGTGGACCTCCGAGGAAGTAGGTCAGCCATGCCAGAGCCTGTCCAGGGATGCTAAGGTTCACACTGAGACAGTTGATCAGGGTAGTGTGATTGACCATGTCAAAGGCAAAAGAGAGGTTAAGGAGGATGAGGAGAGAGTGAGTGCTGGAGTCAAGGTTGGAGAGCAAATCTTCACAGGAGTTTAGAAGAGCAGCTCCTGTGCCTCCGGCTGATCTGAAGCCAGATTGATGGTCATGGAGATAACCAGCAGATTCAGTGTTGAGGTTTAGCTGAGAGATTGACAATTTCTCAAGAAGTTTGCCCAGGAAAGGAGTGATAGAGTTAAGGCGGTAGCTGTTTGGGCAGGAAGGATCAGCAGAAGGCTTTTTCAGGAGGGGGTGCACAAGGGAGTTCCTGAGAAGAGAGGGGAATGATCAAGTGACAAAGGAATGCTTTCAGAAATCGGCCAAGGCTGGAGCAAGAGAACCAATGTTGTCCTGAAAGGTTCCGGAGGAGCGGGGGAGCACCTGTTTGGATGAAACTTTCATAGACCGGACTTGTCTAGAAACATCATCAGGTGTTATAAGAGAGCAGGAGAAGTCAAAGTGAGGAGAGGGAAGAGTGGCTGGAGGTGGCCTGAGAGCGCTAGAGGGAGAGAGATCAGGAGAGAGGGGTAGTGTGGACAGGATGTCCTGGTTTTAGTGGTGAAATGAGGGCCAAACAGAAGCCTGGTTAGGAACAGGAGAGGTAGAGACTGCAGCCTGATTGGCAGCTCCTTGCAGATTTTGCTATGCTAGAGTCCACAGAGATGCAGGTTTAAATGTGAACCCTCTTCTTGGAGAAGACGGAGAGTCAGTATTGCCTTTGGAGCAGGTGGCAGGCCAGTTTGTCAGAGGATGTGTCTGAAGCCCTGCACTTCTGCTCGGCCGCTCTGCACCAGCATTTCAGAGCAGCCAAGTCAGAGTCATACAAAGAATTTCACATGGAGGCAGGCTTCAGATGGATCTTCCTGACAGGGGCTAGGATATCAAGAGCATTGGAGATAGAGAGATGAAGGTTGGAGAGGGATGTGTCAGAGTGGGAGTCAATCAGATGGGTTGGAGGAGGAGAGAAAGTAGAGACAAAAGTGGCACGTGACACTCACTTCATAGATTGAATGACCACAGAGGAAGGCGGCAGTGCTAGGGTATGTTTTGCCAAGATGCCAGACAGTTTCAGGTGAGAGGAAAGGAGAAAGTGGTCAGTCCGGGAGAGGTGAGAGGGTTAGAGAGGGGGATGTCTGAGGAGATGAGAACATCCATGGTGTGTCCAGCTGCATTTGTCAGACCAGAGGGAATAATCGAGAGGGAGAGAGAGTTGCAAAGGTTGCGGAAAGGCCCAGAGTGGTGAGAGGGGTCCAAGTGTATGTGGAAATCCTAGAGAAAGGTAACCTTAGAAGTAGAGGCAAGGACAGAGGAGGATAAATCACCCCTTTCAGAGAGGAAGAGGGCAACCTGGCCAGGTAGCCTATAGATGGTGGCCAGATTCAGAGAGAGGCCAGGAGATATAGAGAGCCTGCTGACCAGGCATTCAAGGGAAAGCCTGGGTGGGAATGATAGAGGCAGGGACCCACTCAGGAAAGATCTAGGCCACTCCCCCTCTGGGCAGGGTTGTCCTGGGTTCAGGGCAGATTTTGTAGCCCTCAGGGAGGAAAGTGTCAAAACTCATAGCAGAGCTGGCATGAACCAAGTCTCTGTGAGAGCGAGAACATGCAGATCAATGTCTTCGAGGGGGTGGCAGATGTCAGAGGAGTGTTTGACAGCCAAACGAGTGTTGAGAATATGTGTTGAGCTACGTGGACCAGGTTGCCACATTTGAAAGACTTCTGGGTTAGTATACAGGAGAGAGGTACAACCAGTGTAGGAGACAGAGGGGACCAAGAAAGGGCAGCAGTAGAAGGAAGGGGCAGATGTCCTAGAAAGGAGGAAGGAGAGGGCACCAGCGAGGAGGCAGTGGAGGAGGAGGTGAGTGGCAGATGAGCCCGAGCGGTAGAAGAGGAAGGTGGCAGAGGATCCAGAGAGGTGGTAGAGTTAGCGCTAGGTGGGAAAGGGCCCAGAGAGGAGGCAGAGGGGAGAGCTGCAGAGGAGGTATCAGAGGTGGAAGGGAGTGGTAGAGCAGGTAGAGGAGGAAGATGGATGATGGGCCAGGGAGGTGGTAGATAGAGTAGCAAGAGAACAGAGGAAGTTGATAAGACATATGAGATGAATATCCAGGAGAAGGAGGTTGGGCTGAATGCCCTGGACCATGGCGGGTTATTTAGATAGACATTAATTATGGTTTTGGAGGACCGGAAGGATACCAAGAGGACCTCCCATCTTGTTCCACCATTTATTGGAGATTAAGAGAAAGGAGAGAGAACAACAACCATATGTAGGGTCCATATGTCAGGAGAGGGAACTACAAAGAAGATTTTGTTAATAATCTGTCTGGAGAAGGCACTGGTGTGGGTGTCAGCGATGGGAAGGCCTGGATTGGAGACCACAATGTCCTTCTTGAACTTCTTGCTTCCATACTTCAAGAGAGGGATAGGATAGGTGATAGAAAAGTAGTTAGAGAAGATGGTGAGACCGAGAGCACCAGAGAGGGGTGTAGGTAGAAAGGAGAGGAAAAAGTGAGAGGGTGAAGAGGGAGGAGAGGAAGCACAGCACAGAGCTACACCACATAGTATTCACTGTGTGGGAAAATACCTGGGGGGGCAACACAGAGGGAGGCACAGTAAGGAATGAAACAGAGAGGCACAAGCACATACACTCAACAGTTGGAACAAACATGCAGGGGAAAGGACAGAAGCGGCAGATACTGGGAGCAGCAGGACTGGGGTGGCAAGTGAACAACAACCAACAGTAGCACAAGTTCACACACAGATGAGCAGGGACCTAGAAGGGAGTACAAATGCCTAATGGGCACAGACAATGCCAACAGGAAACACAGAGGTGGGCCTTAGGGAGGGAAAAGGGACTCAGAAGCACAACAGAAGCAGAATGTAAAGTACAACGAACAGTAAACTAGCAAAAACATGCAGGGAGAGGAACTTAGAGAGGTACAAAGGCCTAGATGGCACCATTGAAGCAACGTGAAGTAACAACACAGGAACAAGCATCTAGAGGGAGAAAAACACAAACGAAACAGCAGGAAATACAAAGTGAGGCAACCGTGAGAGAGGAAGCCTATTGGTTGTGCAGAGACAGTGTATATTTGATGGCTACTTAGACTGCAGCCACAATTAATTAGATTTCGTAATTGTTAATGATGGTACGAATAAAACAAAATATCTAGCACAGAGGCCTACCAATAAGTCAAAAGATGTTTTATGAACTCACTAGAAGTGTTATCTCTGCAAATATAGCAGATTGGCCATTGTTTGGAGATCTTGTGCCTAGGACCCAGTACCGATAAGCAGGGACAAAGGTTCCTACGCAATAACAAACAGGTTCTACTTAATTTGGGAGATGGGAACATCAGCAAATATTCTTGAGACTGCTTATATATATTTACGATAGGGTAATGCTTACTGAAATATTTGTACGTCTAGCAGATGCTGCCAGGTTTTCAATATAATCCCAGCTCTTAACCTTTCTTCGATTCCTCAAATAACACTGGGTACATAAGAGCCATACTTAAAGAAAATCATTTTTTTTTTTAAACCAGTTATCAATGACCTCATTAAGGTGCTATCAAATGAACATATAATAACTGCGACAAATTTACAAACTTAGTGGCAGGTCAGTTTGTAATATAATTTTAAAATAAAATAGTAGAATTTTTAGCTTAGCCATTTCCTCAATGGAGGTAATGCCCAGCCCAAACCTGATCACACAGGTGCTAACAATTCCAGGGCCTTTCTCCAAAATGTATTATCTAGAGTAGTGAGCTTTGTAATATTGCTCAACGGCTGGGATTCAATCCCATATAAAAGCCCCTTAATAAAACTCTTCCTATAAACCAATAGGAGGCCTTCATAAATTAAAGTGCTTATTACCCAAATCACTTATTCTAACTAATTTTTGTGGAAAGATCGTTCAACTATGTTCAAAATCTTTGGTTTATATGTGTTCCGCTGATATTAGGATAACTAAATAAGGATAATACAACTTTCAATACGTTTATCTTGGATATGCCAATGTGTGGGTTTATGTAGCCTGCTCTTATGAAACATCATGGTCTTTTCTATTGGTGGCATTAATCGGAAAGAAATGTTCCTGAGGCATTTCCTCAGTAATTCCTCAAGCAAGCAAGCGTTTCATGGCTACATCTGTGTGATCCATAAGGACAACTATATCCAAGCCATTGGACATGTTTGCTTGCTATTTAGGGTGGAAAGCCATTGGATCAAGCCACAGGTCGGAAATGTAAATCTTGGAAATCAATGCTACTGAAACACAGCGCTGCTTAAAGGCACTGTTAGCAGGAATGGATTCAGAAAGAGTACTATGGATTCTGAAAGAATACTATGGCTATCAAGGCTAATTTGGAATTCATACCTCGAGCCACACACATTTTGAAGAGTGGATGCTGGTGGCCGCGCAATAAACATTACTATATGAGCCGGCCCTGGCCAGAGCATCATTTGCAGTGCCACACATCAACCTGAAGTGCTCGGGCCATCTTTGTGGATATGGTGATTTTTTTGGGCTTCATGCACTTACTCATCACATCACTTTCGCCCAACAAATGTACACTCTATTCTCGAAGTGCATGTGAATGCGCACATCACAAATGCACACAGTCAGATGTGCATTTTTGCAAGAGACAGGTATTTGTGTACATTTACAAGTGTGTCCCAAATCCACAAATGAAATGCTCTTTGAAATGTACGAGAAGAAGTCACGTTCCACTTTGCCTATTTGGATTCGGCACAAGGTTATATGCAATACAAAACAATGCATTTTCTTTTAAATGGAACAGTAGCAGTATAAATCACTGCTGTCGCACTTGCATTTCTATCCTTCAAATAGTGATAGAAATGCTTTTTTAAAAAACATTTTACAATGACGGATCCTCTTAGGGCCAGTCTTTGTAAAATACACTCCTAGCACCCACCTAGGTACTGGGAGCCTGTCACACAGTACTGTCAGGAGAACTGTCCTGGCGTTAATTTGTGCAAGGGGGCTATCCATCAATTTATATGCACTGCCACAAAGTCAACTTTCTGTATATGATGACCTGCGCTATTCTAATATTAACGCAAATTAAAAAGGCACATCCTTTGCGCTTTTCAAATTTGCGTTCATTTTAATGCCCCTATTGTTTCATTTCCTTAGATACCAGTAATACTAAATTGTAATATACTGGTACAGTGTCCTAGAATTCAGTATTACCAAAAAGCCCAGTCCAATGCTCATACCTAAATGAGCAGCTTGAAATTTGATTCAAATATTTTGGGTCTCAAATCCAAATGATTTGAATTGAAGGAATCTAGACTTCGCTCTTTTCAAGTGGAGGCCACGGTGATGATATTACTCACTACCATGCAGAATAAACTTCTTGCGATGTGGCATGGCTCCTATGTAATCACAGAAGTGGTTGCCCCCTTAACCTACATAGTCCAATAAGTGGACCAGTGTAAACCTTCCATTCTGCATCATGGTAAGAAAACAGCAGCCCACAATTACTACTGCTATCTGCCAATGACATCAGAGAAACAATGCTGCCAATCAAACCTAATGGGGAAACCATGCCAGTGGGGATGTCCATGACCGATCACCAAGAATTCACTCAGTTGATTGAAGAGTCGGCTGATGTATTTTCCCAGAGGTCTGGAAATGTGCAGGGAGTTGTCCTTAAAATCCAGACACTGCTAAGAAGAATGATACAGCTCAGGCCTTATCAACTACCTGAGAGCAGAAAACAAACCCCACTGCTCTATGGGTATAGTTAGGGACAGAGCTCGTCTTTGTCTTGGATACCTTCAGTTATATCACTGGTGGAGCAGTTTTGGATAGACTGCACATGCAGCAGAGATCCAAACGTTAATTGTTATCATTGTTCAAGAGCCCAAAGATGAATCAAAGAATGAGAGGGGTTCCCCATTCCATATAAAGGCAAAATGTTTCAAATCATTGGTACAAAGCAAGCCTGTTCTAAGGGGTTGAACCCAGGTTGTTGTAACAAGCGTCCTTTGCATTATGACATCACAATCAGAGAACCTTGCCTGCAGGAAAGGGAGGGGACAGGAAAAGCACATTAACAGAAACCAAGTCAGTGGAACTCTTCTATCAGCCCACTTCTCCTCTCTGGCAACTCTGAATACACCCACCTCCCAAGTCTGTTAACTTCAAAGGAAATCCAGTGGTCAGCACATTAGTAGGAGAGTAGGTTTGTTGTGTCTGTGCTGATTCCGAAGCACTGGTTCTTGGGAGACCTCCTGGGGGAGGCTCCTGTAACCTGGGGGAAGATGTTGCTATTCTTGCACAGTGATCAAATAGGCAGCATCCTGTCCATTGTTACACATAATAATAATAATTTTGCATTTATATAGCGCTGCGAACCCTCAGGCATCTGAGCGCTGCTTACCCATGGTGTGTGGTGCTCATTTATCGACCTCGGAAGGATGAAAGGCTGAGTTTGCCCCTGCTGGGGGATATGAACCTGCATCAGCAGACTCTGCACAGATGGCAAAGCAAGCGTTATACTAGCAGTGCTCTCTAACTGGCTAGACATAGCAGATATAGAGACAGTCAGGCCAGACACCAATATATATATATGCCCCTCTGCCCTGTGCCCCCTCCAACTTTGAATGTATGCGCTAATACGCAAATTCATTGCATGATGGCGTGATTGCGGCTGGGCGGTGTTGTGCTCGCATGCTGCTGTGCCCGAGGCCGAGCCCGCCACGGCAAGCCCACCCGGGGCGGACCGCGCGGCCCATAGGGCAGGATTTGGCCGTGCAGGCCCGCGGCAAAGCAATGCGAGCGGGAGTGGGCGCGGCTTAGGAATCTGATTAGTAACGGTAAAACGCCCCGCGGCTGCAGACTAGGTCCTCCGACAAAGGCTGCAGCCGCGGGGCGCTTACCATTGCTATGTGAGATTCACACAGCGGCTCGCATTGCATCGCGGCCCCGTGGCGGGCCTGCGTGTGATTCTGATTAGTAACGGTAAAATGCCCCGCGGCTGCATATTAGGTCCTCCGACCAAGGCTGCAGCCGCGGGGCGCTTACCATTACTATGTGAGATTCACACAGCCGCTCGCATTGCCTCGCGGGCCTGCGGCCTGCAGTGCCAGCTGAGCTGAGGCCGCCCCACGGGCCTGCGGCCCGTAGGGTGGGGCAGCGCAGCAGCCTGGATTTCGCCATGCAGGTCCGCGGCGGGGCCGCGAAGCAATGCGAGAGAGCGGATGTGTTTATCGTGGTAAACAAAAACGCCCCCCCGCGGCTGCAGACTAGGTCCTTAATGACTTGTATCATGCTGTGACGGCCAATATAACTGCAATATGTCTTGTATACTATACCTCCATAGAGCTCCAACCTCAGGCTTTAATATAAAGGGCTTAGCTGCCAATATTTAGTGAGCTAATATTTACTGGGATATGTGCCTGATTCTTGCATGTAGCTTCAACCTCCATGTCTCAATCTAAAGTGTCTAGCTTCCAATATTTACTAGTATATTTCCAGGATTGTTGCCTACAGTGCTAAACTCCATGCCCCAATGTAAGGTGGTGCCTCCCGAGCTGCTAATATTTACTAGGATATGCATAAATGTCCCTGATTATTGCCTACAGCACCAACCTCCATGCCTCAATGTAAAGTGCCTTTGCTGCTAATATTTACTAGTATATGTGATATATATCACAGACTCTAGCCTAGATTGCGCACATCCATGCCTCAATGGAAAGTGCCCGAATGGCAATACTTACTGGGGTATCGTATATATCATATGTCCCTGAATCTACCCTAGATTGCCAACCTACATGCTTTAACGGGTAGGTCCTAGCTGCCAATGTTTACTGAGATATGTCCCGAATTCTACCTAGATCGCCAACCTCCAAGCCTGAATGTAAAGTGCCAAGCTGATGACCCTAGGAGTAAGGAATGAAAAGAGGACATGGCCAGGTCAGATTTAAACATTTTATGGGCTTTTATGAGCGAATAGAGACAACCATGCACACTATTGCTCTTGTAGTTATTTAATATATTATTTATTTGTACTTTATTTAGTAACTGCTATTTGCCTTTGTTTTGCTCATATATTGCAATTTGCACTTTACTATAGCAGCTTAGCAATGGTGATCCCAACCAGCTTTTGGCAAAGTTGTAATAGAATCTGGATTTACCATGACATTTTGTGAAATGTTATACAGAATATCTTTCCATGTAAGGCTAAATACTGTGGCTGGTAGAATATTAATTACTTCAAACAAACACATTTCAATAGCATCTGACAGTCTATTCAATTGATATAGATTCAATGCCTTCTCTACCTCCTTTTCTAAGTTTAAAATGAAAGCCAAACATGGCACCTTGTACTTTCTTGTTTGGTTCTGTTCTATTTCCAATATCTTTATTTATTCTTAGTGTGTTTATTTATTATTTATTCAGTATGAGGTTAAATAAAAGAGTGTTTTTGAGGATGTCTCAGATTTGTAATTACTGCAACATCTGTTAACTTTCATTCAATCAAACCTAATGTTTTAAATACAGTATTATTTTTCCTAGTGTACGTAAAAACAGAAAGATACTCTCTGTGAGTCTCACAAGTGAGCCCACTCAGAGCCATTTGGGAAAAAGGGCGGTGGGTGGGTGTGGGCGGTGGGGGGTCATTCTACAAAATTGACAAATAAGATAACATCCACAGGTTTGCAACTATTTTATCAAATGCATTATCACTTCGAGGACAGCAAGTATGGTCCAGACGTCTAACAAGTGTAGTCTAGTACTTAAAGGTGTGTCAAATGCACTCTTTTGCCTCTGGGGTTACTGGAATGCTGGAACCAGTACACCTACCATAACAAGTGTTTTCCAACTTTAAAGCATTATACTTTCTCAACCCGTGTGTGCCCTTCCCCATCCATCCCACTGCTAGCCTGTGACAGCAGTTGCTTGTGCAGCGCCAAACATGTGACATGAAGCAGCAGCAGTGTGATGGGCTGGTGGTGGGCCGACATTATGGGGCCAATATTTTTTGGGGACTGGCACTTATTTTTTTGCAAATTAAGCACTGGATTAAACCTTCTAGTACTACAGATTAAGGAGTTACTGCAGCTGTGCAAGGCATCTTTATTGAGCATAAAGATTCACCAAAAGGATGTTCACTGGATGGTCTTAAATACCACAATCCAACATCCTGATTTGATGTTGTGTGCCTCATTCTTCAATATGCTTCATATGTTTCATCTTTTAGCAGGACTTGTGATTCCTTAAGGCAGCTGATGGTTAACAGTGGACATGTGTTTATGTTTAACTCTCTCTTATCCCTCAGTTGTTAATAGATATACCACAAAAAGGTTAAACATTCAGTCTATTTTTACATGCTTTATATGTTCAGGCACCCCCCTTCCTATCCCACTGCTAACATGTTGTGATGCACTTTTTCATTTAGTTACGTAAAATAGTTTTGTGGGACAGATTGGACCCTCTCGCTTTGGATTTCACCATGGTTTTATGATGTCTATACCTTCCCAGAATATATTTTCAGCCATCCAAATGTTGTGATTCAGGGAAAATGGTGAAAGCTGTCATTTCTTTACCACAAGTGCAAAGTATTTTGACTATTAATCATTTCCAAAACCTTGTGTTCAAGAAGGAGCAAATATGTTTGAAGCTTTGTAGAACGTTAGCACGTTACTTGCTTTACTCTCCTCTCACATACTCTCTCTAAACTCCTCTACTCGAGTCACCTCTAGCTAAACGTTTAGCTGTTGACTTACAGGTTTCGACCACAATGCATCTCGTTCATTGTCTTTCCCGCCGCCATTTGTAGCTACTTTGTGATAAAGCAGCATGCTGCTGTGAACAGAATAATCTGTGGCTCTTTGAAGCTCCATAATTTGCCAGCACACCTCTTAATGTTTTACATTTAGTAGCAACTGTATCACCATTCTTAGTCTTCTGTCACTTTTAAAAGGAACATATAAAGGCGCTGACAGCATCATATCTCAGCAATGAACAGCAGATGCACTGTGTAGAAAACCTATTTCAATGTTGTTGCATACCCCCGTTGTAACGTAATGCACTTGTACTTTGCTGAGACACATCAAAGAGTCCACTATTACCTTCCTTACAAATATATAATCAGCCTCATTACAAGGGTGGCGGCCACGGTATGATTGGTGCCAGTAAGGCACCGGCACTGTTCATACCGGGCCGCCCATTACGAGTTCTCCTCACGGGTTCCTGACAGCCCGCCAGGTCTTACCTGGGGGACTGTGCGGCACCCGTAAGCAGAACTCGTGATTGCACTGGCACAGTTATCAACGGTACCGGTGCAACCATGCGCCCCACCCACATCTTGTCCTATTGGACAGAATGGAGATCAGGGGCTCGGCATTACCGCCACTCATCTCGTAATAGGCCGGTTATTGCCCAATCGGGGGAGGCGGTGCCGCCATGCTCGTAATGAGGCCCAATGTTTTATTATGTATTTTTCTGTATGCCCATACCCTTAGTTGCATAAGCATGAGTACAAAACAAAAAAAATACATCAAAACCCCTTTTAAAAGTGGGCATAACATGATATAATTGCCAAAAAAGGCCCCCTTCTTGCATGAAATAATCATTAATTGTTCTAAAATGCACCATATGTTATCATTAGAATTTGACTCTCTGGGGGATAAGGGGGTATTTTGGGTGACTGAGAGCATGATATAAAGTCATGACCAACATAAAAAGTAATTTATTGTGACTCTGGGTCCGATTTACAAAAGCGTTTTTGAATGGGAAATCCCCATTGGAAAATGCTTTGTAAATCAGACCCAATGTGTTCAGGCTGAAACGCAAATGCTTGAAATGGCTCCCGACTCACCGAATTACACCCACTGACTCTCCCTCGGCTGTCATCTCCTCCAAACTGCTTTAAGTGATTTGGCTCCATCCTCTTCCCTGCTTTTTCCCTGCTTGTTCCCGCCTCAGTAGCCACCTTCCCAAACCCTGCACCACTCTTAGCCTTCCCTACCGCCCATGAAACCCTCCCCATCCCCCATCCCACCTTTTGTCCTCTAACCACACTCACTGGTCCCACCACCATGCTCTCCTCTTCCCCCTGGTGGCCAGATCCTCTCCCTACAATCGAGATGATATACGCTGGTCATAGATGCAGATGTTTCGGTGGGTCGGTGGGTGATACATCCATGGAATGAGGTTCGGCAGAGATGGATTTGGTGACTCCCTCTTTGCGGAATGTGATAAATTCTATGTATTTCATTCATTAGGATTAATATCCTTTGTTCAGCTATTCCGTTCCAAGCATAACCATACCTGTTAATACTCAGCTTTGAGGACTATGTAGCATACCTTATAAGTGTATGACTCAAAAACATTGACGCATGGCAATTGTTTCAACGAGTGCACACATGAATGAACTGTCATGGAACTATATATTAGCTAACATTACCTATCAATGTCTCCACTATTTTGTCTCAGGCTGATTATAACACAACCTGGTTACCTATCCACGGCACAACTACAATGCTATGACCAGTGCACCAAACAGGCACATGCCTTCCGCTGGATTTTATGAGTAAACACCTAATCAGACAGACACTCAAAAAGTACTGCATGACACATGCATCACCGTTTCTTCAGGACAGGTTGTGAAAGTACCGTCTCCCAAACAGTGCCTCTCCTAAGCCATTTTTGTAAATGTTTCAGTCTGGAAAGAACCCACAAACTTTCACAAAATATATGAATGGAAGTCGAAGCTGTCTTAAGATTCCACTCTGTATAAAATATAACGTCTAGCTGTGAAACCACGTTAGTGTTCTTAAAAACGTGTGTTGTATTTGCATGGCCTCCTCTTTGCACACACTCCGAGTGGCTATATTGGGACCTTTGTCAATCACATGTCTACTTTATCCGCTATTTTCTTTTCGGACCTGAATCACAGAATGATCGCATTCCACCTTCTGAACAAGGTACGGATTTCGATATTTTTTCTAAAGACTATTTGTTCCCAACATTGTGAGCATGAGATTACTTTTACGTCCAAAAAAATCACTTCAACATTTTTAGACATGTAATTTATATTACACTTAGTTCGACAACAGAGAGTCATGATTGTATCAATGGCACAGAGATGAGCATTGTGCATTTCACTGTTTTGTTTATTTTATAGCAGAAAGAAAACAATACCCCAATGATATCGTCTCAAGGCGGAAGGAATTGGTCAGAGGAGTAGTACAATGATTCCACACCAATCAAGTCACTTAAGATATTCCTGTGCAAAGCAGCATCCCCTTCTCTTGCTACTGTGCTGGAAAAGATAGGCTATGCTGAACATATTCATTTCTTTTGTGACATTATGAACAATTAGGGTTTGTAAAAAAACAAAATGTCCCTGAAGAGAAAGAGCACAATTGGCCTTCCCTGATGTAGCTATGAGCACGTTTTATGGAAGGGTTGTCCAGCTCAGGGTCTAGAAGGCCAGAATACTGACAGGTTTTCAGGATACCCCTCATTAATATTCATGCAGAAACATGTGCCTACATTTGGAATCATTGCATGAAAATCTATCTAATGAAAATGAATGAGGGGTATGCTGAAAACCCTGCATGGATCCAGCATTCGATGCCTGGAGTTGGACAACCCTTTGTTATGGGATGCTAATGACATCCAAGACTTAACGTTAACCTCTAAAGAATGGCAGGAACTAGGAACCTTAGATATATTAGATAACTAGAGGGTGACGTCCTAAGTATGTTTGAAAAGCGTGATTGGGCCTGCTCCTTCAAATGTATTTACATTCAGTTATAAAAGTTGGGATCAACTTTCAAATTGAGAAACCCCAATCTAAATGCAAAAGCACTAAAGACTAAAATGATCAATTGACACCGTTTTGGAAGCAAGTCATCAATCTAGTACCAACTGCTTATAGAAAGTCAAGAATAAAACTGGATCTGCCATGAAACACATGGGGACAATACTTAGCAATGATGGGGACAGTGACATCATTTGGGGTGGCTAGCTCCTGGCCTGTGGGCAGTGACGTAGGGGGGCCCGGGTGACCCCCCACTGCCCCCTTGTGTTCCAGACCCAACAACTCCCATAAGCTTTGTTAACATTCTGACATAGCCCCTGCAATGTCGCTTAATGTGACACAGTCCATTATAACAACGCATGTCTGGCCCTCTTTTTTTTTCTTTACCTCCTGTCCTCTTTTGTTTATCTCGTTCTCCCTTTTCCACTCCCACCCCCACCCTTCCCTTCTGTGGGTGTAGGCAGAGAGAGCAACAGACATAAGCCCGCTATGGCTGCCTGCCTTTCCTTTGCTGACAGCCCACCTACTGTTCTATGGGAGAGTGGACGCTTCACCCAACTGCTCATAAAAAGCAGGATAAAGATACCAGCTGCCCTTCCGAAAACGTCTTCCTCAGTCCTTGGCTGCTGGCCTGCGAGATCCCCTCTCCTAAAATCTGCCAGACACAAGGTAAGTCCGGTTGTGGAAGTGTCAAATAAATCATTGGTTCCACTTTTTTTTTAAGTGTGTAACCTTAGTTTAAAGGATTTTTTTTGTTTTCCTTTCTCCAGAGCACACCATACAGCCAGCTGGGCTCGGCTGATCATGCACGGTCCGGCTCACAGTTCATCTGGGGCAGACAGCGTCCGTGCCTCTGCAGGCAGCAACCTAATGATCCCGCCAAAACATTTCTATTCTCAGCCGGAGACGCTTTCTCGTGCATGATGGGTCATTTCCAGCACCTATCACCTGGCACATCTGTGACATGTACAGTAAGCAACACAACAAAGAGACACGCCTTAATATCCATGACCTCTACTAGCATGACATGCAAAAATAGCTTGCTGTTATGCGTAGTGCAGTGTTCTTCACCTAGCGCATGGCGCCGTTCATTACACAGCTTCTTTTATCATGTGCCTTTAGGTGACGAGAGTACCTTGGTTGAAATTGATTTTTGATGTTAACAATATTTTGCATATTAGGACTTGTAGATTTCCCTTCCCGCAAAACTTCAGAAATGCTGCCAGTGGAATAACGTTCCTCATAGGTCTCGCCTGACTCTTAGTTTAATTAGTTTGCAACACAAATGAATTGCAATATTTAAATGGATCATCAAATCACCTGCTCTCCAAGATGCGCTTCCCATTAATGTAGACCAAGCTACCCTGTACACAGATTCTTTTTTCAATGCGCAATGCACGATGTGGACCCATGCACGTTACTTCTGTAGCTTAAATATGTGTGCATGGTTAGTTAACATGTTCGTACAATTTAGATTCACGTCGCTGTGTCTTCTTGTTGTTTTGGTAACATTTAAAAATCAGTCCCATTGACTGTTCATCACACTTGTGATTTCCTTTTGAGAAGGATGTTTCAAATATTGAAATACTGTTCTAATTAAAATATGGCTCATCTGCTGAATGTGACAATCAGCTAGTCTCAAAGTACTTCACTGACTGTAAACTAGTGCTGCACTAGTGCTGTCAAATATTTGCTGTCAAGTTCACACAGTTCTGTTTTTCTATAGCGCAAAGGCCACCTACCTGTCGTTCAAAGTGCTACGTTGAAAGTGGAATGGAGAAAGGTAAAGGGGCGGGAAGATCCAAAGACAGCGAGAAACAGGTAGGTCTGTAATGCTCCTTCACGTGATCAGGTTGGAGTTAAAGATGAGTAGGTAATGTTTTTGAGGCAAAGTTGGGCAGGTGGGCAGGTACTTAGTTTCATGCAAAGATGAGGTAATGAGTTACACACAGAGGACCCTTGATGATGTAGTGACTAATGCCAAAATTGTGCAATCTCAGGATGTGGTCTGTTGCCTAAGTGGCTGAGCTTGGAACCTGGATTCAATCCCGGCGTTAGCACATGACCAAAAGAAATGTGTGATTCTGGTCAAATCCCAAAGTGTGTGAACATGTCAATATATAAACTGTAATGGACATATGTAAACTTCAACAACACAGTTCTGTGCCTTGTGTTGTCCCAAGTACATTTTCCCATCTCACCAAGGTTTTCTGTATTTGAGTCCTCATCCACCTGTACATGCCATACTTTTGTATTTACAGTACCCAGTGTTCGAGATGCCCCTAACACACCAAAAAGTTCTCTTTAAGCACTCTGCTTCTCTTTGGAGCTAATACTATTGTGCTCTTATATAGAGAGCTTTATGCCTTATTTGTGAGTGCTTAACAGGTGAGCTATTCACCCAGATGCTGGCAACAAATTCCTAAAATTAAAGTAGTGTACCGGTAGTTGGAATATTTAAGCACATATTAGATGGCCTTCTATGTGTTTAGACAGAATCAATTACCTAGTGATTGGGAGTGGAAAAATCCCAAGGTTTTGCATCTGCATCTGTTCTGAACTCACATTCCTCTGAGCTCTTTGATTTACCAGAGCAGTGCTACGTGTGAAGGCAGGGTGAACACATGTGTGCTGAATACATACAGTGCAGCTGGACCGAGCTGCTGCATACCGAGTGCTCACGCAGCCAAACTGAAGCCTGCTGGAGTCTCGCCGCCATAATGGTTAGTGATATGGTGACCGTATTGTTCTTAGTGTACTGAGGAACAATGCTATGTGATGCCACTTCCTGTTTTGTCAAGGGGAGAAAGGTTGTCTGCCACCACTTCCCGTGATGTCACTTGGGGGTGGGACAAATGACATTACTTCCTGTGATATTATCAAATGTCAAGGGTCATGTCATGTCACTTCTGCTACCCCTGTCATTTTGGTGAAATGACGTCCCTGGCTGGGGATATCAGATCTATGGCAAGTAGCTGTTGCTTTACTGCACCCTATGGCAAAAATGTGTCTCATGGAAGAACCTGATGACATAAATATGTTTCTCACCTGCACAGAACTTAAGGCTTTTGGTAATCACTAAGTGGGAATCACTAAGTTATTTTCCATTGCAGATGTTGATTCAACGGATACAGGATAGTGACAATGTGGTTGCGCTTGGCTCTCTTGGGTATACCGGTAAAGTAGTGGGATCTGGAAAGAGACTGCATGAAGGTATTATATTATTTGAACCTTTTGGCAAGAATACCGTTGTGCAGCTTCGGCAAGAATGTAATGTGTGGCTTCTAGCAGTGAAAATGTTGGTGGCAGTGCATATAAACAGTATACTTGGGAAGGACTTGGGGCACACGCCACCATTCTGGGCCTCATTCTATATATACATCGCCTAATCATGATAAATAGAACTGGATAGAGAGTAATATTAAAACCAGGTGAAATCTAGTTTTACGATACGTAGGCCGTTGGTTGTTGGTAGATCACTCCTGGTAATGTGGAGAACTCAAACTCCAGAAAATATCGCAATTCACCAGATTGGCTGTTATCTTTGATGAGACAGGCATCAGGAAAAAAAAATATGAAGGAAAAAAATAAAGTCCTGAGTGAGTAAAGCACATGAGAAGCTTCCGGTCAAAAGCAGCATTCTCTTTTCCTTATCTTTTCCTTACCAATTGCAGGAAACATCTCAATGGCACCTGTGGAAGACACTTCATTTGGGCAAAACTGACAAAATCAAATAGGAAAGACCACTGAAAGCATCTGACACCTCACCACAAGCCTGTCTGCTTGAAACAGTAAAGCAAATTCAACATATTCAGGTAGGGAAGACATTGCAGAGATAATACTTGCCTCTATTCCAGTAATATAACCATGTCTCTCACTCATCTAACAAGGAGCAATTGAATGTCTAGAACATTCCGCTGTGGCATCCTCATTTCTCATGTTTCAATCCTAAATGTACACAGCAGTCACAGCAAGGTCTATAGATTTGCAATACAACAAATGAAACACAGAAACATTGGACATTTCTACGGATTTAATTATATCTTTCAACTGAAGACCTGAAAAAAACTAATTGGAATCATAAGTATCCTAATGAAGAGTCGGTACCATACACTGCAACAACCACACATGTATGGGATATGATCCATTTAATCCATCTGTCCACGATGGGGGAGGTGGCAGTTCAGTGTGTGTTTCTCAAGGAAATAAATACTTGAGAAGATGAAGATGTGTTAATCATTGGTTATTGTCACAGACAAAGAGCCACACACAGTTTAGGAAATTCTTAGCTTGGAACCCAATGGTTTTAGAACTGGTTTTAGTTTTGCAAGATTTGTAAAAGGTGACCCGGTCAGTGCAATCATCCAACATAGAAAATCCAAGACTACAATGCCTAAGATTCTGCAAAAATATATTAAATACATGAACATCATCAGTTTAGCCAATAGAGCCTAATGGGTTAACTCACGATTGTTTGGTTTGTTTAAAAAGAGGTGGGGATCCTTATATAACTGACACATCGTCTCCTAGTTTGTCTATAGAGGGTCCTATGAGTGGATTTCCCCTTAAAACATCAGCACACCAAAGTACCTTTTTCAAGGGAAATACTCCACCAATCTAGAAGTGATTGCAGAATGATAAACATTAAGGGTGACATAAGAAAATACCTTGAAAAATAACACAACACGGTAATCACGTGCATATTAGCTATGTTAAAGAGAGCTAGATTCCCTTTATGGACACCAGCCAGAACATAAATCGCAAACGGAAACACATCAATGGAGAGTGCCCAGGAGCCATGAACTGCCTACCACATCTGCATCCCTTTTTCAAATAACTCTGGCTGTCCATTGACACATGAGCTACACCATGCCATTGATGCCAGAGTGTCCTCTTCACTGAAAGGATGGCATCTTCTAGCTGCACCTAATATCAGATGGATGGTGTTTGATAGAAGACAAATGTGTTTGGCTGATATTTGCAGAGCACAGGGTACAATGCTTCTGATGATCGATCTGTTGCTAACACTACCAGTTTAGGCTGTTGACTGTGAGCTTGTATTATAGTCCTTCAAAATTGAGAACATGGTGGGGAAGTGGTGTGTACTTCTAGGTCACAGACTTGAGAGAAAGCATGCATAGCTTCTGCAACTAGTTCAGGCTCCCAGATAAAGAAACACGGAAGGTGGATATTGAGACAGGATGCAGAGGTGATGCATCTAATTGTGTGGAAGTGAAATACTGCACAAGACAGATGCCAATTGCTAATGTCCACCCAATATCACAAGTCCCTGCTATGAAAACTTCTGTTCCTATGAAGTATTCTGCACATACCTAAATCTATCTCCTCAAGCAGAAAGGATTTTGCCAGGTTGGAAAGATATGGTGTATTGTTCCTCTGAGTTTATTTAAATATGTCACCACCAATCTGTTGACTATCCAAAGGTGGGTGGTGCATTGAATACTGTGTTATGGCAAACTGTTGATGCTAACAAACTGGCAAGAATATCCAAATAATTTGACATTTTCTTTCATCTGTATGGTAGAGAGGAGGGCTGGAATACAACTTGCGTTTCAGCGACCTTCCTTCCTCTTCACCATACAAATCATCCAGTGTTTCCATAGCATGGATGTGCATGCTGGCGCAAATGCTGTCCGCCGCCTTTTTGCACCACCAGGAAGGAGGAGGGCCCCTTAGTGATCCATTGTAAACACTTGTCAGGCAGCACTCAATTGTAACTGTGAACGCTGCTTAGCATGCACGCATGATAAGCAGCATTTCCAATTAAATTCAAAATTGAAAGTAAACGCTCCCTGACATACTCACTTTGCACGGCAGAGTGCAAAAAAGCAGGACAAAAGGGCCATAAAATGACCAGTAGGAGCAACGTGAGCTCACCAGTGTCCTCAATAAAGTCTACAAAATTGCTGTTCAATTTTGTGTCCCCAGATTCTGCATTCTTTTCACCTTCGTTGGTTATAGAATAGGTAGTAGAGTTTGGAGACTATACGGTAAACTGTGCAATAACTTAGTTAGCCTAGTCCCTAACACATCAAAGTACCATATTCCAATGCTATGGTAAAATGTAACCCGGAAGAGGAAGGATAACCAGTTTATAAGGTTCTTTACTTATCCTGCGATCCCACTTAGCCAGTCTTGAACAAAATAAATGTTTCATTTTTATTGTACACTGCTTAATTTATCTTGAATTCTAACCAACATGCTCAGGATTTGTGCAGCCTGTGCGTCCGAGGTCTGTTCTGAATAATCGACACGATGACAGACCTGGAAAGAAAGAACAGATTTGTGCAGCGCATGTGCAGCACATGCGCCATCCAATGTCCGTGTCCTACCTTGCCTCAATGCTCAAGTCCAACAAGGAACAGATTGCTGCGTAACACTGCCTGTAAATGTCTGACTCCCGAGCCACATAGTGCGTGTTTCCTTACAATGATGGAGGATGCACAAAGCAGGCACTAATACACAGTTATTCACATATTATGTATAACATCGAGACAATGCAAATGCATATGTTTGGCAATTGTTTACGTTCCCATTCAGCAGCAATACATGTGGACACTGCTTTGGACTGTGGGTTGTTCACGTGACTCACTAATGAGGGATCGCTGTGGAATCATTTGACTATGATGTGACGCTACAGTCCAGCAACACTGACATTTAGGTCATACAATAAAAAAAAACATTGAATTGCTACTGGTCCATGAACAAGTAGTTAACTGGGTCTCGGATCCCACATAGTACAAGCATATGTTATTAATTAAATACTGCCAATTCGCATTCTAAGTACAATGATAACAACATCAATATGCAGAATACATATCATTAGCAGTAAATCCGATCAAAACGGGATGTTTCAGCTGGATCATGAAATACATTTAAATTAGGGATGTGAGCATGTTGATTCAGTGTGCATATGACTCAAGTTGTGTGCAATGATCTCCAAATGTCATTTCCTTTGTTTATTCCAGATGCGTGCATTCTTTTTTAATGTATATCATATATAATTTCTGCGTTTCTATTCAAACTGCTAATTTTAGAGGTGTGTTTGGCCCTTCGCACCCATAATACCAACTTCCTCATGTTACCTCCTGAATAGGTAATTCCCTGCTCTCGCTCCCATATGCACTTTCCACATCCACTGCATGATTTTCCAATTTCCATTAACTACATGTAATCCACCTCGTCCAGACTTGCAGTCTTTCTCCTTTGTCTGATTTTCTGCCCCACCTCCCTCTCTGATGTCCTACCAAGTCCCTATTATTTGGTATCTTATTTTGATCTCTGCTGAATGGATGTGTGTTCCCCATTTCCTATTACCACTTCCCCTTTTCTGTTTATCCCACATATCTAATTCACCATTTCCTCCCCCTTCTTGCTAAATGTTCGGATCACCGCCCGTCGGGCCAGTTTCTACACCCTGCTTCCACTGGCTCAATGTCATGTCCTCGTCCACCGAATGTCTCTGTTTTATGTCCCACATATTTGGCTGTAAGAAACCCACCACAGCAAACATTTGAAGAGGCGTTTCACTTATTGTATGCCTCATTCTCAGGAACCTCAACACACATATGAACATCCAACGATATAGTGTGTCTTAATTCATTTCATGTTCCTTGGAAACACTGATATTTGTACAGTCTTCCCTCAGGTGAACAGTATTGGCATATATACATCCATGTTGTATGGGCCAAGGTCGTATCCTGCAGTGATTTCTAAACAATCCTGTTCGTTCCATGGACATACTCTGCTATGCTAGATCTCATTATTCCACCATAGGGAAAAAGGAAGAAGCAGCAACCAATCACCAACTGCAACACGAAGAGAAATCAGAAACCCTTACATTCATGCCTGCAGCCCACATGGGTTCCCTTAATTGGGCACCTTCAGTAATACCACCATTTGGAAACCAATTGTACTAGATGTTGTGATGCCATTCGCGAAGGAGTGGACTCTGCTGCTCCAAACACGAGAGACAACATTTATGAGCCAACAAAACTGCTTGTTACATATTAGAAATAATAATTATGACAATGAAGGGAAAACGCTTTGAAGCCAAATGACCGAAATGGTTATTGAAACAAGTCAGATATATCTACAGGGTTACCATGTATCATAACACCATATTCTCCCCAAAGCAGTGATACTTTTACCAGGCAGCTCTTTATTTCGCAAGGTTCCTCAAAGCCCCTTTTCTGTATTGTTATTAATACAATATAGCCTTCACATTTTGAAAGATTGAAACATTAAGGGAAGTTTCTTAGAGACTGTTAAACCCACGCACCACCATCCCAAAAGGTATTGTGCTCTAATCATTGTATGCTTACACATCTCCTTCAGCCCTTGATCCAGCATGGGTTCTTGAACAATAGGCAGTTCCAGTTGGCCAGCAATTCTGGAAACAATGAACTCCTCCCACCATCATATAATATATCACTGTATTTATTTTATGTTTTTTAATTATTCTTACAACACGCTTAATTCCAAAGCGGTTTCTAACCTGCAGGCCTGGGATTCGAACCTGTGCTTTGCCTCATCTTGCTTTCAAGACAAGATTTTTGCCACTGGGCTGTACTACCCGTGCCACCACAAATAATCAATCACAGGCACCATGTGGTTGTTAAGACCACTCCACTACTAAATAAGATATACCACTCAAATTAGCAAGCCTTGCCATTATACACCTATAGGAGGCCTGTTGTGATGGATTTAGTGCTGAAATAAATCATCCATAGAAACTGGAACACACATATTACCAGAACAATCTCCAGCATCTTTTGGAAATAGCCTTCACACAATACCATGGGAATGCAGCTGCCCTTCAAGGCTTGGGCTGATGTTCTTACATATGCAGACAAATGGCCTTGACGTCTTAACCTGAAAAACACTAGCTGGCTTCATTGTATACCAAGAAAGACAGAAGTGATCCTACTATCCCCTTCTACGTTAGGAATGAATTTGCCTTAATTCCTTAGGCCCCATTCCATTTTTCAGAAGTGGCTAAGCTGCTATGACGGTCAACCATTTGGGTATTATGCTTGATAAGAACCAGGATATGCATGATCATGACTGGCCATATAAATGTTTGCCACTAAGAAGCCAAAGGTGCTCAATCCATTGTTATCAAAGTATATGATGTGTAATTACATTTGAATTAACTAACAAACAAAAGAAACCTTGACAAGTACTGTAAACCATGATTAAATGTTAAGCTAAGGCTGCTTCTTTTCTCACGTGTGTACTATTTGCAACAATATAATATACAGCATAGCCTATATCTGCATGGACATTGTTCTAGCTCTCGTTCAGAGTTGACCATTGTATAACAGGGCCCACTTTAAACAATTATGTTGATAGGGATATGTTTTCACCATGGACTCACGAAAGGCTGAAAGGCGCCACTATGATTTCATTGTACTCACATTTATTTTCACTGGGGCTAGGTAAATGTATGCATGGCGCCTGTTTGCACATGCTTTCAAAATGCAAATACATTGTTTTTGGCATTCCGACAATACACATTTATTCTAATTTCCCTAACCTAGTAACAAATCACATTGGTTAATACATCACTTTCAAGCAGTCTTACATAATGCAGAGCCAGTCTTTATTGCAAGCCCAGCTGTCAGTTTTCTGAAGACACCATATGGGGGATATATAAAAAACAAATTTAATAATCAGTGTCTGAGTCATCAAGAAGAAAGTTGGATACAGATGCATGTTTCTCATCTAAAATGGTTTACTTTTTTTATTACAAGAGCAATGTAAGAATTTACTTTATGAAAGCAGTGTTGACAGTGTCTGTATATGACATAACTCAATATTTCTTATTTTTTTTGTTTCATGCTGTAATGACATGGAGGCGCTCATTCTTTCAAGTTATGTGACCATGCACCATAAATATATGTGTGCACGATATAAACAAATTATGAGACATATTACAAAATCATTTATCCAGCTGTATGCTGTTGGAATAACTGATCTCGACAACTCCCTATCAGTGTGACATTTCATATCCCCCTCCATAACTGAGGGGTCCTTTAGGTCCCACGGAATGAGCTTGCATTGAATTGACCTATCATCACATTGTACTTTGGCACCATTGCTCATCAAAAGGTATACAGAGCAAGTTAGTACAATTTAATATAAGGTATCCGATGCTTGTATAACTCTAACTCTTCGAATTGGTGGTGTGAGCTATAGGAATGGCAGATCCCTGTGTTGATCTAGTTCCAAAGTCATTTGTTCCTCATACTGCCAGATACAGGGTCTACGTCGGACGAGCTCACATGTTTCCATGTGTGGAGGTAAGAAAAGGAGACGACACCCCATTTGTATGGGTTCTGGATCTGTGAGAATGTCACTGAAGTCCTGTTGGCGCCAATAGATGATCAGTCAGACACTTGGTTGTGTGTTCAGTCCTGATTTTATTGTCAAGGCATGTGTGGTGCTTATTCAATTTAGGAACTCCAAAACGTATTTCCACAGAAGGTCTTTAACAAGGCTGCTGTTAGTGGTAAGGTGACAATGTAGGTAGGTGAGTTTCTGTGAAGGTAGATAACACAACATGTTTGGATACATTGGTAGTTCGTAAAATAACATTCACGGTTCATATATGCAATGTGATTGTGTGATTGGGTGAGGTGGGTGGTGTCGTGACGTTAAAACATTTACATTTTAGAGTACAGAGCAGGCAATTATTTATATTGTACAGACCCCATGGAGTACGTGTCATAGTAATTATTGAGGAAGACAGCCAACTGGTGATTTGAGTAAACTATTAAAGCAGCCTATTATGTACCCAGGGTACCAGGTGCTAGCACAAAGCCCCACTTTGAAGGACCGTACTTATGTACGTAGAAGAGGTTACACTCACAGCTGTCAAGTTAAAAAAGAAGAACCTGTCTGCGCCTGAATGATGTAAAGCTCTACAAAGGAGAGACCCCGACCCCTCCAACAACTGCTGACTGCAAAGCAAGAGAAGAAGTTCTGCGCATGCAGACCAGCTCGGCTACCAAAGGCAAGGACAACAAATTGATGGATTAAGAACAATATTCTGAAATGCATGGACATTTCCTAAAGCTTAGTAGGAAGTGTATGGAATTGCTGCAGTTCAAGAACCTCTTTTCAGCCGAACAAAAGACTGATAAAACATCAAGAATAAGAGACAAAGATTGCACAGCACATTTTACACTGCCTGCAATATTACAGCAATTTCAGAATATTTTTTTGTTAAGAAAAAGGAACAATGTGCCATAAACAAAGCACATATATCACTTCATGTTGCCTATGACTGTAACATTGCGTAGATTTTTCCATGCTCTTTTCACCTATATTCTCTAGTCTTACCCAGCTTTAGTAAGACAATGTGTGGATATGGTTACATTTTTGGGCAATCCTAAAAACAGCAATTTCATTCTCAGAGTTATCATTCAATTATCCTGCAATATTTGTTGAAAAAAATAGAAGACCTCGATAAAAGTGACCTAAACACACATGGAAAAAAAAGAGAAGGAGAATGTTTCAGAGTACTCGAGGTACCATGCCAATGAGAAGACCAATAAGTTCATTTGGATTGATGCTTATATTGTCATTTTGTACAATGATTTGTCCTTTCTTCCTCCTAATTATGGTATTTGGATAATTGATCCTTATGGATACATATTAAGTGATGATGATTCTATGGCTATCCCCAGTAAAAGTGGAGACAATGCTTTCCTTATTTTTTCTGAACAAATTGTTCGAGCAAGGAGAGATGCTGCAGAAGATAATTACAATATAAACTCATATCTTGATAGTTCTGCCCATTTAAAGAATACCATGTGATATCAGCACATGAAGGAGGTGGGCGAGAGAACGTCAGATGAATGCTGCTATGTATGCTCTCTTATCCCCTATGCCATAAATTCAGCCAGACCATTAATTGCAAGAGAAATCCCAGCACACGATACAAAGTCCCTCAGCCATCTAGCAGCAAGCACAACCAGAGGACAATTCAAAGTAATATGGGCAAACCTACGATGACAATCAAGGAGATCATGTCCAAATGAAGATACTCATGTGAAAGCATGAACAATAGAGAAAGAGATAGGCTGGGCCAACAAGATGCTTATATATTCATCCCTGATTGGAGAAAACGTAATGGTTGTTGAAATGAAGAGGCTGGGATGTTCAGACATATGGACGAATCAGCAGTACCATGATGCTGGAAGAGCCCTCCGATATTGGAATATGGACAAGTTGCCACCAGTACAGGTAGGGAACAAGGAATGTTATCATGAACCACACATTGAAGCAGGAATCAGTAAGCATAGTGCAAATAGTAAACAACATATGCCTTAAGTCATGGGCTAAGTATTTTGAGCTACTAACATGGGTTGACAATGAAGGAGGACTGGGGTCCATAATACCTATACAGAATGCAACAACATGCTTAAGGAAAAACGGGCAGGTTCGAGTTGGAGAAAATAAAGGATCAAACAGGTACTCAAAGTACCAGGAATGAATGGTGGAACTGCTGTGCTAATGTATCAGTATTGGGCCACTGGATCCAGTGCTCATAGCATATGCCTAAGAATTTGGTAGGAATATGCTCTATAGTAATCATACATGTTCCTGTGTTAGTAATTCCCCAAAGTGATCTTCAGATTGAAAGTTTTCTGAAAATATATGCATACCAAAGAGGTCACTGACCCTCCCGGAGCTGAAAAGACAGAACTATTTCTCAGCAAAATCAATAAAAGCATACAACAGTATTTCAGATGAGCATTAGCTATTTGGCAAAACAGCATTTATACTTACATCTATATTCATGCCAGGACTCCAGACTGCAGTGAATGCCAAGTGGTTACAAATCACCAGATGGGAGCTGCTACAGACAATCAACACAACTATAAAAGGAGTCAACGTGATTTGAGAAGAATTAAGGGCCATTCCATTGATGATCCTCCAGAAAAGGTATGTCTTTGACTTGATTACAGCAATGGAAGGTGGCGTTTGTGCCAAGATCGGGCCTTTTTGCTGTACTTACACACCTGTCCATGATGGAGGAAATGGAACCCTGACAGAAGCAATAGCTATGCTGACAACCCTGCACACAAAAAAATGGAAGAAGAAGTATAGAAAAAAGAAGGAGATGACTGGTTCTCGTCCCTGTTTTCATGATTTCCGACTTGGATGGTGAATGCTTTCAAACTACTAGGAGCTGTACAAGTGTTGGTAATGCTGGGATTCTGCATTGTGAGAATCATCATTGGACAACATCAAAAGACAGCAAAGAAAGCTATCAGGATGAGGATAATGATCGATATAAATGCTGATACTGGTGAACACATGCAAAACAAGAGCAGCAGCCATGAGTACATAAAAGGAAGCCCCCTGGTATCCCCAGGAATGGCATTCTATACCCTAAGGATCACAAGAAATTGGTAGGACGTTGGGTATTCTGTCCACCATCAGGATAGTGCTGCTATATGACTTGGAGTGTGAATGAACATATAAAGAATGAAGGTGATGAAGATATGGATCCCAAAGAAACCACTGTTTGAAGAGAAGGTGGAGAAGATTGAGGAGGTGGTCAAGGACTCCACCAGAGGGGAGAATGTAGAAGAGCAGATGATGTCATCACTAGTGCCCACCCCTCACCTGCGTCATACTGGAAGCCAGTCAGGAAGGCACTGGGCATGGCACCAGGTATTGTCCCAATACCACAACGAAGGTATGAGAGACGTTAGGCACTCAGACAACCGTATCAAATGTACCTTTGCACTGAAGTGGTGGAAGGATGTTGGCATGCACCATCAGACATAGAAGGGCTCTAAGTGCGAACAGATCCGAGTAAAGCGACCTCATAAAAGGAAGACACAAAAACACAAAGAAACAATATAAGAATACTTCAAGTAACAAAGTAATGAAGTATAAAGAGATGAATAAATCATCTGTGCCGAGAAGACAATTGAGATAAAGCTTAATGAATGTATACGTGCAGAAACGGAAGGTAGATGAGTTACATAGAAGCTTACTGCACTAGAAACTATAACATCAGTAAAACCTCCATGATTGAAAGATGGACGTCAGATTGTATCAAAACTACCTCAGAGAGAATCCAGGGCTGCAAATCAGAAACACTGTAAAAAAATAGCATCCAGCGAGGAAGAAAGAATATCTGGTTTCACTAAGACTAAGGATGACACAGCAAGACACAATTAGAAAGTACAAAGGGAGTTAACCAGGATAAGCTGTGAATGAAGGGCACATTTCATTTCAAATAAGCAGAAGTGAAAACATCTGCAAGTGCCAAGTATTGGACAATCAAGAGTCCAGAAAGTACAAGTAAGATGGAGCAACTAAGTTTCCAGAGGCCAAGAGAAGTAATAGCACCCAGCACAATTAAATCAAATAGCAGTGAATAAAAGATCAAAATGGACACATTTGTAATCTACTGAGACGTGATACAAGACTCAAAGGTCTATTCATTAAACCTCAGATGAGGATAGTGGTGTACACTGACTCCCTAAAAAATCCCAGAGAAGAAAACTGTCAGCAAGGTAAAATACAAAGGAAAAGCCTTGACTCATGGTGCAGCTGATGAGAGATGGTAGGCTAATTGACCAATGTTGTCAGTGGTCTGATGTTGTTCTCTGCCCCTGGGTTTTGTTCTGTTCATATGCTGCTAGTGAGCAGAACTTCCAAAGTTGGGAGAGTATGCCAACCAATCATGAGTGGCTATGTAGCGAATTGCTATATAAAGTTGCAGAAGCCAATCCGATGTTATGTAATTATTTGTGTAATCAGTATTTTACGTATTTTGAGGCGTACCTAGTAGATAACGGGCAGCCTAAAAATGTTATTAACACTTAAACATACTATAGGTACATATGTTCCCCTCCCTAATTACTCCCCTCAATAGGTTTTGCTGTTTGTCACATAGGATGATGTCATAACTGACATACATCTTAGTATAAAGCCTTTGTTAAAGAGAAAAGTAACCAAAAGCAGTTGAGCTGCATTTTGTATGGTCACCAGATTTCCCTACTTTATTTAAGCTGACACTAAAGTAGAACGTTTCCATATTATGTCTGGTTATTTGGTTCTGAGGTCATTTACTATGTTAATTCCGTTCTGCACATGAGATACGCTCCAAGGTGCATACTGCACAAAGTCCCAGGAACAATTTTTAAGACATAAAATGATGGCAGGTGATGTACATAAAACAAATGCATTCATTCCATGACTGCAACATCAACAACATAGCTGAGTAGAATGCCAAATATGGGTTAAACTATACTAGCACTGGTCTGAACTGTCATCACAGCACTGACCATGTGCAAGAGGAATTCATTTGGTTGCCCAAGTCAAATATAAGTGTCCTCACCTGAGCACAATCTCCTTGTAGCTCACCATTTTCATTCATTATGGTCCTAATAATTGTGGTAGCAGTGAGCCAACTCTTTCCTGTGATTTACTTTTGCCACAATGCTAGACCTACTGCCTTCATATAATCGGATGAAGGACGTATTAAAGATATGGGCCTTATTATGAGTTTGATGGTGTAGCCAAAAAACAGTGGTCATACAGTGGTATTACTGCCCCACTGAACCCTGGGTTTGGAGGTATGCTTGAGTAAAAACCTTCAGCAAAATGCTGGAGATAATTCCGCCACCTTACCACTAGAAAAAAAGGCAATTTCAGCAGAATTACCATCAGTGGAATTAACACTGTGATAATTCTGATGAAATCCCCCCAGAGTCCTTGGGACTAACACAGCCATAATGCCATATGTATATATAGTCATTTGGGGCAATTCACCTCTTCGTCACCCGCAGCAGAACTCCTATTTATGCACCTTGGTCCATGTGTCAAATTTCCACTAATGGTGATCATTTCACCTCACTGTTCCTGTCTCAATATAATGTGGAGTGCAATCAGAATCACCTGCTTACAAGGCGAGTTCCACCCATTCTTTTCTCCTCACCTGGTATAGATAAATCTTTCACAGTGTTATATATGACACCCTACTTGTCAGTCTATGTCCTCAGTTCATTGTCATTCTTTCATCGTGCTTATTTCAGAAACATTAATATCCATAAAAGTAATATCTGACATGTTTAGAAATTGTTGTTGGAATATGGAGAGTATCTTTTGGATGAGATGGTGGTGAAGTAAGACCAGGCATGCTCAGAGGAACTTGAGATCCATGGTCAAGTGTGTTGAATGCTGATCATTAAACAAGAGGTTTCCTAAAGAGGCGATATTAACCGAGGTGGCGGGCCGACCCTGTTGGTAACAGTCTGACGTCCAAGTTAAGAGTCTGAGCGAAGCAAGGGTCCCATAACGAGGACGGCGCTACCGTTACCTACAGGGTTGGCCTGCTGCCTCAGTTAATATCGCATTAGCACCCATGCAGTTCTCTACACGGGTGCTAATGGTATTTTTTTATTACAAAAAAGAAACCTACCTTTGTTGTGCGGCTCGGCGCCAAGCAGTGCTGCTGTCAGTGAAGTCTGTTTTCTATGTTGATGACTGTGACGTCATCAGCATGGAAAATGGACTTGGCTGACAGCAGCACTGCAGGAGTGAAGTTTCTTTTTTATCAGAAAAAAAGGCACTATTAGCACACGTGTAGGAAACTACATGGGTTGTAAGTGGTAAAGGAGGAGTGGGGAAGAGAAGGTGTCACTGGCTGCCCAGGCAGCTCAGAACGCAGGCTTGTACCATACAGTGCAGCCCCTGTTCTGAGGCTTCTGATTGGGCAGCACCCCCTCCCATGACGGTAAAGCATGTTACTGCATTTTTCATTATACATAGAGTAGTAAGAGATTTAATTTTGGTATATAGGACCATAACATCCACCTATTAGCACCCATTTCATCACGTTGAAACCATTGCGATATCAACAGCATACCTGCTAACATTTCAGAAAACTGAAATTGAGATTCAATACTTAAGAAAGCTACTTCATACAAAATGTGATAACCACAGTGCTAGATGCTCATATATCTCCTTCTTAAACACCATGCTTTCTGCATATATTGGGACAGAGTCCATAGTTCTGGGTCATTATCAGCCTGATTAGTTGTCACTCTATTGTTATTCTTCTGCATTGGAAAAAGCAACCTTCATAAACAATAAAATAAAAAATATAAAAACAGTACATCCTCTCTCTCAGTCTGGCATATCCTTCATCTATCTGTGTCACTCCCATTTCAATTCCCTGAGACAGTTGCCACTGGTAGAACACCCTATCTGGCTTTCAAGTAGAAGGTGTTTGCTTGCCAGTGTTCCAGAGAATGTACCTTTTTTGTATGTTTCCTGGGCAAAATGGGATTTAAATGTTAAACAGTTTGCCATCATGCCAGTAGTATCTATCTTAAACAACTTCAATCGATAGTACCAATCTTTGTATTTCTGTACAATATAAGCTTTGGGAACTGAAAACCCTAAACCTAAGGTCATGGGCATTAGGTCTAAGCCCAATTGTGTGCTTACCCATTAACATTACTGGACCCAGGGCATGTTTTCGGCTCCACTTGGTGCGAGAACATTCTCTAATGCTACTCTATACTCTATACATAGAGTATCATCTATGATTTAGGGAATGCCAACTGTGCTGTAGTGTTTTTGAAGCCTCTTGTGTAATATTCTAGGAGGTTTTCATTGTCAATGTTTGTCTGTGATTGAATAAAAATTGTCTTTTCAAGCATGTTCTACTAGAAAGTAATGTGTTTGATAATAAGTCAGACATTGTCACGGTTGTTTGTCTCCACAGTGGGCTCTTTAGGCATGGGATCATCTCACCTAGGATGAGGGTTTGTTTAGATAAGGAATCCTGTGTGAAGGAGGCAATTATAATTGTAAGGTTAGGGATCAGAGCATCGCTTGTGAGATTTTCCATTTTGGAATACAGGAGGAAGCTGCTTGCATTGCATGCTGGGTGCCAGTAGTTCTGTTAGTGTGAGAGTCTTGAAGAATGTGCATGTGGTTATTGTGTGACAGTTAGTGTGTTTGTGTCTGTATGTGTGTGTGTGTGTGTGTGTGTGTGTGTGTGTGTGTGTGTGAGTTTGTGTTACTATCCTTGTGGGGACTTGGGTGTGTAAACATGCACACGCTGTGGGGACTTGATTTCACTGTGGGGACCTAAACCCAAGTCCCCACATGGTAATGCCTTCCAAATGACTTAAAACAACTTAAAAGACATCTGTGCCAATTTTTAGAACTTTTTAAAAAATGGCTTTGTGGGGACCTGTGTTTATTTTGGTGTGTTGATTTTTTACTCAGCTCTGCCCCCGCAGGGTGGGTGTGGTATTGCAGTCATCAACACACGGACAGGAATTTAAACACACTTGATAAATCAGATGCCCTACATGCTTAGGCAGCAGACAGCAGATTCATGGGAACCATTTATACACAAATACAATTGTGTTTTAAATGGCCTGAACTCTGCGTTTAAATGTAAAATAATGAAATTAAGCTGTTTTTTGTGTATTTTGTATGTTTACAGAATTGTTTATAATTGATATGCAATGTAAATCTTTCCTCATTGATTGCACAACACACTTCCAGATTCATTTCAAGCATTGACTACTTTTGTAATAAACGAATCACAATATGACTTACTTTACTTTCTTATTTTTCTGTGATTTTGTTGAAGTCCCCATAGGGGTGGTGTGTGATGAAATTGAATTCTACACTGTCAAGGCAACACATTATGTGCACGGATGTCATCTTGTCTATAGTCTGATATGTGAATTAATTGAATGTTGGCATCACATTTTGTCTGATTATTCAAAAAATATTCACAAAGTTGATGTTTAATTGATACTCATTTGGTTTCCTTACAAGTTGATCTCTAAGGGAAAAAGGTGGCAGTAATGGAATTAGCGCCACTTTGATCAATCTGCTGATATAAGGGTTATTGAAAATGGACACTAATTCCTCTGGTGAAATTAACCCAGAAGAAATGAGCGCTGGAGGAATAAGTAATGAAAACCAGTGATAATTCCCCCGGGGCTAAATCCTCCAGTGGAATTAGAGCTGGAAATAAAAATGCTAATTCCATCCTATCTTCAGGTAAAAATACCGAACGAAACACTGCCAAAAATAGTGGCCAATTCAACCAAAGATACCCAAATGGTGAAGGAAAATGCATTCAGGTGATGCAAATGAAGCCACAGATGCACCCAATTGGCCATACAAGGGTATGTGAATACGAATAGTATGTAATGATGCTGAAGTCCCAATAGAGCTGATATGATGGTACTGAGTCCACCAAAAGGATGGTGTGTGGTCATGTTGAGGTCTCCGTTGGGATGTTGTTTGATGACATAGAGGTCCTCACAGGGATGGTGTGTCATTGTATAGAAGGCCATATAAGAATAGTGTGTATTTATGCTCAAGGTCCCATAGAAATGGAATGCAATGATATTGAATCCTCCAACTGAATGGTGTGTGCTGATGTTGAGGTCCCCACAGGGTTGATATGTGATGATATTGAAGTCCTCACATGGATGGTGTGCGCTGATGGTGAGGTCCCCAAAGGTATGATATGTGATGATATTGAAGTCCTCACATGGATGGTGTGTGCTGATGGTGAGGTCCCCACAGGGATGATATGTGATGATATTGGAGTCCTCACATAGATGGTGTGTGCTGATGGTGAGGTCCCCACAGGCATGATATGTGATGATATTTAAGTCCTCAAATGGACAGTGTGTGCTGATGTTGAGTTCCCCACAGGGTTGATATGTGATGATATTGAAGTCCTCACATGGATGGTGTGCGCTGATGGTGAGGTCCCCAAAGGTATGATATGTGATGATATTGAAGTCCTCACATGGATGGTGTGTGCTGATGGTGAGGTCCCCACAGGGTACACACAGTGGTGTGTGCTGATGTTGAGGTCCCCACAGGGTTGATATGTGATGATATTTAAGTCCTCAAATGGGTGGTGTGTGCTGATGTTGAGGTCCCCACAGGGTTGATATGTGATGATATTGAAGTCCTCACATGGATGGTGTGTGATGATGTTGAAGTCTCCTTAATGAAGATGTATTATGATATTAAACATTTTGTATGTGGGCTCTTTGACATTAAATGCCTTACAGATATGTAATGCTTCAAGGAAGTAAAAGAGAGGTTTTGTGAAGATGTTGAAATCATTTAAGAAAGTATTTATAGGCCTGAGTGTGTTTTATGTTAACATGAACTCATGTAATGGTAATGTTACATCATGCTCTGCTTAGTACATGGCCAAATCAGAAATTGAACGAAATCTCACCTGACAATGGGGGTGATTACGAGTTGGGCAGTATTCTGTCTGTAAATCCACTGGACTTACCGTTGTCACCACTTAGTTTGGCAGATTTACAGGTGGATTACACGTGGTGGTGGCGGAGTATGATCCCTTTTTTTCATTGGACTCTATGGGGCATTTTTGGCAGAATTACTGCCTAAGGGAGCAAGGGCTAAAGGTCAGTGTGAACAAGTGCCAGTTTTGCTGGACAAGCAGCAAATACAGCAGAAACATCATCTCTGCAGACATCATTCCTGTAGATCCCGCAAAGACGGAAGCCTTCCTCACCTGGTCAAGACCTCAGAACTTGAAGGAGTTACAGAGTTTCCTTTCTTTAACAGCTACTGGAGATTTGTTGTGGGATATGCCAACATCGTGCAACCGCTTGTGGACCTCATCAAAGGATACCTGCCTAACTAGAGGAGCGGCAGGACTACTCTGCAGACCATTTACACCATCCACATGAGCCCTTTGATGATAGGTGGACCGACTAATGCCAGGAGGCATTCAAGGAGCTGAGGCAGATCCTCACTACTTGAGCTCCTCGAATACTCAAACCAATTCTGGGCTACACAGATCCTCAGTTGCCTTGCATCTTGCACATTGATGCAAGTCTTCCACCTGGTGATTGTGTTTTGATCCACAGCCTGGAAAAAGAGTGGACAGAACAAGCTGAGTAACAAGTGGGAGTCTCAACCATTCAACATTGAGCATCAATTAGTAGTGCTGCCTGTCTACTGACTATGGGTATGAGGACAGCCAAGAAACATCAAGACCTTGCAATGGAACCATCTGCTCCAAGTCCAGGATGAGTTTGAGCTGACACTGGCAGTGAGAGAAGAGGACGTGAACCCGACTCTGAGAGTGTTCTTTCGAGACTAATCCTGATCCCATTGCTCCTGGTAAATTGGATGTGGCAGGTTACCCTTACCCATTCCTCCACTGGAATATAGGGAGCCTGACTTGGTACAGGGTTGATCGCTGGGTCAGGAATAAACCCTAGATGAGGCCCCGGCTGATCTTCATCCTGCAACCAGGGAGAGCACGACTGTCATGAAACTAACATAGGATTCACCGGGGGTCCAATGTGAGTTTCCCATTGCCTGATCCAAAGTTTTCCATTCTTTCTTCTTTAGTGCAGGTGCCTGCGAGTTCAGGGATACTTTGGCAGGGCGCAGGGCATGAGAGGGGGTTGGGGGTAACAGGAGAGAGACACGGGGCATGAGCGAGGGGTGGGGGGCAACAGCAGGGAGACACGGGGCATGACCGGGGGTGCGGGGCAACAGGAGAGAGACACGGGGCATGAGCAGGGGGTGGGGGGGTAACAGGAGAGAGACACGGGGCATGAGTGGGGGGTTGGGGGTAACAGGAGAGAGACACGGGGCATGAGAGGGGGGTGAGGGGTAACAGGAGAGAGACACGGAGCATGAGCGGGGGGTGGGGGGCAACAGGAGAGAGACACGGGGCATGAGAGGGGGGTGGGGGTAACAGGAGAGAGACACGTGGCATGAGCGGGGGGTGGGGGTAACATCAGGGAGACACGGGGCATGATTGGGGATGGGGGGCAACAGGACAGAGATACGGGGCATGAGAGGGGGGTGGGGGTAACAGGAGAGAGACACGTGGCATGAGCGGGGAGTGGGGGTAACATCAGGGAGACACGGGGCATGACCAGGGGTGGGGGGCAACAGCAGGGAGACACGGGGCATGAGCGGGGGTGGGGGGAACACGAGGGAGACACGGGGCATGAGAGGGGGGTGGGAGGTAACAGGAGACAGACACGGGGCATGAGCGGGGGGTTGGGAGCAACAGCAGAGAGACATGGGGCATGACTGGGGGTGGGGGGCAACAGAAGGGAGACACAGGGCATGACCGGGGGGTGGGAGGAAACATGAGAGAGACACAGGGCATGAGAGGGGGATGAGGGGTAACAGGAGAGAGACACGGGGCACGAGAGGGGGGTAACAGCAGAGAGACACGGGGCATGAGCGGGGGTTGGGGGGCAACAGGAGGGAGACACGGGGCATGAGAGGGGGGTGGGGGGTTAACAGGAGAGACATGGGGCATGAGTGGGGGTTGGGGGCAACAGCAGGGAGACACGGGGCATGACCGGGGTGTGAGGGGCAACAGGTGAGAGACACAGGGCATGAGAGGGGGTGGGGGTAACAGGAGAGAGACACGGAGCATGAGCGGGGGGTGGGGGGTAACAGGAGAGAGACACGGAGCATGAGCGGGGGGTGGGGGGTAACAGGAGACAGACACGGGGCATGAGTGGGGGTGGGGGCAACAGCAGGGAGACACGGGGCATGAGCGGGGGGAAAACGAGGGAGACACGGGGCATGAGAGGGGGGTGGGGGTAACAGAAGAGAGACACGGGACATGAGTGGGGGGTGGGGGGCAACGGGAGGGAGACGCAGGGCTTGACGGGGGTGGGGGGCAGCAGGAGAGAGACACGGGGCAAGAGAGGGGGGTGGGGGGCAAACAGGAGAGAGACACGGGGCATGAGCGGGAGTGGGGGGCAACATGAGAGAGACACGGGGCAGGAGCGGGGTGGGGGGCAAGAGCAGAGAGACACGGGGCATGAGCGGGGGGTGGGGGGTAACAGGAGAGACATGAGGCATAAGCGA
Source organism: Ambystoma mexicanum (assembly GCF_040938575.1). Classification (NCBI taxonomy): domain Eukaryota; kingdom Metazoa; phylum Chordata; class Amphibia; order Caudata; family Ambystomatidae; genus Ambystoma; species Ambystoma mexicanum. Next base: position 1,063,833,255 of record NC_090937.1, on the reverse strand, counting down.
GGGGTGGGGGAACAGGAGAGAGACACGGGGCATGAACGGGGGTGGGGGGCAACAGCAGGGAGACAGGGGGCATGACCAGGGTGGTGGGGGGCAACAGGAGAGAGACACGGGGCATGAGAAGGGGTTGGGGGGTAACAGGAGAGAGACACGGGGCATGAGAGGGGGGTGGTGGGGTAACAGGAGAGAGACACGGGGCATGAGCGGGGGTGGGGGGCAACAGCAGGGAGACATGGGGCATGAGCAGAGGGTGGGGGGCAACAGCAGGGAGACACGGGGCATGAGCGGGGGGTGGGGGGAACACGAGGGATACACGGGGCATGAGCGGGGGGTCGGGGTTAACAGGAGAGAGACACGGGGCATGACCGGGGGGTGGGGGGTAACAGGAGAGAGACATGGGGCATGAGAGGGGGGTGGGGGGTAACAGGAGAGAGACACGGGGCATGAGCAGGGGGTAGGGGTAAGAGGAGAGAGACTCGGGGCATGAGCGGGGGTGGGGGGCAACAGCAGGGAGACACGGGGCATGACCGGGGGTGGGGGTCAACAGGAGAGAGACACGGTGCATGAGAGGGGGGTGGGGGTAACAGGAGAGAGAAAAGGGGCATGAGCGAGGGTGGGGGGCAACATGAGAGAGACACAGGGCATGAGCGGGGGTGGGGGGCAACAGCAGGGAGACACGGGCCACGAGCGGGGGTGGGGGGAACACGAGGGAGACACGGGGCATGAGAGGGGGTGGGAGGTAACAGGAGAGAGACACGGGGCATGAGCGGGGGGTTGGGGGCAACAGCAGGGAGACACGGGGCATGACTGGGGGGTGGGGGGCAACAGGAGAGAGACACGGGGCATGAGCGGGGGGTGGGGAGTAACAGGAGAGACATGAGGCATAAGCGAGGGGTGGGGGAACAGGAGAGAGACACGGGGCATGAGTGGGGTGTTGGGGCAACAGCAGGGAGACACGGGGCATGACCGGGGTGGTGGGGGGCAACAGGAGAGAGACACGGGGCATGAGAGGGGGGTGGGGGGTAACAGGAGAGAGACACGGGGCATGAGCGGGGGTGGGGGGCAACAGCAGGGAGATACGGGGCATGAGCGGGGGGTGGGGGAACACGAGGGAGACACGGGGCATGAGCGGGGGGTCGGAGTTAACAGGAGAGAGACATGGGGCATGAGCGGGGGGTAGGGGGCAACAGGAGAGAGACACGGGGCATGAGCGGGCAGTGGGGGGCAACAGCAGGGAGACACGGGGCATGACCAGGGGGTAGGGGGCAACATGAGAGAGACACGGGGCATGAGGGGGTGTGGGGGGTAACAGGAGAGAGACACGGGGCATGAGCGGGGGTATGGGTAACAGGAGAGAGACTCGGGCATGAGCGGGGGTGGGGGGCAACAGGAGAGAGACACGGGGCATGAGCGGAGGGTGGGGGGCAACAGCAGGGAGATACGGGGCATGAGTGGGGGGTGGGGGAACACGAGGGAGACACGGGGCATGAGCGGGGGGTCGGAGTTAACAGGAGAGAGACATGGGGCATGAGCGGGGGGTAGGGGGCAACAGGAGAGAGACACGGGGCATGAGCGGGCAGTGGGGGGCAACAGCAGGGAGACACGGGGCATGACCAGGGGGTAGGGGGCAACATGAGAGAGACACGGGGCATGAGGGGGTGTGGGGGGTAACAGGAGAGAGACACGGGGCATGAGCGGGGGTATGGGTAACAGGAGAGAGACTCGGGCATGAGCGGGGGTGGGGGGCAACAGCAGGGAGACACGGAGCATGACCGGGGGTGGGGGTCAACAGGAGGGAGACACGGGGCATGACCGGGGGGTGGGGGCGACACGAGAGAGACACGGGACATGAGTGAGGGGTGGGGGGTAACAGGAGACAGACACGGGGCATGAGCGGGGGTGGGAGGCAACAGCAGGGAGACACGGGGCATGAGTGGGGGGAAAACGAGGGAGACACGGGGCATGAGCGGGGGGTGGGGGGTAACAGAAGAGAGACACGGGACATGAGCGGAGGGCAAAAGGAGGGAGACACAGGGCATGACCGGGGGGTGGGGGGCAACAGGGAGACACAGGGCATGGCTGGGGGGTCGGGGCAACAGGAGAGGGACTCAGGGCTTGACCTTGGGGTGGGGGGCAACAGGAGAGAGACACGGGGCATGAGAGGGGTGGGGGTAACAGGAGAGAGACAGGGGGCATAAGCAAGGGGTGGGGGAACAGGAGAGAGACACGGGGCATGAGCGGGGTGTTGGGGCAACAGCAGGGAGACACGGGGCATGACCGGGGTGGTGGGGGGCAACAGGAGAGAGACACGGGGCATGAGAGGGGGGTGGGGGGTAACAGGAGAGAGACACGGGGCATGAGCGGGGGTGGGGGGCAACAGCAGGGAGACACGGGGCATGAGCGGAGGGTGGGGGAACACGAGGGAGACACGGGGCATGAGCGGGGGGTCGGAGTTAACAGGAGAGAGACATGGGGCATGAGCGGGGGGTAGGGGGCAACAGGAGAGAGACACGGGGCATGAGCGGGCAGTGGGGGGCAACAGCAGGGAGACACAGGGCATGACCAGGGGGTGGGGGGCAACAGGAGAGAGACACGGGGCATGAGGGGGTGTGGGGGGTAACAGGAGAGAGACACGGGGCATGAGCGGGGGTATGGGTAACAGGAGAGAGACTCGGGGCATGAGCGGGGGTGGGGGGCAACAGCAGGGAGACACGGAGCATGACCGGGGGTGGGGGTCAACAGGAGGGAGACACGGGGCATGACCGGGGGGTGGGGGCGACACGAGAGAGACACGGGACATGAGTGAGGGGTGGGGGGTAACAGGAGACAGACACGGGGCATGAGCGGGGGTGGGAGGCAACAGCAGGGAGACACGGGGCATGAGTGGGGGGAAAACGAGGGAGACACGGGGCATGAGCGGGGGATGGGGGGTAACAGAAGAGAGACACGGGACATGAGCGGAGGGCAAAAGGAGGGAGACACAGGGCATGACCGGGGGGTGGGGGGCAACAGGGAGACACAGGGCATGGCTGGGGGGTCGGGGCAACAGGAGAGGGACTCAGGGCTTGACCTTGGGGTGGGGGGCAACAGGAGAGAGACACGGGGCATGAGAGGGGTGGGGGTAACAGGAGAGAGACAGGGGGCATGAGCGGGGGGTGGGGGGCAACAGCAGGGAGACACGGGGCATGACCGGGGGTGGGGGTCAACAGGAGAGAGACACGGGGCATGAGAGGGGGGTGGGGGTAACAGGAGAGAGAAAAGGGGCATGAGCGAGGGTGGGGGGCAACATGAGAGAGACACAAAGCATGAGCGGGGGTGGGGGGCAACAGCAGGGAGACACGGGGCACGAGCGGGGGTGGGGGGAACACGAGGGAGACACGGGGCATGAGAGGGGGTGGGAGGTAACAGGAGAGAGACACGGGGCATGAGCGGGGGGTTGGGGGCAACAGCAGGGAGACACGGGGCATGACTGGGGGTGGGGGGCAACAGGAGAGAGACACGGGGTATGAGCGGGGGGTGGGGAGTAACAGGAGAGACATGAGGCATAAGCGAGGGGTGGGGGAACAGGAGAGAGACACGGGGCATGAGCGGGGTGTTGGGGCAACAGCAGGGAGACACGGGGCATGACCGGGGTGGTGGGGGGCAACAGGAGAGAGACATGGGGCATGAGAGGGGGTGGGGGGTAACAGGAGAGAGACACGGGGCATGAGCGGGGGTGGGGGCAACAGCAGGGAGACACGGGGCATGAGCGGAGGGTGGGGGCAACAGCAGGGAGATACGGGGCATGAGCGGGCGGTGGGGGAACACGAGGGAGACACGGGGCATGAGCGGGGGGTCGGAGTTAACAGGAGAGAGACATGGGGCATGAGCGGGCGGTAGGGGGCAACAGGATAGAGACACGGGGCATGAGCGGGCAGTGGGGGGCAACAGCAGGGAGACACGGGGCATGACCAGGGGGTGGGGGGCAACAGGAGAGAGACACGGGGCATGAGGGGGTGTGGGGGGTAACAGGAGAGAGACACGGGGCATGAGCGGGGGTATGGGTAACAGGAGAGAGACTCGGGGCATGAGCGGGGGGTGGGGGGCAACAGCAGGGAGACACGGAGCATGACCGGGGGTGGGGGTCAACAGGAGAGAGACACGGGGCATGAGAGGGGGGTGGGGGTAACAGGAGAGAGACACGGGGCATGAGCGATGGTGGGGGGCAACATGAGAGAGACACAGGGCATGAGCGGGGGTGGGGGGCAACAGCAGGGAGACACGGGGCATGAGCGGGGGGAACACGAGGGAGACACGGGGCATGAGAGGGGGGTGGGAGGTAACAGGAGACAGACACGGGGCATGAGCGGGGGGTTGGGAGCAACAGCAGAGAGACAACGGGCATGACTGGGGGTGGGGGGCAACAGAAGGGAGACACGGGGCATGACCGGGGGGTGGGAGGTAACATGAGAGAGACACGGGGCATGAGAGGGGGATGAGGGGTAACAGGAGAGAGACACGGGGCACGAGAGGGGGGTGGGGGTAACAGCAGAGAGACACGGGGCATGAGCGGGAGTTGGGGGGCAACAGGAGGGAGACACGGGGCATGACCGGGGGGTGGGGGCGACACGAGAGAGACACGGGACATGAGTGAGGGGTGGGGGGTAACAGGAGACAGACACGGGGCATGAGCGGGGGTGGGAGGCAACAGCAGGGAGACACGGGGCATGAGTGGGGGGAAAACGAGGGAGGCACGGGGCATGAGCGGGGGGTGGGGGGTAACAGAAGAGAGACACGGGACATGAGCGGGGGGCAAAAGGAGGGAGACACAGGGCATGACCGGGAGGTGGGGGGCAACAGGGAGACACAGGGCATGGCTGGGGGGTCGGGGCAACAGGAGAGGGACTCAGGGCTTGACCTTGGGGTGGGGGGCAACACGGGGCATGAGAGGGGTGGGGGGTAACAGGAGAGAGACAGGGGGCATGAGCGGGGGTCGGGGGCAACAGCAGGGAGACACGGGGCATGAGCGGGGGGAGGGGGAACACAAGGGAGACACGGGGACTGAGCAGGGGTGTGGGGGTAACAGGAGAGAGACACGGGGTTGTGAGGGGCAACAGCAGGGAGACACGGGGCATGAGTGGAGGTGGGGGGTGACAGGAGAGACACGAGGCATGAACGGGGGGTGGGGGGCAACAGCAGGGAGACACGGGGCATGACTGGGGGTGGGGGGTAAAAGGAAAGAGACACAGGGCATGAGAGGGGGGCGGGGGGGTAACAAGAGAGAGACACAGGGCATGAGTGGGGGGTGGGAGGCAACAGCAGGGAGACAAGGGGAATGAGCAGGGGGTGGGGGTTAACAGGAGAGACACACGGGGCCTGAGCGGGGGTGGGGAGCAACAGGAGGGAGACACAGGGCATGACCGGGGGGTGGGGGGCAACAGGGAGACACAGGGCATGGTTGGGGCGGTCGGGGCAACAGGAGAGGGACTCAGGGCTTGACCTTGGGGTGGGGGGCAATAGGAGAGAGACACGGGGCATGAAAGGGGGGTGGGGGGTAACAGGAGAGAGACAGGGGGCATGAGCGGGGGTCGGGGGCAACAGCAGGGAGACACGGGGCATGAGCGGGGGGTGGGGGGAACACAAGGGAGACACGGGGCATGAGCAGGGGTGTGGGGGTAACAGGAGAGAGACACGGGGCATGAACGGGTTGTGAGGGGCAACAGCAGGGAGACACGGGGCATGAGTGGGGGTGGGGGGTAACAGGAGAGACACGAGGCATGAACGGGGGGTGGGGGGCAACAACAGGGAGACACGGGGCATGACTGGGGGGTGGGGGGTAAAAGGAAAGAGACACAGGGCATGAGAGGGGGGTGGGGGGGTAACAAGAGAGAGACACGGGGCATGAGTGAGGGGTGGGGGGCAACAGCAGGGAGACACGGGCATGAGTGGAGGGTGGGAGGCAACAGCAGGGAGACACGGGGCATGATCAGGGGGTGGGGGTTAACAGGAGAGAGACACGGGGCATGAGCGGGGTTGGGGGGCAACAGCAGGAAGACACGGGGCATGAGCGGGGGGTGGGGGGCAACAGGAGAGAGACACGGGGCATGAGCGGGGTTGGGGGGCAACAGCAGGAAGACACGGGGCATGAGCGGGGGGTGGGGGGGAACAGGAGAGAGACACGGGGCATGAGCGGGGGGTGGGGGGTAACAGGAGAGAGACACGGGGAATGAAAGGGGGGTGGGGGGTTAACAGGAGAGAGACACGGGGCATGAGTGGGGTTGAGGGTAACAGGAGAGAGACTCGGGCATGAGCAGGGGGTGGGGGGCAACAGCAGGGAGAGACGGGGCATGACCGGGGGTGGGGGGGCAACATGAGAGAGACACTGGGCATGAGAGGGGGGTGAGGGTAACAGGAGAGAGACACGGGGCATGAGCCGGGGGTGGGGGGCAACATGAGAGAGACACGGGGCATGAGCAGGGTGTGGGGGGCAACAGCAGGGAGACACGGGGCATGAGGGGGGGTGGGGGGAACACGAGGGAGACACGGGGCATGAGCGGGGGGTCGGAGTTATCAGGAGAGAGACATGGGGCATGAGCGGGGGGTAGGGGGCAACAGGAGAGAGACACGGGGCATGAGCGGGCAGTGGGGGGCAACAGCAGGGAGACACGGGGCATGACCAGGGGGTGGGGGCAACAGGAGAGAGACACGGGGCATGAGGGGGGGTGGGGGGTAACAGGAGAGAGACACGGGGCATGAGCGGGGGTATGGGTAACAGGAGAGAGACTCGGGGCATGAGCGGGGGGTGGGGGGCAACAGCAGGGAGACACAGAGCATGACCGGGGGTGGGGGTCAACAGGAGAGAGACACGGGGCATGAGAGGGGGGTGGGGGTAACAGGAGAGAGACACGGGGCATGAGCGAGGGTGGGGGGCAACATGAGAGAGACACAGGGCAAGAGCGGGTGTGGGGGGCAACAGCAGGGAGACACGGGGCATGAGCGGGGGTGGGGGGAACACGAGGGAGACACGGGGCATGAGAGGGGGGTGGGAGGTAACAGGAGACAGACACGGGGCATGAGCGGGGGGTTGGGAGCAATAGCAGGGAGACATGGGGCATGACTGGGGGTGGGGGGCAACAGAAGGGAGACACGGGGCATGACCGGGGGGTAGGAGGTAACATGAGAGAGACACGGGGCATGAGAGGGGGGTGAGGGGTAACAGGAGAGAGACACAGGGCACGAGAGGGGGGTGGGGGTAACAGCAGAGAGACACGGGGCATGAGCAGGGGTTGGGGGCAACAGGAGGGAGACACGGGGCATGACCGGGGGGTGGGGGCGACACAAGAGAGACACGGGGCATGAGTGAGGGGTGGGGGGTAACAGGAGACAGACACGGGGCATGAGCGGGGGTGGGAGGCAACAGCAGGGAGACACGGGGCATGAGTGGGGGGAAAACGAGGGAGACACGGGGCATGAGCGGGGGGTGGGGGGTAACAGAAGAGAGACACGGGACATGAGCGGGGGTGGGGGGCAAAAGGAGGGCGACACAGGGCATGACCGGGGGGTGGGGGACAACAGGGAGACACAGGGCATGGCTGGGGGGTCGGGGCAACAGGAGAGGGACTCAGGCCTTGACCTTGGGGTGGGGGGCAACAGGAGGGAGACACGGGGCATGAGAGGGGGGCGGGGGGTAACAGGAGAGAGACAGGGGGCATGAGCGGGGGACGGGGGCAACAGCAGGGAGACACGGGGCATGAGCGGGGGGTGGGGAACACAAGGGAGACACGGGGCATGAGCAGGGGTGTGGGGGTAACAGGAGAGAGACACGGGGCATGAGCGGGTTGTGAGGGGCAACAGCAGGGAGACACGGGGCATGAGTGGGGTGGGGGGTAACAGGAGAGACACGAGGCATGAACGGGGGGTGGGGGGCAACAGCAGGGAGACACGGGGCATGACTGGGGGGTGGGGGGTAAAAGGAAAGAGACACAGGGCATGAGAGGGGGGCAGGGGGGTAACAAGAGAGAGACACGGGGCATGAGTGGGGGGTGGGGGGGCAACAGCAGGGAGACGCGGGCATGAGTGGGGGGTGGGAGGCAACAGCAGGGAGACACGGGGCAAGAGCAGGGGGTGGGGGTTAACAGGAGAGAGACACGGGGCCTCAGCGGGGGTGGGGGGCAACAGGAGGGAGACACAGGGCATGACCGGGGGTTGGGGGGCAACAGGGAGACACAGGGCATGGCTGGGGGGTCGGGGCAACAGGAGAGGGACTCAGGGCTTGACCTTGGGGTGGGGGGCAATAGGAGAGAGACACGGGGCATGAGAGGGGGGTGGGGGGTAACAGGAGAGAGACAGGGGGCATGAGCGGGGGTCGGGGGCAACAGCAGGGAGACACGGGACATGAGCGGGGGGTGGGGGGAACACAAGGGAGACACGGGGCATGAGCAGGGGTGTGGGGGTAACAGGAGAGAGACACGGGGCATGAGCGGGTTGTGAGGGGCAACAGCAGGGAGACACGGGGCATGAGTGGGGGTGGGGGGTAACAGGAGAGACACGAGGCATGAACGGGGGGTGGGGGGCAACAGCAGGGAGACACGGGGCATGACTGGGGGGTGGGGGGTAAAAGGAAAGAGACACAGGGCATGAGAGGGGGGTGGGGGGTAACAAGAGAGAGACACGGGGCATGAGTGGGGGGTGGGGGGGCAATAGCAGGGAGACACGGGCATGAGTGGGGGGTGGGAGGCAACAGCAGGGAGACACGGGGCATGAGCAGGGGGTGGGGGTTAACAGGAGAGAGACATGGGGCATGAGCGGGGGTAGGGGGCAACAGCAGGAAGACATGGGGCATGAGCGGGGGTGGGGGGCAACAGGAGAGAGACACGGGGCATGAGCGGGGCGTGGGGGGTAACAGGAGAGAGACACGGGGAATGAAAGGGGGGTGGGGGGTTAACAGGAGAGAGACACGGGGCATGAGCGGGGTTGAGGGTAACAGGAGAGAGACTCGGGCATGAGCAGGGGGTGGGGGGCAACAGCAGGGAGAGACGGGGCATGACCGGGGGTGGGGGGCAACATGAGAGAGACACTGGGCATGAGAGTAGGGTCAGGGTAACAGGAGAGAGACACGGGGCATGAGCCGGGGGTGGGGGGCAACATGAGAGAGACACGGGGCATGAGCGGCGGGTGGGGGGCAACAGCAGGGAGACACGGGGCATGAGCGGGGGTGGGGGGAACACGAGGGAGACACGGGGCATGAGAGGGGGTGGGGGGCAACAGCAGGGAGACATGTGGCATGAGCGGAGGGTGGGGGGCAACAGCAGGGAGACACGAGGCATGAGCGGGGGGTGGGGGGAACAAGAGGGAGACACGGGGCATGAGCGGGGGTGGGGGTTAACAGGAGAGAGACACGGGGCGTGAGCAGGGGGTGGGGGGCAACAGGAGAGAGACACGGGGCATGAGCGGGGGTTGGGGGGCAACAGCAGGAAGACACGGGGCATGACCGGGGGGTGGGGCAACAGGAGAGAGACACGGGGCATGAAAGGGGGGTGGGGAGTAACAGGAGAGAGACACGGGGCATGAGCAGAGGGTGGGGGGCAACAGCAGGGAGACACGGGGCATGACCGGGGGGGTGGGGGGCAACATGAGAGAGACACGGGGCATGAGCAGAGGATAGGGGAAACAGGCGAGAGACACGGGGCATGAGAGGGGGTGGGGGTAACAGGAGAGAGACACGGGGCATGAGCGGGGGGTGGGGGGCAACAGGAGGGAGACACGGGGCATGACCGGGGGTGGGGGCGACAGGAGAGAGACACGGGGCATGAGAGAGGGGTGGGGGGTAACAGGAGAGAGACACGGGGCTTGAGCGGGGGTGGGGGGCAACATGAGAGAGACACAGGGCATGAGCGGGGGGTGGGGGGCAACAGCAGGGAGACACAGGGCATGAGCAGGGGTGGGGGGAACACGAGGGAGACATGGGGCATGAGAGGGTGGTGGGGGTAACAGGAGAGAGACACAGGGCATGAGCGGGGGTGGGGGGGCAACAGCAGGGAGACACAGGGCATGACTGGGGCGTGGGGGGCAACATAAGGGAGACACGGGGCATGACCGGGGGTGGGGGCAACAGGAGAGAGACACAGGGCATGAGGGGGGGTGAGGGGTAACAGGAGAGAGACACGGGGCATGAGAGGGGGGTGGGGGGTAACAGGAGAGAGACACGGGGCATGAGCGGGGGGTAGGGGGCAACAGGTGGGAGACACGGGGCATGACCGGGGGGTCAGGGCAACAGGAGAGAGACACGGGGCATGAGAGGGGGGTGGGAGGCAACAGCAGGGAGACACGGGGTATGAGTGGGGGGAAAACGAGGGAGACACGGGGCATGAGAGGGGGGTGGGGGTAACAGAAGAGAGACACGGGACATGAGCGGGGGGTGGGGGGCAAAAGCAGGGAGACACGGGGCATGACCGGGGGGTGGGGGGCAACAGAGAGACACAGGGCATGGCTGGGGGGTCGGGGGCAACAGGAGAGAGACACAGGGCTTGACCTGGGGGTGGGGGGCAACAGGAGAGAGACACGGTGCATGAGAGGGGGGTGGGGGGTAACAGGAGAGAGACACGTGGCATGAGCAGGGGTCTGGGGCAACAGCAGGGAGACACGGGGCATGAGCGCGGGGTGGGGGAACATGAGGGAGACATGGGGCATGAGCAGGGGTGTAACTGTAATTCCCAATTTTCCGCGCAAATAGCGCAGCGCTAAATGTGCCTGAAATAGGAATTTATTGGGCGCATTTACCCCCAGCTTATTGCTGGGGGTAAAAGCTGCCAGACTCATGTTTGGGCGGACCCTTAAATGCAGCGGTAATAGCATTACCGCAGCATTTAAGGGCTACCCCCAACTCATGATGTTTATGCCTAGTTATTTATTTATTTATTTATCATTTCACCACTGGATTGGATTAGAACTTTAATGCTGCTGCTGGGAGATGATTATCTCTGAAAAGATGCAAAAAGATCAATTTCTTTTGCGTACCATAATGTATGTTATGTGAAATGTGGTTTTGTTTTGAATACTTTAAATACTGTACTTGACTTTTAATTAAATCATTGTTTTTAAACTCATGCCGTACATTGCAATAGTTTTACATCCTTTTCATGAAGTTCATTCATGGCGCTTTCTGGCTTGCAGAATCAGGAGAAGCTGAGGGTGGGTGATGGGGCCGTGATATGCGCAAAGCTCAAAGCCTTTGTCATGTAGAACTTGACCAGCTACCATTCGCACCTCTCTGCCTGGTAACCATGACAATTTGAGTTTGTCTGCTGCCACGGAGGCACACCCAGCAGATCAATCAAGGGCAGGAAGGGTCACTCTGAAGTGGCCTGCCAGTTTCAGTACTTGCAGATTTTACTAGACGTGAGGCATCTTGCTTTTGTTTGAAAACGGCCAATGTTTTCATTAGGTTTTCCGAAGTTTCAGAAGAGCATTTCTGAAATCTGACCTGCTTCAAAGGAAAAGCGCTGATTCGTAATGACACGCTTTTAGTTGCAGGCAGTAATCACACACAACTCTTTAGTTGTCATTTTTGTTTGTCTATTTGAAAACATTATACAAATGTATCTGGCATAGACTCCTTTCAGCATGCGTGGGATATCAGGAAGGGGAACACTGTATGACGAGCAGCGTGCGTTGTTAGAGCTGTGTTTGTGTGTGCTCTCAGTGTCAAAATGTACAGATGCTGTAGGTAACAAACAGGACAAGTAGAAAAGATATGTTTTCAGAGAATTAGATGGCAAAGCTTTTCAAGGTTGAGGTGCATTGAAAGAGATGTGTGTGGTCCAAGCAATGGAATACATGAGTGCTGCCTGTCAGAACAGAGCTACATTGTTACATTGGTGTGTGCATTTGTTGACTGCTTTGGTTACTTTGCCTTGTGACGATTGGACACATAGGGCCTCATTACGACCCCTGCGCTAAACCATGGTGCTATTAGCACCATGGTCCATGCCGGGGTCCGCCATGGTGAATGGCGGAATTACCGCCTCATTCCAAGGTTGGCTGGGCGGTAATTCCCCATTCACCATGGGCCCTTCCCCATTCCCATTTTTGCCCCATAGGGCTCAATGGGAATGGGGAAGGCGCTAAGTACGGTGCCGCAAATTGCGGCACCATACTTAGCACTAAGGTCCCTTTGCGGCACCCTACTTTAACGGCTGGTAAAACCAGCCATTAAGGTCGGGTCCCGCAAAGGGACCTCGTAATTAGGCGCTAAGTGTTTAACGCCGCCGCAGCCTTTTACGGCGCCGTTAAACACTTAGGGCCTCATTACGACCCTGGCGGTAAGTGAAAAACTATGGCGGTAAATGGTTACCGCCATCGTTTTCCGCCAGGTCCGATCATGACTCCTGACCATAAACTACGATGCCAATAGCGGCATCGTAGTTAACGCTGCCGCTAACTGCGCTAAGGGTGCGCGCACGCGACCGCCCACACCGTACTTAGCGCCATGGCGGAAAGGTACGCAAATGCCGACCCAAGCGGACATGCACCTAACGCCATCACCGAGGCCGCTAAGTACCTTACCGCCATGGTGCAAATAACGCCATCGCGAACCAACCGTAAAGGGCCAATTCAAGTGAATGCAGCTGCCACAGGTGCACAGAAACAGCACAGGTGAAGGCAATACAGACTCAGGGGAGTACAAAAAGAGCACACCCCACCCCTACCCACACCCAGTCACACTCCACAATGATGGCAATACGACTAGCAATGTTGGGGCTGGAGGACCTGATAGCAATGCATGTGCTACTACAACAGCAACAACAACAACAACAACAGGCAGCACAGAGGAGACGCAGGAGGAGAAGGAGGGCAAGGCAGGCCCAGCAAGCCCCACCAGCACAGCCAGTGCCACCACGCAGGCAGCCTCCAATCCCACGCATCAGAGCCAATCCAAACAACCTCACTGCTGAGCAGATCCACACCCTGTACCGTTTGGACCGGGACACCATCACCGCCATCGTAGACATGACACACGACGACATCGTCAGCATGATAGAAAGTCCAACCGCCATCCCCCCCCCTACTGAAGGTAGTGGCTGTACTCCACTTCCTGGCCACAGGCACCTACCAGCACACAGTGGGGCACCTGCATGGCATTTCACAACCATTATTCTCACGAACACTCATCCAAGTGCTCGATGCCCTCCTCAAGCACACAGACGACCACATCTCATTACCACGGACTGCCCAGGAGATTGCAAACACCAAAGTGGGTTTCCATGCACTAGCCAGCATACCCGGTTGCATTGGTGCCATCGACTGCACCCATGTGGAATTGGTGGTTCCACGTGCCATGGAGGTACCGTACCGCAACCGGAAACAGTTCCACTCTATCAACGTGCAAATGGTCTGTGACTCCAACAAGATCATCACACATTGTTGTGCCCGATTCCCCGGATCAACCCATGATTCAATGGTCCTGAGGAACTCCACAATACCACGCTACATGGAGCGACATGCAGGCCCAAGATCCTGGCTACTCGGTGAGTGCAATGTCATGGAAGTGGGCATGGGAATGACGTACCAGTGCATACTCCACCTGGCAGAAAGGGGGGGGGGAAGATGCATACTCCACCTGGCAGAAAGGGGGGGGGGGAAGATGCATACTCCACCTGGCTGTGAGTAACACAGAGAACGGATACAGAGGAAGGGCACTCACAATGCACAAAACCCCTCTGCATACATAGGGTGATGGCATGCAAAACAGGCCATGGCAGCAATGAGCATATACTGGTTGCATAGTGTGAATCAATTAGTGCATGTAGAAGTGAGCCAAGGTAACAGTTCCATGCCAGCCATGGTGGAACATCATGTTCCTGATCAGACAACATGACTGACACATACATTCTCGCCTACATACAGGTGATGCAGCCTATCCCCTGAAGAGGTGGCTCCTCACGCCAGTCCGGAACCCGCAGAACCAGCACGAGGAGGACTTCAACCGTGCACATACACGTACTCGTGTGGTCATAGAGCAGACATTCGGCCTCCTGAAGGCACGGTTCCGAAGCCTCAGCAGGTCTGGTGGGGCACTCCTGTATGGCCATGAGAAGGTGGCAAAGATCGTCATGGCATGTGTCATGCTGCACAATATGTGCGTCAGACGGAATGTGCCCCTGCCCCCTGACGCAGAACTGCAACCACCTGACGATGAGGATGAGGAGGGTGCAGATGGGGCGCCACCACATGGAGGAGGCGATGCACAGGAGGGGCGTGCCATGCGCCAAAGTATCATCGACCACTGCTTCTAGCACACACGGCTGGTGTTTATCGCATGGAGACTGCACTTGGGGCACTGTGTGTCTCTGGGACATGCACACTGTGGACTGTACACCAATAAAGCACACATACGCAATGAAAATGTCCACACATTTCTTTTTTTGAAAGAAAAAAGTGTATTGGAACTATGAACTGTCGTGTCACACCCCCTCCCACCTCCCCCCTGCACACCCCAACACACCCCCTCCCACCTCCCACCTCCCCCCTGCACACCCCAACACACCCCCTCCCACCTCCCACCTCCCCCCTGCACACCCCAACACACCCCCTCCCACCTCCCACCTCCCCCCTGCACACCCCAAAACACCCCCTCCCACCTCCCACCTCCCCCCTGCACACCCCAACACACCCCATGTAGCTGTCAACAGATGCCTGTGACCGTGTCCACAGGCCGTCACAAGCCCCCTCTCCCGGCCCCCGGGGCACCCCTGGCTGTGGAGCGCAGGTTGCGTCCAGAACGGCGCACGGGGCTGCTCTGCGCAGAACTGGCAGTGGAGGATGTCCCTGGCTGCCCCTGTGCATGCAGCCCCTGTCGTGTGTGGGTGAGGTCAGTGACCGCACGACGCAAGCCCGCAAGTTCGGCACAGATGTCCCTGGACATGGCCTGCATGGCATCCCTCAGGGTGGCAGTGCTCTGCGCCACTTCCGCCCTTAGTGTCTCCGTGGCCTGTTCAATGCTGAACCTAGCCCCCACACATTCCGCGGCATGCTCATCCAGCATTGCGGACAGTTGATGCTGCCGCTGAGTGATGTCCTCGAGGGACGGCTGGCCGTGCTGGCCCATGGCCAGTGCAGGTGGAGTGATGGAGGGGCTGGTCCCCTCCTGTGGAGTGTGGACAGGGCATGGGGTGGAAGGCCACTCCTCTGCCTCAGGGGGTAACAGGAGAGAGAAACGGGGCATGAGAGGGGGGTGGGGGGTAACAGGAGAGAGACACAGGGCATGAGAGGGGGGTGGAGGGGCAACAGCAGGGAGACACGGGGCATGAGCGGGGGGTGGGGGGCAACAGCAGGGAGACACGGGGCATGAGCAGGGGGTGGGGGTTAACAGGAGAGAGACACGGGGCATGAGCGGGGGGTGGGGGGCAACAGGTGGGAGACATGGGGCATGACCGGGGGGTCGGGGCAACAGGAGAGAGACACGGGGCATGAGAGGGGGGTGGGGGGGTAAAAGGAGACAGACACAGGGCATGAGCGGGGGGTGGGAGGCAACAGCAGGGAGACACGGGTTATGAGCGGGGGGAAAACGAGGGAGACACAAGGCATGAGAGGGGGGTGGGGGGTAACAGAAGAGAGACACGGGACATGAGCGGGGGGTGGGGGGCAAAAGCAGGGAGACACGGGGCATGACCGGGGGGTGGGGGGCAACAGAGAGACACGGGGCATGGCTGGGGGGTCGGGGGCAACAGGAGAGAGACACAGGGCTTGACCTGGGGGTGGGGGGCAACAGGAGAGAGACACGGGGCATGAGAGGGGGGTGGGGGTAACAGGAGAGAGACACGTGGCATGAGCGGGGGTCTGGGGCAACAGCAGGGAGACACGGGACATGAGCGGGGGGTGGGGGAACATGAGCGAGACACGGGGCATGAGCGGGTTGTGAGGGGCAACAGCAGGGAGACACGGGGCATGAGCGGGGGTGGGGGGTAACAGGATTGACACGAGGCATGAGCGGGGCGTGGGGGGCACAGTAGAGACACGGGGCATGAGCAGGGTGTGGGGGGCAACAGCAGGGAGACACGGGGCATGACCCGGGGGTGGGGGGCCACAGGAGAGAGACACGGGGCATGAGAGGGGGTGGGGGGTAACAGGAGAGAGACTCAGGGCATGAGAGGGGGTGGAGGGGTAACAGGAGAGAGAAACGGGGCATGAGCGGGGGGTGGGGGGCAACAGCAGGGAGACACGGGGCATGACCGGGGGGTGGGGGACAACAGCAGGGAGACACGGGGCATGAGCAGGGGGTGGGGGTTAACAGGAGAGAGACACGGGCCTGAGTGGGGGGTGGGGGGCAACTGCAGGGAGACACGGGGCATGACTGGGGGGTGGGGGGCAACAGGAGAGAGACACGGCATGAGCGGGTGGGGGGCAACATGAGAGAGACACAAGGCATGAGCGGGGGTGGGGGGCAACAGCAGGGAGACACGGGGCATGACTGGGGGATGGGGGGCAACAAGAGGGAGACACGGGGCATGACTGGGGGATGGGGGCAACAGGAGAGAGACACAGGGCTTGACCGGGGGGTGGGGGGCAACAGGAGAGAGACACGGGGCAAGAGAGGGGGGTGGGGGTAACAGGAGAGAGACCTGGGGCATGAGCGAGGGGGTGGGGGGTAACAGGAGAGAGACACGGGGCATGAGAGGGGTGTGGGGGGGTAACAGGAGAGAGACACGGGGCATGAGCGGGGATGGGGGCAACAGCAGGGAGACATGGGGCATGAGCGGAGGGTGGGGGGCAACAGCAGAGAGACACGGGGCATGAGCGGGGGGTGGGGGGAACAAGAGGGAGACACGGGGCATGAGCGGGGGTGGGGGTTAACAGGAGAGAGACACGGGGCGTGAGCGGGGGGTGGGGGGCAACAGGAGAGAGACACGGGGCATGAGCGGGGGTTGGGGGGCAACAGCAGGAAGACACGGGGCATGACCGGGGGTGGAGGCAACAGGAGAGAGACACGGGGCATGAGAGGGGGGTGGGGAGTAACAGGAGAGAGACACGGGGCATGAGCAGAGGGTTGCGGGCAACAGCAGGGAGACACGGGGCATGACCGGAGGGTGGGGGGCAACAGGAGAGAGACACAGGGCATGTGCAGGGGGAGGGGGCAACATGAGAGAGGCACAGGGCATGAGCGGTGGGTGGGGGGCAACAGCAGGGAGACACGGGGCATGAGAGGGTGGTGGGGAGTAACAGGAGAGAGACACGGGGCATGAGCAGAGGGAAGGGGTAACAGGAGAGAGACACGGGGCATGAGCGGGGGGTGGGGGCAACAGGAGGGAGACACGGGGCATGACCGGGGGTGGCGGCGACAGGAGAGAGACACGGGGCATGAGAGAGGGGTGGGGGGTAACAGGAGAGAGACACGGGGCATGAGCGGGGTGGGGGGCAACATGAGAGAGACACAGGGCATGAGCGGGGGTGGGGGGCAACAGCAGGGAGACACGGGGCATGAGCAGGGGTGGGGGGAACACGAGGGAGACACGGAGCATGAGAGGGTGGTGGGTGGTAACAGGAGAGAGACACAGGGCATGAGCGGGGGGTGGGGGGCAACAGCAGGGAGACACAGGGCATGACTGGGGTGTGGGGGGCAACATAAGGGAGACACGGGGCATGAGAGGGGGTGAGGGGTAACAGGAGAGAGACACGGGGCATGAGAGGGGGGTGGGGGGTAACAGGAGAGAGACACGGGGCATGAGCGGGGGGTGGGGGGCAACAGGAGAGAGACACGGGGCATGAGCGGGGGTGGGGGGCAACATGAGAGAGACACAGGGCATGAGCGGGGGGTGGGGGGCAACAGCAGGGAGACACGGGGCATGAGCAGGGGTGGGGGGAACACGAGGGAGACACGGAGCATGAGAGGGTGGTGGGGGGTAACAGGAGAGAGACACAGGGCATGAGCGGGGGGTGGGGGGGCAACAGCAGGGAGACACAGGGCATGACTGGGGTGTGGGGGGCAACATAAGGGAGACACGGGGCATGAGAGGGGGGTGGGGGGTAACAGGAGAGAGACATGGGGCATGAGAGGGGGGTGGGGGGTAACAGGAGAGAGACACGGGGCATGAGCGGGGGGTGGGGGGCAACAGGTGGGAGACACGGGGCATGACCGGGGGGTCGGGGCAACAGGAGAGAGACACGGGGCATATATTTGAGAACAAAAGCCACTCAGTTGCAGAAAAAGACTAAAAATATGAAAGTGTGCCCTGGGAATAAAATCATAGGAACACAGCAATTCACACAAAAATTAGCTTTGACAATAACGGCAGCTGGCCTGGCATTGCCATTGCTAATAAATATCGTAAATCTCATCTGCAGAAGACTATGTACATTTAGAGATCAATTGCAGAAGCAGGTTTTACCATATGCGCCTTTGGACACTTTGGTACTCCTGAGCGAACAGCAAAAGGTAATACAGCAACCGGCTGCTGTCCCCCATTCTTTTAAAAGTGTGAATTAACTTTAAAAAATGCAGTGCAGCTTTTTAATAATGTTCATTTGTTAAATTAAACACAAACTCTTTCTGTATTTCACATTTGTAAACGTGCTGGATTTCCAAGTTCATGTTACATGCACTCTCTGCCCTGCTATTCATGTCGTGTTTTCTAGGGAGCGGTCACTGCCAGCCTGGGAAGAGCTATTGTCATTGAGATGCTTCTGGGCTCAGAGGAATTTAGCACCTAATTACCACACCCTTTTCATTGATTCTTTACTGGTGTGGAGGAGGGGAAAGCTTACTGCAGTCAGAGCCCTAGTTCAATCATTTGCAAGCCTGCCAGCGTTCTGCCAAATTTCAGGAAAGAAAGCACTTTTGAGGTGCGCCTAAGTTTTGATGTAATCTAAAACTGTGCTGCCATGACTGATAGCAGCGCTCCCGAGTATTACTCTTTTAAGGAGCCCAGAACATTTCCAGATTGTTTCGCTTGATGCATGCAATTTCTGCCTGATGGCTCTGCTGGGTGTGCCACTAATTTATCAAATCGTCACCCACATTATTATATGTTAGTAAAAAAAAATAACATATTTTCTCAGTTTATGAATATTACACAAATTATAGTTTTAGTTTATATAACTGCTGGCACTTAATGTGATGTCATCAAGGGGGCCAAAATAAAAGCAATATCGCATCCTATGACATTTTTAGTGTGAAAAGGTTTTGTGATGCTCTTTCTTGTGATGTCATCTGGCATGTGATATGAATTCCTCCAAGCCTAGTATTTTGAGGATTTAAGGTTGCTGTGGACTGCACCAGGTCTCCAGCACTGGAAACTTTGTTACCAATGTATTGCATGTCTAGAGAGGACCTGAGAGTGCATAAGGGATAAAGAATGAGACTTTATTAAGAGAACTGATAAAATGTGCATGTGGTTCTGTGCAGAGAACATGTGCATTGTTACATGTACACAGCCCATGTGCATGTGCAGCCTGTTATCCGAACATCAGAACATTTAGGATGTCACTATCCTCTCTTAGAATATAGGTTTGATGATTTTCCAGTGCACATAATGTGTCCACATACTTTTCACTATCATGTACAAGTGCAGGTGCTCAGTGGGTTAATGTGCCTACTGCGAAGAGCTGCATCTACATGATTGAATGTCATGAGTAGACCCGTTGAGATTGTTATACTTCATCTATCAATAAAATGATTAATAGTGCATATGGTAAAGCGTTGGCGCTCTGCTAATTTCAGGCTGGATCTTAACTTAGACAAACCACAAGACCTAACCTTTCTGACTGTGTTATAGCTGCTGACTGACATTGGGTTTATACATAAAAGAGGGACCTTTAGTCGATGCTTATCCTCTAAGGCAGATACAGGCCTGGATTGGCCCACCGGGACACCAGGACTTTCCCTGGTTCCCCGGTAGACCTCAGGGGAGCATAGGGCCTCTTTTTTGGGGGAACTGGTGATGGAAACATACCTTAAACGGGAACAAGGAACATCATGATCATCCATCCATGAGCCAGCCTGGGTGGTTCGCTGCCTTCATGATGCTGCCCGTGCGGGTTAGTGGGTTTGCAGGTACAGATGAAGCACAGGCCGCCCCTGCCAGTGCTTCTGCGACGACCAGGTGAGCTCAGCTGCCGCATACATCTGTTCTGTTACAGATCCAGACAACTCAAAAAGGAATGTGTATGTGCTACAGCTGCCACCAGTCTGTCTGCCCCCTGTGTAATGTGTTGTGGCAGCATTATTTTCATCAGACCGCACAGGTCCCCCCAGGACCTGTTACCTCGGGTGCTGCAGCACCTCTGATGCTCCCACCTCTTTGCCACCGACAGAGTGGTCGCCGTTTGGAAATGACACACCCTCCACAAAGAAGACAAGTGACCATCTTGCAATGCTGCCTGTGCTGTGGCTGTTAGGGTTGTGGGGTTCTGGATTCAAGCTGACGCTGCCTGTAGTTTGGAATCTACACGTGGCAAAACTGCAGATATGTGCGTGTCACTACTCTGGACAGTCCACGTCTGCAAAGGTCCTACTTGCTCGGTTCCCTGAGATTATAGGAGGTGACGAGTCTCCGATGCAGGATTCCCAAGAGCATACACAATCTGTCTGTGGCTCCGCCTCTTCCCTGCAGATAGGGTTTTACAGTTCATGTGTCCTAGTCTGGGGCAGGTATGACGTCAGTGCTTCCATCTGCGTCCATTCAGGCGCATGCACAGCCAAGTTTCTAGACCAGTATGACTGTGCATGCACAACTGCATTTTTGCTTGTGCAAATGCAGTAAAAAGTCATTTGTACTAATACAAATGCAATTGCACATGTGCAAACTCCTTTCTGCATGCAAAAAATACATTTACCTTTCGTCACACAAGGCCAGATTACCGTTAAGTGTGGATGCATAGTTTGCAATTGTGTTTGTGCACTTGTGTATTATGGAAAGACATTGCAGGGTAGCAGCTGCACAGTAGAGCAGCCCACCTGTTTATGCTACACATGGGATGATGATTTGCGGTGGGCTATCCGAATGTGTGCATGAGCAACATTTGCCGAGTATACTCTGACAGAGAAAGGGGAGTACTAGGGCCAGTGCCACATGTGACATGGTGCAATGTATTGGAAGTGTTATGTAAAGGAGGAACTTCATAGTTCCTTTTACATGGCAATTTTGGCGGACTTGCGAAACCTGTGAGAACAAAGTATGTATTTCAAAAAACATTAGTGTTGTCAAGATGGGGGTTGGGATACATTCCTATACATACTAAGGGGGTAATTCATAGATTTCAGTGCAGAGGCAGCGCACGCGAGCAGCGCAGATAAGGAGCGTGCGCCAGCGTGCGCCAGCCGTGTGCGCTAAACAGCATTCTGGCACACCGCATATTCATGGAATTTCCAAGCCATTTTCAGCGCTGGCGCAGCGAACATCCCGCAGCGCTAGTTACGCCCCCAAGAACGCCCATTGCGCAATGAAAAGCCATTGAAATCCCCAATGCAGCGCAAAGGGCCGTGCACGAGCTTACAGGGCCGCTACACTGTAATCGCGTGAAAATACTACGCGTACCCCGCTCACGGCAGACAAAATGCGTGAAAATGTACTTGCGCAACCCTCCGAATACACGTACCCAGCTCGCGCCACGTAAGTTGCATAGGAAAAACACCCCCTGTGGTGTGGGCTGCCTGTGGGGCATGCCCAGGGTGGATGGCCTGCCTGCGGGGCATGGGGAGGGTGAGTGGGCTGCCTGTGGGACATGCCCAGGGTGGCTGGGGTGCCTGCGTGTATTTCGGGGGTGCGCAGGAAGTTTCACACGCGACAGGCCTTGTGCGAGCGGGGTACATGTATTTCGGGGGTGCGCGGGGAGTTTCACATGCGATAGGCCTTGTATGAGCGGGGTACATGTATTGAGGGGGTGCGCGCGAAGTTTCACAGGCGATAGGCCTTGTGCGAGTGGGGTATGTGTATTTCGGGGGTGCGCGGGAAGTTTCACATGCGATAGGCCTTGTGCGAGCGGTGTACGTGTATTTCAGGGGTGCACAGGGAGTTTCACACGTGATAGGTCTTGTGTTAGTGGGGTACGTGTATTTCGGGGGTACGTGGGAAGTTTTACACGCGATTCTGCATTTTGGCCCCTCCCAGGTGTGGCCTTACCCCCTCCCCATGCCCTGCAGGCAGCCCACACCACAGGGGACTACCCTACAACCCTCACCATGCCCTGCAGGCAGCCCACACCACAGGGGACTACCCTACAACCCTCACCATGCCCTGCAGGCAGCCCACATGGCACCATGCACTTGTGAGCGCACTTGTGAGCCCCGACTCATGTCCCCCACCCACTCACCCACCCACCATTGACGGGCACCTGCCAGCAGGCCCCGACTCATGTCCCCCAACTCCAGTGACGGGCACCTGCCAGCAGGCCCCGACTCATGTCCCCAAGCTTCCCACACACCCACCATTGATGGGCACCTGCCAGCAGGCCCCGACTCATGTCCCCCACCCACCCCCAGTGACAGGCACCTGCCAGCAGGCCCCGACTCATGTCCCCCGAAAACCCACCCAAATTGGCGGGCACCTGCCAGCAGGCCCCGACTCATGTCCCCCACCCACCCCCAGTGACGGGCACCTGCCAGCAGGCCCCGACTCATGTCCCCCACCCACCCCCAGTGACGGGCACCTGCCAGCAGGCCCTGACTCATGTCCCCCACCCACCCCCAGTGACGGGCACCTGCCAGCTGGCCCGGACTTATGTCCCCCACCCAACATGTCATCACTATCCAGATCCATGGCCCTTATGGCCACCTAAATCCCACCCCATGCCACCCCAGTCCAAACACCCAACCAAGCATTCCATCCACTCCAAATTTAAATTCCCATGTCACGATAGATCCCAAATAACCAGTATGCGCATGAGTACAAGTCCATCAGACCCACACAATGGCGACACATGACTGAGAAAACCCACATTGTGACATGCACGAAACCAATGAGAGAAGACCACACAAATGAAGTAAACCATTTAAATGTATTATATACAAAAATAAATGAATGAAACAAAATTACACAAGAATAAAATGATAAATAAAAGGATGTCCGAAATCAAGGAAAAATTATTAATGGTGAAATGAATAAAATGCAAACAAAAATGCCTCCAAAGTGTCCGTCCATAACACTAAATCCAAAGTCAATATAAAGACAAAACCATTCCTCCATGGTAAACAAAAATATGTAAAATCAGGTCCATAACTATATACAATGTAAAAATCAAGGGTCCATGTGCCTAACAATCCAAAGGAAACCTAACAAAAAACCTACCTAATGAATAACTATTAACAAAAAGGCGGGGCATAGTCCATGCGCCCCAAAGGAAAAAAAAATAAACAACTACAACTACATAACTATTTACAAAGGCGGCGGGCTAGTCCCACGGCTCACTGTTTGATGTTCCGGGCCAGAGCATCATTGAACTCCATGTCGATGTTCCGGAGGTGGGCCTGTTCCCTGGACTCGAGGTCTCGCAGGGATGCAGCCATGGAATCCCTCAACTCCCTGCGAGTTTCCACGAGGCCCTCCGCCCGCCTCAAAGCCCGGTGCATGGAGTTCTCCGCCCTGACCATCCTGAGCCGTGCCCTCTCTGCCCGCTGTCACTCCGCATCTATTTGCCGTGCCAGCCGCTGCCACACGGAAGACACTCCCAGTCAGGGGTCCTCCTGCCCCTCGGCCGATGCCTGCCCCCGGGGTGTTGATGGCCCAGAGCCATGATGCCTCCCACGATGAGCCTGCTGCTGCCTCTGACGCAACTGCCTCCGCCACCACGACGGCATCCGGGCTGATGGAATCCCCCGGTGCCGTCGTGCACATGCGCTGCCCGATGATGCCGGCACATTCTCCATCCGCTGGGGTCAAGTTGGTGGGGTGGCCACCACTGCTGGTCCTCAGACTACTGACTGCGGCAGGGATGGGATCTCCACCTGGCTGGCTGCGTTGGTTGGGGCAGATGCACAGGGGGCCCTGGTGGTATCTGGGCAGGAAGACGGCAGGGAGAATGACTGGCATATAGTGTGCACAGAGGAGGAGAGGGCCGCAAGACTGGCCGACACATGGAGGAAACCCCCGACCATGGCCCCTCCCAACTGGGTCACGTTGGGACACACCTCTTCGTGATGATGTGTGTGGTCCCCACAGGAAGCACGCACGTCATCACGAATGACACGTGTGCGCAATGCGACACCAATCAGGACGGTCTCCATTCAGTCAGGGGTCCCCTCGTCCGCAGGTAGAGGATGTGGACTTCCCCCCTACCTGCGGACGGGCCTGGGATGGGGCATCCCTGCTGGTGCATGGTGATGCAGACACAGTGTCAGGGATAGAGACCTGCACAGGCACCTCCGCGGCAACCTGTGCTGCCTCCTGCCCCTGCCCCTGGACTGCACCACTTGCACCAGTGGTACCAACCCCACCAGGCCCCATTTGCGGCTCTGTAGTGGCCTCCTCCTCCTCTATACCTCTCTCGGACATCATAGGAATCGATTATTCAATATGATTTTATAGCAAAAACCAGAAAACAGATGTCGCTACCTGGTTATATCATGAAAACATCTGTCAAATGACGGGAGTAATTTTATATAAGTCTCTGTCTGCCCATCTCTCTCCTGGCTTGACTTTGCATGTTGTGTGTCTTGCCCCTGTTTTTTGTGTGCTCTGAGGCCTGCGGCGCGATATAAAAATTAAAATAAATATATATACTACAACACCTGGCATGAGTAATAGGACAAACAATATCAATACCTAGCAAAAGGCACAAGTACCTGGGCATCTGATGCAAATATTCAGAGATATTGTGAGCACATACACATATATTTGCAATACTTCCATTCTGATGTGCACCTCAAGTGCAACCTTTTCTCCACTTTTTAGTAACCATACATATTTAATAAGAATGTTTGAATTTGTTTCACAATAATATTGATTGATTGATGAAATAGCCACTGATGCTTTTTTCACTCTGCCAATTTGTTCACTCAACTCTTTTTCAAACTTCATGCTGACACTCTTGCTCCTTCCATCATCTCAGACTGCCATCTGCCATCCAGTCCTGATGCTCTTCCAAGCATCTCTGCCTCAATGCCAGCAAGACTGAGATCCTTCCTCTTAGGACCCCTGCTCGCTCTTTCTTCCTCTCACTCTGGGCATCCTGTATGGGCTCTCCCCCCCCCTCCTTCATCCGAAGCCAAAAACCTTGGCGTCATCTTCATCACCCCTCTCTCCTTCCTGCCTCAAATCCATTGACAACCAGTCGAACTTTCAACTCTTCCACCTCAAAGGAATTCACCCTTTTCTCACTTTCCCTCAGAAGCTCAATTTTACAAGAGCTCTGGTTCCCTCTAGGCTTGACTACTGCAACAGCCTACTCTTGAATCTATTTTCTTCCTCTCTACGACCCCTGCAGCTAAACCAGAATAGGGCAGCAAGACTTATCCTTGGCCTCAAGCCCAGGGATTGCATCTCTTCTGCCCTGAAAATCTTTGATTGGCTCCCGGTTGCTGCACAAACTAAATTCAAATCCATCTGCATCATCCACAAGGATGTCTGGGGCCCGGGACCACGGTATCTGCATCTTGCTATTACGAAATATTCTCCATCTAGACTGCTACGCTCCCCTGGTACCAACTCTCTGTGTGTGAAGCAGTTCGCTAAACAGTGGGCCGGAGGCCGATCTCTTGCTTCAGCACACTCCCGCCTGTGGAACAGCCTTCCTCTTTGTCTTGAGCCGGACCTCCTCAAATTCCGGATGCTCCTCAAGACTTTCCTTTTCTCTTCCTCTTCCCCTTCCTCTCTTCTCTCTAACTTCACAGTTGCTACAATTGGTGTCCAGGGCCCTTATGAGTCCTCGGGGCCCTTGCCTCCCACACCCAATCGCCTCATCTTCTGACTACACACAGCACTTGCCTCAGTATTCACTGGCCTACACCAATATAGGCCGGCACTTACCCACTTCCAGCAGCTGAATGCTTCCTAGCACTTACTGTACCTGGCACTTACATCTGCTGCTCAACCACGAGCACGACATTCCAACACCTACCACCCCGCACCTACCAACGCGCTCCCCCCCCTCTTCTCTCTCTGTACTTGCATGCTCTGAATACTCACAAGGCCCAGAAGGTTCGTCTTTTTCCTCCATTGTATATATTGTTTCAATCCCATGTTCCCTCCCATGCCATCGGAGCGCTTCAAAACACAATTTGCTTGTTGAATAAGCACCTAATAAATGCACAATAAATAAATAAATAAATAGGATCTCTTTTTTTGTGTTGCAACCTTTACTCCACTGCTGGCATTCACACAGCTCTGTCACTGACGCACTCACCAACCCTTTTACCACAGTTTCCTAGTGTGAAGAAGACCGGTGGGGGGTGTCTGTACTTCTGCTCTCTATATGGTAGAAGAGAGGCACAGAGGACCCCAGCCAAGATTCTCTAGTACGGTAGCAATGGACGAGCAATCAAGGCCTAGCTTCTCAGGAGGTGATGCAGGCTGGTTCTTAAGTACAGTGTAGTCCCCAAGCCCCCACAAAGGAATGTCCACACACTGTATTGTTTAGAACACAGTCTTTATATAATCAATATTCAAGGTTATGTACACTTATCATAATAACTCACTTTGTACTTAGGAAAATCAACAATGGCAAATATATACAATTCTAAAGTGGTACCACCCTTTGTATTAGATCTCATTAAAGTGCATCAACAATACTGTAACAATGTCACACAGATCAATAGAGTGAAACCAGCAATAGAGAGAGGAGAGAAAATAAGATGGTTGAGCAATAGGCCGAATACTGGCCCCTACCACTAGACACAGTTCTGTGTGGAGATCCCCCCACCTGGGCAACCTGTAAAATAAAGATATAGCACAAGCCCAGTCCATATATTGTTCTGCAAGTCTTATTCCCTCCTATAATGCTTTTACTCCCCCAATGTACCTGGTGGAGTCGAGTTCTTCGAAGAGGCGTCGACAGATCCTTCTTGAGCGACCCCCTTTCAAGCGGGAGTCACGGATCGTCGAGAGGCGCCGAGAAGCGTTGAGGAACTCGGTGTTCGGCGACGGGGAATCGACAGCCCTTCTTGAATGCCTTCCCTTTCAAGCGGGAGACACGGGGCGTCGAACGTCCGTCGACAAACAGGGTAGACCGGCGTCGATGAGGCGGCAGCTTCGTCCGAGCGGTGCTCGTCAGCGTCGGAGCGTCGGCGTCCTGCAAGGCAGAGGCGTGCGGGGCACCTCGGTGACAATAGTTCTGGACCGCAAAGATTGTGGAGACGGAGGCCCAGCAAGGGTGTCGAGTCGTTCGAGTCTTTGTGGTCTTCGGGTGGCGGGAAACCCACCGGCAGGTTTCTCCTCGGCACGTTGGTCGTCCTCGACTTTCTCCGGCAGGATAAAGCGGTCGACGGTGCGGACGAGGGAGTCCTTCGATTCGAATGTTCTTAGGCAAAGGAGCGGACGGCTCCGGTCGTCGGCGGCACGGCGTCAAGTGGTTCCCACGGCTGGGCAACAGAACTTCGACGGGCCTCCAGCGGTTACACAGACCTGCGAACCCTGGTCGACGGCAATGGACTTCGACGGCGGCGATGTCCGGGTGCTTCACTTCGATCTCCTCGGCGGTCCCGTCTTGGGTCGGCAGCCTTTCGAGGGTCTGTCTTCCAGGGCGCTTCGGCGAAGATGGAGCGGTGCTCGATGGTCCCTCGGAGCACGGGAAGAGGGCGCCTTACCAGATCCTCTCTCGGGTCAGTCTTCGACCATTTCGGCAGCCTTCGGATCGGTCGAAGCAAATGCCACAGCAAGTCTTCTTCTTCCAGCTGGACGTCGAGGATCAGCAGTTCCAGTTACTCTTAGAGTGGAGACTCAGCTCCAGAACGCTTCTGAATGCTTCTGAACGTTCCCTGAACCTCCTACCAGTGGTGAGAGGTCCCCAGATATACTATTCCGTCTCTCATCCACACTGCTGGCACACACTCAGCAGCCAATCATACAGAAGGGCATTCATGCAGTCAGTCAGCCAATTAGGCACACAGTGCATTCAGGCCACACTCCTCCCTTTCAGACACTCACAACAAGGAATGTGGATTGGGACAAGTACCCAGCCATTCAACACTACACACTGCATTCAGGCCAGTTTCGGGCAGGGCTGTCTCAGTCTTTGTCTCTCATGCCAGAAACCAGACAACCACAACAAGGAGTGTATATTGGTCACACACTCCATTCACCCAGGTCCCACCCACAGGAGGTACCCACAACATACAGTCACTGGGAAGGCTCCAGTCAGTCTAGCTGGGCCTTCACAACAACACCATATATGGAACTTCCACCCAACAGCCAGTCAGGGGGAAGGGACAGGGCTTCCCAGGACTTTGGGAAAACAAGGTAACAGGCAATAGAGAGCAAGAGGCCACAGGGGCCATCTTGTTTCCTATCAGGAATCAACTGATCCCAATGGCAGGGCCTGGGTATCCCAAAATGGAGGACACCCAGAACACCTGTCAAATTCAGCATGGAGCTGCCACCAGCCCATACCCTGCTCTGTGGGCCACCCACAGGTGCCCAAAAACATACACTAGGGGTACAGGGTTGTACCCCTACCCATGGGTGCCATAAGGGTATCCCAGGGGTCTGTTCACCAAACCAAAAGAGAGAGCTGCACTGCCAGGAGTCCCACATGGACTCCTGGGCAGAAAACATGACAGAACACACGATAAAAAGCAGTAAAGGACAAGGATTCAGAGGCCCTGTCCCTCTGATGCATTTCCAGCATCATACCTAGTACTGGCCATTCAAATGTAATTCAGCCCTTCTGAAAAATGCTGGTAGAGCCGCCTAAAAGTACAGAGGATCTGATGATAAGTCCTTGTGCTGTTCCTTTAAAGTATGGCATGGCTATGGAGAAGTGCTATCAACAATACAACACTTTATTATAAACCCCTATTAGAAATGCAGGTACTATGACAAAAAGAAAATATCAGGCCTTCTGAAAAGTGTTGTCCCATGAAAGCTAAAAAAAACTTAAAACAGAACTAATGTGGTTGTGATATGATGACTGCCTGAAATGCATTTCACCAAGGTTGACTAACATCTACCTGTCACCATGACATCCCTGGTACTAGTCTCCTGCCTCACCGCATACCTCCCTAATCCCACCCCTCAAAAGTCCAGCATACATTTGTTTGATTCTAAACACTGAGTTGTGGGATTCACAGACAGTTCAGCTAGTGTACCGCAGTTCTAAAGTCTGTCCAAACCGTTTACTTTATTCCTTGGTGCCCGCAGCTCTGCCTAAGAACATTTCTCATGTGCATCCTTCACCGTTACTTCTGTACTGTGCTATTAATAATATCAGATTTTGATATAGCATTTCATTCTGATGTGTTGTATTTCTATACTACGTAATATGAGCTGTTATTGTAACCCGATCTAAAGATAATTCATGTATTCACAGCAAATGGATAAAAGTCTGTGTCACCCATGCAGGAATCGTATCTGTGATTTCAGGTTGTACACTATTGCCTAAAACGAGCACTTGACTGATTGAGCATAACCTTGTTCCATGTTGTAAACACAGCCTTGTCTGGACCACAGCACCCTTGTTTATTCCATTGCTTGAACTCCATAAACCATGTCAGTCCTGGTGATGTGCATCCTGTTTTTTTCTTATGTTCAGCCGTACAGATCACTATGCGACTGCTGCTATTCCATACTTACAGCAGCACTACATTCCAGCGCTAAGAGTACACATGAACATTGCACTACCAATGTATCGCTACTTTTCGCTGAAACATTATCCTTCCTAATGACACAATGCATAGAAAAATGCTTTGAGTATTTTGTTTTTGCATTTTTGTTCTGACAAGCAAGAATCAAATGGCTTTTAAGGGCCCTTCTATGTACACTGCTTCAACCTAGTATCCTAAAGCCGTTTCCCTGAAGCATGTGCTTTTTAGGGTCCCTGCTTAAAAATCATTCAGAAATGTACTCGGGCTTAGGTGTAGGTTTAAAAAATAGACCATTGCCCCAAAAACGTGGCCTTGTAAATTAACAGACTTTAACATATATTTTCTGAAGTAGCAAAGTGCCTAACCTGAGAGCTGAGAATTACACTCAGTGTGCCCCTTCCCCCTTCCTGTCCTTGACCTGTGTGCCAGTCACACCTTCTTCTTTGCAGAGGAACTCCCATCGCCATGGATACCAGGCAGAGAGGTGTTAATCTTAGCCGTCAAGTTCTACATAACAAAGGCTTTGCACAAGTGACTGCTTTGCATGAATCTCAGCCACATCACCCAGCCCACAACTCCTCACTATTAAGCAGTCAAGCACAGTAAGTGGGTAAATGTGAATCTAGAAACAAACAATTGGTGTTTACTGCATGAATCCCCAAACAAACAGTACATTATTTAAAAGTCGTACACAGTGGTGAATTTATGTCCCCTCTCCCATATGCTAAATCAAAAAAACTGTTTAATTTAGAGCAGGGTGCCTGTCCAAAAAGGATTGCTGTTTATGACATCTTAAACAAATAGTTGTATTATAGCAACATTTACAGGGTAATCAAGCAGTACATCTAAAAATGTTGCGAAAAAAAGGACAAACGCACCTGCAGTTTTTCTTATTATTAAGCATGATATTGCTTTCCGTTTGAGAAGCAGCTGATCATGAGGCCTCTTGTCCTGATGTTGTTGACGGGTGATCGCAGTTGTTTTTGGAGAGTGAACCCATTGAAATCAAAGGGGTAAACTGTTTTTTGAAGGATGGGGAATGTTTGCTGGGAGTTCGTAGACACTGAACTCTATGACTAGGGGCTTGCGATGAGGGTGAAAATGAGCCCAATAGGGGAATATTCCAAATGAGGGCGAGTTGAGAGAGGTATGTTCAATCATCCTTTTTGGTTTACTTGGCACAGTGTAAGCTGCGCACCATGCTGGGCATTCTCTGACTCTTAAGAGCCATCTCACAGAAGATGAAACAGCCAGAGTGGCACGTAACGTTTCTCATCCATCTGTGTCTGGGACTCTGCCTAGGGTGGTGGGCCGTCCCATATTTAGCAGGACTGTCCCGTTTTTAAGTACTGTGTTCCTTACAATGCCTGAGCGTGATGGACAAAATCCTTATGTAGTTACCATTACCTTTTTACGTGACCATTTGCAAGACAGCATCTCGCCTCTGTTTACTTTTTTGTAGTACTACGCCATCCTTGCTAGCTTGACCCTCTGCTCCTCTCATCATTCCTGTATATGTGCAGTGCTGTTGTTTCTCTGAACTGATTTAGGGCACTGCTGCTGTTGTTCCTGCAAATGCTAATATAGTATGTATGCTTTCACTATGACTCTTGACTTAGGCTGGTAATGCTTATTTATTTATTTTGTCATTTATATAGCGCACATAACCCAGAGACATCTAGGGCGCTTTTGCTTAAGTGGATTGGTTACAATGGTTGTTTGCACAGGTACTGGGTTACAGACAGTACCTGACTGTGTTATTTGGGTAGTCAGTTAGGTACAACATGGTTACTGGCAGGTTGACAAGAGATTGAGAAGTTAGTTACATGGGATACATCCTGATATTGCAGTGGACAACCAAGTTAAGTGGCAGGTATTAGGTTGAAGCATTGTAAAAGTTGCTCCTCATGGTACGGGGGGCTTCATCAACTAGAGAGGGACAAATTAGGTAAGGTCCATCACATTGCCAGAAGCTGCGCCACATGTTGCGGGGACTTTATCAAGTAAACAGGGTTCATTATATTGCAAGACACTGCGCCTCATGTTACAGGGGGCTTCAACAAATACAACAGGGAAAGTCAAGTGGGTTCATCACATTGCAAAAGCTGCGCCTCATGGTACAAGGGGCTTCATCAACTAGACAGGGACAAATCAGACAAGGTCCGTTACATTGCAGGAAGCCGTGACTCATGTTGCGGAGGGCTTCATCAAGTAAGCAAGGAAAGTCAGGTGGGTTCATCGCATTGCAAAAGTCGTTCCTCATGGTGCGGTGGGCTTCGTCAAATAAGCAGGGACAAGACCGAGTAGGTCAATAATAGCAAGTAATGAGCAACGCTCCGAGAGCGGGACAAAGGGCTAGAAGCAAAGGTCACTAAGTCAATTGCGGGGCAGATATGGATGACCGCAATGGTTGAGGAGGCATAATTGGATATGCACTGACTACTGGAGCGGGATTAGCACCCGATGAAACAGGGAAGATGAGCAGCACAAAATCATTGTGAATGACAACAAGAAGCTTGTTAGGACCATATGCAGATCGGGGTGTCTGCGAGATGCGAAATACAGCAGTTGAAGTAGGTCTGAGTGTAGAGCGGCTATAAGCGGTCTGAAAGAAAGAGCCACACCTCGTCAGGCAGAGGGTGGGAGTCTTTGGAATCCTGGTGCCATTTAGTAAAGACAATATTTAGCAGGGTGAGCAGAGACTTACTTGGCGAGTGCAGTTACTGGTGGAGAATGATGGGGCTTCTGTTTTATGTAGAGGACTGTTGATGATGATTGGGTAGTTATAGGGGTAACGTTTCATGAGTATGTTATAATATTAATTGGACACCATCCAATGCCGGACAGAGCCAGACAGAGCCAGACAGAGATTGATGGCCTTAAAAGTGGCCCTTGCATGGGGGCTGGCGTCGCCTGCCGGCGCCCAGTAATAGGGGCATTTTGTATCGACGGGAGCCAACCCAGGGCATGCAGAGGGAGGTCGGGTGTTCAAGGCAACACAGGCAAGGCTGAGTTAAATCAGGTTGCCATCTTGGAATGGAGCAGGCGCTCCCAATTAACATTAGCACTCATAGGCAGTAGTGCTTACCCATAGCCAGTTTTCTTCATCCACGATGGACTGCAGGTGGTATGGCATCCATCAGGATCTGGTTCTTGTTCTGCTGCACGTCTTACATCTTGCCTCTGTACCAGTTTCTGGAAAAGACCCACCCCAGTTCTCGCAAAATCAAAGGTTCTGTGCACTAAATACCTAGTTCCATCTTCTGAACAAAAGTAAATGTACATTTAAGTAATGCTACCCACGGGGACAGGATGGATTGACCAGTAACAACTTGGGGTCCAAGTTATAGGCCTGAGAGAAGTCGGTGCCAATAATTGCTGATGCAGCTTGCCAAGGTGTGTATTATTACTATTAGCATTCCAGGGATAAGCCCTCAGGTGCTAACAGTGATTAAAAATAAAAAGTGAAGCACTCTTGATGTGTGGGTAAAGAACAACTACAGTACTTTAAAGTAAAAAGCCAATCTTCCATTTCTATTTTTCATTGGCAGTGTACTTCAGGTGGGGGCGAGTTGTGAGCCAATCAGACAACTAGCTAGTTGGTGGGGAAGCAGTGGGCTGCACAGCCCACAGGTGCAGTGGGCAGGACCGGAGAGGTGATCTGAGAGGCAGAGCAGAGTCAGGGATGGCAGGAAGGCAAAGTACCCGAGACGCAGCACAGGACGGAAGTGTGGAACAAGGGCATGGATCAGTGGTTTCAACTGTGCTACCTGATTTGCCACCCATTTTCTAGAGAGTGCTAATTTACTGAGAATGCTTTAAAAGTGGGCATGCAAAGTGCAACACGATCTCTTAATAACCAATACATTTATTGTCAGTACAACAGCTATTCTATCATGCAGAAAACGTCTCTTTGAACAATCCAACAGAATGCACAGAATATGTTTGTGCTCAGTGGCCAACTGTGGTAAAATGAGCTTGGCAGATTGACTTAGAGACTGATTCTTTTCTCTATTAGTGGCAATATTAATGGTCTGTAGATATGGTTCCCAGAAATGTTGAGCAATGTTTTCTTGCCATCATTCATACACACCGGCATCAGTACCAATAAGGCCTGTGCAGGTGTTTGCGTCCACCTAGAGAAGAGACTGTGCGAAACAGCGGACTGTAGAGGTAGACATTGTGAGAGAAAGAGAGGCATGACACTGAATTCTGAGAACCATAGTACATGTAACAATGTGTCCACAAAACAATGTAAAGTTGAATGTGTGAACCGAGCCACAAGCCAAAGTGTGTGAACTGAAGAAATCAACCCACAACATTCACAGAAGAACTGTGTGTGAAAGAAGACAACTGTTTCATACTCGGTAATGGACTAGAAACAACTCTCACATGGCAGTTGACTACTGATGATCAATATAATAGAGTTTTAAAAAAAAGGGTTTGTTTCCATTCCAATGCTTTATGATGAGCCATCACATATGCATGGTATTTCCATGACATTACTCAGAACTCACAGTATATTTGAGGATGTGCTATAACGTAAAGAGAATCGATAAGCTTACAGCATTGGCCAGGTATTGGTATCTAATGCATACGTTTTCACGTCATTTGCCAGCTATTGCTAGCTTTGTTATCTTTATGCTCCTTTGCTCAAAAGTTCAGCCACAACATATAGCTTTTTGTTTAACCATCTTCCACTCAGAAAGGTACTCATCAAATGATGAGGCATTTCCTAATTTGCAAATGTGGGATTCTTGCCATTACAGATCTATTTTTTAACCGTGTGGGGAGTGTTAATAGGCCTCAGGTGCAGGCAATCACGGTCAAGTGGCTGACATGGCCTGACAGTATTAGTGCGACATGTCCAATGCAATGTATAGGCATATTTGCTCTTAGCTCTCCTCTACCTCGGCTCAGTGTTCATGTAGGAAATGGGGGGGGTGGGTTGGGTGTAGGGGGAAGGCATGGTATCAAGATAAGACAGACACAAGTGATCACAGTTCAAGGGTGTTTATTAAACTGTACAAATGGGTGAGATAAACACCTAATCTAAACCTAAATCTAAGATGGGAGCAAGCTACGACCATCAAATAATAGTAATACTGTCCTAGTGGTGTCTTAATCAAAGAAAAAGGGCCTATGCTAAAAAATAAAAACTATTTCCAATCCTTACCGCTCTGCTACAAAAGAGTGTGGGACAGTGTTCACAAGAAAAGAAATTGTTCTCAAAATGATAAGTCAGGATGGTATAGCCGGAGTCTCCCTTCCCCACTTTTTTAGCACTGGACAAGGCGGGACTCTTCAGCACAGCACACTGCTGGGCTTCTCCAGCATGAGCTTAACGTTTGTTTCCAAATTATTAGAGCCTTCTGTGGGCAAGTCTCTTTCACACAGTCTCTTGCCTCAGAGGACCCGATGAGCCATAAACAACAAAAACAAAAGCTATTTTAGTAAATCTTCACGTTGGGTGATTACTCTTCGCCTTTGGATCTCCCTCAACCATGCTTCGATCCCTCTTTGTGTTAGCCTCTCTCCTTCGAGTTCACTACGGCCTTTCATTCAAACATAACATTCAAGAATCTCAATGTATTTTTAAACAGTCATTCACTGTGGACAAGTTCACTCTTGTCAACACAATGTTCACGGGGTAGCACTGTTTACCCCAATTCGCAGGCATCCTTCAGCCGGGTTCACGTTTGCCAATATCACAGTTCACTTTGCTTTATCACAATGCAGGATTTACTTCCCTCAGTTTTCTCCTGGAATCCCTCCTCCGTCGGGTTCACATACCCATTCGAACACAATTCTATTAACACAATTCACTTGCCTTCTCCACGTGTCAATGACTTTCGAGTGTACAAGGGGTTTTGCTTAACCCTTGTATGACCAGCTTGACACCTCACGCCAGCCTTTCCCAATGCCTCTTGGTATTTGTAGTTTCAACACAAAAAGGTCCCAGCCAGAGTCCTTCGAATGGGCGCCCACATAGCGCCGGACCACTCTGTATCTGGACCTTTACTGGGTTTTCTCTAAAGTTCATAAACACAAGTTCTTTGTTCACACAGTGTTGCTGCTTGGGCCCCGCACAGTTTGGTTTATTATTACTTTTGTTTGACTCACCGGCTTCTCTGAATTTGCTTCAGTTTCTGATTTCGGGAGTCAAGGACAGCACCACGGTAGCCTGCGCTGCTCCCCGCTTTCGCTATCAACGCGGGAGGGTCTTGTGTGCCATTGACACCTGTCACCACACTTCAGCTGGACTTCCCAGTCTTATGATTGTCCTTTCAGAGGTTTTGCATGGCTAAGTTGAAAAGGACATGGGCAAGTCCTTCCTCGTCCTCCTTTCAGGTCTCGCCGCCTTTCTTCTCCGTTTGAACTGCCAGTCGGGAATAGCTGCGTCCTTGTGCGTTCTGCCTTGCTCCAAAGTATGTTCTTGTGCTCTGTCTTTTATCCCTGTGGGGAAGGGAAGGGGCAGTCAGGTGTGTGTGATTAGTGGCAATGGCCTGACTTTGCCTGACCATTGTGTTGGGACATGTCAGTTAAACGGGTCTGGTTTTAGTCTGTTGTTTGTCACAGTGTAAGAAAGTGTTTGTGTTGTAAAGGGGGGTAGAGCTTCTAAGTATCCTACGTAGTAGGATGGGGAAAAGGTATAAGGAAGGCATACCATGTCTCACCCTGTTATGGTGTAGCTTTTATGAGGCATATATATATATATATATATATATATATATATATATATATATATATATATATATATATATATATATATATATATATATATATGTCAATTAAGATGTAGGTTCAAGATATAGAAATATATGCAAGTTAAATGTTATGTTCAATAACAATGGAAAGCAAGTATTACCATGGAAAGAATACAGCCCTATCTATTCAATGTAGCCTGGAATGGAGGTATGTCATACTGTAAGAGAACATTCCATTTTGGATCAACACACTCAAGAAAAAGTCCTCTATGTTACTGAGGATGAGGGACAGAAGTCTTCTGATGATGAGAATGAACTTCCAGTGGAAAATGTTATTGTTAACACCATCGCTGATACCATTAATGCAGTTGATGATGTGGATAATGAAGATGATGAATGTGAGCGCCCTTATGCAAATGTTAAAGTGGATGGTAAAGAAGTATGGATGATGGCAGATTCAGGATCAAAAATAACACTCTTGTCCAAGGAAGTGTTTGAAAGAGTAGTGAAAGGGGATGTACGAGGACTTTTTAAACCTGATATTAGGCCTGGTGGCTACAATCAGGACCCCATTGATCTCT
The DNA here is from genome assembly GCF_040938575.1 of Ambystoma mexicanum. NCBI lineage: Eukaryota > Metazoa > Chordata > Amphibia > Caudata > Ambystomatidae > Ambystoma > Ambystoma mexicanum. The sequence continues at coordinate 1,063,796,266 of NC_090937.1, read as the reverse complement.
TGGGGTATAGTAAGAATCACTTTCAATTTAAAGACAGGGAATGTGAAGGGAACATGTATGTAACCAAAAGAGGTCTTACTCTACTGTGGTGGAGGGAACAAAAGAAATTGAAGATCAAGTTAGATCCCAATAGTCCTGAACAAGTGTTGCAAGTGAATGAATCAATCATCAGTAAACACCCCAAAGTATTTAAAGAGGGCATTGGAAAGATTAAAGGTATACAGCATCAAATCTTGTTAAGGAAAGGGAGTATCCCTGTGGTTGCAAAATTGAGGCCAGTACCTTTGGCAATTAGAGAAGGAGTTAAAGAGGAGCTGGCGAAATTGTTGATACTATATGTTATTGAAAGAACAGGAGGGGTAGACTGGACTTCTCCACTAGTGGTAGTTAAGAAGAGCTCAGGTGAGCTCCGCTTCTGTGTGGACGTACGTCAACTCAATAAGTGTGTGTTGGTAGATCGCCATCCTCTACCTAATCTGTCAGAGATGCTTTCGAGAATTGGGCAAGGAAAGGTATTCTCAAAATTAGACATGGCTTCCGCTTACCATCAAGTAGAATTGGAAGAACGATGCAGAAAGCTCACAGCATTTGTCACTCATGAGGGAGTTTTCCAGTTCAAACGCATGCCTTTTGGACTTGTATCTGCTGCTGCAGTTTTTCAAAAGGTCATGGACAGATTGGTTGGAAAAATCAGAGGTGTATATTGTTTTCAGGATGATGTGTTGATTTGTGGGAAGAGTGAAGAGGAACACAATAACACACTCCATAGAGTTTTGGAGATATTTGAAAAGAATGGCATAGTGTTAAGGGAAGGAAAATGTAAATTTGGTGTTTCTAAAGTTGAATATTTAGGCCATGAAATATCGGCAGATGGTTTAAAGCCAAAAGAGAGTTTGGTAAGTGCCATAAATGATATCAGAAGCCCAGAGGACAAAGCACAATTGAGATCATTCCTAGGGATGACTGAATTTTATCAGAAGTTTGTACACAACTATGCTAGTAAGGTGACTGAATTGAGAAAACTGCTGAAGAAAGGAAGTGAGTTTGTCTGGTCGTCCAAATGTGAGAGTGAATTTGTCAGATTGAAGAAGGAAATAGATTTAGCACAACCATTAGGACAGTTTGATACGTACCGCCAGAGTAAAGTCACTGTTGATGCATCCGAAATGTGGATTGGTGCAGTGTTGTCTCAAGTGGATGATAAGGGAAAGGAAGAGATTATAGCACATGCATCTCGAGGATTAAGAGGAGCTGAATTTATGTATTCTGTCCTTGAAAAAGAGGCTTCAGCCTGTTATTGGGCCATGGAGAAATTCAGAAATTTTATATGGGGAACATGTTTTATGTTGTGCACTGATCATAAACCACTTAAAGAAATTTTAGAGAATAAAGGCCTAGATAAGGTGTCCAGGAGGGTTGCCGGATGGATTACCCGTATGCAATGTCACAGTTTTGTGGTTAAAGTAATTCCGGGTAAAGAAAACATACTAGCAGATAGTTTGTCAAGGTTAAGGAAACAAGAGAATGAAAATGATTCATATGGTGAGAATGTGGAAATGGAAATGGTTTTCATTAATACTGAGGGCATAGTGTTCAAGGAAGAATGGTTGGAGGAAATGGACAAGGACGAGTGTTTAAAGTTGGTTATTACATATGTGGATTTGGGTGATTGGCCCAAGAAAACAGAATTGAAAGAAGATACCGTCCCATTTTGGGAGGTCAGGAATGAACTAAGTGTGGTAGGTGGTATTTTATTCAGATGGGAGCGTGCTGTGGTTCCCAGAATGTTACGAAACAGAATTACTGATTTAGCTCATGTAGGACACATTGGCATTAGCAGAACAAAAAGTGTTTTATGTAACAAGTATTGGTGGCCTGGATTTGATAGGGACATAGGACACTCAGCCAGTCCTCTTTCTATATGTACTAAGATTGGAAAAGGAGAAGTGGCTAGACAACAACCCCTGGTAGAGGTAGAAGTACCAGGTGGAGTTTGGAGAGATGTGGCAGTGGATATCCTGGGCCCAGTTGATTTAGGGTATGGAAGAGGAAAATTTATCTTTGTTCTAGTTGATCTATTTTCGCACTGGTGTGAGTTTAGTATAGTAAGGGAGACCACCGGAGAGGCCTTAGTAAAGGAGTTACAACAGATATTTGCTAGGGAAGGTGTCCCTGAAAGCATTCTGACTGACAATGGTCCTCAATTTGTTGGTGGATGTTTTGCAAAATATGTCAAAGAGGCTGGAATCAAACACAAGAGGACTGCGTTATATCACCCGGAGACGAATGGGTGTGTAGAAAGAATGAATAGATGTATCATGGAAAGAATTAGGATGGCAACTGAAACAGGATGTGATAAAAAAGTTGCAATCCAGGACAGGATTTTTGGTCTGCGCATGTCACCTCATTCATTTACGGGAATAACCCCTTTCAAGTTAATGAGAGGACGTAAACCAAACACGGTGGTCAGTCCTCCATGGTTGGGAAGAAGAAGAGAAAGTGATTATGTGGTAGATGGTGTGAGCAAAGATTTGAAAAAGAAAAAGAAGGAATGGAGAGCGCGTGAGTATGCAAGGAGAGGGAAGAAAACTGAGAATTGAATGTGGAGACATGGTGAGGATAAAGAAAGGGGTGTTGAAGAAGAAAGGAGAAGCACTATATTCCGATCCTGTAAAGGGAATTGCTGTGCTGCGTGGAGCGATTCGGGTAGTGGGAGGACAAGTGTGGAACTTGAATCGTGTTGCTTTTGTGAAAAGGGGTGGATGATGTTTTTGGAATAAAATAAAGGAGGGAGATGTGTTATGGTGTAGCTTTTAATAGGCATATATATATGTCAATTAAGATGTAGGTTCAAGATATAGAAATATAAGCAAGATAAATGTTGTGTTCAATAACAATGGAAAGCAAGTATTGCCATGGAAAGAATACAGCCCTGTCTATTCAATGTAGCCTGGAATGGAGGTATGTCATACTGTAAGAGAACATTCCATTTGGCTATGATGCTGCTGTTTACTTTTGTTGGCATTCCAAGTGAATCTGTTGCTGCTTTCCTGTGTGCCTGGTTGTAGTGTTATGCAGCTGGAGGCCCTTTCATTATAAATATAACTTAAAATAAGCAGTTCCTTTAACTTGCGGTTGTCCGGATGTTCATACTTAACATGTCCCACTTCCACTCTCTGAACATCCCTCATCGAGGTGATCCTCCCCCAATGGTCCACCCCCAGGCACTGGATTCAATAGCCATGGCAATGTCCTGGTCACCTGGGTGACAGATCTCTGGGGACTAGAGGGTGAGACACCATCAGGTTTATCACATGGGAGGTGGGCATATCCTATGACATAGGATTGGGTAGTGGTAAAGGAAAAAGTGGGATACCGCTTATCCCCGTCAGATGTCTCACCCCCACTCCCTGAGGACCCCTCACCCAGGTGATCCTCCTGCACCCCCAGGGTCTGGACCCAAAGGTGATGTCTGTGATCTGGCCACCTGAGCAAGAGACCCGCAGGGTTTAGAAAGTGAGACACCCTTTGGTTTCTCACAATGAAAAGACACAGAAAAGCAGTTCATCCCAGTTTCAGGGGCTGAAATGCTAGTGTGAATGCAGCGGTTTAACCCGCGATTGTCACACTTCTAAAGAAAAATTATGACAGGGTACGAAATTACCCTACATGATTATTGCCTCCACCTGCACCTGTTTCAGATGGCACAGTGGGAACGCCTTTGTTTCAGGGTATTTAAAAGCATGTGAATTCAGAAAGGGGTACAAAAAGAGCATCTGAATGAGCACATTTAAGATGCGTTAATTCCGATGCCCTTTGTGAATTGGGCTGCTTCTTTATTCAGTGTATGTGAGGAGGTGTGCTGTTGACATTTCAAAATGTTTTGTAGCGTTCACGATGTTAAAGTCTGATGAGGAATAGATTGTGATGATACAGAAGGTGTATGATTATACTGAAGGTATCCTCGCAACATTGAAAAATAAATTGAGAATATATTGAAATGTCTTATCTTGCTTGTGTGGGATGATACTAAATTCAACAGAAGGCTAATGCTAGTTTATACTCAAGCTGCCACCGGCATGGTGTGGGATGGTATGAAGTACCCGGAGGGATAGTGTGTGATGATTTTGAAGTCCCCACAGTAGTGGTGTGTCATCAAATTGAGGTCCGCACAGCAATGGTATGTCATAAAATTGAAGTCCCCGCCCCACAGGAATAATGTGTGATTACACTGAAGTCCCCAGAGGAATGGTGTGTGAACGTTCTCACAGAGATAGCGAGTGTAACAATGATGTCTCTGCAGTGTAAATCGTTGGGGAGTTTTAAGTCCATCACAGGACAGCGGGCCTCATTACGATTTGGGTGGTAAGTGATAAAATTGTCAGTAACTGAGTTATCCCCAATTTTACTACTATGCCAAATTATGACTTTCAGCTTTCAATGGAGGTTTTATCTCCAGCAAAACCCTGGAGCAAAATCTTCCCACTCAACGCCAAAAAATCAGCAGATTTGGCAGATCTCTGCCACGGTAATTCCACAAAGAAAGCCCCATTACATCCAATGAATGGGGAATTACACCACCACCACTTGTAATCAGGCTGAAATTCTTCCTGATCAAGTGGCGGTAACACTAATTCATTTTCCACTAATTTATCGCAGAATTACTGCCTAACTCGTATTGTGGCTCAGTGTGTAATCACATCTACTACTTCACAGTGAAGCTCTGTGATAGAATTGAAATTCCCCAAGCGAACAGCATATGGCAGTGTTCAACTGGTCGACCCCTCCTATGCTTACATCCTATATTTTACTCTCATAATAGGAGTGACTCTGGAGAAAAGGTGTGACTATTCTCTTGCAGGTATTTGACTATGCTGTCCTGGTTGATTTATAGCTTAATATTTTGAAACAATAAAAGTAAGGTATCCAATTATGAAACTGTCATAATGTAACATTTTTAAAGGCTTTTGAGCAATCTTAATTCTTGTGTCTGAACCATTAAAGAGGTTGAAAGAAAGCCGAGGCCGATTGATGAGCATGTTTAAGTGGGAGGCAGTAAATGGAAGGGGGCACATTAACATAGACATGGCACAGACCTATGGAATAGCAGTAGTTACTGGGGAGAGGCATGATAAGTGTACAGAGCATGAAGGCTTGGATAATAACGTCTGGTTCTTCATGTTGTTGCAACAGTAATGAGCTGAGACAACTAGTTATCCTCACTTTCTTGCCAGTATAATAGTGTTGTGCAAAGGAAGGTCGTTGAAGACGCCCTTAAGAGTGCTAAGGACGAATACGACGCTCAAATCCCTTGGCCAATTGACAAACAAGCCCTATGTTCAACGGGGTTCCTCAAACTCTAGAAGGTTTTGGGTTCAGGGTGCTCAACATTCCATGGGCTACACTCAAGGTGAACAGTCCTTGTCTTGGGGCCAATCGCAAGGTCAAGGTTCTGCTCCCAATTTTAAATGAGGAAATAGAAGGGAAGAACCTTACCTTGGAGAGGCTCCACCTCTCCCAAATAATGATGCCCCGCTTCAGGTCCCCTCCCATGCCACTCCAGTAGGAGGCAGAATTTCACACTTCTCCCACGCATGGGAGGGGATAACGTCAGATAAGTGGGTGTTGTCCACCGTGACAGGTGGGAATTGAGCTGTTACAAAAACCACCCTACCACCCGCCGAGACAAAGGAAAATGACAACAGAAGAAAAACAAATACTGTTGGAAGAAGTAAAGGCACTGCTGGAAAAGGACGCATATAGATCGTTCCAGCAAATCAGGTAAACAAGGGTATTTATTCAACGTACTGTGCCAAAGAATGACCTTTCCATGCGCCCAGTACTAGATCTGTGGCCTGTGAACAAATATGTCAAACCCCAAAGGTCACAGAAAATATCTGTGCTTCAAGATAGTGCGAGTTCACTACCAGTTCAAGGTACTCCCCTTCGGCATTGCCTCAGCACCAAGAGTATTCACCAAGGTACTGGTGGTGGTGGAAGCACACCTGCGCAGAAAGTCCATCCCAGTATACCCTTATGTGGATGACTAATTAACAGGGAATCTCCTCAAATTTGCCAACAAAATACTCAAAAGACAATAGACCTTCTTTTCAATCTGGGCTTTTCCATCAACAAAAAGATATCAAGCTAAGTCCCTAGACAAATAAAACAATTTCTATGGGCTATTCTAAAGACAAAAGAGGAACTGAATTTCCCCTAAAACGAGAGAGTACAAAACATGCTGCTGCGAGTACCTCACTACAAAGTCGGTCGCCAAATAACTGTACGCAAAGCAATGTACTTGCTCGGGATGAGGGCCTCATGCATTCACTTGCGCATGTGTCCAATGCAGGAATGGTTAGCAAAACAATGGACTCAGGCAAGCAGTCAGGGGATGATCTAGTGGTTGTTTCGCTAACCTTGGTACAGGCTCTTTGTTGGTGGTCCAGGGACAACCTACTCGAAGGAAAACCCTTTCGCGTTCCACCACCACAAGCGATCCTCACTACAAATGGATCACTCGCCGGATGGGGGGGGGCTCACTTCTTCCACCACACATCCCATGGCCAATGGACATGCACTACAGCACAGAAACATATCTACTTCCTGTAACTATTGTCAGTCCTCAAGGCTCTTCAAGCCTTTCAGCAACATCTGGCAGGTCAAACAGTGCAGGTCCTCACAGACAGCACAACTGCCATGTTCTACCTAAACAAGCAAAGAGACAAAGTCTGTCCAAGCTAGCCTCAAGAATACAGAAGTGGGCACTCAAGCAGAATATTTTCCTAACATCTGAGCATGTTCCAGGGGAACTCAATTCTCTGGCAGACATTCTAAGCAGATACCCTCTACCAGAAGAACACGAGTGCCAACTCGACAGAGATATCCTTTCGAGACAGAATATTCTCACAATGGGGTCACCCCCCATTAGACTTGTTTGCCACAAGCCTAAACGCACAATGCCCAGACTTCGCATCCAGGTTTCCCCAACCAGGGTCCAAGGGGAACGCCCTGTGGATAAACTGGTCAGGGAAATGTGCTTGGGCAACACCCCCCCCCCCATCCCCTGACACCGCTCCTGAGCAAAATAGTGCACAAGATGCACCAGGAACAGGTAACTCTAATTGTGGTTGCTCCCATGTTTGCCAGACAACCTTAGATTCCACATCTGCTCAAACTGGGGATGTGCGACCCAATCAAGCTCCCGTGCCCATACAACAAGCTAACACATACAAGGGAGCATCCCTCCACCCGCACCCTAAATCTATGAACTTGGCAGCTTGGCTCCTGAAGTCATAGAATTTGGCCACTTGAATCTTCCAGAAAGGTGTATGGATATCCTAAAGGAGGCACAAAAACTCAACACCAGACACTGCTATTTCAATAAGTGGAAGAGATTTGTGATATGGTGCATGTCACAAACACTAAACCCAACATTGTTCCCCAGCTAACATTCTACATTATGGCCTAGTATTTAATTCCATCAAAGTGCATCTGGCAGCTCTGTCAGCTTACACCACTTTACAGAACAAGGTGTCCTGGTGGAAAGTTCCAGTCATTAAGGCATTCATTGAAGGGATAAAGGGGCTGTAACCTCAATTTCCAACCCTCCTCAGGGTTGGGATCTCAGTGCTATGCTCTCCAAGCTCATGGGTCCACCCTTTGAGCCTATGCGCAATGCCAGCCTAAAACATCTGACTTACAAGATTGCATTCCTGGTAGACATCATCTCTATAAAATGAGTCAGCGAGCTACAGGATTTTTCCGCACAAGACCATTTCTTCATAATACACAAGGACAAGGTTGTCCTCAGAACACATCCATCTAACTGAGCAGAAAGAAGCCTCCGTACACTTGATGTACGGAGGGTGGTCTTGTACTATGTGAACAAAACTAAACCTTTAAGGAAAACAGACCAACTCTTTGTTTCCATAGCACCTGGAAGAGAAGGTGATCACATGTCAAAGAACGCCATCTCCAGATGGATTGTCAAGTGCATACAGCTCTGCTATTCCCTATCCAGGAAAGTCTTACCTTTCACACCAAGGGCTCAATCTACCAGAGGTATAGTAGCTACCCTAGCTTTCATTGCAAACATCCCTCTAGACGCCATTTGCAAAGCTGCTACATTGAGTTCCATCCATACGTTCCCACAGCATTATTGCATTAACACACACTCTAAAGCAGATTTACAGGTGGGATAAGGTGTCCGAAAACATCTCTTTGCTGCTGTACCTTCTCACTTCCCACCTCTTTCTCCAGATACTGCTCGGTAATCTATGCAGAACATGTGATCTAAGCAGATCCACAAGCTCCAGAAGGGATACATTAATCACTGTAATTGTATTTCTGTGCTTTTATCTGCTTAGATGAACGTGCCCACCCTTCCTCCCCTTCTGGAGTAGAAGACACACAGATGTTTTCTGGGCTATCACTGTTTCTGCTTCATTACATCTGTACTCACGCTACACTTCATGCAACCTCATGTCAGAAATAAACAATCTGAGGGACATCGACGCGTGAAGGACCATGTGTACAGTACAGGTCACACTAGGGATAGTATTATTAACACAGCCTGTCAACGTACATTTTTGAGTTTTGAAAACAAATCTTGTGATACTCTGCAACTTCCACTAGATGTTGGACTATGCAGAGCATGTGAATCTAAGCAGATACAAGCACCAGAAATACGATTACGGTGAGTAATGTATCCCATATTCCCATATATATAAAATGGAAGTTTGTGGATATGTATGTGTGTCTGTTTGAAATGTTCAGCATACTTCCCAACATGCTACCAACCTGAAATTTGGCATGTGGGAAGGGTTCCATGGTGTAGACAATGTAACACATATAAAATAGACCTTTTTCAGATTTTTTTAAGCAATGTGCAATGCTTTCCCCCCATCATATAGCTCTCTGCACCATAGTTCCGCTGTAGTTCTACGTTCATTGTTGCTAAAGTTCAGCAGTTCATGAAAACTTCAGCAGTTCATTGTTCCAAACTTTCCACACTATCAGCATTCTAGCTGACATTAGCGGCACTCACTTTTGAAGTCATGCGGTTGACACAAAACAGTGCTTTTGTAGTAATGCGGGTGACAGGAAATGGTGCATGACTCTTCTATAGTGTCCCCAATGACATTGTCAGTCACATCATGGCAAATCTATCATGATAATTACAGGAACTTCATTTCGCATGGAAGCTGATGAATGTATGCCATCTCAACAGTACAAAGCGTACATGTTTCAGTCGTACACGTACAGGTACAGCACTTCAATCTTACACACTTCAGCCCTAAACGGGGACAGCACTTATGTTGAGGTCGCTGCTGCCTCGGCTGTAGATCAGGACACCAATAATGTTGCTGTGCAATCTCAATGCTCCAACTCAAAGTAGCTGGAATCGATTTATGTGACTCATGCTGTTTTAATGGTCAGCTTTATGTGGCTTGGTCCAGAGTTGGAAACAAAGACAAATTGTTCACACTAGCTCCTACAGGAAACACTAGCAATTTTGTCTTCAAAGAAGCATTGGTTTAGTTTATTAAATAAACTTCAAACTAGGACTTAAGTAGGATTTACTGTGCGAAGCACGGGTACACCTGCTAGTAGTATATAATACAACACACCTGGGCGCATATGTCTACGCAAGACCCATGTATCCATTTCACAACCTCACTTCACAACCTCACAGTAAACCGATGTATCCAAATCTGTACTAATCACACTTAAGAATCTGCAGCTCACCTTTTACTCTGCTGCCACCAACCCCCACCTTCTTCTATTGCAGAGCATAATGCCAAGAAGCCACGAAAATAGCATAAGCCAGGTTATACAATTTTCAATTATATATATATTTATGCTGGTGCATATCATCACTGACTTTAACATCACAATTGTCACACATCTCTGTGTGGAAGGTAGCATCATCATTATGACACTATCTCTGAGACTTTAACACCACCCCTATCAAACACAATCTGTGTAGGGCCTTCAGCCTTATTTTTATGGCAGAGTATCTCTGTGGGGACCTTTACATCATTATAATCACAAACCATCTCTATGGGGACATACTCATCCATCATGCACCATCTCTGTGGGGACATTAACATCATTATATTCAAACACCATCTCTGTGGGGTCTTCAGCTTCATTTTTATCACACAGCATCTCTGTAGGGACTTTTACATCATTATAATCACACACCATCTCTATGGAGACATAATCGTTATCACACACCAGCTCTGTGGGGACATACTCATCCATCATGCACCATCTCTGTGGGGACATTAACATCATTATATTCAAACACCATCTCTGTGGGGTCTTCAGCTTCATTTTTATCACACAGCATCTCTGTAGGGACTTTTACATCATTATAATCACACACCATCTCTATGGAGACATAATCGTTATCACACACCAGCTCTGTGGGGACATACTCATCCATCATGCACCATCTCTGTGGGGACATTAACATCATTATATTCAAACACCATCTCTGTGGGGTCTTCAGCTTCATTTTTATCACACAGCATCTCTGTGGGGACTTTTACATCATTATAACCACACACCATCTCTATGGGGACATAATCATTGTTATCACACACCAGCTCTGTGGGGACTTTAACATTGTTATCTTCAAACACCATCTCTGTGGGGTATTCAGCCTCATTTTAATCATACACCATCTCTGTCTGGACTTTAACATCATTATAATAACACCCCATATCCATGGGGACTTTAACATCAAAATAATCACACACGTCTGTGGGGACTTTAACATCAGTATATTCAAACACCATCTCTGTGGGGACTTCAACCTATTTTTTAATCGCACACTATCTTTGTGGGGACTTAATCATTACCATTATTACACACCATCTCTGTGGGGTCTTCACCCTCCTTTATGACACACACTATCTCTCTGGGGACTTAATCATCACCGTTATCACACATCTCTGTAACAAACTTAAAATCATTATACCCACATGCCATCTCCATGGGGACATAATCATCACTATTATCATATGCCATCTCTATAAAGGACATTAATGTTTTTATCATCGTACACCATCTTTGTGGGGACTTAAAAATCTGAATATACATACACCATCTGTGTGGAGCCATTCTAATCATCAAAATCAAACACCATCTCTGTGAGGATTTTAACATCATTATATTCAAACACCATCTCTGTGGGGGTCTTCAGCCTCATTTTTATCACACAACATCATTGTGGGGACTTTTCCATCATTATAATCACACACCATCTCTATGGGGACATAATCATCATCGTTATCACACACCATCTCTGTGGGGACTTTAACATCATTATCTTCAAACACCATCTCTGTGGGGTCTTCATCCTCATTGTAATCATACACCATCTCTGTGGGGACTTTAACATCGTTATAATAACACACCAGAGTGCTCTATATATTTATGTCCCGTTTGTATAGTGTTATTCTTGTATCGTATGTATCTATGCTTCTGCTATATCGTGTACATTATGCATCTGTATATTCTGACCTGTATTTTATATGCCACTATGTAACCTAAGCTGAAAGTCTTCTTGCTTCTTCTGTGCCCTGATACCTTCGGGTCTGGCACACATTATAAATAAATTTTAAAAAAACACACCATCTCTATGGGGACTTAATCATTACCATTATCACGCACCATCTCCATGGGAACTTTAACTCTAACATCACAATAATCACACATCATCTCTGTGGGGACTTCAACCTATTTTTAATCGCACACCATCTTTGTGGAGATTTAATCATTACCATTATCACACACCATCTCTGTGGGGTCTTCACCCTCCTTTATGGCACACACTATCTCTGTGGGGACTTAATCATCACCGTTATCACACATCTCTGTAACAAACTTAAAATCATTATAGCAACATGCCATTTCCATGGGGACATAATCATCACTGTTATCATATACCATCTCTGTAAAGGATGTTAATGTTATTATCATCGTACACCGTCTTTGTGGGGACTTAAAAATCTGAATATGCATACACCATCTTTGTGGGGCCATTGAAATCATTATATTCAAACACCATCTCTTTGAGGACTTCAACATCATTATCACACACAACCAATAAAATGAAATGTCTTTAATAGAGAAGCTTCGACATTTTGGGGGTTTTATTGCACATGGTTCTACTAGAGGAAACTGGTGTTGGGGTCTTAGTGGGTTAGATGGGGAGTCGTCTGAAAAGCCTGCAGTGTTGACAAGTGGAGGCCGTACCTACTTCAGTGCCCAATGCTGGTATGGTTCAGTATGGTTTGTGAAAGTGGCACTTGGATTTCTCATTTATATGGAGATGAGGGCCCAAGGTCTATTAAATGAGTGTGCTAGTATGCCGAATTAGCCACTGGATTAGGGGATGGTAAAATGGATAGAGGTTAGAACTTTGGCATGCCTCTATCTGGTTCATGTGGTATTAATATGCATAAGGCTGTCATGTGTGAGATGGATATATTTGTGTAGTGTAAAGCAGTAGGCAAAGGATAGGTAAGTCATTTAGGTGGGCAATAGGAGATGAGAAATGAGGACAAACGGGAAGTTTAACACTGGACAGAAATGATTGAGTTCCCATCTTTTGTTGACCTCTGCATGGCCTCTGTGTGTCTTTAATAACATTCTTTCTTATCACACACCATCTTTGTGGGGACATTAACATCATTGTAATCACACACCATCTCTGTGGGGACTTTGGTGTTATCATAATCACACACCATCTCTGTGGGGACCATACCATTGTCATAATTGAACACCATCTCTGTGGGGACCTTATCATGATTATCACTTAGAATTGCTTTGGAGAATTTAAATTGACCATAATCAAACATGATCTCTATTGGAAAGGTAACTTCACTAATATTAAACATGATCCAAAAGTAGATAACAACACCTCATCATTCCTAAAGATGAGATGTGTAAATAGGGAAGATGGTGCCTGTGGAAGAATGAAACTTGAATTTGAAATCCTGCTTCCTTTTTTATCACAAAGTGTAATCCTGGGTCAATCATGGTATCTCCTGTGCCACAGTTCTCTTTCCTGGAAGTTTTTTTAGTGTTTATAATAGTGTTTACTGCCAGAACAAACTGCCTTTAAGTTTCACATGCAAATTAAACATCTTGCAAATTCAAAAACATCCTAATCCATCTGTTGTGGTGCCTAGATATCAGGAATGTACTTGTATATAAAATATATTGTATACTAAGTACTATAAAGTAAGCATTTTTTCATTTGCTCATTATACATTCCATCCCAAATAAGAATAATGTGGTAAGTCCCCATAAGGATGGTAACACACGTTCAAGTCCCCGCAAAGATGGTACCAAACACGCGACTAAAAATAAGTATTTTTGCAAATTTGAAGTTGGATCCTGTATTATGAATTTTTTCTGAATATATTTCTGCTATTAACACATTTCCAGAACATTGGGAAAGGTTAGTCCCCACAAGGCTGGTTTCCACACATAGTCCCCACAAGGTAGGTAAAACGTGTATGTGTGTGTGTGTGTGTGTGTGCTTGTGTTTGTGTTTGTGCACAGCAATCCATGTTCTGATGAATTTTGATTTATTTTATGTTGTTGGATTTTGTGATTAAATATTAGTGTTGGGATCTTGGCGTGGTCTCACACATTGTTGACCCTGGATGATATGACTCTCTTTCTACTGTTTGCTTAGGAATGTGTGCTTTGATAGTATGTAGCCGAGTCGGGGCAATCTATTTCCTAACAGAGGTGGATGTTTGAACGGCCACTGCTAATTTACTGACAGTTTGGAACTTATGTCATATCTTCTGCTTCTTTCAAATGAAACTTTTTTTTGTGTGGCAGTGGTGTAGTAATTTCGTGTCAGTAACTTCGGTGCTAAGATTGTCTGGAGGAACTCCTTGAACAATTGAGATAGTGGTTTGATGGGCTTTGTAGCTGGTGAGCTGAAGTGGTGGGCTGAATGGGGGATTAAATGGCCCTACCAATGCAGTGGAATGGGTGTGGGGTAGTCAAGAAAGGAAAATCATTTCATGATCATTTCAAGGAAGATACATGTCTTGTGTGTCATGTTCATGATGTTTTGTGTGAGATGCAACGTAATGTAGTTAGTATTATTTCTCATTCATTATCATACATCCACCGATTAAGGTAGCTGCTATCTTTGTGATTTAGATACTAGACCTGCTAGCAGAATCTTCAAGAGAGCGTGATTTGCGATGTTATTTTGTGGATGCTTTCTATGGTGACATCAGTTATTGATGGAATGTCAAAGGGAGTTGTGTCAAACAGAACTCCACAGTGCATAGACTGGACTGGACATCAAATGAACGGCTATAAGCATTTATAATAGAGGCATAGCTGAAAACACATTTTACAATATAACAATTTTTATTGATATCAAATAGATAAAAAACGTTTAATATATAAATTCATTTCATAAAAACATCTTAAACTTTGATGATAGAGATAGAGCACTAATGGCTAAAGTGCTGAATAAAGTGCTATTATATACTGCCTATAGAACCAACATATGGTCAGTACCGGAAAGTGGGAGCCAAGAGGCAGAACTTGCGCCAAGTGAAGGGGATCACGTGGTGAAAGTCTGGCACTCCTAATCCCACCCTCCACTAAACTTCATAAATAAACATGAGTAGTGTGCAGTATAGTATTCATAATTTCATACATTGCCAAAGATGCATACCAAATACACATGCTAGCAAAAAATCTGCATCAATGGAACTCCAATGATGCTAAACAAAAGGGAAAAGAAAGAAAAGACACTTGGCAAATAACCAATCTGTCAACAAGTAGGGTGCAAATAATCAGACACTTATTGATGGTACATATGTTGTGTTCTATGGTTCATCCATTGTGTGTATGTTGAAGAGTTTTTAAAGGATGTGTTTAACCAGATTTCTATTTCAAGATTGTGCGTGTTGATGATGTCTTTGAAGCAACTGAATGTGCATCAGCAACCATGAGCTATAGTGATTTTTTAGTTGGACATCTATGTGCTAGAGTGAATGCGGTATTATTTTGTGTGCGTGATTGAAGAGTATGCTTGGTGTACATTTATGGTCACCTTGCATTTACAACTCAGGACAGGGATACAGTGGTGGTTGGTGAGTGTTAAACAACATGAAATGTGTTCTCATATGTTATGGGGGATGAGATTCTACTGCTTGTGCTTTCAAGCCGCTATGAGGACCAAACATAGGACATCATAGATTTTCTCCTTGCCTATTCTCCTGTTCGGTTTGGGTGCCTGGATAAGACCTACTTTAGGGACAACACCTAAGGAATGGGTGATGTCACATGATCCTCTCAGTGATCAGGGCCTTTTCTGGGGTTCTATGTTCATTTTTCAATATTCTTTTTTTATTTTCATGTTTTATTGTGCAATTAGTTTAATTCATTAAAACTTTAAGCACATTTCCTATCAAAATATCAAAATTATCAACACGTGAATCATTCTAACACTTTCTTCTCATCTAAAATTCCACTTAACTGCAACAAAATACTTGTGATTAAAACACTTTCCAACATGTACGAATAAATCTTAGATACATTATCTCTCAAATGTGTGATTTGGTAATTCATCCCCTTTTTTAATCTCCTTCCATATATCATGTGCTGCTATTCTTGCTACCACAGAAGTTGCCCCATGTATAAAGGACCAAAATTGATCTCCTGAACCGTCCTCCAGGTTATTCAGACATGTTCCGTAACCCCTGACGTACATGGGTATCAAGGCTTTGCATTGAAACAAGATATGATGACTAGTTTATATTTCTTCATTACAACATCTGCATAATCTTTCTGCATGAGAAATTGCAAACCATATTCCTATGAATTCCCTTGTATGCAAATCATTCATGTGCAAGTGTAATATAAAGCGCCTGAGCTTGATACTAGTTATCTTTGTCAGGTACAGGGTCGGTGTATTTCTTTGCCAACCCTGTTGGGCCAAGTCCTGCTATTGCTTCTTCATGTGTAAAATGTCCACATTATTTACCATGTCCCAATCCTTTGCTTTCATTTTTATTTTGTTCTCAGCATTAGGGTCTTGTACTAATATTTCCAGGTCTAAGTTCAGCTGAGCTATAAACCTTTCTGCAGATTCTTTAAGTGATGTCAAAAATCTATTTTTACATTGATTGTCTAAAGTTTTGCCCAACAGCCTACACAAGTAATTTGACTCGCCATTACTGCATTTAAATGTTGCATATAACAATGTTCTTTGTACTCGACAAGTAGTTCGTAATGAAGTCACCCCATACTCCAGACGTAGAGCATCCACTGGTACTGATCTTGTAATGTTTATAATAGATTAAAAAATGTTGCCTTCCAATTGCTCTAGCCAACTTATCTGGTCAGCATCCAGTGCGGACATTCCGTTCATAATGGTGGGGATTATGCTAAATCTATATATTTCTAATATACCCTGTATGTTATTTCCCCCACAGTGGCTTACATAATGCTTTATTGACATTCATCGGAAACATGTTTATTTTTTATTTTTGGGGGTTTCCCCCACCCTCCCTTCACCTATTCATGTAACTCTATTCCTGATCCCCCCACCCCTTATATTGCCTTACACACACCCCCCTGTGTTTTTCAATGAGTTTTTTCAAGGAAAGATATCAGCAAAACCCCGATCGAAACAATGACTTTCGATCTTTGAATGTTGTACACTTAGCTGATATTAAATAGATCAGAGCTTAACACTTGCCATATGATTTACTCTACAAATCACATACTTTGCCTCAGTTTGCATTTGAGGGATCAAGATGTAATGTAATGTAATGTACAGTACTTGTAAAGTGCAAACTATGGCCCAAAGGCATCCAGGCGCTAGAAGGGGACCACCCTGGTGTGTTATCATGCCATAGAAAGACTAGAAGAGATGCATTTTCAATGACGTTTGAAACTGGAGTTAACCTGCAATATCACATATAGAGGTGGGTAAGGCATTCCACAAGGTAGGGCAAGAACCAAAAAGAAATGGTCCACTATCTGGGCTCTATGATAGGGTGGAATTTTGAATAACACTTGCATGGATGAACAAAGGCACTTAGTGGGTTGATATGGCTCCAGTTTCATCTGCAGATAAGCTGCCCCAGTATTGTGAAGCACCCAGTGGGAAAGATACAGGATCTTAAACTTAACTCATGCTCTAACTAGCCAATGGAGCTACCACAACATGACTGCAGATTAAGTACAACTTGGTGCGTCTAGAGCAGGTTGTGCAGCAGCATTTTGAAGAACCTGCAGATGCTGCGACTGATACTTCGGTTGTCCTAGCTAAACCACATTACAATAGACCAACAATGCCATGATTGATGAGGTAACTACCTTTGCCTGGCAGTCCACAGGTAAGAAAGAACGAATTTTTCTCAACCCTTTTAGCTTCACAAAGCCAGTATTTCAGACCGCCGTGATCTGAGCCTCTCTGGAACCAGAAGTGAGAAGCCTCACATTGATACCTTTTAAAGAAGCACTAGGGGATGAGCAACGGCCCAGGGGGAGTGGTGGCTGTGTGGCAAGACAATGGACCTGATGAAGAGTCATGTTATCTACCCCACCAATCACAAAGTGTTGGACTCAGCTGCTTTTTTCCAGGACAAGGTGGCTTAGTAGCCAAATAAAGACATACAGTAAATGGACAACTTTCTTCATAAATGAATAATTCACTGCATCTATGAAGACTTTAATTAATACAGATATAATTGATGAATACAATTAAAAATATCATTGTCCAAAGGTGTCCATGCGAAACATGTTCTGGCAAGCATATTACATTTGATATTGAGCAGATTACAGTGTGCAAGAGATATATTAAAAAGCCAAATTATTCATTAACTGATATTACATCAAATATGTATGTACTTCTTCCTTGCAGTAACTTATTTTTTCTTTCAAACTCTCTGTTTTCAAAGGACCAATTTATTAACATGAAAGCACATGATTTACAATTGTGCATTGATGATTACATTTCAGGACTAAAGGATTAATTTCAAATTGAGCTTGGAAGCTCAGGGATGACAAGTTGAGGTAGCTGTCTGATCTGCTCCCTTTGCACACATTTTGTATCCTTTCGCGATCCATATCCATCTCTGATCCATCAAAATGTAATATGTAAATCTACAATGTTCATGTTCATGCACATGTTGCTGATGAAAATCATGTAGAGGCTTTCAACCTTTTTACAGGTAGAAACACAAATTCTGTCTTCTTATAGGATGCTGTATTATGGATCTATGTGACACCAATATTTATTTTTTCATTCCTATAAGTATGTTAACATTCAAAACCTTTAACACTGTCCATCAAGTAATCATCGTAGAATCATTTCAGGTGTTGAATTGATCATTGTTGCATTTGGAGCATGTGGGAAAGTAATTCATGTATTTTTCACATTGGTTCTCCAAAGCAAGTACCTCCTCCCACTACCCCATGACTTAATTAGCATAAGAGGGGGTAATAGCTAGCCTTGTGCATAATATTCGTCTTAACAAAATATTGTTTGGAAGATAAGACAAGGCAAATCTATATTATCTCCAATAACATGTCTGCATGCTAAATATGACAAATAGCCTCATTTTAAAATGAGTGTTTTGAATTTCATAATCAGATATCCCTTTCTATCCCTTTCTTAAGAGAATAAAAGTATGGAGGCAAGGAGGTCATAACGGTTCCTTTTATTTGGTTGCTAGGACACGGTTCTGTATTGTCAGTGTACAGGTTAGTCCTTAAGTGTATCCACCGGTTCCCACCACTCAGGCTGATGACATACTGACTCCATTAGAAATTGATATCAATCAAACACCCAAACACATTCCAATCATGACATTAGTGCTTCACATCACCCAAGAGGAACACAGCTCACCACACACCTCCCCCTTTTGGGAAACTGAATCGAGGAATGGACCCGAAATAGCCACTCTCATCGGCCCCATAAGGCAGTTGGCCGCCCTACACCTCCCCTATATGAAAATGATACAAGAACACAGCTGAGAACAGAGTGCTTACATAGCTAACTGCCACTACAGACCCACACACACACACACACACACACAGAAACACACACCCACACACACAGAAACACACACAGAAGCAAACAAGACACCTTCCACACGTGAATACAACAGGCACTCATAACATGACAGACACACCCATGCCTTACACAGGCAGGCCACACACACTGCTGTCAGCTGAGTAGATCAGGTATCCACACCTGGAACATACTAAAGCAATTTAACCCATTACCTAGAGACACAAACTTGCACCCGTTGCCCACATGAAGTACAAAATCTCTGAAAGTACAACCATTATTTAGAGACAGTAGGAAATAACACACTAGAAGAAGACAAGGAGGATGAAGACGGAAACAGAATAGTAGAGCCAACAATTCTAGATTATAACGCTCTGAACTTCTAAGAAATATTAAATAGTAGCCAGATAAAACCCACCAAAATGTCATGCTGCTAATACGGCCGCAATATAACAACTGTTGAAACAAAATTCACAGGACAATCTATATACCCAATGGCTACTTAAGGAGCTCATAGGGTTTGAGCAGCGCCACAGTAAAACTGGCTTCAGTGCACAACTGTTTCTGTAACACAGCACCCAGATAGTTGCCCTAAAACTATGAATAATAACTGCTTTGGAACCAATATATTATAATGTATTCTTCTCACAAACTACTAAATTGACATATTGGCCACACAACTTAACTGTTGGTAACACATAGCGCCCAGGTAGTTGTCCCCATAGCATACATCATAGCTCACTCTATATAACAATCTTCCCGCTATCACTGCTTCCGGATCTCTAGAGTTTTATCAGTGCTTCCATTGTGCTGGCCACACAACCCAACTGTTGCCGTAACACAGCACCCAGAACCATGTACTTAACTATTAATAATGCTGGTTCGGGACAATTATACAACACATATCTCTAAGAAACACTAGAATGACATGTTGACTAGCATGAATAACAACAGTGGATGAGCAGTCCCTGATGTACTACATACATCACATACCGAATAGATTGAATATACTCTCTTGACCACATGCTCATCCCTCCAGCAGCATGCCAATTAAATATTCTATGAGAATTACTGGTGAAAAAGGAGCCCACACACAAGATTAGGACAAATATCTATTGACCAACTGCCACGGATGCCCCGCACACAGATGCCTATCGCCAAAATACGTTTTTTATGTATACTAGATAATAGGAGTAATCAAAGTCTTCAACCTCTACTTGAAACAATCGCGCAACTAGATGGGCCCTTATGATGAAAACTTACACCAAAGCACTAATCCATTAGGAAAGAAAAGTACATAGGAAGTATAGACAACAATGAGAAAGAAACTTGTAATATGACTCGCAGTGTATATTTGTGTTTCTGCTTGAACCAACTGCCAACTTTTGAGCGTACTGGTGTCTGGTCTCTACAACTAGTATACCCCCTTAATTGTATACTGGTGTCTGGTCTCTACAACTAGTGTGCCCCCTTAATTGTAGATTGTGTGGTTGAACTTCTCACCCTGAATCACTTAAACATCTAATCCTCTATTACTTTGAATATAATTCATCACTTCAACACAAATTCCTTCACACATCCTTCTGGGGTGCACTGTTGCAGGGGGATAATGGTTTACTCGTGTTAGCCATACATTGGTTTATTACGGGAGTCTTAACTCTCTGCAGGGAAAGGGTGCAGTGCCATTCTGGCCAAGGTTGTGTTTTTCTTAGTGCTATCGCTGTCTCTTTTTTCCGATGTATTTTCTTGTATTAAGTTTTTCTTCTTTTTTTGGTGTTCATCTATCCTTATTTTATATATTATCTGATGGATTGTATTATATATTATCTGATGGATTGTTTTAACATCTATTGTATTATGTTTTTTATAAATCGAAATCATTGTGAAAGCTTTAATATTTATAAAACCAAAAACACAATTTAAAAAAAAGAAAGAAACTTCAAAGTCGCCTACCAATGGAGGAAGGAGCCTGTGGGACACGTAACCTCCTCCTCATCTCAAACATAGACATGGTGTAAGTGCATCTAGCATGATGGTATGACATAACGAAATAGCTTTTACATTTTCTAATGATTTTGCAACACACACTGTATGACATTTGGACCCTAACAGGGTCCCACAGGACCCAAAAGACTGCCATAATGATTGTTCTGGCAGGACTTCCCCATAGCCAATGGCAAAACACAAAACAAAGAACTTCAAGATTGCATTATCTGCTACCCAATATTTCTGGTAATACTAAACAGTATTTTAAAAGCAACTTTAGAGACAAAACTATACACAATATTGATTAAAATGAAAATGAACTAAGCTTCACTACATTTTAAAGACTTGCTTCATTTTAAGAGTTCCAAAAGCTCTGGATCAAATGTTTCCCCCAACTTAAATGTTTCCCCCAACAAGCTGACTTCATCCTCACCAATCAGACATACCCCAACTTCCAATGCAGGGTAGATTGCTTCCTCCGAACAGCCAAATAAAGCACAGCATGTCCTGCATAATCCATTTTGTGAATTACAATCCTCTGTGACTCATTCCCAAGCGTGGCATTGCATGACATCGCGTCATCTGAACTTTCGTCAGATGGAACACTCTATACATGACTCTTCTGTGAGGCCATTAGTGCAATCCAGGTGTCCGAAGGGATGGATCTCCCACTATGGAAACTACAATACCCTTCAGAATTAGACTCATCGGTAGGTAAGACAGATGATACTGATTGAAGACTCTTCTTAGTGAAGTGCTTGGTGTAGTCCAAATGTTATCCTAGGTCACTGACACCAACTGACTAATTACTCCTTACCATTCACTGAAGAATTAAAGATAGACAACACTATTCCAGTCACATAATCCAACTGACCATTCCTTACTGCTGACTTGAAATATTAGAGCTAGAGTAGGGGACACTGCACTGCCCTGGGTGATGGGCTATTTACTCTTCAGGGGAATGGTGGACTCTTTGCACTCCCACTTCCCCCCACAGCTGCTCCCCGGCAGTGCCAATATCTTACAGGTGAGCCAAAGTTGCGCTTGCCACCAATGTCATAGAGAATGAAAGTCTGTAGACATGTTGGTCGTAAGGGTTCCTTTTATTTGGTTGCTAGGACAATGTTGTATATTGTGAGTGTACAAGTGAGTCCATGGGTGGGTCATATAATGGGAGGGTGTGTGGCGACCTACTACCTTAAGAGACTGGAGATTCTTTAAAGTTCTTCCCTCGATTTAGTTTTCCTAAAGGGGGAGGTGTGTTGTGAGCTGTGTTTCCGCTTGGGTGACATCATACACCAATGTCATCATTGGAATGTGGTTGGGAGTTTGCGGCACCTCAGTTCCACAAGAGCCATTCGGTCATCTGCCTGGGTGGTGGGCACCGGTGGATTTGCGTACACTGACAATATACAAATTTGTCCTAGCAAACAAATAAAACAATCCCTTATGGCCTCATTGTCTTTGACTTGCATTCTCTATATCATCCCTCTTTGGGAAAGCATGAAATTTCATTTAAAATAAATCATTAGACAGCTAAAACTAGGTAATGTCATTGGATAGTGTTACACAATGTTTTTGTTTGTGTTATGAGGATTAGGAAACACCTAAAAAAGCTAGCATAAAAATGTATTAATGGACAAATGTTATATACGTACTGATATTTTGTAATTAATTGCCATGTCCCTCTAATGGATGATAGGCATAGTATCAATTGCATATGGTTTCTTCACTGCCTGAATCCTCTCTCACTCATGATTCAAGATTTCTCTGCACTAGATGATTGAGTGGCCAGGTTTTCTACTTTGGAATTAAGAATAAAAATATATTGCAGAGACCTGTGCCTCAGAAGCACCAGCAAGAAGGTGGGTCAATGGCAGAACCAAGAGCAATGCTTGATGTACAAACTGTGACAGGATCATGGATCTGATCCTGTCAAGGGGGGCTAGGGACCGATCTCAACCTGGGGTAGGAGGCCA
Organism: Ambystoma mexicanum; assembly: GCF_040938575.1. Lineage (NCBI taxonomy): Eukaryota > Metazoa > Chordata > Amphibia > Caudata > Ambystomatidae > Ambystoma > Ambystoma mexicanum. The sequence goes on along the minus strand of NC_090937.1, from coordinate 1,063,773,217 downwards.
GAGACAGTGGAGGGTTGTGGACGTTGGGAGGGCCCCGGTCTCTGTTCCTCTCCTAGGTGCTTTATTGCAAGTGGGAAGTAGTAGCACTCATCAACCCATACCTGCCGTAAAACATACTGCCCCTAGTTTTCTCTCTTTCGCTGCGGAATTCCCAAGACCAGAAATCCAAGCAGTGGAGAATGGAAAATGCTGTCCACCAGTGAGAGATGTGTTTGCAAGTGGAGAGTTGGCAGAAGAGTGATTACCTTAAACGAGATATCAAGACGGTTGGGGACAGCACATTACGAACGCTGATGTTGATATTCACTGCACTGGGCAGCCATTGCCAAACACTGACGGACCTGTGTTCAATAAACGAGTAGGACTTAAGGGGAGCGTTATGGATTTTCACCATAACCCAGCCCTGGAACATGGTTGTATCAGCTCTAGTGGCAGGTTCCTGGATAATAATGTCACATTTGCAATTGGCCTTCTCGAGATAGCTGGTTATCCCAAACATCCCTTTCAGATGGTTACGGAAAATAGCTTTCATCTTCTTTGCATCTCGCTGTCTTCAATCTACATGCAAGAGAACTTCAGAATTGACTGTGCCCCCAGCAGAATACCCAGTTAAGCGTTCTTGATTTGAGTCCAAACATACATACATTATGGTTAGGTTTCCCCCTTCTGTAGGCAACTTAATGCAGAGGATTATTCCACAGCAAGGCTGTTGTTATTGGCTGCTGTCTTCTGGCGTCATACCCAGAGTGTCTTGTCAGCAAGAAGTGGAGAGGGGAGACCTGGAAGTGTGGGAGCTCTAGCAAATCCAAGATGATGAGACTCCTCCACGCTCTGAACCTGGGCTACTCTAACTCTGGCAATTTGCTCTGTCTGCCCTCATCAAAGATTCTCTGTTGTGGGGTGGTCTTTGCATCCTGGCAGGTTGCCTTTAACATCAGTTCAAAGCAACTGCCCACCCTCTAACCCATGGAGATATCATACTATGGAGAAGAGGTGCCATTAAAGGGATAGCTTCCTGGACTACACCCAGAGGGTGCATAGTTGAAAACCAGCCAAAACAAACAAAATACACACCCAGGCCTTCTATAAAAAAAAAGCATCACTGTCCACAAGCATGACATGTAAAAATGATATCAACTACTTGTGGCTTTATAATCGTGTGATCCCATAGCTACCTTGTCAAACAAGACATGTTTATATTTACAATATGTTTAAATATTAATTCACTTCCATCATGTGAGTGAGGGCACACAGTCATGATATTTTGAATCCGAGGTGCTTATAGTTTTTAAACCACCTCTGCGTGTTGAAACTTTGAGTCCCAGCAGCTTAGTTTGGAAAACTGCATGTTGCCTTTGAATCTGCCCTGTTGTCACTGCAGGTTAACTGCTGGAGGCTGTTGTTAGAAGGTCACAGCAAGGCATATGGGCACACTATGCTCTTTGTCATGCGTGATTATCTGAGCCACTTGTAGAGATAGAATTACCTACATCATTTTAAAATAGATAAAAGCCTCAGGCTTTTACAACCTTGCAGCTGGCATCCTGTCACAGGTACCACCTAGGCTAGGTATTCTAATGCATGAGGACATTGATCTTGAAATGGTGTAGAAGTTAAATGAGCATTCAACCATCTCATTATTTTATATATGCTGTTCTTAATTGGCAAATATGTAATCACTAATAGACAAAAGTATTTAACAGACATTGACACCCTTGAACATAATTCTTTAAACCTTCTACATGGTCTTGAGTGCAAGAAACATGCGGCAATATGCGACTAGAACCTAGCATGTTTGAAGGGTGAAATGAGTCTATGCAGGAAAGATACATTCCAGGAAGACAACACGTATTGTGTGAAAGGCCAGATATGTACATTCTCTAAAATATCTGTCTCGGATTATGAGGAGAAATCCCAATCATCCAAAACCATTGGTGTCTCTCCTCTTCTGTATCCACCACCCATTTCAGATGTTGAATCTTCTGCAACAGACAGATAGCTCAGTATTTATACATTTTCTGAGCAACTTCAGAGTCATTCATCTGGAGACACAACTATTAATGACAACCAGAGACCATCCAAGGGGGAGAGGAATTAGCAAGGAGGTAAAGAAACCATGCAGGAAAGAACACGCAGAGCAGTAAAAAACATAGATTAAGAAGACGTGGTAATGCAGGTAACAAGGCCACATGGAAAGAGGGAATGAGAGAAGTCTACATCCATCATCTTCAATCACACAAAGAAGCATTATTCAGGAATGAGAGAGAGGTGCTTCAATTGGGATTAGCAATTTCTCCACAACAACATTTCTTTGCAGGGAATACAGAAATGTAGGCAGTGGCCCAAATGGCTAGAACTTGCTACATTCTTGTGCCCAAAAGCAAAACCTAGAAAGAAAGACAAAGACACTAGGGTTTAATAAATTTTATGTCTATGTGTTTCGGGTTTAGTGGACTAATCTATCAAGTCCACCATGAAGCTGGACGGAATGTTTTGGTGTAGTGGACTAATCTATAAAGTCCACCATGAAGCTGGATGGAATGTTGGAAAGCAAAGAAAGATAAAGAAAGACACAATGGGACATAACTCTCCAGCCCAGGAACGGGATGGGCAAAAGAGAACAGATTCTAGAAGTTTAAAAAAAATAAAAGACATTTAGCAAAATGGTTGAGGACAGAAAAGAAGAAGAAATAAGAGAAGTAAGGGAAGAATTAGAGGAGAAGCAGGGGGAGAGAAGAAAAAAAAAACTCCCTGGGTGCTGCTGCTTTGAGCACCCCAGGGCGCACAGACATTGGTGCACCTGACTGCGTGTTAGGGTTGACCAGCGAGGTGAACTCTGAGGCCGGACTGCATACCTTGAACAGCCAGTCCACCCATGGAGCTGTGAGAAGTGAAGCCCACCAAGCGTCCAAACTGGATGGGCACAGTGGCATCAAAGGGCTTGAACAGCATCTGTGGGGCTGCCCAAGCCAAAGAGTGAAGAGCAGCTCAGTCAGGGTGACATGTGGGAGGCAGCCCCAAACCGGGCAACTGCACCATGCCCCCAATTTGGCCAGTGCATGGCCGGTGAGGCAAGCCATGTGTAGAAGTCCTCCCTGAATGCAGGCTGCCTGGTATGTGAAGAGCAAAGAATTCCAGTTTGCCCCCTCTGTTGCCTTGTAAGGCAACACGGGTGAGGAGCAGAATCATGAAGGAAGCAGCAGACTGCATTGTTAGGCATTATGGGTGTGGAGCAGTATGCTGAAAGAAGTCCCAGGGCTGCCTCGTTGTGTCAACCAGCCAGGTAAAGAAAAACCCCGTGCCCGAGCGACAAAGCAGCCCAGGTGAAACAAGGCACCCAGCAATCTCATCCCTCCTGCACGATGCTGAGGGAGCAGGCTACGGTAATAACAATGGTGGCATCTCCCTGGCAACAGGGACACCACCTGGTCCTAAAATGGCACAGTGGGCAAGGTTGTGAGAATGACGGTGTCTCCATGGCAATGTCCACGTCCTATGATTTGTGGCAATTTGAGGGTAGGGCAGCTTCCTCCATCATATGAAAATAAGTCCTACAGCACCCTATAAAAACTGAAAAGAACTGAGGATAACATAGGCCGATGCTCAAGTGAATGCTCTGAAAACATTACAACTTATTTCATCATGAAGGTTGGTGCCATAGTTTGTCTGTGTGCTGGGAACTCACAAATGAAAGGGATGCTGCGAACATGTGGTAGCCGAATTTCCGATCCTTCATTAGCAAAACGTTTGTAATGGCCCTAGATGCCCTGTAATTTAAACTTCAAGGAGCCCTGCTGGAAACAAAGGACAGAAAGTGATTTTTGGATTGGTATTGCTATTTGTCCTCCGCCCTGTTGAGCAACCATGTTTCCCATTACAGGCAGCAGCCCCCTGCCTCAGGTTTCTCCTGTCTGGGGGACCATATCTGTGATTGTCCAATGTAGAGAATACAGGAGAATGTCGGAAGCGGCTGTAAACGTTTGACTGGGAAAACCGTGTGGTTTGACACACGTCTCCGAGTTCTTTCCTCAAGTATCCTTCACTGCTGAGAGCCGAGTACTGAGAGAAGCTTTTGGTGTTTTCGGAGCAGTGCAGAATTGCGAGGAGTCAAGGCCGGATCCTGCAAGACGGGTAGGGGATGGGAGCAATGGCTGCTTCACCTCTGCTTTACAGCCTATTGCAGGAAGGTAGGGAGTGGTGAGTGCTGTGCAATTCCCAGAGAAGCCCAAAGAAGCCCCACTCTGACACGTGCTACGGCAAGAGAATTGTGGACCTTGTGGCATTACTTAGAGACGGGTGCCTTTCACTGTGCTGTACCTGCCAGATGCTAGGGGGCATAGCATGGATTTTGCCACTTCTGTGGAGACTCTGGGTTTGTTATCACACCTTTTGAAATCCATTCCAGAGACATTCCAGCACTCTTGCCACATTTCCCTCTTTATATAGGTTTGTGTAAGGAGTGTTTCGCAGTGTAACGGGACAGGGATTCACCTTAACCAAGTTTTCCCACCAGGCTCGGCTTGATATCCCCCAAAACGGTGCTCCTCGCCCTCCCCAAGCATTGGTGAAATGGGCTTGCAGAGGAAGGACTGACTTCCAGTGGATCCAAAAACAGAAGGTACTGTGACATTGGAGGTGACTGGTTGAATCGGATAAATCGAAACATTGCTTACAGCGACTGCGGAAACATTGAAACATTGCTTGAAGTGATTGAGCAGGGGGCCTGACATGGTCTGTTGGATTATGAGTGCCTGCTGCTACCTGCATAAACATACCCCTGAAATATCCTTTGATGTGACTATGGGCGTGTGGTTGGCTCTCTCTCCCTCTGAGATCAGACCGACCGCCGACTACTTAAAAACCAATCTGGGTTTTTCTGATTGTGGTGACTGGGGAGGGGTGAGGTTGGTGCTGCCCCTTTGAGCCAGAATCGATCGTTGATAACAGCGGAAATTAAAGCCTGACACTCGGCTCGTGGGGACTGCAGTGGTGTGATATATCCCTCCCCTCTGAGCCACGAAATAAAGAGCATAGAGTGACCATAACGGCCAAGTCTGGAAATTAAATTGGGACATTTGGTCCATGGTGACTGCGGGGCATGAGTCATTCCCACCCTTTGAGTCATGTTCCTAAACAGCACATTAATTAACCATGCTGCAGAGGGCCCACCACTGCGACGAATGGCTTAAAAGTGTGCGGACAGCAGTAAGGAAGGGAGCAGCCAGGAAATACAGGGCATGAAGTACAACGTCCCGACAGGGAAAAAGCTCACCGAAAGCCAACACGGTGGGTAAGCAGATCATGCCCAGAACACAAGATCTGCTGGGAAAGCAAGCTGCCAAACAAACTGGAATTACAGGATACTTTGGGTCTCTGCCTTCAACCCCCACCGCCCTTGTCAGTGGAAGGCCTATCTCACTCATTTTCTGATAGCTTAAACAAGTCACTGACCCATTTTCTGACAGTTGATAATAACAATTCACTGCTACATTTGTGTATAAGCCTGCAAAGCGCCTCTATGGGGGAGGAGGGTGATCTCACTGCTAATAAGACGGACATGGGAAAGATAAGGAGCACCAACTTAACTAATACTCTAGGCTTGGCGGAGCTGGTTTATTCAACAGATGAATCTGATTTCTCAGAGTCTGATGAGAAAGATAACGCAACAAATGCTGGTCAATTCAGTTCTGGTCCCTCCTTAGTGGCAAACATAACTCTTGAGTCTGCAAAGTTAATTATCATCAGGAAAGAGGTATTGTCTGAACTTGTAGCTTCCATAACAATGGAACATTGGGCTCTTAACATCATAATACAAAAAATTGCGGAAGTAGCAATGATAAATCCCTTGACCTTCTTAACAGCAAATCCCCAAATGGAGGCCATGGGTTCAAGGGCTATACCAGCTGTCCTTTCGAGAGCGGCAGAAAGTTCTCCAAAGCCTAGTACAAGTAAAGTCTCTCATTGCATCCCAAACGAGCACAGTCCCCCGCGAGATCCGGATGAAGATATTTACTCAAACTGGGACTACGAGGAGATCACCATCGTGTCTTCAAAAAGGGAGATTTAAGGTAAAGATACAAGCCCAAAACCGAAGAAGAAAGTAAAAAATAGCACTACAAAGGCCAAAGAAAAATTGAAGCATAATACTAATAGATACCAGAATGCGGCTGACTTAGAAAATAATAATTAAAAGCTTCTAGGGGTGGGGAAATCATATACTTGCAACAAAACCTTAATTACAAACATACTTTCTGAAGGGTTCGACTCAGGGGTCCCATGGATCACTGGTTAACATCTACTGCAAACACTGAAACCATGAACAATGTATTCCTAAAAAGCATGACCTGCCTAAAAAACAGGGCATTACAAATCCACTTTCACCAAAAAGAAATAATACAGAAAAAGCAGAGGCCTGCTGACCTAAAGTGAAGAAAAAGAAAGGGTCAACTCTGATAACAAATCAGGCCCCAAAGAGCATGAATTGTTTAATGACATGAAGGTATCACACTCATTTATTGAACCTATTTGGTGGAGCTGAACACCTCAATATAATCTCAATGGAAGATATACTCCAAATCGAGCTCCCCGAATGAACAGTGGCTCGAAATGGGCCCTTTTTCATTTCGCATCCCCTTTGCTAGTTGCACTCCTAAAAGCTAATATTCACGTGTTTGAACAAATGGGACTAGCGCTGACAATTTGTAGAAAGGTTAAAAAACAGGTGCCACTCCTCGTCTTACTTAAGTAGCTGGGAAATGGTTTTCAGGACAGCATATCCATGATATCAGAACGTGCCATTCTCCACTCTAGCCAACATCGGATTGAGCACAAGGCTGCAAACCAACAAGAAGGGATACAGTGGGTACCGGGAAGAGTCCATGAGGAGGCAAATTGACTGAATGATGTACGAGCACAGATGAAATGGATATCATGGAATACGAGAGGTTATAAGTCCTTTTTTCTCACACCCAATTGGCTTAGATATTATCTCAAGTGTGGATCTGTTTATATTGCAGAAAACATGGTTAACATGCCCTTTTAACATTGATCGGTATTATATCCAACACAATTTGGACAGACCCTCACACAGGCGTCGTTCTAGCAGCAGTCTTGCTTTTGGGTTCAGATCGACAAACGACTGGGCACATACCTTCTCCTTATTTCCTATCTGTTGTACTGCATATGATATCAAAAGTTACCAAAAAATATCTTAATTTTCAATATATACGAACCCCCACGGGCTCACAAACTAAAAAAATAGAAAAAGTTGTTAGTGAAAATATTTCGCTTTGGTATGAGAAGCATCCCAAGGGAAATATTATTGTCGCAGGGGACCTAAACACAAAAAACCTTCATTTGAGGCAGGAGCAAGCTGGGAAAACTGATCAAAGCTGGCACCATTTCATATATGTATATGATTGTGTATACTTTCCATTTATAGTGCAGGGAAATTATATCCCCTCACAAACATGGTCAAATGGTCTCCACAAGTCACACATCGACTATGTAATAACAGATTTGGAAATTGCCCGGCACCAAATAGAACCAAACAAAGTGAGTGATCACGCCATCCTAAGTTGGTAGACTGGGAAATTCTGGAACAAACCAACAGGATTTTTTCGATATAATAATACATCAACAAAAATGACTTATCGAAAAGCCAGGTCACTCGATATCAGCATTGGCTCTGTCAACATAAACACTCTACCAATATCATAAACTGGCTAATTTTGGTTGGTTGGCTGAAGAGCAGTGATTCCTGAATGTTTTGGGCACACTTTTACAAATACCAAACTTCCCCAGGTTTTGCAGACCTTAATCAGATCTCCTAACAAGAATGGAACTCACATATAAGCAAATTATATACAGTACCAGTAAATGAAAATCCTGAGGCAACTTGCTTCATTAATATACAGAGGATTATGACATCAATGACCCTATTATAATTATACAGAAGTTAAAAGCAACATGTGCTCCAGGACCAGGTAGCATTCCTAAAGCTCTCTATATGTCCAATCCCCAGCTATGGGCTAGAGTCTTATACCTAACTTACAGGGAACTAGGGAATACTAGAAATATTCCCAATAGTTGGCTCACATCGATTTCAATCACAGTTTTGAAGAAAGGCGTCAGGCTTAACCCCGCCACCTTTTGTCTATTGGCCATGATGGACTCCCAGAAAATGTTTGAGTCTATGTTACTCAGAAAGCTCACTCGATGGGCTCAGGGATGCAACTTGCTCAGCACATTTCAGACAGGATTTAGGAAATTGCACAGCACAATTGATAAAATATGCATAATGCACTACTGCTATATAGATTATAGACAAGCGTTCGATTTAGTTTCATGCCCACTTCCATGGGAAAAGTTGAAAGGCTGGGGGATTGATTAAATGTATTACATCACATACAATATCTGTATACATAGATTTCTGTCTCAATAAGACTTAGTCAAGGGGGCAAATACACATATTACAGGAGAACAAACTGCAGACTGAAGCACAGATGTACATTAGCACCCAAGCTCTATAATTTGTATGTTGCAGACATGATAGACTCCATCGGAACAGTCCGCAATTTTCCACTGAAAATAGGTGATCAGTTAGTCCCGTCTATGACTTACATGGATGATACTATATTAAAAAAAGCTATATTAAAAATAGCTAATATGGAAATTAAATTAGACCAAGCTTATGGTGGTGGAGGATTATGTTTATTTGGGATTTAATATTAAGGTAAAACTGCCTAAAGATTATTATGAAGAAATAATTAAATCTAAGGCTTGGAAGAAATGGCAAGTTGCCAAATACTACATGGACAAAAATGGTGGACACAATATTGAAGGTCTCCTGGAGATATCAAGTGAGCATTATTCCCACTATCCTATATGCCACGTCAGTACTCTCACAGCAACATATTACCTGGTTAGAGAAATTAGAGGGAAGCCTACGCTCCATCATCAATCTCCCACCCACAGTGCCGGTGAAAACACTAAGAATGGAATTTGGCACGCAATCACTGACATCGATATGGATGACACAAGGATAATGAAGACAAGTAATACAGAAAATAAATTAAGATATTTACTGAGGAAGAGCCTTGAAGGAAAAAAAAACATGCATTTTTAGATGAGTTACAGATAAATGCCTGGAGCTGCTTAACTAAATTGAAAATTCCAATAGAGACAGCTGATAGTGATCCAGCCATAGAACAGATCCTGAAGAGGAAAGCAGCTTACTAAAAAGAGGTACATGGAATATGCAAAATCAAGTTTTCATTTAAATAGCCCCTGTTTTTATCTAACTAAATTTTGTAGCACCAAGCTCAAACTTTTTATACTGCAATTAAGGATGGGAATTCTACAGACAATCATGTGGGGGCTTGGGTAAAAAATCCCTAGAGAGGATCGGCTATGTATATTTTATGAGCAAATGGTTGCAACTAGCCAACATCTCCTCACATTATGCCTGGCCCTACACGTTTATTACATGAGGGGCAATAGTGGCTTTGTCTCCTGTTGGGTGTCTTTACCCACGTTTGAGCTATCATGCTGCAACATTTGGTGCTGTGGGCTTAGAAAATCCAAGATGGCCAAAAAGCACACATGTGCGCCTGAATCCAGGAGAACCACGCAGTTTGCGCACACCAAAATGGTTGCCTAACCTGCCACCCACCAGTGCGAGCATGAGTGGAATGGGTGCCAAAGGAAAAACATCAGTGCCATGTGTTGAACCTGGAGAATATACTTCCATGTAATATCTCTTGTTTGAAATGCTTGAATCCAAGGCAGATCCCAAAAATGGCTGCAATACTGGTGTTCACCACTATCAGAAAGCCGGCGTTTTAAAACAACACCAGACATTTGTGTAAAACTGAATAAATGAACCCAAAGCAGGCCAAAGAAAGACTTACTGAGAGGTGGATACAATGTAAAGTTATAATCTGAAGTGACTTGAAGGTTTGAACAAGACTGACTGAGCTCTGCAGGTCTGCAGCGGCTTAAACTGAAACTGGATTTAAAATTACCAAAAATCGAAATGTGTAAATAAACTGAGGGACAGACTTGTGACTGCCACAAAGTTTGTCACTGTTAAAATGTCATAGTTTTGAACTTAGAATCAGCATTCTAGCTGCATGTGTAAAAATTGTTAGTTTTATTTGAATGCAGAAAACTGGGTAACTAAAAGTGACATTAGCTGGGGCCTGGCTTAAGGAACTGGATTCTGCCTGACAACTTCCCCCCAATTGGAGTGAAACTGGATCCACAGCAGTTCTCAGGCCTGGCTGCATTCTGAGGGGAGGTTACCCCTCTCTGATTGAATTACCAAGGGGCTGCTAGAGACTAAACAAAGGACCCAGGCAGAGGGTTTATTGGGGGGAGGTCATAAATGGCTTCCTCTTGAACAATGGGCCTTCCAGGGCCCAGGCAGATGGTTTATTGGGGGGGCCGTAAAATAGCTTCCTCTTGGCAGAAGCTGGGAGGGGCAGGGTCTCTGATCTTGGCAGAAACTGGATAAACTGGTTTCTACACCATGTGACCTGGGAAGACACACCCCTGTTGGCCAGAATATGATTTTAAGAAAGATGTATAACTCATGGTGCGGACTTGTCAAAATTATCTAAATGATACCATAATTCTTGTGATTTTTCTGCCCACATTTTAAGAGGTTTTAGGACCTGGTGGTATGATCTGGGGGGTTGCTAGCGGAAAATAGGGTTTCACTCCAAATGTATGCATGTTAAAAATCTGACACTTCCTTATATAAATGCATACATGCCTTGCGCACATTTGTATACATTTTAATGACAAACCAATGTTGCATAGCCCACTAAAATCAAAAATATGTTGCCATTTTTGAATGCAAGCTTCCAGGAAGAGCAGAGTTGGATCAGAGTATACCTCATGTGATATGTGATGGGTGCATGTAATTTTAAACAACTGTATATCTGTGCAATATGTATTTGAATCAAATATAGATTTGTGGGCAAACTGACCAGGGGAGGATCCTCTGACCCAGAAAACCTACAGCATCACTCTGACTCACATTTCCTTCCCCCAATCATGGGAGAGGGGAGAATTGGGCCAATGACAAGTAGAAAGAGGCAGGCTTAGCTAGGCCCAGGCACACACCCACTTTCAAAACACATAAAAAGAGATTGCTGGGACAGGTAGAGAATTCAAATCCAGTTGCTGCAACGCGCTCTGCCGGACCACACAACATCCAGAAGATACCAGATCCAACACTTAGACTTTAAAACTCCAAAGAACTTGATTCAGAACTCAAAGCAAGGGCCTAAACCCACAAACTGAGAACTCTTCCCAGCAGGCCTCAGCATCCAGCAAATCTAACAGCGGTAGCAGCATCCAGGAGCCGTGCAGATCAGCGCTGTGTCCAGAGAAAGCTGTGCAGAAAGATCCAGGAGCTGTGCACAGACGCTGTACCCAGAGATCCAGGAGCCGGGCCAGGAGCAGTGTCAGACCAGACCAGCAGAGCAGAGACCAGACGCTGTGCGCAGAGACCGTCCGGGGTGAAATCAGAACCGAAGCCATCTTGACCCGATCCGTGAGACCTAGACCTTCCAAATCCATTGTGAGTACAGCTAGGACGGTGTGAAACCCAATCTCATTACAAGTGTCCCGTTGTTACCTCCCTCTTCCCCTCGTGGGACCTGGAAAAGACGTCTGGTTTTACCAGATGTCTGATCTGTGTCCCGCAAAGGGAACCTTATAATCGGCTGTGACGAAATGAAGGGGGCCAGTCCCGTGCTGGCTCCCTTCATTCCGTCAGTGCCAGGGTCGTAATAAGGCCCACTGGCTGGCAAGAACTACTTAGTCAATCCGAGTATTGTGCATCTTCGTGTGGCAATGCAAAGTCTTTTACAGGCACCACTTGTGACTTTAATCCCATTCAGAGGCCTGAGATGTATTTAATCTTCTAGAAGGAAAAGGAATGTTTCTAGGTTTCCTTGGACATTTTTCACTCAAACATAGCCCAAAATACATCTGTGGGACCTTTGATTAAACCTTGTTTATACCATCATAGATATTAAGGTCCATTTGATGATAATGTATGCATTGCATATTATTCCCACTTACAGTATTGCAGGGACGTCATTTGGGGGTCTCCAGGGTTCGTAACAGTAACCCTGAGGTCTCCCTTGCTACCCCTGTGGTCTCCCTTGCTACCCCTGTTTGTTTTTCTGTAAAGGGAATCTCCATGTAGCACATGTTTCTGGAGTGGTTGGCATTCTTGTTCAGGCCTCTGAAAGCAACAACAAAAAAACCAGGGGATTCCAAAAGTGTAGCACTTTGAGCAGTGATGCTAAATAAGAAAGAATAGGAACAACAAATAATTTGTCTTTCTGGAATTCTATGCAATAATTGCTAGACCCATTAAAGGTTTATTTCAGGCACACCTCAGGGGGTGAGTTACTTATTTAGGGCTTCATTACGAGGTTGGAGGTAGCCATAGCGCAATTAGCTCCATGGCTGCCTCCAAAACCCTTCCGACTCCGGCCTGGTGAATGGAGTAATTACCGGTCCATTCCGAGGTCGGAGGGAACAGTAATTCCCCATTCACCAGGGCCATTCCCCATTCCCATTGAGCCCCCATAGGGCCGAATGTATGGGGTGTCATGTGAGTGTGCTGCTTTCCCTATTTTGCCAAATTCTGAAGCCTGAAAAGTAGATCCACGCAGGTTTGACATACGGACAACTTTGCAGCAGACCTACAGATGAACTGGCCTGCTGTTAAAAATGTTACCAGTTTAATGGTATCCACTAGAGAGTGCAATTTGCTTTCTGACTTTGAGAACATTCAAACACGTAATTGCTCATTTTACTGTAGCTGGTAAGATAGCTCAGTGGGTTGTGCACTTGCTGCTGTGATGTGTGCGTGTGATCTGCAGGTTGCCAACTCAGCCTTTCATCCTTCTGAGGTCGATAATGAGTACCAACATAGGTTGGGTGATATTGTATGTATATTTGTTCTTTATACAGCGCTTACGCGTAAGAGCAATATAATGACATATATCATTTGGCATTGGACGTCTGTTTGCATTCACAGTAATTTGGTAATATGGACCTATACACACTTATATTAACGATACATGTGGTGGTCCATTTATGTATGAAATGTATATCACATTAGTGATATTGTAACCATTTTTTTCGTAGTGTACTTAGGAACAATGTTATGTGATGCCACTTCCTGTTTTGTCAAGGTGTGAAAGGTTGTGTTTCTTTGTATCCCGTGATGTCACTTTCTGGTGGGGCCAAATGACATAACTTCCTGTGATCTCATCAGAGGTCATGGGTCGTGTGATATCACTTCCGCTACCCCTGGCATTTTGGTGAAATGACATCCTTGCGGTATTGCTTATTCTTCCCTTTTGATTGTAACATGTCAATATGTTCTAAAAATGTTTAGTAGTCTGTTCTGGAAATTATGTTCACTATTTCATACCTGCATGATGCTTAGGTATTGGGCACATTTACCGTCACACTCATTTCTGTATCGATATTCATATTCTACCAGGAAGGTGCATTTGCAGTATGCGCTGCTTCCTTCACTCCTGCTGCTGTGAGTATTGACTGCAAATTCAAGACCAACCACAAATCCTTGGAGGTCATTGCTCCTCTTGATGACTGTAAATTAATTTATATATACAAGGGGTCTCAAGCTTGCACCGCTCCAGGTGTTTAGAGCTACAACTCCCATAATTCCTCAACATTGCCTATGCTTGCTAGTTAACCTGGAAGTTGTAGTCCAAAACATTTGAAGAGCCAAATGCTGCAGACTTCCTTAATCTTCAATCAAAACAAAATGGGCATGATGGGGAGGAACAAGAGGAACATAGCTTCCCGGTGCATATTAACATCCGAGGACCTTGATCAAAGTGATATATAATGGACCCATTCAAAGACTTTAAGAGGCTTTGTGAACAAATAATTTTGGTACTTTTGTCTAAGTGGGTCAAACATTGTCACCATATCGTCTTGGATTAAGTTGAAATAAACACACTGATGAGGAATTTCCAGCAAGAACGAACCCCACAATGTAAGACTATATGGGCCTCATTACGAGATGGGCGCAAAGGGATACCGGGCACCGTTAAGGACACCGGTGCTGGTAATCCCTTTGCGCCCTATTCCGAGGTCCCCTAGCGGGTCGCTTCCTTATGGACGGGGCCCGTTAAGGGACTTTCGAGCTAATAACGGTACCGCAATTTGCGGTACCGTTATTAGCGCCTTCCCATTGAGCCCTATGGGGGCTGAAATGCGAATGGGGAATGGCTTTTTCAATGGGGACTTACCGCAAAGGTCGGAATAGACCGGTAAGTCCTCATTGAACTAATAGTGCCATGACTACCTCCAACCTCGGAATGAGGCCCTATGAGAACTTTCTAAATAAAGATTTAAGTACAAATAAACAACTTTACCAACCTTCCTTTTCCTATTGACTGTACAGTGGCGATGTGTTTGATAATATCATATATTTATTCGATTGCATCGGTTCTAAAGCTTTGGAACACGTTTCTTTTTTATTTTGGTTGGTGCTATTCATTAAGATGTTATGTAGTTTCGCAATCCATAAATACTAGTAACTGAAGACCATCAGAAATATTGCGATATCGCTCAATGTTATGCAAACGCTTTGCAATCATTAGCAATATGGTATTGATCGTGGCCATCTGCTGGTTCAGTTGAATACATTAAAATTAATTTCTAGTGCAATGAATCTTGGCAAATGGCCAAACTTAATTGGTATTTTAACTGTTACCTCTAAAATATGTTAATCTACATGATTTATATTTTGTGTGTCCACTGAAAGGAAATCAAGCTTTAAAATATTAAAATGTATGGAATGCAGCTTACATACTACGAAACAAAGACCATAATCCATTGGCAGGTCGCAGTGTGACATATTTATTTTTAGCATTCACAGTGTTCAGAAGGCAGGCGATGAGTTTTGATTTCTTCAGAAACCAAGTGGCTGTAAATCATGTGTAATGCTTGAAAAATTATATTGGATAGGAATATAAAGGATTTATGGCATAAAAGAAGCAGAGATGTTCATATAGACCATTTGTTGTAGCAGGGATGTCCAAACTGTGTACATAGAAAAGTACCTTGTCCACGGTACAGTTGAAACCAGACAATAGACACGAGGATGAGATAGACCAGAACCCAGTAGGGTTATTTTCTATATAGTCATATTAAATATATGTCATATTTAGGAAAAACGCGATAAAATGTCTTGCACAATCATTGGTCAAGTGACAAAGCCAGACTTAGAACCCAGAGTATTTTGTTCCAAAGGAACTTAACCAACATTTTACATGATTGAAGCATTTTGACCACAAAGGGGTACATTTTCATTGGTTCCCCGCGATTCATTTTTGATGAAGATACATCTGCTAACAATTTTGGCTCCAGTTTTAGACACTCGCAAACATCTCAGGAAATGCAGGTGATACAGCACACCATAGTGAGCTTGAAGTGTGCATGTGGCTGCTCAGCAAGCCTTTTTGTGTTGCACTGGAATTCTGTTCACCTGCAATACCCCCAGGTTATCTAAAACCTTTGTATGGTGACATACAAGACAGATCCATCAACGGTTCTTGTGAGCTAGGGTTGTGAGTTCATGGTGCATTGCGAAGGGTCTTCCATGGAGTGAGGTATGAGAGTGGTGCACTTAGCGGCGTGGGCATTTGTGTACGGGGAGGAGGGATTGGGCCTCATTACACGGATGGCGCTAAGGGATTACCGGCACCGGTAAGGGCACTGGTGCCGGTAATCCCTTAGCGTCATACTACGAGTTCCCTCAGCGGGTCCCTTCCTTAACGTGTGGCCAGACCACACGTTAAGGAAGGGACCCGCTGAGGGACTGTAGGGCAAATAACAGTACTGCTAATAGTGGTACCGTTATTTGCTCCTTCCCCATTCCCATTGAACCCTATATGGGCTCAATGGGAATGGGGAATGGCCTTGGTGAATGGGGAATTACCGCCACGCCAACCTTGGAATGGGGTGGTAATTCCCCCATTCACCAAGGCGGAATCGGTAAAATACAGGTGGCAACCATGGCGCTAATGAAGAAGAAAATGTTTTGCTTGAGAAAAGGAGGTCTGCTTCCTGGGTCCTGGCTGCGCTTCGAAACGGTGGTGGTTGTGTGTACATGTGTGTGTGTGTGATTGCGTGTGTGTTTGTGTGTGTGACGTTTAGGGTCTCCAATGGAGTTCACTTAATGTCTGAAGACCCGATTCATTGAACTTTTCACACAGTGCATAGTTACTTTGCATTGCCAACTAACAACCTGATTCACAGAGTGGTGCAAAAATACACTTTGCACTGCAGTTGAAAGTGACTTAGCACCATTGCAAAGTCACTTTGCACCGTGCTAAAATGTGCTAAAAATTCCATGAATTTGTCCCTAATTGTCATAACGGGTATTGTGGCGAAAAAGTAAGCAGCCCATTCCCTGCACTGCACCGCAGGGCTGATAATAACACATCTAAATGATGCCGTTAGCAAATTAATGTTGTGTAATTCCATTGCTATTACCACAAGGTATCAACCTTGGGCATGTTTGTGCTTTGGAAAACGTCAGGTAACTGCAGCACGATTATCATTATATTATATGTTAACATGAAAAAGAAAACAAAAAAAAACAGGAGTGAGCAGTAGCCAATCAGCATATTTTATTTTATTTTTATTTATTTATTTGCACTTATAAAGCGCGCTTGCAGCCCATAAGGCATTGAGGCACTGTTACAGAAAATGCGAAGATTCAATTTACAGGGGGTGCCCAGTGGGCTCTTGGTTGCAGGTAAAGGAACAAACATGCAAAGCATTGTTAAACGGCACAAAATGCAAGGAACTGTTGAACCACCTCATGATGGATATATTTTCAGACAAAGTTTAGTTTTAATAGCCTTGCGGAAGGCTAGGTGTGATTCAATCCGTCTTAGGTGAGGTGTCAGGGCGTTCCAGTGCGTGGCTGCTTGGGTGGGGAAGCTGGAGCCTCCAGCTCGCACCTTTCGTGAGGTGGGTGTGACAATCGTGTTGACATAGTGTGATCTTAAGGGTCTGGTGGGCGTATGCCTGGTGATTCTGTCGGTCAGGTAGGGCGGGGCGAGGTCGTGGAGGCATTTGTGGGTGAGGGCAAACGTTTTGAAGACAATTCTCTGTTCCACAGGGAGCCAATGGGCTTGCCTTCTGATTTCAGAGATGTGGTCTCTTCTGGCGGTACCTGTGCTGCCCTTAACGCAGTGTTTTGAGCTAGCTGCAGTTTGGCAATGTTTTTGCTGGAGGTCCCAGCGAGGAGGGCATTGCAATAATCTAGCCTTGACCCAATAATTGCCCTGGCAATGGTGAGACAATTGTGGCGGGCCAGGAAGGGTCTAGCCGCGTTGAGGATTTTAGCGTAGTAGGCTGAGGAGGTGGCGATAGCATTGACCTGTCTATCCATTGAGAGGTCGGAGTCGAGATAGACTCCGAGGGTCTTTACATAGTTTGAGACCTTGATAGGAATGTTGTCGATGGTGAAGGATGAGTACTGGTCTCCAAGGTTGCCCAGTGTGAACGGTGATCCGATGAGGAGGAGTTCAGTTTTGTCACTGTTGAGGCAGAGCCAATTTTCTGCCATCCACGACTGGATGGTGGAGTAGATAGTGGTGAGGGTGTTGGTGTCGGCTAGGTAGTCGCCTGTGAGTGGGATGAGTACCTGTGTGTCATCCGCGTAATTGGTGTAGGATATGCCGAGGGAGTCAAGGATGCAGAACAGGGGCCTTGTGAAGAGGTTGTAGAGCGTTGGAGCTATACAGGACCCCTGGGGAACACCGCAAGTGAGGAGGCTCGGGGTGGCGGATGTAGACTCCGAGAAGACTTTCATGGCCCTTTCTTTGAGGAAGGAGGGGATCCATTGACAGGCTTTCGGGGAGAAGTTGGCTTGGGTGGCTAGATGGTGGCACAAAGTGTTGTGGTCCACGAGATCAAAGGCCGCAGATAGATCAAGGAACAATAGGAGGGCAGGTTTGCCTGCATCTCTAAGATCGTCCATTTGATTCTTAAGGTCTAGGAGGGCCGTCTCGGTGCCGTGCCGTGGGCGGAATCCAGATTGCCGCAGGCCTAGGAGCCGGTTATCCTCTAGGAACTTCTGGACTTGCACGTAAGCTGCTTTGTGCAGGATTTTGAGGAGGAAGGGTACAGTGGTAATCGGTCTGTAGTTACCAGGGACTGCGGGGTCCAGAGAGGGTTTTTTAAGGAGCGGGCGCACCCAAGCTTCCTTGAGTCTGGATGGGACGTGGCCTGACTGGAAGGAGGAATTGATAAAAGCTGTGAGGAAGGGGGCTAAGATGGGTGCTGAGTCTTTGATGAGACTAGCTGGGCAGGCGTCGCCCTTGCAATTGGAGGGTTTGATGGAGTTGAGCAGGGTAATGACCTCTTGCTCTGTGATATCTTTGAATTCAAATAGCGGGGAGGAGCTGGTCCTGAGGGGTGTCTCAGCGTGCAATTTGGCTATGAGGTTGGAGAGGGCTTTTTGGTGGCCGCAGATTTTTGTTTGGAGGGTGTTGAGCTTGTCGAGCATGGCGGACTGAATGCTGTTGCACCACTTGTCATCTTTGATGATTGATGGAGGGGGGGCAGATGGTTTTTCGAGTTCCCTAAAGATGGTGAATAATTCCTTGGACCCTGACTTGGCTTCAGCGATCCTGGTATTGAAGGAGGCGGCCTTCGCTAGGCTAATGTTAGGATTTGGAGATTGTTTTGAACTTCAGTTTGGTGGCCTCAGAGGGGCTGGCTTTCCAGGCGGAGAGGGCCGTCCTTTTTTGCGCACATTGTTCACGAAGTTCTTTGGGGAACCATGAGTTGGCATGTTTGGCTTTTTTTGCGTTTTTTGGGGTCAGTGGAGCAATAGTGTCAACGGCTGATGTGATGATGTCCTTAAAGGTGTCAGCTAAGGTTTCGGGGTTGTTAGAGGAGGGGGCCTGGAGGGCAGGGTTGAGGAGGTAGGGTGCTAGATTCTCAGCCGTGAGAAGGCGAGAGCTCCTGGCATAGGTTGCTGGGCACGGTGGGGGGGGGCAAGGGCCACTTTCCTGGTTACGAGGGTGAATTGGATGTAGTGGTTGTCCGACCAAGGGATGGGGGTGTTGGCAGTGATGAGAATGGAGCAGTTGTGATGACTAATCCAGTCGAGGGTGCGCCCTTTTACATGAGTGGGCCCAGAGATGGAGTGTGTGAAGCTGAGGTTGGACAGGGCTTTCTTGAGGGATTTCGCCGGGTGGTCCTTGGGGTCGTTAAGCCCTAGGTTGAGGTCGCCCAGGAGTAAAACCTGTGAAGGTTTTTTGATGTTGTTGGACAGACCGTGAATAAGGGTGTCCTGGAAGTCAGGGGATGAGCCTGGGGGTCTGTAAACAATATGCAGGGAGATGGTGAAGTTGGGAGAAGCGTCAATTTTTAGAGGGAGGTAGTCACAGTTAGTGTCAAGCGAGCCTCCAGCTTCTCTGATGGTAAGGGATTCCTTGGCGATGAGGGCAACGCCTCCACCTTTCTGCAAGGTGCGGTATTTCCTAAAGATGGAGCAAGTACTTGATGAGCAAGTCGTTGACGTCGAGTGCGTGTGCGGGTATTGATCGGGCATTGATGAGTGCACATCTGAGTGTGTAAGCAGAGAGCGGTGTGGCGTTGGGCGGGCTGGCCGGGGTGGTGCATGGCTCGGTAGTGGCAGGTGGGGTGGAGTAAGCGGAGGATATGGGGGCGGCATGGGCAGTATGCATGGCATTAGGCAACATAGTACATTGATTAGCAGTGTGGGCGGCATCAGCATGGGCAGAATGCATGGCATTAGGCAACATAGTACATTGATTAGCAGTGGGGGTGGCATCAGCATGGGCGGTGGGCAAGGGAGAGCCAGTGGGTTTATGCTTTAGCATAGGTGCAAAGTTAGAGTTAATAGAAGTACAATTGTTTGTGGCATCCATGAGGCTTTGTTTGTTGGTAAGGGCATTGGGAGACTGTCATAACGTTGCCTTCGAGTGAGTGGCATTATCAGTGCTGTGGTTTGCCTTAGTGAAGCAGCACGTGGTGCTTAGAGGCTGGCTCCTCATGCCAACCCTTGTATTCCGGTACCCTATGTTCGGAGTGTAGGTGAGAGGAATGCTAGGCAGGGTGCGTGATCGTAGTCGTGCATTCCTGTGTTGGCAATGTGTGTTGCGCATAGCAGTGACCTGGGTGGGAACACGTGGTGGGTGAGACTGATAGGCGAGAAGGCTGTTGGCCTTACCTTGTGTTGGCCTGTGCGTGCCTGGAGGCACCATCCGCATCGTCGAGCAGCGGAGAGCTGCAGAGAGGGAGCTTGGCCTTTTCTCCTGGCCTTCGCTCCTCTGCGGCTTCGCCTGCCGGTGAGCCCCCCCTCCATTAGAGGCAGGAGGGGAGGGGCGAGGGGCATATGTAATGTACCTAATTCATGTTTGGAAAACATGCTGTTGATCATGTAGTGAACCTTTTCCCACTGATTTATTTTCTGTACTCTTCCTTGCTGCACTATCTCTTATTCCATGTTTCCCTCAATCAAGTGGCTTTCGAAAGAAACAGCCTGCTTCAAATCAGAGATCTATAGTGGAGTGTCTATCACAGCTGTGTTTGCAGGTTAAAGTCACTGCCTGCAATGCCTGCATAGGCCTTAGCTCGAGCTCAACATGTTTTTTTCATCTTGGCACATTGTACAAACCTTTGCTTCCTTTATGTTTATGTGCTAGAGTTCCCTTTGAGCCACAGAATCAGCACCACCAGGGGCCTTTCTTTTCTACTTCCCATATAGTTGTTACTTATTACTGTGGTTAAGCAGCTCTCTGCCATGGAATACATCTCTAAGGTTGCC
Source organism: Ambystoma mexicanum (assembly GCF_040938575.1). NCBI lineage: Eukaryota > Metazoa > Chordata > Amphibia > Caudata > Ambystomatidae > Ambystoma > Ambystoma mexicanum. The sequence continues at coordinate 1,063,752,333 of NC_090937.1, read as the reverse complement.
ACCACACAGACAGCTAGCTTGCGTAGATTTGGATCCCGGCTATAGAGAGCGTCCTCTTCAGGAAATGATTCTAATGACAGAATCAGAGACCTTTGCCTACAAAGCTGTGTGTGATCTATTAACACCAGAAGAAATGAAAGTCCTCAAAATCTATATATGCATATAGTAAATGTCAAAGGAGGGAATGTCTATCAAATTGTTTGCTGTAATTCAGAATGACATTTGTACATATCACTCATTTTATCAGCCAACTCAGCTATTTTACAGACACATAGCACACGTTGTTTACCCCAATGTATCTCTGATTCAGGAGAGACATAGGGCTTGAGTCACGGAAGCCTTTTATAATGATGCAATCCCTTTTGAAAAAGCTCTGTGAATCAGGGCCTCAATATTCTGAGACAGTGGGCCTCATTACACGGTAGGCGGTGGACCAAAGTGCTATTACCACAGGGACCCTTGGGGCAGTGCTGCAAAGCCTCATATTCGGTGTTTGAAGCAGGCCATAGAGTACTTCTCTGTGGCATTAGAGACTCTCACAGCTTCTACAGGGATCAGCAAACTGTATTGTGCTTGCAAGCATGAGCCATACCATTTGGGAGATGCTCATCTAGTCCTATCGTTTTCCTTGCATACTGGGAATTCTCATTTTCCTTTTCCTTTTAACTTTTTACAGCTTGAGAAGCACATGTGCAAGAAGGCATAGGACACATTGGCATATACTATACACAACACAAACATCCCTATATTGTATGTGCTTATACACTACTGTACACATGAATTCCCTCACAAAAGCAACAAAATAAAATACAATCAAAAAGGCCATTTAAACCATCCTTAGGAAGAAGCTCACTTGCTTATACCTTTTTGGAGTCGCTCAAACCCCTTCACAACCAATGCTGCAACTAAATATCATGTAGAAGTGTACACAACTTTTAACAGGGCCAAAACCTAAAGACCAATTACTGTTAGCAACACACCATTGCACAGCTGAGAGGTGCTGCTAGTTTCCCTTTTGGGCTGTCAATGAGAGGAAAAAGAAATCCATTTATCATTGCTCACTTTCTGAGCCAGAGGAGGTTGTCTCCAAATAAAGGGTTGTGATGAGTCCACACCAAAACCCTACCTAACATCTCCTCCCAGGTGACCAGGGAAAGGCAGATACTTCCTGATCCTAACCCTGGGGGTGGTATTACCCGGGAGGAACACCTGGGAGCAGAAGAAGTCCAGGGTAATAGGAGGACTTTGTGGGATGAGACGTGGTATTTGTCTTCCTTGATAATGGAATACGTAATGGTTTGCTGTCAGAGAGAGCTTATATTCTCTCAAACTGATTGTCGGAATATAGATGAAGATAAACAGTTATGTTCTGAGAGTAAGACAAAAACCTTTAAAAGTCACTGCCATTCATAGACCTGAAAATCTCTATGAATCCCAGGAAAATAAGGAAGAGGAGTCTTTAAATGTTACCAATTTAAATCCTGAGAAACCCTATTGTTAATGTAATTCATATAGTACTCCTTTGGGGAAAATGTTTCAGGAGAGAAAGGAACTTGGTGATGATCATTTTATTAAGAAAGCTGAGTGTTATATTGTGGACTTCAGTTCCTACAACTCCCAGAGTACTGGGATGAAGAAGAGGACTGCAGAGGTACAAGACTGCATGCTGCTGTCAATTTGGAATAATGACCCACACCTGAGAGGGAATGGGGGCATAAAAAGCCCACTCAGATGCAGGGCAGGAGGAAGAGCAGTAGTAGAAGGTGGAGTAGTGCTCCTACTTCTGCATGGCAGCAGAAGCAGAAGACAGATGAGAGCAGAGACACTGGGACCACCGTGGTGGGTAAATTGGATGCCGGTCCTGAGAAGTTCTTTTATGCTCAGGATTGTAACTGCAGAGATTGCACTGCTGGAAGCATTGGGAGTGATGACTCTCCCGCTGAAGATCACAGCTGCAGAGGTCACACAGCGGAAGGTGCACCATTTAATAATTTTCCCCAAGGAAGCACCTGTGGAAAGCGAGCACTGGAGTGTTATGGGAGCCAGTAGAGCCCTGCTGGTGACAGATGTGGGTCACGGAATGCTGTGAAGGAGAGATTGCCAGACCGCTTCAGGAAACAGAAGCAGAGGACCTGGATGCAGCGAGTCAAATGGGTGCACACACCAGACCTGATGAGTTTACTGTTAGATTGTGACCCCAGAGCACTCCGTAGCTGCCCACTGGCCAAGTCCAGGGGCCTTAAGCACAGAAACGTGATAAACATAGTAAAATTGAAGAAGAAACATTTTGAATACTGAACCAATGTAAAGCAGATGAATTCTGTTGTGAACCAAGTTGATTTAAAAGGGTACATATGGCAGGGCAAGAACCTGATTATCATGCCATAAGAGTGTGATTGTGACATTGTGGGACATAATAATAGACAGCAACAAAAAGGGGCAATATTTATAGGAGAAAAGATAAACCATCATTGCCAAAGCCAAAAGAGAAACATGCTCAGGCAATTAAGAAAGACCAGAATTGCCAAAGCCAAAAGAAGGCAGTTGAGACTTTCAGTGTTGCTAAAAACGACTGCTCATTTGAAAAACAGGTCTTAAGAAAAAAAAGGTTTAAACCCACATTGCCAAAGTCAAACAGAGTCCTTATCAGCAGTTGGTTTGTGAAAAAGGGGAGAATCAAGAGTGGCTAGAAGGCTGCCCTTCTGAAGGAAGACATTGAGAAGGAGTGGAAGATAACCTGCAGAGAGTGTGGCAATCACATGGGTGTAACAAACAGTACCAGTGTGGTTCTTGTTTCCCTTGAAGAGTTTCTTATTCTTGATGTTGTGGAGTAAAAGACATTGCTAACATGTTTGAGTTTAACCTTTACCACAGAAGTACTTGCAAGTAATAGTTTATTCAGTACACCAGGTCATAGAATGTAGAAGTATTTTGATCTGTTCTGGCAGGAGAGTACACCAGAGCAGAGAACTTTGTTTTAGTAGGCCTGGTGGGTAGTGGACCAGTTGTAAGCCATTCACGTACGGTGGTGTGGTTAAAAGTCTTGAAGAAGAAGAGGAAGAACCACTAACATAGTTGTGTGAGTTAATGAAGAATCATCCTGACACATTAATATAACTGAATCAAGTGTTATGTGAACTGCTGCAGGCATATTTATATTTTCAAATGCGTGGTTTTGTTAACTGGTGCATAAATATCCTGACTAAGAACTGTTTTGTTGAAACCAATAAAGTAAGGAACTATTCTGTGTTGATGATAAGACACAGTTTCAAAAACGTTGTTGCACATGAAAAGAGGAACACATTGTTGAACACTTGTGAACTGTTAGTTGAAACCAAGTTGGAACTCTTAGGTTATCAAGTTAGAACCAGGGTAACGGAAGTGGAACTTTGTTACAAGACAGGATTTCCTAACCTTTATTTTGGAACTGTTGACCACAATCCTGCTTAAATCTGGAGAATGGGAATTCATCCAAATTAGGAGAAACAGTTGTTAGGATGTGAATTTAACTATTACATGTGTTGCTGCTGAAATGACACCTATTACCTTGTTAATTTGGTATATGTTTAAGTGTGAATGATGTCATCTTTTTGTTAGGGTATTTCCTTTAGTTTATTTGAGGCAGAGAAATCCTCATCAGGGTAGGGATAGTGAGGCGCGTATCCAACCTTTTGAGTTAATAAAATGAGATCTTTTTAAAAACATTCATAAAATTGTCCTCCTCACATGTCTGACCACTCAGAGGGTGTATCATTTGTTGGTCAATAATAAAAGTGGTTTAATTTATTTTTCATTAAAAATGCATTCTTTGTGGGCAGATATAAAATGTGCCAGACAAGTCACATTGAAGAGGTTAGACACTTGTAATTCTGACTTACTTGGCATATTTCTACTGCCACCGGATTAAGAGAAATTAACCATGCTCATGACAGTTGATGCTTAAGGGTCATGTCTTTCATGAGCTCAATGTTCCTCAAATTCGCTGTTACTGATAGTCAAAATTATGGTACTCACTGTATCATCCAGTGACCTAGAGGTCAAAGACAGTTTTCTGCAGATTGCGCATCAAGCTAGAACTGGAGACATAAACACTGCAGACAAATTGCTAAGAGCGTAAGCTGCATATAGCCATACACTATCTCAAATGGCATCAGAAAATTTGGCTGCCATGATTAACTGTCCCACTGCCCTAATGGTCTTTCAAAAGCACTGCCTGTTCTGGAAAACAACTTCCTCTCAAAGAGCAAGCATTTTTCCAATTTCAAAAATGGTTGTGATATTTTCTGACCTTAGATTAATATTTCTACAATCGCTGGGGGAGGTAGAATGGTCTGTGTGCTGGTGTTGGCACCAACAGAAGTAACAGTAAAGAATTGATGATGATAATGAGGGCAGTGCTTAGAACAATTTAGTGTGTGCAGATGCTCTTGCAAATAGAAAGTTGTAGCCACCACAGAAGAGTGCGGTACACACAATTGACACCTCTACACCAAAGGAGAATTTCCCTTTCCCCCTCCTAACGGGCTCCCGTGCAGAAGAGAGACACAACAACAAATGCATTGCCCTCTATTATATTTAACATTTTACCACTGTAAAGGGTATTGCTTCAAGAAATAGAAAGTGACCACAATATTTACAAGAGAGTGTGACATCTAGAACATGTAAATGCTCTCTCACAAAGGTGAAGAAGGCTACAGCTACCAGTCTTGCACAGAGGGCATTGAAACCTAGAGTCTCGTGGCGCCACCATGGCCCTACATAACCGTATACAATTGGGGGATGCCTCATGGTGATTGGGGGAGGGGGTTGTCATTCCCAGGGGTGAAACGTTCAAAAGAGCATGAAATTGAGGGGCGCAGTGAGGAAAGGATGTCTCCTGTGATCTGGTGGCCAGTCACTCTTGTTCTTGAAATTGTTTCATAGGCTTTTCCAAAGTAAATCTGAAAATACAGCATTATGGATATTTGTTATGCCTGCTTCTATAGTTTCTGAGTCGATCGTCACATTTGGGACATTGTTGGTGCTATTGATGCAGACCTACACAATGTATATGGAAATGTGAAGACCATGACCACATTTGCACTTACTATATGAATTATGCTGTGCTGCCCGCATAGATATATATACAACAATGCTGACTAGGCCCAGACTTATGGTGGAATATTTCCAGAGGAGCTGAATGTTATTGTTGTTTATTTTTTATTTAGTGGTTGTTTTTGTTTTAAATATAATGCCATCTTTGCTTTTCCGAGTCTGGCTGGTTCACAACACTGTGAATAATTATGAGCTGTTAGCAGTCATTCCACTATGACCGCTAAAGCCTATGTCGGCCAAATGTGTAAATATGCTTGATATTTACAAAAACTTTATTGTTAGGGTGACTTTTGTTTATAAAAAGAAAGGAAACGAGTAAAAACACAGCATGCTTTAGGTATTTAGTGATTCAGTCATACAACTCTCACAGATATATATGACAGATATAAAGCTCTTTGGTCATTCTTTTCTTCCCAAAATGCTCTTTAATATGCAGAACAGGCAAAATCTCATTGGATTTATTGGTGCCATTTCACATTATCTTTGGAGTTCTTTCTAATCAATACACATATACACTGTGTTAAGCAATCAATTTTATATTCAAATACATGACATGCATTTTGGTAAACCTTTGCAAAAATGAAGGTTTTCCCTTCAAAAAGGTAAAGGTTAAAAATGATGCATCATTTTGCATATTAAATGCATGCCTATGCTTAAATCAAGCACTAATTTCCCTCCCTGGCCCCACATTTCAGAGGTCTATGGCTGGCCAAATGTTGCAAGCATGAAATAGATCATAGAGAAGTTAAAATGACGAAGAGTACATCTGAATGTGCAAGCACATAAAGAAAACTATGAAAGAATACCCAAAGCCATAGAAGGGTGAGAACAAAACCTTTGGTGCAAGGTACACACTGTTTCACAGCTGTAAAGTTGTCCTGTAAAGATATTAATTCATCCATCTTTACAGAAGCTGCTCAGTGGTAAGCAGGGAAATATCATCTGTGCTGGGCTTATCATGTGTCTTTGATGACCTTCTGCTGCATGCTAGGTACTACCAGGAGAACCAACTGCAACGTATGTCACAAAATGCATAACTGTGAGGTTTATAAGTAATATTTACGTTAATTATATTTTAGATAAAAGGTAGGACGTTTACTGTGAAACAGTACTTCAAACGACAGCAGGACATCTAAATCTATACCAACACATCTCAAAATGTTCTCATGTATTGTGCAGTCCAACTCTATGAAGCTAACAAAAATTTTAAATTAATTTAAACACAAGCTGGCAAGACCCATAGCCTAAACCACACCCACAAAGGTAATATTGTGCCGGAATGCCTGATCCATTGCTCAATTTTACTCTTTCAGTGTTGGGTATTTTAAACAATTGCTCTAACAGGCACAAAAACAGCGACTCACCTACACACGTGCCAGGTGTGTCTAGTTGCACAACGTGCTACCTTTCATGTCGGTCAATTATTTGCGACAGAAAACATAGAGAAATACATATTTTAATTCATGGATACAAAACACTTAGAAAAATGTATATTAAAACATGAGGGACAAAAATGCATTATGTTTACACATAACATTCCATCAAAGAACATATACTGAAAAACAATTGTCTTGACCAGTTGGTTTTAACTGAACACATTCGTCAGATACTGGTGATGTAGTGAGGTTAGTGAACAAAAAAGGTGACATCCTATTATTAAATGAAACCTTGATACAATTCACTATCCTTGACTTTGTCAATTTTTCTGTACTTGACTTTGTCGACACCAAAGAGTGTGTTTCTGGGTCCTGGCAGAAGATGGTTAAACAGGCTCAGTAGCTGGTTATTTAATGCTATCAGGCATGCGTCAGACCCGTCTTCAGGACTTGATTTATGTAGGTATAGGTAGCTGTTTTTGTGGTATTCTTTTTGCCTTATAGATTTACATTAGTCCTTTGCCACACAGCCCCCTAAAAAAGAGGACTCTGCAGCTCTAACTGCTTTATTTCACAATTGCTCAAACAGCAATCATGTCAACAGTGTGTACCACTTCATTTGTTATAAGAGGTGCCAGCATTGTGCAGCTAGGTGGAATGCTGTTGCTTCCCGCACATTAATGTTCAGGGCCACCCTTATCCATTACTTCGCTGTGATAATGCACAGCCAATGATTCCAACTTTCACCAACTGCACTGAGGTGTTTATCCTCAGGCACAGTTTACAAACTTCACTTGTGATTTTACCACATGTTGATTGTGTTCCAGTCCAAGGGATCGGCTGCACCAGGTAACTTGCCTTATATTCAGTTTGCCACTGCTAACACCAGAGCTGTAACCATGAGAAAGGGGTTGAGTTCTTTTTATTCACATGTTTATAAAATGGTGCTGTACCACTTGCATATATTTCATATGTAAACCTTACCATTTGACAAGACCGGATGTAGAATTGTAGTTAAGTTGCATTAACATTAAAGACTAGTGTACATGCTTCTCACAGAGTGACAGCAGGCAATTGTTTGAGAGAAACCAAATATTAGCATGGAAACCAAAATTCATCATTCCAAATTTCGCTCACTTGTGTAAAGTTGGCAGACGGCTTATGTTCCTATTGCTTCCTCTAAATGTTTGTTCTCATACCTAACTGAAAGTATACAATTAGCCATAACAATTACCTCTAGTGCACTCAACTGCAAAACACACTGACCTCTCCAAATCTTGGGCAGCAGGCATCCGAAAACACTCTTTCAACTAACATAACATAGAAGATGAAAGGCTTGAATTAACAGAAATGAAGCAATAAAATTCTATTCCCTGAAACCCTAAACATGTCCTTAAAATGTTATGGAGCCAAAATGGGGGACAAAATGAGGCTGAAGGGATGTAGTTTGGACAATGTGGACAGAGATTGTTGAAGGATGACATCTGGTAAAGGTGCAGAGTCTGCAAAGGTGGAGTAAAGTTGGTGGGGAAGCGCATGCACTTATTTGGGCCTCGTGCAGCAGAAAACCTAAATACGCTCCTGGCTACTCAGGCTGTGGGTGAGGGGTGTTCTCCCGTCCAATAGGAGAACAACCAGGTGTGAACAGTCGGCTGGCCTCCCCGGTTGCCCATCCGGGAGAAAGGTGTATCCCAGGCTTGGGTTTGTGACTGTCCACTGGACATTTGACTTTTCAATTAACCCCGGATAAGATCAGACAACTATCAGGTCAACAGTTTACTGGTGGGTCAGAAGAGGCTACTAGGGATGTGGTCATGTTAACTTGTTTTAAAATTGACGGTGGGGGTCACCGTCATGTTTTGAAGTATTGATGTAATAAAATGTTTAACTCCAAATTAATGGTTTTACTGTATTTTCTTATGTGGTCTGCATGAAACCATGGTCATACTTGAATGCACCCCCTATTCAATGGCTCTCGGAAAGGGTAGATTAATAGTCACATATTTTGAATGCTCTCCGACAGACACGTTTAATGCTCTACCAGAGAGCAATAGCTGCACATTTCTACTTCTACCCCAGTAAACATACAGGTATTTTTTAACAAACTCTCGCACTGAGGAGCATAACAGTAATCAAGTGTAACAGCTCCCCAACAGACGAGAGTGAGAGCTAGCATTTCTAAGCACACTGCTACATTGGAGTTAGACATTCCACATGTGTTAATGTTCTTCCACAGAATATTGCCTGAACTAATATATGAAGCATATATCTTTTCTAAAGGTTAAATTCATGGGGTAAAGAGATACAAAATGCATCCACTTTCAATATGCTGGTTTGAACCTGAAGGAAACTGTGTTCCCACTGATTTTGACTCATAGTATTTGCTGCTCTTAATAGCCTTAAGTCTGCTTCCCTGCAGGATCCTGTTCCGCTCTCCATACTACAAAATATCTCTGGTGACATCAGTCCACGACTTACCGAGACTGTGAATGATTCTTTTTCTTCTGGGATCATCCATGATAGGGTTAAGCAGGCCCTTTTCATCCCGCTGCCAAAAAAGCCGGGTTTGGACCCTACTGCTGTTTCTAATTTCCAACCTATTTCTCTACTTCCGTGTCTTATGAAACTTCTTGAATCTCTAGTACGCCCCCTCCTTAGCACTTCTCTGGAGTCGGTCCTGATCTCCGACTTGTCTGCTTGACCAGGGTGGGCTGGGTGCCCTGATTTTGCTTGCTCTATCAGCAGCATTTGATACCATCGGCCACCTTACCCTGATCACCGAGTTTATCTCTGTAGGTCTTTCTGGCCAAGTTCTAGCCTGGTTCTCTTCCTTTCTGACGGGATGTTCTCAATCTGTGTCTCTTCCTCCATTCAGTTCTCAGCTGATCTCTTTACTCTGTGGGGTGCTCTAGGGGTCTTCAATATCTCCCACTTTCTTTAATCTTTACATTCAACCTTGTTTGGATATCATTCATGCTTTTGGCTTTTTGCGCTATGCCTATGCCGATGACACTCAATTCATCATGCGGCTAGATCTTACCCAACCTGAGTCAGTGGGTCTTTTAAGGAGCTGCCTGCAAGCTGTTGGAGACTGGATGGGGTCAAATTAGCTTAAGCTCAATGGCAAAAAAATGGAGGTGCTGGTGGTGGGTACTTCTACGCCCTCTCTGTTTTGGACCCTTGCATTTTGGCCTAAGAGCCTGGGATCATTTCCCTTGACAGGCAAGTCGATGAAGGACTTAGGGGAGACGATTTCAGTCTCTCTCTCGATGGCTGATCAGATCTCTTCTGCCTGCCAAAAACCTCACTTTAAACTCTGGACTCTTCGCAAGGTCCTGCCATGTATTCCCTTGCGGTACCATGCCCGGTGGTTTCTTCTTTGGTCATTAGCAATATTGATTATTGCAATGCTCTCTACCTGGCCCTTCCCAAACATTTGCTGAGATGCCTTCAACTATTGCAAAACGCGGCTACAAAGGCTGTTCTCCGCCCCCATTTTGGTGCCCATATGAGTCCCTTACTGCGTTATCTGAACTGGCTCCCTGTCGAGCAGCGCATCAGGTTCAATGCTTTGTGTATGGTCCATAAAGCCTTTTATAAATCGGAGCGGAGTTCCTCCAGCAAACATTCTGCATGTATGTACCTACTAGGCCAGTCCGCTCTCAAGACTTGAAGACTATACAGCCGCCAAGAGCCAGGCATGCCCCGGTGGGTGTGCATGGCTTCTCTGTGGTGGCTGCCAAGGCTTGGAACCAACTACCTTTTTTCCTTTGCAGCATTGAGGCCCACCTGCCATTTTTTCAGGCCTTGAGGACTTTTCTGTTTTAGACCTTCCGTTTAGTTCTCTCTCTGGATGGATTCACCTCTTTAGCTTAGCACCAAGATGCCTTAGGGCCTATGCAGCGCTCTATAAGTACCTTTAAGATAAGATGTGATAAGTTAGGGCAGCATTACAGATCATACCATTATGTAGAATTAGACTACAATGGTAAAGGATTGGCTATAGGAAGTGTTTGTTTTCAGAACATGAATCTCTGTCAAGGTGCAATGCCACGTATCAACTCTATCTATCTTCCAAAACCCTTCTCTGCCTGCATGCAGTACTTTGTAAAGGCATTATTAATGATACAACATCCCTCAGTCGTATCACAATTAAAACGACACATATCAAAATTATACCTTTTTTTTCACCAAAGAACTGGCCTACTTTCAGGCTCCTTAGACAACTCAAATACAATATTTATCCGAAGGGATATTAATCACTGCTAGCATCACTCAATGGCAAATTGACCCAACACCGTCCTCAATCATGAGTAGCCTTATCTTCAAATAGATCAAGGGCCACTCATATAATGTGACCTCTGATATCCCCTTGCTATCACATATTAATGTTTCCATATCTTGTCATGGGAAACACCCATTCCAAAAGGACTAGCCTCACATCAGGATGTGGCATACCTAAATGGCCTTTGGAACTATTGACATGGGAAGGAGGCAGAGTTAGTGTTGAGACCAGCTGTATGAAGATTACATTGCCTTGTTTTCTCTATGTCTCTCTTTCTCCCTGTTTCCTTCACTTCCTTTAGCAAAATCCACTTTGGCTATGATGTCAGAAGGCAAGGTACACTTGTCCCAAAGACAGGAATTGGACCCCTAAGGCAGGTGTGCATTAGTCTTATCACCATTAGACAGAAGGGGTTTACCACTCCTTTTCTTCACTTAGGAAAAAAACACTTGGTAAAGTGTTAACTGGACCTCTGATGGGAGAGTGAATTTCAAAAGCCCTCTGCCAGTGAGACTGAGTGTCCAAGGCAGGTGCAAGCTCTGTTCCATGCCAATCCCCAGGGCACATTGGGGATGTCTTGCTGCTGTAAGAACACCTGCATCTCTGTCAGTGGCACTGCTGGTCAGCACCTCATCATGGTGAAGGAATCCTGGAAGTCTGTGCCAGCCTCCCTTGGACTGAACACGGACTGCATGTGTCCGTTAGACCCCCGAGTGGGACTCACAGCACCCAAGATCCAGACAGCCAGGAATGTTGTACTTTTCACCACAAAAACTGCTGCAAGCTATGACGCAAGCCTATTAAACCCAGTCAGACCCAGCTGGACCCTCAAGATCAGCTTTTGGCGCTCAGTCAATGTTCAAGCCACTATAATAAACATTCAAACCAGTTCACCACCGTACCAGCTGAGCGCATTGTTACCTTGACTTGAACTTAAAGTAAAGCATTGTATCCACTGCTTTCAAACTGCCTTTTGGATTTACAATTTTATTTTATTTCAACACCAATATGTACCATCACATATGTGTACAAAAGCAATACAGGCATAACGTATCAACAATATAACTAGGGGAAAAGAGCAAAGGCTCTAGGTTGGAACCAACCTTGCTGAGCTCTGGTAATAGGTTTCCTTGGTTATTAATGGTGCAGCAAGATCACAGGTTAGGATTGAGGTGCAGCCTGCTCCCCGGACCCAAAGGTCCAAAGAGCCACTGTATACACAGGACCAATTATAACCAGGACCCCATCGGGGGCACAGGACTGAACCACTTAGCCTTGAAAAGGACCTACGGTTCGAAACACATGTCTGCTGACCACATGGGGCAACTAGAACCCCCCTTCAATTGTACCCACTAAAAGTGTTCACACCCTAAGAAAATAAACTAACCATGCTACAAATACAGCACTCAGACACAAGTTTGTGTTGACAATATATTATTCCATATATAAAACTAAGACAAGGTATCCGGGTTTTCCTTTCTTTTTCCTATCAACAATATAACTATGCAAACTTGATGGACATTCTATTCATGCCAGGGCACTTTTGTGGAAACAAAGTGAAAAGAAAGAGAAATGAAAAAACAACAAAACACATCACAGGTTGTATTAATGTCACATCTACTGTCCATCCAACATGATACTAGTGTAGAAACAGCAATGCAACCAGATCATGTGACAATACACTTCAGGAAACCTTCAAACTATACATTTTTCATGAAGCAATAAAATAACATATCATTTAGCCATAGGTATACAGGAAAAAGCCCCAGAGATCATTCCATTTATCAGATTCACCTGTGTATTTAAAAATCACTTTCTCATATGTGGACGCAGTCAGCAGTTTCTCCACCCAATCATCAATGGTGAAGCTGTTTGGGGATTTCCACGCACACAGAATCATCTTTTTGGCAAGCATGCAGACTCTTAACCCCCACACTTTCTTTGGAAATGATAGGCCTTTTAATAGGTTGTCACCCCCAAGAATCAGAAGTGAAGCCTTTTTCGGAATTGAACCGTGCAACACCAGGTCCATCCTCTGAAACATACCGTCCCAAAAATCTTTGATTTTGGCGCAAAACCAAAGCAAGTGACTTAAAGTGCCTACTGATTGATTGTACTTTCAGCATAGATCTGAGACTGATTTTGAACCTTCTTTCTGGTGAACAATATGATGTAAAAAGTAGTTTAGTCGGTGAGGCACTCAGTCCCCAATCCATGCTTGAGAAGCAAACATTATTAGAGCATCTCTGCCAACATTCAGGACTAATTTCCACTCCCAGTTCACCAGCTCAGATGCTTGCAAGATCCTAGGACCCCTCACGTCTGGATACAAGGACATTGTACAAGGTAGCCGCAGGATGACTTGCTCGGGCACAGAGGTCCAACATTGACCAGGCCACACTTTGCTCACAATTCTGTGGTGTGGACTCAAGCTTGGCAGATATTAGACCTCTTAGTTGCCTATATCGCGCAAAGCTGCAATTGATTAAACCAAACTTCCTCCATAAACTTGCAAATGGGATCCAAGCTCCGTTCTCAAGAAAGACTTTGATGTATCGGATTCCACTCAGGTACCAGGATGGCCAGAAGAACACTTTCTCTTGTTTGGTTATTGATGGATTTAGCCTGATGGATGTTTCGGCAAAAAGAAATGGGTCGCGTTTCATGCGTTTGGATAAGGAATGCCAACATTCACGCAAAAAGACAGTATGAGGGCTCAGCTGCTATTATCTCTTTGACATCATAGATAGAAAAGCTTGGGGTTCCAGTTGAAGCACCCTGTTGGATTCGAACTGAGTCCGGTTGTCTGGCTCTGCCTCCACCATGCAACACAAATGCCTCATTGTGAATGCTAAATGGTATTTTAAAAAATGTAGTAAATTCATATTGCCATGTTTCAATGGTAGCTGCACTTTCCTCAATGCAAGCCTTGGATGCTTGCCATCCCTCGGAAATGTCTACATTAGTGCTTCCAGCTCCTTAAATATCTGTTTTGAGGTTTTCAGTGGGAGCATGGATAGGATATAATTGACTCTTGGTGCCATGTTCATCTTAATACAATTAACCTTGCCCCAAAGTGAAAGTCTCAGAAGTGTCCATAGATCAATGTCCACTCTGAGTTTCAATGTTAGGCAACGTTAATCTTGGGCAATGATTTCACCTCAGTGCGAATCCAAACTCCTAAATACTTTATCTGTTCTGCGCACCAAGTAAATTCCATGTTGTCAAACATATGATGCATGCATGACCCAGTGATTGGAAGAATCTCTGGCGTGCTCCAATTAAGCTTGTATCCGGAAACTTCAGTAGATACACGGATGTCCTCCATCAGATAGGGCATGCACAAATCAGGGTCACACACAACCACCAATACCACCATCTGCATGAAGCTAGAGCTTGCTGGAACACTCAACACTTCCAATTCGACTTATATTTCCATTGGCCCTCAACATAATCGCCAGTGGTTCCATTGCTAGGATAAACAATAATGGAGAAAGAGAGCAACCTTGCCTTGTCTGCCTTTTCAGTTGAAATAACTCAGAGGCTAATCTATTAGTAAGCACACGTGCAGTGGGATTTGCATACAGCAGTCTCACCCAACCCAGAAAGGTTGGTCCAAATCCCATGGCCTTCAGGTTTTCAAATAGGTACATCTATTCAATCCTATCGAAGGCCTTCTCAGATTCAAGGGAGATAGCTGCCACCGACAACTCTATCATCAATAGTCAAAAGTAATATCTTCATATTATCTGCTGCAGATCTCCCAGTTACAAAGCCAACTTGATTCTCGTGTATCAATGTTTGTACAGCAATCTCCAATCTCTTGGCAATTATTTTAGCTAACAATTTGCAATCGGTATTTATTAAACTAATTGATCTGTAACTTTCACACCTTGTGGGTGACTTGTCCTTCAACAAATCTGTCACTAGTGCATGTCTCATGGAGTATAGTGACATTCCCTTCTCAAATGATGCAGAATACACATCTCATAGCAGTTTGAGTCAACTTCCAGCCATGATCTGGTAGAACTCAACCAGGAGACCATCTACCCCAGGCGTTTTGTTGCTTTTTATTCCTGAGATTGTCAACTGGATGTTCTTTTGACAGTCTGGAAACTCAAACCTGACTCTAAAGGTTTGCAATTGTTGCTGGCTCACACTTTGTTTCGGATTCATATGTGTTCATAACATTCTTTGAATCTAATATTAATGTATTTGTGCAATAACAGCAGTCTATCAGTGGTGTCCCTCATTGCCACAATTGTCATCAAGATTTCTTCTATCTTCAACCTTTGTGCAAGTAGTCTCCCTGCTTTTTCTCCATTTTTAATATAATTGATTTTGCTCCTGAACAATGTGTGCTCTGCCCTGTCCTATGACAATCTTATTCAACTCATATTTATTTTCTCTCAGTTCTGTTCATGCTTCTTAGTATTTGTTGTCAACATAGCACCATTCAAGAAGCTTTGTTTCCTTGGGAAGCCTCTTCATCTCTTTTTCCTTCTCTTACCTGTACCGACTAGTCTTTCAAACTACCAGCATCTTCTTTGCTTATCTAAATCACTAGTCAAGCCGATCCTGGTGGCCTCACAAACAGCGAATAATGAATGCAACATCAAACCATCTGACTCAAACTGAGATACAGTAACCAGGGGCATTGCCATCGAACTGACCATTAAAATTGTTGGGTGAAATCTAACCCCCGCATGCCAGAAATACAGAAACCAGAGTCAGTTATGAGTGTCCACCGAAATATAAGGCCAGCAGAGAAATGAGGTCCGACACAAGGCCTATTGAACCCAAATCATAAAGGAAAGAAAGTGGGCCTAAATCCAAAAATGCTAAAATGGGTGCAATGCATTTCAGGAAGGAAAAGGAAGACTTGTGGCTGACAATCTATGGAGAGCTGCACTGACATATAAAGAAACCGCAGTGCACAGTATCTTCAATGGGATACCAGAATTGTTCTCCAGGCAGCTAAAGTGAAATGGAGCATTTCATGTGTAATAAATAAAAGAATGTCATTTTCGTTTTTCCCTCATCCAGGCTGACAATATGCTCAGCAAAATGCTCACCAGACTTTTAAAGTGTGAACATGGTTCCTGCCTATCACAATATTAACCATATGGACAACTTCAAAGCAACTCATGTAGGGTGAAACTGTGTGCCATGCAAGATGTCATTTAAAAGTGAAATTGTGTGTGAGTTTTAAAAGCAATTTGCAGCTGGGTGCATGAAAAGCCATTTCTTCATAAATGAAACTAACCTCCAGGATTCTTCCCTCTGCTGCCCTGATGACCTGGCCTGGGTTTCATCATCAATCAAAGCCAGTACTTCACTATATAGAAAGAAATACAATGCTTTAGATGGAAAACATGGTGGGGAACTGATAAGCCATGTCTGTTCTGGCAGCACTTTAGTCCCATATAAAGTACATTAGTGTGGCCATTAGGCATTGAAGGGGTGGCAGCATCTAAACACAGACCTCTCTGCTTAGTTCTCATGCCTGAAGAGTAATGAAACTGTGAGAGCAAGGGTGGGGGCCAGAGAGACAGAGGATATGAAACTGCAGTTTGCTTAAATGGGAGAAATACATTTTATCACATAAAAGGGGCAACATACCTGTCACTCCGGTTATTCCAGACTTGTATTAAAGGTGACAGTTACCCCTTTCTAACCATGCTAAAACGACTTTGGTGGGATAAACGCAACTAACATTATTAATGGAAATTTGATTTGGACCTTCCCTTGATTCCTAGAGATGTGAAAGTTGGTAAAACAATACTGGTAATCATTAATATGATGACTTTAAAGTGGCATGTTTTTCACTGATATGGTTGCTGACTAAATGAAGAAAAACTGTATCTCTGCACAGGAAGGATGTGCAGACTCCAGACTAGCCTCATCTGATTCGCTTTAGAAAATAGTTCTGATAAATATATTCATACATGTAAAGATTTGGGAATTTAGGGTACTTGCCATGTTGTGAGATTTCTATGTCCTAAAGCATGCTGAGCCCACCTGTCAATGTGAGATGATGAAGCTCTCTCCTTCCACTGCGATCCTAAAGCATTCCTCCATCCTCTTGTTCTATCAGCACACAGGTGGGAGGTAGGTAGTGAAGACTAGCCAATCCCTTTCGCGAGAATCAAGACAAGTTAGTGATGCCATTTGCCCTATATATAAGCCAGTTTGCATCAGAACTGGAGTTCTTCCACTAATTATGAGATCCAACCTGCTGTCGAATTCTGGCGAGAAACATCCCAGCAGAGAGGCCTAACTCTTGGATTGGAGACAGGAGCCAGGAGACATAGACGCTGACTGGGACCCCTTGGAGGAAAGAGAGGAGACCTTTGACTGCCCCCTTGCTGTCCCAGCGGTGCCCTGATGCTGCCTGATGCCCAGTTCCAGGCCTCTCCTGTAAGTAGAACTACCCCAAAGCCAGATATTGTGTAGACCCTACATTCTTATAGCATTGTTTTAGTTATTTCCCCAGTGAAAATATTCTGTTGTCTGTGTAGCCCCTATATTCTTAAAACATTGTTTCAGTTATTTCCACATTGAAAATATCATGTTGTATGTGTAGATCCCTAGCATATTTGTCAACATATGACATATGCAAGGTACAAAACAAAATTACCCCTTTATATCCATTGTGCTCTGACCAAAACTCCATAAGCCCCACCTGTTCTTGGTAGGTGTTGCAAAACAAACGTTCCCATTTGCATTTTCTTTCTAACACTGCATCTGTGATTCTGACCCAAAAATGATTTTTCCATTCCGTTCTGACACTAACCCCAATGCCCTGTGTGTTATTGGTAGGTGTTGCAAAACACATTTTTCCCATTGCTTTCCTGTCTCCCATATTGGTTCTGTGATCAAATATCCCCAAATCCGATTTTCCCATTGTGTTCCCACTCTCTGCCCATGCCTTCTATTCAGAGGAGTTTGAAATCAATGTGTGTGTAATTGTTATTTTCTTGTATTGGTGGGTGATTTAAAAGGAATTAATAGTGACAGCATATCTATATGTGAGTGCCTTTTCGGTTGCCATGTTGTTCTTATGTTTCCATACTATTGGTGGCTGAGGTTAATGTATTTGTGATATTTGGCTAAATAAATACATTCATAAATGTATTCTGAATACACACCGGCCTGGTTCCTATTCCATTGTGTCAATGGGTACTTGTTGGGTTTGGGTGCGAGACGGGTTGGAGGCATCACCAAATAGAACCTGAATCAAAACCAAAGTGCTTTATTGTGCGCGACATTCATTGTGGGGAAAGGAACTCCATGAGTTGGGTGTGACCACATAATAAACTGCGACAAAACCAACCTGGTGGCCCTCATTTTCTGCACTTCCTCGATTGCCTGTTTGCCTGTTTGAACCGACCCCATAGAACTCCAAATCCAGTCATCAGCATCTTCACAGTTGAACTAACAGCGGTGGCCCTCGCAATCCACCCTTCTTTACACATTACTTCGAACCACAAAGAACTTCAGCTCGGCCCCTGTTTGATGTTGCTCCTCATCTGGAACAACACAATCCACAAATTTAATCTGTTTTGAATCAAAGAAGCAGCATCTAGAAGTCTGGTTGGCCATTGTCCAACCACCAAGAAACACAAAAGGTAGGTCACCATTCCTCTCTTTTTGTACCAAAACATATCCTTTTTGAACTCATTGTGGTTAATTATTCACTCCCCCCTCCTTAAATAACTAGAGTGCTGCATCTCTTCTATTGACAGAAGGTGTCCTTTCTCATGGAGGGCCCCCCTGCATGTGAGGCTAGGTATGTAAGCCTGCTCTGCAACACCCTCTCTAGGGACTGAGGCAAGTGGACCTAGGAGAGACTCTCCTTTTGGGGACAAGGACTACCATTCATGAGAGGAGCTTCCTGATGGCCTCCAAGTGATGGCTTATATGGAGTTACCTAAAACACCAGAATGTTATCATTCTGATGAAGATAGAGTGAACCCATATTGTCAACAACAAGAAATGGAGGATATCGCATCAGAGTCTACGATGGACAGTGCCTAGGATGCTGAAAAGGGATGGCAAGCCAAAGAACCTGCGAGAATAGGTGGAAAGCCGAGTGGTGGCAGAAAGCCAAAAGAAGGCATAAAGCTGAGAATACCAGGCTTAATAGAGCTAGAGGAGGCGGAACGGTCTCAGAACGCAGAACTCAGAGCCCGTGTGCCAGAGAGGAAAACAATATACAAGGGGGTCTAGAGTCCTAAAGAAGAGGGAGAAGGATCTTGAGCAAAACAAAGATCATCTGTAAGGAAGAGGACAAGGAAGCTACCAGTTAGTAAAATAGGTAGGGAACATCCCATGGACATAGGGAAAGTTAGGGCTTGTTTTACTTTAAATAAACTATATGGTAAAAATGTCTTCACAGCTTCTGCGTCTTTCTTTTGATCCTCCACACAGTGCATATTCTCTTTTATTTCCAGAGGGATTGGATTATTACAGTGTTTTTCTATTTTTCTGTTTTTCATGCAGATGTCATGTTTATACACGTGATATATATATGTATTTAAAGTTGATTGGACATTTTCTTTATTTTGGATTGGGATACTTTGTTATTTGGGTTGCTACTGTATCAAATTTACACACCTCTTGAGAGTAAAGCCTTCCCTTTGCCCAGGGTACCACAAAAGGTGAAGGAGGTATAAATCTTAACTGTGCCTGTGTTTATCTTATGATAGGGTTGCCTGTTGTTTTGTAGAAGTGGAAGGGCTGACTAGGCGGCTTAGCCTCTACTCATCCTTGTAATACTTCAGGGCAGAAGTCAATTTGTCAGAGTTACCAAGTTACCATGTAAATTGTTTATTACAATGTATTAATGTTTCTTGAGACTAGATGTAGAAAAGTGTTGAATACTCATTTTTAATAACAGTGCTGTTATAGATTGTGGTAGAGGCAGCAGAACTAAAGCTAAACATTCAGAAGTTGGACTGCCAGGACAGCAGCAACATAGGACAGCAAGCAATGCAGTAAACCAGCAGCAACAGGATCTCATTCAGTATTATAGTAAGAATAGTAAATGTACAGTGATTGACTCTGTGTTTCTCTAGCAAAACAGTTAAAGCTAAGTCACTTGTTTCATGACAATAAAGAACAAGCAGATTATTAAAGCAGAATAAGTTCTACTGCTCTAAAACGGTTATGTTTATTATTTGTGAAGACTTGCTCCACCTCAAGATACCATTGGAGTGTTGCATGGGTGTGTCACATTCTACAAAGACTTAAAGCACATTTACCATGATTCCATTCACTGCAATATCCTTCTATTCACACAGAAGATCATAATAGACTAATGGTGCTCAGTATGTAAAAAGGCATGCAACTGTAGAAACATCATGGCCCAGATAATACACTGTGTATTGGGATAAATGGGATTTCTGTTTAAAAGACTGAGGATCTTTGTTGGGAAGATCAGTCAAACGTACTATAGCATCTTGTTTATAGAATTCATGTGAGAGTGCTCCTAAATGGCAGCCATTACTATACTGCAGAAGCGTTGAATTCCATTGGAACACAATGTTATCTAAAACTTTTGCTAGGATTTGGGAAAATAGTGCATGGTTTTCTTTGCTCTCCTAGGATAATTGGGTCCATTTATTTTGTAATCCAAGATACGAAAAAGCAAACAAATACTGGATATCAGGATGCATGGTTATCAATAGGAAAGCAGGACAGACCATAGGCAGCATGTGTTATTACTGGAAAAGCTGGCAGCACAACCAAATTCACTTCCCTGACATCTTGAACAAATTAAAACATGTCTTCACCTGGTATCCAAACAGGCACAGAAAGTGTTCAGCAGACACTGGTAGTGGGCATAATAATACCTTTTTTGATGCACAATGAATATTGTTGAATTCTTGGTAAAGCTTTGGGTGGCTCCATATGGGCCTGGAAAGGAACTATATTTGTGCAAACTACAACATTTGCCTGGTGAAACCATCAGCAGATAGGAACATGGGATAACATGTTAGTGAGATCTGCATTTGATGAACCTTCATTGAGGTTTGGTGATGTAATTGGTCATTTCAACAGTGTAGCTAAAGCAACAATTGCATATTCATAGTGTATCGTAAAAACAATCCATCAGAGTTACAATTGTTAGTGCAGTTCAGTTTGCATTACAATGCCCTAATACATTCCCAATAGATAAGGATCTTAGTATGAATGCATATCGGTCTGAGATTAGACCTAGCAATGCAAATATCTTTCAATGAAAGAGTGAGTAGCAGGCTTTTATATCTACAAGACATGACACTGGTTATCCATCAATAACACATTTCACAAAATTATCTTTTTGATCGAATCTGACCAGAGACTTAAGAGTGTCACCACATTCTCAGGCTAAAATTATAACAATGTATCATTCATGGAGACTTCTTCTTCTTCGATTTCTGCTGAAAAGGTGATGCAGTAGCATTCAGAAATGGGGTACTAAAGATAAAGGTGGAAAGGATTGCTGAAGACTTGGGGCAATCGCAAGTCCAATACCTTCCTTGTTTGCAATATTAACCCATTGTATTGCTGCATGGGGCTCCAACCTTAAGCCCATGTGTTGGCCCTTTCCCATGCCACATCTACCACGGTTCACAGTGCATATGCTTCTGCTCATGTTTACACCCAATATCCTGATTGTGCCACTGCCTGCACCTCTTCCAAAGACATTCTGCGATTGTACAGATTATAGCCTCATTGCTTTCTTTTCTTTGCTCATGGCATACTAGACATTGATACACCACTATCACTTGTTCCACTGATAGATGTGTTTATGTAGCTTCACCTACAGCCCGTGGACACAGATGGAGGCAACTCCCCCCTGCACTGTTTCTGCAGCAGCTTCTAAAACTTGAATGTTGGTTAAAGATTTCAATCAATCCAGCAAGCCAGCTGAAAATTGTCCTTTGTTCTGTCTACAGATGTTAATCTTAGCCCAATAATGTGTATGTGGACAATGTCTGGAATCTCTGCTATTAAATCATCTTTATCTCGTTTTAACAGTGCACTTATGTCCGGTCCTTGTGCTGGCCAGTTACAGCATTCTATACAATACTGAAACACCTCTGCCAGCATCATTGCATGTATAAGCTGGTTCATTTCTGCTCATGAAGGGTTACAATATTGTATGAGTGTCTGTAATTCCATTTTGGATCGTCAAGGACTTCTAAAATCTTTAGCCATATTCCCAGCATGTGCTGAATGTGAAGGGAGAAGATACTGCTACCAGAATACCTCCCTCTCGTGCGGTAACTCTGGGTTAGTTATCTAAGAAGAACCCAGAATTCTGGGGCTAATGTTCTAGGGACTGTTGCCATATGCAACCCTTCCTGATATGGAACGGGCTAATTATCTCACCCATGCAGCTGCTCAGGGAGTATGCTGGATGGGGCTGGTGCTGTGCAGTAAGCACTTGCTGTGGTGCTCGACTTGGGGGATGCTGTAGCGGGCTGCTGTGACTGGGGACGAAGGGGATGGTTGCTAAATAATCCAATAAGATCCACATTTGTTTTGTACTCTTAATTATTTTACGTTACCAAAGGATAGAATTGAAGCAAGTGGCGACAGTTGAGTAGGTAACAAACAAGATCTTTTTCTGTTCATGCTTTAATTTCTGAACCTCAGATTTCAATCTTTCATTCAGGACAGGACTCTTCATCTGGACATGCTAAGTCCCCTTACCATTGATATATATTACTCATTATTTCTGACAGATTTTACAATTTTTAAGCTAAAGCAGAGGAAACCAGTAGCAAAAGTACCTGACTACCTATTCATGAAATGCTATGCTTATTGGGGTATGAGACACCGTCCAAGGGAATGCACTGTCCACCCTCCCAAAAGACAATTGATGCTAGCTATACTTTCACAGCAGTGCATTGAACAGAAGAGGAGCAAGAGTAGTGGCTGACTCCATAATCACATGTAGTTCTGAAAGATTCTGATGAACAAGAAATGCTGTCCGATTTGAGATCAGGAGGAAAATGGAAGGTGCCACTTGCAATTAAAAAAATAACAGTTTTTCAGAGTCTTCATGAGATTAAAAAGTTGGAAAATTGAGGTCTGTGCAGCTTTAGTGTACCTTTTTAATTTGTACCTCAGAAAGCAGGGATCAGCAACATTTTTTTCACAGGGGTCAAGAGATATAAAAAAAAGCCTTGGCTTAAGTTCCAAAACAAGAGGGAGTGAATTAAAGCAGACATAGTCAGAATTGCAATATTATTTGAGTGGATTAGATTGGGATGGGTTTGACAAGTGCTTCCAGGAGAGTCAATGACCATGACAACCCTGAAGAGATTAATCACTTACAAGGAAGTTGGAAGAAAGACTGGATGCAGAACTGGAAAACTTTGTTAAGCTTGAACTGCCCTTTGTGAATTTGTGAAAGGATACACAATACCACAATTATCTGCCTCTAAGTCCCATGGGAGAGCTATGGCCAAGGGGGGGTTTGGGGGGAAGGGGGCGATATCTGAAGAGGTGCCTTGCCTTTTCATACTATGGGACTGAGAGCTGAACAGAACGCAAAATGCATATATACAGTCACAGGTTCTATTCAAATCTCATTAAACCCTTTTTTGATGACCTGCTCAGGTTTCAGGATTCACCTATGAAATGGGCTCATTGCCTGGCTGCGAGTTTAATTACCTTGGCTTGGCTATCACTGGAGGGGTATGCTGGAATACCTCTGATTTGAATGGAAGAGTGGTTGGCAGATAGCATATCCATCCTGCTGAACAATTTATAACGTTATGTGTGAATCTCATCTTCAATTGAGGCAGAGTTTCTGATTTTATTAGAACTGAAGAGGAGGGTGCAGGCAGGTGCAGAGATTCCATTTCAACATATCCCAACTTTCTATTCTTATGGTTTGCAGAAGGTGGGTGTACCAACATATATCCAGGAGGCCAGAAAGAATCCTATCAGAAGGATGCATTGTGATTATTGACTTTTAGCAACTAACTGCAGTCATAATGAACTGTATATGGTCAGTTTCCAGCCATACCTCTAGGACAGACTAAAACAGGAAAATAATGATGCTGGTTGACCTTGTGTATTTAATGTAACATATGAACATTGTCTTTCTGTAAAATGATCACTATCTTTTCAGTACATGGATCTTGAAACAATATCCAGTAGATTAATACAATCTGCTTAATATCCAGTCTGACAAGGCCAATCCCTTGGAGAAGGGATCCAGAGGGAAAACCTAGTCCCTAATCACCTTCCGATTCCTGAGTGGATGATGGCAGATGCCCATCCCAGGCTGCACCTGACCAACAAACAGGCTTGGATGGCTTTGCGGCTGCTTACGAGAAAAGCAGACTGACCACACACCATAGAACTGAAGAATGCCATAGACAAACACAGCTGCAGACATATAGGCTCTGACACAACTGATGCCTTCTGAAACAGCTGGCAGAGGACAATATAACAATGTCCCTCCACTGCCCATGTCAGAGCAGAGAGAGGAACTAACTGCAGACTTATAAACCAATACAGTGGATACAAACCTGAGGATGTCAGGGCTGTCATGAGGAACCACTGAATGTGCATGAGGGGTGTGCGCTGGGCCTTAATAGTTACCTTAAAAAATGTCCTCACTAAACAGACCGTTCCAGGGGTAGAGGAAACTATTTTTGGTGAGGAATAGAAGGGAGTACATGGGAGGGGAATTTAAGCAGCACACCGGAAGCAGGAAGTGTGGGTTGGAGGGGTGAGTTTGGTAGGTGTCAATGAGCAGGATCTGTTGGGATGACATTGGCTACCACCTCTAATGCATAAGGAAGAGTGGAAGGAGTTAAAATTGTAAAATCCTTTATTTGTAATTCATTAGGAGTTTTCTGTGTCAGGGATGGGTAACTTAATGTGTGTGTGAGAAATTAATTGCCATCTGGCAAAGGTAGAGAATCCCTGGATTTTTTGTTTTTGTATTAATTAATAAAATGATGCAGGTTATTCCATCTCGGTAAGGGTGACCAGCAACCAGGATCCCCTTTCATAAACTACATGCCAAAAGCATAGTTCTCACCTGTGCGCTGCTGGATTGCCTACTCAACAATGTCACAGAGCAAGTACAAGTATCACAGGTGCCCTCTTGATTGCTGCAGAGACAGTCAAGCCTCTGCAGTGCATTGTGTGCATTTAAGATATGCACCCTGATACCAAACCGCTTAACTTTGAGAGTTACAATCCTGGTGGGAGTTATAAACTTTGAATGTAAACCCGAGCTGAGTTAGGGGATGGTGGCTAGCATCACTTAATCCTATCACAGCCACATCAATTTGATATCACAGTTGTGCCAGCACGTGTGTTCAGTTGTGACCAGCTCAGTTGTGGAAGGGTTATGTGTATTCTGAGCAGACAGCCTCGGCCTGCGAAGTGACAGGTGACAATTGCCAGGGAAGGAAACTGGAAAGCTATACGTCTTCTTTGATCCATTGTGGGATTGGCTAACACCTCTCTCCAGTGAGCCTGCCTCAAAGTAGGAGCTGGACTGGGAAGCAGGAATCAAAGGGGCACAACTATCACAAAAGGAATAGTTTCACAGCAGGGTTCTAACACACACAAATGCATGTGATGCTATTGACAATGGAAGGGGGGAGTTATTGAAGTCAGCAGGAGCTCAGATCAGCTGGAGGAATATTCCACCATCCTGTTTTCTGACTTCATCTCTCTTCTTTATGCGCCCCACTTCCTTTAACACAAAGCACTTTGACTGTGATGTCAGAAGGCAAAGACCACTTGTTTCTAGCACATGTATTGGATGCCCCAGTGCAGGCTTACGTTAGTCCAATCACTTGTGGACTTTTGCCTTTAAAAGAAGGGGTCTCTCAGTCTTTCTCTGATTCATCTCTGGACTTCAGACTTGATGAAGAATTTGTTTGGGATGCAGTTGGGAAAGCAGTCCTTTCCAAAGTTGTGAGGTGATGACAGGTATTTCAAGGCAGAGGCAAGCTCTGCTCCCTAACCATCCCCAGGGCACATTGAGGATAACCTACTACTGGAGCAAGACCTGTGTCTCTTCCAGCCACACTGACACCCAGGGACTCACACACATTTACCCATGAGATCCAGAGCTGCCTTTAGCATCTTGCTGACCTTCAATCAGCAGTACCAGATGTTCAAACAAGTATACAGCCGCACCATGCCAGCTGAAGCATGTCCTTGTCCTGGCTGCATCTGCAAAGCCCCAACTGCTGTGCGTACTTCCAGGCTCTTAGTTGCCGATCCTGTTGGCAGCCGAACAGACCATGGTGTTCTTCCCAAACTGCGTCATTCCCACACTGCATCGAGCTGTCTCATCCTCCATTGAATCACATTCATCAAACCAAACCTAGTGGCCGCCACAAATTTCATCGCTTGAACATCTTTTTAAATTGCAAGCGACCTTCAGTTCAGCTCCGATTCGACATCTGCTTGACATCTGGACTGCCATGACTGTCGCATTTGCGTCCCGAATCAAAGCACAACGCTTAGAATCCCAGTTCACCGCTGACGAACCACCAAGAACAGCAATGGTAATATTGAGTGATAACACCCCCCGGTCAACATCTGGACCCTAGGGACTGACTAGGTCATTTTAATCCCTTTCTGCTGCTTACACAAACGCATTTCAAAGAACATTGTCATGCCGCCCTCCTCTTCCACTGCACCCCTGTCATTACCTGGAGTGATGCATCTGGCTATATTAGCATATTATGTGCTCTTTCAACAGGCGTGGGTTTGCAGCATTTTATTATTCAGTTATTATTGCCTATGGTGTGTTTAATTAAAGTATATATATATATTTTTATAGAACCTTGATTGGGTATTGCTTTATTTAGGACTGTTGCGCTTTGGTGGTTTTATTGCCACTGTTTCACATTTACATCCCTCTTGAGAGTATCCTTCCCTCTGCCTACATTACCATAATAGATGGAAGAGGTATGTCTCTTAACTGTATCTGTTTTACTTTATGACTGGGTTCACTAATGCTCTATAGAAGTGTGAGGAGTGAGTAGGAGGTTTAGCCTCTATTTGTGCTTGTAATAATGTTGTTCAGAAGTACATTCTTCACAGTGTGTGTGCACAAGTGTTTGTGTTTGTGTGTGTCTGTGTGTTTTAAAATAACAAAACTGGACCTAGACATTGCAAAAATAATAATACATTCTGAATGTAATGCACAATATATTTTAATGATGAAAAAGTTACATTTTGAGAAAACATGAATACATGTTCTCTTTAGTGTGTTTCATTTATTTGCAGAAGACATTTGAGTTACCCTTGGAAGCCCAAGATGGCAGTGTGTGTCTCGTTGGGAAGGAGACCATGGTAGGTTTGTTCTTTTGTCCCCAGTCACCGGTAATTTCAGCTTCCAATCAGGTGCTTGCTGATGTCCAGTAACCATTTAAATTGCAATCTTCAATGATGGCTACTATCCTATCCAGAAAATGTTGTATGGAGTGAGGGCCCCAGGTCTGTTCTTCTCTACCTTCAGGTTTCATAGTCTCCAGCAGTTCTGCCCATGCTACAAGACATTCTTCAGGGGTCTGGGAAAGACCCCTGCATCCGCCAGTTGCTGGTTGAACCTACTGGATGTCTCCTGGTTTCTAAATTCACCCAAGACCTCTCCCAAGTTTTTTTTGGGTGGTTTTGGTATACCTAGCATGGCAACAGCTGGGATTACACATGCTTTTCTGAGACTGTAGGTTTAAAGTTCACACATGTACTAAGCCCTTTAAGTGAGAATGGTGATTTGCACCAGAGTAATATGCACAAGACAACTGAAAGGTTGGTCTCTTCTAAAGGTCTTTTTGACATGCTGGTTCCCTTCTCCTGGTGGTGGATGCCCTGAGTCAAGGGTTGTTGTCTATGTTATGCTGCCAATTGGTTCCAAACACGTGAACCAATATTTTCAATTTTCAGCATTCCTCTTTAGAATTTCTTTTCTGTTTCTGTTGAGTCTACTTTAAAATGTCCACCATGGCTAACTCTTGGCATCTCGGAAACTGAATTAGTCTCTGAAACAGGGATTTACCTCTTTGGGAATAGGCGGTCCTCTTTTTCTGGTCTGGACACCAGGTTACCATCCGGTAAGCTCTAATTCTTCCTAGAATGGCTACACTAGAGATACCACTAATTAACCCACTAAAGATACCACATGTAGAACAATGGTATGGCTCAATCATTACCCAAACATGGCTTGCAAGCATATGGTTTGTTTTGGACTTCATGGTACACTAATAACATGATCAAAGAGTTGCTTGCATTTACTCTTAAGAACACTATTATTGATTGTTGTTTGATGAAGAACATTTCAAACAAATATCAAATGTTGCCATTAATGCGTGCTTGTAATGCACTTTCATTAGCAAACGTATTTGTCACTCTGAGGAAACATTGGCACTCTCAGAGTAAACATTCACCAAAAACACGCAATGGTATAGATACATAGAGGGCATACTTCTCATCTGGGATGGTACTGAACCAGAATTAGAATAATATATCAAATATTTAGATAAAAACACTTTTGGACAATTGAAAAAACATCATGAAAGCACAAATATATAATTTGTGGACCTGAAAATCTATATTAAAGATGGTAAACTAAATACCATATCATATTGCAAGCACATAGAAGTTAATTCTATTGCACATGCCAACAGTTGTCAATGCAAATCTAATAGTGACAACATTCCAACAGGGCAATTATTAAGAGCGCATAGAAACTAAAGTGAAGAATCATAAAAAATTCAAGTATATCAGATGATTACCGACAGGTGCTTAGACAGGGTATACAATAGGAACACCCCAACACAACTTGTTAAAAAGGCCCAAAGGAGAACTAAAACCGAACTATCAGAGAAAGATTACAAAGAACATACACAGAAACGCACTTTAATTACTTAGTTTAGAAGTCAAAGTAGGATATTATATCAAATGTTGGCAATGCATTGGTGTATAGTAGTACATGACAAGCATTTCAGTAATGACATAAATGAGAAACCTAGAATAATGTATACAAAAGCACCAACACTGTGATGCAGCATAAGCACTAATTGTATTGCTAGAACACCAAACACAGTTACAACATGGATGGGGAAAGGACAAACAGAAGGATTTTTTATATGTGGACATATTTGGCAGGTGTGAATATGCTAGGGCTAGTTTTAAGACCTTTTAAACAGCACAGAGATTGTGTATTTATATAAGACAGTGTTTGAATTGGTAAAGAAAATATGTTATTTATATGATTGTCTTCGTATGTGACAAACTTGACTCACTTAGCAGCGTAAACGAATTATGCACACGAATAAGAACCACTTGAGCATGATTGACAGCCAGGGTCCAAAAATGCTGCTAGCACAACATTGCCAAAGCAACCATCAAGAAATAGATAAATCCAGAATACACTTTGTTTTACTATAGATCAAGTGACAATGCTACCGAGAGGAGGACAAAGAGAATTAAGAATAAACAACAATTATTGGGGTTTATTGGGGATTATGAAGTTAATGTCTTAATACAAAAGAGAGTAACTTTCAACTAAAATCACCATCAATACGATAAAAAGATATAAAATACAAGGATGATAACCAGTGTTATGTAAATCGTGTATTAAATTATATAAGAGCTCTGATATGGAACAGTACCATTAGATGGGAACGAAAAAATGAACATAAAAATGATGAAATGTTATGTCATGATATAATCTGAGGACTATATAGCATTAGTATGAGATTGTCTATCTAGCCAAAGTATTTGAATAGTTTCCCTCATATTTTTACACACACAATGAAGGGATTAGCATATATGTTATGAATGAACAACTACTGTTTACTGTTAGATAATGCAAAAGTGATGTCACATGTCACAAGCAACAATGCATTAGAAATACATGTTGGCGCCAATAGACATGTGGCATACCAATATTTGAGCTGAACGGAGCGGGGGAAAAATGGTCCAAAAATTGGTGAGTGATCATACGCCACTTTTTAAAATGTAATAGCTGTTTACTAATTACATAGTAATACCATTCTGAAAGTAAAGTTGAATAATGCCATCTTTTACTCTGTTCATTTCTTTCAGTGAAAACATATACATGATACCATTTCAAATAAGTTAAGAATACAAAGCAGCTAGATGAGAATATTCCGGATAAATGGGAGGGTATTTTTCTCTCCAATGCAATGGACCTGATAAAACACGATATAGCACAGAAATGGGAGGCCCCGGAAAGCCCATCAGTGGCCCAATGGTCAAACGAAGTGGACATATGTGCAGCGAAAGTGCATTGAATCTATACAGCACGGGGATGCCCAGCAAAAGCCATCAAGATCTGAGGAAAGTGGGAAGACTATGTGATATAGACCTCGCCGGTTGAATAGGAAAAGAGATGGACACAACCACTATACGGGACATTGTGAGAAATGCAGATCCCGAAAGTAAAGTGCAGAGCGGCAAGACAGGAATGGAGTGATGAACCAACCCGGGCGTTGAGGGGAGGGAGGGTGGGGGGATTTGTTGGTGTACTGTATGTATGTTTGAACACCAATAAAATATGTTATAAAAAAAGAATACAAAGCAGCTGAGAGAATCCTAAAAGTCCAGATTCATTACAAAAAGGAAGCGCAGTGATTTTTTTTATAAATACATTAACATATATTAGAATGAAGACATACACAATGTATCCAAGATAAATATAACAGCATATCTACTTTTTCAATTTCATATTCCAAGGGATGTTTTAAACATACCACCCTGAACCAAAGTGATAATCATTAATACAGATAATTTATCGATGTCTGGGGATAAAAAGAAACGATAAGATATCAAAATAAATGACATATTGGGGACATTGTATACATGTTCTGCAATGGTTATTTACTTTACTGAGGAAGACGAGCAACACAATTTAATATACATATTAAATTGAACAATTAAGTTAACTAGAGATACAGATTTTGTAAATGTGCGTAATTATGCAGCTATTCCAGTACACTGGATTGATTAACCGTGAAGCTGTATATATTTGTAGAGAATACAGCATAATTATCAAAGCCATGCCCTTGGCGCACTCTGAATCCATGAGCTGTACTGCATCTAGAGTACCCTCTAGGCATGTCCAGAAAATTCATAAAAACATAATGGACTTAATGAGTGTGGCCTGCTGCCCTGCCCAGTCACTACTTTGACAACGGAAATGGCTTCTGTCTCTGCCCTGTTAACTACAAAACATCTCATGCTTACACTGGTCACGGACTGCAGCCAAGCCATTGCACAATTTGACCAGGGAAGTGCCTTCTACTCTGTTCTTGGAATGTCAATTCCACTCAAAAGGCCTGTTCAGCATAATTACCCCTGCGCCGAAAGGATGGTGGAAGCATCTGGAAACAGAACTTGATTTCTGCCATATCGCCGGTCCATACATACATCACGGCTTAACAGGGCCGCAGGCACGCTTGTCTTTTGTTCCTTTATGCAGATTATTTCACCTTGCCCAATCCTTTGATTGGATTTTGTCATTGTACACGTGTATGGATTTGTTCTGCGGAGACCATTGCATTTCGAATGGCCCCTACATTGAAATTGCATTCATTCAGATTTGTTAGCCTAGAAAAAGACCCAGAGGGTCGAAACTCATGTTGGCTGTTTGACTCTAAGCATTGTGTAGGGGTATGTTTACCTGAATGATGTAGTACTACTTAATAGACTAATACCAAGACAGTGTTGTGAGACTTTGTTTCTCTCAATTGTGTTTGCTTCCTGAGCAGGGCAGCGGAACTCTCGTAGCATTCTTGTTTTTCCATTTTATGATTACTGTTCCACGTCAATATTGTCACAGGGCGGGTGATTCAGCTTCTCAGTGCTCAACCCTTGGTCTATTCAGCAGGCCCTGTGGCTTTGTCACAGGCTGTCTCCCAACCTCTCAAAGTGCCCCCTTATGTGAAATTCTCGCTTTGCATAGTCAGTGGCCAAGACCCTTGACCACAATGGCTGGGGTATGGACTATAGCCTTACCCTAGGAACAACTGTGGCTGAACAGCCTTTTGGGGGCACATATTGTATCCCTATGGGACCCTGCCCCCCTCTTTCAGCCCATAAGTTTATGAAAGCCCCACTGTGGCAACAATAAGCATGCACATATCTCCAGGCCACCATGGCACCCTACTCAAAAGCTGTTTTCTCCTGGCTACCAACTAATTGGCTCGTTTCAATACAACCAATGTTTTTGGCCCTCACTCTGTCGATTGACCTGGGACCTGAGCTTCCAGGAAAGGGCCTGCACATTCACACCCAGGTAGACTGGCCATATGTTTGCATTTGGTCTCTCTGATTTTGTCGTGTTCTGCGTTGCGAAATCTAGGATATAGCTAATCTGGTTTTTACTACTTTTTGGGCACTTTTCAAAGACAAAGGGTTGTGTGCCAAACCTAGGAAAACCCGTTTTCGCGACCGAACTTAAAACCTGCATGACACCGTTAAGTCTTCCAACAAGTATTGTTCCAATAGGGAATCCCAAGTGAACATATAAATTAACAATATATACTCGTCATTGTGCTGCGATGCCTATAAGGAACGGATGCAAACACATGTCCAATAGCCCTCATGAAAATGAAAATGTTGCACGATAGAGAAACACACGTATTGTGTCTCTTTCATGTTTGATCATGACTTTTCGATGCAGAATGTGCAGTCCCCTTACACCGAAGAATACAGGTTACAGAACACAGAGGACGCTTGCAGGCATGTTTGTGAGAAAAGCAGCATGGTATTCCATTTGCAATTAGCATAGCAAGCAGACAACTGGGCTATTATTCTATAAATATTCATGACGGAAACTGCCCATCTTGCTATTTGCTAATGCAGACGATCTTATTCTGCAAAAGCAGTATTGATTTCCGCCCAGTTATTATGTAATACAGCGCATGCACTCTGGTAGAGAGCGGCCTGCGCGCCATGTCTCTGCCCCCTAACAGTCAGCAACTAACGTTACACTTTGCTATCACAGCTCCATTCTTTGATTGCAACTTCCAATTTTTCTGAGTTTTGCAAAACCCTTTTTATGCCTACTACTATTTCACAGTTAAGATAACACTGGCATTTCATTGGTATGAATAACATACATTTTAAAGAATTCTTGCTTTATGCTATGAAAAATCTAATTTCGAAAGGTACAATACTCTTCAGCTCCTGCCACTAGGACTATGCATACTGATTTAGTGGAATGTCATGTGAGGGTGGGGGTGGGGGGGGGGTGGGGGAGGTGAAATGGGTTCAGGGCATTGTTATTCTTTGGAAAAAGTTGGGTTAAGTTTGCACGGTTTGATTGTATTCTCAGTCCTGGAGGAATGAAAATGACATGACCTGTTTTCTGGAAAGTAAACCAATATTGCAGCATATTGGCTTTGGGTTCATCAGGAACATCAGGACATGACCCGTTTTGGGAAATTAAAACGGTGCTACAGGATATTGGCATTTGTTTGTTTTGAAACATGACCCGTTTTCTGGAGATTAGAAGGATACTGCAATGTATTGGCTTTTGGTTCATCTCCTCTAACCAATTGTTGAACAGGAAACCAGTAAACATATCTATGGCATGCCTAGGTTTTATGTAGCGTGTTGTTGCCATTTTATGGTCTATTGGTGCTCAGATGATATCTTCTGGCTGACTCTATCGAAATAACACATTAGGCCCAAAATTCAAAGCACACACTCGCTGAGGGAACTGCAAGACAATGGTCCAGCATTGTTAAAAAAAAATCTGAAATAAATAACTTTATGTGATTTCAAGCTATTGTATGACATTCCGTGAAATGACATAACACCCTCTCAATTTCAAAACACGAAGGCATTATTTACAAAGGGCCCTCGTATGAACATTTCACAATGCCTGATTCTGAGCTGAGTAGACAGGATTAATGGTTTATAACCATGGTGGCAAGAATGTTAACAAACAATGTTGCTCTCGTTTTCTGTCATCACATTCATGTTACTCCTAGGTCAGTAGTTGCAATATTGTCTGAAATGTATAGTGTCATCTAATGTCTACTGCCATCTCTTCCTCAATGCCTGTAAGGCAGAGGTCCTGCTGCTATGCACTGCTTCATTGGCGTATCTCCCTCTTACCTGGCTAAGTTTGATTTCTCACCCAGCAACCCCACTCTGATCTGGAAATGGCTTGGAATTTATTATATTTGAATGAGCATGTCCTCATTGCGATCCTACTGCCCATCTACCATAAATGAAGGAATTACTTGTGTCTAAGCAAATGTGTCTTTCCACCTTCCATATGACAGTTCATTGTATTTAAACCTATCAGAAAATAACGTATACAGTCACCATCTTGTCCAATTATGGTGAATCTGAACTGACCAACTCAGAAGAAGAAGGAAATCAGCTTATCATCCCAATTGTATTCTTAATAATCTTGCCTATGATTGTGGGATGTATTAACCCACTCATCCAAGCCCTGAAACATCACTGTGCCTTGCTGGCAGCAGAAACATCATAATGGCCGCCGGAAAGCATGCTGCTCGCCAGAAATCACCAGAAAGTGCACAGTGAAAACATGAAAAATAGGCCACCATCTACTTGTGCCTATGTCCTGGCAACACAGGAGACCACTGCCAAAACCCATCATTGGGATGCTCACAGAGCAAAATCATTGTAAAAAAAAAACAGAGCTGGTTTCAAAAATTCGTTTTGACTTGGTGTCAAATTTGCAAAAATCATGGCTCACAAACCACCTAAAAAGATCCAATCTCCTTGTTGGGTGGTCGACATCATTCTCCAGCAAGAATCTACATAAATATAAGGTCCACAGAAGTGTATCTATAACTGAACAAAGTATACTTTTGAGGATTGTTTGCTGGAAGAAAGCTGTTAAAATGGGTGCACTCACCAATACCAGAAGCCGGCGTTTTAAAACCATTTTCTTTGTAAAGTTGAACGTGGATCCCCAAACTATGCCAAAGAAATACTTGCTATCAGAAGCCTAAGGGGTGGAGACAATTTAAAACTATATTCTGAAATGGCTTGAAGGAATAAATTGTTTAATGTGTGTGTTAAAAATGTGGGTTATATTGTAAGAAAAGACAATTTGTAGACATTGGTTGCAGAGTTAAAAAGCAAAAGTTGCCCACACTGGGATCAAACAGATTCCACACCTTCCCCCTGGACAAAGGAAGCTTTCCCCAGCCCTTGGCCAAGAGATTGACAGACTGGTGTGAACAGGAACTAGCCAAGGCACCCTGGCATGTTGCTCTCAGTCAAGACAATGGATTCTTTGGGATGACTAGGAATATGCTGATTTGGGTGTGATTGGTCAACAACTCCTGGCAGGAAACACGATATGTGACCCTCTGAGTCAGCCAGCTCTGGGGGCGGAGACAAACCATTGTGTGTATTGAATTGAAAGCAAATGTATGTTTTATAAAAAATTGTACCAAGCTGACAAAAATATGAAATTTTGAGGTTCTTAAAATGAAAAATTCCCTCACGATTTAAGACTAAGCTGGACGCTGTGTGATGTTCTGAGACCAATACCCGGAATGTATTAATATTGCAGCTGCATTGTTTTTGCTATGAACATAAGAAATTACAGTAATATGCTCAGAGAGGATATGCATGCATGTATCAAATTCTGAGAGCAGAATGAATATTGGGGACCCACCAAAAGCGCAAATAAGTGGTCATTTCTGAACCCAAGCTCGTAGGAACATGGGACCTGAACAGAGACATCCCTTAATTAATGCTCCTGTCTCAAATCAGGGAACAGGAAATCCTCTAACCTATCAAATCCTTAGAGGGTTGGGCATTGTAGAATCAGCCTCCCCACCCCTTTGGAAACACATAAATAGGCACTGCTGAGACCCAGATAGGACACACTTTTCCACTTCTCAACTGATTTCTTGTGAAGCACCCTGACAAAGACTCCAGGCTCCAGATCGATCCAGACTCCGGACTCCAGCTAGATCCAGAGACCAGAACTTAGAATCCAGACTCCAGAACTTTGAAGCAGAAAGGCCCAATTCCAAAAGTTGAACTCTTTTCAGCAGGCCTCAGAATCTTTTGCAACCTCATTCTAACCCCTAAACTTCCCAGGGGCATCTCAAAATCCAACAGCCGGGCTAATCTGTTTTGCTTCTCACTAAGAACCCTGTGCTAGAACCAAGATCCAGACACAGAAAGCAGTGCTGTGTCCAGAGCCCATTAGATCCAGTCTAAGAGGCCGTCCAG
Source organism: Ambystoma mexicanum (assembly GCF_040938575.1). Taxonomy (NCBI): domain Eukaryota; kingdom Metazoa; phylum Chordata; class Amphibia; order Caudata; family Ambystomatidae; genus Ambystoma; species Ambystoma mexicanum. The sequence goes on along the minus strand of NC_090937.1, from coordinate 1,063,716,330 downwards.
ACCGCCGTGCAGTGCTGAGAGCAGACCCCAGAGTGCCTGAGACCTGTCCGGTGGCGAGTGAAGCCAAACCCTTGACCAGATCCTGACGGGGCCCATTCCATTCCAAAGCCTAGGAGTGAGTATCTAGTCTAGAACTGTGCATAGTCATCTCTTAGTCTAAAGTAATCTTATCCCATCCATTTCAACCTGTCCAGAAATGCATAATAGAATCTTGTGTCCATCCACAAGAGATTGTTGATTTTGTAATATTACCCATTGTTGATTACCGTCCATATTCATAAATGTGCTATTCAGATATTATTTTGTTCATACAAGTGTGATATATATATATATATATATATATATATATATATATATATATATATATATATATATATATATATACATATATATTTTTAATTCTTCAAATAAACTTAGCTCAGTGAGGTCAGGGGCATTCAAAGAGAGGGGCGTTATATAAGGGTTCATCATCCAGATTTAAAGAACTTTGACATAAAAATATATAAATAAGGGCTTCCATTGGGCATCCGATCCTAAGCATTGACTTAGTTGGAGTGCTGGATTGAAGTCACTTACATGATACATACACATTTCACAGACTCAGGCCTAAAGCCTTTGTAATGGATCGAACAAGCTACACACTGTCCACTATATTTAATCTCTCTGAGCATCTGACTACTTAAATATGAAAACGAAAGTTTATCAGGTGAATGAATTGAATCTTTGTAAAGTTTCTTCCCACATCTCTCTCTCTCTCTCTCTCTCTCTCTCTCTCTCTCTCTCTCTCTCTCTCTCTCTCTCTCTCCTGTCTCTTTCTCTCTCTCTCTCTCTCTCTCCCTGTCTCTTTCTCTCTCTCTCTCTCTCAGCCCCCCTTTGTCTTCCTATCTCTCTGTATCCCATTAATCACTGTGTCTGTTTATTTGTATGTTATGTACATATATGTCATTTAACACCTCTCAACAATTACCCTCCTGGTTTGTTTTGTATTTGTATTTTTGGTCATCAACATTTTTTAAAGTATCTCTGGTAGAATGTGGCACCCAATGTATGTATGCATTCCTGTACACTGAACACTATGCTACAGGGCATCGTCTTTCTAATCAGAACATGATAATAGGCATCAAGAGTGTTTTCCATAAGCATTACATTTATGTCATATCCATAGCAGTGCATAGGGACAATCATGTATTGAAACAGCTTGATCCTCAAAGACTTTGCATTATTTCAGTTCCCCTGATGTGCCCTCTGATAATTTGTTGTCTTTTTGTAATTACAACTGGAGGACACTAGGTTTGTTTACAGCCCATATTTAGAGAACAGCAAATCGGTATTACATCTTAATCATTACACATTGTTTAATATCAATTGGTGTTTACATTTTAAAAGTCTCCTAAAACAGAAACACAATGTTTAATCAAATGTCCTTTTAAGTGAGCATTAGCTCTGAGTCTAGATGAAATACTTTCTCATGCGTGCTTCTTCCATTTCAGTAAATGGAAGTGCTCACGTTGTCTAAAAGAAGGTGAATAAAGTGAATCCTATGGGAATGAGTATAAGTTTGGCGACATTGCCTTCGGTGAAACTGTCAAACTCATTTACCATTATCACATGCTAGCAAGATTGGAGTAGCATGAAGAATCTGCATGAATCATGTGAACCCTTTGTTGATCCCCATGTTCTAGTCCTTAAGACTCCCATTGCGACAGGCAGTGTTGCCAAGTGTGGTAATGTTGCATGGGTACTATTGCAGGTGGTAATGCTGTTGTGTGGAGGAAATATCCTCCACACAATGGCAGGATACAAACAGGTTTGTTCATACAATTTAGGGGAGTCATAAAATATCTAGTATTTTTCAATACTGGGTGTGATAAAAGTACTGCCTATGTTGCAATTTGTAAGTCGGAATTCAACTGATAGTAAAACAAACCAACATAAAATCACCAGATCAAGGGCCTGATTTACACAAATGTTTTCAATTTGATTTTCCCATGTTAAAACATGTTTGTAAATCAGGCCCTAGGTAGCAAAACTGTAGGACCAATTATAAATGTTATGTGTTATTTTGGTGCGGTACTACCACTGCCATTTGCATGGTCTCCGGGCGCTCTCGCCGATCTGACAATAAACAAAGGGTTGGTTTGTTATTCAGAGAAAGGGTGAGTGCTTTTGCATGTTGGTGTGTGTTTGGCTTTGCTCGTAGGTAGGTGGTCTGGGTTGGTGGCCATGCAAGATGTGTGGATCCATATTGGAAGTCTGTGGCATACGACTGAATTAGCCATGTTTAGATTGCGTGAGTTATTGGAGGTGATGCATAGTTCTGCTTCTTTGGTGTCAGCATTGACTGGGGGGCTATACGTGTGATGTGGGCAATGCAAAGTCGCTTTGCAGGCAGTCTATTTGCAGGAGTGGGAAGGATTCTAGTATGGGTTAGTGTGATCCTGATGGCAACAAGTTAAGCCACTGAAACCCAGTGTGAAATGGTCAGCCATTTTTCTTTTCTCTTCGACAATGACTTTGACAATGACCTATGGCTTGGGCATTTGCTCAGAATATTTAGCAGCCATTTCTTTTCTGCTTTCCGGAAGTTACTCTGTAGTGTGTATTCCCTTGGAGAGGGTGTTCCAGATTTTTATTGAGGGGCGTGAAAATTGTGGTCCACCATATTTCCTTTTCAGATAATGTTTGGGTTTAAGGCATACGCCATTGATAGACCTCAGGATTCAGTTTGGTTTGTAGATGAAGATTTGTTTTCACAGGAATTCTGATGCTTGACAATGAATTGCTCTTTGAATATTTTGAAAACAATCATTTTCTTGACTGGTAATCAGTGTATGGATTGTAGTGCTGGTGTGATGTGTTCTTTCTTGGTGAGTCTTAGAAGAAGACTGCTGCTGCATTTTAGATTTCTTGTTGTTTTTTAGGTGAGAGGGATGATCCTTTTGGAAAAGTATTGGGCTCAATACAGTTTCCCCGGTCCAGGAAAAATGCTTCTAAAAGTGGTGGTAAATTTTGCACTGGCTTTTTTTCCAGGTTCAGGGAAACACAAGCATACGCTTGCCAGTGGGGGACTCCATGGAATGGGGAGTTATCAGCATTCCCGCCACCCGTAATATCCTGGTAATACTGGGATCTCAGGCGGTGGGAATGCTAATTCCTTTTTTGGTGGCCTCCTGCCAGAATTACTGGTGGGATCCCACCAAATTCTGAATGAGGCCTTTGAGTATGCATGAGCCTGAGCATGAGCTGAAAGGGGATACCGAGGTGATTTGCATTCTGTCTGGCAGAAAGGATACATTGTAGCGGGATTCTTCTTACCCCTGTTTCTTCTATTCTTTCAATGAGGGTTGCATGATTGACCGAGTAAAAAGCAGCTGAAAGGTGTCATATTATAAGTGCAGCGATGGTGTTGGATTCTGAGTTCATTTTAGGCCACCCAGATTGACAGTAGCACTGATTCAGTCGCTCTCACAAGTCTGAAGCTGGCTTGTGCCTGGTCCAGTCGTGGTTGCTTTCCACGTGTGGGAATTAGGAAATTACTTGTCAAACAAGTAGCTGTAAATATGCTGCATTACTGGTTTCACAGTAATCCCATTGAATGATTTCAAAATAATTTACTGTTATTGCCACTTGGCCCTGTAGTTTAAGCGCCAATTCAACCAACGTAAATAACACATTTTGTGGTAAAGTAGAGGAAATACCTCCAGCTGTATGCCTGAGATAAACCCATTACTTTACCCCACACCTTTGAATTGGTGGTGCAAGACACTGGCGGTAAACTGGCAGTTACTCTGTTACCACAATTTTACTGCCATTTTTCCCATCCTCCCAAACTCATAATGAGACCCTTTGTTTTAGTTTTTGGGCTGAATAGGTGAACGTGTTCTTATCTTACAGTTAGAAGATGTAGCAGAAGAAGAAAATATGTTCTCTATCGAACAAGTAATATCACACCAATAGTTCGTCGGAGGGGCAGCTAACATTAATGTAATTATGCACACTAGTCCACACAGGGTTAGGGAAAGAGAACAGACATGTATTTTATTGTATTTATCGCTGCACCTGTTTGCCAGTAGCTTCTTTTTAGAATGAAGTTCAAGTCCTGAATGGATTTCTGCAGTTATTTCCACCCTCCTTACTGTGCCTTCTGCACCCCTGTATTATTTAAGGATTATTGACCGCTCACCCGAGGTAGATAAACAATGAATATCTTGATGAGCTGGCGGGACATTTCAAATCATGTCATATGGTACGATAGATTAGTAGGACCAACCAGAACACATTATATACATATAAAGTGAACATATGTATAAAAAGTCCAACAATTCAGATGAGTGGATTTTTTTTAAATGCAGATCAAAAAGACATGAAAGAGAGTCCATGATTGAACAAAGAAACAAAAGCTGATGCTGATCGAGTCCCTCTAAAATACCCCTCCAACAACATGTGGACCTAAAATGGGGTGCAAAGACTTTTTTAGGACTTGCTTTTCTCCAAAGGTACTTTTTTAATTGATGGCCCTGCAGGACCCTAAACACTTCTTCGTGTTACCTATTAATACCTGGCCTTTTGCCTAATGTAATGCAAGGGATTATCCAGTTGATGATGCATGTAATCAATGTAGGATCTGCTTGAATTCCCCAAAAAATAGTTCAATGGTTAAATACAATTCATGAAAGCAATGTTGAATGAGCCATGTACCTACAGTGCACAAAGTAACCATACTACCACAATCCATTCCTTATCAGTTAATGACTGTAAGGTGTCAGAGAAAGTTATTTTACAAGAACGGAATGTGTACAGCTTGTGATGGCTTTAATTAAGTGCTGCAGTGGCAGCTGGAATTCTGTGCTGTGTTGGCTTAAGCAGCAGGCATTGTGATGTCACAAACCAACTGCAATAACTGATTGCAGAGCATTAGTGATGTACTCCTCTTACAATACATGGCACCCTGAAATATCTACAAAAAAGCCAGGAGAAAATGGTGTTGTTACAGGCTAGTGCGACATCACAACTGATCTGTAATAGGAAAATACATTGAGAACCGTGATGTTAGCAGTTAGTACTCTCCAGTTCTGAGGTGACCATGCCTGCTGCTTTAACCAGCACAGAGCAGCATTTCAGCTGCACTTAGTAAGTCAAGACACACTTTTGTAATTCCTTTCTTGTAAAATGATATTCTTTGACACTTTACAAGCATTACATGACAAGGAATTATTCATGCTAAAATGTTGAATTTTTGTCTGCAGTGAGCAAATGTGTGCATGTTATTGCGTATTTCTAACACGAAACAAAAGAGGTGATGGCCGGAAGGTTTGGAATGAATCCTAACCTGTGGCATTTCTATTGACAACCCTCCAAACCATTGTTCTTCGCCTGCCAGGCCATTACAAAAGAGACAGACCATATGCAAATAAGGCTTGGTCCAACAGCAAAAGGGGCAGTCCAGCACGAACTGCTTAGTCACATCCCTTCTGCACTAGACCACACTTATCCCCAAACATTGTTCGGCCTTTTAAGGTGGGACATAGCCTGATTTGCATATGGTCTTTCCCCTTTTGTAATGGCTTGGCAGGTAAAGAACGATGGTCTGGAGGGTTGCCCAGAGCAATGCCAGAGGTTAAGATTCATTCTAAACCTTCCAGCCGTCACCTCTTTTGTTTTGCTTTTGCACCCCGAGTGAGACGGGTATGCCCTGATGTGGGTCCTGTGCCTGCTGGGCCTAGATACCCAACATACTCCTTAGTGATGAGGCCCAATAAAGTTGAAACATGTCTGGGGATGCTTGCGGTCTCCCTCAGAAGGTATGTGGCCAAGCAGTTTGGGCTGGACTACCCCTTTTGTGGTGGGACTAAGCCTGATTTGCATGTGGTCTTTCCACGTTTGTAATGGCTTGGCAAGTGAAGAACAATTGTCTGGATGGTTGTCCAGAGAAATGCACCAGGTTAAGATTAATTTAAAACCTTCCAGCCATCACCTCTTTTGTATTACTTATTTTAATGCACACAAAGAAAATGTTTTTGATGTATTGTATTCATCTGTTTAAATTTTCTGTAACACATTTTTAAGTTGCATATTAACTTGAATTCAAACTGATTCTACATGTATTATATGAATCAGCATATGGAAGATCTCTTACATTAGCTTAAGGCAAAGCTAGAAATTAGGTGATATAAGTGTGTTGACATGTATGATAAGGAAAATACATATCCAATACTGTACTTAAGCAGGATTTTGCAAGTCACTTGCAAAGAGGCCGTATAAGGTGTTGTAGTGGTTACATTTTTCCCCATATATTGCATGCCAGTAGTGTTGTCACAAATAGCCAGTCAAAAGCAAACTATCTGCATGCTTTTATATGACTATTTCAGGCTACTATACATTGTAGGAACAAATGCATCTTGTTATGTAAAGCTATCCAGCTGTACACAAAAATACAAACACGGCTAGTCATTCCTTTGTATTCAAAACTATGTTCAGTAAACGTTTACAATAACATTGAGTTCTAGTAAATCTTATCTTAATGTAATGTATTCCATGGTTATTTTAAATACACGGTGAGTGATCAACTGCTGAAATAGGGAAATAGGAAATGTATCACTGCATTACATGTACGAGTAATTCTGCTGAACTGCAACGCGTAATAGAGAACATTGTGGTGTTAAATTGATTGCATTATGTGGCATGTTCCACTTGTGCTATGCAGTGTTTTAATGTTTAGACTATGGGTCTTTCACAGCTATGGTACTGTGGTACGAAATGATGGTAAAGCTGTTATCGACATGTTTTATGCATTAACATATGTACTGCCACTTGTGCCACTTCGCAACAATGGTGGTAAACTGGAGGATTTACCTCAAGCACATCGACTGTGGTAAATCCTCAGTGTTTGTTCGAAGAAATGATTGAATTACCACTGGAGGATCTATTTCCCACAGACAATTTGACAAATCCCCATGTAGCCCTATGGACTCCTGAAACTCGGTTTAACACTGTCATACCACCATTAAGAATCTGGCAATATATCCAGTAGAGGGAATGGCAGAAACAGGAATCGCACTTGGCAGTAATTCATCAGGAATTTCCATCTCACTTACAACGCTGCCCTTTGTGTGCTCACTCACTACACATGTAAAAACGAAGGCACAAAAAAAAGGAAAGCTTGTTAGGCAGAATTATATGCAGTACGCTTTGGGAACACCACACACAATTAAGACTACAAGTGACAGTACACATTCACCTTTGGTACAAGCCTGTACTACACAGTAAAAGTGGTAGTGAACAGCCAGACTTATCTCAAGAGCAAGAGAGCAGTATCAATAGTTACACAAAGGACAGCAATTACTATGATTCAAACAAACACTGACTCAAGGTTTCTGAGTAAAATAATTTACATTTATTACACATCAGTTGTATAACATTTCACTAAAGTAAAGCAGTTCAAAAATCACACTTTTAATACACCACACCACTCCCAATAGGTTCCAGACAAGTTAAGCTTGCAAATGAAGTGGGAGCAAAAGGGAGGGAAAGACAAAGTTAGGCAGAAATTGAACCGCACCAACAGGTAAGTAAGCAGGGCAATTTAGAAAAAGGAACTACAGTGATGGAATCAAATCAAAAAGGCTTAGGGCCAAAGTCAATAGGACAAAAGTCTCTTGCTCAAGGTCACACAGCTCAGGGTAGTTCGTGGTTAAGTCTTTGCCAAGAGTTCTGGATGAAGTTGGTCGGCAGAAAAGTTAGTTTAAAGAGTAGAGAAGGACAAGCCCTTGGATTGGAGAAAGATTTCACACACTTTCATTGTGGCTGAACGAAACGAACAACCGGATTTGCACAGTACCTTTAAATGTAGAAGAAGCTGTAGCTGAGGTGGACGTTCCTGGCAGTTCCTGCAGGTTCACGGTTCCTGAAGCGACTGTCGGACTGACATGAAGTAGAAAGACTGGAGGGTCCTGCACTGCCCAGGGAAGAAACCCGCAGCAGAGCAAAGCAACAAATAAAAAGTGCGCTCCTTCAAACCCAAGCAGGGTCCGACCTTACTGGCTATACGGCCCACTGTAGCTCTGCACAGCGAATTCGACCAGAGGAGGGAGTCCAGGCTTGCAGTTTGGGTGAACTGGTTGGTCCCACCAGCTCAGGGGAAGAAGATTCCTGGAGGATCTTCTCTGTTCTTCGAGTTCGAGGATTTGACCTGCAGCAGGGCTTCACCGGACAGTTCAGTGGTGGTAGGGGTCCTCTTCCATCAGCTCCTCATCGGTTCTTTTCTTCCATTGGCAACTCTGCCTTTCCAGACCCAAAGAACTGCTTTTTATACATTTTTCCCCCATTCACAAAGCCTGGCTGTCAGTCACACAGCAGGGTGTCTCTCTGCCGGGACAGTCACCACAGCCAATCAGTTCAGAGTGCGACATGAGTCTGCAAGGAGATCCTGTGCAGGGAGTCCTAAACCCCTCCCTCACATCCTAACCCCGTACATACAGGCGCCTAAGGAGGACTTCTGCGTAGAAGCCCGCAAAAAAACAGTAAACAAAGGAATGAAACCTGGTTTGGCGTGCAGAGTAAAACACGAGAAAGACTTTACCAAAAAGAAATGGTGAATAAACCCAGCCGGAACCGTAATTAAACATATATGGTCTAGTGGGTTTAAGTTCGAGGCTACCAAGATAGCCTAAAACAATATCGAGGATATTTAAGATAACCGCGGTAGGAAAAATAGAGTAGTTACCACTGCCACCAGCCAAGTCTTGATGAAAAGGGAGCGAAACAATGTCGCAAGAGAAACAGACATAAAAGGATAAGTATTAACCCTTTCCAGTACTCCATGTAAGATGGTTTGTACTGGGTCTGTGGTTTTACAGAGGCTAATGAAGTTAATGGCAACTTTGTGTGTTCTGGGAGACAGTAGTCAGTCCCAGAAAATGGAGTCTGAGTTGGGAAGTCTAAAAGATAACCCTGTGTCACTGCACTGAAGGTGCTGTGTAACACACAGTAAAAAGATGATGCCTGTGAGGCTCCGCAGTCTATGACCACAAAAATGTTAAACACACACAGAAAAACACATGTAAGAGTGGGAAAAAAGGTGCACACTCTTACCAGGTGAAAAAAATAAATCTTAGAAATCCAGCAAAGCTGCTGATGGACTCATTAGGTAAGGGTAATTAGCCATTCTGAAGAATTCTCCCTAACAAAGCTAACAAAACATGCAATTTACCAACCACCACGATGCACATGTGCATTAGCTCCAGAGCGAATTAAATTGTGCGTACTTGCTCAGATTCTACTAAAACTGCAGTGTGCAATGGACAATTACACCATAATTCTGCCTCATTTGTACTACTGCCCTTTACAGCTCTGGAGTTAAAATAACTCAGATATGTAACTGAGGACAACAGTCTTCCATTGCATGACCAGGTTCAAGTTATTTAATGCCGCTCAATATCATTCACATGTTGGCCAGTGTACCATTCTGTAAAGACGTGTGTCCCCACAACTAACAACATGCCCCATTTCTATATACTTCAAATGTTATCCTTAATAGTCTACCCTTCTAATTGTATCAATGTTATTGTACCCTACTGCTATACCTCATTGATATACAGTGCCTGAGGCAGGTTTGTGACGTATAAATGCCACTTCTGTTTCACTTGCTCTTTCGAAGCTATGCATTTATATCAAGTATATCTTCCTTGCTTGTACGGTGGCAGTGACAATACTTAAGAAACATACATCCAGGGCAATGTTATTGAATCTGTTTGCAATTATGCTCCTTTATATAAAAACCTGCTGGGCTCTGGTGATCTGCTGGTTTCAACATGGGTTCCACTGTCACTCGGTGTGATTTCTGATGTAGGCCAAGCTGGGAAATTAGGGTGATGAATGGAACAAAATGGACTTTCGTGGGGCAGGCCTGCTGTGCCTGTTATCAGACTGAAATAAAATATGTGTTGTGTTTCCTGCAGGTGTGTCTGAATCATATAGCACATTTGAGAGACTCAGTGGGCAAGAAATACACTCAGAATTGGTTTCAGTAATATAGAAATGATGCAATGTTTGTCTTGAAAACTATTCTCAAACACAGCCAGAATGTAGTTGGACTGCATACTAAATCACAATCGCCTCATAGTCACACAAGGGCAAGATCATACACCAGCAATGGGAACCTGTTCAAGGAGGACACAGTATATGGTGATTTCTCTATAAAACGTGACTGAATAACCAAATTGAGATTACAAATTTGCTATGGAGAATGCATGAACATTATGACTAACTATATTTCACATGGATGCTGGATCAAGAAATAAGAATATCATGTATGGAAATGCACGTAGTACGATTAAAGGATGTGCCCAATGCTTGTGAAATACATCGCCTCACTATAATTATCAAATTAATATTTTTCCCAACACTTAAAATATTTTGGTGACGTGATCTTGATAACACAGGCTAAATATTGCAACAGGATAACGACGAACTATTCAAAAGCGGCAATGTTACAATGATTTTGAGAAAGTAAAAGCCTAATTTGCCCGAATAAAGCAAAAAAGCGGCAATATTTAGATAAATCATCAGGCCAATCCTGTGTCTCACAGTCAGCCACGCCCCATTCCTTACAATGGCCCAAATCCATGATCCAGCTCTCACTCAGGCTTCCAAATACTCCTACCAACCCATACCCCTGTATCTGCTTCCTACTAGCGGGCCGTGCTACCGCTAGGAGAAGTTCTGCTATTGTCCGGTTTGGGTACCTGTAATTGTGTTCAGTCAAACTTCCATACTGTCAGAGAAGAGAAGCTATGTTCTCAAGCCTTACTCAACATGTCCAGAGCATTGAATACAAGCAGCTAAAGCATCCTCATAGAAAGACTGAAGGAACCTTGTCTGACATAAAAAACACTACATTGGACAACATTATTTGTCAAGGGCAGAATACATACCACATTTTAATTGAAGCTGAACAGCATCACTTGACTAGCACTGCAAGGATCGTTCTCTTTCCCCTTCTTTTTAACTTGTATGTACCAAGGCTACCCAGATGACAGTTAAGCACAGGTTCTCCTTGAAGGTGGACTCCCAGATGACTAAGAACAGACAGAAACTCAAAAGAGGATACATTGAGTTTCTGATCTTCCATGTGAACGCTCAAAGTACTACCACGGCCCTGTGGGCAGGAGCAATGGGAACATGCCCAAACAAACGAATCCTTACTAACAGCCACCTGCCACCAAAAATCAAACAACTGGCAAGCAACTATTTCCTCCACCTGAGATCCATCAGGAACATGATGCCTTACACATTTCCATCACCACGCCTTAATAATCCTTTCATGGCCTTTAATAAGTGCCTTCTGACCAAGTTTCAAATAATGCAAAACATTATCAAAGGCTTCCACTGTGACTTTCAGAGGCAGACAATGGTTAAGACTATTATGAGGGTGTTGCCCCCTTCATTATTGAAGAAAATAATAATACATATTATGGTGCAGTTCTAATTTTGGGGTGGTTTGTCAAAGATTGTTGTATAAACCAACTAACCCATACTCGATTTATTGTGTTCAGCATTATGAAATATGCGTGCAGCTCTGCTCAGACCAATGCCTGAGCAAGTAAATCACGCACAGCTCTATGACGTGAGCACTAGCCTCTTTGAGCTACTTTAAAGTAAAATTGGAGCAAGCCTTGCTATATGGTAACACCTTTACTAGTATGTCTAATATACACCTGCCACGTCAGGTTGGATTAACTTTGTTGTAGTGGGAATATGTCAGGATCCTGTGGGTCAACTCTGTCCTTGGAAATGTCAGACTAGGGATCCATAACTGTCCAATCATTGTTTATATTTTGTTTAAAAGATATTAGAACATAGTGCAGCCTTTGTTGTCAGAAGGGCATAGTCTTTGCTGTACAATTATTCTTTCAGACACATCGGTAACCCAGACAAAGATAGATATCTGCCATATATATATACGGTAGTGGCCATGTGGTTATGGTTAAGTTGCTGTTTCCATAGGAAGAGCACTTTTTGTGTGGCTTATAACTTCGCGCCCCCTATTTGGCCCACTCTGAATTTTTTTGCAAAGTTTGGTGAGGTTTGGTCCAGGGGGGGGCAAAGTTATAGGGGGAGTCCCAAAACTTTTTTTTCCCATAGACATAATGGGAAAAAACTTTGCTCACGCCTACAGCCCGAACCGCCGGACGGATTTACACCAAATTTGCAGCAGGAGCGGCGGCTTGGTCCTGAAAGTGTGTTTTTTTTTTATTTGGTGTATATCCGTCCAGTAGTTTTAAAAAAAAAAGACAAAAATGTAATTGAAAAAAATTAGTGATATCTGTGACAGGACGGGGATTGGGCAAGCAACTTGCGTGATGTCCGCGGACATCTGACGTGCTCTCCCATTGGCTGCAGTAAAGCTTGCAGTGCACCTTATTTTCAGAGACGCCCGCCATCTTAGTGTATTGTTCGTATATTGGCATCTGTGGCAAGCTCTGCAGTTACTTCAGACTTCACAAGTGATTATCATGACGTAATGCCATAAGATCAGAGGTAATGCATAAGATCAGAGGACAGCAGGGCCTCCAATGGGTCTGTGTGAGGCTCATGTGGATTACACTTCCTGAACGTCCCAGGCTGCTGCAGACTTGCAGGAGACACGCCATTGTGGCCTGCGGAGGACCGAGGAGCGGATATCCCGTTCCCCCCACACCCCTGCTCATTACTCGTGTCTCCCTCCTGTATCCGCCCACCCCCGCTCATTACCCGTGTCTCCCTCCTGTATCCCCCCACCCCCCGCTCATGCCTGTGTCTCCCTCGTGTCCCCCCACCCCCCGCTCATTACCGTGTCTCCCTCCTGTACCCCCCACCACCAGCTCATGCCCCGTGTCGCCCTCCTGTGCCCGCCCACCCCCCGCTCATTTCCCGTGTCTCTCTCCTGTACCCCCCCACCCCCCGCTAATGTCCCGTGTCTCTCTCCTGTTACCCCCACCCCCTGCTCATGCTCTGTGTCTCCCTGCTGTTGCCCCCCACCCCCCGCTCATGCCCCGTGTCTCTCTCCGGTTGCCCCCCATCCCCCGGTCATGCCCCATGTCTCCCTGCTGTTGCCCCCCCACCCCCCGGTCATGCCCCGTGTCTCTCTCCTGTTACTCCCCACCCCCCTCTCATGCTCCGTGTCTCTCTCCTGTTACCCCCACCCACCTCTCATGCCCTGTGTCTCTCTCTTGTTACCCCCCACCCCCCTCTCCTGCCCCGTGTCTCTCTCCTGTTACCCCCCACCCCGCTCTCATGCCCCGTGTCTCTCTCCTGTTACCCCCTAACCCCCCACTCATGCCCAGTGTCTCTCTCCTGTTGCCCCCCACCCCCCGGTCATGCCCCGTTTCTCCCTTCTGTTGCCCCCCACCCCTCGGTCATGCCCCGTGTCTCCCTGCTGTTGCCCCCCACCCCCCGCTCATGCCCCGTGTCTCCCTGCTGTTGCCCCCCACACTCCAGTCATGCCTCGTGTCTTTCTCCTGTTACCCCCCACCCCCCACTCATGCCCCGTGTCTCTCTACTGTAACCCCCACCCCCCTCTCATGACTCGTGTCTCTCTCCTGTTGCCACTCACCCCCTGGTCATGCCCCGTGTCTCCCTGTTGTTGCCCCCCACCCCCCGCTCATGCCCCGTGTCTCTCTCCTGTTACCCCCACCCCCCTCTCATGCCCTGTGTCTCTCTCCTGTTGCCCCCCACCTCTGGTCATGCCCTGTGTCTCCCTTCTGTTGCCCCCCACCCCCTTGGTCATGCCCTGTGTCTCCCTGCTGTTGCCCCCCACCCCCGCTCATTCCCACCTGTCTCTCTCCTGTTACACCCCACCCCCTGCTCCTGCCCCGTGTCTCTCTCCTGTTACCCCCCAACCCCTCTCATGCCCCGTGTCTCTCGCATGTTGCCCCCACCCCCCGGTCATGCCCCGTGTCTCCCTGCTGTTGACTCCCACCCCCCGCTCATGCCCCGTTTCTCTCTCCTGTTACCCCCCACCCCCGGTCATGCCCCGTGTCTCCCTGCTGTTGCCCCCCATCCCCCACTCATGCCCCGTGTCTACCTCCTGTTACCCCCTACTCCCCTCTCATGCCCCGTGTCTCCCTCCTGTTGCCCCCATGCCCCGCTCATGCCCCGTGTCTCTCTCCTGTTACCCCCCACCGCCCGGTCATGCCCCGTGTCTTTCTCTTGTGGCCCCCCGCTCATGCCCTGTGTCTCCCTGCTGTTGCCCCTCTCCCACGCTCATGCCCCGTGTCTCTCTCCTGTTACCCCCACCCCCCTCTCATGCCCGTGTCTCCCTTCTGTTACCCCCACCCCCCGCTCATGCCCCGTGTCTCCCTGCCCCCCACCCTCTGCTCATGGCCCGAGTCTCTCTCCTGTTACCCCCACCCCCGCTCATGCCCCGTGTCTCTCTCCTGTTACCCCACCCCCCTCTCATGCCCTGTGTCTCTCTCCTGTTACCCCCCTCTCCTGCCCCGTGTCTCTCTCCTGTTACCCCCCACCCCGCTCTCATGTCCCGTGTCTCTCTCCTGTTACCCCTACCCCCCCACTCATGCCCAGTGTCTCTCTCCTGTTGCCCTCCACCCCCCAGTCATGCCCCGTTTCTCCCTTCTGTTGCCCCCCACCCCTCGGTCATGCCCCGTGTCTCCCTGCTGTTGCCCCCCCGCTCATGCCCCGTGTCTCTCTCCTATTACCACCCAACCCCTCTAATGCCCCGTGTCTCCCTCGTGTTCCCCCCACCCCGCTTATGCCCAGTGTCTCCTTGCTGTTGCCCCCCACCCCGCTCATGCTCTGTGTCTCTCTCATGTTGCCCCCCACCCCCTGCTCATGTCCTGTGTCTCTCTCCTGTTACCCCACCCCCTCTAATGCCCTGTGTCTCTCTCTTGTTGCCCCCCACCCCCTGGTCCTGCCCCATGTCTCTCTCCTGTTGCCCCCCACCCCCGGTCATGCCCCGTGTCTCCCTCCTGTTGCCCCCCTCCCCCCAGTCATGCCCTGTGTCTCCCTCCTGTTGCCCCCCACCCCCAGTCATGCCCCGTGTCTCCCTGCTGTTGCCCCCCACACTCCAGTCATGCCTCGTGTCTTTCTCCTGTTACCCCCTACCCCCCACTCATGCCCCGTGTCTCTCTCCTGTAACCCCCACCCCCCTCTCATGACTCGTGTCTCTCTCCTGTTGCCCCTCACCCCCTGGTCATGCCCCGTGTCTCCCTGTTGTTGCCCCCCACCCCCCGCTCATGCCCCGTGTCTCTCTCCTGTTACCCCCACCCCCCTCTCATGCCCTGTGTCTCTCTCCTGTTGCCCCCCACCCCTGGTCATGCCCTGTGTCTCCCTTCTGCTGCCCCCCACCCCCTTGGTCATGCCCTTTGTCTGCCTGCTGTTGCCCCCCACCCCCGCTCATGCCCCGTGTCTCTCTCCTGTTACACCCCACCCCCTCTCATGCCTCGTATCTCCCTTGTGTTCCCCCCACCCCCTCTCATGTCCCGTGTCTCCCTGCTGTTGCCCCCCACTCCCCGCTCATGCCCCGTGTCTCTCTCATGTTGGCCCCCACCCCCCTCTCATGCCCTGTGTCTCTCTCCTGTTACCCCCCACCCCCCTCTCATGCCCCGTGTCTCTCTCCTGTTGCCCCTCACCCCCCGGTCATGCCCCATGTCTCTCTCCTGTTGCCCCCACCCCTTGTTCATGCCCCATGTCTCTCTCCTGTTGCCCCCCCATCCCTTGGTCATGCCCCGTGTCTCCCTCCTGTTGCCCCCCACCCCCTGGTCATGCCCCGTGTCTCTCTTCTGTTACCCCTCACCCCCTCTCATGCCCCTTGTCTCCCTGCTGTTGCCCCCCACCCCCGCTCATGCCCTGTGTCTCCCTGCTGTTGCCTCCCACCCCCCGCTCATGCCCTGTGTCTCCCTCCTGTTACCCCCAACCCCCGCTCATGCCCCTTGTCTCTCTCTTGTTACCCCCCACCCCCCTCTCATGCCCCGTGTCTCCCTCCTGGTCCCCCCTACCCATGCCCTGTTGTGTTCTCTTTATACACCCCGCCTTCCCTTTCCATGGTGTCCATCTTGGTAAAAGATGTTCCTTCCTATGCCAGGACACCGCAGGCGTTCCGGTTTGGGAAAAAAAATCTTTTTTTTACCACCCCGGGTTCCCACTTTGAGAACCTAGGATGCTAGTCGTCTTCATCCATTGAAAAGGACGTTATGGTTATGTTGCACTAATAAAAAACTATGAAATTCAATTAACAAAAATGTGTTAAAGGGACGTTATGGTTAAGTTGCACTAATAAAAAACTATGAAATTCAATGAAAAAACTTTGTTAAAGGGACGTTATGGTTAAATTGCACTAATAAAAACCTATGAAAATCAATGAAAAAAGTTTGTTAAAGGGACATTATGGTAAAGTTGCACAAATAGAAACCAATGAAATTCAGTGAAAAAACTTTGTTAAAGGGACGTTATGGTTAAGTTGCTCTATTAAAAACCTATGAAATTCAGTGAAAAAACGTTGTTAAAGGGACGTTATGGTTAAGTTGTGCTACTAAAAACCTATGAAATTCAGTGAAAAAACGTTGTTAAAGGGACGTTATGGTTAAGTTGCGCTACTAAAAACCTATGAAATTCAGTGAAAAAACTTTGTTAAAGGAACGTTATGGTTCCAAGTAAAACCGAAAAACCCTTGAAATTCGGCAGTTATAGTAAGATAAGCAACCATAACTCGCGCCATTGTGCACTGCTAACACTAACACCCAGGACATCAAAGATGACATCACAAATGTCATTGATGACATCACTGATGACATCACATGTGCATTTACCTTTCATGAAAAATCTGAACAAGGGATTCTTAGTGTAATGTTAATAAAAAAAGTGTCAAAGATTATTGGAATAAATATCAAGTGCTAATCAGTGCATTAAGCTATGCATTGATATAAATAGCATTCTATTATTAACTTCAATCCAGTATACTAAGGTACTCATGTAGAAACATAGGCATTGTGTGCAGCATACATGATGGAGGTGCAATATTCATAAGCTTGCCATGTTGAATAGTGAAAAGATAACTGTTTTCATATTAGAGTTTTGCGTACAATGAAACTTGTGATAAGTAGGTAATAAAACCCACTTACTACATAATTGCATTATTATAGACAAATCACAAAGAGACAACACCACATACAAATATGAATATATACAAGGGAATTGAAGTAAGAAAAAAAACAGCAATAGTAGCAGAAAGTGTTTATAACCTAACTGATTACCTTTATGCAGAGATATAATATAATATATATATATTACATGGCCATGGAAGTGGCCATGTACTTATGGTTAAGTTGCTGTTTCCATAGGCAGAGCACTTTTTGGGGGGCTTATAACTTCTCTCCCCCTCGACAAATCCTCACCAAACTTTGCAAGAAAAGTATCAGATTTTTTTTGCAAAGTTTAGTGAGGATTCGTCCAGGGGGGCCAAAGTTATAAGGGGGGTCCCAAAACTTCTTTTTTCCCATAGACTGAATGGGCAAAAACCTTTGCTCACGCCTACAGTCCAAACCGCTGGACGGAGTTTTCACCAAATTTGGACCAGGAGCAGCGGCTTGGTCCCGAAAGCATGCTTTTGCAAATTTGGTGAAAATCTGTACAGTAGTTTTTTTTTAAATGACCAAAAAGTAGGTCATAAAAAATTAGTGATATCTGTGTTCGGTCCGCGGACACACTTCCCTGTTCGCTCCGCGGACAGTGTCCTGATTGGCCAATCGGCTTGCGTCATGTCCGCGGACATGCGATGTGTTCACTGATTGGACGGCGTTGAGCATGAAGCGCGTCAGATTTTCGGTAGCACCCGCCATCTTCGGACAACGCGTTGAAACTTAGTTTAAAATTTGTATTTAGTAGAGTGTGTTGGTGTGTAAGAGTGTTTGGGGAGGGTGGGAGAGTATAAGATGGGTTAAATGTTGTATTTTTTTTGTGGTAGACCCTCTTGTTGTGTTCGATTTGTCTACGGACAGCACGGCTGTTCTGAAATGTTCCAAATAAACTAAATGGGGGGGTGTTCTGAGGACGCAATATGTGTCCATTTTGTTCGCAAGCAAGCTGAAACTGTTCTAAGAACACTCGCGGTGTCCTGAAATGTACGTAAATAAACAAAATGGGGGTGTTCTGAGGACGCTGTCCGTATTGTTCGCTGATAAGTTGAATGTGTTCTAAGAACACTCGCGGTGTCCTGAAATGTTCGTAAATTAAGAAAATGGGGATGTTTTGAGGACGGTGTCCGTATTGTTCACTGGTAAGTTGAATGTGTTCTTAGAACACTCCTGGTGTCCTGAAATGTTCATAAATAAACAAAATGGGGTTGTCCTGAGGACACTGTCCGTATTGTTCTCTGGTAAGTTGAATGTGTTCTAAGTACATTTGCGGTGTCCTGAAATGTTTGTAAATAAACAAAATGGGGGTGTTCTGAGGACGCTGTCCGTATTGTTCACTGGTAAATTGAATGTGTTCTTAGAACACTCGCGGTGTCCTGAAATGTTCGTAAATAAACAAAATAGGGGTATCCTGAGGACGCTGTCCGTATTGTTCTCTGGCAAGTTGAATGTGTTCTTAGAACACTCACGGTGTCCTGAAATGTTCGTAAATAAACAAAATGGGGGCATCCTGAGGACGCTGTCCGTATTGTTCTCTGGCAAGTTGAATGTGTTCTAAGAACACTTGCGGTGTCCTGAAATGTTCATAAATAAACAAAATGGGGGTGTTCTGAGGACGCTGTCCGTATTTTTTGCTGGCAAGTTGAAAGTGTTCTAAGAACACTTGCTGTGTCCTGAAATGTTTGTAAATTAAGAAAATGGGGATGTTCTGAGGACGCTGTCCGTATTATTCGCTGGTAAGTTGAATGTGTTCTTAGAACACTTGCAGTGTCCTGAAATGTTCGTAAATAAACAAAATGGGGGTGTCCTGAGGACGCTGTCCATATTGTTCTATGGCAAGTTGAATGTGTTCTAAGACCACTCGCGGTGTCCTGAAATGTTTGTAAATTATGAAAATGTGGGTGTTCTGAGGACGCTGTCCGTATTGTTCTCTGGCAAGTTGAATGTGTTCTAAGAACACTCGCGGTGTCCTGAAATGTTCGTAAATAAACAAAATGGGGGTGTTCTGAGGACACTGTCCGTATTGTTCGCTGGCAAGTTGAACGTGTTCTAAGAACACTTGCGGTGTCCTGAAATGTTCGTAAATAAACTAAATGAGGGTGTTCTGAGGACGCTGTCCGTATTGTTCGCTGGCAATTTGAATGTGTCTAAGAACACGTGCGGTGTCCTGAAATGTTTGTAATTAAACAAAATGGGGGTGTTCTGAGGACGCTGTCCGTATTGTTCGCTGGCAAGTTGAATGTGTTCTAAGAACACTCGCGGTGTCCTGAAATGTTTGCAAATAAATAAAATGGGGGTGTTCTGAGGACGCTGTCCGTATTGTTCGCTGGTAAGTTGAATGTGTTCTTAGAACAGTCGCAGTGTCCTGAAATGTTCGTAAATAAACAAAATGATGGTGTTTTGAGGATGCTGTCCGTATTGTTCACTGGCAAGTTGAATGTGTTCTAAGAACACTCGCGGTTTCCTGATATGTTTGTAAATAAACAAAATGGGGGTGTTCTGAGGACGCTGTCCGTATTGTTCGCTGGCAAGTTGAATGTGTTCTAAGAACACGTGCGGTGTCCTGAAATGTTTGTAATTAAACAAAATGGGGGTGTTCTGAGGACGCTGTCCGTATTGTTCGCTGGCAAGTTGAATGTGTTCTAAGAACACTCGCGGTGTCCTGAAATGTTTGTAATTAAACAAAATGGGGGTGTTCTGAGGACGCTGTCCGTATTGTTCGCTGGCAAGTTGAATGTGTTCTAAGAACACTCGCGGTGTCCTGAAATGTTTGTAAATTATGAAAATGTGGGTGTTCTGAGGACGCTGTCCGTATTGTTCTCTGGCAAGTTGAATGTGTTCTAAGAACACTCGCGGTGTCCTGAAATGTTCGTAAATAAACAAAATGGGGGTGTTCTGAGGACACTGTCCGTATTGTTCGCTGGCAAGTTGAACGTGTTCTAAGAACACTTGCGGTGTCCTGAAATGTTCGTAAATAAACTAAATGAGGGTGTTCTGAGGACGCTGTCCGTATTGTTCGCTGGCAAGTTGAATGTGTTCTAAGAACACGTGCGGTGTCCTGAAATGTTTGTAATTAAACAAAATGGGGGTGTTCTGAGGACGCTGTCCGTATTGTTCGCTGGCAAGTTGAATGTGTTCTAAGAACACTCGCGGTGTCCTGAAATGTTTGCAAATAAATAAAATGGGGGTGTTCTGAGGACGCTGTCCGTATTGTTCGCTGGTAAGTTGAATGTGTTCTTAGAACAGTCGCAGTGTCCTGAAATGTTCGTAAATAAACAAAATGATGGTGTTTTGAGGATGCTGTCCGTATTGTTCACTGGCAAGTTGAATGTGTTCTAAGAACACTCGCGGTTTCCTGATATGTTTGTAAATGAACACAATGGGGGTTGTCCTGAGGACACTGTCCGTATTGTTCTCTGGCAAGTTGAAACTGTTCTAATAACACTTGCGGTGTCCTGAAATGTACATAAATAAACAAAATGGGGGTGTTCTGAGGATGCTGTCCGTATTGTTCGCTGGTAAGATTAATGTGTTCTAAGAACCCTCGCGGTGTCCTGAAATGTTCGTAAATAAACAAAATGGGGGTGTTCTGAGGACGCTGTCCGTATTTTTTGCTGGCAAGTTGAAAGTGTTCTAAGAACACTTGCGGTGTCCTGAAATGTTTGTAAATTAAGAAAATGGGGATGTTATGAGGACGCTGTCCGTATTGTTCGCCGGTAAGTTGAATGTGTTCTTAGAACACTTGCAGTGTCCTCAAATGTTCGTAAATAAACAAAATGGGGGTGTCCTGAGGACGCTGTCCATATTGTTCTATGGCAAGTTGAATGTTTTCTAAGAACACTCGCGGTGTCCTGAAATGTTTGTAAATTAGGAAAATGTGGGTGTTCTGAGGACGCTGTCCGTATTGTTCTCTGGCAAGTTGAATGTGTTCTAAGAACACTCGCGGTGCCCTGAAATGTTCGTAAATAAACAAAATGGGGGTGTTCTGAGGACACTGTCCGTATTGTTCGCTGGCTAGTTGAATGTGTTCTAAGAACACTTGCGGTGTCCTGAAATTTTCGTAAATAAACAAAATGGGGTTGTTCTGAGGACGCTGTCCGTATTGTTCGCTGGCAAATTAAATGTGTTCTAAGAACACTCGCGGTGTCCTGAAATGTTCGTAAATAAACTAAATGAGGGTGTTCTGAGGACGCTGTCCGTATTGTTCGCTGGCAAGTTGAATGTGTTCTAAGAACACTCGCGGTGTCCTGAAATGTTTGTAATTAAACAAAATGGGGGTGTTCTGAGGACGCTGTCCGTATTGTTCGCTGGCAAGTTGAATGTGTTCTAAGAACACTTGCGGTGTCCTGAAATGTTTGCAAATAAATAAAATGGGGGTGTTCTGAGGACGCTGTCCGTATTGTTCGCTGGTAAGTTGAATGTGTTCTTAGAACAGTCGCGGTGTCCTGAAATGTTCGTAAATAAACAAAATGATATTCTTTTGAGGATGCTGTCCGTATTGTTCACTGGTAAGTTGAATGTGCTCTAAGAACACTCGCGGTTTCCTGATATGTTTGTAAATGAACACAATGGGGGATGTTCTGAGGACACTGTCCGTATTGTTCTCTGGCAAGTTGAAACTGTTCTAATAACACTCGCGGTGTCCTGAAATGTACATAAATAAACAAAATGGGGGTGTTCTGAGGATGCTGTCCGTATTGTTCGCTGGTAAGATTAATGTGTTCTAAGAACCCTCGCGGTGTCCTGAAATGTTCGTAAATTAAGAAAATGGGGATGTTTTGAGGACACTGTCCATATTGTTTGCTGGTAAATTGAATGTGTTCTTAGAACACTTGCGGTGTCCTGAAATGTTCGTAAATAAACAAAATGGGGGTATCCTGAGGACGCTGTCCGTATTGTTCTCTGGCAAGTTGAATGTGTTCTTAGAACACTCACAGTGTCCTGAAATGTTTGTAAATAAACAAAATGGGGGTGTCCTGAGGGCGCTGTCCGTATTGTTCTATGGCAAGTTGAATGTGTTCTAAGAACAATCGGGGTTTCCTGAAATGTTCGTAAATAAAGAAAATGCGGGTGTTCTGAGGACGCTGTCCGTATTGTTCGCTGGCTAGTTGAATGTGTTCTAAGAACACTCGCGGTGTCCTGAATTGTTCGTAAATTAGGAAAATGGGGGTGTTCTGAGGACGCTGTCCATATTGTTCTCTGGCAAGTTGAATGTGTTCTAAGAACACTCACTGTGTCCTGAAAAATTCGTAAATAAACAAAATGGGGGTGTTCTGAGGACGCTGTCCGTATTGTTCTCTGGCAAGTTGAATGTGTTCTACGAACACTTGCGGTGTCCTGAAATGTTCGTAAATAAACAAAATGGGGGTGTTCTGAGGACGCTGTCCGTATTGTTCGCTGGCAAGTTGAATGTGTTCTAAGAACACTCGCAGTGTCCTGAAATGTTCGTAAATAAACAAAATCGGGGCGTTCTGAGGACGCTGTCCGTATTGTTCGCTGGCAAGTTGAATGTGTTCTAAGAACACTCGCGGTGTCCTGAAATGTTTGTAATTAAACAAAATGGCGGTGTCCTGAGGACGCTGTCCGTATTGTTCGGTGGCACGTTGAATGTGTTCTAAGAACACTTGCGGTGTCCTGAAATGTTCGTAAATAAACAAAATGGGGGTGTCCTGAGGACGCTGTCCGTATTGTTCGCTGGTAAGTTGAATTTGTTCTACGAACACTCGCGGTGTCCTGAAATGTTCGTGAATAAACAAAATGGGGGTGTCTTGAGGTCGCTGTCCGTATTGTTCTTTGGCAAGTTGAATATGTTCTAAGAACACTCGCAGTGTCCTGAAATGTTCATAAATAAACAAAATGGGGGTGTTTTGAGGATGCTGTCCGTATTGTTCGCTGGCAAGTTGAATGTGTTCTACGAACACTCACGGTGTCCTGATATGTTCGTAAATTAACACAATGGGGTGTTCTGAGGACTCTGTCCATATTGTTTGTTGTCAAGTTGAAAGTGTTCTAAGAACACTCATTATGTCCGCGGACATTCAAAGTTCCCATAGGCCATAGTTGAAATGTTTAACTCTATGGGTGTGATATGCTGCGGTGGTTGTGGCCAGGGCATAGAGGCTTGGGTGCATGGCCAAATGCTCCCGAGACTCTTTGCCCTGGCCACAACCACCACAGCATATCACACCCATAGAGATAAACATTTCAACTATGGCCTATGTGAACTTTTAATGTCACTCATAGTGGCTTATATAGTATTGGTATTTTGAAATGACTTACTACATTGTATAATCATCATTATTTTTTTTTTACCCTCATATTTAGCAGATTACAAACCAGAGTACTGTGCATTTTGCCCAGTTTCTGTGTTTGTTGCTAAAATCACTGGGTCTGTGGGAGAAAAAAAAAATCCATGTTGGATAAAAAAAAACCTTTTTCTGTTATGCTACAGTTTATTTGTTTGTTTGTTTTCAGTGTTCACTTGTTGATTCTTGCTAATGCTGTATACATTGGCTTGTTGCAGTTTTTTATAGCAGTAACATATTATTTATTTGTTTGGATATTGTAAAATTTTGGAGCAGTTAGATACCAGTTGGCGTATTCTAAATACCTATTTTTTTTATATATTTTAGTGATATTCATTTCTCTGTTTGGATGTTGTTAAATTTTGGGACAGTTAGATACCAATTGGCGTATTCTAACTGTCTATTTTTTGCTCTAATTTAGTGGTATTCATTTATCTTATTAGTTGTTGTAGAATGTTTGGGCAGTTAGATAGCTTTTGGAATATTCTAACAGTTTATATTTTTTTACTACAAGTTTACTTAAGTTTTAAGTACAGTTTAGTTATAAAAATTTGGTTTTAAGAACATTAAATAAGCGTTTGTAAGATTTGCTGGTAATCTCTGCTTTAGAGTAATGGTACTATCATTACATTCAAACCATCCACATTTCTTTTTTATATATGCAGTGCAGTGCCCTAAATTGGTTGTGGCTCCTGCGTGGTAGATTATACCTATTGTTGTGAAGGTTTTCTTACCAAGTGATACTTGACCTGTGCGAATCAAGTCAGCTTGCAGTTGTTTTTGGTACCATCTGCATTGTAACGTAGAAGTATTAGTATTACGTATTTACTATGTGTTTTTATTAGTAATGTGGAGCGATTATCCGAATTGCAGGTAGTACATAATGTACCATGGTTTGCATTTTGTACAAGATGCTGAAATGGAAGGAATTCACAATTAGGTACTGATACATACACAAAGCGCTCATTGGGGATGTGTTCTTGTGTCACATTGTTGCAGAGAGTGCATGTATGTTTCCACATGTATGAAATCTGAAAGATTTCATTTATAGGTATGTTTTTATTTTCCAGTACTTGTAGTAAGTACATTAGACATTCTTGTGGCTCTTCCTGTGAGTTTATAGTGAATTTAACCATTCCAGCACAGTAGTCCAATTGTTGTCTTATTCCATAAGCACTATATGTGTTATCAGGATTGATTGTTGCATTTCTGTGAAGTACTAACATTTGCAAACACGATTGGTCTGTACTGTGTAAGTAAATGTTGTCAACTATTGGTGGCAATTGAAATAGAATATTCATTGCTACATTTGCGTACCAACTTACTCCAACTATATTTGAGAGTTTAAATGGACCAGGTAGTTCTGTATCTGATTGATTTTTTTTAGTTTGTCTTCCTTCTTTGACAAAGTACCTGGTTTACTTTCCCTGATGGGTTCTTTTATGTTTGTGTTACTTGATGAAGTTTTAGTTTCTTTTACTCTCTTTGGAGGATTTGCAGTGACATCCTGTTGCATTTCTGTTTGATTTAGTTTTCTTTAACAACGTTTTACTTTTTGTAGTACAGAATATGTGTTTAGATGGGGGGTGTATAGTGAGCGAAGTCTATTGTATTCTAAAATGCAAGGAATATCAGCGTTTACTTTACTTGCATCGAAGTTGATTAGAAATAGACTGTCAAGTGTACGTAAGCGTGATAGTGCTACGTAGCTCATGCCTTCTTTAAAGACTGTGTTACCAATGTCTATCATTGCTTTGTCTATTGTAAGACCTTGTGATTTATGAATGGTGATTGCGTATGCAAGAGTTAGAGAAAATTGTTCTCTGCGTACATACATGTCTTTGAAGAGAAGGAATCGAGCTGTTGAGGGTCCTATCCTTTTTACTTCTGAAAGTTTGTCAAAGAGAATATTGACAGACTGAATTTTGTTGTCACGTGGGTACGTTTGAAAGCCAATAACTGTACCCAGTGCTACATTAACTAGTCCTTGGTCCACGTCAAGTTTACGTTTAAGCATTACTCGGAAATTTAAGGATAATTTTAATATCTTTTCAAAGCCTGCTGTGTTTGAGATTGATTTTCCAAACTATTTAGTCTTGTTGTGGCTTGGTCACAAATGGGTAGTGTCATACCATGTACATCTAGTTTGTCTGTGGTGCTAATTTCCATTATTGGTTGCATTACTTTACTTAACATTATTTCATTGAATTTGAAACAGCTTGCAAGAGTTGGCATTAAGGCCATACAATTGACATTTTTGTAGGCTAATTGTCCCATAACATCTGTTGCACATGCATTATCACCATAAAGTGCATGAATGTGCTGGGTTTTCAATATTGCTTCTGCTTCTTTAGAAAGTATACCAACTCTGATACTTTTTAAGATGTTGGCATAAGCGAGATCTGCAGATTGCCGCATGTTTTCTGTTAATTCTCTGTATTGGAAATGTTGCCAAAGGTTTACATTTCCAATGCTGCCAACAGTTTTACGGCAGAGTTTATGTCCTAATGTTTTAAAACTAGGCTCACCTTTTACTGGTGTCAATTGAAGAAGATCTCGAAAATAATAAGGCGTTTTCCTGCAAAGAGCTCTTCATGGTTTGTTTTGAGTACTTCTTGTAATCTGAGGTGAATCAAAGCCAACATTAGGTTGGACACCATGCTCACTTCATCTATTAGTAGCATTTTCATTTGTTTCAATACTCTGTGTAGTTCCATTGCAGCTTCTGTAGAAAGTTTGTAATAGTCTAATTTGTTTTGGTGCTCTACTGGCAGAAGTAGTAATCGGTGTAAGGTGACACCACCTATGTTGTAGGCAGCTAAACCTGTGGGGGCAGTGACAACAGCTGACAGTTTGTTTTTTGTCAATTGTTGAAGGAACTTACTGATGATTTTGATTAGGAATGTTTTGCCAGAACCAGCTTCACCACTGACGTACAGTAGTATAGGTTTGTAATTTTGGCAGGTGCATTCTTTGTTTTCATGTTGTACACCATGTGCAATTTCTTTTGTTACTTCTTGAAAAATGCTACGTGGCTTATTGTTTAGTTTTTATTGTAGTATAATTAAGTCTTCTGTATCTTCATACTGACACATGGGGGGTAATTCATAGAATTCAGCGCACAAGTGGTGCACGCGGCTGGCGCACAGTGTGCACGTGCAAATCCCTGCGCCAGCCACGTGCGCTAAAATACATTTCCGCGCACAGTGTATTCATGGATTCCAGCCACCAAAACCAGCCGTGGCGCACAGTGGCACAGCGACCCTGCAGCAGCGCCAGTTACGCCCCCAAGAACGCCCCTTGCGCAGGGAAAAGCCATCAAAATCCCCAATCCAGCGCAAAGGGCTGCGCTAACCCTGTACCAGCACGGCAAGCGGGGTACGTGTATCACTGGGGTGCGCGGGAAGTTTCTCACATGATTTCAGCTGGGTACGTGTTTTACTGGGGTGCGCGGGAAGTTTCACACGCGATTGGCCCTGTGCGAGAGGGGTATGTGTAATACTGGGGTGCGCGGGAAGTTTCACACGCGATTTCAGCAGGGTACGTGTATTTCAGGGGTGCGCGGGAAGATCCACACGCGATTGGCCCCATGCGAGCAGGGTACGTGTATTACTGGGGTGCACGGGAAGTTTCACATGCGAATTCAGCAGGGTACATGTATTTCAGGGGTGCGCAGGAAGTTCCACACGCAAATTCAGCAGGGTACGTGTATTTCAGGGGTGCGCGGGAAGTTTCACACGTGATTCCATCAGGGTACGTGTATTTCAGGGGTGCGCGGGAAGGTCCACACGCGATTGGCCCCGTGCGAGCAGGGTACGTGTATTACTGGGGTGTGCGGGAAGTTTCACATGCAAATTCAGCATGGTACGTGTATTTCAGGGGTGCGCGGGAAGTTCCACACGCAAATTCAGCAGGGTACGTGTATTTCAGGGGTGCGCGGGAAGATCCACACGCGAATGTCCTGTGTACGTGTATTTCAGGGGTGCGCGGGAGGTTACACACGTGAATTCAGCAGGGTACGTGTATTTCAGGGGTGCGCGGGAAGTTCCACACGCGATTCCATCAGGGTACATGTATTTCAGGGGTGCGCGGGAAGTTCCACACGCGATTCCATCAGGGTACGTGTATTTCAGGGGTTCTACACGTGAATTGGCTGTGTGGGTCCTCCCAGGTGTTCGCTCTACAACCTCCACGGCCCCTGCAGGCAGCCCACACCACGGGGGACTACCCTGCACCCCTGCTCATGTCCCGCAGGCAGCCCATCCACCATGGCCATGCCCCCCAGCCAAGCCACATGTCACCTTGCACTACTGATCAGCAATGCATGTCTCCCAGCACCCCCACCCCGCAGCAGTGCACGGCACCCTCCACCAGGCCCCCACACATGTCTCCCTGCACCCGCAACCCCCACCATTCAAGGGCACCCTCCACCAGGCCCCCACACATGTCCCCCTGCACCCTCACCCCCCAGCACTGTGGGGCACCTGCCAGCAGGCCCCCCTCATGTCCCACACATGTCTCCCTGCACCCCCACCCCCCATCAGTCAGGGTCCCCCTCCACCACGCCCCCACACATGTCTCCCAGCACCCCCACACCCCAGCAGTGCAGGGCACCCTCCACCAGGCCCCCACTCCTGTCTCCCTGCACCCCCACCCCCCACCATTCAAGGGCACCCTCCACCAGGCCCCCACACATGTCCCCCTGCACCCCCACCCCCCAGCACTGTGGGGCACCTGCCAGCAGGCCCCCACTCATGTCCCACTCATGTCCCCCTGCACCCCCACCCCCCAGCATTGCGAGGCACCTGCCAGCAGGCCCCCACTCATGTCCAACTCATGTTCCCCTGCACCCCCAACCCTCAGCACTGTGGGGCACCCTCCACTAGGCCCCAACTCATGTTCCCCTGCACCCCCACCCCCCAGCACTGTGGGGCACCTGCCAGCAGGCCCCGACCCATGTCCAACTCATGTTCCCCTGCACCGCCACCCCCCAGCACTGTGGGGCACCTGCCAGCAGGCTCCCACCCATGTCCAACTCATGTTCCCCTGCACCCCCACCCCCCAGCACTGTGGGGCACCCTCCACCAGGCCCCAACTCATGTTCCCCTGCACCCCAACCCCCCAGCACTGTGGGGCACCTGCCAGCAGGCCCCCACTCATGTCCAACTCATGTTCCCCTGCACCCCCACCCCCCAGCATTGTGAGGCACCTGCCAGCAGGCCCCCACTCATGTCCCACTCATGTCCCCCTGCACTCCCACCCCCCCTGCATTGCGAGGCACCTGCCAGCAGGCCCCCACTCATGTCCAACTCATGTTCCCCTACACCCCCAACCCCCAACACTGTGGGGCACCCTCCACTAGGCCCCAACTCATGTTCCCCTGCACCCCCACCCCCCAGCACTGTGGGGCACCTGCCAGCAGGCCCCCACTCATGTCCAACGCATGTTCCCCTGCACCCCCACCCCCCAGCACTGTGGGGCACCCTCCACCAGGCCCCAACTCATGTTCCCCTGCACCCCAACCCCCCAGCACTGTGGGGCACCTGCCAGCAGGCCCCCACTCATGTCCAACTCATGTTCCCCTGCACCCCCACCCCCCAGCACTGTGGGGCAACCTCCACCAGGCCCCAACTCATGTTCCCCAGCCAACATGTCATCACAATCTAGATCCCTGGTCCCTATGGTCAGCCTCCAAATGCAAAACACCCACCCGAGTATTGCATCCACCCACTTAGAAATGGCAATAACATGATAGAACAACAATTGCAAGTTTGGAAACGAACACATGTCCCTCACATACACCCATTGGGTGTCAGTGAATCTCAAAACCCATATCATGATATGCATGAAACCAATGAGATGATAATACACATTGAAGTTTGATCAAAATATATGTATTAAAGGAAACATGAATTGAATCAAAAATAAACAAACAGAAATGGGAATGTAAAAAAATAAAAAGAAGCATGTCCGTGAAAAAATGCAAAACCAAAAATCATAATCCAAAGGAATGGTATCCAAAATCACAGTCCACAAAAGAAAATCCAATGGGAAATTATAATTGAAAGCCATTGCTCCATGGGTAAATTGTAAAATGAAAAGAAAATCCAACAGTGAACTATGTACAGATGAACAAGCCAGGGTCCATGATCCCAACAAAAGAAATGAAACCTATCTAACAACACTACCTAATAAAAAAAACTATATACAAAAATATGGCCCATTGTCCAAAAGGTCCAAAAAAAAATGCAAAAACAAAGGAAACCTAACACTTACTACATAACTATTTACAAGGGCAGCGGGCTAGTCCAACGGCTCACTGGATGTTTTCATTGGCCAGGGCATCATCGAACTCCTGTTCAATGGCTTGGAGGCGGGCATGTTCCCTGGCCCCGAGGTCTCGCAGGGATAATGCAGTGTCCAGCTCCAACTCCCTGCGAAGACCCTCGAGGCATTCAGCCCGCCTCAGCGCCCTCCACATGGAGTTCTCCGCCCTGACCATTGTGAGCCGTTCCTCCTCTGCCCGCTGCCGCTCCGCACCTTTCTGCTGGCCCAACCGCTCCCACACGGAAGCCACTCCCATTCCAGGGTTCTCCTGCCCTCCGGCCGATGCCTGCACCCCTGATGTTGATGGCCCCGAGCCATGATGCCTCCCACGTCGAGCCTGCCGCTGCCTCCGACGCAACTGCCTGTGCCAGCACGACGGCATCCAGGCTGATGGAATCCACCGACGCTGTTGTGCACGTGCCCTGCCCGATGATGCCGTCACATCCTCCATCTGCTGGGGTCCAGTTGCTGGTGTGTCCACCCCTGCTGGACCTCCGACTCCCAACTGTGGCAGGGATGGGATCCCCACCGAGCTGGCTGCATTGGTCGGGGCAGGTCCACAGGGGGCCCTGGTGGCATCTGGGCCGGAAGACGGCATGGAGAACGACTGGTGCATAGTCTCCACAGAGGAGGAGAGGGTCGCCAGATTGGCCGACACATGTAGGAAACCCCCGACCATGGCCGATCCCAACTGGGCCACGTCGGCACGGTGCTCTCCGTGATGACGCGCATGCTCCTCCCAGGAAGCACGCACCTCATCACGAATTGCACCTGTGCGCAACGCGACACCAATCAGGACCTTCTCCATACGGGCAGGGGGCCCCTTGTCCGCAGGTGGAGGGGAGTCAGATGACATGGACATCCCCCCTACCTGCGGACGGGCCTGGGATGGGGCATCCCTGCTGTTGCATGGTGGTGCAGTCACAGTGTCAGGGACAGTGACATGCACAGGACCCTCCACGGCGACCTGTGCTGCCTTCTGCCCCTGCCCCTGGACTGCAACACTTGCACCAGCAGGGATGCCCCCACCAGGCCCCATGTGCGCCTCAGTAGCGGCCTCCTCCTCCTCTGTGGAAACCACCAACCTGGATGGCTCCACCCCGTCTTCCGCCGTTGCAAGCCCCTGTGGGGGCTCACACATCCCTTCCGCTGCAGCTGTGGGGGCATCCCCGCCGCTTTGCCCCACAGCGCCGTCTCTGCCCTCTTCTTCACGTGGCACTGTGTAAAGGGAGACATAGAACACAAGCATCAGGGTACTGTACAATAGTCTCCTAGACAGGAAGCAATAGCAGATGAGTGGCACTGTCAAAGATCACTTCCATCATGTCCCTCCACAACACGTGGGTCAGTGCAGGTAAAACACATGCGGTAACAGGCATGGCGCATGCTATGGACATTAACATACATGTACAAGGGATTCTTGAAACATACAATGTTGTTTTGGAACTCACATGCATCATGGGCCATGCCTATCACATGCACACACTTCACCCTAGTTTCATCCATCTGGCCTCGTACACCACAGACACAGTGGATACAAGGATGACTAGGCTGCATCAGTGAACCTGAACATTGCGACAGACATGTGTCATGCATCCCTGGCATTCAAAAGTCACAGACACGCAGGTCAGACACACAGACATGGACAGCATGCATGTACATGGCATCAGCACCCATCCCTCACCCCCACCCATGTCCAGGAACAGAAACTGGCATGCTTTCATGTGGCCATTCCGCATAGGGCAACCCATGTTGCATTTGAACACATGCACCAACCGTGTGGTTCACACATTACTGGTCTCACATGCATGACATCCCTGCACACACACATGCATACATGGCCTATGTCACACATACAGGCAAGTATCGGACAACCAGCACACTGCGACATGCCCTGTCTCACACAGCAATGCTTGGCCACTTACCGCTCAACTCCAGACGGGTCTGCCTCTCAAGGATCTGGGTGTGGAGCGCTGGGCCTACGCGTTCCAGGACCCTCATCTGGATGGTACTCATGCGGCCCCGGCCCCCGTCCACGAGGCGCCGGGCCTTCAAGAGGGTCCTAGACCTGCAGTCATCCCATCGCTTCTTGACATGTTGGTAGTCGCGGACTGCCACCCCCTCCGCGTTGATGGCAGTCACGATGTCCGTCCAGATCCGAGTCTGTCCTTCCTTGTTGGCGCGCTTACTTCCGAAGAGGGCATCATAATGCCCCAGGACTTGCTCCACCAGGACACCAACTTCGGTGGCAGTGAAGCTGGTGCCCCTCTGCCTCTCTGGCCGGGGGTTGCCAGTGGTGCCAGATGTTGCAGTGCCCGACATGGCAACCCCAGAGGCAGGAGTGGGTGGGCAACTGGGTCCTGGGGCTGGGCTGTGGAGCGATGGTATCCCAGTCGGGAGTCTTCTGTTCCAGCAGGGGTGGACACAGCAAATGGACCCCTGCAGATGGCTGATGTGCAGGCACCAAATGGCAGAGCACGGTGGCAGCAGGCAGGCAGGCAGCAGCAGATGGCTCGTGGGAGGCTGCTCGGGGCTCTGGGGGGCAGGAATTCGGCCTTTTGGGCTGGAGTGTGGTCTTCCATGTGCTTACGCGTGGCTAGCTTGATACAGAGTGATTGGGCACGTGAAAATCTTGCACGTCTGCATGTAAATCGAGGAAAGGCCCTTACCGCGTAAGCGCGTCAGCACGCATACGCGATTTCATTGGACCAAAGGTCTGTGACGTTTTGCGCACGGGCGTTTCCCTGGCAGGGATTGTAGATCCCACGTGCCTTTACATTGCTCTGTAAGTGCTTTTCGTGGGGTGCGGTGCGTGTGTTTTCCAGCCGTTGGGGTTCACACGCTATTACTTCACAGCGTTCTTCTGCACGCAAGGCAGACGGTGAGTGGTAGCCCGCTCCCCCAGGCCCGATCGCGTGAAAAACTTCACGCGAACCCCCGTAATACACGTAGCTTGCTCCCCCAGGCCCGATCGCGTGGAAAACTTCACGCGAACCCCCTGTAATACACATAGCCCGCACCCCCAGGCACAATCGCGTGAAAAACTTCACGCGATCCCCCATAATACACGTAGCCCGCTCCCCCAGGCCCGATCGCGTGAAAAACTTCACCCCCGTAATACACGTAGCCCGCTCCCCCAGGCCCGATCGCGTGAAAAACTTCACGCGAACCCCAGGCACAATAGCAGTATGGGACATTCATCATTGCTGTATATTGGCGCTTTTGTGATGCGCAGGGACGCTACCGCCTGCCTTCGTGTGGCGGACGTGTTTAGGCCTGTGCGTGTCTTTGGCCGTGCGCGGCTTTGCCCTATTCGATTCGATTAGATTCCATGAATACATGTGGTTCACGTGCGTGTGGGTGTTCCGTCTGCTCCCCAGCAGTACATCCCAGTTACGCCTTTATTTTCGCGCGTTGTTCCCAATTCCGCGCGTTACGCCCCGTGTTCGGCCCCCTTTTTGGTGTGTGCACCGAGGTTGTGCACTTTCACTGTGCGCGTTGCGCACGCCGTTCGGGATGTTTCAGTGATGTGTGCGCCATGCACGGGTTTGGCGCACATCCCGAGGAAAACACACGCAGGGACTTCCATGAATCGCACGTGTGCACATGCGCCTGTTTTTTCGCGCTTGCGCCTGCTTGCGCCTGCTTGCGCATAGATTTTCGGCACACGTTTGTTCCATGAATCGGCCCCATGGTGTTTTCTTCTTCTATCATAGCTAATTCTGCCTCATTTGTTATTAGTGGTTCTCCCAGTGGTTCTTGGCTTCCTGTTACAGAAGGTTGACTGCTGCAGGAGTGTCCTTATCTAGTTGGGCCTGGAGTTCTTCTTCGTGTTGCTGTTCATTGTGCAACATTGTTTTGTACTGTGTAAAGTTTACATCAGTTATAGTGCGTTCATTTGCTTTGAAAGCGTCTTCATAGGAGTCATAGTTATCTAGTATTTCTTCCTCTTTTCTCATTGGTTTAAAGAGTTGTAGCAGGGACATGTAATATACTTCTTTATGTTGAGGAGTCTTTAATGACAATTTGATATGATTAATTAAATTTGGTTTGGTGAGTTTAACTAAGCTGCCTTCACAGTTTGTCACTCTGTATTTACTGTTTTTTTCATCAGGTTTTATAATATTTTTGTATGTGTAGTTTTGGGCTATTTGGTATAGACACATGGTTTCCAAAGTGGTACTCCTGTTTGGGTAGTATATGTCTAGTAAATTGTTTTTTAAAATGTCTTGGCTGTTGGGATCATGTTTGGCTATTGTTTCTATATCTTCATATGATTTTAGAACTCTTTTTCTAGATTTAGCTGGACCAAGATTTAGCCATACTATATTTTCAGATTTACCATACTATGCATTTC
Organism: Ambystoma mexicanum; assembly: GCF_040938575.1. Taxonomy (NCBI): domain Eukaryota; kingdom Metazoa; phylum Chordata; class Amphibia; order Caudata; family Ambystomatidae; genus Ambystoma; species Ambystoma mexicanum. The sequence continues at coordinate 1,063,682,215 of NC_090937.1, read as the reverse complement.
CAGTTAAACGATCAGCTGCTTCATAGGATCCACATTCTCTATGGGAGAGCATTTTTATGCCCAAGCTGTATAATTTTTGAGATACTGTTTTATCTGGTGACAGGTCATTCCAGAGGTCTTGCAGCGTTTTCTTTTCTGCTCTGGTTAAGTATGCTGTGACATATCGTGCAACTGCAGTAGAATTGTCTGCAATGTACTGCACATCAATGTTTGCATTCCATAAATGGGCAATGATTGCATTGTAATCATTGATATATTTTTCTTCTTTTTTTTGATGTAATATGTATCTTTAGGTGACTTACCTTTAACACTATGTCTAACTGAAGACATGAAGTTGTTCACTTGACCTATATTTGTAACTGGTCTAGGGAAACCAAATCGGCATTTGGTGTAGTATTTCCCTTTGTTTTTGTATTTGCGACAACAATATTTGCCACATTTGTGTCTTTGAAATTGTAAAATGTGTGCATGAAGATCACTATTTGTGGATTCTGATGGAATTTCACAAGTGACATATTTTTCAATAAACTGTAAAACAGTGGCATCATTGTCTTGACCAAATTTAGGAGCATCTTTAATCCATAAAAGCATGTGAATATGTGGTGCTCCTCTAGCTTGGTTTTCTTTTCTCCTTCAGAAGTGTTGCACTTCTCCAAGGGGAGGAGCAGTTTTATTACAAATAAAATGTAGCATAGCAATGAAGTGATGGTAAAAATATCTTGAAACATTAACAGGATCCAGAGAACAAAGTTCTCCAGGTGTGAGTATATCTATGTTTGTTTTGTTTTTGTTTGATATGCGTAGGAAATCATGTAAATAATCCCATGCATATTCTGCACAATTTAATGTAACAAACCTAGTGGGTGGGCCAAGATTTCTGATCATACAACGTACATCTCCATGACGTAGAAACCAGTAGTCTTTAGTACCATGCATATTGCTAATAGATTTGTAATATTTGATTGTAAAACCTCATCTTTTTGTTGAATTTTTTGTAATAATTGTGTAGCTGTCATATTTTGAAAGTGCGATCTGATTTTAATATGTGTGCAACTCTGTAACATAAAGTTGCTAGTTCACTTTCAAAGAGTAGGTAGAATATGTATTCCACATTTTGTCTAAATCTGGGATCTTCAGAATACATCCTTAATGATGGTATTCTGATGCTGATATTTGAATAGGTCTATCATCGTACCTTCCTTTTTTCCCATATGCTGATTGGTGATCCTTTTGTTTGACGCATTTGGTACGTTTCCAGTGCATCTTTTATGGTGTCATTAGAGTGCAATGGATTAATTGTATAATGGTCTAAAGTATTTGATATTGTAGCATGATCTAGGAGCTCAAACTGGCCAGCTTCTTGTGTCTCTTGAATTATTTCAGTTGTATCCTTCAGATATTGCAAGGCTTCTCTAACTTTATGTAAATCTACCAGCTGTTGCCATTTTTTTGTCTTTTGTAGGTACTCCATTTACTAAGATAATTAAAGATTGCTGCATTGGAAGTTGCACTCCTAGAGTGTGCACATTTTCTTTTATATCTAATGGTAAATACACTACTTTTCCACAAATACCTTTCACTAATTCAGGGGGAGGTAATTTTGCAGTTTTTGGTTGAAGGCGTATTATTGCTTGAAATGGGTGCACTGTTTGAATTATGATACTCTCATATAAATTAAGTTGTTGAAGGGGTTTTGGTAGTGGATATAATTCCAAATTATTTGTGATAGCATGTGAAGGAGTTTGATTGTTGTCAAGTTTTGTAGTGCAGTAACTGCAAAGTATTAAGGGGTCAGTTATTTCATATTTATTTTCTGCTATAAGGTAGAGAGCTAATTCAAACCATTTAGAATCTTTATTGTCTTCTATTTTGTATGATAGGTCTACAGTTTTTGTGTTACTTTTATAAAAAGTTCTGCGGCAACATACATACACATGGTTTGGTACTTCAGCTAATGTACTTTTAAATTTTAGTATTTCTTTTTTGTATGTGTGTAGTAAAAGCTTGCCATGTGTAGAATTGTTACTAATTTGGTTTACAGCTATTTCATTCTGTAAGTGGCTTTCACTTCCAAAATATTTTTTCTGGATATAGTCGATTTCTTCTAGTGGTCTTTTGCTGTACCATGTAGAAGAATGTTATTTAAAGTGGCTAGTGCTAAAGCAGGATTTTTAGCATAGTACAGTTTATAAACTAGATTTCTTATAGTTGAATGATGTGTTGATATCCTTTTGATATCATGGAAGGTGGTTTTGCAAGTAGGTCCTGTAATGCAGGCCAATGAATGTCCTTGTAGTCCTGTGTACTTGTGTACTAGACAGGTATCCATATTTTGCAGTAGTTTAATTTTGATTGTGTCTTTGCTTTTCACATATTGATTGAGGAATTGGCATAAAGAGTTGAACATTTTTTTGGGAATGTTACACATTGACGTGCAAGGCCATTTGTACACTAGATGTTCTGATTCAGTTGAATGGAGGGGTAATTCTACGTTTTCAGGGCATATTTTTGTAAGGAGTACTTCTTGTTCCATTATGGTATTATTAACTTTTTCATAACCTCGACCGCTGCTATGTATGGCAATTGTATTTGTTTGCTTTTGTTTGTATGCTTCTTCATTAAAGTATGGTTCTGTGCTCGTAGTGTGACTCCATTCACCTCCGCAGATACTTAAGAAGTTCTTTCTCTTGACATTTTGTTTTTGAGAAGTAATTTTTGTAATTTAGTTATTAGTTTTGTTAGTGGTTAATTTTGTTTAACACTAAAATAAATAACTTTCTTTTGAGGAGAATTTCACTGTCTATCAACGCTTCTTAATTTCCTACGATAGGTTTTAAGCGTTGAACCTGGTTTCTCTTCTGTTTTTATAAGATTTTGAAGGACTTTGTGACGGAACATTTTGGCTAAAATACTTTTCTTGGTATGCTTACTTGGCACTATATCAAGATTTAAAGAAACAGTTTTATCTGTAGTGATAGCTTATTTTCTGTTAATTGTTTTCTGCTTTGTTTTACATTTTGATAGAGGAGGCAAAGTTTTTGTACTTGAAACTTCTTTTGTTTCACTAAATGACTGTATTAGCTGTTTTGTTTCAACTTTTTTTTACAAATTCTGCTAGATATGGATGCTTATGTTGGACACTTTTATTTTCATTTGCTCTACTTCTGCATTGCTTTCTACAGATTTGATTTTTGGTAGGCATTCTTTAGGGTCTGTTGAAAGAAAGAAATAAGGTATGGGTTGGGGTGTTCTGCAATGTATGTGTGCTGTGTGTATGAGTGTTTGAGTAAGATGATGAAGATGTATGTAATGGTGTGTGATTGTGCATTGGGCAACTACAACTAGTAGGGATGGGTATTCTTGAATTAATGTGTTACTGAACTTCGGTTCAGATCATAGAAAAAAGTAAGCTAGTGGTGAGGAGACGTACAAATAGTAAATCTAATGCTATACAATTAAAACAGTTGTTTGTTCTATAACATCAACATTCTAGTGGTTGAGTTGGGTAGTTTGTGTGTCGAAAAATAGGAAATTAGTGGGCCATTCTGGCTGTAAATCGCTGTTTAAGAAATGGGGATTTTTGGACAGAATGGTACAGAATCTCTATTTTTAGGCACGGAAATAGCATGCATTAATCCTACAGTTGTTTGAGTAATAATATAAATATGATGGTGGTATTCAATTTACTTTTTTTCTAAAATGAGCAGGTTACTTCTTAGTTGTTCTTTGTACTTCACAATCGGCTGCTTCTTTTCAGGAGAATGGTCTTCACTGCAATTGTAAAAGAAACAAATTAGTAATTTTGTTTGTATATAGCACTGTTCTTAATGTAGACATTGATTTTTTTTAATTGACATCCTCAGCGCCTTCCTCACAACCATTAAAACTATCTTATTCACATACGATACGTCGCACCAGTTGAATACAAATCATATGTTGTTAATGAATAAACTGTATTGCAATGACTAACTGTAGCAAACAAAATATCTTTAGTATGCCTTGTGAAGTTCATAATGTACCACTGAATACCACTATTCCTGTAACTAAGCTTTTGCAAGTAATAGTGCCTCAATGTCATGGGCTGCTTGTCCTATATAAATGTAAGTAATTAAATAAATTAAACATTAAAAAAATATATATGTAATTGTACATGTATTATTGTTTGAGATTTGAACATAGAGTGTGCATGCAATTTTGTTTGACTATATGTCGTCTATATATTTTATTTCAAAAATGCTAGTTCAGTGTGGGTGTGCATAAAGAAATTAAATAGTATAAAGGTTTGTAAGTGACAGTTGAATTTAGGAGATTGAAAAAAGACAGTAGATTCATTTTATAGATTATACAAGCTAAAAGTCAGTTAGAACATATGCATACCTGCAGTTTGTGTTCCTGCACATGGATATGCATGGAGCTGCAAGTAGAAATCTTGGAGACTTGTACAGTATTTCTTGTAGATGGTGCTTGCCAATGATATGACACTTGTACTCAGAGAGATTCACAGTACATTTGCAGTGCTGATCTATGATGATGCAGGTAGATGTAGAGGTCTTGGATGTGATTGGTGGATGGTCATGTGACTTCTTAGCTACATCCAATGAAGGAATGGCACAGAGAGTGAAGTGGAAATGGTAGAAGGGCTGTCCATGTTACATTATGTCCGCGGACATGGCGGTAGTTCGCAGACATCAGGTGTTACATCTGGGGATTTTTGGGTTGGGAAGCCATGCAAATGAGAATGAGCATACAAAGGGATTGGTCAGGAGCGTTTAGTGGGTGTGTTGTGCCAGGAGAGTTTCTCAGGTACTCTTTTTGCTGAGAGAAGAACAGATAGCTATGGCTGTGTGTTTCAGGAAACAGATTGTTTGGATTTTGGGAGACTCTTGGATACATTGGTTGTAGGTGCTTGCAGAAAGCTGTGGAGTAGCTGTAGATCTTGGATTCCCACATGTGGAAGTAAACTGGCATGGAGTACGTGGAATGAAGTGGTTGGACGTGCTACCTCTCTGTGCTACTTTGGAGACAGAGCAACATCCAGATATAATTATAATTCATTGTTGAGGGAACAGTTTAGGACATTTGTCTGGAATTTCTTTGCAATGTGCAATGAAAGAAGGACTTGGGAAGGTCATGGACATGTTTCCAAATTCTCAAGTAATTTTTTCACAGATTGCGCAGAGACAAATGTGGCTTTGTTCTTCTTCATTTGGTCCGCAAATGGAGAAAGCAAGGCACAATGTCAATAAGGCTGTCTGTGCCTTTCTAAGAGATTTTGGCATGTCCTCTTTTCACAATGAAAATATTATGTTTCATAGTACATACATTTTTCGCAGAGATGGAGTACATCTAACTTATGCCAGCAATCAGATTTTTCTAAGAAACATACAAAATGCATTGCAACCTTTTATAGAATTACAGCATCCATTTTGAAGTAGGTGTTGAGTATTTATAATTTTTCAAACACAAACCCCACCCAAAGGCTCTTTTCAGAGCCAACACTTCCTCCCAGAGAAAATTGCAATGGTTATGATAGGGCAGCACCCCAAAATTTTGGATGTCTGCAGACTGTCCACGGACTTCTAAAAAATACAAAGGGTCTTGCTTCATTTATTTTCACTTCTATTTTTTAACTGTGAAAGGCGGCTCTGAAAAGAGCCTTATTTTTTTTAATTTTAGTTTTATATTTTTTTTGTTTTTTTATACACGACACACTAGGAGAGGAGGGGAAAGGAGGGTAAAGGAGGGTAAGGGGGGACACCAACCACTTCTCTTGCTCTGAGATGATAGTCTCAAAAGCACTGCGAAGTCTCTCCCCCTTGCACAGTAGTGCATCGCAGTACATACTCACAACTGTGAACCTCGAAAGGTAAGGGTCATCAGCATTGTGTATGGCCTGTGAGGCAGGTTGAGGATGACGCTGTGCCACAGGAGTGTTCCTTGTGGTGACAGGATCAGAAACAGAGGATGAAGTAGAGGCAATCAACCTACTCCGGCCCCAGTGTGGAATGACTTGAGGTGTTGCTTCATGGTAGTGGTCCAAAAGCTATACGAACCATGCATCCCGCGACTGAGTACCATTTTGCTCTCATTGCAGGTGACTTAGGACCATTCCCATGAATGTTAAATAACCACCACACCCAAGACTCACGCCGAGTGCAGGTAGTAGGGATTTCCACTACCTCATTCTCGTCATCCTCTTCTTCCTCCTCTGCATCCTCACTCCTGTTTCCCTCTTCAGGCCCTTGGGGAGGTGGTGGTGGTGGAGGGGGTGGGGGTGGTGCTGAAGCAGGTGCAGCACCAGGTGGCAGTAGTGCAGCCATTGATGCCATCTTGATGAAGGTATAATCTACAAGTGGCAGGAAAAATCGCTGTGCTCTGAAGAATAGCCAGAAACACAATGAGAATAAGCTCTAGGGCGTGGTCTTTTATAGGGGTGCTTGTACTCGGTTCGCGGACAGATCGAACACAAAAAAAAGGTTCAAAAAGTTTCAAAAAGTATGTAGAAACTCATGATTAGTATGTGGGACTTGTGCTATGGTGAGTTTTTATTGAGAAATATTATGGATTACTTGAAAATGTACTTTTAAATTGTTTGGGGACATGAACAGTGTCCGCATTTTAGAACACGCGATCAGCATGGGCACGGTCACATGATTGCTTCGCGAACATGTCCGCGAAGGGAGCGGCTGTCCGCAGGACACCAAATGCACAGACATTGGTTTGCGCATGCACGTTGATGTTCTACGCACACTGTTCGGGTCCTGAAGTAATTAAAAGTGCATCACATGTCAAACTAACAGTTACGGACAGCCGTTTGTTCCTAGAACAGTTTCAACTTGCTAGCGAACATAACGGACAGGTATAGTGTTCTTCAGGACACCTCTATTTTCATTTATTTACGAACATTTCAGGACACTGCTTGTGTTCTTAGAACAGTTTCAACTTGGTAGCGGACATTATGGACAGGTATAGTGTTCTTCAGGACAACTCCATTTTTGTTTATTTACGCACATTTCAGGAAATCGCGTGTGTTCTTACAACAGTTTCAACTTGGTAGCGAACAGTACAGACAGGTATAGTGTTCTTCAGGACAACTCCATTTTTGTTTATTTACGCACATTTCAGGAAATCGCGTGTGTTCTTACAACAGTTTCAACTTAGTAACGAACAGTACGGACAGGTATAGTGTTGTTCAGGACACCTCCATTTTCGTTTCTTTACGAACATTTCAGGGCACAGCGTGTGTTCTAGAACAGTTTCAAAATGCTAGCGAACAGTACGGACAGGTATAGTGTTCTTCAGGACACCTCCATTTATGTCTATTTACGGACATTTCAGAACACCCACACTGTCCGCGGACACCTAAATTGTTTTTTTTTTTTAAAAATGAAATTAATTACAACACAATATAAAAATGTAACTTTATTTAACATATATTAACAATTTATGACAGAGAAGGTGAGGCAGAAACGAAAACAAAAACAGGAGAATTGGGGATTTCAACAGGATTGGTTCCAGGTGAAGAAGGGATGGAAGTCTCATCAAAACGTTTTAGCTTATGGCGAGGGTTTGGGGATAATTGACTGGGATATGGTGAAGGGGGACAAGTACATGTGGGACAATGGTATGAGGTTTTTGTTTTAAAATGATTTTCAACAAAAGTTTTCAAATTATTAAAATTGGTCAACAATAAATCCATTTTTTCTTTCATGCTGTCAAGAGTGTCATCCATAACAGTTTCTTCTGAGGTATTTTCTATTTTGGTATGCTCTGTACAAAAAAAAATATATATGTTAAATGTATATAAAATAATAATAATTATATTGTTTATATTGTAAAGTGTCTACCATTAGTTTCACTATCTTCTGACATTTCCTCATGTGGGAAATGCTCCTCTAGCCATTCCAGAGTACTAGACATTTCTGTGAGAAAAAAAAGATAATATATTTTTTTTTTTATCTAATACAGAAAGTTTGTAATTATATGAGTAAAATGAAGTACACTTACTATTTCAGGTAAGGTATGTTCTGAGTACTCTGTAGGTCTGGTCTTGCTCTTAGTTGTGGAGTGTCTGTGAGGTAATTATGTTGGAAGCCTATTTATCTTCTTTTGGTATATTCCATTTTAGAACATATTGTATATAAATGAATGGTTAGTGTGTTACATATATGGGTTACACTTGTTATGTATTACTACATATAATATGTATGTGTGCTGGTTTGTGAATTTGTAAAATATTCACATGTTATGATATAACAATTAAACATACCCCCCCCCAGAGTTTTTAGGTAGTGGTACTGTTGTCCGAACATGTCCGCGGACATTAAAAGAGTTTGCGGACATAAAATTCAGTAGAAGGGGTTCAGTATGTTCCATATTACATGTACATAAGGTCAGAGTTATTATTGTTAAATTGTGCTACTAAAAACCTATGAAATTCAGTGAAAAAACGTTGTTAAAGGGACGTTATGGTTAAGTTGCGCTACTAAAAACCTATGAAATTCAGTGAAAAAAACGTTGTTAAAGGGACGTTATGGTTAAGTTGCGCTACTAAAAACCTATGAAATTCAGTGAAAAAACTTTGTTAAAGGGACGTTATGGTTCCAAGTAAAACTGAAAAGCCCCTGAAATTCGCCAGTTATGGTAAGCTAAGCAACCATAACTCGTGCCACCACTGTGCACTGCTAAGACTAACACCCACAACATCAAAGATGACATCACAAATGTCATTGATGACATCACTGACATCTATGCTCTCTCATAGAGAATGTGGCTCCTATGAAGCTGCAGAGTGTTTAACCGGTACTGCTTTGTATGGAAAATCTGAAAATATAGTATGACTAAGTCTTGGCCCTGCTAAATCTAGAAAAAGAGTTCTCAAATCATATGAGAAAATAGAAACAATAGCCAAAAATTATCCCAACAGCCAAGACATCTTGAAAAACAATTCACTGGACACATACTACCCGAACAGGAGTACCACTTTGGAAACCATGTGTCTATACCACATAGACCAAAACTTCACATACAAAAATAATATAAAACCTGATGAAAAAAAAGGTAGATATAGAGTGACACATTTTGAAGGCAGCTTAGTGAAACTTACCAAACAAAGCTTAATTAATCATATCAAATTGTCATTAAAAACTCCTCAACTGAAAGAACTATATTACATGTCCCTGCTACAACTTTTTAAACCATGGAGAAAAGAAGAAGAGATACTAGAAAACTATGACTCCTATAACGATGCTTAAGCACTATCACTGATATAAACTTTACGCAGTACAAAACAATGTAGCACAATGAACAGCAACACGAAGAAGAACTCCATGCCCAACTAGATAAGGACACTCCCGACAGTAGTCAACCTTCTGTAACAGGAATTCAAGAACCACTGGGACAGCCACTAATAGCAATTGAGGCAGAATTAGCTATGACAGAAGTAGAGAACACCATGTGTCACTATGAAGAAGGTACAGAAGACCTAACTGTACTACAATCAAAACTGAGCAAAGAGCAGTACACCATTTTTCAAGAAGTAACAAAAGAAATTGCACATGGTGTACAACATGAAAATAAAGAATGTACCTGCCAAAATTATAAAACTATACTACCATATGTCAGAGGTGAAGCTGGTTCAGGCAAACATTCTTAATCAAAATCATCAGCAAGTTTCCTTCAACAATTGACAAACAACAAACGATCAGCTGTTGTAACTGCCCCCACAGGTTTAACTGCCTACAACATAGGCGGTGTCACTTTACACTGATTACTACGCCTTCCAGTAGAACACCAAAGCAAATTAGAGTATTACAAACTTTCTACAGAAGCTGCAATGGAACTACACAGAGTGTTAAAACAAATGAAAATGCTACTAATAGATGAAATGAGCATGGTCTCCAACCTAATGTTGGCTTTGATTCACCTCAGATTGCAAGAAGTACTTAAAACAAACTACGTAGAGCTCTTTGGAAGAAAACACATTATTGTTTTTGGAGATCTTCTTCAATTGACACAAGTGAAAGGTGAACCTATTTTTAAAACCTTAGGACACATTTTCTGCCTTAAAACTGTTGGCAGCATAGGAAATGTCAACCTTTGGCAACATTTCCAATGCAGAGTATTAACAGAAAACATGCGCCAATCTGCAGATTTCACTTACGCCAACATTTTAAAAAGTATTAGAGTTGGTGTACTATCTCAAGAAGCACAATCAATATTAAAAACCCGGCACATCCATGCACTTTATGGCCATAAATCATGTGCTACTGATGTTATGGAACAATAGGCACACACAAATGTTAATTGTATGTCCTTAATGCCAACTCTTGCAAGCTGTTCCAAATTCAATGAAACAATGTTGAAAAAAGAAATTCAACCAATAATTGAAATTTGTTCCAAAGACAAACTGGACGTACATGGTAGCCACAACAAGACTAAATACCTTAGAAACAGTTGGTATGGAGAAAATATTAAAATTATACTTAAACTGTAGAGTAATGCTTAAACGTAACCTTGACATGGAGCAAGGACTAGTTAATGGAGCACTGGGAACAGTCCTTGGCTTTCAAACTTGCCAACGTGACAACAACATTCAGTTTGTCTATATTCTCTTTGACAAACTTCCAGAAGTAAAAAGGATAGGGCGCTCAACAGCTCGATTCCTTCTCTTCAAAGACATGTATGTACGCAGAGAACTATTTTCTCTAACTCTAGCTTACGTAGTCACCATTCATAAATCACAAGGTCATGTCCTAGATGAAGCATTGATAGATATTGGTAACACAGTCTTTAAAGAAGGCATGAGCTATGTAGCACTATCATGCTTACGTAGACTTGAGGGTCTATTTCTAATCAACTTTGATCCAAGTAAAGTAAACGCTGATATTCCTTGCATTTTAGAATACAATAGACTATGTCCACTATACACCCCCCATTTAACAACATATCCTATTCCACCAAAGGAAAACGTTGTAAAAGAAAACTAATTCTAATAGAAATGCAACAATATCTGACTGCAAATCCTCCAAAGAGAGTAAAAGAAGCTAATACTTCATCAATTACCACAGCCAAGAAGAACCTATTACTAAAAGTAACTCAGGTACTTCTTCAAAGAAGAAACAGACACTCTGAAAAAATGACTTGGACACAGAACTATCTGCTCCATTCACATTTTCAAATATAACTGGTCTAAGTTTCTATGCAAATGTAGCAATGAATATTCTATTTCAATTGCCACCAATTGTTGACAACATTTACTTACACAGTACAGACCAGTTGTGTTTGCAAATGTTAGTACTTCATAGAAACGCAACAAACAATCCTGACAACATGTATAGTGTTCATGGCATAAGACAAGAATTTGACTATTATGGTGGAATGGTGAAATTCACTATAAACTCACAAGAAGATCCACAATAATTTCTAAAGTACTTCCTACAAGTACTGGAAAACAAAAACATACCTATAAATGAAATCTTCCAGATTTCATACATGTGGAAACATACATGCACTCTCTGCAACAATTTGACACAGGAACAAAAACCTAATGAGCGCATTGTGTATGTATCCATACCTAATTGTGAATTGTACAAAATGCAAACCATGGTAGATTATGTACTCCCTGCAATTCAGATAATCGCTCCACCTTACTAATACAAACACATAGTAAACACGTAATACTAATGCTTCTACGTTACAATGCAGATGGTACCAAAAACAACTGCAAGTTGACTGGATTCACACATGGTCAAGTATCACTTGGTAAGAAAACCTTCACAACAATAGGTATAATCTACCACGCAGGAGCCACAACCAATGCAGGTCACTACACTGCATAAATAAAAAAGAAATGTGATTGGTTCGAATGTAATGATAGTACCATTACCCTAAAGCAGAGATTACCAGCAAATATTACAAACACGTATTTAATCTTCTTAAAAACAAAATTTAATAACTAATCTGCACTTAAACATTAACAAAACTTCAATTAAAAAACTATAAACTGTTAGAATACGCCAACAGGTATCTAACTGCTGCAAGATTCTATAACAACCAAACAGATAAATGAATACCACTAAATTATAACAAGAAATAAACAGTTAGAATACACTACAGTCCCATTCCTCCTAAAAATTTTAGTCAGAGTAGCATACCTCCAAATGCAAAAACATTTGGAAGACAGCAAACTTCTAGGAAAACAACAATCCGGCTTTAGACACAGGCACGGGACAGAAACAGCCCTCCTGGATCTTAAAATCCAAATGGACGAAGCTAAAGACAAGGGCAAGCTGGCCATTTTGCTCTAGTTGGATCTGTCTGCAGCTTTCGACCTAGTCGATCACCACATTCTCACTGAACACCTCTCCTCGTCTGCCGCATTCTCCCAAGATGCCACCAATTGGATTTGGTCTTTCCTTTTGGACAGAACAACCAGGGTCTTTGCCCCCACAGGCGGCACTGCTGCAGACCCGGTCCCAATCCAATATGGAGTCCCCCAAGGTTCATGTATATCCCCCACACTTTACAACATCTTCACCAAGCTCCTCTTCAACCGCCTTGATGACTTGGGCGTCACATACACCAACTATTCTGATGATTCCCAGGTCCTCATCGCCCTCACGGTGAATTATGACAAGGATGTTGCTAAACTGAACGAGATCTACCTAGAAATACAAGCATGGGTGGCTACTCACAGCCTCTGCTTAAATGACAACAAGACGGAACTGCTTATTGTCGGTACACTGTCTCATCTCAACAAACTGGATCCTAGGTACTAGTCCTTCACTATCGATGGTAATATCATAAATGTATCTAAGCAAGTCAAAACTATAGCGGTATACCTTGACTCCACGCTCTCACTTAAAAAGCAAATCAACGCCACCATCTCAGCAACAGCCAATACCAATAAACTTGACTCCCACCCTGACACAGCCCTCTCCACCCTCCACTCTGCTATATCTGATACTGTTGATATCCTTTCCCCCATCATGAGAATCCGCCTGAAGCCCAAAGCCAAATGTAACTCCTGGTATGACTCGGATCTCGTCACCCTAAAACGCAAGTGCAGGGTGGCAGAGAGGAAATGGCGTGCTTCATGTTCATCCTCTGACAAACTGGCCAGCCGCCTGCTCCAAAGGCAATACCGTCTCTCCGTTCTCACCAAGAAGAGAGCCCTTATCCAAGCCCGCATCTCTACGGCATCTAACAACTCGGCCGAACTCTTTAAAATATGCAAGGAGCTTGCCAACCCTGCTGCAGTCTCTACCTCTCCTGTCCCCTCCCAGGCCCTCTGCACTGCACTGGCCTCTCACTTCATCTCTAAAACTCAGGACATCCTGTCCTCACTCTCCTCCTATCACCTCCCTCCCTCTCTTCCCGGCTCTTCCTCCGGCCCTTCTGCAGCCACCCCTCCTCCCTCCTTCTCTGCCTTTCCCCTTTTTTCTGCTGACGAGGTTTCCAGACAAGTCCGATCTATGAAAGTCTTGTCTAAACAGGTTCACCCCTGTTCCTCCAAAACTATCAAGGACCACATTGACTCCCTGGCTCCTGCCCTGGCTGACTTTTGCAACCACTCCTTCGCCTCTGCAGTCTTCCCATCCCCCCTTAAGCACTCCCTTGTGCACCCTCTTCTTAAGAAACCCTCTTCTGACCCCTCCTGCCCGGCTAACTATTGCCCAATCTCTATCACTCCCTTCCTGGGCAAGCTCCTGGAGAAACTGGTCATCTCCCATCTTAACCTCCATGCTGAATCTGTTGGTAGTCTTCATGACCATCAATCTGGCTTCAGAGCTGCCAGAAGCACGGAAACTGCTCTCCTGAACATCCGTGAGGACCTGCTCTTGAACCTCGACTCCAACACTCTGTGTGTTCTCATTCTGCTCGATCTCTCTTCTGCCTTTGACACTGTCAACCATGCCATCCTGCTCAACCGTCTCCGTGTCAACATGGGGTATCACTGGTCAGGCTCTGGCGTGGCTGACCTCTTTCCTTTCCAATCGACCCTCCCAGGTCCAACTGGGGTCCTTCCTCTCTGACATCTTTTTCTCCACCTGTGGTGTCCCCCAGGGATCTCATCTCTCTCCCTGGCTGTTCAACCAGTATCTGGCACTCCTTGCCCACCGCATTGCTGCTCTCTGCCCCAACTTTCAGTGCTATGCGGACGATACCCAGCTCATTTTCAGGCTACCCTCGGCCTCCTCCTCTCCTTCCCTCTTCTCTGACTGTCTGTCTGCTATCCAGAAATGGTGTGCCGCCAATGACCTCTCCCTTAATGCCAGTAAGACTGAGATTCTACTCATCGGCTCACCCACTCCCTCCTTCCCTGCAGCTCTCTGGCCAGCCTCTCTTGGCCATCTTCCTGCTCCTACCTGCAAGGCAAAAAACATTGCGGTCATCTTCGACTCCACACTCTCCTTCTCTCCTCATATATCGGACGTCTCTAAGAAGTCACACTACCAGCTGCACCTCCTCAGAGGTATTCTTCCCTTCCACTCCGTCCCCCAGAAGCTCACTGTCTCCCGAGCCCTGGTTCTCTCGAAGCTGGACTACTGTAACAGCCTCTATCTTAATCTGCCTGCCTCCACTCTCCACCCTCTGCAACTCATCCATAACAGAACTGCAAGACTTGTCCTTGGCCTCAAGCCCAGGGACCGTATCTCTCCAGGACTGAAATCTCTACACTGGCTCCCAGTGGCTGCGAGGATTAAGTTCAAAACCATCTGCATTGTACACAAGGCCTTCTGGGACCTGGGGCCTAAATACCTTCAACTTTCTCTTCCTAAATATCTTCCTTCCTGAGCCCTTCGCTCATCCATCTCCAACTCCCTCAGGGTCAGCCGCTTCTCGAAGCAACGAGCTGGGGGTAGATCTCTCTCCACGGCAGGGGCCTCCCTCTGGAACAGCCTTCCTGCCTCCCTGAAACTTGAGGAGAACCATCTCCGGTTCCGCAAGCACCTCAAAACCTTCCTCTTTGCTTCTGCATTCTCTCTCCCTCTCCCCTGCTAAATTCTTCACTGAAACTGCACTGAATCTGCAACTGGGCCACTCTCACCGACCTCGGTCCTGGGCCCATCCACTCTCCACTTGCACTGCCTCTCTGGCAACCCCTGCACTGCGGGACTGTCTCTGTATCCCTACAGCCCCCCCTTCCCAGCACGTGCCTGCACTTACTTTGCACTTGCAACCAGCTGGCCCTATTTATTTATTTTATTCTACTTACCTTGTACTGCACTTCCCCCCTCCCCTTCCCCTTGCACTTTTTCCCTTCCCCCTACCCCTGCACTTGCGCGATCTAAATGACACCTGGC
Source organism: Ambystoma mexicanum (assembly GCF_040938575.1). Lineage (NCBI taxonomy): Eukaryota > Metazoa > Chordata > Amphibia > Caudata > Ambystomatidae > Ambystoma > Ambystoma mexicanum. The sequence goes on along the minus strand of NC_090937.1, from coordinate 1,063,666,907 downwards.
CTAGTAGGATCGTTGTCTGTCTTCCCCTTGTTCCGCCCTCCCTGCCTCGTCGCGCCTTGAAACACTTGTATATAGGCGCGTTACAAATGCCATATCATATCATATCATATCATATCATATCATAAATGCCTGTAGATCTTTTCTCTACACCACCAACAGCTGCTTTACTTTAGCAAGAGCCCTCATATTATCTAAACTAGATTATTGCAACACTCTTTTCCTTGGATCTACTAACCTCAACCTAAACAGATTGCAGATACTGCAAAACAATGCCCTCCGCTGCTCCCTTTATCTTCCTCGAAAGGCCCACAACACCACATTCAGAAAGGAAGCCTACTGGCTCCCCATCCGAGATAGAATGAAATTCCGGGCACTTGTCATCACACACATATGCCTACATTTGACAGCCCCACGGTAACTTTCAGACAAATTCATGAGACATCACTCTACCAGATCAACCAGAACACCCTACCTCCACCAACTCACCGTACCAAAGTTCAACTTGGAAATGGCTGAGGGAGCCAGTTTTCCAGTATTGGCAGCTAAATACTGGAACACACTTCCCATGACTATTAGAGCAGACACCTCATTTTGGTCGTTTAGAGCCAAAGTCAAGAATCTGCTCTTCACCCAACAATAGAATGAATATACGTCATAATCGAGATATCCAAACTGTAACTTGATCACGTTAAGATTGACTGTACCCTACCTGGGTCCTCGTCTGGATTTCCCTGGGTTACTTACGGTAAAAACACAAGTTTTACCAACTTACAATGGATTGTGGAAGCCCCTTTCCTGAGAATGAGCATGGGTCATATTCCCTGTTCTATGGAATTTCTTTCACTCTGGAGGGTCTAAAACTACTTTGTAGATCACTGGGCACTTCACAGAGGAGAATTATTCATTTGCATATCAGTCTTTATCCCACCCACAAAGGGAGTCCAGCACCAACATTCTATCAATTCTCCTCTGAACAAGAGTACCATCAGCAAACCCAGACAAGTGTTTCAGCCTAGTCAGGCCTCATCAGTGAGGTGAAGCTGAATTTCTCTAAGGCAAAGCGAGCAAGGCATCCTTGCCTGGTTTACCCTAGGTTCCTTAACGTAAAACACCAAGTTTTACAAAGTTACAAAGGAGTGTGGTAGCCCTTCTACTGAGAACGAACATGGGTGATATACCCTGTTCTATGGAATTTCTTCCACTCAGGAGGGTCTACAACCACATTGCAGCTCAATGACCCTTTACAGAGGAGAAATATCCATTTGCATATCAGTGTTTGTCCCACCCATGTGGTTTCAGACCCTCCGAAGTGGAAGAAATTCCATAGAACAGGGTTTTTTATGCATGTTCGTTCTCAGTAGAGGGGCTCCCACACTTTATATATTGGATTTGCAATTTTAACCCATGCCAGACGAAACAATGACATATCCATAACACAAGATATTATAAGTCCTGTCCAATATATATTAATTTAATCATGAATAGCAAGGTGTATTTTAGAGTCAAATGCTGCTGTTTTAAAATATCATCATCTTTTTTTCACTCAAACAACTTTGAAATGTACTTAAAAGCACGCTTTGGTGTCTGTGTATCTGCTCGCTCCACATAATGTTGCAGCTAAACAAACGTTTCTCATAAATCTTCTTTAATTATACCCTAAAACATGTTCCTTGCCTGATACTGAATTAGGTCACCAACCCATATTTAATGTAATATGTGATTGCTCTTGCATAGCACTAGTCTTCAGTCATTGGTGGCTTGGCTGCTCCTGACTCTGTAAGAGAACATGAGATGGGATGCATTAGTGGGACAGTGGGAAAGGCAGATGTGAATCCTATGGTGTTGATGGGTGCAGGTCAGAATTATTTGGTTTCCGAGAGTCAATCTGGTTCCTTTACACAAAGGCTATCATGCTATTTTAATAGCTTTCAAATGGTCGGTTCAAGTGACATTTTCCTAGCTCCAGATTAAAATTTTGCTCCCGGGACGTGAATATCATGTAACTTTGGTGAATTAATCACTAGGGTATGCGAAAAACGGATCCCTATTGTATTCGTACACAGCAAAACTTAGGTCATGTCTAAGACTTCATGTCTTAAGCCGGAAGGTTGTCTATGTTAAAATAAAAATACACATGTACCTCTCGAGTCTCTTTGTGCAATTCCAGTAGGTATTTATGGGGTTGAAAAAGTCTAGTAACACAAACACAGGGTGTTGGATTTGTAAGTTACCAGATGCAACTAGAACGTTTAAGTTTGATGCTAACTGGTAATCCACTGTCTTCAAAGCATTCTGCAATGCATGTGCAAGCTACAGAAACACACATGTGCCCAGGGTTTAAGAGAGAACTGCTTTGACAATATTGCAGTACCAAGCGCGGTGTAAAGTCTGCTGTTTGGTGGTGCTCAGTGGACCCAACTGCCGTCTACATCTCAGCGCACAGACTGTCTTCACTTGCAGCCCCTCCGGCATTGCTCTTGCTAAGGAGTAGTTTGGCATTTCAGGAGGGTTCGATGAGAGCTCCTATGTTTTTGAAACAAACGCAATCGGAATTTAGAAGCAGTAGGCAGTAGGCTGACGCACCGGGAATGAACGTGGCTCAAGGGTTTGTAAGAGTTTCCTTTTCATCATGCAGCGATAGACATAACACAGAAAGTGATTTACTGATATTTTATTAAGTATCTATATATATGTAAATAAATATAAAATGGAGCCCTGCTCGTGCAGTCCCGCCGCCTCCCTGCAACCGTCGCTCTGCCTCCGTTCCATTCTCGAGGCACAGCCACTTCCACAGGGCTGCACTGGCACGTGCTTCACGGGACACGAGAGGTGGCTCGTGGAAGCCGACTGCACACATTATCATCTTTACACTAGTTCCCTGCAGCAGGAGTATTGCTAGGTTTGGAAAGGGGCTACGTTAATCCCAGGACTTTCGGGACTCGGGGCTAGCTAGCCATTTGATTGTTTCCCCAGAGCTTCTATCAGCAACTACAACCAAAAGACCCAGGGGTATAGCTCTCCCAGCCCCCCTCTAGCAATGCCTCCACACGCTGTTATCCGGTTACTTTGCCATTCTGCGCCACTAAAGCATTATGGGGCTTTACAAGGTGCAACAGTGGGCGGTTTTCAGCAGACGCTGCAGCTATTTCCAAAAGGAAACCTGCAGACGTTACAGGCGGTGTACTGGGGCGGGGAGTCGGACTATGAATTGTCTGCAAGTTGTTGTGGCATACCTGGAACCCCTCTCCCTCCCACTGTGTTGATACATTGTGCTGACATTGCAGGCCGGCTAATCGGGCAGCACCTATGTTCTGTTCTTCACAACCCGTGCATCCGTCCATTTTGGACCCATCACATAGCATAGCAATAACTCATTCCCCTTCTCCCCCCAGAAATGCGTAGAATGAGTCTTGCTCTGTTTTTGGCATAAAAGGCTGCAGATTTATTTTCCACAATATCATAAAAACCACACTGCACACATTAGTGGAAATCACTCAGAAGATCAGATGCGGCGACTGCTCCATGTCCAAATAACCTGCTTCCCCCTTCTTTCGTAAAGAGTCCAGCATAGGCTCAATTCTCCCAACCCTTTGCGTCCGAGCCTCTCCTGCCCCTGCAGGTGTTCTTGGGTGGGGAGAGTGCCGTTTCTTGGGAGAAGCTGAGCCCTTGTTGTTCCCCCCAGACGCCCCTGCCGTTTAGGCTCCCAAGCGGCGCTGGTCTGAGAAGAGCGAAGACCCTTCCAGCTTTCTCCTGGCTCATCCGGAGTCTGTCTCTCGTGTTTGGTTGCCCAAACACCGCCACGCCACAGGTGGGTTACCGCCCGCCGTGGCTCCCCCCCGTTCCCTTCCTTACATTTCTAGGATTTTTGTGCAGGTGCTCCCGTAAAATCACTCCATCCCCATTGGTGACAAATGTACCCCATCTTTTAGAACATACTCCGGGGATTTCAAATTAATCAGGCCGTGCCTGATCTGGCCAAAGCCCCTGCCCCTGCAGAATTTTGCCATTGCACAATTTAGCTTTCATCTGGATCTCTCCACGGCTGCGTGATTATCCACGCCCCTCTATTCTGGCATCGGTATTATCTCTGACCACATGATTTCCCTTTCTCCCAGTTGACCTGCCAGCTCCTGTAATGAGCACATCATTTCCTGCATTAGAGCCCCCCTTTCCCGTGCTTGTCAGGTTGTTACCTCCCAAGTGTAAGACCAATACTTCCGGCTTTTGCTGTTTCCCCGGCAATCTGTGCATCCGCCCCTGCAGCTGTGCCCCTTTCATCCCTTGCCCCCCGTGCGACCCAATTTGAAATTCGCCGGCCGTCAACTCTTCCTGTTCCGCCGCCCCGCTTGCCCCAGCCCTAGACACAAATGGGTGACCTACTACCCAGACCAAACTCCTTTTCCTCGGGGCTGATGCAGGTGGGGGGGGAAGGTGGCATGTCAACTTTATATTTTTTCAGGCCTGATATACCTCTTAAAACACCCAGACCTCCATCTACCAATCTGCTTGATTGATTCTGCCCCTGCCACCTTTCCATCTTGCTCCGCCTTAACCAGGGCGTGCCTGCTGTGGAAACACTCCTGCCCCTGTAACCTTTCATTCTTGCTTTGGCATGATCCTGCTTTGGAAACACCTTACTAAGTTACTTGTCGAGTCTTATTATGCTAAATCTCTCCCCCCACACTCCCGTTGCTCTGCCTACCCCTGCGGGAGTTACCTTGCTGGGGGAGCACCGTTACCTGATGGGTGCGGTTGCGCTTTCTTCCTTTGTACCGTTACAACCAACTCCGCCCTCATTTTTCCCCATGCATCCCCCTTTCCATAGTACATTAGGCAAACTGAACATTCCATTCCCCTTGACTCGTACCTGCACTTTCTATAATCCTCGTCCTTTGCTAAATTTCACCAGGCTGCAGGAGTGCCGATCATAGCCGGGGATGCTGGGTCCTCATCTTTTAAAATAGCCTTCCATCACCTTTCCCTTCCTTCCGTAGGCCAACGCTCCTCCCACATTCGGCATTGCAGTAGCTTCAAAGTAACCCACACTGCTACCTACCCAAAGCACCATGTCCCCTGCCACCAGATTTTTGACCCCAGAAGGAGAAAGGCTGAGTCGGCTTTGTCGCCCTGTTGAGTTAACGTCCTACGCCCAATGCAAACAATGTACCCCACTCCCTTGTTAAAGCATTATACCCTGGAGATTGATGCATCACTCCAGAGTGGGGAAATGCCATACAAAGCCTGCGGTATCAGGACTTATCCATGTTTTATTTGGCCTCACTCGCCCAACCTTCTGCCACTATTCATAGTGCTAACCTCAAACGTCTATCAGAACGTTCCCTTCCCAATTCACAGTGCCGCTGGGTAACGCATGACCAATGGCCCCCAGTCGTATCTTAACACTTTCAATACCCCTGGGTCATTGCTTGCATGCCTGTATTAAACTAATCCCCCCTGAGATGCGAGTCGTAGCCCCCAACTGCGCACTCCGAATCATCATTTTAATTTGACTACCAATGGCGCCATTTGATTACCTCGGCTATCTGCGTCCCAATCTCAGCCAATCGAAAACCTGCCCTTGGCATTCCCCATGCGTTGGTGCAGACTACATTCGAGGCTACTGTACACCCGTCAGAGCCCCGTGGACCTTAATTACCGACATCCTACTTCTCTGACCAAGCCCTAACCTCCTTCATTGGGCACTCAACTCACGCCTGCTGGATGGAGGGCGGGGACGTAACCTTGGGCTACCACCTGCTGATGAAAGGAACCTTTGTATTCATCTTAGAATTACTGCAGCTCTGATTTGGTATGCCCGACTTGTTCTAGTGCTTGTACTCTGATCTTACCAACCTGTACCATAACTCATTCGCCCGGGAAAGTTCAATGACTCTGACCGCATCCGAATGCCGCACACAGGCCTCTATTCACTTCTCCCTCTCCCCTGTTTTACAGTCTTCTTTCACGCTACCACTCTGACGAACCTTCCTATGACCAAAACTTCGTCTTCCCTCAGGGCTCTCGGGCAAGGCATGATTCCTCGACATCCGCTCCCTACGTGACCCCCTGGCACTTCCCGTACATGATGCACCAGTCCCGTGGGTGCCGGTGCCTGCTAAGCGCCTCCTTGCATGCGCCTGCGCGCCTCATTCCCATCTGTTGGCGGCCACCCATGGCCATCTCCCACATGAACCAGCATTCACACCTCTTCTCAACCGCCCATAGCCTCTGGCTCCTCCTGGCAGGCCATCGTTCAAGAGTGCAGGCTCCCATATTTGGCCCCTAAATTGGTGCGCAACCGCCTTGTTCGAGTGTAACTTCCTAGCTGCTAAAGCATGAAGCAGTCGTCAACAAGCATTTATACCCTTACTACACCATCTGGTTGCCTCTGCGTATCTCGCTGTTCCACAGTGCTCAAAGCCAGTGCTATCCCGCACCCATTTCTGCACCACTTATATCGGCCGCCGTTCAACTCCACTAGTCGACCCCGCTTTGGGAGTGCACCTCACCCTCACTCCTAGCTAATGCAAATACCCTTCTTTTCCACCATCTCTCCACCATGCAACACCCCCTTATAGCCGGGCCGTAAAAGCTCCTGAAATGGCCAATTAACCATCCCACTGGCGCTGACACGAAAAACTCCCTGCACCGTGCAACCAACTCAGGATTACTGCAACAGTAATTCTCTTTCACCATATCACTATCACAAAACCACCCCATGCGGTTGGGCGGCAATTTGGCCGCTACTGAACAGTACCTTTTATGATCTGCGTGGCTCAGTCATGAAACAACCCCCGTAGCTTTGCCACACAATCAGAATTAATGATAAACAAGATAACTGCCGACCAGTCCTCTTCCCCCGTAGCTGAAAAGAACCATTTCCATTCACCTAGTTCAAAAATCAAAGCCACGCCCATTCTCTGCAATACCCGCTCACAAACCCCTGTAGAACGACACCTTTTACAATCTGCATGGCTCCATCATGAGACAACCCCTCGTAGCCGAGGCACACAAACAATATTAATGGCGAGCCTCCTCTTGCCCCCTTGCTGAAGAGAACAAATACTATTCAACATATTTTAAAAACAACGCCATGCCCCTTCTCTGGAATACCTACATATAAACAAATGTGTACATGTGTTTCGGCTGTATTTAGCAAACTATCCGTCCGTAAGCCCCCTGTGTCCTATTGGGCATGTTCCCCAGTGTCACCACACAAGTTATTTTTACTTGCACAAACTGCATATATCTGTGTACACCAAAAGCACAACGGATGTGGAATGCCACAATGGAACTTATGGATGTGACCCCCCATTTCAAAGTGCATCTAACCTCCTAAACCACTGAATCAACTATATTATGCAGCGCTCGCAATTTCAATCTCTACGCGAGATGAACCGTAGTCTGCTCACATCGCCTAGCATTAAGCTCGCCTCTACCATGGCACCTCTGAGTTCTTAGCTGCAGCTTTACGTTCTGCGTGCCAAACGTGTTTGCTCATAAACCTCATGCGATGACCACAATCGCTATAACCAGTGTGCGGCCCCCTTCCTCCTTGCGCAGCCAACCAGTTAAACAACGCTCTGTGACTAATCAATTGCATCAAATATGACCGGCGACCTGTTTCACAGAGGCCCTGCATGACCTTATCCTAATTCGCCGTCCGTTCATTAAATAACCCTGCCGCCGGGTCCCAACCCCCATGGGTGTCTCTCAGTCCGTAACCCTGTACACAGTAAATTGCCTCGAGTTATGTGCCGAGGCCCTGTACACATACTCCTAATATTCCTGCGTCTGCGGCTCGACACCCAGAAAACAACCTTAAGCATCAACCTGCACCATGTATGCCCGCCCTAAACCAGTAAGCTAACAGATCCTAAAAAGTGCACCCTGAAACCTTGTGTATAGGCGTATAACTGCCATCTTTGTTTCTAAACGTGCGGCGCGAACATTAAGGAACGGGCTACTCACTTGGCGACCTTAAGCATGAACCTGTACAATGGATGCACCAGCCTAACGAGTTAGCAAAATCATCCTAAAAAAGTGCGCCATGAAACATGTGTGTATAGGCGTGTTATAAATGCCATATCGGTTTCTTAACGTGCGGCGCAAAAATTAAGTAACCGCCTAACCCCTTATGGGCCTTAAGCATAAACCTGCACAAAGGATGCACCGCCCTAAGCCAGTAGGCTAAATCACCATAAAAAGTGCACCATGAAACACTTGTTTCTAGGCGCGTTATGTTGGCTTGCCCATTGCATACGCCTTGCACCTCGTGCCTGGAAAACACCCCCAAGCAAATGCATTATTTGTGCCTGCATCGGGCCATGATGTATAAACGCATGCTAGCAACTGTACTTGGCCGACTATCTTCCTTTCGCCCCTTTATCTCCCTTGTGACCCACATCACCCTTGTGGCCGCCTCCCCAAGGGGCAACCCAACCCTAAATCACTGCTACTAAATGCATCCAGACCGATGCACGCAAACCAAGCTGGCCATAATCGCATTCATTCCGACTCACCCAGCATGCTGACCGCTACGTTCTTAATGCAATCCTTTTGAAAATAATTACCCACGACTGCGTGGCGTGCATCTTAACCCCCACAGTAACCCTCACTGCATTGCTTCCCCGGACGCTCGCTAAATGCCTCTGTATACCGTCTAAACTTAAAGCCAACGTTTCTACATTAAAAACACTTTGTGTAACCAAACGCCTTGCACCTCGTCTCCGTGCCACTTCCTAATCCTCATGGAACTATATATGAAGGAAGGAAGCCACAGATTCAAGCCTGCTTTCAATGTCCTTATTTAAAGGAACACCTTTCCTCGCTTCCGACATCACTCCCACCCCAGTTCCGTGGGGAGTATAGCAGTAACTGGCTGATGATGCCGTCCTGCCTGTCCGCCTCCTTACTTTCCCACGTCCGCCCCTGTGGAATTAAGCTGCACGAACCGCAACCCCTCTGTGCCCAGCCATTTACCTCTTTCTTTGTTCGAGCTACGCCATCTACGTCTCCTTCTCCCGTGAACTGGGCAACACCTTCTCTGGAACCTCTGGAACTTCCAATACCGGACCTCTTCCTTCACTGGGATAACACAAACCTCCTTGCCTGGTCACAGCCCCACGAACAAACGAAGTCAAAACGAAGTCCTCTTCCTGGATGGTGGGCGGGCGTCCCACTGCAAGGCTGGATGCTGCCTTCAGTGGGAGTCCCGCCAGTTATAAAGGGGTAGCCCCTCCTCTTTCCATTGTTGCCCTTCGCGGGCTTTCCTGAGATTTTGCCGCACTTCCTTGCGGGCGCCTCCCCCTCGTCTCTAGGAGAGGGAGGATAGGAGGAGGAGGACACCGCCCGGGTTATCGGGGTGCCTCCTCCATTTTGCGGTCTTGTCATCGTCACCTTCATGTTTGACTGTTTTAACGCTGTTTGTGCATAATTAGAGCCTGGAGTTCCTGATGCTTTAGTCTCAGGTCTTCATGTTTGACTGCTTTAATGCTGTTCAAGCATAATTAGAGCCTGGAGTACCTGATGCCTTAGTCTGAGGTCTTCATGTTTGACTGTTTTAACGTTTATCGGGCATAATTAGAGACTGGAGTCCCTGATGCCTTAGTCTGAGGTGTACCGTCTTTCGCTATGCAATGCTGGAGAACTGAGTAGGAAACAATAAATTGATTTCACAGACTGGCTGCGTAGTTAACTACCTCTCTTAGGAGTGGCACCGGCGTGTGCTCTTTCAGCGCTGTTTGGGGACAATGAGAGCATTCTAGAGTGATTGGGTTACATCTTGCTCACTTTGTAAAGTAATTTAAAGGCATGCAAGGTCCTTAGGTTGCTCGATTTAATGTATTTTTTTCAGCAATTAAATGCATGATTATATTTACTGCCTATGCAGCACGGAATTAAGTCTAGCACATTGATCAAATATCTTTTAGATTTATCTTACTTCACGTCAATATTTATTTATTTATTTTTTTATTTTATTTGTTTTGGTTTATAACAAACCTTTACAAAAAGATACAAGAAAAAAAAAATCAACAGCGAATATACATGATTAAACGAAATGAAAAGCACAAAACAATATGATAGCAAACAAAAGACCATAATCTCAAGTGAATTTAAAACACAATTGAATCAGTTTCAGAATAAGATAAGTTTACAAAATAAAAATCAGATAGTCAAACAGATTCATTGTTTTGCATAAAATACTTATTAATAGTGGGCATAATAGGTAAAGAATCAATAAGATAGCTGAATAGACAAAAGTGTAATAACAAAGATCTTGGTACAGTTCAAACAAGAAGAAAAAAAGAAATGACAGTAACTTTTAGAACCTAACATAAAACATCTTTCATTTACTTAGAAACAGCCCTAGAACAATTTCAAACTTTGAAATAGAGGAGCGCTCTTTCGCCACACTAACATAAGTCGCAAACATTTCTTAGAAATGAAGTGACACGAATGTTCATTATTGTTGAATTCTCGTGTAACATTCTGTGCCATATAAATTCTCTGTTTACCTCATAGGTGGAAAGAACAAATTGGGCAAAATAACTTATCCTATAAGGTAAAAGCCCAGGACACACCAACAGAATATGTTGTAGAGTTTCTACGACTCCTTCCTTTTTACAGAAACGACACCATTTCCAATCCCCTGTAGTGCAGTTTCTGATGCATTTAATTTGATTGGTTTGAATTACATTAAAATGAAAATGCATGTAATCGTTCCGCATTTGTTTGCTAGGGTATTTCTTAAGATAGCTTTCCATAGCCGGAACCCATTTCCAAACGGAGCTTGCGTGTTTGTATAATTTTGTTTCAGAAATGTTTCTTTTGGTTTCTTGCCAGTCAAAGCCAAGGAGACTGGTTTTGACTTTCTTGGGTTTATTGCAAAGTGAAACTACGGACATACCAATCCTAACTAGACTTTGCAATGTCTCTTCATGTAGCAAGTTGAAAAAAGGGTTCACAAGGTCCCAGGCCACACTTACATACAAAGAGTACTGTGCCGCCTTGTTGCATTGATGCCACAGGTACATATGTTTCCATGCAACAATGGTGCAAAGGAAAGTAAGTCCAAATTCATATTTAATTAGTTCAAATGGCAAACATTTAGGCAGAAAAAAGAGTACGGACCTCCAAATATTACCTTCTATATAAGTCAAGTATGTGTGTAGATCGTCAGAAAACACTTCCAGGCTATAGGTAAAACGGGGCATGGCTTTACTGATATAGAACTCCCTCATTGGAGTCGCTGAAAACTTCCCAAATGTTGTATCAATCGCACGCATTTGTGTAATCACAATCTCAGCTTTTAGTTTCAGTTGATTTTTAATTAGAGTATTAGACCCTGTCCCAGAGAAGTGGAAGCCCAAATACTTGAAAGCAGATTGGGCCTTGATGGTTTTATTGCCACAAAGCCAGGGGAAAGTGTTTTCCTTCTTATTAGGTCTACCAAAGCGTACAATGACCGTCTCGGAAGGATTTATTTTTAATCGTAGGTCACAAATGAACTTCTCAAAGGCCTTGAGCAATCGCTGAAGGCCGACCTTAGTGTTGTCCATAAGGATGAAGTCATCTGCATACGCCATCCAAGATAAACAGATGCCATTCAGTTTGCGACTGATCAAACCCTTATTATTCAAAGCCTTATTGGCACCACTCACATAAAGATTAAAAATTGTAGGGGCTAACATGCAACCTTGTCTAAGGCCATTGGGAATGACAAGTTCTTTGGAGAGAACACCTTCTGAATTTAGTTGCACTCTTATCCTTGTATCTGAATAAAGAGCCATGATAATTTGAAGCAAATGAATAGGGATATCAAGATCTTTAAGTAATAGCCATAGTATTTTCCTGTCAACAAGATCAAAGGCAGAGCTAAGATCCATTGATGACACAAAAGTGGATGGGTTGCCCACCTTTATAGATCTGGAAGTTAGAGATTTTAGTATTAGGCCTCCACAGTCGGTACCAACAGTTTTTTTTTAAGCCTATCTGTTTTATGTCAAGAATGTGCTTGTCAGTAATCCATTTTTCCAAATCACGTAAGACCAGGGAGACAAAGATTTTGGATTCTGGATCTGCAATTGCAATAGGTCTATAACTTGTCGGATCTAACCGAGACCCCTTTTTAAATACAGGAATTACAATAGACACCCTCCAAGATAAAGGAATGTATTTACATAAAAGAACATTTTCAAACAGCAAGAACAAAATGTGGGCCCAATTGGATGGATCAAGCTTAAGCAATTTGTTAGAAAGGTTGTTGGGACTAGGTGCACCCGAATTCTTGGATTTAACAATAAGGTTCACAATGTCCTCTTTAGAGTATTCTAGATCCCAATTCAAACTCCATTCTATCTCCAAAGGAGCATCACTCGTGTTAAGAATGAACCGATTAGCAAAATGACTTACCCATATATCTTCATCAAAAGTATTCATATTGGACAGCTTTTGAGGTCTCTCCACTTCACTGATTAAAGACGAAAAGTTGGAGCAGTTGGAACCTTTCAAAGCACGTAGCATAGCTTCACCATCCATTTGTGAGCGTTGACCTTTGTGGTGGATCAGCCAGTTTTTGTAGCTTTGTTTGATTTTCTTTTTTTTTAACGTGATATCTAGTTGGGAAAGACTTGATTTATAAAGATGTCTTATTTCTTTCCTTTTGGCACATCTAGGTTCATGGACAGTGCTATCAGTACTATGATTATAACGTTGTTTTAATTCCAGTTTTTTGCCTATTTGTTTTTCTATTTTGTTAGTAGTGGAATGGATGTATGCAGTAAATTTCATAGCAGAATAAGAATATGCCCGTTGACAAGGAGTCATGGTATCATTGTACACTGGAGGTCAGATCATATTTGTACATATAAACCTTTGTACATTGACATTTGTTTTGAACACGTCAATATAACTGTGGTTTTAATACATTTATTGAACATTTTTACATTGTGCTCTTTTACCAATTAATAATATTATTTTTCGCTGTTTGTATTTTTCAAGGTAATGTCTAAAAGAAAAGCTAATAGCTCTATTTAACTGGGGCAGGGAAAAAGAAATTGTAAAAGATGTTTAAAATCATTGATGATGTAAATATCCTCATTACTGAAATTAAGGATTTGTTACATGGTTTAGATGAGGACGACACTACGAGATTGGTTGGTTAGCAGGGGGTAACCGGGATAGAGCTTGACCCTATAGTAGTAAACAACATAGCTATAGTTCCACCTATCCTGAACTGCATTCCAAAGTCTGGCAATCACCTGAAAGACTTTGAGATTGAGAAATAACTAGGGCAGTAGGTGGGAAAAACCACCAACTACTTACCTCTGCTGCAGGTGTAAAGGATGTAGCTGCAACTAACATTGTCGAATTACATACTCCCCCTTGTATTGATGGTTCATGATTGGTGCGCCTCCAACGATCATTGCCTTAATGCCAGTAAGACGGAGATCCTTCTCATTTGGACCCCTTCTCCCGCTTTTCTTCTCACTCTGGGCACACTCTTTGGGCCCTCTATCCTCGCCTTCTTGTGAGGCAAAAAGCCTTGGTGTCATCTCCAATTCCATTCTCTCCTCCTCTCCTCACATCACTAACTTTCCCATGAAGGCCCACGACCAGCTGCACCTCCTCAGACATATTTTTCATTTTCTTACTTTCCCCCAGAAGCTCACCTTCTCCAGAGCCCTGGTTCTCACTGGGTTGGACTACTGCACCAGCCTCTTTCTTAATCTGCCTTCCGTTACTGTCGGCACTTTGCAACTAATCCAGAACAAGACTGTCAGATTTATCCTTGGTCTCAAGGCTAGGGACCTTATCTCTCCAGCCCTGAAATCACTCCACTGGCTCCCAGTGTCTGCCAGGATATTTCTACATCCAACTCTCTCTTCCAAAATACCTTCCATCTCGAGCTACCTCCAATTCTCTGAGGTTCAGGAGCTTCTCCAGGCAGAGAGTGAGGAGTAGATCTCTCTCCTCTGCAGGTTCATCCCTCTGGAACGGCCTCCCTACCTCTCTAAAAATTGAGTCAGACCACCTGAAGTTCCGGAAGCTCCTCAAGACCTTTCTTTTCTCCTCTGCTTTCTCCATCTCTCTCTCTCCCCTGCTAACTTATCTTTCTGCTGCACCGATTGATTGCTTGGCTATCCCCAGTGTATCACTGGTTACCAGGCTCCTCCATGATCGGTCTCCCCTGCACTGCCTCTGGGCCTACCGTGAATTTAGGGGCTGTAACTGTAATTTCTTCATCCCCCTATATCCCTGCACTTACCCAGAGCCATGCTGCCCTGGCTGCCCTGGCTGCTCTCACTCAGAGCATTGGTGCCCTGATTGCACTTCCCCTTTCCCTCTCACTGGCACTTCCCCTCTCCATTCCCCCTGCACTTGTTGCACTATCTCACTTGCACAATCTGAATGACACAAGGGGCCTCATTACGACCCAGGCGGTAAGGGGTTTACGGCGGCGTAAACAGCGCCGACCCTTACCGCCTGATTCCGAGGTCCCTTAGCGCCATGGAGGATTTAACACCTGCTTTTAGCAGGTGTTAAAATCCATGGCGCTAAGGGACCTTGTTGTTAATTACGCCACCGTAATTTACGGTGGCGTAATTAACGCCTTCCCCACTCACATTATGCCCTATGGGGCAAAAATGGGAATGGGGAAGAGTAAATGGGTTAATGGGGACTTACCGCCCCGCCAACCTCGGAATGGGGCGGTAAGGTACGACCCAGGCGGTAACTTACCGCCTGGGTCGTAATGAGGCCCAAGGCCTAGTAAGATCATTTATCTTGTCCTCCCCAGTCTCCCCCCTTGTCTTTTCACACCTAGAAACACTTGTTTACAGGTGCATTATGAATGACTTTTCATTACATATCATATCATAGTCCAGCTGACTGTGTATTGATCCTTATTATGGTACATGTGGGTGATGGTGCTGCTGACCTGATATCATAGGAGCAGGATACCCTGACTGGCGAGGAGATGAGGGAGGTACCTATGTTAATTAATGCTAGAATACCACACTTCAATAAACTTTGCCCCTTAGCTGAACCCTGTGAATCTATAGGGACTGAACCCACTGAAAACATTTCCCAAGCCAATGAGGGGGCGGGTCAAAGTGAATCCCAAAAATCAAAATAGATACAAATGGTAATAAGCATGTTTTAATAGCCACAAGACCACCAAGCAAATGGTTTAGCACTGCCAAGAAGGGCAGAAAGGGGCACAAGGGAGCTAAGAGGGATTTATACAATGGGCAATTTTGAATGGAAATTCTGAACAAAATGACAAACTGCTCCAACCTTTATGTGTAGAAATTAGAGCTCAATAAGGAGGACAATTAGTGATTCATAAATCATGCAGCTGTAAATCGGTACCACTCGAGAACATTGGTCTGACCAACCCTAAGACTGATAAAACACATAATGGTATTCTGCCTCATGGTATGAAAACTCACACCAAAGGATCATCCGATCCAAAGAGCAGAGCAAAGGTCTGACTGGATTAGACCCTTGGTATCTGTTATAAATGAGCAAACTTCAAGCCATCGTCCCCCCCAGCTCCCTTCTCAAATTTGCTGGGACAGTACTTTGGATCCTCTGCATCTAGAAGTACAAGGGAACAAACCCAGGGAGGATACTTGAGTAATGTTGAACAATGTGCCCCAGTTAGCATCAAGTGTGAATGAAACCCAGGAATATTTAATGAATAAATACACACACTGGATACGCTCAGTTAAATGATGCGTGTCAATCATTAGAGATGACATAGTACTATGCATAAGAAAGAAAATGCAAGGGAGCCCTGATGATAGTATACAAATTGAATTCATCAACAAACAGCTGACTGAGGGTCTATTGGTGATTGATTACCACACCTTTTCACCAGCTGGCTATAGGATTACTGCCAGAGTGTTAAACGGGAAATCATATTGTGCCTCCTTTCTAATATATATTGGCCTAAGCCTAGTCCCTCTGTGAAGAAAACCGCATTGCAAAGTACCGATTTTAGATCGACTTCGCCACCATTTTGGGTTCATCCGCCATTTTGATTTCTGTTCATATGTAGTTATGTGTTCTAAAATGGTGGACAGTATTTTCAACTTGTAACCGAGCCTTCCCAACCTTTGTGCCCAAGTTAATGGTTAGACTGTCCTCGGGCTGGGGCTGAATGTTTAGATTAGGTAATGAGACCTTGTCCCGTACATGACTTGTGGTCTCAGGATTGTCTGCACCAACAAGCCTCATCCACGAACATACATCGAAGACAATGTAATGCAAATGTCGAGCGTGGACACTGGCTGTAACACATTGTGAAGGGATATGTGCTAAGGCTTACTGCTAAATCTGGGAATACACTTTGCCATTGTAACTTGTTTGTAATGCAAACCAAAGTAATCCATGTGCATATTGTTGTATGAGCCATAAGTGAACTCGGCATGAACTCTAGACCACAGATTATTAACCTGCAGAGGGGCTGGACAATATTGCAAGATATGTATACATAATGCGGCTGTCTAGATGTCCAGTACCTCTCATTCCTCAGACTGAAGGGCTGGTACTCATTGTGATGTACTGAGGGCCAGATAGCTATCTGAATTTGTTTCTTTGTAACTGCCCAGTAGAATAAAGATCTTTGAATCTTTACAAGCCCGTGTGTGTTGTATTTCCTTTTGTGGTACTCAGCCTCGATATTTCCTTTTGCTTTTACAGATGGCGCCTGAATAGGGACCCTTAAGATTGATGCCATCTCGTTGAAAGTTGCCGCGGCTATCGGACTGGGATCAGACAGTAAAAAAGGGGGCCCCTTTCTTAGATGAGACGCGATACCTCAACAGTACTGCACAATCTGATCCCTGGACGGTGAGCCCACGGTCCGACGCAGCATCTTGACGAGGGTCCATATATCGAGGCGGGCAGTTTTGCTGAAATCACCAACCACATGGGTCCTTTGTTGTCCTTAGAAATCCGATCGGATATCCTTTGTCCTTTGATCAGGTGAGTCGTGACCCGATTCTTAAGTATCCTGATAATTTGTTTTGACGAATTGTTCTTGCAAGTACAATTATTGACCAGGTAACACCAGGAATCTGATATGCATGAGAAATTGTCTGCCTGTTTCAGGGCGTTATTCCGCAGTGACAGACAATCTTTGGAATTTGGCCAACTAGCGCCACAGGAGGGGTCTCTGGCGTGTACTATGTAATGTAAGCACGGCATTGGTAGTATAGTGTTTAATGAGATTTGGCACAGACAAAGTAAACATGCTTCCGAACTTCAGTGTCCAACCAATGGTAGTTTTGAAATTCGTTGAATAGAATATTCAGAGTCTATATTATTAAAGAAAAAGGCTAGACCTGCAGCATTTGATGTATTACAGAAATGGAAGAAAGAAGATATGCAGCAACTTAAAAGTAGAGAAAAACATGCGCGCCGTCATATGTCTAACACCGAAAAAGCATTGTTGTATGATCAAAATAAACAGTCTGAGTCAGTTAGAAATATGGATAGGGCTTTTCAACTTGGTATTCAGAAAATGTACCCGTCTAAAGACTTTCATGTGTCCGATGAATTGATTGACAAACTTCTAAATGAACGAAGGCCTGGTGCCACTGCGCCACCTCTGTATGTACCTATTCCTGCTGCTTTACCTCTTCCTGCTGTAGTTCCTCCTCCCGTAGTAATCCATGCTCCTCCTATTGTTCCCCTATTGTTCCTTTTCCTCCAGCTGTTGTTCCTCCTCTTATCATTACTCCTCCACCTGCACCTCTGCCTTTGCCTACTGTTACGGGTTTGGTAGATTTGTCCTCTGCACCAGTGATAGGACCTTTGTTACCGATTGTACAAGATTTGTCTAATCTTCCTTTTCTGAGTGATTCTGTCCCACTTGTAGTTGATAAGGGACAGAGTCAAAGATTGTAACTTGTAATACTGTGTCTAAGGAGAGAAAGCGCGATTTTACTGCATGGGCTAGACAGTGCATTTAGAGGGATGAGCAATCTGATATTTTTGCCACACTCTCTAATTTAGAGAGTTTTCCTGAGAAAAATGTTTTTATCAAAGGGTTGGGAATTCATTTATGTGTAATGTGGAATAGACTGGATGATATAGGTCTCCCACAAGGGTTGAGGGATCTGAATGTTTTAGCATATTCAAGAGATACTGCGGAGAAAGTATATGAGCACTTCGAGAGGGTTTTTGAGTATAGAAGGGAGTTGGAAAGGTTACAGAATGAAGAAACTGATGGTGAGAGTTTGAGCGCTATTTTTGTACAGAAACAGTTCCTTCCTTGTTGTAAGTAGATTAGTGAGGAAACACAAATTTGCACAAAAGATGCGATTAGATGGATTTCAGATATGTCGATATCTCCTGTAGAATTATATTACACGTATAATCAGTATACGCCAGAAATGCAGAGGAAAGTGATACAGGTAATGGTAGAATACCTGCAGGATGAATGTATAAAAAGAAAGATTTGTTGTCCCGCAGAATTATTGAATATCTATAAGAGAGCTTTTTCGTCGGACACTTCTTCAGCTGTCTTAGCGCTTGTTTTAGCCATGTTGTTTTGTAAGCGTTCAGAGTTTCCTATCTCTCAGTTAAAATCGAGGTTCCAGCTGATGCCGCAACAGGCACAGCTGCCTATGACATTCCTGCTCATTATGTATCGCAGTTTGTTCACGTCCCGTTCTCAATACAGAAAGTGAACGCCATCAAACAATCCAACCCAGATATCAGAAAGAATCTGACAGGGTTCTATAAAGAGATAGAATATGTTTTGCAGTCGTTAGTATTTACTCTGAGTGATATAGATTTGTTATTTCCTGTGCTCCTACCCATTGATTTGTGGAAACAGATTAGGACAGTAGATGATTTACCAGGGTTAGTGGGCACATTGGAATAATATAGCTAGACTAGATAGAGAAAGACCAGCTGGCGAGAGACCGCCACAGGTAATACTGACTTTGCCTGATAGAATAGTCACAAAATTAAAGTCTATAATTCCGGAGAGAAGGATTATTTGGGACAAACTTACTGCTTGTGTACAAGGGAACTCTGAGGGTGCTACCAAATTCTTTAATCGGTTTGAACAAGTGTTTTCAGATTTCAGTGGACAAGATTTGAGCACAGAATCTGAAAAAAGACTATTCGTAGATACATTTGTGCGTGGATTGTTGCCTGATATCCAGTCTCAAATTATGACTTCTGAGAGCGTTTGGCAGGCTAAGTCCCAGTCTGAAGTATTGCATATGGCTCAGTACTATGAAAACGGAGTCAATAATGAGAAGGAGATAATTGAAAGAGAAAGGGAGAACTGAAAACTAAAGTTCTACTACAATAAATTGTCAAAGGCCGTAGAGGGGGTACTTCACAATTTAGGGGGCAATATGCTCCACAGGGTGATGCGCTGTTGGGTCCTGTACACGTGAACCAATGTGCTTATTGCAGACAAGAGGGTCATTGGCAAGCATAATGCCCGATCCTCCAGCAGAGGTTGAATAACACATTTGGTAACATGGGTAGATGATCCAGAGGCCGCCCTGGGGCAGGGGGTCCTGGTAGAAGTCAGTTTTCTCAAAATGTGCAACCTTTTTCACAGGATATCAGGCACCGAGTGTGGATAATAGAAACATGTTTGATCATCGTTCTGTTGCATATCTCTCTGAAGACCTTCCTTTTAATGACATTTTGTTTCACTATGATTGCCCGAAGCAGGGTTTGAAACCGATGCCTATTTGCGTTAATCAGAAAGGTCCCTGCGTTGAAATGATGGTGCGAAATAGGAAACATCTCTTCTTGATAGATACAGAAGCACAGAAGTGTTCCATTGACCATTCACGGGTTCCAAACATTCCACTGTCAGGGCAAATCAATGTTTCTGTAGGGTTTTCTGGTACACCAGTATTCTGTCCGGTTTCTTCGCCGGTACTGATTACATTGGGTCAATTCATGGACCACTGTCCATTTCTTTTGACAACGAACTGTGGAGAGAATTTGTTGGGGTTGAATATGTTGAAAGAATTAAATGCGGTAATTCATTGTTCTTCGGATGGCGTGCATTTGACGATTTCATCACAACAACTTTCTGTCTCGCAGTTCCTGACTAGACCTTTGACGCCGGAATTTAGTGATGTTCTGGAGCGTTTATGGGCAATTGATGACAATGATGTCAGAGTTCTACAAATTGAGCCTGTTAAGTTCATTTTAAAACATGGAGTAAAGTTGCAACGTATTCCTCAGTATAAGATTTCGGTTGATGGTGAGCAAGCTTTGAAGTGCATAGTCTCCAATTTTGTACATCATGGGGTAATTGAGGAAATTGCAGGTGGTTTGTGCAATAGTCCAATTTTCCCTGTGTATAAGAAAGGCGATAATGTAATTCCCTTTCATTTTATCATTGATTTACACGCCATCAATAAGATTGTTGCTCCACAATTTCCTATTGTGCCTGATGTGACGACAATACTAACCATGATGTCGGCTTCTGCTACTCACTTTAGTGTTGTAGATCTTAAGAATGCTTTCTTTAGCATTCCTATACACAAGGATAGCAGATACTTGTTCGCGTTCACCTTAGGAGGACGTTCGTTTACATTCACTGTGCACCACAAGGTTACACGAAAAGTCCGAGCATCTATAGTAGGGCTTTGAAAGAGCAACTTGACACACTCGAGTTGCCTACCACTTGTACACTATTTCAATACGTATAGGATCTGCTTTTAGCTGCTGACTCAGAAGGTCCCTTTAAGGAGGGCACTGTGTTGTTGCTTATTCATCTAGAAAAACATGGACACAGAGCTTCACTCAAAAAAGTTTCAATATTGTCGACAGGAGGTCGGCTATTTACGCTATCTCCTGTCAAAGGAGGGAAGAAGGTTGATGCCTGAATGGATTAAAATAATTTCTAGCATGTCTGTCCCAAATACACAGAAGGAAGTCAGAGCCTTGATAGGAATGGCTTCTTACTGTAGGCAGTGGATCCCGAACTTCTCGTTAAAGATTAAACTAATGTTGGCTCTGACAAAGAAGGGCATTTCTTAGCCATTGCTGTGGAACTTGGAACACCAGCACGTGTTTGATCTGCTCAAGACTGCACTGTGTTCAGCACCAGTTTTGGGCACACCAAATTATGAAAAGGCCTTCATGGTGTATGTGCATGAATGTGATGGATGTGCTTTGGCTGTATTAACGCAAGAACATGGAGGGAAGAATAGGCCATGTGGCTACTTTTCTTCCACCCTTGATCCTGTTGCATGCGCTTTGCCAAGATGTTTGAGAGTTGTCACCACTGCTGCTGCGTCTGTAAAACAGAGCGAGGGTATGGTCCTAGGCCATGCTTTAACCCTGATGGTACCTCACGCTGTAGTTGTTCTATTAATTAAACAGAACACAAACGCAAAACCTTACCTCCGCACGATTAACGAGATACAAATTGATCTTGTTTGCACCACACATACAAATTCAGAGGTGTTGTGTATTGAATCCCGCTGAACTTTTACCTTTCTCGCAGGATACTGCTTGCTGCGATGAAGCGTCATATGACTGCCTCTACACCAAAGATCAAGAGACTAAAGGCAGAATCGATTTGAAAGATACTCTTTTGAATAACCCACAAGGGGAGCTGTTTTGTGATGGCTCTTGTTTCAAACTTCCGGATGGTACATCCACAACTGCTTATGCAATCACCACATTGAGCACGATTGTGGAAACCTAGAGAATCATTCATAACTCTGCGCAGGCCGCAGAGATTATAGCATTGACTTGAGCTTGTGAACTTTCCGAAGGGCTTAGAGTAAATATATATACTGATAGCCAGTATGCTTTTGGGGTGGTTCAAAACTTCGGTAGACTTTGGCCAGAACGAGGTTTCTTGACCTTACATGGAACAAAGATCCAATATGGCTCCTTGATAGTACGGTTACTTTCAGCGCTTGCACTCCCCACTCAGTTAGCGATCATGAAATGCGCAGCGCATCAGAAAATCATAGATGATGTTGGAAAAGGGAACGCTTTCGCTGACCAGGTAGCCAAACAGACTGCCACTAATCTCTATTCAGAAATGTATACTTCATAGGAAGCCACAAATGTTTGTACTATGGGTGAGGGTATTGAATCTGTAAAGAATATCCAAGCCGATGCCACATCAGAAGAAATTAAACAATGGGCTGAGGGTTTGGCAAAATTGGATGATGACGGGTGTTGGGTGGACAAGTTAGAAGGAAAATGGTTGCTGCCAGATGCATACATTACAATGATGGTCGCAATGGCCATGGGCCCACCCACATCTGTGCGAGGAAATTGTCCAAAATTTTACAAAATGTTTGGGTGAATGATAAAATCTTGAAAACAGCTGAATGTTTTGTATGATCTGTCTACAGCATAATATGGGAAAGGGCACATCGACTCCATGGGGTAGTTTTGGTCCACCTTCTGTCCCCTTTGAAGTTATCCACTTTGATTTCATTGAAATGGAGCGTTGCAATAACTGTAAGTACGTTTTGGTTGTTATTTGCACCTTTAGTAAATGTGTTGAAGCTTTTCCCGTTAAAGATGCTAGAGCAATGACAATGGCGAAAACCATGCTTAAGGTATATTTTCCTAGGTTCGGTTTGCCAAGAGTCATCTGGTCAGACAATGGTCCACATTTTGTCACTGCTGTAATTCTTCAGATATGCGCGGGATTACAGATCGATAAACGGTTCGATTCGGCTAGACATGCTCAAAGTGCTGGTTTGGTAGAGAGAGACAACGGAATTATAAAAAACAAACTCGCTAAGACGTGTGCCGGCACCAAACTGAAATTGCTGTACGCCTTACCGATCGTGTTATTATCAATGAGAACAACCCCATAGACTAGTACTGGGCTCTCCCCTTTTGAAGTTGTTATGGGTAGGCCAGCTAACATTTGGAACTTGCCTAAGCCTAAGGCCTTGCGGGACATTGAACATGTACTTCTTTCCGACTACTGTGACTGGTTAACTAAAAATCTGTATTTGATTTATCAACAGGTGCGAGAAGCCCTCCCAGCTAAATACGAGGGGCCAGGTCACAGTATTCAGCCTGTTAGATGGGTGCTGATAAAAGCATTCCAAAGAGCATCCTGTCTTGCACCGCATTGGAGGGGCCCTCATCAGGTCCTCTTGGCCACACAGACTGCCGTAGGAGTGACTAGATGAAAGCACTGGATCCTTGCATCACATGTCAAGAGGATTCCCTTTCCTTTGCCACATGATACAGAAGATACAGAAAAACCTACCTGCTCTGCTCCCAACGATCACTCAGCATTGAGCAGCATCAAGAGTGCTTTGGAGACTCTCCCTGAGCCTGTGGGGCCTGGGGAAACAGCTGCTTCATCTCCACACTCTCCTACAGATCATTTTTCACCATTGTTAGGTTCTGTCGCAAATCCACCACTTCCATCAGCAAGCAATGACATGTTGTTCGCAGATCACGCCGTACCAGGAGTCACAAGGAACGATCTGCATCCACGGAGCTAGACTTACTGCAGGGTTCGGCTGTGCCAATGGAAAAATCATTATAGGGCTTGCCTTTTGGCCCTGTTCTTTTGCACACAAGGACATTTGTTGGCTAGAAATAGGGAAGGACTAAGAAAATGCGCGATAAGGAGATCGCCAGCAAATAAACTCTGGAGTATTTCATTTGAAGACACAATGCCTGCAATCGCTCTCACTCGTACGGAACAAATAAGTGTCTGTGTGACCAATCGAAACAATGGACAATCGAATGCACAGTCTTTTAAAATATATTGTTTTCTCGTAATAATGTTAAACGGCTACACAATAGTAATTGCTTTGGGACTTTGGTATTTGGAAGAAGTAAATCCGCTTGAAATTCTTTTGCCCACTGAAAATGTACCCACAGTTTCGACACCTTTCGTTCATCTGCACATTCTATCTCCTAGAGACTCTCAGCACAGACAGAGTTACTACAATAATACTTTACTACTCATCATGAATGCAACACACGCCTTTTTGAACAAATCTAATTGTTGGGTCAGCTTGCATTTACTGCAACATGGAGATAAGGGGTATATTCATCCTTTACGTCTGACTACTGCATGTTATGCTTCATTAAGGGCACTATTATTTGGCCGATGGAATGATAGCATCTCAGGGAACTTTGATGGGACAAATTTGAATGATTTTGAGAAACGAGTTCTAACGCCCCCTGGGATGCTCGCTTTTTGCAAATAGGAACAAGCTTAATATTGCTTCTATTAGGCCTTCTGATAGACTATCTCATCCTTTTCAATCTTTGATCGCTTTCAAGATGGCTCCTATAGGCAATCGGGATGCCATGCCACCTTCTTATACTGTTAACCACAGCCCGATTCAGTTTTTCTCTGCATACAGAGGAATGGTACTCAGTCAATGGGCGATTTCAAGGGCTGCACCAATGTTGCGAGCTTGACCAGTGAGGATAGACCTTTGTATGTAGGCAAACATGTCTTTTTCGTTTGCAGTAATGAAGCTTTCCCATGGTTATCTAGGGATTAGCAGGAAACCTGTTATTTAGGAATTTTGTTACCAGGGGCATTCATAGCAAGCACCATAGAAATCTCTAAGACTCGTCCAAGGCGGGATGAGGATGGCGATACTTCATCATAAGTTCTGGGTGACGTAGCAAAATCTTTTGTACCTTTTTGGAGACAAATATTGAACTCTGAGGATATCAGAAGACTAGCGAGAGTACTGGAGAGAACCATCAACCAGACCACTGACATACTCTATAACATGACTTTAGAACAGAAAGCGATAAGGTTAGTGGCCCTACAGAACCGGATGGCCTTAGACATCATACTGGCTGAACGTGGTGGAGTATGTAAATTAGTGGGGTCCGCTTGTTGGATTTTCGTGCCAGATTCCTCCCCAGCCATCTTTAGGGCTATACAAAATCTGCACGTCCTTAGTTCAGAAGTGCATGTTCCCGAGGGAAATTGGGATATTAGCGCTTGGTTCTGGGACTTCTTACGATCTTGGGGATGGAAGCTACTTTCGGTCTTGCTGATTATTCTGGATATTCTGTTGTTCTGCTGTTGCTGTATACAATGTCTTCCTGTCATATGTTCAGTGTTAGGAGGATGTTGTGCACAGACTATGAGAACATTAGGACAAAAGGTACGCACACCAGAAAGAATGACTAATGAATATGTGCTGAAAAAGATTTCTTTTACAGACCTTATGGCGATTGATATCTCAGATGATTGTGATTCAGGGTGTATGGACATTGAGACATGGAGTTACTCGTAAAGTGACTAAAAGTAGTTTAGCGCATGGCTTAGGCCAAAAGGAAGGTTTGTTAAATGGGAAATCATATTGTGCCTCCTTTCTAATATATATTGGCCTAAGCCTAGTCGCTCTGCGAAGAAAACCGCATTGCAAATTTCCAATTTTAGATCGACTTCCCGCCATTTTGGGATCATCCGCCATTTTGATTTCTGTTCATATGTAATTCTGTGTTCTAAAATTGTGGACTGTATTTCCAACTTGTAACCGAGCCTACCCGACCTTTGTGCCCAAGTTAATGGTTAGACTGTGTGTGGGCTGAATGTTTAGACTAGGTAATGAAACCTTGTCCTGTACATGACTTGTGGTCTCAGGATTGTCTGCACCAGCAAGCCTCATCCACGAACATACATCGAAGACCATGTAATGCAAATGTCGAGCGTGGACACTGGCTGTAACACATTGTGAAGGGATATGTGCTAAGGCTTACTGCTAAATCTGGGAATACACTTTGCCATTGTAACTTGTTTCTAATGCAAACTAAAGTAATCCGTGTGCATATTGTTGTATGAGCCATAAGTGAACTCGGCATGAACTCTAGACCACAGATTATTAACCTGCAGAGGGGCTGGACAATATTGCAAGATATGTATAAATAATGTGGCTGTCTAGATGTCCAGTACCTCTCACTCCTCACACTGAAGGGCTGGCACTCATTGTGATGTACTGAGGGCCAGATAGCTATCTGAATTTGTTTCTTTGTAACTTCGCAGTTGAATAAAGATCTGTGAATCTTTATAAGCCTGTGTTTGGTGTATTTCCTTTTGTGGTACTCAGCCTCGATATTTTCTTTTGCTTTAACAAGAGGTCCCTCAAGCATTGTGGAAAGCTTTCCGTCTCAATTAGTCACCAATAGCCGAGTGTGGTATCCTGAGTCTTGTAAACCAACCATGGGAGCTCAAACCAATGGTCAAGATCGCCAGGCTCTAAGATTGCCGGCAGAGCAGGACAGTGGTATTGAGATGGTGAACTGACTGACCTTTAATAGTGTAAGCCTCCCACTGATGAAGAGCCCCCGATGTAAATTAATCTCTTGGAATATCGCGGGGATCACTAAACATCTAGTTTACCCAAACTGGTGCAAATTTATTTGTGGATACAATATAATTTTATTCCAAGAACCTGTTCTCAGGAAAAGATTGAATTTAAGGGTTCAAGTCTTACATTATTCCTGCTTGAAAGGACTCCAGCGGGCACCCATTTGGAGGTTTACTCATGTGGGTCAATGTTTTGTTGAACTGGAATATTGTTGAATATGATACTGGGCTAAGTGATCTTCAGTTGTAGATACCGAGGCTGGTGACTATGTCTGTTTCCAGTTTAAAGGCCCAACAATCACTCTTATCCCATATAAATCAGGAAAATGCATATAATGGTTGCAGGGGATTTTAATGTACAAATTGAACCCCTCAGTGACTTACAGGGTATATCGGAGGACCAGGATGGGAGATGCCCACACTCATTGTGGACCCCCCAAAAAGAGTACACCCACAAGCCATAGAAACAGCAAGGCTACTTTATGATCTAGATCTGCGTGCCTGCAATGGCAGGCTTCCGGGTGATCAACCAGGTAGTATGACCTTTAGTGGTGTAAACTGTGTCTCCCACATTGATTATATTTTGATCCATGCTAGAGACAAGGGTGTAATTGAGCAGTGTGAGTTGGTTGCACACTGGGGGAGCGAACATAGACCATTGAGTTTTACCCTTAGTCTTCAACCCAATACTCAGCTTGGCTCTCAGTGTAAGGACACTGTGACTCCAATATTTCAAGTAGGGAATGCACAAAAAAATAAATAAATGTGATAGGCTACAGGATCCAACCATAAAGGCTGGACTATATAGAACTGCCCTCCCACATACTGAAAGTATATGTAATATTTAATGTGCAGATGCAGTGGTCTTGAGCAATTTTAAAACATTATGGGCATCCATAGAATCCCATGTTGACTGCTCATTGAAGGTGGCCAGAAGGAGAGCAGTGGGTAGGAGGGCTGGTATAACAGTGATTGTATAAAGGCCAAGGGGAGGGTTATGGCATCTCTACATACTGAGACTGTGGTGAACAGGGATCGACTCCAATTAGCGAGCACACAATATACACATGTATTAAAGAACAAGAAAGACTTGTTTTATAAATCCAAATGAAATACATTAAAAGAGGTGTCAATTAGTTGTGATTCGTTTTGGAATTTGGTGGTGAGTAAGAACTGCAATGTTGACAATACCATGCACTGTAGTATGATATGATATGGCATTTATAATGCACATATACACAAGTGTTTCAAAGCGCAACGAGGCAAGGGAGGGGAACAGAGGGAGGACAAAGACAACAATCTTACTAAGCCTAGTGACATTGAGATCATGCAAGTGTAGGGGACAGGGGAGGGGATAAGTGCCAGGGGAAAAGGGCAAGTTTCGTACAAGGGATCAAAAACAGCAGGTGGCAAGTGCAAGGTTAAGTGTAGACAGCGGGGGTCCAACAAAGTGCAGGTAAGGAGACTGTAGGGTTGCAGATACAGACCCAAGTGCAGGGGTTGCCAGGAGGCAGTGCGGGCGTGCAACTGGGCGGGCAGGGACCTGGCCCCGAATTCAGTGTGTAGACAGGTGAACAGTGCAATATCAGGCAAGAGATCAGTGGGGAGAGGAAGAAAGAAGGCATAAGCAAAGAGGAAGGTTTTGAGGTGCTTACAGAACCAGAGATGATTCTTTTCAAGTTTCAGAGAGGCAGGGAGGCCGTTTCAGATGGAGGCACCAGCCGTAGATAGCGATCTACCCTGAACCTACAAACCCTGAGGGAGTTGGATGTGGAGAAGCGAAGAGCTGGAGTAGGAATATATTTCTGAAAAGAGAGTTGGAGGTATTGAGGTCCCAGGCCCCAGAAGGCCCTGCGGAAAGAGCACGAGTCTTGAACTTGATCCTTGCAGCACTGGGAACCAACTGAGAGATTTCAGGGCTGGAGAGATACGATCTCTGGGATTGAGGCCAAGGACAAATCTCAGAGTCCTGTTCTGGATGAGTTGTAGAGGGTGGAGAGTAGAAGCAGGCAGATTTAAATAAAGGCTGTTGCATTAGTACAGCCTAGAGAGAACCAGAGCTCTGGAGACAGTGAGCTTCTGGGGGAAGGTGAGGAAATGAAGAATATCTCTGAGGAGGTGCAATTGGTAATTGGACTTCTTAGTGATGTCTGAGATGTGAGCAGAGAAGAAAAGTGTGGAGTTGAATATGACCCAGAAGTTCTTAGCCTCCGAAGTGGGTGCAGGAAGAGGGCCAAGAGAGGCCGACCAGAGATTGACAGGAAAGGAAGCTGCAGGTGTGCCAATATGGAGGATCTCTGTCTTACTGGCATTAAG
The DNA here is from genome assembly GCF_040938575.1 of Ambystoma mexicanum. Lineage (NCBI taxonomy): Eukaryota > Metazoa > Chordata > Amphibia > Caudata > Ambystomatidae > Ambystoma > Ambystoma mexicanum. The sequence goes on along the minus strand of NC_090937.1, from coordinate 1,063,638,250 downwards.
GCATAGATTACTGGGGGCACAACCCTCCTGGATTGCAGATAGACAATCCCACTTGGGGACGATCAAGGCTACACCCCTACCGGAACGGTTGGATTGGGCGCGGAGAGGATCTTTTAGCCATCAGGGAGGAGACTGTCAAAGCTTGTGACAGAGCTGGCCATGTAACATTTCTCCGTGAGACCAAGGACATCAAGGTCAAATTCTTCCAGAAGATGGCAGATGTCAGAGGAGAGTTTGACAGCTGAGCGAGATTTAAGAGTGGCAAGGTGGAGAAGGTTGCCATCCTTGAAAGACTTCCAGGGAGGGGTAAAAATCAGAGGTACTCCCTGCAGAAGTGTAGAAGGAGCCCGAGGATGGGCAGAGGATGTAGGAGGAGAGAGCAAGGTAGCCAAACAGGAGGAAAACTTTGCCAGAGAAGTGGCAGAGGGGGAGGCAAGGAAGCCGAAGAAGGGAGAGAACGGACAGCGTGAGTGGAAAGGACATTGATAAGGCACGGGAAGTGTCTAACAAAGAGAAGTAGGTTGGCCTGAGGGCCTGGGACCAAGAGGTGCCATTCATGTAAACATTAATGATGACCTTCGAGGAGAGGAAGGAAGCATTGAGGGCTTCCCAGCGGGTGCCACCATTAATGGGAGAGGAAGAGAAAGGAGAGAGCACATAGACCATATGAGGCATCCATTGGTCTGGCAAAAGAATGACAAAGTGGATGTCAGTGGGGGTCTGACTGGAGGAAGCACTGGTGTAGGTATCAGCGATAGGGAGGCCTGGGTTGGAGAGCAGGATATCCCTATTGAACTTCTTCCTACCAGACTTAGTAAGAATGATAGGATAGTCAATAGAAAAGCAGTTGGAGAAGATAGGAGAAACAGAGAGCAACATAGAAGATGCGTAGGAGGGGGAAGTGGAGAGATGAGAGGGGTGTGGGTAGAGAGTGAGTGAAGACCGGAAGGGGAGGAGGGAGACACTGGGGTAGAACAAATGGGGAGTGCAAGAGACTGAATGAGTCAAGAACAGTGATAAATAGATAAACTAAACTGAACTAGATGGTGGCCTAGGGAGAGAGCGCAAAAGAACACATTGCAGCATGATGAACAACCACCAGGTTAGCAGGACAGCAAGAAAACAGAGTAGTCAATGAAAGAGAACTTGGAGGAAGGAAGAGCACAACAGTACACAAGACAATTCACAGCAAAAAACAGAACAGATGGCAGAAGAAGACCTAGAAGAGGGGAAAAAAACAAAGCAGAACACAGAGCAGTACACAGTGAAAACAGCAAAACAGGATAAGTTGACTGGGAAATTAGAAGAAGGGAGAGAACAGAAGAAACACAGAGCAGTATGAGCAAAATGGAGCAGTCGATGAAGAAACCATCGATGGAGGAGAGCACAGCAGACACACAGCAAAAACACCAAGGACAGAGAAGTGGCAGAGGGAGGGCGAGGGAAAGGGTCAGCATGGGGCCAAGGACGCTCCGAGAGGGCATGTGGGTATTGGCAAACTGGAGAGGGAAGGACGTGAGGCAACGTAATCAAGGGATTGTGAGGGGACATGTGGGCAAAGGGCGCCTGGTGTGAGCAACCAAGAATAGTGGGTGTGAGGAAACAACGCAATCAAGGATAGCGAGGGAACACATGGGCTAGGATGCACAGGTGCAAAAAAATGTGGCCAAGGATGGAGGAGTCACTGGAACACATGCAATCCGGGAATGCAAGGGACAACACAGGCCGAGGATACGTAGCACGGGCAGGCAGGGAAAGGAAGGACATGGAGGCACACACAATTGAGGAATGCGCGGGGCCACACACAAATAGGGGGTGAGAGGGGTGGATGCACACACCCTCATGGGAATGCAAGGGACCACACAGGCCAAGGACACGCAGAGCAAACAGTCAGGGAGAGAGGGGGCATGGAGGCACGCGCGATCGAAGAATGCAAGGTTCCACGCACATCAGGAATGCATAGCGCATGCAAAGACAAGGATGGAAGTGGCACGGACACACACGTTTAAGGGAATAAGAGGGAGCATGCAGGGAGAGGACATACAGAGCAAATGAACAGGGATGCAAACAGCACAAAGGCACACGCGATCGTAGAATGTGAGGGGCCACGCACATCAGGAATGCGCAGCGTGTGAGAAGCCAAGGATGGACGCACATGTGAAAAGGGAATGCAAGGACCATGCAGGGATAGGACAAGGAAAAGGGAGGGGGGAAAAGCTGGAAGGGGCGAGAGGCAACTCAAGGAGGGGTGAGAGGGAACAGCGCAAGTAGGGATCGACATCGAAGGGGCACACACAGCAGGAGCACCGGCAGGGGCATAGGTGAAGGTTGCAGGGGATGCCATGGGGAAAGGCACAGGTGAAGAGCTAATAACCGCAATGCATGCTAACTCCCCAACTCCTTACCTGGTGGCCGGAGACAGGAGGGTGAATCATCCGCACTTACTGTCTGCCACGCAGACCCCTTAGTCGCCAAACACCTGCATTGTTCAACACTGCGGCCTTGTCCTGCGAGGACTTTGCCGCAGAGGGTCCGAACCTCAGATTTAAAAGGCTCTGTATCGTGGACATAACAAACGTGTTACGTGTCGTCAGGCAGCGTATCCTGCGAACCTGTGTTGCTCAACACCTCTGCCTTGTCCTGTGAGGGCTTTGCAGTAGAGGGTCTGAACTTCAGATTTTAAATGCTCAGTAGCATGGACATGACAAATGTGTTGCATGCCGTTGGGCAGCATATCCTGCAAACATGCGTTGCTCAACACTGTGGCTTTGTCCTGCGAGGGCATTGCCGCAGAGGGACTTAACCTCAGATTTTAAAGTCTCGGTAGCGTGGATGTAACAAATGTGTTATGTGTCGTCAGCAGCATATTCTGCGAACCTGCGTTGCTCAACACTGCAACCTTGTCTTGCGAGGTCTTGGCTGCTGAGGGTCCAAACCTCAGATTTTAAAGGCTCAGTAGCATAAACGTAACAAACGTGTTACTAGTCGTTAGGCAGGGGATCCTGCAAACCTGCATTGCTCAACACGGATAGTTGATATCAGCATTTTTCTGTATTGTATGGTCCTCCATCTAAGCCCCCATTAGACATCTTCCAATCTGTGTTGTTTGAGCATCAGGGCCATTTGGAATAAGAAAACACGTTCTCTCTAAATGTAATTGATGTACAGAGGCCATTCACACTCAAAAGAGCAGGAATGATACAGGCCCTGACCGAATACCTATTGACCTTTTTAAAGAATAATCAATTTGTCTCTATAATGCTGTTTTCAAGAAAAATCTTGTCTCTGAATCATGGCACAAGGCTGAGATTGTCCCTTTCTTTCAGAAGGGCGATAGAGGCAATCCACAACCCATGGAATTACAAGCCAATTTTACTTCTTGACAGTACAGGAAACATGTTTGCCAAGGCAATTTTTGGTTAACTCCAAACATGGGTTCATTACAATGTCATAATCAGCAATAATCTGCAACCTCTAGGCTGGCTTTCAAGCCAGAAAGTGTACTGTGGACCATGGGTTTAGACTGTTCCTTCTGGCAGAAAAATATTCTATCCTAAAAAAAAATAACTTTACACAGTCTATGTGGATTTTAAATATTGTGTTTTGTGCAGTTCCCCGGGATTCACTATAGAAGGTTTTGGAAAAAAAAAAGCAATGTCCCCAGTTCTTTATACTCTAAGAACCAGGCAGCTGTTTGATTTAGTCTGTCTGGGGCAGTCACTGCTCCCTTTGGGGTTGATCAGGGAATCAGGCAGGTGTGTGTCCATGCTCTGCTATTATTCTGTATTTACATAAACAAGGTAATTGAGGATTTGTTGTTATATTGTTTAGGCACACAGTAGATAGAAGCAGATGTCTTCCCTGCCTTATTCATGCAGACAACGCTATGCTTCTCTCCACACTCCACGGGGCTTGCACAACACTCCTGAGCGATTTCTGCTAAAGTATAATGAATTGGGACTGACACTTAATGCTGGTAAGACAGAGGTGTTGACCTTCTGGACGAGGCACTCAAAAAGAAGTGAGTCACACATTTGGGTAGCTGAGTCTAGGTTGGAGCAAGTTGAAATGCATGATTATCTGGGCATATGGTACACTGAAACTGTAGCTTGGAAATCCCGGCTCCAAAAATCCTGTACTAATGTGGTTAAATATGGCAGTGGCATTAGAAGCTTCCTTTCAAAAGTATCCCCAGATTTATATAAACTGAAAGCAAGGGCCGGTTCTCTCTAAGGTGTGGATATTTGGGGATACATGAACACTCAAATGCTCCTAATTGCTAAAAAAAATACGTTTTAAAAGGCTTACTCTCATTACCACCAGGTCCTTCCAATGCCTTGTTAAGCCTCAAGATCAACCTGTGCCTCATTGAAGAAATGAGTCTGACACCTGTTTTGTGTTGGCCTAGACTCTGGGTGGAAATACAGGGTGGCAATGGCAGACATCTTGGCATCAGAAGGGGGGACACATCTCCACTGGTTGGTTCATGTGAAAAAACTCACTCGCAGACCTTGGACTGTCCAACCTTTGGTTCAGGCCATCTAACATTGATAAATCAACCCCCATGCAGATAGAAAGTGCTGCAGTTAAGTTGACAAGGAAAATGGAGGCAGCGTGTATGGGTTTACGCTAGGCATAGGGTACATGGAAAATAAACCGATTTTGATTCGAAGGCTACTTAGATAGGATTTCACCACCGTATGCTGGCACCTTGTATGTGGAATGAAGATTAGGCACTCTTGGGGCAGCAACATTCACTAAAATGTGGGAATCTACTAATACTAGTACCTTTCCTCCATGTGGCTGGCTTGATGAATCTGTGACTTGTTGATTGACCTTAGAAGAGCCTATTTAAAACCCATTATCCATGCTCGAAATATTCGATATATTGGGGATGCCATGAAGTTGTGTAGCTCTACTGACAACTGTGTTGTGGTGCATGGGGTGGACAAATATATTCACAAAGCATGGCTGAAGTGCAGTACACTGTTAAAGGATATTCATCTCATATCAGCATCTATAAAGCATTTTAATACGCATTTTGTTGTTTTGTTTGTATAAATGAACTGCTCTTTTGGCTTATAATGTATTTATTTATGTCCCATGTTTTAAATTGTTTTAATGACTGATGTACGGATGTTGTCTATGTATTTATGGTACTTGTGTGTGCGGTTGTTGTTTTTTATATTGTTTTGTGTAGTTAATGATTTACATTGAATAAAGGTCAAATGAAAATGAAAATGATAACTGTTTCACTGCATGGAACAATGACATGTTTTGGGGGTGCTTGCTATTTAAGGGAGAAACACATGATACCGCATTCTAAGCCACACAGCATTTAAACCCCTTGCAGATTATCTCAGTTGTAAAGTACACCCTTCTCTATCTGATTAGCTGGATATACTTATATAACTGCAAAACAGTAATCACATACCATCTACAGTACATCCTGCAATATGTGGAGGAAATGTTCATGTTTGTTTGATAATGGTACCTAAGTATATCACTATATATAAGAGCTGAAATTCATTGATGACATGAGGGCCTTCTCATTGAAAGTTGTATCTTCTTTTTGCAGTGATCAATATTTTTTCAAGCCATAGAGGATAGCCTTAGTCTTTTACCCTTTCAAGGAGGGTAGTATGAGAATACCACTTGTGGCTTAGTGCAATTACAAGGTATGTCACCCTTTCTGCATAACAGTCATACATTAGTTCATCAATAAATATTACTAGAATTCCATTTTCAGAAGATGTGACCAGAGTGTGTTCACTCTGTTATAGTTCTCAGTCAAAGTGCTTCTTCACAAGTTAGGATAGGACAGGGCACTAGATTGTTTTGTTATTTTTTCTATGGAGACAACAAACCGGTATTGTGATCATTTAAAAGAAGCAGTCCTGAAGAATATCATAAAGAACATCATAGCAGACACTGGTCGACTTTCTGGGGACACTGTCAGCTATTAATGTGTAAAACCTGTGAGAAAACTGAGGTTATCCTCACTCCTTCTGCCCCTGGATCCTCTTCTCAGGTGGCCAGGGAAAGGCCTTCACTCTGGGGTCCAGACCCTGGGTGTGAAGAAATGAGGGAGTATCACCTGGGTGGAGGGTTCTTGGGGATCAGGAGTGAGGTGCCCGCAGGCGAGACATTGCATCCCCCTTTCCCTACTAAGACGAAACTAACTCCCCTCCGGCCTTTACAGGCTACTGTAAAACGTCCCCCTCATTTTCCAACATTTTACCTTTGAAAGTACTGGGGTGAGGAAGAGGCAACTAGGAGTGATGAAAACTATAGCCACATTTAACCACTCTAGTACTGGGATGAAGAAGATGCCTGTAGAGTGCTTTATAGGTCAGGCATGTCCCTTTAACTATGGTCAGGCAATCCAAATTGAGAATCCAAATCTGCAACCTGTCAGGTTGTTGTAGGTGTATAAAGGCAGGCCTAAAGAGCAGCAAGGAGAGCAATATGGAGGCCTGTGTGGGAGAGACCAGCAGGGAGCCTGTATTGTGAGATGGCAGTCGTGGAGGGACCTGAGAGGAAGCCAGGACACTGGCCGATGTCCTAGAAGAACTGTCGAGCCGAGGCGAGTCAGGCCATTAGGCTGCCATAGGTTTATTTATTTATTTATTTGGATTTATAAAGCACCCAGCGGCCCAGAGGCATCGTGGCGCTGTTACAGATTATTCACTTGGTACATGTTATATAGGGTGTACCCTTGGTGCAGGTTAAACATTACTGCGAGAATAGATAAATGCAGTAGATGACATTGTAAAGCTTTCCTAAAGGTTGTCAGGGATTCTTCCTTTCTTGGACTGAGTGGGAGTGAGTTCCAAGCTTTTGGGTCTAGAGCCTCTGGGTTTGGGAACCTCTGTAGTTCAGAGAAAGCAGATGGAGCTGCGATCAAGGGAAAAGGAGGAGAGCAGATCTGCTGGAGACAGGACGCTGTCCGCGTTAATCGAGGAGAGCAGATCTGCCAGCGTGTGACAGGAGGCATCCAGAGTGCGAGCGAGGCCTGCCGGGACCGGCCCGCTTGCCTGTGAAGCAGAATGGAAACCACACAGCCACTGGCGCAGGAATGACAAAGACTGATGAGTGAAAGATAATGTCACTAAAGGCAGGGGCTCCCTCTAGGGGCCATAATGCAATACTGAAGTGCTGTATGTCATATATTGAATTTCGAAGTGAATGAAAACTTGAAGTTAAGTTAAATTACACATATTGAATCCCAAAGTGAATGAACACTCAAAGCAAAGTTAAATCATACACTTGGAATACCAAAATGAATGAAAACTTAAAACAAAGCAACATTATACATGCTAAATATCAATTGAAGAACACTTTATTGGCAGAGCTAATGGCTGAGGAAAGGCACAAGAGAAAGTGCCCATTTGAAAGCAACCTATTGAAAACAGTGCACGTGTGAAATAATGCAATATAAAGGTGTGGAATGAGCAAGACCACCACAAAGTGAACTTTCTGAATGGATATAGTGCAGTAAGGCCAAAGAATGGCAAGAGGTGTGTTACACGTTGTGACAAAGTATAAAGGATAACCAGGAGAGGGTAAAGTTGCACATAGAACCAAGAGGCCGACACAGAAAAATGAAATGACTGTGAATCTGTACACAGATCCTAGGGATCGTGGTTACACAACCTGTGATGGGTGGACCATGTGGTCTGACAACTGGGCCTTGAACAGTGAGCCCTAAACTGTGAAAGTGAAAGACATTGGGAAATAAATTAAGGAGTACTGTGAGTGAACCAGTAAGGCGAGTCAGAAGGAGAGTCAAGTGACCAAGATTTGCTTTGACTTTGAAAAATTGAAAGCAGTACAAGTTGCTATGTTAAGGGATGGGAACCTTTAGGTTGGGAACCTTTAGATTTTATGCACCTTTTTGTTTGAACTGTGTTGCATTGAACTTGGGGAAGGGAACCGCAAGGATTGTACGGAACTATATTGCCTTGAACTTGGGAAAGGTAATCTTGAGGCTTTTGTGGAACATTCTTGAACTTGTGTAAGGGGAGCTCAAAAGGAAGCTAAGAACTGGAAGAAGCTCTGAACTTTGTGTTGATCACCATTTCCTTTCTTATTGCCATTCCTACACATTGTTTAGCTTTAGTTGTGAGAGCTAGGATAGTTTTTGGGCACAGAAAGACTATTCATTTGATAGCTTTGGCTCAGACTTTCCTTAGTATTGTTCAGGTAGGGAAATCCCACCTGAACACAGGGCATGTTAGGCCTTCTACCATCCTGACATTTGGTTCAATAAACCATTTCGTTTGAACGTTGAATCTGTTTTCTGTGTCATTCTTCATGATGCCTTAAAACACCCTACATTGATTACATGTTTGTGTTACTTTATTTTAATTAACCCTAACATTTTCAGCAAAAAAGTAAAATGCATACTGATTTGGGGGATGTTTTGAGATACATGTCTGTGAGTATATTTTTGTACTGGTGCATCCACTTAATCTTTAGAGCACATTTTTTTGACACATGTTGGGTATTTCACATATAAATCAGGTTGAAAAGCAATCTGACATTAATGTTCATAACACTTGGAATCCATTTTTCTTCTTTTATATAGGTGGCTAGCCAACAGGACTACAGATAGGTAACAGTGTCTTCTAGAAGGACAACATACTGTTTTTTTTTCTCCAATGGTAAAACATTGATGCAATGAATTGCTGTGCTCTGCAATGTTTTTGTAAACATAGTTGACATCTCATGAAAGATTATATTTTTGCAAAATCATAACTATTACAACTTTGTTGTACTCTCCACAATTCAAGAAAATTCTTTCTACAGTTTTAAAAATTTGTTCAACTGCTTTTCAATATTCAAAGCTAACCTTATATGGCTAGCTTACAGTACATATGTGTATGTTAATACATGAATAGAGTGATTAGTTGGCAATTCAAATTGAAGAGGCAAAATAGACATGCGAGTAGATGTGTTGGTTTTAATAAAGCTGAAGCGTTAGCAAAGAGTGTACATGTGTAAGTGGACACTTTAGTGAAGATATAACTGGTCACATTATGTTGATTTACGTAGACATATGAGTGGAAAGGTTTATTGACCTGAGATTGTAGTTGTACGTAGCGCTGCCAGTGTAGATAAAAATAGAAATAAGTCCAGATGAAAACAAATCTGAGAAAGGAGCATTACGAGAAGATCTGAGTGGAGAGGTAGACTTTGTATTGATATATTTTCATGGAATATAGGTATTTCTCTAAGGATTCTTTTTAGAGAACATGTAATTCATTATATTCTAACATAATAAATCAAATAAATAAAGGTGGATGCCTAACTTTCCTTGCTGGGGAAATCCTCACAAATATTTAAATTAAACACAGGACGTTTTTCTACAGAATGAAACACAACCTGCCTGTTGTTGTCACACACACACACACACACACACACACACACACACACACACACACACACACACACACACACACACACACACACACACACACACACACACACACACACACACACACACACACACACACACACACACACACACACACACACACACACACACACACACACACACACACACACACACACACACACACACACACACACACACACACACACACACACACACACACACACACACACACACACACACACCAGAGTGAGGATTTTAGTAATTAAGATATTGTACTCCACAATGTACACAACAAATGGTCATTTTTTATTTCATTCAAAAACATCATACAGTTCTTCAAATAAAGTTTGAAACAAAACGATTCACTTATTTTTCTCTAAAATCATTGACAAGAAAAGGCACAAGAGAAACATGTTTGCTCTAACATATGGTTCTCTGATTCTCTGAGCTAAATATAATACACAATACTGGACACTATCTGTGACAAAACATTGGTTCTTAGTTTGGGAATAGATACAATTGGATATCTTTGTGGTGTTGAATTAGTTGCAATTATTTTGAAGTCTTAGTTTCAGGTATTCTGTTTCTTGTGAGAATTCAGATAGAACCAAACCTTATTTTGTCACTATCATTATGATGAGTGCTGGTTAATTCTCATAACACTCCAGGTTAATGGGCTTCATTATCATGTTTCCGGACCAGAAAACTACAAATCTGCCTGCCAGAGCTGATGTGCTCAACAGGCACGACCCTGCCGGGCACAGCAGCCATGGTAGGCAGACTTTTCACGGGAGCACCAGCACCATTGCTAATGGTGCTGGTGCTCCTGTGTCCCCACTCCCATAGAGTCCATAGCACTCTATGGGAATGGTGATTAACAAATGTACCAGTGCCTGACTTCCAGGCCGCCAGACTTGTAGTAGCCCGGTGGCACCAGGAAGTCAGGCGCCAGTAAATTATTACGGGTCCGGCGACATCCCGCCAGTAGCAAAGGCAGGCAAACCGCCGGACTCGTAATGAGGCCCAATGTGTTTCTAAACAATTGATTTACATTTGTTTATTATTATAGCAGACACCAACCACAAGGTCTTTACATCCCACATTTCAGTTTGGGTTGTATAAGGACACAAGGGTATAAAACATTTCTGCAGAAAAGTCTGATTATGGCAAAGCCATCTAGTATTTCAATGTTAATAACCAATCACAAAGCGCATACACAATTTGCTACATCCCCAACTTTCCTTGGCAAAGCTTGTAGACAGGGCTCTCACAAAATGTGTGTAAGTGCTCTCTGTTATTTAATACATTATTTGGACATTTGTCTAAATACTGTACTAACGTTTGATTTGTCTTTCAAAGGCCCAAGCCATTTTCAGACTTAAACCAACTTTAGGTCACACTTGCACATAAGCTCTTCAATGTGGCTGTACACCTGTTTCCAAAATCCTTTGCAAGTATTCTATTGGATATTTCTCATCACCTACTTCCAGTTGGAATACCAGATTTGTTTTTTTCTCCTGGAGGGCAGGCTCTCTTGCTTTTCTGCTTTCCCAAAACATGTTCTTACACCCCATAGGGCCCTCGTCCTTTCTTTTATTGGCCCATTCAATTCTACATGTAATGAAGGGCTTTGTCAGCTATGAGCTAGCTGTCCTTCAAAAATTGAGAATCAAAATTGAATTGGAATCTTTATTAGTCCTATAATTCTCAGTATGGACACTTGATACAATGAGCATGATATAGGGCCTCATTACGACCCTGGCGCTAAGTGAAAAACGATGGCGGTAAATGGTTACCGCCATCGTTTTCCGCCAGGTCCGATCATGACTCCTGACCGTAAACTACGATGCCAATAGCGGCATCGTAGTTAACGCTGCCGCTAACTGCGCTAAGGGTGCGCGCACGCGACCGCCCACACCGTACTTAGCGCCATGGCGGAAAGGTACGCAAATGCCGACCCAAGTGGACATGCACCTAACGCCATCACCGAGGCTGCTAAGTACCTTACCGCCATGGTGCAAATAACGCCATCGCGAACCAACCGTAAAGGGCCATGTCAAGTGAATGCAGCTGCCACAGGTGCACAGAAACAGCACAGGTGAAGGCAATACAGACTCAGGGGAGTACAAAAAGAGCACACCCCACCCCTACCCACACCCAGTCACACTCCACAATGATGCCAATACGACTAGCAATGTTGGGGCTGGAGGACCTGATAGCAATGCATGTGCTACTACAACAGCAACAACAACAACAGGCAGCACAGAGGAGACGCAGGAGGAGAAGGAGGGCAAGGCAGGCCCAGCAAGCCCCACCAGCACAGCCAGTGCCACCACGCAGGCAGCCCCCAATCCCACGCATCAGAGCCAATCCAAACAACCTCACTGCTGAGCAGATCCACACCCTGTACCGTTTGGACCGGGACACCATCACCGCCATCGTAGACATGACACACAACGACATCGTCAGCATGATAGAAAGTCCAACCGCCATCCCCCCCCCCTACTGAAGGTAGTGGCTGTACTCCACTTCCTGGCCACAGGCACCTACCAGCACACAGTGGGGCACCTGCATGGCATTTCACAACCATTATTCTCACGAACACTCATCCAAGTGCTCGATGCCCTCCTCAAGCACACAGACGACCACATCTCATTACCACGGACTGCCCAGGAGATTGCAAACACCAAAGTGGGTTTCCATGCACTAGCCAGCATACCCGGTTGCATTGGTGCCATCGACTGCACCCATGTGGAATTGGTGGTTCCACGTGCCATGGAGGTACCGTACCGCAACCGGAAACAGTTCCACTCTATCAACGTGCAAATGGTCTGTGACTCCAACAACATCATCACACATTGTTGTGCTCGATTCCCCGGATCAACTCATGATTCACTGGTCCTGAGGAACTCCACAATACCACGCTACATGGAGCGATATGCAGGCCCAAGATCCTGGCTACTCGGTGAGTGCAATGTCATGGAAGTGGGCATGGGAATGACGTACCAGTGCATACTCCACCTGGCAGAAAGGGGGGGGGGATGATGCATACTCCACCTGGCAGAAAGGGGGGGGGATGATGCATACTCCACCTGGCAGAAAGGGGGGGGGGGATGATGCATACTCCACCTGGCAGAAAGGGGGGGGATGATGCATACTCCACCTGGCAGAAAGGGTGGGGGGATGATGCATACTCCACCTGGCTGTGAGTAACACAGAGAACGGATACAGAGGAAGGGCACTCACAATGCACACAACCCCTCTGCATACATAGGGTGATGGCATGCAAAACAGGCCATGGCAGCAATGAGCATATACTGGTTGCATTGTGTGAATCAATTAGTGCATGTAGAAGTGAGCCAAGGTAACAGTTCCATGCCAGCCATGGTGGAACATCATGTTCCTGATCAGACAACATGACTGACACATACATTCTCGCCTACATACAGGTGATGCAGCCTATCCCCTGAAGAGGTGGCTCCTCACACCAGTCCGGAACCCGCAGAACCAGCACGAGGAGGACTTCAACCGTGCACATACACGTACTCGTGTGGTCATAGAGCAGACATTCGGCCTCCTGAAGGCACGGTTCCGAAGCCTCAGCAGGTCTGGTGGGGCACTCCTGTATGGCCATGAGAAGGTGGCAAAGATCGTCATGGCATGTGTCATGCTGCACAATATGTGCGTCAGACGGAATGTGCCCCTGCCCCCTGACGCAGAACTGCAACCACCTGACGATAAGGATGAGGAGGGTGCAGATGGGGCGCCACCACATGGAGGAGGCGATGCACAGGAGGGGCGTGCCATGCGCCAAAGTATCATCGACCACTGCTTCTAGCACACACGGCTGGTGTTTATCGCATGGAGACTGCACTTGGGGCACTGTGTGTCTCTGGGACATGCACACTGTGGACTGTACACCAATAAAGCACACATACGCAATGAAAATGTCCACACATTTCTTTTTTTGAAAGAAAAAAGTGTATTGGAACTATGAACTGTCGTGTCACACCCCCTCCCACCTCCCCCCTGCACACCCCAACACACCCCCTCCCACCTCCCACCTCCCCCCTGCACACCCCAACACACCCCCTCCCACCTCCCACCTCCCCCCTGCACACCCCAACACACCCCCTCCCACCTCCCACCTCCCCCCTGCACACCCCAACACACCCCCTTCCACCTCCCACCTCCCCCCTGCACACCCCAACACACCCCATGTAGGTGTCAACAGATGCCTGTGACAGTGTCCACAGGCCGTCACAAGCCCCCTCTCCCGGCCCCCGGGGCACCCCTGGCTGTGGAGCGCAGGTTGCGTCCGGAACGTCGCACAGGGCTGCTCTGCGCAGAACTGGCAGTGGAGGATGTCGCTGGCTGCCCCTGTGCATGCAGCTCCTGTACTGTGTGGGTGAGGTCAGTGACCGCACGACGCAAGCCCGCAAGTTCGGCACAGATGTCCCTGGACATGGCCTGCATGGCATCCCTCAGAGTGGCAGTGCTCTGCGCCACTTCGGCCCTTAGTGTCTCCGTGGCCTGTTCAATGCTAAACCTAGCCCCCACACATTCCGCGGCATGCTCATCCAGCATTGCGGACAGTTGATGCTGCCGTTGAGTGATGTCCTCGAGGGACTGCTGGCCGTGCTGGCCCATGGCCAGTGCAGGTGGAGTGATGGAGGGGCTGCTCCCCTCCTGTGGAGTGTGGACAGGGCATGGGGTGGAAGGCCACTCCTCTGCCTCAGTGTGCCCCTGTGTGTCACCCTCATGGGGGCTGGCGTCTGAGAAACAGGGGGAATGTAGTTGGTCAGTGGGGCTTCTGACCTCCTGCTCCATGTCCGAGTCAGAACATGCAGCTGTTGCAGCTGTCTCCCCGATGTTGCTGCTGGCCGCTGACCCCCTGCCTTCTGTGGCAGGCAATGTCGGTGGAGGTGGAGCAGCTGCTGCTGGCCTGCTGCCAACAGGGGTGCTTGCCGGTGGGACCTCCGGTATGCCTGCAGTGGGACCTGCTTGTCGTGGGGTCTGCCTCACTGCAGCTGAGGTTGAGGGTGCAGGGAGGTTGTTGTTGGACTTCGCTCTCTTCGGCGCAGGGGTGTCCTGGTCCTCTGGGTGTGATTCTGTGCCTGTGGTGGAGCAAAGGTGGGAGGGCGTTATTGATGGGTCTACGGACTTTTGAATGACAATGGTTGACATTATTTTGGCCAGTGGATGAGGCAGATTTCAGGCAGTGCCATGCAGGTTGTCTCCTTTTAGTGTGGTATGTGGATGCAGGTATGCGGGTGCCAGCAGTGTATGCAGGGTGGTGCTCGCATGTGGCTATGGGCAGTATTGATTTGTGTTGCATTTACACTCTAGGGCAACCTTGTGCTACACATGATTGGACTGCTGTGACTATGGCATGTCTTGTATGAGGCACCTACCTTCATCGCCTGATGTCGGGGCTCCCCTTTCCATCCCTCCAACGCCTTCGATGGATTCCATGCCGATGGTGGTTGCACAGATCTCCTCCCACGGTTGGAGTTTCAGGGGGGATTCCGACCCTCCACCGGTTCCCTGGGCAAGGTTGCGGTTTGCTGAGATGACGGCTCTGACCCGTATGCGCAGGTCATCCCAGCGCTTCCGGCACTGCTGTGGGGTGCGGGGTACGGTCCCCACCGCGCTGACGCGCTCAGCCACCAGGGCCCAGATGGCCTTCTTCTTCCCGATTGCTGCCCTGGTCATTTCAGGGGAGAAAACAACACCTGCGTTGTCCTGCAGGGTCTCCGCTAGCATGCAGAGTTCCTCCCGGCTGAATCGCTCCTGGCGCTGGCGGTCACATGCCTTTTTCACGGATTTTGGCATTTTCGGGAACTTGGATGGGTGGGTGTTTGGTTGGGACAGATGTCAGGGTTGGGTCTGGTGTTGTTTGGTAGGATGGCGATGGATTGTGTTTTTAAAGATGGCCGACGGGCTGCTTCCCGTTCCGGCGCGATGACGCTATTTCCGGTTTGGCCTTTTACGGCCGCCGCTAATTACGGTGGCCGTAAATTACGGTGGCCGCTACTTACGCTGGCGGAAGGGCACCTTGCTCGCTTAGCGATGCCGGTAGGGGCCTTTTCCGCCATGGCGTTAATTGCATTACCGCCATGGCGTAATGCTCGTGCGCGATGGGTCGTGATGTGGCGCTCTTTACGCCATCGTCCCACGGCGTAAACGCTCATTACGCCATGGCGGTAATGACGGGCGATTACCGCCAGGGTCGTAATGAGGCCCATAGTCAGATTTAAAGAATATTCTGGAACCAGAGGTATAGCTATTGTTTTTTCTTTCTCACTGAATGCAAAATGGTGTTACAAAATATACATATGCATTAACAAATAAAACATGTCATTTGTACATTCATATAATTCTCCTTTATCTGTTGAATTCAGATCTAACTTTGTTTTCTCAAATCGGACAGAGTTCTGAAGTTATAACTAAACACTTTTAAACACTTTTTCTATGTGAGTGCACATTTCTTTAAATAGGATGTTGTTGCACACATTAACTATCGTGCATTTCAAGGATATGCTGTCTGCCCCTATCAACAGTATCCGGCTGCAGAGAATGACTTTCAGTGGAACAAAGGGATAACTTTAATGGGCCCTGTTCTTTCTCAAGTTCGAAGGAAACACACCCTTTGCACAAACATATGTTGTCAGGTGAATTGAAGTATACTGAATGTTTTCAGAGAATGTCAACGCTATATGAGATATATGCTAGTCCATGTTTCAGAAAAAGATTTCCCGTTAAATAATTTTCTACTTGTAATAACAATTAAATAATACATTGTTCCATTAACAGATATTATTTCGATGCTGTGATGTATCATGTATATTATAAGCTGGCAACTACATTTTACATTGTCATTTTCTTCACAGAGCTCTACAATTCACGTTTTACAATTCACCATGTTCCCCATAAAACATGGCAGCAAACATGCAGAGGCATATGTTACATTAAATGTTCTTACTGTCATCAAAGCTTCCACAATATAATCATTTACTGTGCCTTTTAATTATGTGTTTAAACATTAATGATTTGATATTCAGTGTAAATCCATTATGAGTTTGCACTGTTTAAAGGAGAGGATTGAATTCAATCAGGTAATAGCGTGTCTGTGAGTATTGGTGTGAAAGTCAAATGTTTTGTTATTTGAGTTTCAAAATCATATTCTTTTTTTTTAACCACTGATCAAACATTTTAAAATGAAAGTGGTTGCCTGCTGCTGCTGAATGTGGAACAATGACCTGCATGCATGTGTTAATATAAGTGGAGAAGCATGTGGAGCTAATATGAGAGTGGTCCTTACTCTAGGACTGAATTTATCTGTGCACAGGTACCTGAGTGAAGAGTTGTAAGTACAAATATGATAGGGTAGGTATCTGGAGATACAGTTCGAGATGTAAAAGAGATGTACATATAGATACAATTTGATGTATTAATTGTCATATGAGTATAGATGTATGCATAGCTCTTAATTAAATTTCAAAAAGAATATGATTGAATATGTAAGTGGAAGGATGGAAATCAAACTAGGAGTGGTTGAAACTGGAGATGTGAAATGAGTTACAAGTGGAGGAGGGGCATTAGGTGTGGGGATACAGACTTGAGATGAAATATACATGGATATGGATTGTGGGGATATCTGGAAACCTAGTTAGAGAAGTGAAACTGATTAGTAGGTGTAGCTAAGGGTGCAGATGCGTGTGGGTGTGAAAATACAGATGTAAGTGGAGATGTTAGTGGAGAAAAGATGTAGGATGTAGATATGAGATGTGAGTGACCATTTTTGAAGTGAAGGTAAATCCCTCAGAAGGAAGAGGTCCATGTAAGCTTCCCTGGTCCCTGCCCCCTCTGCAGGATATTCAACATTGTTTGACTATGGTGAATAATGGCGCAGGAGTCTGGGATGTCCCTGTGTTTAATTACCATTAGCACCATGGGAGGTGCTGTCAACCAATGACAATGCTCAGAACTCAAGCTGTATTCACTAAGGAAAGGCCAGATTCCAGACACTTTCATTGGTGTCAGGCACTTCCCTTCCCTTACCCGCTACCCCTTCACCTTAGCACCCGTGTAGCTCTCTACACGGTTTATAATGGTGTCTTTTTCTTTTTTTTAAACACGAAACATACCTTTATCCTGTGGCTGGTTGCTGCACAGCACTGTCATCCAGGCAATCCCTCATTAATGTTGATGAAGTCAGTCATCAGAATTAAAAACGGACTTCCTGAATGCCAGCACTCTGTAGCATCATGCCACTGGGTCAAAGCACGTTTCTTTCTTTTTATAAAAAAAAAAAAAAAAGCTTAGCGCCCACAGGAAGATACATGGGTGCTAATGGCGATATTACACAATGCAATGGGCTGACCCTGTCAGTAAGGGCATTGCCACCCGTGTTAAGGGACCCTCGCTTTGCTCAGGCCCTTAATGTGGGCGACAGACCTTTACCGACAGGGTTGGCCCACAGCCTCAAGTAATGTTGCCTCATTAACCACTGAAACAGAACAAAAGCCCCAATAGAACTTCCAAGTCTGCATGTAAGGAAAGCAGAAACTAGTATTGGCAGCTGTCATGTAAAAATATGGCATCTGCCATAACATTGGGATCACTATGGAATCTGCCTGGATTTTGCACGCAAAAAAATGGCCAACAGAATTCATAGGAATCACAGAAAACCCAACAACAAAAAAATGCGATAGAGGTTTTTTTTCTGCATGGAGTTATACAGCGAATGGCGCAGAGTTCTCGGTCTGCATCCCATTCAATCTAGGCTAGCAATATCAACATTTTCCAGAGTTGGAAAAACATGCAGAGCATTTGTCTTTAAAAATGGAACCCCCTATGAGCCATTTGACAGCCTCAGCAAAATGAGTTCTCAAGTGTCAGATTAGGCATGCTCTGTAGGATCATGCACATGTGCAGAAAATATCTCTTTACAGCCCAGATGTTATATCAAGAGATGATAAAGGGTTGTATGTGGGATAAAGCTAAGAACTGGAACCTGTAAAAAGCAGAACTATCACGCTTGTGAAATCAGGACCAGGCAATTGAATATCCACTAATGTATGAATATTAATTGTATTAGTGTTGTGCAAGCACTCAGGAATTAAGCAGATTAATGAAACTGAAAAGTCAATACAGCTAATTAAGCTAGCAGTACAGCAAAATCCCATTATATTATTAGCCAGATAGCAAAGCCATCTAGACGATGAGTGGAACATCATCACTGATGTCGCCCCAACACTGATCACATTTCCAACCCCAGAATGTTTATTTCAAATTCTCAAAATCACTGAAAATGATATGTCTACATCTCTTTCAATTGGTAATATAGGAGGAATTGTCCCTATAGCACAAAGACTTTGACAAAGCAAAAGATAACACAAATATGCCACACCTTAGGGACAATCAGAAGGTAGGGGTAATTGTATCCAGTGTAGCCTTAATTCTACAAATCATGTAGAGAAAAAAACTAAAAGATTTCATCTGAAATGAGAGGAACTTTTTCATAACAAACAAAGACAGCCCAAAAAAGGCCTGCCATAATAAAGTCCAGTTATGGGTTATGAACGATGTAATTGCAGGCCTGTCGAAATTGACAAAAAGCTAATGAAAAGAACACAAATCAAGGGTTAGTCAGACATTCAATGATTAATTGCCAAGATAGAAACATTCATGCTATACCTTGATTCAAATGGACAACTCCCAATCACTGTGGCAACTCAGGGCAGTAATTATTTTTGATTAACATTCAAGCAAAGGGAAAACAGGGTTATAATTAAAGTCTACTTTTAGAATGAAAAGATGTAACTTGCAGCACATTGAAAGAAACGAAGCACCCTCATAAAGAAAAGGTGCCCTGTTCCTTGACCCACATTTTACACCGTTTTTACTTTTCTCAGATGTAGTAAACCAGTATAGCTCAGTATTCATGGGACACAAACATATTGTACAGACCGGGAGGCAATTGCTTAGTTGCAGGTCTTGCAGGATCTTCCTATGTCCAAATACTGAAGTCGAAAACATTTTACAGTCTGAATTGCTGCAAAATGAACTTCACCCGTAGAAGTTCCTTACATCAAATTACACACCTTTTACTTTGATTTTTCTGCTTGTACACTATTTCACTAGTCTTTTCCCTTTTAACGGGTTCTTCTGTTTGGTTTTTTTAATGTGTGAATTATCCGCTATATGTTATGTTCTTAGTATGTCTGTGAATTGGGAACTGAGCTTGTGCACATGCATCCTTACTATGAGACTGGCTAGAGTTATGTGAAGATAAGGAAACATTCTGGAAAGCCGTTTGACCACGATTGAGTGACAGATTTCATAGTCCTTCTATTCTCACATCCAAAGGATGAGCCTGTCCAAATCAGTGTACATGGTTCAAATGTTACAAAAAAATTAAATATAAGGGTGGGAGTTGTGACCAATGGTCAAACACCAAGACTAGTGTAATTTATCTATTTATTGCTTTTTATCACATGCATATCTGTCCCCCTCCCCTTTCTCAATGAACAATTTCAAAAGACTAGGCATGTTGCAGGATGTCCATCTTAGCATAATAACCTTCATTGAAAAAATACAAAAATAAATGCTTTCTCAGTAAGACAAGTGCCATTTTCCTATTAGGTATAGACGTTATACTGGAAGTTATCATTTGAAATAAACAGTGTAAAACATTTTGTTTTTATTTTGTAATGGCTGCTTTCTAAAAAAAAACGAAAAAAAACAAAGCCTTCTTCCTCTAGATATCCGTTGTTCCTCCAATTCCTTCCAGCTGTCAGGAAAGGCGGGGTTGCCATTAGTAAACAGGTACCTGACAACATGGCTCTCGCCTGTAATTGTAATTATTTCTTATACTGGCATAACACGTCTATCTAAATACCAAGATTATGGCTACATATTTGTTTTAATAGGCAGGCAAAGGAAATGAATAAATATATGCACTAAGAGTCTGGGCCTCATTATGAGATATGCAGAATGGGTTTAACGCCGCCGGTAATGGTGCCGGCGCCGTTAAACTCACTCTGCACTATTACGAGGTTCCCTCGCGGGACTCGCTCTGGACGTCTGGTTTATCAAGACGTCCATAGCGGGTTCCTCGAGGGAACCAGGGAGCTAACAACTGGCCCATTATGAGTGGGCCCGTTGTTAGCTCCCTCCTCATTCCCATTGAGCCCTATGGGCGCTCAAATGGGAATGGGGAAGGACCGGGCCCGGGTTCCCTGAAGGAGGAATTACTGGGCCCTCCAAACCCGTAATGGCCCGATAATTCCGCATTCAGGGAACCCGGACCCAGATACGATTTTGGAGGCAGTCACGGTGCTAACAGCGCCATGGCTACCTCCAAAGTCGTAATGAGGCCCTGTATCTTTAAGATGAGTTGGGGTGAAGCTGTGAATGGTTGTTAGAAATGTGAAACGAGTTTCAGTCAGCACTTAACAATATGTGTAAGACATTTTCAAATTTAAACCATTGATCATGAATATGAGTGACACTTCTGCTGAAAATAGCACAACCGTGCTGTGTCCTGTGATCAAACATGCATATCAGTTTGTGGAGGCGAGGAACAGATATAACAGTAGCCCTTGTCTGAGCTGTCAGTGAAGTTGTAAGTGGAAACATAAGGGAACGTCTCAATTGGAGACATGGGTGGGGGGTATGGAGGAATGTGTGCAGCAGTGCATGGGTGATTAGTTATATGTGTGGGTGGAAGCATTGAGTGGAGGTGATGTGAGTGGACATTTGAGAGGACCAGTAAATTAAGAGATTGGTAAAATGTAAGTGAAGCACAGAGTAAAACTAAGAACTAATATGGGAGTACAGGTGTGAGAGTAGCTCCATGGATGGAGGCTCCTTTAAAAAAAAGGGTTTAAGGGGCAAGTGAATATTCTTTGAGAGTGCAATGTTGATGGATCTGTGAGTGGAGTTGTACATTGGGATATGGGTGTTAATGTAAAACAATTGGCATCCATGGTGCCCATTAGCTGGGGACATGTATAGCTACAGATGCTGGAAATTATCTTTAGTCCATTGCGTGTTGGCCTGAATTGTATTCATCATGATATGGCTTAAAGTAAATACGTTTGTAAAAGTGCTCCATTGATCATGTTACTTGTGGTTACCACTGACTTTTTTTCAAATGTCCTTATAATTCATGCTAAACACAAACATATAGTGATCCATTGTTCCCATCTGAGAGTAGTGGTGTGGTCTCATGTTCCTCATTTCTAGTGTGAAAGAATGCCATCCTGAGATTTATTTTTATTTTTGCTGTAGGAAATTATGCTAGTTTTCTCTCTCAGAAAGTGAGCTTTGCTAAACTGGCCTTGCTTCCCAATGAGGCATACTAAAATGTTTAAGGCACACATCTGTACTCTTGCTGGACTCTGCCTACTGAAACACCAGCATCTGCACGGTGGATTGGTAACAAGCATTTACAGAGTAACATGGGCATTCTTGAACCAGCTTCCTGGAATCCGATACCTTTAACAATTGGCAGCCATGAAATACAATTCTGTATATAACTGTGCGTCCCTGTATCCTAGTAGAACTTTGACTAAATACAAACATAAAACTATATTTAGTTTGATGTTGTGTGTCTATGAGGAACTACAATTACAATGGCAACAGCTCCCCCAGACCCCCGAAACTCCACCAGCTGTCAGAGCCCCATGTGTGTTGCTTGTTGCCTAAATCATTCTACCCACAACATATGTTGGGCCAGCCCTGGATGCACCTTTGTTCTCTGTTGAGAAGATTGACACTTTCCCAGGAGGAAAGGGCACCGCCCATGGTAGGATTGGAACATGGGAATTTCAAAGTGCTCTAGACAGGATGGGGGGAGGAAATGATATTTCCAAGGTAAGAAGGGACACCATCTTGAAAATACCTAGACAGCACTGTATTCCTATATTCCCCCCAAACCTCCTGCAAATAAGGCACTCTAGGAGCTGACATCAGAAGATAAACAGCTTGTTACAGCAGCATCGATTAGCCCTTTACAGGCTTGGAGTAGACCTAGCCACTGTCGCAAAATTACAATGAAGGAAATTGAGACCCTTGTTCAAATAAATCATGTTTGAAATTTGTTGAAATAACCATTTTGAAGAGTGTTTCACTTGAACTCTGTTTGGGTAAAAACTGTCCAAGGTCCGCAGCCATTGGGGTGAATGTAGGGATTCCAAAGAGGGGGCAAACTTTCTCCCTTTCCACTTTAGGGGAGCATTTTAAGTTTCTACCGGCTGAAAATGTGATTGCTGTTTGGATACCGCTATGCAGGAATCTGCCTGCTGCAGCAGTAAACCTGAAAGTATGCCCAGCAACCTTTTTTGGCCGGGAAGTGCAGAAGACTTCACTTTTTCTCAGAGAACCAGTTAAGGGTCCCACAACACCCAAAGGACACTTTGTTTGTATTTGTATTCAATTTTGAACCAGCTGTCCTCAAACCCATGTGAACTGCTGCAAAGATTCAACAGAGCTGCCTTTGACATACTTTCTGCCATCCGAACTGCACACAATGATTGAGGTTGAATTGTTTATCTACAGATCGTTTAAACGGACACATCTCCTGCCTTGCCTCATTTTTATTAACTGACATTGTGGAAAATCGTGACCTGGAGGGTGGATTGTCCAAGATGTCCAGAATGTGGTGAGACTCGATCAATAATGAAAAACATTTACACAAATAGGATGCCCTGCAGTGTCAGAATATTAAAGATTACCTGCTGTTTGATAGGCCACCCTCCTTGGAAATATCAATAATAATTCACGACCAGAATAAAGCTCAGTAAAAGTACCTCGAAGTAGTATTGAAGTGTTTATTTACTTGCTTGTAAGCACATGTTCTGTCAGCGGAGAAGAGAAGGGATCCCTCACTTATGTCATTACGATGATTTTGATGTCTACCTTTTGGAGTCATTGACATATGGCCCCAGTGACAAATATCAGGCGAATAACCCCGTTAAAAGAGGCGATTGTTTACATTTGAAATTATATAGGTGGCACATTATTAAACTAGCTCTTAAGGTCTATTAATTGGAAACACTATCTATTGGCACGTGCGAAAGTGGCTTCTGGAGCATCCACAATCCAAATTAGAGTGTACAGACTCCTTTTTGTCAGGGAACATGTGGGTGCCCACATGGTAGTGATTAATTTACCTCACTTGGAATCACGTGTTTCTTAGATTGAGGATATTTTATTGTTGACCTCAGTTTGGGCTATCCACAATATAACTTCAGACCACCCTGTATTGATTCATGTACTCTTTTATTCACTTGCAGCTTGCCTTCCATGACTCTCCTATGCTAAAGCATTCCTACATGCAAACTTGACCTTATGTTTTACGGAACCTGGATAATGCAAACAAAAGAGTGCAACTAAAATGATCAAGTACCATTCTCATACTCTGAAACTCATTAGTGCACCCTAAATATTGGACAGAAATCTATGTTGAAACCTTATGGACCCTTCACTTTTCATATTTGTTTGGGGAATAGCAAAGCTAATGATCCATCTCTTGGCAGAACAAGCAACATGAGAGGATATGCGAGTAGGATAGAGGTTCATCTCAGGAGCAGCCACTGTGTAACATGAGTATGTCGCAGTGGTGGTTGGCAGAGCCCGCACTTCACCCGACTGTTGCTTTGCGCCACTCTGAGGCATGGCCTGAGACACAGCATGAAGAGGCCCGGCATGGCCTATTGTGGATAAATTGCCTCAGCACTGGAGCTGTGTTCTTGGTGAGCGGTCTTGGTGAGTGCCTGGAGCATCAACTGGAGCAGTACTGATTGGTGCACTGAGTGGTACAGTGTGCCTATGTAGGGGACTGAAAATGTTGTGTTGCCAGCCTAATTGGTGTGCTGTGGAAAGAATGTAGCATGAAGCATAAAGACATTTTGCTCTTCCTGTGCTTAGTAATGCTCCTAGCAAGACTCCTAGTAAGCACTGCAAAGCACAGATTTCCTTAAGTGCTAAACATTATTATAACATAAACTACAAATAAGTATACCATGATACTGCCTGTTTTACACAATTGATCACATTTTGTATTAAATGCTATTATTATTGTGTATTAATAATCATCTATACCTGCCTTTTGCCCTACTGAAGCCGATATACCCTGTCCATCTGAAATGTGGATGATATAATCTACCAGAATGTGTAAAAATTCAAAGGTAGAGATAGTGGGCAAGCAAGTGGGGAGGAGGAGGCTGCTTCAGCAGCAGCTTACATGTACCTCAGCGCATTTTTATTTCCTCCCCATAACATCACAGAAGAAGAGTGTGATTAAGGCTGACATTGCACAGGGGGCATGCATTGGAGTTATTTTAGGGCCCCTAATCAGGGATTGCCAATAGACTTCTCTTCCCCATCGCATGAGAATAAGTGATGATACTTAATCAGGAGTAGGGCATGGCAAAATTACAAGCAATTGCATATACCTCAGAGGGATAGGGTTCTTGAATGACCAACTACTGCATTTTTGCACTCATAGGGTCTGATTTACAAACATTTTTCAATGGGATTTTCACATGTAAACACATTTTTTTGAATGAGGCCCTGAGTCGCTACTGGAAAATTGTTTACACAACATCTTCTGAATTTTCTTCAGGGTTGTGAAACAGCAGCAAAGGTTTTCCAACGGAACAAACAGGCTTCCAATGAAATCAATCAACTGTACATGATTTGCTATTAGTAAGAAGCCATATCTGTAAAGTTTATTTGTTGATTTCTCTAAACCATGCAGATTGATAGATCTGAATGTATAATTAAACAAGTTAATCCTATGGGCATTCTGAGGAGGGGTCTACATCTAATTATCAAACTACATATGACACCTGGGTATGGGTAAAGTCTGATGGCCTGGGGCACACAACATCTAGGATACCAATGTTTAATGGTCTGAAGCAAGGATGCATTCTAGCTCCTATGGGCCCGATTAATTGAATTATTTGCTTGTAAAATGGGGATTTGCATGCCATTCTGCCCGCACATACCCATTTGTCAAAATGGGGTTTGTGTGCAGAATGACATGCAAATTCCTGTTTTACATGCACATAATTCCATGAATCAGGGCCTTTGTTGTTTTTGTTGTATATTGCCTATACTCGTTCATACTTAAACAAGGTGAAGTCAAATTATGCTGTGCTGGGAGGCAGACCATCACAATCACTATCATATGCAGATAACACTATTTTGGGGGATTAGCCTCTATTGGGATAAAACACACTATAAATATTGTTAAACCCATAACCTTAAAAGAAATGCAAATATGACAAAAAACAGGTTTCTTACCAGATGCACACATCATGGAGGTTCAAGTAGTATTTAAGAGCAAGACAACCAGAAGATCTAATCAAATTTGTTTGTATCTTGGTATTAGTTTTTGCACCAGATTAAAAAGAAATGTCCTTCTTAACACATTGAAAACTGGCATTACACTGGTCACTACCGCTCTCAATAAATACTCCACTACATTCAGAATTCAAAGCATGACAGTACTAAAACTCCACCAAAACTATTGTAAGGATGTATTTGTTTTGGATGGAAAATTCTCCAAAGACTGGAAATATCAGAGATTTCAGTATGGAAATGACGGAGAAGGATTTGTAAGTCAACATCTCTACAAGCAATACGTCTAGAGTTAGGCTCTTGCTCACATTGTTAAATCAAACTGATCCCTATTCCACTCTACTCTGAACACGCAGCCAATATTAATATATGAAGATCCAATGAGGGGGAGGATATGAATAGTGAATATTGGTCCCTTTTAAATATTGCCACTGAAAATGTAAGATTTGATAAAGAGGTTGTAGTTGAAATTCCCTCAAATGGAGTGTCGGAGAAGGATTTTTAAAGAAAGGGTAGTTTGTTCATGATGAAGATAATATGTAGAGCATGGCCACATATATGATTCTCTGCTCATTATTGCTCCACACTAGGTTATTTTGCTGAGGTACCACATTCAGATGTTTAAATTTAAATTGAGCAGCATACAAACAGACATAGGTGTAGGGGCTTGGCAAGGCAAACATAGAGCACATAGTGTATGATCCATGCGTAGAGGGGATATTAAGGATCTTAGATCTGATTTATTTTCTTATGCCCTTTGTTAGCTGCTGGAAGACGACTATGTGTAAAGCTGTATTTCCTAACACATCAAATATGGACTCAAAGAGTGGGGTGGGTATGGGATCTGTTAAAACATGTGTACACATTTAAAATCTTTTGAGCTCAAGATGAAACTCTACAGGTAAACGTTCTGTATATTGTTATAATTGCATGATTTTAAACATTCTTTTAAACTTTGCAATATATGTGTATGATTTTAAAACCTTAAAACAAATACATTGCTTGATTGATTGGTGCATGTGGTCATATATAACAATCTAAGATTGGACAATCCCTTATTTATCGCAAGTTCTTTGAAAAAGAGTGCTTTACTTGCTGGACCATATCATATGATTCTGTTTGGTAACTGCAAAGCACATTTTGGAATGTGTGTCTTTGTGGCTTGACACCATTGTTTTCATCACCAGCTATGCTACTTTCTTTGACATGACTGAGTTTGCCTAATTTTCTTGGGATACTGATCTTCATGTGTAATATAGGTGACAAATAACATTTGTGACTGGGAGACATTCCAACCATGCAATAATTATGCATCTGTAGTGTGAGCGCATACTTTGAGAGATGATTTTCTGTTTATGAACCAGCCCCTAAATGTTCATGCCTATTCATTTTAAAATACTCCCAAAAAACAAAGTAAGGTCTTGAAGGAGAATGGCTATGACAGCAACACATTTTGTAGAATGAATGTACTCTTTCATTCAAAATTATCCTATTTTGTTATTTGACAAACGGAATTTCAACAAACTCTTTGGTTTGTCTCTAGTTTCAAATAATGTTGTGGCTAAAATAGTATATCCAGAATAAGAGAATAGCAGGACAGGAACATTAATACAGAGTAATCTGGCCACTGCACCTGCAGTGCCATACCAACCTCTATGTCAGAAGAAATGTCTCCTATGCAAATAGTCACATTTTCTATAATCAGTATTTTCAATTGAGCTTCTTGAGATGCTTTGCTAATTGTTTATGAGGAGCAATTAACCTTTTCTGGTACAATGGGGCTCATATCAGTGTGTGATAGTCGACGGGAACCATATTATCAAAAACCCAGCACTGCAATTGAGTGTGGGTCACTAGAAAGTCTGTGGGGAGGCCTGGTGGCTGCCACATTTTTCATGCATGATTGACAGCCTCTATACAGCTGTGAGCTATCATTTCCCTCTTTGGCCGGTGAAACAGTTCCCTTAGTATAGAGCATGAAATGCAGTCCGGCTGTTCTGGTTTGCTCTGTGCTTGTAAACCAGATCATGGGCCTGATTTGCAAAAGTGTTTGTCAATGAGAACAATCCATTGAAAAACACGTTGTAAATCAGGCCCCCTGTCTTCAAGAAATGGCAGTGATGTAGCGAAATAGGGGTGCAATTGGATCCTGCATGCAACATTGTGGCATAACCCCAGAGAGACTGTGCGACCTATGTTGCCCTATTCCAAAACCCCACTCACTTTTGGTGAGGGGTGGTGCTAACCGTAGACCACCTCATGGGATATTAAACATTCTCAACGTCACCCAGAGGCTTTTTGTGCTGCCATTTGTTCCTTTATTCAAACCGATTTTTGGGATGAATGCAGTACACCCCCATAGTGCACCCCCATAGAATTCCAAATTACAGCAACAGTTCTGTCTTCAGTGCTACAGAAGGGGGCCGGGGGTTACTCACCCAGCATCATTTCCATAATATGGGCCATTGAGAATATAATGTTTCAAAAACATCAACAACTTTTGATTATTGTGATGTGTCTAACCAATGTATCCATAAATAAATGCATTTAAATGAACATGACTTAGTTTATGAACAGCCAACTGCTGAGAATCGCTTCACAATTGTTTTAGTTGACATTTCAATATCTCAACTGTGTTAGGTAGACATATCTGGATGACTCGATGACTCCATTAACTACCCCACCTGTCTCATTACCTATATCCTACCCCCCCAGGCAGTCAGCCTACCTCTGCCTATCAGCCATAGTCAGCATTTGCCGCACTTTTACAATGTAGCCATTTGGAAACTAGCCTCAATGCGTAAGGTATCCTTACTTTGCATCCAGCCAATTGTGTTAGTCAGCCAAAGGTTGCATTTGTGAAAGTATGGATGGGGTACATTTTGTGAAAATAATCATGAGTCACATCATGACAGAATTGTGAAGATTAGCCTAACGTTACATGTACACAGAATTGTGAATATAATCGTGCTTCACATCTACATAGAATTGTGTAGATTAGCCTTGCGTCACAACCATAGAAATGTGTTGATTAGCGTGTGTCACATCTATATAGAATTGTGAAGATCAGCCTGGCATCCCATCTAGATAGAATTGTGAAGATCAGCCTGGCATCCCATCTATATAGAATTGTGAAGATCAGCCTGATCAGCCTGGCATCCCATATAGATAGAATTGTGAAGATCAGCCTGGCATCCCATCTAGATAGAATTGTGAAGATCAGCCTGGCATCCCATCTAGACAGAATTGTGAAGATCAGCCTGGCATCCCATCTAGATAGAATTGTTGAGGTCAGCATGTGTCACATCTAGATAATGATGCCACTAACAAACCCTACTAAAAAAAGTCACCCCTATGTATACACCTGTGAAACTCCAAATAAACACAACCACACCTCTAAAGCACAACAAACTGCATGCACTTGGCTACACTGCAACAACAAAACAAACCACATATAGCCTCGCACAACCAGCACATGACGGCTACCAACCGAAAAGCACACCTAAGCTC
Organism: Ambystoma mexicanum; assembly: GCF_040938575.1. Lineage (NCBI taxonomy): Eukaryota > Metazoa > Chordata > Amphibia > Caudata > Ambystomatidae > Ambystoma > Ambystoma mexicanum. Next base: position 1,063,608,963 of record NC_090937.1, on the reverse strand, counting down.
AGCGAACCGTGAAAACCGAACTGAAGCTCCTAACACCATATCACAGCTCTCTTGCACTGTTCCCACTTAGTCCTACTAACTCGCCCTACTCTCTTGCCTTTCAGATCCACTAGGGTGCCAGGGGACCACTCCGGTGGTGAAAGTGCGTGGTATAAATATCCTTTGACATAACATAACATACTAATGACATAAATGTTTACCTTTGTGGTACCGTTCTCTTTATTTAAAATTGAGTGATGAATTTACTTTCATACAGTAATCAAATGTGAGGCAGCAGTTGCTGGGTCAGTCGATATTAGTTATATATCCCCATGATGACTTGAATCATAGAAGTTATAACAAAATGGCTGTTTCCCTGATAATCCCATAGCAGGTCATCATCACTGCTAATCGCGGTAGTCTGAGCTCAAGGACCCTGTCTTCAACAATAAAGCTTGATTGATGCATTTAATTTAATGTTAGGGATGAAATGAACGTTCTATTCCCATCTATTAAAACATGAACTTTATTTCCCAAAAGGCGGCAAGCACTTGTGCTCCGTACTTCAGATTTCCATCAAAGCATGTCACCCTAGCTCAACTAAATAGACGTCGTCCTTGTTTATCCATGACAACATGAACGAGTGGTGCAGCGCCGCCTGAGGACATCCCCTTACTGGCTTTGCAAAACAGGGAACAGGTCAATTTAAACATTATGTTTTGCCTCCACCGGCTACAGCCAGACATTACTAAACAACGTTCAACTTAATGACCTACAACAGATATAGATTAGGTTTTTAATGTCATTTTATGATACAATATAAAATCATACGAGAGGGAGTAAACCTATGTCTTTATGAAAGCGTAATTTTGGATTTCTTAAAAATATACAGCGGGCGAAAGGGATTGGTACAATGCAAATGAGTGGATGCAACTCGCTCACTATGCGAAATGCCATCAATGTATTAATGGAAGCAAGAGTGGAACAAACATGGAATACCTGAATCGAGGAGGACGTGGGCAAAATGAGAATTGTCTCTATAGAGTGGAGGGTAGGAATAATAACAACAGATGGCCATTTCCCTCTTCTTTCGTGCAACTGTATAGATGGGAAATCCACACAGGATTTACATGATTTAATTCAAGTTTGTTGACTTGTGATAAAGGACATTCAACCAACTCAAGACACAGGTTCCCTGCTGTCGCGTGTCCAGTGCACGTGCTGGCGGATAACCCATCAGCATTTGATTCTCTGGAGGGAGATTCTGACTGCTCCCACTGGACTTGCAGGCAATACTATGTGCCCAGAACCTCCCTTCCCTTCTTAGGCTCTTTCCGCCATCCAGGGACATAACATGCAGCAATGCCCCAAGTGTTTTCCCAGGCCTTCCGTGGCCCATTGCCTGATCCAGTCAATATGAGACTGGTCTCAAGGCAACTAACTTGCTTGTTGGGGATAATTCAAACTAAAGATAAATGAGTGCATTAGGCAAGCTCTGAGGGAGTATAAGCAGATGTTTTAAGAATGTTTCTTCTGTAATTTCAAGTATGCTAGTGTTCTCGCAACCCCAGATCTCCACGCCATAAATAGAAGACGGAAGTGACTGTTTGCTATATAGATCTAGGGCTGGAGAGATTGTGGCACTGCCATGACTTGGTTGCCCCACTGTATTTTCCCAGATTGGTATTTGCTTGTGTAATCTGGGCAGACTAACCCCCATTGTCCTGGAATCTGACCCCCAAGTAAACAAAGTATCTTACCTGTTCTAAAATTATTCATTCAGTTTTTATATGCAAACTGTGGCCTGAACACCATTACCTTGGTCTTTTAGGAATTCAATGTAAGGTGCAATTTGGCACACCCTCTCAGAAAGACACTCAGTGAGGCCATGGGGCCTTGAAGAGAGGTAGAAAGGATGACAGCATAATCAGCATAAAATAAAGCTGGGTGGCACCATCAAAGTTTGCGATCAGCGTGATGCTGAGCTATTGCTCTACGGTATGGGGGGAAGTACAATCAAGTCTTGTCTCTCCCTCCCTGGCCAGCCTCTGACATTTTAGAGCTGTGTGATCTGCCTCTCTCTCACTTTGAACATCATTTAGGAAATCCAAAGGCATACCACCAGCTGCTTGTGACCTCTCACTCTTCATGCCTGTTCGTGCCTCACCCATCATGCCAAACCTGCATGCCCTTGGAGTCATTCTGACCTCTGCTGCTCTGTGGGGCCTGTACTCTTTGTGCAGAAAGAGGTGGACCTGAATGCTTGCTCCATGCTACAGTGCACCTTCATTGTTTTGTTATGCATTATTTTACTAGTGACATGTTAGGGGGGTATTTATGTCCTCCACAATGTCATAGTTTGCATAGTAGCTCCTGCTGCATCTTCAGGGCCAGGTTTGCTCTATTGTGGCATGTGGAGTCTGTCACGTTCTACCAGAACAAGCTGCTGGCTCTTAGTCTTACAGTGTGCTTCATACTTCAGTGGATTGCAATGCCGTGTGTGCTTCCTGCATTTCCTCCGTTGTTCTATGCATGCCATATTGCCCATACAGCACTGGGACGCTTTGTCTATTCCCTCTGAAACTAATGATTATGCTCAATCCTTAGAAAAATAAAGCATTAAAGATTGTGTTGCATACTTTTATCGAATTCATGTTACCCTTCCCAAGGCACACGAACTGCCAATATTTAAGACTATGGTGCTTCCCAAGATGTTGGGGGAGTCAGTGCCTTGGTGGTGAACTATTGCTAATGAAAAAGAGAAGGCAGACGGATGAACAAATGAGGTGTGCTCTGTAAGCTTCTTCTGTTGAAAGGGGAGATATCCTTAATAGGGACATACAGTAGCCAGAAGGGCTGGCTGTGATTTGACAGTGAGACACATTCCTTCTCCTCCAAATTCTGTTCAGCTTGATAAACTCTTAACTTTTTTGCCAATGTGTATCACAAAAATACTTTCCACACAGAGCATGCTGTGAATGTTGGGCGCAACACGGTTGCCTCAGTCAACACACATCAATTTGATACTGACTTTAAGTTAGAATGTGATATGACAAACATCCTGATTGGAGAAAAAAACAGCAAACCTTGTGAACTCTTCACAAGGTCCCATTTTCAGTGTCCCCATTATAGACCTTTAGGCACTGACACTTATTTATATTCTGTGTTACCATATCCTGTGTTCTGCAACCAGTGGACGTTCCAGAATGAACCCCCTTGATATTCAGGCTCAATGACTACTCCATAAATGGGATTGAGTACATCAATACCCCAATGTATTTTACAGGCAGCTTGATTGAGGCAGGTTTTGAGTGACCTTGAGCAGATCTCCTTTTTGTGTAGCTGAGTTCAGAATTGCCATGTGTCCTGGTGGACCCAAGGAGGTCTTCTTCACCACTACCAAAGATGCAACTCCCAGTGTTATGAAGAGTTCCCCTACTTTGTTGCTTCAAGGCGGACACTGTTGACAAATTCCAAGCTGCTTTGCCTTTGACCCACTTTGTTCCCAAAATGATGCTATAATAATTACTAAGCTCTCTTTAGTACAGTGCAGGTTGGGGGATTAGCTATTGATGGGCTTATCACTTGCTTCATGTGTTATGTACACAGGTAGGTGTTGGAGGCTTATGTTATAGACTTTCTGAAATGAGAAGGGGGCGGGGTACATGTGTCTCTAAGCTTCTTTTGTCCAGGGTATGTCCCAAGGAAAATCCTTGTCTACCTTTTTTGTGATGTTTTAAGTTCTGAAGTGATCCTCTAGTGTAATTTCTTTCTATTCAATATTGCACTAATTAACTATATCTCAACGGCATGGTTTAGCCATAGCCAGCTTGGCATGTTATCGTCACATTGGAATTGAGGGCATTAACAGATTATGTCCATCAACGTGAAATGTGCACACCATTTTAGTTCTGCAATTCCAAAGTTTGCAACTCTTGTTTTAGTCCGTTGTTGGTTGGGTTCCAAAAAGTTCCAAATCCAATTAGCTCGTGATCGTTTGCATGTCATTCTGCAGTACTGTTTGCTCAAATCTGATTTTTCTAGATTTTCAGTTTTAATGAGTTATTGCCTTTTCGTTGAAGCACTGGAAAGAGATGGGGCTGACTCATTGTGTTCCTTTCTTTCATTCAGATGGGGAGTCTGTACAGCTCAGTTGTTAGATGCACAACAAAGGTTTTGAATATGGAAGCATGGGAAAAACCCAAATGCGGAGCTTGTGTGTGATTATGCTAAGGGATATTATTCATTAGTGGCTTAATATAACGGTCAACGGTGTAAACGAAACATCAAGTGAGTGTGAATATCAGGCGCCGCCTTGAATATATTGCTCCCACAAAATGGCCAAATATATGTTTTGTGCAGTTGCGTAAATTTAAGCTATTGTAGGAGTTCATACCCCTGTGGCCCACAATTTCGGTAACAAATCATTCCAGTGTCCTTTTATAGGAATACAGTAACTATTGTTCTATGTAATATGTAGAAGGTCTGTGACGTGTCTTCCTGTTCTTGTTCAATTGTGTATTCTGTCCTGGCCACTCAACCTGATTTAGGGGAGCGTCAAGGGTTTGTGCAGCATACATTGATGGAGCACAGTTATCCTTCTCCATGTTCTCCTCGACTGAAGGATGTCTGGCAATTCCTAGAAGTTCTTTTTTTCTCTTTTTTCTTTTTTTGGTGACACATTTGTTAAACTGGTGGGTTTGCAATATCATATTGCTTTCAAGCAAGGGTGGTTCTGTTTTGCTGCCAGGCTGTTATCCACAAGGTTCTGATCGGGCCTAGTGATGAACTTAAAGAATATCGCAAAATGTAAGGGTAGGTACTATACAGCTGTTTGAGATTTCAGTATGGGTAGTGTGAGAAACCTGAGGGTATCCTCACTCCTACTGCCCATGGATCTTCTGCTCTGGTGGCCAAGGAACAGCCATTGCTTTTAGATTCCGACCGTAGGGGTGGAGAAACGAGAGAGGATCAGCTGGGTGGAAGGTCCTTGGGGATTGGCAAAAGGTTACACACAGGTGAGACATGGTATCCCCTTTTCCCTGTGAAAAACAATTGAACACTCCACTTGCCTTTATGGGCTACTGTAAAACAGCTCCCCTCAATGTTCCCCATTCAACCTACATAGGGATAAAGATACAAATGAATAGGTCTAAGGGATGGGGGGGAAATCACCTTTGCACTCTCCTATGAACAAATCGATACAGAGCACTCAGTTTTTTGTGCCTTGTATTGAAACTTTATATTAAGTACAAAGGCATACATGAATTGGATTCTTTACCCAATTTTTCTTACAAAAACCAAAAAACATACAGAGCGTAATAGTACAAGCAAATTCAGTATTGAGATCAAAAGCTAGTGCATCGAATCAAAGGATAGATCTCTTGTTGGCATTGTCTAGTGAAGAGCATTCTGGTAAAAAGTGACCGAACATATTACAAACAGTATACAAAGCAAAACCAACAAAATTCTATTTCCAAAACAGTGATGTTGCACTGTGAGTTAACAAGGTGCGTCTACACCGGGGTGTTTCTGCCGTCTTGGTGGGCAAGATGAGCCTCGTGTCCTTCACAGCATTCATCAGGACGAGGTCTGTATGTTAGGGAATCGTGGAGTGCTGTGTGGAGGAAGTTCCACCAGGCACTTGGGTAGATGATCGTCTCAGGAAAAAATCCTGACAACGTTCCTCTCAATGGAGACGTGGAACACAGGGAAGCCTGTGTTGGTAAGACCAGCACGGAATGCTTTTTGTAAGGAGGCAGCCGTGGTGGGACCTGAAAAGAAACCAGGATTGTTGGCAGATGACCCAGAAGACCTGTGGAATCCAGGGCGAGCTGGGCCAGCATAATTCCACAGGTGTGGGAGACTCCATGTTTGGAAAGGAGCTAGGGTCAGACTGGGACAAGAAATAGGCCCGGCCACCCAAAAAGAACTGGCTCAGTCCTCACCTCAAAAAGTGACCCACCCCTCACCTCATAAAAAGTGGCCTTCAAACCATCCTCCGAGAATCGCGTCAATTCACAACTTTACAGAAAATGCTACTTATGAAGGGTTCAGGTGCCTGTTACATTACAACACAACTCATAAAATAACTTTGTATACAGTTCTGTGACAGGGTCCACAGCTCTGAGTCGGAGGAGTGGAATGAACCAACCACCCCCACTGCGGTTTTGGGACCTGCCGCAAGTCTATGCTTATACAGGGCTCCGCAACCCCAGCAGGGAAGATGGGTTAAGGTGACAATGGTTGGATAGGAAGGGGGAAGTAGGGAAACTGGAATGAGAACGTGGTCCACTATTCCTGAATATTGCTGCCTCCAGGGATGCCTTGCTTAGAGACATCCAAGCAGCTAAATGTGTGTATGTGTTGTTATAAACCAACTAAATGTGTTTCCTGTGAAAGCATCCACCTTAACACTTACTGCAGTGATTTGCATTTTAACCGAGATCTTATGGTTGGGTGTGTTTTAACAATTCACCCACAGCAAATTATAATAAATAAAAATGAGGTCATGTACAAAATAATCCAACAAAATTCAAACAAACACTTGATTATCACTCAAGTGGGAATCTGTGAATGTATCCACCAGTGCTACATCAATTAGGTATTTTTCCAGAACAAGACATCACATGTATTTCTAGAATAACCCTCAAGCATGTTTCCGACTGCTACAAACAATCAAAGCCCCACACCACAAGCAATTTCCCTACCAAACACATTCAGTGCTATGCAAGCATTCAACTTGCACTGGACAAGCCGGCAGTTTGGGGTTTCGTGTTGGCAGTCAATAGCTATTTGCCAGGCAATGCCATAACAGTACTACTGGTATATAAGATGGTAGCAGCTGGGAAATTGTGGAATTAGCAGTGCATGGCAAATACCTATTGAACACCTACACACAAGCCACAACTGTTGGCTTTATCATGCTTGTTTTTATCAGGACCTCAGTGCAAGGGCAGATAGAAACCAAGTGGCTGAAGGCACACCTGGTTAAAACATGTTTTTTATACCATGAGCTCATTTACAGTTGCAATTATGCCATTATCTCTCAGCAGATTGCTTAGAAATAACACTGGCTGGTCATAGTTAGATATGGCTATCTGATGGAGCTAGTTTGAAGAGATCACAGTAGGATGTGTTTTGTGCGGCCAGGGGCTTGTGATGGGTGGAAATGACCATAGGGATTAGCATGGCCATGTGCAGCGAATAGGTAGGCAAATAATCAAACACACACAACCTGTGTATTACTCTTAGCTGTCTATGTTTTGCCATATATCACATGTATGTGCACAGTCATACGTTCCATAAAAAAATGTTGAATACAGTACACAGCCTGTATCCATTGCCATGTGTGGATGCCTAGGCACAGCATGCATGTATGTCCTAGGTAGTGGGGTTTGGAAATTTGAATGAGAATATTGTACATAACATCCCCAACAAAAGCACAGTTTAATGTAAAATTACACAATTCTTACACCTCCCAGTTCTTCACATGTTCATTCGCAGCTGAAAGCTGCCACCGCTGATGAAAAATACGACCATATATTCCCCAGTGTTGTGACACCGTCCCACACGGGATCCCTGGAGAAGACTGAATTTTCTCTGGAGGAAAATGTTTGTTTAATTAAGAAGAAAATGCTATTATTCTGGATGTTGGCACCCTTCCATGAAATTAATTGCGCACTACCTTACCATGGGACACTTAATCATCATAGAAAAAACAGGAATGGACTACATCCAGAGTAGGGGTCCACACCAATAAGTGAAGCAGTGAAAAGATGTCTTGCGGATGTCGTAAAAATTAAACTCTCTTCCCTTTTCAGCTGTCCAGCAGGAGAGCATTACAGATTATTAAGGATTGCGTTCCCTGGCTCTGTTGTAGGCTTTTAGTAAATACTCCCCTTATCGGTAAACTGCCTCCCGCAGGATTAATACACATATCCAGATTAAAACAACATTTCACCATTGTCTTCCCCAAAACACATTTTAAAATGCACCCACTCGCTGATGCTACTCAACGTATTATATGAAACCTTGCCAATGGTCCTATTATGTGGCATCAGGCGGACATGTGTTACACTGAGGAAACATAGCATGTCACAATAGGGCTGATGTCAGGACGCGTGCGTTTGTGTCTCAAAATGTTCACTCACGTTTTAGCCATTGCCGCTCTATAATTCACTGTTGGCGAGTAAGGAATGCTACGCTGTGTGCCCGGGGAGAACTGGCGAGTGACGCTTGTCCATCTGCTATGTATTTTCTAAACGGGTAACAGCTTCATAACACACAGACTCGCACATCACACACACACACACACATACATACATACATACACATACACACACACACACACAGCAACATCACGTGACCTGTAAAGTACAAATGCTACGGAAACACTAAACACTGTGCTGAAATATCGCTTTCTGGCAGACAGGTCATGGCATGATGCTAAAACGAGCAGGTAAACCTAACAAAGGCATGAAACCCATGTCCCATCTTCCACGGGATTTGAACAGTGTCAACACATTGGTCTTGAAACTAGTAACGGTAAGAACGAATTTCAATTCAAGCCACACAAAGACTACCTCCAGCTCCAAGCTCCCTGCTCCCACAAGAAACTGCTCTGCACTGAACCTGAACCTGCCTGGCATCTCACGAACAGCTGCGCGTGGCTCCTTCCCCCCATTGCTCAGAATACTTAACCCTTGCATGCCTGAAGTGAATGAGACGTGGGGCTCATAGGCAGGTAGCAGGTGTCTTCACTGTGTAAGCCTGACGTAGGTCTGCCGCGCAGCAGTGGGAGGCACAGGTGCCGGCTCTGGGCTACATCAAAGGTGCCCCAGGCCAAGCAAGGAACTGAAGCAATTTGCAAGTTGCAAATGGCAACTTGCAAATGCGGAAAGCCGCCCACCCGGGACTCATATTACAATGCACTAGGAGCGGCTGGGCTGAGGCAGCCCTGGCCCGCCCACCGCCGCTGCTACCAGTGTTTTTGTAAAAAAAAAGTAACACTCGTATGTCTAAGTAGGTTCACCTGGCGGCTGGCACCATGGTGTCTCTCTCTCCAGAGCAAATGAACAATGCAACACAAAGCAGCTCTCTGCAGACCGGCCCAGGCGTGCTTCAGAAACCACCCCTCGCGCCTCCCAAGTCATTTTGGATCGGCCACGGGCCTATGGGCCGATGGGCCCAGTCCGACCCTGAAAGGAGCAGCTGGAGCTGTGAGCAAAGGAGAGCAAAGCAAACTCACTGCTCACGTCCTTATAAAAGTACCGCAGCTGCCGGTCGAGCAGTGAGAAGCATCTGACGTACGATAGGAGCTTGCAGCAACTGGCAAGCCAGCCGGTGGAGTAGAAGTAAAGCGACACAACTTCCCGAAGGGAACTCAGAGAACCGGTGAGTGAAGGGGAATGTCACTTGAATGAGGGCACTACTTATGGGCTGCGTGTCAGTGAGAAATGCTGAATGAACCAAATGGAATGCCAAATGACACAAATGACATATGCAAGTTTAAATATACCTGAAGCCACGGGCTGCGTGATAACTAAGCAGCAAAACAAATCATCATGGATATTGAATACTGAACTGAACGAAAACAATTTTGGGCAAATCTACGATCTGATGAAACATAAAGATGAAAGCGTCCTTTTGAAAATAACATACAAAATAAGAAAGCAAGTGTGGAAGTTTGCCAACGAGATTGACAGTAAAGGGGGGAGAAAGAAAACCACCATGCAGTGAACTTTGTGCATGAATACAGTGCGGGAAGGCAAAAGACTGGCTGAGAATATATGGCACATTGTGGCAAAGCCACAAGGCTAAGCAGAAGAAGCCACAAGAGTGTGAACGTTCATACAAAGTCAAGAGGCCAACAAGGAAGAAACCAAGTGAGTTTGACTCTGTACACAGGGGCTAATACAGAAGAGCCTGTGGGCTGAAGAGCCTAGGGTTCCAGGTTGGGCGACCTGTAATGGGTTGACCGTGTGGTCTGACAACTCTGCCTAGACCAAGGAACCCTCAATTGTGAAAGCTGAACACATTGCAGAAATAAACCAAGAAGGAGTAATTTCAGTGAACTGTTAATTAAATACAGGAGGAGTGTCAAGTGGATTTGAAGTTGTGTTAAAAGTTGAAAGACTGAAACCAAGTTAACAAGTTGAAGTTTTGGAGAAGGGAACCCTGAGACTTGATGCACTTTAATGCTGTCTTGAGGACGGAGCCCTCAAGACCCTTTTCTATGGATTTGTATTGCTTTGAATGTGGGGAAGAGAACCCCAAGGACTTGTGAAACTGTTTGAGCTCCGGAAAGGTTATCTTGAGACTTTTGTTTTGAGCACTATTTATTTTGTTGTTGACATCCCTACACAGTGAATAGCTTTAGTTGCCAGGGCAAAGATGGGTTTTGTACACAGATGGACTTTTAAGTAGAACTTTCTGACTCAGACTTTCCTTAGTTTTTTTTTTTTTTCAAGTACGGAAATCTCACCATAGCATCGGGCAAGTCAGGCCTTTAACCATCCTTACATTTGAGTTAATAACACATTTTATTTTTAACTTTGAATCTGTTGTCTGTGTCTTACTTCATGATGCCTTCACATAAAGTTGCAATGGCGATTGCAATTTAGACGTACTGTTACATAAAGAATCTAAGACAAGAACACTGTTGTTGGTTGACTCCCGAGTTTACTAAGGTCTGCTCTGCGGGGGACGGGATAATGTTACTTTCATGGTGAACCACCCTGCAGCCTTTCAGCAGGTAGATTAAACATAACTGGCCACTTGTGTTATCCCTGTAGGAGACATCTGTTTCAACATATGCCCGTTGCATTGGCATCTGTGGCAGCCATTTCCAAAATACTCAGGGATTGTTTAAGTAAAATAAAACACAGATAGAAGAGTCTCATTTGGAAGTGGAGACACTGTGACTAGAGGAGCAGGTGAAACAATAGTTTCAAGGCAAATAGGCGGACACTTAAAATGAATTTAACATTTATAAATTACAATCTAGTTTCTGTTTATGTTATTATTTTGTTATGCTTAAATTTAATTTAACTAAGGTTGTTTGGGCCAATTGAAAGGTGATGGAGCCATCGGGTTTGATGGATGGTGATCAAAGAGAGCTTGATATGTATGCATCTTATATTTACCTTTGTGTTTGACAATTTAAACCTTGCTTTCCGAAGTCACTGTGAGGAACTGGAGTCAAGTCGTCCTTGTCTCCCTTAGTAAACTCACTGGAAATCATTGCCTTTGATATTAATAATATATGTGGTCAAACACTAGGTTCAATGCAGTAACTAAACACTTCTAACTAAATACAGTTCCTGTTCTTGCCCTCTCTCCTTTCCCTTCCGTGGTACCTCTAACATGTTTTAGAAATGAATGGCAAATGTTTCTTAAAAGAAGCAAAGTTTTTACACTTGAGGTCAGGTATACCCTCATTAAGCGCAGCATAAACTTCCAAACAATTCATTCGTTTGGGGTACCTCTAAATCATACGAACATCTGATGTGTTTAGGGATTGCCAAACTCAATTCAATCAGGTGTTATCTTGTGTGAAAGTGTGTGTTATGTTAAAAGCATCATCCCCGTCTTCTGTTGGGAAGTTATATACCAAAATATTTGACTTTCTTTGAGCTTAGCTGTGTGAGGGATCACAGTGAGTATTTAAGCACATGTTATGAGATAGGCATGGCATCAAGAAAGACACAAGGCCTCATTCCGAGTTGGGCGGTAAGGGTTTACTGGCACCGGTAAGGATGCCGGTGCGGTAAACCTGTACCGCCCTATTCCGAGACCGCACGTCCTTTGCGGGTCCCGCTAAGGGACCAGGGCTCTAATAACAGGCCTGCTATTTGCGGGCCCATAATTAGCGCCTTCCTCATTCCCATTGATCCCTATGGTGGCTCAAATGGGAGTGGGGAATGGTTTACTGAATTGGGACTTACCAGGTCCTCCAAGGTCGGAATGACCCGGTAAGTCCCCATTCAGCCAGACCGGAGCCGGACCCGGGTTTGGAGGCAGCCAGAGCTGCCTCCAAACTCGGAATGACCCCCACAGACACAAGAGATAACAGTTTGAAAGCCTTTATTGTAATGCATAACTTGCCCTATCTCTAACTTGCGATTTCCCTTAACTTATGCTTCTATCTGCCTGTCATTTTAACTCACTCTGCTACCTCCCTATGGCCACTCCGCATACCAACCTAGCAAGGCTATTACCCTGCCTGCTAACCTATGCACTATCCCTATACTTATATACTCACAAATGTTCTCAAACTACCGCTGAAGACCAAGCTTACAGTGACCCTCACATGGATCATATCATAGGTAACTATGCACTCTCCAAGTCAGAATGCAGCAGCACCTTAATTATGGCCATGATATTACCCTGCTCAGCGAACATCATACCTACATTCTTCCTACCAGACCTGGTTCAACCCAGCACTAAATACACACCTAGCATCCACCTAGACCACAATTTCACACCTGAACAATGGATACAACCATTTGCCAGAAAACCAACACCCAACATACCGTGCCCTACCAGGATCAGGAATTCAAGACTAAGCTACAGATTCCTCAAAAGACACCTCAAGGCATCCCCTAAATTTGGCCTCAAAGAATAGCAAAACACAACACATAATATAGTACCTACCCCAAGCAACCCACCCACCAGCCCTAGCTCGCCAGCCAAAAACATTAGCTAACAACCTTCACCCACAATCACTACCTCCACCTTAAAAGGAGGTCTTATAAACGCAAGGTCACTAACTGCCCATGCACTTGACATTATTTACCTCATTATATCCAACAACCTAGACCTCCTAGCCATCACAGAGATGTGGCTCCACAGCGCCTCAGGTCCCCTCTTGTCACTAGCCATCCCTGACCAATATACCATCATTAGGCAAGACAGAACCTTATCCAAATGGGGCATCATAGCTATTATCGCTAGATCCTCCTTAGGCCTCAGACAGGTTCCATGCCAAACACTCACTTCGACTGAACACTTATCATTCAAACTGCCTCTATCATCGTCTCAAACCATCACAGCCCATCTGATCTACAGACCCCCCCGGCCCACTCTCCTCTTTCGAAGAAGACATATCACAACTGCTAACTAGCAACACCAAACCCTGTTCGCAAACACTCCGCCTCGTAGACTTCAATCTGGGTCTATATGACATCACTGACAAAAATGCTACGGAGATTAGCAACAGCATAGCAAACATAGGTCTTACCCAACACCTGACACAAGCTACTCATTCCAAAGGGAGACAACTAGATTGGATAGCTGACTACAACTGTAATACCACCATCACATCAAACCAACCTCTTGCCTGGACAGACCACCATGCTATCCTATTCTCTATTCCCAGAGATCCTCCCAGCCAGGAGAAATCCCTAGCCCCTCCTAGGGTAGCCAGAAACTCACGCAACATAACCGCCCTTAAACTACTCGCACTTCTTCAGCCAACCCTACACAGATACACATCCCTCGACTCTAATGAGGACCCCACGCACCTGGTAAACATCTATAACACCACCATTCAAAATGCCATCGACAAACTAGCACCCCAAAAACCTTGCAAAGCCAAACCTGTTGCCCACCTAAACACTTGGCTCACCCTAGAATTGAGAACACTAAGAAAAAACAAAAGAGAAGCTGAAACAAATTGGAGAAACACACCTACTGCACCTAACAAAGGACACACCTACGGCGCCTAACCTGTATCAAGGACACCAACATTCAGAAAGCACTAGCAGACAAAATTGAGCTCCTACGAAAGAAAATTGAAACAAAAAAAGTTAACATAACTCAAAACCTTTTTGATCACGCATCCGTGACCCCACCTACTCTCGAACCTAACTTATTCAAATTCTCCGCACTCAGTGTCAAGGAAGTAGAAGAAATAATATTAACCCTCAAACCTTCCAGACGCATGGGCGACATCTGCCCTGCTCTCATCATAAAAGAAACTGCAAAGGAGATTGCCCCTTTTATTAGCCGGTCAAGTGGCACAGCGAGTAGAGCGCTCGCTTTGAAATTTGTTCAGATCCTGCTAACGCAGTTTTGAATCCCGGCATGGCCAAACTCATCCTTTCATCCTTCCGAGGTCGATAAATGAGCACCACACACCCTGGGTAATAATAAGCAGCGCTCAGATACCTGAGGGTTCGTAGCGCTATATAAATGCCAAATTATTATTATGATTATTATTTATCATTAATAAGCTAATCAACGCCTCCTTCAAGGCCAACAAACTGAAGGATGCTTGGGTCATGCCACTCCTCAAAAAACCCTCCCTTGATCCCAACAACTCCTCCAACTAGAGACCAATTACCACAGTACCCTTCCTCCTGAAGATCATCGACAGGGCAGCCTACCTACAGATCCAGCTCCACCTGGAAAGCAATAATTTGCTAGGGCTACGACAATCCGGATTCCGACCCAGACATGGCACCAAAACAGCCCTGATAGATCTAGTAAACCAAATTGAGAACATCAAGGACTCAGGCAACCTTGGCCTCCTTCTCTTACTAGATTTATCAGCTGTGTTTGACCTAGTCGAACACAAAACTCTCTGCAAACACTTTTTCTCTGCATCCCACTTTTCCAATGATGCAATCACCTGGATCCTATCATTTCTTAACGTCAGAACAACCAGAGTGTTTGCACTTTCAACCTCCGCACCTCGATCGACTGTCACATGCGGAGTCCCACAAGGCTCATGTGTCTCCCCCACACTCTACAACATATTCACCAAACCACTCTTTGACAAACTCGACCAACTGGGCATATCCTACACTAACTACACCGACGACACACAAATTCTCATACACTTCACAGGCAACCACGACTCTGACTCACAACGACTCAATTATATCTACCTTATCCTTAAGCCTGGATGGCTCAACACGGTCTCTGCCTCAATGATGACAAGACTGAACTTCTCTTAGTGGAAACCCAAGCTAGACTCAACAAACTGGACAACCAATTAAACTCCTTTAATATTGATGGCAATGACATCAAAGTATCTAAAGGCGTCAAAACATTAGGTATGTACATTGATGCCACACTCTCGCTTGGAAAACAAGTCAACACCACGGCATCTACTACGGCCTACACATGCAAGCTCATTAATACCTGCAGACCTTTCCTGATGACATAAAACTGTATCACCTTGGCTGGAGCTCTGGTACTTACCAAATTGGACTACTGCAATGCGCTATACTTAGGCACCAGTCAACACAAACTACAAATATATCAAAACAATGCGCTCAGAGCTGCCACCAACTTCCCCAGAAAACTACACATCTCCGATCTAAGACGTAATGTGTACTGGCTCTCTATCAATCAAAGAATTAAATTCAAGACTCTCTCCCTTGTACATACATGTATACACAACCAAGCACCTAAATACCTATCTGACAAACTCAAATTCAACACTTCAGTCAGAAACCAGACCCTCCCACTCCAACCTCCTTACCATACCAATGTATAAACTGGAAAAAGCAGGGGTTAGAAGCTTCCCAGTCCTTGCATCAAACATTTTAAACACATTACCGCAGAACATCAGGCTTGAACCCTCCATCCATAAATTCTGCAGCAGGGCCAAATCTTGGATCATTCAGAATGAAAATTAACCCTCAACACTCACAGGCCCTCATTCCAAGGTGGGCGGTAAGGGATAACGGGCACCAGTAAGGAGACTGGTGCCAGTAATACCTTACCGCCCTACTACAAGGTCCCTTAGCGGGTCTCACCATTAACGGCTGGTCTGACCAGCCGTTGTGGATGGGACCCGTTAAGGGACCAGGGTGCAAATAACGAGCCCGTTATTAGTGCCCCCCCATACCCATTGAGCCCTATGTGGGCTCAATGGGAATGGGGAATGTCATTTTCAATGGAGACTTACCGGTCCTGCAAAGGTCGGACTACACTGGTAAGTCCCCATTGAACTATACCGGTGCCGGACCCGTTATTGGTGGCAGTCATGGCACAAATTGCAGCATGACTACCACCAACCTCGGAATGAAGGCCACAATCTTTCTATAGATACTTTCGTACCCCATGCCTCCGTGAAAATACTTCTGTGCTCTATGCTTCCTATCTAAATTTTCTGTAAATACGCGCTATGCATTCTGTTTACCATCCTTACCTGTAATCTTGTTTTTACTACTGTAACTGTATATTTACATATCTGTCTGTACTTAAGATATGTGCCCAGTTGCCTCAGGGCTCGATGCGCTATATAAATAAAATACAATACAATTCTAAGGATAGTCGATATCCGTAAGTCCCAAAACAAAAACTGTGTGTGTCAAACCTATACTGGCCCTCACTCTGGAAACAAATGTTGTGCAGGATTGCTCTAAAAGAAAAATATTGTTCCAAAGAAATATATCCAAGACTGGAGTCAGGTGGACTTTTTGTCAGGATTGGTGCTGCCAGTATGCAATATAGTTCACCTGAAACATGCCCTGGAATATCCTAGTCAAAGTACTTGTAATGTCAAAACAACTTACTCCACAAAGCCCTCTTAGGTTCACTTGGGTACCTTCCCCAAGTTTCTTAAAGTACACAATTCCTGTAGGCTTCTGTGGATTCCCTTCCCCAAGCTTAATCCCCTCTTGAAAAAAGGTTAATGTCAAAACAACATAGTGCACAAAGCCCTCTTGTTCAAGGAAAAAAGGTTTACAGATTCTTAAGGCCTCACAGGGTTCCCTTCCCCAAGCGTAGGCCCCTCTAAGGTTCTCAGTTTCTTTATGCCTCTCAGGATTCCCTTCCCCATGCGTAGGTCCCTCTTGTTTCAAAGTTCACCAAATAGTTTGTGAACACAAATGTTCTGCTTTTCATTGTTCACTTTTCAAAGACCCAATTATTCCTCTTGGATCACAACCAATAACACAAAAATTCAATTTTCCAACACTGGGTCTGTACCAGAGACTTTCGAGAACGCATAGCTTTTTGCTACTTCTAGTGCAACACTCTGCTAGACAGCCCCCTCTCCTTCTGACTTATTTTCTATGTTTGGCTTTAGCTGCTGTGGTACCTTTAATCCATGGTTTCTGCTTCCTCTGCATGCCTCTGGCACCCTCTGTATTTTCTCTTGTTTCCTTCTTTATCTCATGCCTCTTGCAAATTTCGTTTGGTCATTACTGTGCCACTTGCACTCTGATCTTCTTGACTTTTAATTATGCTTCTTTCCTTCCGTGCCTTGTGCACTGTTAAATTTCCTTTACTCTGTGCTGCTTGTATGCTTCCTTTTAGGGGGCACTGGCACATTCATACTTTCAGTCTTACTTTCCTTCCGTGCCGCTTGCACTTTTAAACTTTCACTACTGCTCTCTTTCCGTGCTGCTGATACATTTAAAGTTTCAATCGTGCTTTGTTTTTGGGTCATTCAGACCCTCTTACTTCCGTCCTTTCGTCAAAAGTAATGAACACTTTTCCTTCTCCCCTTTCATGCTGCTTGCACACTTCTGTTTCCTTTTCTTTCTGTTGTGACATTCGCACATGTCTTTCTTTGTTTAACACTCCTGCTCCAGCCTGACACACGCGTACCGGGTTTCTCATCCCATAAAAATCACTGGTTAGCGTGGTGCTGTCTGGAAAGGCTCATCAGCTTCAGTGTCAAGGTTAGGGTCTCGCAACATGCCCCTTAGACGCCCCTGGGATCTGGATACCTCCAAGGGGAATTAGCAATTGCTTGGCCACAAACAGCAGGTTTCAGTACTCCTTGACCCAGCTCCCTGGAGACTCGGCTCCCTCGCCACGCTGCAACCCTTCTCACAGATCGGGTCACCATTCAGGCATGCCATTCTCCACTGAATACCTCAGCTTTCACAACTCCTTTAGCATTCATGACTGGCTCAGCTGCTCTGGCAAAATTCCACCTTTTATACCTGGGTCGATGTTCAATGATAGCCAGGTGTGCACAGTTGTTGTCTAGTGCCTGACTCTCCAGGACTTCATTAAAGGGACATGTTGCTAGTGGAATGTAGTAGACCTTTTCAGTCACCTCCTCCTCACAGTACTATAGGGATCTTTCCCATAGGTAATCTTTCTTACTCCTCTTCTTCATCTCGTATGTCGTGGAAATGGGGATGGGGGAACTGGACAAGACCAATGAGGGTTCTTGCAGAGTTTACGGTAATAAGGTGGTTGAAATTGGGAAGAAGCGTAACACCAGGCTTGATTTTTATATAACCGGGACAATTTCCTTTTCCTCATATAATTCTCAATTACGTGGCAATTTCGAATGGTTGGATGGATATTGATAACAGGTCCTTTGATTTGAGTTGGGGAAGGACCAGTTGGTGTTCTGGCCAAACAGATTTTGTTCCCTCTCGTTCCCACATTTCCCCACCCTTGTCATTCTACTATGATTGGACTGAATATCCTATGAAAACTTCAGGGATGTCTTCCTAAGCCCCTGGTATCCCAATAGATTATCGTGTCTCGCCTGACGGTCTCCCTGATTTATTAAGCCAGATTCCCCTACCCAGGTGATCCTCCCTTGCTTGTCCACTTCCAGGGTTGTGATCCAAAAGTGATAGCCCTCCTATGGCCACCTGTGTGGTTTAAATGGGAGACATTTGAAACATTTGAAACGCACTCACAGTCTGTGAAAGGACGTATTTAGATCTGTAGAGAAGCCAAAAAAAAAAAAAAATGTTTTCGAAGATTTTCGTAGAATCTCGGAGGGTTAAATCTGCCGATATTTCTTGACAAAATTACAGGTTCACCCTGAAATAAAAGTCAAAAAAAAAAAAAAAAAATGGGAGACTACTATCAGGTTTCTCACATTGTGCATAAGGTTGTGGACAGTGGAGTAATTGAACCATTGTTTTGAAAGGTTTCTCCAGCAGTTGCTGGACAACATGACTATATTTTAGAATGCAGTCCTAGCTACATCTCACATTGTCCAGAAGTTCCCATGCTCATAAAAGAAGGGTCGCAATCCCCTTCTAGATTTTGATAACACTGAAGTTTGGTAAAGAAAGTTTAAATTAACCCCATTGAAATGATGCTCTTGAAAGCAGGAAAACACCTATGATGCTCCAGTGAGAGCAGATGGGCTGCTTTATATACTATATTCCATAAAAAGTGGTAGAGTAGAAAAGACAAACAGTCTAAATTTCAATCCATGTTGTTGATAATCTCTCCTACCCCTACTGTCCCCTGTG
Organism: Ambystoma mexicanum; assembly: GCF_040938575.1. NCBI lineage: Eukaryota > Metazoa > Chordata > Amphibia > Caudata > Ambystomatidae > Ambystoma > Ambystoma mexicanum. The sequence continues at coordinate 1,063,589,788 of NC_090937.1, read as the reverse complement.
CCCAGAATCCCAATTTCATGGCCCTCCTCTATCAACTGGAACCAAGTATTTGTTTCTCCAACTTATAGTGCCTTCTCATTTTCAAAGCAGGCCATCATGGCACCAGTTTCCTGTGCATCAGGAGGGGAAGGAGAGCACGGTCACTATATTTCCCCTAGTTTTTCATTGTTTTGTTTCCTCTTTTATGCCTCTTTCTTTGGTTTTCAGTTTGCCCACATAATGTGGCTGGCAAAAGAAGTGAAGTACCTGTCCATGGAACAGTTATACCTAGAGGCCTTTTGGATAATTGTTTACTGGAGCAGCAGACAGAAATACCAACATGTATTCTTTAAGGAAATACCAGATTATCTGTTGTGAAGGACTTCCAGTTTCTGCTATGGCACTCACCTCTCCTGGTCAGGCAAGTGTCTGACTTCAGGAACGTGGAAGATCCATGGCTCAGGAAATGCTTGATGTGTGTTAGGATGTAGAGGAGGAGATCTTAAACCTGGACCTGTCCCACAGTTGGGGGGGGGCACAGCAAAGTGTACCTGTATCACTTGTCAAGTATGACGGACAATAACACTCAGGTAGGAGCTGATTGGCCACCGGGTGCTCTGTTGGTCAATCATGCATGATTTATTAGTTTGAGTCCTCTAGCACACATTCTTAAGTTCATAAACAAATATTCAGACCCTATGCTAGCTCATCCTGATTAGTGCATTATTCAATGTATAGGGATATGAATAAGAATGATCAACATGTTTATGAATGTTCAAAACCAAGTTATATGTGCAATCTCTGACCTTTGTCATGCAATTCAATAATTGGCTCCACTTGGAATAAAATATACATTTCTAGGCAGTTATTGAAATACATAAAGGAGTCCCACACAGCTATGGAAAGGGTTCTAAGAAAAAGTAAAAAAGTATAATTTAGCCGAACATACTTATTTCTTTGAAAAAAGAAAGAATCATTACAAAATTGACCACACCGTTAATGCACAGAGAACCTAGGTAGGAAAGATAAATGCCTTACTGTACTATGTGTTTCATTTCAACAAAAGGCTGATTAGCCTTTCCATTACCTGTTCCAGGAATTAGTTGGCTCCACAAACACACCATGCTCACAGATGCTGCCTTATAAATCAACTTAAATAATGAAATGACCAGAATTCAATGTCAAAGTAGAATATCAGTCAGTCAAAAACATTTTTTACATAAAAATATCCATAAAAAGCAACAGAAATTTTAATCACATAACATTTATACGAAAATCTAAAATACAGTAAGCTAGAAAGACATGTTAAAATCATTGTCCACCGACCAAAGGAAATTCCAAATTCATTTCTAGAACAACACCTCTTAAATTAGCTAACATAGCTAAAATACATAAAGGTAAACTTTTTTAATAATAACTAACATAACGTGTTTGTGCATTCAAGAAATGCTAGAAGGCTTGAATGCAAAACATTATTTCCAGAGATATTAACCTTCTGCCTTCCTTACTTTTCTCTTGCTCCCCATACTCCTCATATATCCAAGGATACTGGCGAAGCCACTAATGGAGATTCTACATTCAATAGAAAGTATAATACCAGGCCATCCTGAGTAAATATATTTCCATTGAATAAGTGAACCAATAGAGTCTTCCTCAATAGATCATTTCCCGGGCAGCAAATAAAGAAATGCGCCATATCATCTGGTTCTGCCCGGCACATGGGGCATCTCACCTCGATGCTCCTTCCTGATCTTTTGCTGAGGGTTTCATCTAACAGTAGACATTCAAACAGAGCTCTTGCTATCAGGGACCTTTGTGATTTTATACTGGTCCATGTCAGGCAATTTTAATTTTATCAATAGCTAGAATCATCAATCGTATATTTGATGGTTTTGAAATTTCTAGCGATTCTCTATCATCCAAAACCCACACCTTTAGCCTTTTTTTAAGTTCACTGCTCACTTTATTGGTGAGGGTATCAAAATACGTATGTGCTTTAATATTTCCCAGCATCATGTTATCATTGGAAACACATTTAATGTGTTCCACACCCTGTTAGGTCAGCAAATTTGTCAAAATATGCTGGCTAAATGTAGCATTTGGATTGGCCCAGAACCTAATCCACAATAGAGTAGGTTCCACGGCCAACTCTTCCAGAATGAAGCTTAGGCCTATTTCATTAAGGATTGCAAAAGCTGAGCCAGGGAAGGCCAAAATATTTTTTCAGGAAGGAATTGGATTCTTTTGCACATTAACCTGATTGGCAAAGCCCCATCCCGGGGCTCCACATTTTACAACCCGAAAGGTTTGAGCTTTATTGAAAGATTAATAATGTCAAGTGGTTGTTGTTTATGCTGTTTAATGAAACAAAAGATTCTACCAATGGATTATCTCATAAGTGATAACTGGTTTGCAATGTGAGCCTCCGCAGCAAATCTATATTGGGACATTTCATCTTGTTTTTGTTCGACAACAGACAATGACCTATGATTTGGCTGAGTTCACTTGTATGTCTAAATCGGCCATAAAGGTAGTATATTTGCTAATTAAGGGCTGCAAGACTCTTGGGGTATGTGCAATGAGGACTGTGTCATCAGCATAAACTATCGCTTGGATAGACATCCCTTCTATCTTGGAGACATCTGTATTACAGTTCACAAGTTCTTTTAATAATTTATAGATATGCAGAGCGAACTGTAGTGGGGCTAGTACACACCTATGTCTGACCCCTGAGTAGATGGGGAACCAGGGTGTGCAGTGTCCTCCACTATCTGATCTAATACAAGTCTCATTATTAGTGTGTGAGATCATGAGCATGTCAACCATTCTTACTGGACAATCAAAGGACCTAAGCATCCGCCATAATATGTTTCCAGTTGACTTTATCAAAGGCGGTGTTTAGGTCCATAAAGGCCAGGTAGACAGGTTCTTGTTTTTTTTTTTTTATAAATGTTCCGCCCATCTATTATCTGGGACAATGTTTTCTAGCCACAACAACTGTTATATATATATCAGGTTGCTATTTACCACACTTTTATTCCTTGCTGGCTACTGTCAATTTATCCCATGCCAGTAGGTCTAAATCTGATTTCCGTTTCTTCATTGAAGATTTGTATTTAGCTCAGGCCGCTTCAATCTCCCCATTTGGCATGTCTCTTTTCTTAAAAAAAACTCAGCAAGAGTTTCCTTACCACTCTGCAGTCTTTGACAATCCATCCTTTTTTACCCTTCCTTCTGAGTACTATTTGCACTCCTAACTAGGGATACTTCATGAATGTCGGCCGTAAATTACATGTAGGTTAGTATCAACAGCATTTTCTTTATCATTTAGCAAGATACGAAAACAGGGCTGATTCTTTCCATGTTCCGGACTTCTATATTTGTTTTGTACATCTTTGTCCATCTTAATCGCTTGGTGGTTAGGCCCCGACACAAGACCTCTGACAGATGTTGAATAGTATTTCCTTTTACTTTGCTGCCACCCCACTGCAAGATAAAAGTGAGGACGTGATGGTCACTGAATAAACCTGAATGTATTCAGAATTTCTCAATCATTCCCCACAAATTAGTCATCAGCAAAATATAATCAATGATGGAATTAACCCTTGTATTTCTAAATGTCAGGGCACTAGTTACGTAATCAGGAAATCTACTGTTTGTTGTTATCATTCCCATTTTGATCAATCAGTGCTGGAATTTTCAATCCTCTCCACACACTATTGGGTCCATGATTTGGCGGGTGGCATGTCCAATGCTATGTTTTCCTCAGGATTAAATAGGGACTCTTGTGGGCCATTGCCCAGTTTGATGTTTAAGTCCGCACTACCAACAATCATTAAATAGTTATCGATTGACATGTTAAAGAGGTTTTCATTTTCATATTTTATCATAGAAATGGGATCCATAGGGTAGTTGAAGGGAGGGCGGTAATATATATTGAGACTATATATTGGATTCCTGTTTAGGGGATTATCCTGAACACTTGCATTGTAACATCCAAATGACCCCCAAGATCAATTAATTATCTTCCAATCAAAAGAAAACTTGAAAAGAGAAGCTAGACCACCATACTATATTTCACGTTTTACTTTTTTGCCTTGGACTTGGTGATCCATATACACCCCATTTCTGCAAATGCAGCCCTGTTAACTCTATGGTCCTCATTACGAGGTATGCGGTAGAAGGGTAAGGGGGCCGGTAGGGATGCTAGCCTCATTATCCCTCTACCGTCCCATTACGAGTTCTGCTCGCGGGACCCGCTAAGAACGCCAGGTCCTCCCAGGCGTCCTTAGCTGGTCCCGCGAGGAGACCAGGATGCTAACAACGGGCCCACCATTAACGGGCCCGTTGTTAGCATCATCCCCATTCCCATTGAGCCCTATGGGGGCTTGAATGGGAATGGGGATGTACCGGGTCCGGGTTCCCTGAATAGGGAAACACTAGGCCCTCCAAGGTCGGAATGGCCCGGCAAGTCCCCATTCAGGGAACCCGGACCCGGTATCCGGCATGGAGGTAGCTATGCCGCAAAAAGTGGCATGGTTACCTCCATCCTCGTAATGAGGCCCTATAACTCCCACTTTGCACTTACCTTAACAAAATGCCTGTTGATTGTACAAGCTCTATCCTTATATATATTTCAAATGAGGGGCACCAAATGACACCTTATATACAACAGATGCTTAATTTATATGTGATATCTTTCTGATTCCCGATGTAAAATTAACTATGGTCGAAATATTGCTGACAGATTTACACCGTAAGTGTTATTGTAAGCATGCACCCTCAGTGTCCCTTATTCTACAGAGGTTGGATCAGGGAGGAACATGGTACATGGTACACATAGGAATCCTGAGCCAAAAATAAATAACTCAGATCCTTCTCCACCTCTCTATGTTGCTGCTCTCCTTGTAGTATTTGCCTGCTGTGAGGTCACTCCAGCAACTGTCACTTCGATATTGTACTGGTCTGATTTCACAGCAGGAGGATGAAGCTATTACAAACATATATTTCCTATGTAAGCTAGAAGTGGCAACTTTGCAATACATGCTTACATGCATGTAATAGCTGTATAAAAGCCTGTGTGTAATCTTGTAAATTACATAATTATTTAACTGTAATAACATGCAAAAGTTTATCAGCTGTTAAGTCAAGACAAAAGACAAAACAAATTTCAGATACCACTCGAGCATTTAATTAAAGGTATGACTATCTTTTCAGATTCCTTTCTTCAGAGCCAAGTTTCACTGGAAAATTGCAGTAATTATTGGATAATGATATGTTTATTCGAATGTGTTGATTTAGTACACTAACAAGATTATTACAAGATAGCTGCAATTTATTTGCATGTTACTACTTATATTAAACAACAAAAATATCCATTAGATTAATTTATTGAAGTGCTTGACATATTTGTTTACAACACATTTGCTTTGTGCGTATTGGTAGGCATTGTTCAGGCTGAACAGATTGTGCATGTATACTACATATCAACAATGCGCGTCTTTCTTTTTTAACACATCCTTAAAATAAATATGTGGGATTATTGAAAGATACATTACTTAAATTTTGAGAAAGACGCAAATTACAAAGCAATATTTTGTAAATGTATTTTTTTCTAGCAACTATGCACATTAAGAGGATTTCTGGAAGATAGTATGAGATCAAGTATGTAGGGGGAATAGCTGACCATTTGTTTTAAGACATAACATAAATTTACAAAAAGGATATTTCGACTCACTTCATGTTTAGCATACTTATATGTCTATCAGCTTGAATAATCTGTTAATGATAATATTAAGAGAACATGTACATCTACGTATAGTGATCATGATTATAGGGATAGTCAGGAATCCAAAAGCTACACACAGCTTAACATGGAGGGGAAAGTAAGAGTCTTGAAAAACACTATTACATTCTCTGTATCCCAGTCATAGTAAAAAAGAAAATAAGAGGAATTTTGCAAACAATTTAGATATAAACAAGGGGAGAGAGAGAAGTCATATAGTTCACCAAAATGCAGAGCTGTTTATCCAACATGAAAAGGTGTTCATATATATCAGCCTGATGATCAGAATCTTGTATCACTTTAATGGGACTAAATGCGCTGTGATTGCATCAACAAAGAAGATGCAGCTATCTGCTGACAAGAACAAGATGTGACAAAATTACTTTTACTCTGCTAAAATACAAGGATGAGCAGTGGTTAAACTACTTAGTCATCCCTCACACGTCTACAAAGCAACATTAATCCCAATCATATAGGTATAATAGGCACAGCCAAAAGATATACATCCTTCAGCTTGAGCAGTAACAAGGGCCGAGGAAAGTCTATACTATAGAAGGGGCGTACATGTGAAACAGTAACAACCCAAATAGCAATATTACAACAGTTAAACAATTGGATATTTAGATATTTGTCATTATAATGACAACAACAATCATACGACATTAAAAACACTATACAACCTGCCCTGTAAAAGAAGGCAAAACATGCAGAACAAATATGTGTAGGCACACTGGCAACTTTAGCAGGGAGGCAACGACCAAAATGTCACTCAAGAGGATATGCCTGTTCAAATAATGATGTAATAAGGCCCATAACCAGTCTATAGGGCCCCCAAACATGGACCATGGGGATACAGGCCCTCAATAATACCTGATCCCACTTCTTAGGTGGTTTTCCATGATTGAAATAGGTTTTGGGGTGCAATGCTTGTAGGTCGAACTGAATTCAATGGTGGTGACTAGATATGATCGCAGGAGGTGTGTTAATATTGATTCAGGGTTGAGCAGTGTTTCGTGCATTTGACGGATCAACGGAGTGGTTTGACAGTCAGGCATGGTTTGAAAAAAAGAGTGCTGTTCTTTCGGATCAAAGACTGCCACAATGCTCCAGTAGTTAAAATCGTGCTATGATGCAAATTCTTAATGCTTGGTTCGATGATCTAATGGTTCAAAGTCGTCTGCCTGGTCCACTGATGCTCAAGGCGGTCAGGTGACAAGTCTTTGCTGGGGTGATGCAGCATTTTTGAAAGTGATTGCCTAATCCAGCACGTGGGTCCTGCTGGTTCAAAAGTGGCAAATGCAGTTTGAATGTGGTTCAAAGTGGGTTAAACAATGAAAAGAGTAGACATGGCTTATTTCGCTCTCAATATTCTGTCAGTCAAACTGCAGGGGGTTTCATGGCACAGTTGGTCCTTTCCTGACTCTGCTCTTGAAGCCTAGGTAGGTTTGTTAGCAGAGTGGTAGGCCTTGGTACTCAACAGAATCACACCCAATGTGCCCTCTGGATGGGTAAGGAGCAAGGGTGTCCTCTACCTTGGAACTCCTATCTTTATCTATCTTCAGAGGGCTTTGGAAATGACTGTTCTCACAACAGAGATCCAATTAATTCTTCCTGATATCCTTGAAGGTCCAAAAGCGAATCGAAAGAGTTATATAACATATCTCCCATAGGTAAAATGCCACAGGTGATAGGATTAAAACAGGCCTGCCTTAAAGATCCCAATCTCTCTGTTTGAGAAAAGTGATCTTTGCTACCTGATGTCACACTCCGAGTGCGTACTTCTGCAGAAAGTGCAGGGGACAGGAAGGAAAGACAAACCTACAGTAAAGCAAGATGGCATACATCTTCCTCAAGCTAACTTGTGCTCTCGACTGACCTAACACTGCCCCTCTCTCAGCGTGTGTCTTTAAAGGCTCTCTGCTGTGCCACCCCCTAGTGGGAGGTAGGCGTTTGATATGGAAGTACCACTTTGAAGCCAGTTTACCAGGTTTCCCCTGGTGAGGCCTATTGGGCCTGAAAGGGATGTGTTACCACTCCTCCTAGAGATTCCACAAAGGCAGACATCCTGTATTGTGTCTCCTACACTAGAATGCAGGCAGACAGGCTCCCTGGAATCCACATTGCCTCTTATGGCTGGTCTGGGCTGACAGGGCTGGCACTGATAGTGGAGTGAGGGGCTTGACCCTCAGAATAATATACAGCAAGTAATGCAGGGAAATGTCCATGATGAGTTGTCTGATACAAGTTGTTCCAGATTCACCACTAGGTATGGTTATTTCAAGAGAATCCTGCCACCAGGCAATAGTTTAGCATAATTATTACAGTTTTGGAACAGTGGTGCATACTTATATGCCTCATCTGTACTGCAGTGACTTTGCTGTTAGAGCAGCTGTCAAAAGGGCACATATGAACTCTGAACGTGTATTGTGTCACTGGAGAGCAGGAGCTGCAGATCAGGATACTGATCCAGCAGGGCACAGGTAGAAACCATGCTTATGGCAGTGATGGATTACCTGCATTTGTTCATCAATAAGGAACATCATAAAAGCTAGGACCTTTACACCCTTGCCAGATTGCAATCCTTCACATAAGAACACACCAATGACATTTACAAACAAACACAAAATATATGCATTAATAAATGTGTGTGGCACAAAAACATGAACATGATTTCATGTACAGAAGGAAATAAAATGATCCAGGACCAATATGCATAATAATGATCGTAAAAGAGACATGGTGAAGGAACGAGGGGGGTGATTACTGTAAAGGGAGGCAGTGAGTTCTCAGTTTTTTATCCTGGATGTTGGCCCTCTTGTCTGCAGGCCCCTTGCCATGAAAAGGAAATCATCAGTCATTTAGATGTTCATATACATATTTTGGCAGGACTTTGGTTCCAGTAGGATGCCTGTTGGACAAATTCCATGCTGTTAACTATCACAAGCACATAGCAAATTGTGCAATAGACTGGGATAAGGCACAACCATTTTACAGAACATAAACAGGTTGTTGCAAATCCATTATTATAAACTCAAAGACATATGTTATGAATCTCCAAGGGGGATGACAATGGCAACAAGTTGAATCAAATCAAAAATCAAAACCAACTTGAATTCTTGAGAGGGCATGAGGACCAATAATTGTTTGAAAAAAAATCAATGAAGGGGAAACATTAAAAGGAAAAACGAATGAGCACTTAAAAGAAAACAGTTAAGAAAACAGATTGAATAGACGTACTGCTCTTATATATATAGAGACAAACACACATCATTATATACCTCAAAAGTGGGTTTGCAGCCAAATTCAATTTTGTCATACAGCCTGGGAGTATGCATTCAATGTCTGCTGAAGCACTCTGTAGTAGGCGATAATTTAGAATTGCTTCACACCATAGTGTGCCATACTGGCCGATAAATGCCTTGAAAAAAGCGACGACTTAGAATATCAACCAATACTTGAGTTTAAATAATGGATACTTTGAGGGCAAAGCAAGTGTCTTGTATCCTTGGGTAGAAATTATGTAGATTTTTACAATTGGTATCCTTCTATATTCTAGGACTGATGGTCATACACTTGTATTAAAGAGGTATTGCCCTAACCTCTTATTAAATTGAACAAAGAAAGTGTATGATTTACAGTGCTGCGCCCTTCACACTTGTTGTGTATTCAAAATTGAATTAGTGATATATAAATTAAATGGTGTAAAAATCCATACATTATCCTGAGTGAGCCCCAATTTCCCACTAAACATTCTAACTAAGCCAACACGTGTTTCGACCTTGATGGGTTTTTGCAAGGCTTTGTTAATTACACATATGCAACATTGTGTTGATTAATTTACAGTCCATCAAGTCAGCAAATCAAATTTGATATCAAAATGTAGATATCAGTAGAGTTTCAACAGTCAAGGAGACATGCCAGAACACAGTTTTATTCGTTGTATTATTATTATGATTATTACTATTATGATTATTATGATTGTTATTATTATTATTATTATTAGTAGTAGTAGTATTAGTATTACTAATAATACTAACAATAATACTAATACTACTACTACTAATAATAATAGTAATTATATTATTATATCAATAATAATATAATAATCCATACTAATGTTTGAAAATCAAATACACACAGGTGTCACGCCCTCCAAATATCATCAACATTTTCTGTAATTGCCTCAACTATTAAAGATAACCACAAGGAACTATTCATCATAACCTGCAAGAACTCTATAGTCCACCGTCTGAAAATGTAGCATTGGAAGTTTACATCAATAGTTCAAGGTCCCATATTTTGACTTTGAAAGGCCTGACGTCTGTCCTATTTTTCAAAAGTTGGGATGCTGCTGTCTACAGCCGGGTACCTCGTTCAGCTGCACTGTGCTTGGAAGTCTCCCCTGCCCGTGTGGTACATCTGCTGCTGTTCTGGGTTTGTCAATACAGGTGAAGTTATCAGCTGCTGCTCCCTGCGGGGGGAGAGCAGCATTCTCACTCACCTGTTTGCTCTGCCTGGCCTTTGGACGTCAGCTGGGGTGTTTGTTACTTCGGCTCCATACACTGTGCTCGGTCATGCCCACTCCAGGCCTACCATCGGCCTCAGCCTATTTAACATCATGTCCTCGGCGAAGCCCAAGTGAAGTTTGGCAAATTGATGCTGCTGTCTGCAGCAGTCCGCAGTTGGACGCTGACATTTTGTCCTACACTTGTTGCTTTGCCATGCTTTTATCTAATCTCTTGCTCTTGTCAAATCCAATGCAGCAATCTCTGATTTCTCCTGCTTCCCCTGTTGTGGCATGCCCTGCAACCACACTTGCTGAATTCACCCTGTTTAACATCCTACTGCATGTGTTAGTATTACTCCTCCAACCTGTTCCTTCCACCATTATCGCTCCTTGTGACATTACTTTTCCAATTCCTTCTCTTTGTACTCCCCATGGCCCTGCCCCCTGCTCATCCGTTCATGATCAGTCTAACATTATCTACCCTCCTTCTTTGTCTCATTTGCCTCCTATCAATCTTGCTCAACGGAATGTCAGTTTGCTCTGCAATAAATCCCATTCTGTACTTGACATTTTTCTTCACTTTAATCATCAATTCTTGTGTATTACGGAGACAGGCTTTCTTTTTCCAACACAGCTATCCATGCTCCACTTTCTACTACTTCTTTTATTTACATGTCTCACTTCCTCACTTCTCTGCTCGGATGTGGCGGGACTGGTATTCTCTACCACGCATTGTTTGTTTCTATTCCTTTCCCTTTCACTCCTGCCTTCTCCTCATCTGAAAATTCTTACTAGTTTATCATATCCCTCGTCTAACTACCACTTTTTGGGATGCTTCAGATGGCTTACTTTGTCTTCTCATCTTAAGTCCATTTATACTTTTGGGTGATTTGAATCATCATCTCTCGTATGTTCATTTGTCCTTTTCTTGCAATTTTTGTTTCTTCTCATCTCTCCCATCTTTCTACTCCACCTTGTCATGTTTCCAGTTCTTGTCTTGATCCTTTCTTTACTTCCTCTTTATCTACATCCTGTCTCTACTCCTCTCGTTACCATCTCCTTTCATTCTCCATTCTTCCTTCTCTTCCATTACCTATTGTATCTCGTTCTGATGCTCCTACACATCCTCAATGTGATATTCGTGCCTTTGGTAGACCATTGTTTGCATCATCTTGTACTTCTTGTCTTCCTTCTCATCCTTTGCTTGCTGTCCTTTCCACTGATGATGGACCTTCTATCCTCCTTACATTTTCACTCTCCTCATTTCTTAACCATCTATATACTGCCTCTCCATTTTTGCCTTCTCAGAAACACCTCAACCATGGCTTACTTCTCATCTTCAATCAATGCCCCGTGTTCTTTGTCAACTTGAGCGCCGGTGGTGTAAAACTCTTTCTGATTCAGATTGTCTTTTTCTACTTATCATGCCATATTTAATGATGATCTTCTTTTAGCTAAATGCTTGTCATATTCTTTTCTTCTTCATTCTCAACATTCTCACCCTCAATGCCTGTTTCAAGCACTTTCTCATCTTCTTCCTCCACCTTCCCCTGACCATTCCCTAAATTCTACTTTAACTGCTTCTGATTTTGCTTCTTATTTTTCTTCAAAAGTGGCCACTCTTAGAGTAGCCATTGTTCATTCTTCTTCCTCCTTCTCCTCAACATCCCCTTCTACCTCGGTCATCTCCTCCTTTTCTGTGATATCTCAATCTGATACTTCTTCTCCATTAGTGCATGTTCATCCTACAGCTGCTCACGTTGACCCCATTCCTTCATCCCTTATACCTCAGGTCTATCCATCTTTATTTTTGTATATTACCTGTTTTATAAACTGGTCTCTCTTGACTTTGACTTTTTCTTCCTTATTTAAACATGCCTCTATTCTTCCTATTTTAAATACGCCCCTAGACCCTTCTCTTCCCTCAAATATTTGACCAATTTCTCTTCTCCCTATCTTTCTAAGCTTCTTTAGTGTTATGTCTATTTTCAGGTTTCCTCCGTTGTAACTGACAATGGGATTCTTCCTCATTTGCTGTCTGGATTCTGACCTCTACGCTCCACAGACACAACACTTATCCTTGCACTTGCCACCTGCTGGCCTTACTTGTGCTTACTGTTTAATTTTGTTTTCTTTACCCCATGTACTGCACTGTCCTCTCCCCATTCTCCCTCACACTTCTCCTCCTTCCCCTTCCCATGCACTTGTGTGATCTGAATGACACCTGGCCTAGTAGGATCGTTGTCTGTCCTCCCTCTGATGCCCCTCACTTGCCTCGTCGCGCCTTGAAACACTTGTGTATAGGTGCGTTATTAATGCCATAGCAAATCATATCTCCTTTCCATCTGTGTTTACTCCTCTGAGCACACTAACCTAAACACTTGTCTCTTCTGATTCTATTGGACCTATCTGCTGCTTTCGACACAGTGGATCCTATATTACTCTTGACTTATCGTTCCTCTTTTAGCTTTCCTGGTTCTGTTCTATCTTGGTTTTGTTCTTATTTATCTGACCATACGTAACCAGTATTTTGGGATCTCATCTGATACTTTACCTCTTTTGCACCGTGATCCTCAAGACTCTGTCAAAAGACCTTTTCTTTTTTCTATCTATACTTCTCCTCTCACTGCTATTATTTCTCCTTTCCGGATATCTCATCTATTTTCTGCTGATGATGCTCAGCTTTTTCTGTCTTTTTCTTCCTTTCTACCTTCTATTCACGATAATGTTCCCTCTTGTCTCTCATCTATTAATTTGTGGATGTCTGACCACTTTCTTGTGCTAAGACTGAAGTCCTCTTTTTTCCAGCTAATGCTATTCCATCTCCCTCTCCACCTACTTGAATTTACTCTCCTCCCTCTTTAATTCCTATCTCTAGTACTGCCCATAATCTTGGCATTTACCTTCATACAGATCTATCCTTTTCCCATCACATTTCTGTAATTTCAGGTGCCTTTCATTTCCATATTTTCAATATTCATAAATCTATATATTTTCTTCTATTTGATTCTACTAAAGTTCTACTTTCTTCTCTTATCATATCTTCTCATGCTTGTAGTATTGTTCTTCTTCACTCTTTGGTCTTCCTGCTTCACTCTTAGCCACCCTTAAGTATGTTTTTAATGCATCTCGTCATCAAGTATGCTTACTCATGCCTTGTGATTCTATTTCTTTATATTTATCTTCAATTGGATGGTTTTCTTTTCATTTCTGTCTCAAATTTAAATTCCTCTGCATTGTTTTCAAATCTCTATGGTTTTGCGCCCTCCTACCTTTCTTCTCTTATCCCTTTTAATCGTCCTTCACATCTCTTCGCTCTCAGTCTCAAATTCTATTATCTTTTCAGTGCCCTACATGTGCCCAATCTCGATTGTGTTCCTTCTCTTTGCTTGCCTCTCTTCATTGGAGCACTCTTCCTCTTTCCCTTTGTTCTGTTTACTTGTAAAGGTTTAACTGCCAGCCTGAGTACAGTACTACCCATTGCAAACATCAATTCACAAAAAAGCATAGGCTTCCAAAAAAAAAGGAAAATGGAACCCAGCAGTGACCAGCAATGCCAGCAATGAGGCCCCTTCAGTTTACATTCTACTGTTCCAAAAATACATGTTTATACAATCAGGGCAGTTTTGCTTTAGACAGAGGAATATCTGCCTTTGAATTCATTTTGATTCAACATCACTGAGTTAGATTGTCTTTTCTTAATGCATTTCAGAGAAGAAGAAATTACTACTGGTGGTGATTGCTTGTCTCCATAATACAATCTCAGATTTTTAGGTGAGGATATTTCTTGTTGTTTTGTTCAAGGCATTTCATAACCCCTGTACCACTGCTAAATTAATAACATAGCTTCAAGCCCTCTGATTAGTTCAGTAGGGTGAATATAATAACATGTCATACAAGATGATATTACTAGACCAACAAGGAGTAGATGCAGTTATTTCTCATTCACACCAAAAGAGTGCCTTGCATTCACACTAACAGTGCAGGAACAAGAGGAAGAAGATAGGACAGGCAGTGTAAGACAGTGAGAGAAAGAGAAAGCGAAAACAGCGGTGACACTTCTTCTGAATCAGATAACAAGGCAGGGCTAACACTATTTTGCAATGCCAGCAAAATGGTGAGGTAGCAGTACGAGTCTCCAGATCCCCATACCATAGCTCTAAGGAGAACACATCAACACAAACTAATACAAAGTGTATTTCTGGACTCCAATGAAGGAACACAAAAAACTGAGCACTTCAAAGGTCATTCCAAGCTGCACTGTCTAACCTTGATGCAACGGGTTCATCCCAGTTCAAGAAATCACCTACACTATCACATTCACAAGTCCCAATCACAAATCCACTGGTAACGTGAGAAGCATGTACCTATTTAATTTTTGTTGGATTTTAATGTAGGTGTTGTGGAGTCTTTGGCTTTCAAGCCAAACATGATCAGATAGAGGTGTGCCTGAGCCCCTGAAGTTTGCACAGTGTGTTGATGAGGTTGGCAAACAACCCAACCAAGTGACACCACTGTAAAAAGAATCTTTGTCTTAACCCTCAGGGCCTCACTTTTCAGCCACTCCTGTATACCCCAAGGAGACATGGGGCCTTGTTACAAGTTTAGAAATATTTTGGTGGTTAATCTGCTGGAATATCACCAAACGGAATTATCATTACCGCAACTTGGTCCTGCAGATTCGGCACAGGATTACAAATAGGGGTGCTGTAAGTCCCCATTTTCTGGAGTCATTGGAGTCCATAGGGATCTCGGCTGAATTACTGCTGGTGGTAATTCTGCATCTGGTAAATCTGCCAATTTTGCAATGTTTTGGCTGAAAGGTGGGGTATTTACCTCCAGCTTTTTTTTGTGGAGGAAAATCCTCCATTTTACCACCAAACTTGTAGTACAGCAGTTTGGTAATTCAGCGGTAATAATGCTCCACTTATTTGAATATACACTAGCAGCATAGTCAATCTTGAAACATAAAGGAGGGTGGCCTCCACATTTGTTCAGACTAATGTAGCTCATGTGTAGGCCACGTCCCCACTTCTATGGCAGAGCAAAGATCAAGGCCATTGATAAACTATGATGATTATGCTGCATCTACTAAAAAGGTAATTCTTGGAGGCAAATTATTTTTGCTCTAACGTAACTACCAAATTGAATGCTCCAGGAGGGAAAGTGGAGGCTTTGGAATCTTAAGGTGAAAATGTGGAAATGTGAAACTTCATCTCTAATACTTCTGCATCTGTAATGCAAGTTTACACCAACATTCTTAAGAAATGGTAAACTGGCATGGGTGTCCGGACAAAGGGTCGACTACAAAGGATCGAATGGTCAAAGGATCGACGCAAAAGGGCCGAAGACCAAAGGATAGATTTTTTTTTTAATTCTATATTTTTGGGGGGTTTTCGTTTAGGGAAAAAAGTGGTTTTTACCACAAAAACAGGGGTTGGGGGGTACCCCCACACAAAAAAAAATGTAAAAAAAAAATAAAAAAAATGTACAAAAAAAATAAAAAAAATGTGATCCTTTTGTTTTCGGTCCTTTTGCGTAGATCCTTTGACCATTCGATCCTTTGTAGTCGATCCTTTGACCTATAACCGCTGGCATGCAACTGATGCTTGATGGTCTTGTCAATCTCAATTGGCATAACAATTTAAGAGTGTTGGGCATGGCAGAACCAGCACAGAGCATTAGCGAATGGAGGATGTTGCCTCTACATGGCGGACTATCATCCAATAAATGTAATATTTAAGGATAATGCTTGCCTGAAGGTTAGTTTTAACATGGTCACCAGGAGAGCCAATTTAAACTCATCAGGGTAGCTTTGCATGATTCTGGTTCTTGCTAGGTACAACAGTTGTCCAACATAAACAGGAAAATTGGCTTTGAATGTGATGGGAAAGATTTGTATAAATCTGGTGCCCCTATCACTGCACCTTCTTAATTAGGAACAGTCCTTATTGAGTGACAATTATATAACAAACACCCGCAGATTCTGAAGTAGGCTACCCATTGATAGTCCCATTCACATTGCAGCATTTCCATCCAGTGTAAACTGTACATTGCTGTCTGATGTCCTCAATGTGCATGACCATTCTTTCGGGGGAACATCTTAGATTTCACCTCAACTTTGCTGGAAGTTCAAATGTATCCCAACTGTATCAGGACATACTACAAATCAAATGATTGTTCTAATGTGTCACCTCTGCTCACAATCATTCCACATGCTCACACACAGCCAGGCAAAACTGTCCCTCTGTTGGACAGGTACAAATAATCAGACATTTCCAGTCCATTTATCTCTGAATGTACAGAAAATTACATTGGGTTTCCGTACAACTAATAGCTCATATAATATCAAAAAAGGTCATTGCCACCTCAAATGACTTCTCAACAGACAAACATTGTTACAATTCACAGCTCTCATATTCCCTTAACTTATAAAATGTTGGCTGTTTAATTATTTTTAAATAAAAGGGCTAATTTTGGAGAATATCTAGGTTTAGTTGCATGCAGATGTTCTTACTCTATATTATTAGGTGTAGTGAGCCTAGGTTTGGTTTGAAGCCCTAAATTGTTTACAATATCATACACAGAAATGTTTTTTGTTATTCATACTGAAAAACAACAAGGAAAAATATCGAATTAGAAAAAGGCAAATGCTTCAATGCCTCCATTAAAATATACTGCTCAAGGTTAAAAAATATCAGTCAAAATACTTCCCACTTATTTTATGTTATCATGTTGACTACTTAGTTAAACTTAAACTCCTCTTTATACAGTGGACATGATTTTTTGTTGGGAAAGCATTGACTTACAAATACATTTTCACAATCCCTCTGTGACCATGAATAACCAGAGCAAAATAACTACACTCATGTCAAGATGAAGAAATTAAGAGAAATGGAGACTGAATCGAGCAATGCCCGAATGGTGCCTCCAGGTGGGCTCTGCTTTCTATTTAATCACCAAAGTCGGACCTGTAACATACAGCTCATTAATTACCCTCTGATAAGAGAAAAAGAACCTGACAAATCACACTGATTTTTTCAGGAACATTGAATTAACACAGAACTGTATAGGCACAATTGTTCTTAAGGCCCACATACTGCCTTGTGATACACTTTACACTCAAGAAATTAAATGAAGAAATCCTTCTTGGGTAAAATTCAAGTTTCTGCAGTTATCGAAAATGGTGATGTGCTGCACTGTACTGAAATCCAAATGAATGGCACACATGTATATGTTATTTGGAAAATACTGGCAAGTATGCAAGAAAACCAAGTGGTAGTCCCTGCATTCCTCTGAACATTTACATTTTTCAGCTATGCTTAATGCATTCATTTCTAATTCTATAAACCAAAGTGTTGGTATGAGTTTGAAATGAAGCATCACACTGAATAACCTTTTCATTAATGTGCACCCTTTAAAGCGCTGCTGTCTAAATGCCAAGAGATGTCTATTGTAAATGCAAAGGAAATTCAAGCTGCATATCCCTGCGTTAGTGGGGGCCATGGAAATCTAGAAATCCAAATTTCATTGATGTTTCATGTTGCTACAAAGAGATATGCAAGACATAGGATTTTGAGCATATAATTGACCAGAGTTTGCAATGTCCTCCCTGTTACATGGTTCGAAATATTATCAACCTATGAACACTGAGGGGTGTATTCTCTGGGAGTGTTTGTCTATTATTTAAGCCAATGGAAATACATGACCAATCAAAATGTGTGAGGTCATAATGACATAGTATGGGAATAATTCCAATGTTAAAAGTAGAAACAGTCTGGGAATGAGAAAAGAAACTTGGAATTGTACCCAATCTGCAAAGTAAAGTGGGAGGGTTAGTGGTTGAGCCCCTTCTAAATTAATTGCACAGTGTTATGCAATTTACCATAGATTGGGTTCATCTTCCATACGTATGGTAGAAACCCACAGAACTACATCCACATAAGGGGATCAGGTTCAAATGTGTTTTACATAAATGCCATTTTTCTATCTAATTTGTCTCTGAAACCTATAATTGCTAATGATAGAGGAAAGAACAGAATGGGTTAATTTGTTATGTGAAGTTGTTGAATACATTGATCAATAAATGGCAATGTAATTATGGACTTGGATGGTGCTGTTTAGAAATTACATTATAATTAGATCTAGAAATATAATTAATTGGTCTGTTGTGTGAATGCATGTGTGCAGAGTCTCTCCATCAGATTTGCACTAGAAGGACGACTCTTGATTCTGCAAAGCAGTCACATATATATCTATATTTTATTGAGATGACTTCCCAAGCATAACATTAGAAGACCACCTTGCAAGTGATTTTCTTTGAATAAACCACTTTTTTTCATTCCTAATGCAGCCATAATTGTGTAGTGGAATTATATATTAGATGTTGTTTAATTAGGGATACACATGAAGTGAAGAACAGTTATAATAGTCACCAAAGATCTTAACATATTTCAGTAAATGCCTTTGAATGTGTATGCAATCCCGGAAATGCACACGATGAGTCCAGTATGCCAATGTCAATGTAAGAGTGCATATCTTTTAAAGTAAACAAAAGAAAATGCTTTTAATCAGCAGGTACATTGAGAAAGAAAGTGTTCCTAATGCTAAAATTGAACATTTACCAACATAAAGCCAATGAATGGCCCAAACAGTTAATTGAAATGACACAACCAGTGCAGAAGCAATACCCCTTGGATGTAGGTACTTTTCAAAGATGATCCTAGCACAAGCTTAGAAGACCTCAGCATACTCAAGTCCAGTATTCAGAGAGTAGTTGGGCGTAGTACAAGGCCCTAACATGTAAATAAACTCCTGGATGGGACAGCAACCCAATCCTGCAAGCATATTGGGGCAGAGACCTAGATATACACTGTGTATGTTACAGATCCATGTATATGGAAAAATGGTCATTAGTATCACCTTCTTTTCTCATGGGACACACCAATTCATTTAAGTAGACTGCAGAACAGATACATGATTGTCAGGGAGAGCATATGGTGTTTCCATAAAAGGAGAGTATGGCACTCTTATGTGAGATATTCCATGGCATGTCTAAGACAGCTTTGTACATGTTTAACAGTGGGAATATGTGGAGAGGTAAAGCAAATTTGGTTATATCTTTCAACACACACAACCAATTCACATCTGCTAATGTATATCCAGAAAAAAGTAGTGGCCTGTAGATCTGAAGTGACTGCTTCAAATCCCTGTTACACTCCTGGCTCTATAGCCAATGGGCACATGGAAAATTGAGGTGGGATGAATATGGTACTGAATATTGGAAGGGAATGCACCTACCTCTGAGCAGTACTGACCCCCCTATAATATAGATACTCTCTAGAAAGACACTTGCATTTACTACTTACTGCCAAGCTAGAGGGAAAATCACAATCTCTTTTTTCACTGTTCTCCAGAAGGGGCAATATACTATAGACGCTGTTTGGTATTGGGTACTAAACATTCATGGTAAGTTAAGAGAGTGAGATTCCCCCTCAGACACAACCTCACAATGATGACACAATTTGTTCCGTATGTTGAACACAGATTATGGCCCTCATTACGACCCAGGCGGTAAGCGGAAAACGATGCCGGTAAATGAATACCGGCATCGTTTTCCGCTAGGTCCGATTATGACCCGCGAAAGTGCAATTAGCGACATCGTAGTTTACGGTGCCGCTAACAGCACCAAGGTCGCGCGCGTGCGACCCACCATGCCGTAAATACTGGCATGGCGCAAAGCTACGCAGATCACAAACCAAGCAGACATGCCCCTAACGCCATCGCCAAGGCCGTAAAGTACCTTACCGCCATGGCGCTAATTCCGCCATCGCGAACCAACCATAAATAGCCATGTGCAGTGTTCCCAGCTGCCACAGGTGCAAAGAATCAGCACAGGTGGAGGCAATACAGACTCTCCCAGTGCAAAAAGAGCACACCCCACCCCTACCAGCCCCAGTCACACTCCACAATGATACCAATAGGACTAGCAATGTTGGGGCTGGAGGACCTGATAGCAATGCGAGTGCTACAACTGCAACAACAACAACAACAACAACAACAACAACAACCTGCACAGAGGAGACGCAGGAGGAGAAGGAGGGCAAGGCAGGGCCAGCAAGCCCCACCAGCACAGCCAGTGGCACCACGCAGGCAGCCCCCAATCCCACGCATCAGAGCCAGTCCATTCAACCTCACCGCAGAGCAGATCCACACCCTGTACCGACTGGACCGGGACACCATCACAAACATTGTGCACATGATACACAACGACATCGTCAGCATGATAGAAACACCCACCGCCATCCCGCCCCTACTGAAGGTCGTGTCCGTGCTCCACTTCCTGGCCACAGGCACCTACCAGCACACAGTGGGCCACTTGCATGGCATATCCCAACCATTATTCTCACGTACACTGATCCAAGTGCTTGATGCCCTCCTCAAGCACACAGACGACCACATCTCATTGCCACGGTCTGCCCAGGAGATTGCCAACACCAAAGTGGGGTTCCATGCACTAGCTGGCATACCTGGTTGCATTGGTGCCATCGACTGCACCCATGTTGAATTGGTGGTCCCACATGCCATGGAGGTACCATACCGCAACCGTAAACTATTTCACTCAATCAAAGTGCAAATGGTCTGCGACTCCAACAGGATCTTCACACATTGTTGTGCCCGATTCCCCGGATCAACGCATGATTCAATGGTGCTTCGGAACTCCACAATACCACGCTACATGGAGCGACATGCAGGCCCAAGATCCTGCCTACTCGGTGAGTCTAATGTCATGAGCATGGAAATGCGAAGTGTGTAGGTGATCAACGTACCAATGCATATTTCACCTGGCAGAAAGGGGGGGGAATGATGCATACGTCACATGGCTGCGACTAGCACTAGCCAGATCATACCCTGAGGCAGCACTCACATCATCTGACAACTGTATACATGATGCCTGATCTAATCAGCCCTAACATGTGAATGAAAGTGTACCCCAACCATGACACAACCATCTGCAAGTGCATTGTACGAAATGTGACCACATTGACTCCAAAGGAACGCACCTACATGCACGTCACCAAACACCATCAACTGAAAGGCCTGTCCCCCATAACTGCGCACAAAGGAGGCACATGTCGGACAGGAACATCAATGCACCACTACACAGACAGCAAGACCCACAAACTCCCCCCATTGACACCAGTATTGTTCCCTGGGGTCATAATGAGCCAGACAGCAATGTTGCAATCATGTGAGCTTTGACCCCACAGGACACGTGCCAGGTCACATAAAGTAACGGCCTGAACGGACACAGTGGATGGGCACTCACAAGGCAATTGTCCCCCCTGCATTGTGTCTTGGCATGCAAAACAGTACATGAGAGCCATGAACATATACTGGTTGCATAGTGTGAATCCATTAGCACAACTAAATTTGGTGCAAAGTAACAGTTGAATGCAAGGCATGGTGGCGCGTCATGTTCAGAAAGCAATCTCATTCCTGACACATACATTGTTGCCCATTTACAGGTGATGCAGGCTATCCCCTGAAGAGGTGGCTCCTACACCAGTCCGGAACCCACAGAACCAGCATGAGGAGGACTTCAACCGTGCCCATGCACGTACCCGCTGCCTCAGCAGGTCTGGCGGGGCACTCCTGTACCGCCATGAGAAAGTTGCGAAGATCGTCATGGCATGTGTCATGCTACACAATATGTGCGTCAGACGTAATGTGCCTCTGCCCCCTGACGCAGAACTGCAACCACCTGATGATGAGGATGAGGGTGGGGATGGGGCAGCACCTCAAGGAGGCAGCGATGCACAGGAGGGGCGTGAAATGCGCCAGACTCTCATTGACCAATGCTTCTAGCACACACAGCGTGTGCGTGTAACATGTGGACGGCACTTGGGGCACTGTGTGTGTCTGGTATATGCACACTGTAGACTGTACAACAATAAAGCACACATACACAATGAGCAATGTCCACACATTTGGTTTGTGATAAACGAAAAAGTGTATTGTGCTTCTGAAAAGTTATGACACACCCAATCCCCCCTCCCCCCTGAACACCCCAACACACCCAATCCCCCCTCCCCCTGAACACCCCAAAATACCCAATCCCCCCTCCCCCCTGAACACCCCAACACACCCAATCCCCCCTCCCCCTGAACACCCCAACACACCCAATCCCCCCTCCCCCCTGAACACCCCAACACACCCAATCCCCCCTCCCCCTCCCCCCAGAAATCCCTGCAAAGGAGTGCCAGTGCCTGTGGTGAAGTGGGTAATGTTTTAGTGGTCCACTGGTTGGGCACTATTGCCAGCCCCCTGTCCCGGAACCTGGGGCCCCCCTGCCTGTACTCCTCCGGGTCCTGGATGACCTGCGGACGGGGCTGGATGGGGCCGAACTTGCAGCTGAGGAGGTACCGGCCTGCTCTGTACGCCGTGTGTCCATGATTGTCCGTATCAGTTCACTAATCATATTCCGCACTGCGGCTAGTTCTGTGCATATGTTCGTGCTTGCTGATTGGATGGCTGCCTTGATGCTGTCAGCACACCTCTCCATGCCTGAACTGGCACCTCCACAATCAGCAACATGCTGCGTTAGGATTGACGTCAGTTGTTCTTGCCTCGCTGATATTTGGTCAAGCACCTGGCTGAAATCAGGCACAATGGAGGTTGCAATTGCAGGCCCAATAGGACTACTCCCCTCCTCCCCTACTCCCACTGGGCTTGGAATGGATGGCCATGAACCTCCAGGGGATTTCCCCTGTGTGTCCTGTCCATGCAGGCTACATGGGGACAGGTGTGGGGAGGTAAGTTGGGTGTGGGGGGGACCTTCCATGTCATCATCCCCATTCGCCACATCGCTGTCAGAGCAGGCTGCAATGGCTGCAGTCTCCCCGACTGTACTGCTCCCCGCAGACACGATCCCCTCAGTGGGCAGCAGTGGTTGTGGGTCTGCCGTGGGTGCCATCATGTCCCTTTCCTCGGGGGGAATTGCTGCCCTGGGCTGTTCGACAACAGGAATTTTGGTCTGCTGTGGGTTGGCCATGGGTCCAGCAGAGGTGGATGGTTGGTGGCCTCTTCCCTCTGTCCTGGTCTTCTTGGCTGGGGTGGTGCCACTCTCGTCCCTGCCGGTGTCCGAGTGTGAGCCTGTGGTGGAGCAGAGGAGGGAAAGTGTTATTGATGGCTCAGCGGACATTGGGCAGGCATTGTGATGAGTGCCATGGTTTAGATGGATAGATGGTGGACTTTTGTAGGCCGTGACATACAGGTTGTCTCCCTTTTGGGTGGGTTGAGCATGCAGGAATGTGTGTGCCTGCTGTAGAGTGTACATGCTGCATGTGTGCAGGGTGTGGGTATTCTGCTGATGTGTTGCGTTTGCCGTATGGGGCGACATTGTGATTCCCATGTAAGTGTGATTCAGGGTGTTTTGCAAGGCTGAATTGGAGGCACCTACCTGTGTCTCCTGATGTCGGGGCTCCTCTCTCCATTCCGCCGACGCCCTCAATGCACTCTATGCCGATCAATGAGGCACATGTCTCCTCCCATGGCTGCATCTTCAGTGGGGAGTCTGCTCCACCGCCAGTTGCCAGTCCCAGGTTTGCTGACAGTATGCCCCTTACCCGGAGCCGGAGGTCATCCCACCTTTTGCGGCACTGTCTGGCGGTGCATGGGGTGGTACCTACGGCACTGACGCGTTGTGCCACGAGTTCCCATACTGCTTTTTTCCGGGCTATGGCTGGTCTCGTCATCTCTGATGAGAAGACGACGTCGCCTTTTCCTGCAGCGTTTCTGCCAGCATAGTCAGTTCTTTGCGACTGAAGCGGTCCTGCCGCTGCCTGTCGCAGGCTTTTTTAACAACTTTTGGCATGGTTAGGTGAGGAAATGGGTGGGTAATGGGATTCACAGGGTTTCAGGTTCGAATGTAGTGTGGTTGGGTAGGATGGCAATGGATTGTGTTTTTAAAGATGGCCGCTGTGCTCTTTCCCGTTCCGCCGCGATGACGCTACTTCCGGTTCCACTTATTTGCGGTGACCGCTAATTGCGGTGCCCGCTAATTACGGGGCCCGCTGATTACGGGGCCCGCTGATTACGGTCGGCGCAATGATGGGTGGCGGTAGGTCACCCAGCGCGACATTCGATGCCGGTAAGGGCTGTTTACGCCATGGCGTAGTTTACATTACCGCCATGGTGTAATGCTCGTGCGCGATGGGTCGGAATATGGCGCTCTTTACGCCATCGGTCCATGGCTTAAACGATGATTACACCATGGCGGTAATGTAGCTTACTTACCGCCAGGGTCGTAATGAGGGCCTATGTGTGGGCAAATTTCAGGTCAGATTGGCATGTTTGCATACCCTACTGGACTTTCACAGAATGGAGTTAGAAAACAAGAACAAAAGGAACTAGGAAACACGATTGCCCGGATTCCCTCCTCTCATTGATAATCCTTCTTCCCTTAAACACGTCAGTGAGAGTCGGGATTTCCCTTGATGGCAAATTAACTCCCGTAATTAAAACAGAGCGAGGTTTCAAGCAAGGGTGTCCCCTCGCGGCTTTTCTATTCAACTTCTTTATGCTAGATATGGGGCTCGAATTTAATAATTGTACTGGTGACCCGCCAAAACTAGGAGGCCAAAAAATTGCTTATTTGCTTTATGCTGGCGACCTTGTGTTATTGTCCCAAACACCACAAGGCCTTCAAAATATGTTGACAAAGCTGGGCCTCTATGTACAAGCAAATCGGTTGGAAATCAACATTGCAAAGACCCAAATTCTAAGGTGTGGAAACCAGCAAACCACTAGGAGTAATATCTTCTCCTGGAAAATTCAGATAGAAAGCGTACAGACTACAACCCAATATAAATACCTAGTGGTGTTAATTAACAATATAATATGCAAACAATCTGAAGACCTAGAAAGGAAGCATAAAATGCAACAGCTTATCTCACAATCACGACTGCTGATCAGGAAGTATGGGAGGTTTTCTATGAAACATGTTGTTCTATTTTATAAAAATGAAGGTACTTCCGGTAGTGCTGTACAGCATTAAAGGGTTCTTACCAAGAGAAAAGTGTTACTGGGATCAACTAGAATCAGGTAACTGGAAACAAATCCTACGCCTGCCTAATTCTGTGCCGATGGCAATTGTGCGTTATGTGGCTGATTGGGTAGCAAACGTGACAAGGTGCTCCCAATACAAGGATTTTGACAACTTCTTATTTGGTATTAAAAAATATGGGCTGATGTCAGAATACTTGCTGAAAAGCCCTTCTCCTAAAGTAAGAATGGGATATTTAAGATTCCGGTTACATTTATGGTACACAAGGGATGTCCTTTATAAAAGGAAAAAGCTGGGAAAAGAACAAAACTATTGTAGATATTGTATTGTGGCTGGTGAGATTGGGAGTGAGTGGTCAGGGGCCCCAAGGATGCATTCGGGTCGAAGATACCAATGACAGCAACTGTGAGATTAGCAGAGGCGGGAAAATGGGAAGGTGGAGGAAAAGAGGAAAGTCTTGACGTGCTTTTCGGAACTTAAGATGGTCCTGCTCAAGATGCAGAGGGAGGGGAGAATGTTTCATAGGAGGGATCCAGCTCAGGAAAGCGAACAATCTCTTCTCTCTGTTTGGCGAAACGCTTTACATACAGGGAGTTGGAGTCAGAGGAACGTAAAGGTCTAGAAGGAGAGTATTTTGTAGGAGGGAATTGCAGATAGTGTGGTCCTGGCTTCAGAATAAGGAGCAGGTGGGGAGCCCAAAGTGGGAGGCCAGAGAGAAGGGAAGAAGGAGGAGGCAGGGGGTCCAATTCAAATTATCTCAGTGTTGCTGTCATTGAGGTAGAGATCATTGGAAGTGCACCAGGCCTCCATGGCAGATAGGCACTCAAGGATGAAGGAAGGTGCGAGTGAGTCAGCAGGAAGTCTGAAAAAGAGTTGAGTCTCCATAACACTGGACGTTGGGGGAGAAGGAGGAGACGAGGAGTGTCAGCTGACCAAGGTAGATGTTAAAGAGCCAGGGGGAGAGGATAGATCCATGGGGGACACCAGAGGCAGAGAAGGAAGTAGGAGAGGAGAAGATGTCCAAGATGACTTGGGAAGAGCGGTCAGTTAGGAGAGAGGCCATCCATTCCATTGCCCCTCCCAAGATACCCAGGGTATCATAGAGCCTTTGTATGAGGATGGAATGGTTGAAAGTGTCAGCGGAAGAGGAGAGATCAAGTAGGATAAGGACAGCAGGGGCGTTGGAGCCCAGGGATGCAATCAGTTTTTCACAGGTGTTCAGAAGAACAGTTTCCCATGCCTCTCAGAATCGAGATTTATGATAATGGAGACCACCGACAAGTTCAGTGTGCGAGTTGAGTTAGGGCAAGGCCAGCTTCTCCAGCAGTTTACCCAGGAAGGGGGTGATTGAAATAGGGCAGTAGTTGGATGGACAGGTAGGGTCTGCTTTCAGGTGCAGGCACACAAGGGAGTGCTTGAGGGAGGAGGGGAAACCTGCAGTGAAAGAGTGGTTGCAGAAATAAGCTAGTGTGGGGGCAAGAGAGTCAACATTCTCCTTGATGGTTCTGGATGAGCAGGGAGGAGCCTTCATAGAGCAGACAACTCTTGTAAGTTCTTCAGGTGTGACAGCAGTGAATGAGGAGAAGGTGGAGGGAGGAGAGTGAGTGGCCAATGGAGGCAAGGGGATGTGGGAAGAGTTTACCGGGTGAGTAACAAGGGTGTTTAGGATACCCCGGGTTTTAGTGGTAAAGTGAGTGACCAGTGCATTTCAGAGGGCCTGAGATGGAAGAGGGGGGCAGGAGACTGTGGAAGGGTTGGCTAGCTCCCTGCAGATTTTGAAAAGTTCAGCCGTGTTATTGGATGCACCAGATACCTGTGCTTGAATGTAGGCCCTTTTAATTTGCATGGATAGAGATTCTGTATTGCCTTTGGAGCAGGAGGCATGCCAGTTTGTCAGAGGGTGAACCTGAGGTTTGCCACTTCTGTTCTGCTACTCTGCACTTTTGTTTCAGGGCTGCATGCTCACAGTCATGTCAGGTGTTACGCTTAGATGCAGATTTCAGGTGGATCCTCATGACTGGGCCCCAGATATCAAGAATATTGGTGATGGCTGACTGGCGGTTGCTGAGAACAGAGTCGATGGTAGAGTCCTTGGTAGGAGGTCATGAAGGTAGAAGCAAAGACAGCAGATGACACTTGTTTCATCGGACGGATGTTCGAAAACGAGGTTGGCAGGGCTTTGGAAGGTGTGGTAGGAGGGCCAAAGGGACCCAAGTGGGAGGAGAGGAGAGAATGATCTGACCAAGAGAGAGGGGCGACCAGAGGGGGAGAGAGAGAGAGGTCCAAGTGGATGATGGTGTCCAGGGTGTGTCTAGCCGAGTGGGTAGGACCAGAGGGGAGAATGGAGAGGGAAAGAGAGGCACAGAGGTCAATGAAAAGAGTGGATGCTTAGGCAGGGGAGTCCAATTGGATGTTGAAGTCACCGAAGAAGAGGTGGTTGGAGGTGGTTGAAAGTAGGAAGGGGCAGAAATCAGCCCATACATAGAGAGTAACATTATGACAAATGACAACTGAGTTTTTAACATTCCGGATTCTTCATTTGAAGTAAACAGGAGTGTCTAGGTACTATTAATATTAGTATAATTGCCAAGTTTGTTTAGATTCACTGTAGGAAACTTAGAAAAAGAAACGATTCACATCTGGGCTTTGAAGTAGAACAAATGATGACACTGTGTTTTGACTTATTCAGGTTTCCTGGAGCTGCTTCCACGGATGCCTATTGGTCTATGTGCACAAACATGGGTTCCTTGACAATCCAACTCATAATGAGTCAAATGAGCACAAGAAGCCGTTATAAATATAATTATGATTATTGTTTAATCAAATGCAGTACATCTTTTATAAAACATCATGATAGTACATTGCTTGTCAATAGTTTAACTCCAGGGTTTTTGCAGTAGCAGATCGTCAATACTAAAGCTTACTTTGTAAACTGTGCTCCATTCCAGTCTGTTGGACAGTTATCCTTTATTTCTTCCAGCCTATGAGATGATCACACTCAATCTGAGGTCTCATGCCCCTCATACCACAACCCCTACCATTTTGGCAAAAATGACTCATTTTCCATTACAGAATAGCCACTGTCATGTTTGTATACATGTACATTTTTAATCCAAAATGATCTCTTTCTTTTCTAAAACCAATCCAAATTATTTAAAGACAGTTTGCATTTTGAGATAAATTCTGTTTCATGCTACCACCACTCAACAGAGCCCTCACAAGAGCATCTGCTTCTTGATAAAGTTGTGCAGGATGTCTGGATGGTCAACTCACTCTCTTCATCTTAACTCAGTCCTAAAGGCCAGCTCAGAGCAAGGGCGAACAGAATACAGCTGACTTGTTCCAGGGCAGGATACACAGTCATTGCACTGCAATGTGCAAGACCTCAATGGACCCAGAACATAGTCCCATGCATTTTTCCAAACTTGCTATCCAGGGAAAGACAATATTATATTGACTTGCAGAGGCTGATTAGGCCCTGTGGGGTCCAGTGGCCTCTGTAGGGAAGGCATGGTATCAGATGTATGACACTGACACAATTGATACAATTTGTAAAACCTTAATTGACTATGTTGGGGTCAGAGAAACTCATATTTTGCCCTATAACTAAGATGGGAATAGTCTCAACAATCAAACTATAAACAAAACAGTCCTAGTGGAGTCAGTCAAATCAAAATGGCCCATGCTAACAAAAACCTAATACCTTCCCTATCTCTTGTACAAAAAGTGTGAAAAGGAGAAATGGATGCAAAGGAAAAATCGGTGTTTCAAAAGAATAAAATTAGTTGAACGAGCTCTCCTCCTCACGTTAAACATTACAGAGTATGGCTGTCCTTGTAGGCAGGATGTTCCGAACCGTGGGTTGAGGCCCACCTGGCCTGCCACGTTAAAATCTCATTCTTGACTTTCAAAATTGTATTCTGACAGCATGTTCACCAAGGACCCCCCTCTGCTGGGCACAGACCTTACAGCACGCAGTTCACGTAGGTCCCCCTCTCTAGGCGTCAGACCTCTCACGTCACAGTTCAACACAAACTTGCTGGGGGCTCCATTACCCAAGCCTATTGCATTTTGGGACTCCCTCAATCGTGCTCGGACCCCTTTCAGATGTTGAAGAATTTTGAATGTGTGTGGCTCTCTTTACAGATGACTGCAGGACCACTTTGACTCAAAGTTTGCGTTTACTCGCACTTAATTGACTTTTGCAGTTTGCAGCTTCAAACAATGTACCTTTCACAGAAACTTCCAAATGTGCCACTTCCTTTCGCCAGACCACTCCATTACTTAGTATCGCTGATCTCACAGCTGCCTTTTACTTCAAAGTTCATTCACGGGTATGCCTTTCTTTGTGTCTCATCCACATGCATGCAGCCTTCACTTGTAAAACAATATTGCTACTTTATTCACTTTAAAACACAACTGACTCTCAGTTCACTTGCCATCTCAACTGGCTGTGTGCGCTTCGTTCTTGTTTTGCTATTTCCAATTCACGAGTCAAGGTTAGTACCACATGCTTGGCCTCACCTCCCCAACTCGGGAGGGTTGCTACTGTCCTTGAAACACAATGTAATCTTCAATTGTGGGATCTGCTCTTATCCACATGTCCTTCACAGTCTGTCTAAGGCAGCGACCTCCTGTAGGGACCCTCAGGATTTTCGGCTCACGGCTCTCGTCCCTTGGTCCGTTGCTCTTCTTAAGTAGGTGTGCCTTCATCCCGGAAGATATGGTCATACTTGTGTTCCACCATGCTCAGAGTGTGTTTTTAGGGGGTGCCTTAACTAGTATCTGATGTATGCACTTACTGTAAAGTGCCTGACTTTGCCTGACCCGATTAAAGGGACATGTCCAGTACAATGTGAGAGAATTAGTCTGGTTGCTTTCAGTCACCCTCTTCCGCAGCCAAGTGTTTGTGTAAAAAGGGGGGGGGGGGGTGGGACTTCAGATAATCCTACAAAATAGGATTGGAAGATGATGAACGAAAAAGGGGTGAATACTGCGTCTCACGATCAACTGTTTCACCCCACTCCCCGAAAATCCCCTCACCCAGGTGATCCTCCCGCAACGGTACACCCCCATGGTCTGGATCCAAAGGTGATGGCCGTACCATGGCCACCTAAGAGAGAGATCCAGAGGACTAGTGGGTGAGACACCCTCTGGTTTCTCACAACTCACACAGGCCAGTATCGTAGGAAGGTGCACCAGAAATCAAATTACATCCCTGAAGGCTAGTTTTGGTTACCTCCTGAAGACCACACCCACTCCACCACCATCAGTGATAATCAGAGGGCTTATTTTGTGTGATATTAGGTCCATCCACACAAAGCATACCATTCAAATTATAGAAAAGAAATGTGAAAACCTAGATTTATAAGGAAAATATAACAATACTATTAAAATAAAGCATTGAACTTCATTAAGCACACTAACTAGGGTTATAATAGATGAACACACATAAGCTAAACAAAGTGTGACAAATGATTAACAACATGCAGAGTGGGAGTGTGGCATGAATAGCAATGATAAGAAAAGTACCAGGGAGCAGAGAGGTGAAGGTGTGAGTGATTATCTGTTTTGACTTACCAAAGGTAATCAAATGAAACAAGTGAATACTCAAGTAGCTGTGAATACTGTCTGGAATGTTTAGAGTGTGATGTGGGTGGTTCCTTACATGGGATTCTATAACTAAAGAATTCAAAGCAAAATGGATTTTAGGAAATGACGATTCTGCAGAAAACTACAGTCATAGCAAAGGACGGATGGGCACTGAGTATGTTGAATAGATAGGAGCACCACTTATTTTTTCTAGGAGCAGTCGTAGCAGCAAAGACGCACATTCAATTTAATTGGAAAGACCATATTATACTGAGAGCAGAGACATATTTGAGGACCTGGTAAAACAAACTGTAATGGAGAGAATCTCTATTATATACTACCAGACCATCCGAACAAATATGACAATACTTAAAAATCAGTCAATTTGTGAGCTAATGTTTTTGGGCCATATCACAGAACATTTACATCAGTTTAAGTGCAAATAGTAGTGGAACAGCATAGCCCTGCAGCTAAAAACATATTTTTTCAATGCGTTCTTGCACCAGGGAAATGTGCAACGTGGTGCTAAAACGGTTTTATGTTCTTTTATTGACAGCTATTTGTTCAACTGTTTTTTTCATGAAAATGTATTGCTGAAAAAACCTGTCGAAAAATGTGTTATTTTATTTCTGGGTGTTTGACCTCCAAAGCCCACTTCCCCTATTGTTTTTTTTTAATATTCCCAACCCCCCCAACCCTTTATATACCCCTACTCACCCCCTTTATTTTTTGATTTTTTTTCTGCAAAACATTTTCATTAAAAATCGCGTCAAAAAAATAGCCGTCAATGAAAGAACAGTATACGGCTAAGACTATGGAAAACATTGTACTGGTGCAAATATGCATTGTGTGAATATGTTTTAGGCTAAGACAATGTTTGCCCTATTGCTAATTGCATTCACACTGATGCTAATATGGTCCTTATTCTTTAAAAATAAAATGGTTATAACTTTAACTTTGTATATGTTTGTTCCACACTTTGTCTACTATGGTGTCTATTGTTCTGTTGTGCACTGGCATTCCTGTCTAATGCGGTACTCCTATCAATCCAGGTTTTAAATACGTAAAATGTAAGTAAAGTCTCTTTACGTTTGGTAAAAAAAAATGGATGGGGAACAAGGAAAAATGTGCAGATACAAAAGTAATAAGACTGATACCATTTTTCAGAATTGATTTGTACTGACCCTGCAAGCAGCATAATGACTGGACTAGATTATTTTGCTCTTGCTCATAGGCTCCTCGTGTAAACTTTTTATCTGGTACACTCAACCAAATCAGGGACAATATCAGAGGGGAATACTTGTTCAAAGTGCTGTAACCTGATGTTCTTGATCTTGGTTTATCTGCTGAATTAAGAGATTTGGATACAATTGTTTAGCCACACAACCTTCTTGGAAGCTAGTTATTGTTTGATTGATGTTAACTGCTCATGCATTTTCCCTTTTTAATATTTAGTGTACATGGTATCTGGAAATGTAAGGAGTGGTCTGCTGTGGGAAGAACGAAGTGGTATTGGCTCAGGACTCCAAATAATACTTTGACGTTGGAGTATCTTAGTCCCTATTATACACACAACACACATTTGCAATATGGCATGTTTTAGGTGAGTTAAAACATATTTGAACTTTAAAGCAAATGCATTTGTGTAATGATACACCCAGGCACTGTGACCAATCACAAGATGTAGTCACTTCTCCCAAAGGAGGAGCATTTCCCTGTGAGGCTAGAGAGGTGAGCCACTACAAGATACTCTACCTAGAGGTAGAGGCAAGCAGAACCTCACCGGGAGAGACTCCCCCATTGGGGACAAAGACTCCCTTTCTGAAGAGAAACTCCCTGAATCACTCATCAAAACCCACCATTAACAGATTCTAGCAGAAGAAGACATGAGGAACAAGCTAATGTTTGGTATTGTGGTGTAGAAACATTACATAAAGTCAACTATGCAAGGAGAGCTGAGAGAGACTGGGAATAACATCTTTTGAGCTTGGAATTAAGCTGGTGTGCAAAGCATTCACAAGATAAACATGAAGCAAGAGAAGCTGAGGGAAGGCTAGCAACTGCAGACTATGTGGTGGCATGACCATTAAGTGGTGGACGCAACAACGCTGAGACTGCAGACCCCTTCACAGCATAGAGTGGGTACAGCACATGAGAGAGAGAACCCGAGAACCAAGAGGCAACCTGACGAGTGGTGGAAAGGATCCTATCCTGACGACAGGCCCTGTGACGTAACCCCAAGAGAAAGAGGTAACAGGGCAGGCAGGAGACCGGGAGGTATACTGAATATAACAAATGGAAGAATAATACTCTTCCCAGTGAGGACCTGAAGTTACGATTACCAAAGAAGAGTGGGAAGATATATGAAAGCACTCATACTTGTCTCAGTAAATGCCAAATAATGGAGAAAGCTGAGCATCATTACTTGAACCATGATACCTGTACTAATAAGAAAAAAAAACAATAGAGAACCAAGGGAATCATTACTGGTACAGTCATACTCATCCCATAGAGACCAAAGAGGTAAAGAGAATTGATAACTATTACTGGAACATTCATACTCATCCCATTAAGAGTAAAGCGGTGGAGAGAAGTGAGAATCATTAATGGAACATTCATACATGTCCCAGTAAGCGTAAAGAGGTAGAGAGAAGTGAGAATAATTACTGGAATACTCATACTCATTCCAGTATGAAAACAAAAGTGGCAAGAATAAAGAAGTGGTGATAAGGGAGAATCATTATTGGAACCCTCAAATTTGTCCCATTAGCTATCAAGTGTTGGAAGAAAGTAAAATCCTTTTGGCAATGTTTCTATCTGGCCCCGCCACAGAGACGACTGGACATTGTATAGAGAAAAAGTGGCAACTTTGATAAACAAGGATAGAGAGAGAGAGAGAATAATAATCTTTGAAGGGGGAACCAAGGTGTCAAGGACACAATTGAGGATTTGAAGAGCCCCATTTCGGAACTGTACAAAACTTTTAAAGTAGTTGCCAAAATCTACTTACAAATAAGTTACTAAAGTAGCTGTGCTGAAAAGCAGACCACAGGAGAAGGGTGTCATTCTCCTGTGCCTCAGTTGGTTTTGATCGTGGTAGGAACAGAATAGGGCAGTTTTGGACAGAGGACAGATCTTCCTTTATTGTTAGGTAGGGAAAACCCATAGTTTAGGGAAATTCAGGAGTTTGCACTTTTTCATTTGATAAATGAAGGTCGAAAATAGAAGGCAGTGGGCACACATCTCTGACCTTCTTCTGACCCTCCACAGCATCTAGTAATGCATGCACATTAAAAGATACAGGTTTAACTCTGCCAACCAGGTGCTAGTATTATTAGAGTTCTTCCCTGTGGCACTGGTCAGAACAGGGGGTAAGCTCCTTTTTGTCCTTTGCTTCTTATTTTTTATTCTGAGTATTTTACTCCCTATATTATATTTTTGTGAGATGTGCATGTTTTTAGGGAATCAATGTTGGTGTGTATGCCATTTACAGAGAGTGCTAGATGAGCTTCCGCTGGGTATCTATTTGGGGATGGATTGTCATGATACACTCCATTTCCTCTCATTCATGCCACTGGGGGTCTGATTTGGGGTTTATCCACTGTTGAACTGTACTTCCGAACCTTATGCGACAGTGTTGTGGTGAATTGGGAGCTCTAAATCCGTATTTTCCATGTCTCTTTCTTTCTGGGTTCATTCCAGGTTTTTGGCAACTAGTATGCTGCTTTAATCAAAAGACTATGCTTCCAAGAATGGCTGGCCCACAGCTTTATGTCCACCCTTGCAGGACAAGGTTGAGTGCAGGATGGGGAGCAAGGTTAGGACCTTTGAGCTAACACCTTTGATGGTATTGCATAAGGTAACCTAATGATTGTTAGGTACAGTGTTATGTTATACCCAGCTTCTGTATGAATGCCTATGTTTTCCTTACTATTCTGTAAGCACTATTCCACCTTGTCACTTGTCAGGAGTTGTATGTATTAAGTTATCCACCCTCTACTGTTATAGCCTTTCTGGTTCCTTCTTTGACTGGCAGGGTTTGTGAGCTTTGCTGACAGTCCAGGTGGTGTTTCTCATCCTCGTGAGTATTGACTTTAAGTTGTCTTACGATACCAACAAGGGTGTTAGCTCAAACATCCTGACCTTGCTTTTCCTGATTGTGGGCTTATCGCTGGCAGTACCTGTAACAGCAATTGTGATTGAGGAGTTTGCTGACTATCTTTGTAATCATATGGAGCTTCTAAGTGCTTATCACACATCCTTCATATATTTGTATTTTTATGCTCTACTTGCAAATCCTGCGTTTTAGTGTAAAGTATCTTGATTCCTGAATGCATGTTATTTTACATGGGACAATTCACTATGTGATCTTGTTCACATTTCCCTTACCATATCCACTGCCTATGTCCCTCATAACATGGCTAATTATTTCAGCCCAGGCTTGTTTGTCAAGAAAATTCTCAGAATTACTTCTGTTCAGTCATCAATCAATTAATATAGTTAGTATCCGGCCGAATACCATTTAATTGATCAAGTATTCTGCTGGAATTTAAGTCAGCCGTATAGTTGCTTTTTAATGAATAGATTTGGAAACAAAATGAAAAGCTCTATTTTAAGTATGTGTTCCCATTTTTTTCAGGTTCCTCTCACCTTTAGCTACTTAACGTTTTTGAAGCTCGAAATCAAGAAAGAAAAACAAAAAAACAGAAGAGTAGAGAGGATGAGGCACCATTTAGCTAGATCCAAGTAATTAGAAAGCGCTCAAACGTATAGAAGCACGCCTGCAACCTTTGTGGAGGAGAGGGATTGGATTGTTTTCATCGCTCGCTATCACAATTACATTTTGATGTGGCCCATACTTTGATTTCTGGCTCGTACAGGTCACTGGAACATAAAGTCTTTAAAAACATGAATTAGGTTCTTAATGACTGCTCAATTGCTAATTGGTGACTTCTGTGATGCTAACAGCATATTTAGATGGCAAGAGTATTTTCTTTGTTTAACAACAGCTATTTATGTGGTCGGAAATACACTCTAAAACATGATTAAATATTTTAATTCTGTGATTAGAGGAGGAAAGAAAGTTCTCAACTGATCCTCTTTGGGAGGAGCAGTCCAGTTTGTTTAGGCCTACACTATGCATGTGACAGTGCAACTTAATTTGTTTTCCCATTTATACATCCTTTCAGCCAAATGTATGGTGGTTGCTAACTGGAAACTATCTGTCTCTATGATCAACGTGTCCCTCTTTTCAACTCGGC
Source organism: Ambystoma mexicanum (assembly GCF_040938575.1). Classification (NCBI taxonomy): domain Eukaryota; kingdom Metazoa; phylum Chordata; class Amphibia; order Caudata; family Ambystomatidae; genus Ambystoma; species Ambystoma mexicanum. Next base: position 1,063,553,597 of record NC_090937.1, on the reverse strand, counting down.
AAGCTAGCAGGGCTTTAAGCTGGATGGGGCTAGATGGAGGCAAGCCCTATCGGTCTCCAAAAAACGGTTCCATAGCCAAGGTGCTGGCAGGGCTTCCTCTGTTGTCACTAACAAGCCACCTATCTGATTTATCCTGTGGGCCATCCGGAAGCACATGCCCGTAGATGTACGCTCGTGGTAATTCAGTATTTCAGAGGCGTGATCTATTCACAAGATGTGAAAAAGATACGTATGGGGAAATTAGGCATTGGGCCTGATGTACAAACGTCTTTTTGAATGGGAAAGTCCCATTGAACAATGCTCTGTAAATCAGTCCCATAGTCTATATCTCAGGCAGAGCAGCCAAAGTCTCATCACCATAAACGGAGTCATCACAACTAAATATATGTAGGGCTCATGTTTTGCTCAAAGGATTTTCAATAATGGATAACCTATGAACACTACAATGACAGTGTCCTACAATGTGCCAATATGTAGCCGAGGAAATTGTCCATTTGGACGAAGTCCAATATTAGTCATAGAAGAACACAATGCACTCCTGTTTGTACAGGGTTCGTCCTGGGGTGATGATGAAAATATCTCTGGGTCAGGCAGTGGTTAATTAGTAGGGGCATGCAGATCAATGAAGATCAAAATGAGAGGCAGAGTATTTTCTAGGGTGCAGTGAAACAATAGAGGGTTTTTAAGAATAATAGTTTAGTGGAAGAGAGTACAGGTAAAGATGGATGACCAGAAGAAGTCATTATGTAGGTCACGTTTAGCCTGTGGACAGAGGGCCTGATTCACAGTGAGGCCCTGATTCCTGGAATTATGTGCATGCAAAACGTGAATGTGTGTGCCATTCTGCCTGCAAATCCCCACTTGTCAAACAGGGATTTGCAGGCAGAATGGAACACACATCCCCGTTTTACACTGACATAATTCCATGAATCAGGGCCCGAGTCTCTCAAGGCCCATTTTATTCAATAATTGGTGAGAAGACAAACCCCACTTTCGAATGTTATAATTTCCTAACCGGATTGACCCCTGACACCAGATCACCCACACTTCTTCCATCCTTTCTCAGCAACATAGTCTTGCCCTGATGAGCCTTCAGCAAAGGAAATGAGGCTCTCATTTGATACCTGCTGTAAACATTGGCCACAATCCACCAAAATGATCTGAGTGCATGCCATGCGAGAATCACATGTGGGGTTTCTGCATACATGCAGTGACCTCTTTGGACGGAGGTGCACCATGTGTTGGCCTGGCATGTTTGCAAATTAAGCAATTTGGCTCATACCACTAGCACCAAGAAACCAAGGGACAATCCCGATTCCTTAAAGTGAAATATTCTATTAAAATCCTGCTGGACGGCTGAGATCTGATTTGAAGCAGATTGGACTAGCACATCTAAAAAATTACTCCATACTTCTGCACATTACGTAACGACCCTACACATTGTTGTAGTTTAGAATTCATTGATACCAATAAACTCTGTTTAACTGATCATTGCATGCATTTTCTTTTTTTTTAAGATATCCGCATTGTGTCTGATTTCTTTTTTTCTACGTGCCTATTACATATTTGTATGTTGTGTTTTTCACATTTTGTTCTTTGGAATAGTCCAAAGACTGCTAGGGGATGCACTTTTTAAAGTGACTGGAGATCTGGTAGCTCTATAATAATGCCACTCTACTCTGAATGATAAAGCAGGAATGGTCACCACTGCATGCACACCCAAAATAGCAGAGCAGTCAGGTATTATGGTAGCATGCAATGTTTTCTGTACTAGTCAGAGAACTATATAACACACTAATCGTATCTTTATCTTTGAGTGATTTCTACCATTTGAAACCGGTTTTGAAGAGGCCGGTTGGTCCATTCATTAACTAATTATTAGCCAAATACTGGACTTTACGCTGACACTATTGGATAATTGCAGAACTACTTAAGCAACACATCCATGGACATTACTGTTATGTTACATGTGGTGACGGCATTAGGGTATAACATGGAAACTGAATGAAATTCATTTCAATTATACACCAGTTGAACAATCTGCACCAAATTTTGCACAATCACATTTTCCCCTGGATTTCATCAAAAGTGAAAATGTGTGGGTGATTTTGTGTCTTCGCGTATGTTCCCTATACAATTCCACACATTTCACCAACCTGCACTATATTTTGCGCAGTCACCTGTTAGGACCCTCAGAACATTACTGGCTACATGTCATATGGACACACGACCCCTTTCCCCAGATTTCTGCAAGATCCAAAATGTGTTTGTGGTTTTGTGGCTTGTCAAAGCATTGTTCCTTCTACAATTCCCCGCTGTTTCACCAATCTGCATCACATTTTGCACAGTTATCTCTGCTTATGAGGGAATGAAAGCCTGGGCAAAGCCGGGTATATCAGCTAGTACAAAATAAAGGAAACAGTGAATGATATTTAAGTTGTGGAAAGAATACATTGTGACCTCCATTTGTTTAGACATACATTTACACTACAAAAGATTTAGCTATGTAAATTCCATTATTATTATTTTTATTATTATTATTTGTATTATTATTATTATTATTATTGTTATTATTATTATTATTATTATTATTATTATTATTATTATTATTATTATTATTATTATCAAATCTATCAACTTCACTGCCCCCTTTGATTGTATGTGATAGTGCAAGCACATAGTGCGTACCGACCAATATGTTCAATAAAATGGTCAATTATACCAAGTGGATGTGATATTCATGGTATCCACAGGAACTACCAATTTGGCCCATGTTTATTTACATAATGATGAATTACAAAGAATATAAAACCAATGACCTTGAACATAAGAAAATCAATATACTATGTGAATCGCGCATTGATGATATATTAGAAGAATTGAAATTAAACACAGAATAAATTAAGAGGTTTGAAAAGTTAATTATCTGGTTATGTCAGAAGGGTATTATTTGTCCCACAACATATGCCACGCGGACAAAGAAAAATGCACTCGTAGATATGACTACCTAGAACCCACTTCTCTTAAAGGAACAAACTTGCATATGGTAAGTTCATAGACCCAGTACCAAAGTAGATATTACAATAAAAAAGCAGTCAATATGACTGTGGATCTCGAAAAGAAATGGTACCCCAAAAGGCTTGTCAGTCAAGCTGAGAGAGGGCAGTGCACAGCAACAGAGAAGATATTATTTTACGGCATGACATGCTGAAAAGCTGCACTCATTTCAAGTGTGGTGCATGCAGTTGAATTGTATGGATAACTACCTGTCCCCGGCGTACCATACACCATTCTAACATATCTTAAAGGTTATCAATTTAATATGATCGCACCTTGTTGCTTCAGCAGAATCGACAATGTAAAGTGGTCCATACACTACCTTATCTGCCTCGTTTGGATATAACTGTGAGGCTAAATGGTAAATGGGACCATGTAGTCGGAAACAGTATGGACCACTTGCAGGTGGTGCTTTGATGTCAGCGCTGATCTATGCAAACACCATTGCTTTCACGTTGATTACAGCTTGTTGATCATTTGCATCGATATGTTGAATTCATGTCCATAACATCTTGCATTGCAGTACCCACAGTTGCAAGACATATTTTGTAGGTAATTCTCTTCCACGGTTTATCCATCATGAAGTCTTACGTGTGTTAAGTCTTAACATGTTTACACATTGTTTTTGGTGCTTGAAACCCAAAACGTGTATGGAATTGTACAGAAGCTTGTATGGAAACGTACGGAAACATACAGCACTTTTAGGGAAACGTAATGAAGCTTGTATGAAAACGTATGGAAACACACGAAAGGCAACATAACTAAGTGTTGTAAAATGTATATTCATAGATAATTGTAATGATAATAGCAAGTAGATCAGGGCTGTGCAACATACAGGGAAAAAGCTCACAAACGATATGAGGCTGCCTCAAGTTAAATTGAGAGTTTCTGGAATATTGCCTCACTTCCATTTCATTCACCACAAATAGGTTGCACCTGCCAATGCTGGTAGTTACTTGCTTCCATGAGAGACAGCACCAAAAAAATGACACAGACTTTGCCACACATCAGGAATATTACAGAACACATGTAGCCTAAGCTCACAAACCAGCTTCTGCAGGATTGTAAATACCACAAAAAAGTTCATTTCTTATATATATATATAAAACCTTTATTTATCAAGAGACTGCCCATGTGTTTTGAATAGTACACCCCCATGTTATAGACATGTGTACATGGTATAACTGTAGAACAATCAAACGTGTTTTGTTGTCCATTCTACTAAGGGGAATATAAGGAAACCCTAACCTCTATGGTTGGGAGAACAATAATACCAAAATCAAGCCCGGTGTCTGGGGTAAGTTTGGCAGAAATGCACAATCGTCTTATATTGTCTCCTTTGTTCAAACTGAGCAGAATATGACCAAAGACATCCATTTAGCCCCAATTATGCAATCTGTAATTGATGGAACCAGCATCTCTAAAAGAAGTGTGTCATTACCAGTTCTTTTCTGGGGTGAGTAATTCAAAGTCACAGCCGGTTGTCAAGCAACAGCTACATTAGATGAGACAGGCACTATGGACAGGTGATTGCAATTCGAGCTAACACTAAATTGAGTCAATTATTGTTGCATGTGTTGCATAGTCTGGATATGGATCAAACATTCCGCCCTTAACATTTTGAAACAACTTATAGAATATTAGAGTCTTCCCCCACAGTATCTAAAGACATCACTGCCTTCTAATCGGAATAAGACAACTATTCCAGAAGCTGCTTTGAAATGGCTGTCTACCCATTTCCTTGATGATGCCAATGGGAATTGAGATTTGGTAGAAAGGAACCACTGTGTAGTCACATCAGCAGGCTGCCTTAGAGATTATGAAATAACACTAGTTATGTACAAAATCCAATAATAAATTAAAGGTCCATTTTGTTTCACACTGACAATTGACACTAATGTACTGAGATCATCGATCAGCAACTTCATGTAAGGGTACCTGGTGCAAGGAATAAATCCAGACAGACTAGCAAACAGGTGACTGGTATTGGACTCGTATTGGATAGAATAGAGTAGGAGGAGAGGAGATGATGTGACTGGCACAGGAAAAGGAGGAGATTTGGAGGAGAATAATGAAGGTAGTCTGAGAGCAGGAAGGATGACTTGAAAACATCAGAGTTGGAATACAGAGATATTCTAGATGTTGAGGAACATGATAACAAAGAGTTTGTGAAAAAAGATATGCCTTTGACATGTATTGCTTAATGTACGATCTTTTCACCAAGTGGAGTGAAAAGATAGTAAGAACATGTATCGATGTTTTGAATATAGGAACCCCGCAAACCATATCACAAGTAACAAGTGGAGGATACCCATACCCAGAACAGATCTCAATACCATCTGGAGAATATACAAATGCAGGGCTTCTTTTTCCAGGCTCGAGCACTAAATCTTTCAGATCAATTTTTCAGAGCCACTTTTAAACATACCCAAATATAAAAGGTGAGCCATGGAACACAGGTAGGTTCATTTTGTACATCTTCTCTTAAGTGCCATCTTGGTCATACAATGGCTCCTCCTAACCTTCAAAAAGACAGCACAAAGGGTTGTGGTCAGATGACATAAGAGCTGTATCTTCCAAATGTAGAACTACATTTGAAAAGCAAACTGTAAGTGACATTTTAGAAAAGAGAACCGCCTATGTAAAAATTCACAGAGTGCTTCTGGAAATCAATCAGTTTATTGGCCAAGTCAAATAAATGCAGCCATTCAACATTGCTAAAAAAAAGTCTGGTCGATATATATACTGTTCATCATTCGACAAGCTAGGGGAATTTAGCCACATGTCAATGGCATTAGGCATTTTGGATGTCAACTTCAATCTGCTGGCTATTCAACTTGGCAGCTCAAACACAGTTAAACTAATTTGAAAATATGTTTTGAACAGGTCGAGTTGCCTTGAGCACTTGGCACATCTCTCACTAATTCCTCTCCACTATGGGTGGGGGATGCCAGTCCCTTGCCTGAGTGGCAGTCCACCCTCTCCGCAGGACATTCCGTGAATGTGGATTGTGCATGCAGGTAAGTTTGTCCCCTCTTCTGGTTGATGGTAAATCAGGAACCTCTAAGACATAAGAATTCACACATGAGGTCTGCTTTGGTGGCCCATTCTTGAACAAAGTAATGAGTGGTGCTATGGTTCGTTCATAGGACCATGACATTACTTTGATAGTTACTATTTATCACCCAGGCCCCTACATAAATGCAATGGTCGGCATCTAGCTCTGAATTAGGAGCAATCCACTCGGAAATACTTTCAGGAATCTATATCTTTAGGTAAGTTCTAATCTTGTCTCCATCTAAGCAGACACTCCAACATCTTCAGCACCATATAGACCAAAGCCTGCTAAATGAGGAGTACCCCCGAGGTTTGCCATGAGGGGACAGGTGGAATATCTAAAAGGTGGAGAAGTTTAGGGTTGTGAACCAAGAAACGTGTCAAGTTCATCCAACTGCTGACAACATGTCACACAGGCAGGACCACAGAAGACTTGAGACACTATTATACATCGACAACATATAATCTTTTTATGTTAAAATGGTATGAGGAACATCAACAGGATATTGGAAAACACAAATACAAACATCCTCTATTGTAACGGTATCAGGATAGAGGAGCAAAGTGTATTCTGTGTGTTCATGACTCTAATCTAGATGGTGCAGTGTCCTTGTTACAATATCCAGATTCCTAGGCTGTTGATCAAAGACCAATGGTATTTGGCACAGAATATTTACTTTGATTTTAAATCTAAGTCTCAGGGATTTTATAACATCACGTAATTCGCCTTTTCTTTGTGTCCTTGGTGTTTTGGCTTCACTGAGGCTTCACTGTTTTGAAGTGTGTGGTAAATATCCAATAGTCTCCTACCAAGGCAAGACCCAATCCTTACACCCTCTTGCCCTGCAATTTGTGGAATGTAGACCTGGTCTCCCATTAGTACAGCAAATTGTACATAAACTGCTTTGCACTAGGGTTAGCTGAATTTGTGTATCCCCTCTTTCCTTGGTATTTTCCAGGTAGCTGTTGTTTGCCCTCTTAGATAAGGGTTATTCTGGCTATTTACTGGCCCTTCTCTTACATTCTAAAACTCTACAAAATCTGCTACACTCAAACCCGAGCGGAGTAGTGTCCTACCAGTTTCTCTGATTCTTCCTCTCTAGCTCTCACTATAGACCCCAGCGAGTTAAGATGTTCCTTCTTAGCGATTCGGGGAAAATACCAGCCATGTGTTTCAACCCCTAGTCAGCTCTTGGCATCTCTCTGTTTAAAACCTCACAAAGAAACGGCTATTTGACTTGCCACTTGTTGGTCTCTCTGCTATGCCTCGTATTCCTCTTGCTAACATCAACTCTCTGGAACAACATCCGAATTCCCATACCACTGACCTGCCTCAGATGCTTTTAATAATATAGCATCTGACCCAAGTAGTCCAATAAATGAAGGGATTGGCTTTCCCCCTTTTGCAGGACATAGGTATTAGCTGGTGTCCCACGGACCCATATATCTCCAAGGTGAAGACACCCTTCCGATTATTATGTTCCTGTATTGAACTTGCTCAAATTGGTTGTTGTCTAAATTGGTATTATTGGCTTTCGCCATGCAAGCACAAGACTAAATATGCCTGCTGCCATCTTGGAACTAGGCACATAAAAAATAGGGGTTGGATGACCGTATGGTCCAATGTTTTGGGCAATTGGCCACACTTTGTTTCTTGACCCGAATCACACTTATTGCATGGCTGATCTTATCCACTTTTAACCTTGCTGCATGGCTAGCAAAAGATTGGCACGGTTGTGTTCTGCATAGAGGTTAGTAAAAACACAATGTTTCTTTGCAGGAACATGGTGTAGTGAGCCATGACATCTCTTCTCTAAAGGGGTGTCTTTACAAGACGTGTCTGGCTTCCTATATATCATTGGTCCCAAACAGTAACCGTTCTTCCTAGTGTTGTCGCTGCAAGGATCAGTGCAACTGAGACGAGGAAGGGCCATGTGGACTTTGTAATTTACTCTTATCATCATGTGCAAGGGTTGCATCATAGAGTCTTTTGCTCCCCTGAATTGAACAAGTCCCCCAGTGACCATCAAACCAGACTCTTTCACGGTTGACACATGTTTAGAATGGATTAAAATGAGCTTGGCAGGGTAATCATATGCTTGATTTTATGTCGTCCTTCACTGATATGTTTAAGGCCATTGGAATATTATTACTGATTATTTTTTTTTTTTTAAAGAATGATATGACTGCTATAAGAAGTAAAGGAATGATTTTTCAAAATATATACTACACGTTTAAAAACTATCTGGGGTAGAGAAATCTCAGCAGTTAGATGAATGATTTAAATTTGAACTATTGGTCACATTTTAATCATCTAGAATTGTCCTCTCCCATTTTCCGTAGAAATAGAGCACCAACAAATGCATTTATGTCAGTATTTATCAAGATGCAAAATTGATGCCAGCCTGATTTCATTTCTGGTAGTGCAGTTCTAAAATGATATCAGCAGGTCTTCTGAGCAAGCAGATTGCATCAAGCATTTGATTTGTAAGCGCTTATTACAATTCACAAATGACAACACCGGGGATATGGAAAGCAAACTGTGACATGAAAAATTACATTTTCTCTAGGGAACAAAGCTCAATATCTCAGAAAGCAAGAAGGTGCCTATAGTTAATGTATGTCAAGGTGTTTGTCCAACGTTTACAGGTTCTCAATTTGCATTGCAAACTGTGACTTAGCAGTGCTCCATTTAAATGGGCTCTTGTCATGTGGCCTGTTCTATATTATATATTTCAGGAATACTTTATTACAAGGTTATTGGACCAGTACAAAGTACATTCATCTACAAGAGGAGCGTACAAGGGACATTGTAGTTGTTATATATTACAGACACTATGAACAAGAATACATTTGATGCCTTCTGATTAGATGATAAAGACTACATCTGAAGATCTGTCAGTATGGAGAGAATATTTTTCAAAGTAGACATTGGGCCTCATTAGGACCCTGGCGGAGAGGGTATTACGCCAGCGTAGTGCATGGCGTACCTCTCCGCCATACTACGAGTTCCCGTAGCGCCATGGAGGTTTTCTCCGCCTGGTTTTACCAGCCGGAGAAAACCATGGCGCTACGGGACCTCGTTGTTAATTACGCCACCGTATTTTACGGTGGCGTAATTAACTCCTTCCCCACTCCCATTATACCCTATGGGGCAAAAATGGGAATGGGGAAGGGCAGAATGGGGATTGGGGATTTACCGCTCCGCCGAGGTCGGAATGGGGCGGTAAATCCGCCAACCCCCATGGCGCTATCGGCGGCTTTCCGCCATGCTTCGCGGTGCATTTAGCACCGCGAAGTCCGCCTGGGTCGTAATGAGGCCCATTGTATTTAAAACATTTCATAGGCTGTTGTAAAGTACAACGCATTTTAAAGTATTGTAGACATTCAGCATGTGCTGATTTTCCAATTGGGCTGTAGTGATGTGTCCATGTAGCTGCCCTTGCATAATACTCCTTCAGGGTGATTACGCTTATCAACTTTTCCATTGCTCAGAGATGGTAGTACGTATTGATGCCAAGCCAACCTCGTATAATGCATTTCACAATATAGATTGGAATACTTTTAATAAAGCATGACATACAAATTGTGATCTAAGCCATTATAAAAATGCCAACTACATAATAGTATTTCTTAATATGTGTCCCCTCTATGAAACACACAGAAACAACACCTCTACATGCTTTGTTGCCAACAATTGTTACCCCACATCCATCTCCCTCTCTGTCAACTTTTTTGCATTATTTATATCTTTTACAAAACAAGGGAGAACAATGTATACCCCTTTCACCTACTGTATCTGATTTATGCTCTACCACCTCACAACCCATGTAATTCGCACTGATGTACTTTAAGCTGACTCCCTAAGTGTTCTGTTGCCCTAGCCATGGCTCTCAGATGTACCTGCTTATATATATATCCTTTTTACAAGCAATATCAAAGCCTCACTTAAGTCAGGTTGCCCCCGTAAAACAAATTCACAAACTGTTTTAATCGGATATCTGCTGCTTTGTTTATTCTGTTTGAGCAATTTCCTAATTGTGTCTTGGATTGTTTATATGAAAGTATATATATATATATATATATAAATATATATATATATATATATATATATAGTCACTGAAACCACTTTATAATGAAACGTTATGGTTAAGTTGCACTAACAAAAACCCATGAAATTCAGTGACAAACTTGGGTAAAAGGACGTTATGGTTGCAAGTAAAACCGGAAAAAAACAGTTATGGTACGCAATGCAACCATAAATTGTGCCGCAACCATAACTTGTGCCACCACCCTGAACTGGTAAGACTAACACCCAGAACATCAAAGATGACATCACAAATGTGTTTTCTGTTTTACTTGTAACCATAATGCCCCTTTAACAATGTTTTTTCACTGAATTTCATGTATTTGTCTTAGTGCAGCTTAACCACTACGTCCCTTTAATAATGTTTTTTCAGTGAATTTCATAGGTTTTTACTAGTGCACCTTTAATCTACTACAAGTCCCTTATATTGTAGGCCCCCCCAATGTGGCAGATAACCAATCCGCGGACAGCGCAGAGGTCCGTAGACATCGGGCAGAATTTACAAGGCTCACAATCATAGGGACGACCCAAAAAGGATGTACCCATCAACCAACGAACAGATGCACATAAAATGACAACTAATGTTTACAACATGCAAATATACCTTTTTGTACAAACACGTATGTTAATAGATACTAATTATCTTTTTATTTAGCACACATTACAATAGAATACACCAATCATAAACCATACATGTACACTTTATTATCTCCTCACTACAACTCTGCATACAGATTAAGAAACACCAGATGCTTATTGAACAACACATTCTTACTAAACAGTAAGTGCATTGTATTTATTTCTCTATTATAAGCTTTCCTTATATAAACATGTATTATACGAGAGAAGCACTTTTTCTACTCACAGAAGTGGCAAGCATACTTGATTGGTTAGAGGAAAACTTCCCAAAAGAAGAAATGAGTTACGATAACATCTACAATGGTATACAATAAATATTTGAATGTAAACAAATTATGTATTTTGTACACACCTTAATAAAATAATGATTTCTAATTTTATTACAGTACATAGATTTCATGAAGAAACCATGCCCCAGTTTAATTACACACAATCCAAAGAATCATAAATCCTATACCCAACTGTACATTACCAAATCATGAACAAAACATTGGATGAACTGAGTAATGATTTTAAGGTACCTTAACAGTATGTAAAAAATCATGTAATTACAAATGTTCCATATCACTGTCCTTCTAGCGCCTGTCCACCTTATCCCCAGCAATCATCCCCATCAAATTCTAATCATTTTAATCAAAGAAGTGTTGATGAAACCTCACTCACTTCTTCCCCTCATAATTATTGTAGATGAAATCCTAATTCTCCCATTCCGTTACCTATCCCTTTCCCTGAATAAATATATTTTTGTACTCGAAATACATTTTTTGTACTCAAAATGTTTTGTTAATTTTGTGTGATAGTTCCTATTTTGTTTTAAAGTCCCATGAGTCTGCAGACACTACAACTGTTCCGGGGTGTCCTCAAAACGGAGGTGCCCCCAAACAGGTGCATTGTCTGTTAATGTCCGGTTTCACATGATGCACTGTTAATTAGTCCACGGACACTGCACCTGCACCTGTCCTACAGACATCCAGCGCATGCACCCTGTGATTCCCAGCCAGGGACGTCATCATGTGAACACACCTGTGCAGCCTGATGGGGTGTCTGCGAACAGTGTTTGTGGCTACAGAAACGTTACCCTTGCCCAGCTCCTAGACCCATTCTACGTTGATCTGGCAACTTTGTACAACTTTTCAAGGCCTTTTTTTACTCAGTAGTCTGTGGACAGTAAAACTGTGTATGGACAGTTCCTCAGAAGGGACCCTTCCATTAATTTTACTCAATCTCAATATGGCTATCCAGGAGAGAGCACCGCTGTGCAGATTTCTTTTGCAGAAGTTGTTTTTGGAGAATATGGCATCTCGTATGGCCATTGCTTCTTCCCAGCCACCCCTACCACCACCAGCACAACCATCATCATCTCTAGGGCCTGGAGAGGGGAACAGGTGCAGTGATACAGAAGAGGAGGATCAAGAGAAAGGAGAGGATGAAGTGGTGGAAGTCCCTGTCACCAGTACTCGGAGTGAGTCATGGGTGTGGCAATTTTTCACGACTGTTGGAAATGTCCCAAAGTCTCATGCAAGCAAGGTTTGATACACTGAGTGCAAAGTTTACTTAGTCGCAGGAAACTTGGCTTGTATTTCTACAGGACAAGATCTATGAGGCGCCACACCAAATCAACCCATTCGACTGCTCTGAGAAAGGTGATACCTTTCTCAAGTAAAAGCAGGTTGACTTCCTCCACCCCATCATTTTCATCTGCTCCTGTCACCACAAAGGATAATCCTTTGGGGCAGAGGATCCCAGCGCCGGCTTCACAGGCCATACAGAACACTGTTGACCTTTACCTTTTGAGGGTCACTGTTCTATGTATATACTGTCAAGCACCAATCTGTAAAGGGGAGCAGTTTTGGAGTGCTTTCAAAGCTGCAGTCAAAGAGCAAGAGAAACACTGCCACCTACCTCATTAAGGCCTGTCCAACAACTTCCTCTCTCCATCTACCCCTTCGTCCCTGTGGTTGGTGCCCCTTCCATCCCTTCCCTCCCCTACCTTGCCTCACCTGAAAAAAAGCCCCAAAAAATAAGAAATCTGAGAAACACAAAAAAATGGTTCCTTTAAGAGCCACCTTTCACAGTTAAAACATAGAAAAGTGAAAACAAATTCAAAGGCCCTGTGCAGCCGGCATAGTCCATGGAGTGCATTGGTGTGGTAGTTCGCAGACTTCAAAGAATTTCCAGGCACAGGGTGGGACAATTGAAATAATTGTTTTGTGTACAAAAAGGATGGCTCTTAAAAGAACCTTTCTTGTATTTTTGGCTTTTACATATTTTTTTTTATTTTTGGTTTTACAAACTGAACTAAGAAAACATGTCACTGAAGTTAATTATTTATTCTCACTTTCACAAAAACTGCTTCAAAGCTTTTTGAATATTTTCCACGAAAATCTGATTACCCACATCAGTTATATGGACTGCATCTCTCCCAAAAATATTGCCACTATCAAATGTAATGTTCTCATTAGCAAACAATGTCATGACAACGTCTTGCACAAAAGCGCATACAGCTTTAATGACATTGCGCATTGCTTTTTCCACTTGTGGACCAAATGAATGGAGTGGATCCAGATCTCTCTCTGGGCAATACATGGAAAAATAATCTCCATGCTAGGGAACATTTCCTTCAACTGTCCCAATGTCTCCTTTATTGCAAACTGCAATGAAATTCCAGTCAGGCTCCCGAAACTGTTCCGTCCAGAAAGAACAATAATAATGCACAGATGTTTCAATTTAGCCATATTTGCACAAAATGGGAGCAAGTCCACCCACTTCATGACTCGCACTCTTACCAGAGCACTCCCAATTCAGGGAATCCAAGATTTGTGGCTATTCCACAATGCTCAGCATACACCTTTAACCAATGAACACAAGATTCCCCCACCATCCAAACACTCTGCCTGCTCAAAGACATTGCCATGGCTATTTCCAATCCTCTCACAACACCTGATACCCTTTTTTCCTGTACACCACACCCACAATACCGGATTGGCTAATCCCCCGATGTACACGGACCCCTCGACTGTCACGGTCTCCGAAGTCCCCTTTTCATGCCAGACAACTTCAAAAGACCTGGATGTGGCAGTTGCCCTTCACAGACTACCGCAATGTCTTTGGATGTCACTGCCACTCAAAGAGGTGGGTAGGAGCATTAAACACAATTTAAGTTATTTAACCTTTAGTGGTGGCTCTGAAAAGAACCTTTTTTGCAGGGGGGGTGTTTGTTAACAAACATGCTTTTTCTTTTTTTTTGCTTTTATATACAGTATTACTGTACACCCAACATCTTCCTTTAGAATTTTCTTACAGGAACATGTTTCAATGTATTCCTAACAATGTAAAGGAAAATTGCATTTCCGACATTTGTGAAGTGAACTCAATCTTGACAAAAATAATTCACACCATCAGAACGTATATTGTCAGTTTCAAAAGATAACATCCTGCAGCATATAAAAAAGCAGATACATCTTTATTGACAAGCTTCCTTGATTCTTCAATTTGTGGACTGAACAAGTTTGTAGGCCATGTCCATGCCTACCTCTGATATATTTCAGAAAAAATAATCTTAGCAGCAGGAAACAGTTGCATTAGTCTTCTAAAGAAATCATTTAGGGCAACCTGCAAAGACACTGGAGTCACAAACCCCAAACTGTCTCCTCCACAATCACAATATCTGGACATTTCAAGTGAGCCATACTCTCACAGAATGAAAACAAGCTTTCCCAGTTTAAGCCACAAACTGCATGCAACAAAACCTTCACTTCTGCCAATCCAATATTTCTAAGGATGTCATGATTTTCAGCATACCCCTTCAATATCTGAATTGAAGAGTCCCCCAGAATCCACACATTCTGCCTTCTCATACACAGAGCCATAGCCATTGTCAGTGCTCCCAAAACTCCTGCAAACCAAAATTCCTGCTACCCTCTCTTCCTGTACACCACACCCACACCCACCAAACTGGAATGGCTAATCCCCACAGTCCCCTCTCCATGCCAGACATCCACAAAAGACTTGGATGTAGCACGTGTTGTCCCTTTCCATGTTCATGTTCTCAACACTCCCTCATTGCCTGCTTTCAAAGAGTAACACATCCATCCACCAATCACATCCAAAACCTCTAGACCTATCTCTGTCATCTCACTTCAACACTTCAGATGTACACTTGAACTCTCAGAGTACATATCTCCTGTTAATGAAAGGCATCTGGATCAAAACCTACTGTGCAACTGTCTATGATTTCTGTTTCCAGATTTAACAAGACCTGCATCTAACAAAACATAGTACAGGTATGCTTATATTTTTTTTAAAAAAATCTTTCTTCAATTCTTTGACAAAAATAAATTATATATATATATATATATATATATATATATATATATATATATATATATATATATTCAGTGAAACAAACGTTGTTAAAGGGACGTTATGGTTACAATTAAAACCGAAAACCCCTGAAACCCCACAAATACGATTGATGACATCACTGATGACATCACATGTTCATTTAATTTTCATAGGGAGTCCCTACAAGGGGTTGTGAATGTAATGTTGGCAAAAAAGTGTCAGGGGTCATCTGGAGATCTTTGATGAACTACATACTTGATTATGCAATGTATTGCTCCAAAGAACATTCCATTGCAGTGTTGTTTCTAGAACAGTAACCTACTCATACAGAAACAAAGGCATTGGCAGCAGCATACACCATAGAGATGTAATATTTCTAATTTTATCATGTTGGATAGTAAAACGGTGAATGCTTCTGTATCACACTTTTGTATACTGTGAAACATATACTAAGTAGGTAATAATGCATCACTTACTGCATACTTGTACTACTACACACAAAACATTAAGAGACCACAATGTCTACAAATGTGGGGCGTATACAAGGAGAGTTAAGTAAGTAAACAAGAGGCAGTATCATGAGCCACTGTGTATAAACAACTTGATTATCTTTACGCACAGAAATGATTGCTGTGTTTCAGGCCTTCTTCTTCCCCTATGTATGTGCATCATAAAATGCCATTGAATTCTAAGGAAAGTACTGTAAGATCATGTGAGAATAGCAACGTCTACAAATGTAATACCTTTTGAATTTTAAGTTTTTGCCTGTCAGTGAATAAAATCATCTGGCTTAGATATGTCAGTGAACAAAAACGAAGGGGCTAGACATGTAATGTCATCAGTGATGTCATCAATCATATTTGTGATGTCATATTTGATGTCATAGGTGTTATTCGTAGCAGTGCACGGTGCTTAGCTTACCATAACTGGGGTTTTTCGGATTTACTTGTAACCATAACGTCCCTTTAACAATGTTTTTTCACTGAATTTGATAGGATTTTAGTAGCGCAACTTAACCATAACGTACCTTTAACAAAGTTATTTCATTGAATTTCATAGGTTTTTATTAGTGCAACTTAACCATAACGGCCCCTTGACAAAGTTTTCTCATTGAATTTCATAGGTTTTTATGAGTCCAACTTCACAATAATGTCTCTTTAACAACGTTTTTTCAGTGAATTTCATAGGTTTTTATTAGTGCAACTTAACCATAACATCCCCTTAACAAAGTTTTTCCTTAACCATAACATCTACGAACATCTGGCTTCATTGCAGTCCTTCCGGACAGTACCACATGACCATATGCTGGCGCACGGCATGATGACGTGTCCGAGAACCCGTCCGCACTTCCAGAATTGCTGGACATAACTGAAGGTGCACTAGCCCCCAAACGCATTAAGGATTGACCGAATTCTATCCTCTTCCACCTCCTAATGTTTGTGGAACTCATCACATTCAACTGAAGAGACCATGCACCAGTCCAATCAATGCCCACCATAACAATATTCCACATATGAAGTGCCATGATGCAGTGAATGCAATCTCTAAATAATGTATATATGTATCATATTACATAACATACAAGTATCACACATCTTTCCTGCCCAACATGTTTATGCCTTATTATGACTTCTTAGTACTTTCCTTAGGGAAATATGTCGATTTGATCTGTTTGGTTTAATCCAGTATGGGGTATCTTCTCCTTCATTGTCTAGTTGAGTATTTTCAATCTGAATACCACACAAATACTAAATTACTATGTGTGTATTAAAACGGTTAGACTCTATTTAAGGTATGGTGTCAACATCACAGACTGCTCACAATCACTATAACTTGGATTGCCAACAGGCTTCGTAATTGAGAGAATTCGTCCTGTACTATATAATTCACCCTTTCTGATTATATATTTTGTGTATCAAAAACTTCCCATGTATTTATTTATTTATTTATTTATTTGTACCATGCTGAACGCCCGCAGGCATCAGGGCGTGACAAAAAGACACTAGACAGAGAGACATACATGGGAACGAGACACCTGGCATTGCTAGATATGGTAAAACAGCCAGAAAAAAAAAATGATCTTTCTGAAAAAAAATATACATTTTGTTATAGATTTGTTATTAAATTACTCAACACCGTACCAAACGAGTCTTTATTTTATTTTTTAAATCGTTCCTTTTGATATTACCATGGACATGGATCACTACGGTTTTACAAGATTAATCCTAAATGAGTTCACTGAATGTTCTGCATTCCTAGAACACAAGAAATGACAGGTGTATTAATAGGCTCTTTACATTGTCTCCAGGCTAATTGTTAATTTCCTTCAAATATCTGCTCAATCACTTGCTTGTTAGTTATTGTTGTGTTTCTTAATTTTACTGACTCTTCTGGGGAGCTCTTTTGTGAAGGTCCCACATGCATTATGCACATGTGTTTGACTCAAATGGGCCCTTGAACTGTATTATTTAGAAATAACTTCCTGCAGGGACATCACATATGGTTAGCCTGATGACAACATTGTAGTAC
The DNA here is from genome assembly GCF_040938575.1 of Ambystoma mexicanum. Taxonomy (NCBI): domain Eukaryota; kingdom Metazoa; phylum Chordata; class Amphibia; order Caudata; family Ambystomatidae; genus Ambystoma; species Ambystoma mexicanum. The sequence continues at coordinate 1,063,535,884 of NC_090937.1, read as the reverse complement.
GCATGAGCTGGTGAACGTAAGGCACCACATTCCGGCATCTCTTTGGTGAAATGGGAGTCAGTTGTGTTGGCTGCAATGGGCATTGGCCTTTGTGCTCTGCCCGTGGGAATGGCATATAGACCTGATGGTGTACTTGGGAATGCCTTGTCCCTTCCCTTGGGCAATCCTCTCTCTGTGCCACTACCTGAACCTGCTATCCAGTCTCCCTCGGATGAAAGGTTATTCATGTGTGTTGCTTCTGGAAGTAGGCGTAGGAAATGGCGGGCGGTGGGGGAGCACACCAGATTGTTTCCAGCTGCCATGTGAGACTTGTGACTGGCAAGTCCCTTCTCTGTAGCTTTCCTTTATCTGGTTGTCACTCAGTAGCCATGTCCCCCACCTGAACTGCCTTAGCCTAGCTGTTCCAAACTGCATGAGATGTCAGTCCTTGAATGATGGCCGGCTGACTGCCCTTGCAAGTTTCCAATCCAAATGATGGCCCTCTTACTCCTTTTTTGGATGTGTGGGATTCCTGCTCCTCTGTGTAGGAGCCACACACACATTTGCCGTCAGTTCTGTGGGAACACCATTCTCTGACTCCCTTTAAGAGGCATGAGTGCCTGTGGTAACATTGTGACTTCCATTCCACACAAGAGAGTATACGCGGGGATACTCCACATACCATCCTGATACTGCCCTAGAGCTCATCTTCCTGGTATACCTCCTAGAAGAACCCAGATTCAGTCTGTTTCTGGGTACAGTATTTTCAAGAGGGTACAGTATTTTCAAGAAGATACTTGAATACCAATTATATAAATGATACCTGAGGTAGGAGCAGGGGTTTCAGAATTTTATATAGTGTGGTAGGCATTTTCAGTTGCCAACTATCATCGTGTCGCCTTTATTATAACTAATAACAGAAAAGGCCTACACAACTCCCTCTCCCCATTTCAAGTACTGAATCACATCAAAAATAATTGCCCATGATAATGTGAATAGTGCGTGCCTGTGACAAATTGATATTTTCCTATAAAACACTCCTGTCAGGTACTGCTTTAATGATCAGTTTGTATATATTCCCAATGCCCTTGAATAAAATATATATTGGAAATACCCTTTCAGAGTCAGATTTCTTCCATTTCTTTTTTGCTTCCCTCCTGGGTTATGACTTCCGGCTGTGCTGATTCATGTCTAGCTACAGAACGTACTTATTATGTGTACTCCTTTCTATTGTACTTGTGTATTCAATATATTCAAGCTCTGCACTCTACTTTAAATAATGATACGTTATATGTGCAATGCTTGCCGTCTAATGTGGTGCAACAAAACATACGGATCCTGAATAACAGCAACACAAAAAAAGTATTGCTAGAAAAATACAAAATTCCAGTCGATCCCAAAAAATAATATTGAAACTAAGTGAAATTATATTTGAAAGTTCAGATGACAAATGTGCATTTTAAATTGCCTGAAAAGCTCAGGCAGCACATTTAAGAAAATGCAATCAAATGAACCCGACTGCGCCATCAGTGACCTGGTTTATTCTTTAGTTACACTTTTTCCCTGATACAAAACGCAGTTTTTTAAGAATCAACAGTGTTTATTTTTCCCCCCTCTGCACAACTGAATGGTGCCTGTTTGCCTTTTACAATGCATTTAGCAGTGAACCACAGGTGCTACAGTCATATTACATGCAAAGATCACTGAGGTAGCCAATAAAAAGAAGTATGCAAAGACTTCAACATCATTAAAGAGTGTGCGGCACCCCTCACACCGATCATCACAGCATTCATTAACGCCTCATTCAAGACGGGCAAAGTCCCTGACAACCTTAAAGAGGCGTGGGTGCGCCCGCTCTTAAAGAAACCAACCCTGGACCCTGCCCAACCTAACAACTACCGGCCGATTACAACGGTTCCTTTTCTTCTAAAAATCTTAGATAAAGCTGCACACATACAGATACAGTCCTACCTGGAAAACAACTCTATCTTAGGTAAAAGGCAGTCCGGATTCCGCAAAGGTCATGGCACTGAAACCGCATTACTAGACCTGAAGAACCAAATTACCCTAATTCTAGATAAAGGCAAGCCGGCCCTTCTGCTGCTCCTAGACCTCTCGGCGGCATTTGATTTAGTCGATCATGCCATCCTCACGAACCATCTCACTCAGGCCGCACATTTCTCCGAACAAGCCACAAACTGGATCACCTCCTTCCTCGAAGGAAGAGCAATGAAAGTGTTCTCCAATATAGCTAACGCAGAGCCTACCACCATCAGATATGGAGTCCCTCAGGGCTCATGTACGGCTCCTACCCTCTATAATCTCTTTACCAAACCTCTCTTCGATAAACTGGACGCACTTGGGATCACATACACCAACTACGCTGACGATACCCAAGTGCTCCTCCCGCTCACAGGACTCTACCATCAAGACGCAGCCACCCTCCAGAATATATACGCCACCATCCAAGCATGGATGGCCACGAACGGCCTATGTCTTAACGGAGATAAGACCGAAATTCTCATCCTTGGTCAAAAATCCACTCTCACGAACCTCGACCCACTCTACACCAACTTCTGCATAGACAATTGTTTCATCCCAGTTCTACCATCTGTTAAAACACTAGGAGTCCACATTGACGCCTCACTCTCCATGGACAAGCAAGTCAACTCCATTGTTTCTGCCTCCGCCCTGAGCACTAAGCTCATTAATGCCATCAAACCTTTCCTAACCAAAGATAACTGCCTTTCTATTGCCAGAGCCACCATTGGGGCCAAACTAGATTATTGTAATGCGCTATTGGCTGGCACCTCCAACTCCAATCTCAACAAACTCCAAACAACACAGAATAATGCACTAAGAGCAGCTCTCAATATACCAAAAAGGGACCACATCATGCAGGCCAGAAAGGCAGCACACTGGCTACCTGTCAAAGAGCGCATTACATTCAAAATACTTACCACCGCACACAAATGTATCAACCTGTCTGCACCCTCATACCTGTCTGATACACTAGCCAGATCTCACTCCACCAGACCAACAAGGCAATGCCACACCAACCAACTTAGGGTCCCACGCATCAAACGAGCTAGAGCAGGTGGAATAAGTTTCCCCTACATTGCCCCTAAGCTTTGGAACGCACTACCTAGCACGCTCAGAGCAGAAACCTCTCTCATTGCCTTTCGAAAAAAATTGAAAACCACCTTGTTTAACTAAGTCCTCTTCCTTTGTGTCGTTTACTCTTTTCTCCTCCTCTCCTGTAGCTACTACTCTTCTCTTGCAACTAAGTAATGACTTCATTGTATGTACAACACGTCATTTTCATATCTGTAACAAGCGCCACGATGCCCACCGGGCTGCCTGTGCGCTCAACAAATGCGAATAAATAAATAAATAAATAAATAAATAATGTTGATAAAGTATTCTTTTTCTTTTTTCAACAAAGATGCATTGGTGTTTTATATGTGCAATCCAGGTGTTCATGTCCACCTCATGGTGAATTCTTTAACTGCATGTTCTCCCACCCTCTAGATTGGCCCTCCTCCCTCCTTTTGTCCAAACTCCTTTCAGACCATTTTTCAGCAAAGACAAGATGGAGCAGAGATAAGATCTCCTCTGTGCATTCCTCCTCGTCTGGTCAGTGTGGTCTGTTTCTCGAGTGCATGACATGTCCATGCAAGCCTGAACCCATGCCTCGATGTTGCATCTGCTAAGAACCACGCGGATTCCATTAATAAATGCCACCTGCAAAGCATCGTTTGCAGGCGGCATTGACTTCTTTCCAAGACGGAGAGAAAACTAAAGAGTAAACAGGAAATGCACTTCGCTTTACTCTTTAGTATTCCACTACATCTTGTGAACTTAAATTGCATGCAAGTAACCCAGCAGCACAGACGTGCTAATGCGGGTGGTCCCCACCATGCAATTAGCATTATTTTTAAAATTAGCCTCTTAATCTACTTTGTGTGAAGCCCATCATTCCATAAGAATATACTATTTTAAAGTTCAAGAACATGGGGGGTATTTTTTTAAAGGTGCAAATTGCATGCAGGACACCACCACTGTTTGGCCATATCTGCTGCTGGGGGTCCCCTGCATGCGATTTTCAACACTCTTAAAGTGGAGTGTAATTGTGAAGGGTAAAGCAAGGCAAAGTCATCTTTACTCTTCACTTTTACTCTCTGCTTGTGAGAAAAGAAACACCACCTCCAAATGAAGCTTTGCAGGTGGCATATCATAATGAATTCCTTGGGGATCCACCAGCTATTTACCAGGTGTAAATGCGAGGCGTATTCCTACGGAAGCAGCTCATGAATGCGTAACACTCTGCGCTCATCCAAGACGGAGACGGAAAGGAAAGTAGAGCTGTAACCTCTACTTTTCTCCCCTCCTTTACCTTGGAAAAGCAGGCGAATGGTCACATCATTAGATGGAGACTTAAAAGCAATTTGTTTCCATTTACAGACGAAAATGACCCTCATTGTAGCATTCTAAAAAAAAGAAAAACAATATCCCATAAATGTGTGCAGCGTGTTCCCTTGCCACAAAGGGACCCATTCCATGTCCACTATTTTGCTAATTTTAGTCAGTCTGCTTTTTGGGCCTAATTCACAGAACGTTTAGCATGGAGCAAATTGATTTTTCACTGCAAAAGTACACTTTGCATTGCACTCAATGGGTCTAATTCACACAAGAAAACACTAAAGCCCTGATTAATTGAATTATTTGCATGCAAAACAGGGATTTGCATGCCGTTCTGCCCGCAAATCCCTGTTTGACGAATGAGGATTTACGGGCCGAATGACACGCAAAGCCATGTTTTACACGTACACAATTCCATGAATGGGGTCTAAGTCTCCAGAAGATTACGTGTATATTCTCCACCTGTGCCCTTTCAATGCCAAATACATCCATATCACATTCTGCTTCAGTTTTCTCCTGATTGCCCTGTGGAGCTATATTAAACAAATATTTAACTTTCAAAAAGATGCCTTGTTTACCAACTATATGTTCCTCTCATTATTTTAATGTCCCCATTTGGTTGATTTAATGCACATGTCTCCGCCATGCACCGTGTAGCTCAAGACGAGTCAGTACTGCATTAATTTGTTATCATGTGAGCTTTCCCAAGCAACCCCATAATGCCCAAATTGATAGAATTGAGGACACTCCCCAACCACACACCATAGACTATGTTACACAAAGTAGCTAGAGGTGTCAATAAATATGGCTCAAAATGTCATTCAATGTACTGTAACATTGATCAAAAACAAGGTGGTCTAAGGATCGTATAAGAGTACTATTATATGTGTAGGACTACAACCATGAGTAAAGATCGACTTCTTGCTGTATTGATGGGCGGAGTAATTTAGATAATGGAAAAAATAGCCTGTTTGCAGTCTGGCAAAATTATCATTTGCTTGCTCAGCGTAAATGTTAAGTACCTCAGGGATATCCAGAGTCGAGAGATGACATCCAACATCAGAAAATAGAAATGAAAGGAGGGAAGTCTGGATGCACTATAGGTTTTTCTTTGCCTATTTTTGGAGGATGGACCTTAAGTTCCTTTGTCCATTTTGCCATCCTAAAGCCAGAACCTGAACTACCATACAAACATGCCAAAACGGTCTAGTTAGCAGAAAAACCTCTCAGATATTGTGGCACTGGGAGACAGGTGAATTCAAGATTCTAAAGACTGCATATTTAGTTGAAGATCAAGAAACCAGATGTTAAACTGGCAGACTAGACAAGACAGAGACCAGTGGGCATACACCATAAAGAAAATTAGGGAATGTGAGTTAGGGGATCATGAGGAAAACCATGTGTGGAGCATTGAGAAACAGCAAAGCTCTGAAGCATTAGTCATTTAGTGGAGAAAAAAAAAAAAGCCTAATATGTTTGCATGGGAACGTCGATAGCATCCCACTGCCATTTGGAAAATGAAGATGAAAGGCAGCATGGCAGAAGTCATGATTAGAACCCACAACCACCTGGTTTAAACCGGCCAGCTGTGTCAGATAAACATTTTGAACAGTTTGAGGAGGCTTGCAGTCACCTGATGTGGTGCACTCACCTAGCCAACTCTCTTTGAGAATTACCTCAAAATGTATCATATCAAATTGTCTTTTAAGGAAAATATTTCTTATGTCAGTTTTAGTGAACATGGACAATTGTTTGACGCACGGTATTCCACCACTAAAAGAGACCTCACTAAGTGAGACACAGATGAAAGCCAGTGACAGCTCAAGAGACAAAAACACAATTGCTCGATCAATACTCATGTCTGATGGAACCGTCCCTTATTTGCTGAGTTAGCTTCAGAATATCCATTGAGAGACTGAGATGACCCATTGTTACCTCCTTACAATGAAGGTGTTGAAATAAAAAATGTGCAGTAAGGGTTGCTCATAATCACTCCATCCTCAAAAGGCGAGCCCTTCTGGGTGTCACCCTGATTGGCTGATATTTCAATTGTTACAGGCGATTTAAAAAAAAAAAAAAATGGCGCAGTTGGTCTTCACTGGGAGCATTCAGAAACGTAAAAAATCTTCAAAATCAACTGAATTTGAGAGCGCTTTTGAAATCAATGGAAGGGGTTAAAAACGTTACATATTACAAGTTGTTCTCGTGTAACATTTTCTCGTTAGTGATATCACACATTGCAGGTACCTTAGGAGTGAGGTGGTTACTTTACCATATCGAGACAAGCAGTTAAGCGCACTTACTCCTTGCTGGAACAGTAGATCTCTTCTGGTTGGCAACCCCATCAGCTAGTGCTGTGACTAATAGTAATAATAATAATAGTAAATAATAGATTTAAAAAAGCAGATGACTCTGATCCTCATCAGTGTGATCCCGAAACATGCAGCATCTTCAACTTCTCCAGAACCTGTGCACTGATTTGAAAATCAAGGATGGGGCAGTAGACTCATAGCAAAACAGAACATCCCAGTGTGTCAGAACATCTCAGTGAGTTCAATGCGGCCCGGTTGCACGCAAGAGGTGAAGATCTGGCACTTGCCACTATGCTTGGAGGTGCACAGATATACAGCAGAAAATCCCTGCACCTGAATTAGCGTACATGGACCTTGATTATGAAGTGACCATTCGTTCCGTTGGAGCAGCAGATGTCTACTCTGAATTTAAACACCCCTTCAGAGAAGTCACCCAAAGAAGGTCCTTATCCAGTGAGTGACCATTCAAAAGATCCATTCAAAAAAAGATCATCTGAGAAGTTTGCTTTCAGGTTTCTTGTTCATTCAAAGCATAGCAGTGATGTGCTTTGCAAAGATCACAATCCTGTTTGTGTACCAGAAAAGCCTTCAATTCTAAGAGGATACTCACCAACCATAAGCTGTAAATGCTGAGCATTCTTTCACCCGATGAATACAGGTTCTGGATCTGATGGTGACACAGGACGGTGCCAGAAACAATCTGCAATTCATTTTGTAAATGGAATTTATTTGTACTTTGGTAACACAAACTTTGGCCCTGGGTGGCCTTAATGTCTATCCTACACCAAATCCCACCAACATCCCAAACTTCTTCATAATGTGGCAGGCAATACCCTTCAGTGAGAGAGAGAAAGATGGTAGAATGCAGGTGTGTCTACGCCATTTTACATCGTACAGTCGTTGTCTCCACTCCCCTTTCTCCCTCGTTCTACAATCACAAATTGAAAACACAAACCTAATTATGGCCTCCTCTATAGCCGTACTATGGTCAAGTCAGTTCTAACCTTCATTCTTTCTTATCACTTGTGGGATGTTTTTACCCAAGCATCCAAGCTCTACCATAAAACTGTGCATTACTGGCATTGAAAACATCATGATGGCCAGAACTCCCCAGAGAGTGCACAGGGAAAACATGAAGAATAGGCTGCCACCCATTTTTGCCTATGTTGTGAGCACTGGAGGGCACTACCTAAAACCACCATTGGGCTACACACACAGTAGCCTGAAACCATTGGGAATGGCAATGCTGATTGCCAAAAGCAACCCAGAACTGTGGGGAATTCATTTTCTTAATGTCAAAAATGGATGCAATACTGGTGCTCACCACTATCAGAAAGCCAGCGTTTTAAAACCACCAGACTGTTGTGTAAAACTGAACAAATGAACCCAAACGAGGCCAAGGAAAGACTTGCTAAGAGGTGGATACAATGTAAAACTATATTCTGAAATGACTTGAAGGAAGTAATTATTTAATGTATGTATAAAAAATAGCTGGGGATGTCAGCAGCTTAAGTGAATTTGGGTTTAAAGCCACTAAAATAGAAATGTTTAGAATACATGAGTGACCTACTTGTGAGTGTCACATAGGTTGCAATTGTTTAAATGTCATCGTTTTGAACTTAGAATCAGTGTTCTAGCAGCATGTGTAAAAATTGTCAGTGTGATTTGAATGTAGAAAACTGGGAACTAAAGTGACATTGAGCTGAATTCTGCCTGACAACTACCCCCGACAGGAGTTGAACTGGCTCAACAACTCTTCCCAGGCCTGGCTGCATCCTGCTGCCCCTGCCAAAAGGAGATGACACCTCTCTGATTGAATTAGGGGAGTGGTACCTGCAGACTGCAGGAAATTGAACAAAGCCCTTTCCTGGACTCAGGCAAATGTTATATAGGGGGGTCGTAAAATGGCTTCCTCTTGGGAGAAACTGGGAGGGGCAGTGCCTGTGAGAGCAAGCTGAGCTTGGGGGAAGTGGATAAACCAGAAATTCCACCATGTACTTTGGAAAACCACACCCCTTTGGGGCCAGAGCATGATTTTAAAAAGATGGATAATTCACAGTGCGGACTTGTCAAAATGATCATAAATAACATCATCATTCTTGCGATTTTTCTGTGCACATTTTAAGAGGTGTTAGGACCCTGTGGTATGTTCTTGGGGATAGTAGCGGAAAAAAGGGTTGTTACTCCAAACGTATGCATGTTAAAAATCTGACACTTTATCATCTGAAACCCATATCACTGGTGCACATTTGTGTAAAATCTGGAAAGGTTTAGAGGTCGTTATCTGGATGAAAAGGGGAGAATTCTGTCATAAGTGGACACAACATCGTACAAAGACAGGGATCGGATGGTTTGGTGCTACAGAAAATATGTTTACTGGACCTATAATATTAGAAAAATGGTACATAGATAAATATGTATTTGGGCCAGAAATAGATTGGTGTGCAATTTGACAAGGGGAGGTTCCTCTGACCATAAAACCTACAGCATCACTCTGACACTCCATTTCTTTCCCCCAATCAAGGAAGAGAGGAAAGCTTGGCCAATGATAAGTGAGGGGGGTAGGCTTCGCTAGGCCCAGGCACACACCCATTTTCAAAACACATAAAAGGAACATTGAAACCCAGGTAGAGACATTCACTTTCCACTTTCTTGCGGGACGCTTTGCCGGGAGACTTCAGACTTCACATCCAGAGATCCAGACTTCAAATCCATCAATCTCCAGAGACCAGAAATTAACTCCAGAATTTGTAGCAGAGAGGCCTGAATCCACAAGCTGAATCCTCTTCAGCAGGCCTCAAAACCAACCAAACTATTCAACAGCCGGACGAGCTGTTTGAATTCTTTGCCAAGAACTTTTGCAAGAACCTGTAGCAGTATCCAGAAAGCAGTGCTGTATCCGGAACCAGAGAGAACCAGAGACCAGATCGCTGTGAAGAACTGCTAGCAGAGGTCCAGCCAATCCTGACCCGATCGGTGACGAAGTCGCATTCCTGTCCAAAATCTAGTGTGAGTACCCAGCTAGCACTGTGCCAAAACCAATCTCTTAGTTTAAAATAATCTAATCCAAACTATTTTAGCTATTAGAACTGCCTCCTAGAATCGTGTCATTCTGTCATCTTTAAAACTGAAAACTGTCATCTGTCATTCTGAGCTTTAAAATTTCAAATCCGAAAAACTACCTTTACTAAATCGGCCGTATCTCCGGAACCGTTTGTGCTAGGACCTAAAACCGACTTGCTATAGTACCTCCGTAATTGCGCTCGACGCACGCGACTAAATTTGCCACGATTTGACATTTTGCTTAATTTCAGCCACGTGTAAAAATATTTGTCCTTGCTTTCCTTTGCTGAAATTCGTTTGCAACCGGACAATCATTCATAGAGCATTGCTAAAGTGATCCTGAACTAATACAAAGTAGCTGTCACCCACCCTGAACCTCTAGAGGGAATTAAAATCATTTTAGCATATTTTTCACTTCTTTGTATACCACCTTTAAAGTACTTTGCCTGTGTTAAAATCATCCCTCTTCCTCTAAGCTTGCTAGGGGAGAACTGAATTATATTTGATTGCATTCCTGAGAACTGTGTGCTTCCTTCCATCTCTTTACCTTGCAAAAATGGGGGGGGGGTGAATTGTCAAAGAAAAGTGATTACATTGTCTTTTGTTGAAGTCATATCAAGTTTATTTTCACTACTGCATTTTCATTCATCATTGTATGGTCCTTGAAGCCATAAAAGCATTCCCAGCTACTTCATCCTCTCTATATCACTTCTAAGCCATCAAAAAGAGTGTACCACTGTAACATTATCCATTGTTGATCACTATCATCCTCACAAGTGTGCTATCAAATATTAATTTACTATAAAAGTGTGATAGATATATATTGTTTAATTTTCAAATAAACCTTTTAAATTTGCAAAACAAACCTACTTCTTGGCTCAGTGGGGCCGGGGGGATTCTGAGAGAGGGGTGTTATATAAGGGTTGTCATCCAGAGTAAATGAACTGGACATAAAAATACATCAATAAGGGCTTCCATCAGCATCCCAGACTAGGCATTGACTTAGCTGTAGTGTTGAATTGAAGTCACTTACACTCTTGCCAACTGTTCAATTGCGCACTGGTCTCTTTTCTCATTAGAGTACAGCATTACCCTGCTCTCTGCTAGCTTGTCACCCTCCTTTTTCCCGTACCCATGACATATTGTCAGGACAGTAAAATTAATGGATTTTTCATTCAGCCTCCAATGTCAAACCTCTTCTATCAATTCCTATGTGCATCCGCAAACCTCATTACCCCACCCCTAAGGCTTGCAACCCGGGGGGTTCTCTTTGATAGTGGCTTTACATTTCCGCACTTCATTTCCTTCCGGGCCACAACTGCCAGGATTAACCTCCTGACCATAAGTAAAATGTGTCAATGTTCATGTATAACTCTACCAAAACAATCATTGCCACCATGTTCTTCAGCAAGATGGAGTACTACTCGATCCTCGTTCACCTCTATGCACTGCCTTCAAACAGCAAGGATATATGCGATACATTGTTTTCTATTCAAATGATGTTTTCTTTTGTTTAAATCAATCCAAAGTATACCCTCCCACATAGCTGGATCTATTTTCTGCTGCCCAGCAACCTAACCACTACATTTGCACGCCCATCTAAACCTAACCACCTTTCACTACCCTGTGCTCATTCTTGCTTTTATACCATCACCTTCTGACTTCTTGTGACTGAAAATCCATGCTCCCAGAAACTAAGCATGGTATTTGGCACCAAGAATGCCTTAACAGCTGGTGATTTCCTGCTGTTGATCCTCACCCACCATCACCACTTGATAGCATATCTGAATATAACATATCTATACATACTTCATTATTTAATATGTATTTAATGTAAGTCTTGTTGTGTCCCTGTTTATTGTTTTCACAATCTACCCTAACACACCCAATCTAACGTATTCACTACACTATTATGGCTATGCAATGCAATATGCAATGGAACCTCCCAATCATGAATATGCAGTTTGTACAATGGTTCACACCAGAAACATTTTCAATTTGAATGAGCACATTCAAAATCCAAATGAGTGCAAAATAGGAGTGATGATCTCTTTTATTCAATAAATAAGTTATCATGAGGTGTGACAACAGGTGGAATTTGACATTGCATTAACTTTTTTCTATAACACTGGTCACTGCAATACAGTTAATGACTTTACAGTATACTTTGTACACTGCTAGAAAGGCACTTGACTTGTAATTGTCGAGTCACATGAGTCAAGATTGTAGGAAAAACTGCAAGGACGGATTTGCTGGCTTTCTTTTCAGAATAAGCTGATACTGATGCTGAGAGAAATCTGGTTGCTATAAGAAGCAATCTAGATGTATGATTCCATGCCTCTGCATTGCATGTATTTACAATGTTGGTCCCTTCTGCACAGTACATGTGCAGACGCGTTTCTTTCGCTGGCCGTTCGCTGCCAGACCCTCTTCTTTGAAGCAGGGTCCTCCTCTTCACCCCCGCCCCCTGTCTATAACATCATTGAAGGGGGCATTACACCTGCGCCTCACCCTCAATCCTAGCAAACACCTCCTAACCCCACACTTCACTTGATCCTCGGCTGCCTCCCTTTTTCCTCTTCCTCCACACGGGTTGTATGATGTCCTGGCCCTGCCCCCCTACAATTCTATGAAATTAGGAGCATAATAAGGGAGCAAAAAGATTGGGCCCTTATTTTTACATCCAGGCCATTAGAAAGGAAAGCACTTCTTGAACTTTGTGTCCCGATGGGATTCCCATGATACTTTTCAAAGAATATCCAGTGGTGTGATCACTTATTCTCTATGACTTATTAACTAAAGAACTGAGGTTGAAAAAGACACCTGCTTTATTGAAAAGATCAACATCATTTCAATCTATAAAAAATGGCAATAAGGATTGCCTGGTAAAATATAGACCTATCTGTTTTTTTGATTCATCGAGTAAAATATTCACAGTAATTGTAATAAAAAACCTCAGGAATTGGATGGAGAGTATGAAATATGGGATGAAAACCAATCTAGTTTCAGAGAGGGCTTAGATACTTCCCTTAACATGTGTATTCTCTCCCTTTTTCAAAAGCAAACTTTGACTCTGAGGCAGCCTATCTATGTAGCCTATATAGACCATTCACAGGCTCTTAATAGAGTGAATAGGGACACGATGGTATAAACTGTGTTACATGGGTTGTCCGCCTCCAGTGACTAACATCTTGTGACACCTACATACCGACACAGCCATCGGGGTGCGCTTAGACTTAACCAAAGATGTTCCTACTCATCGGTGCATTCTGGCACCTACATTATTTAACTTGAATATTGTAGATATAGGAGCAGCACTCATATTACATGATACTCTCCCTCCAAAGCTGAGTCATGACCATAGCCATCATCTGGCATATGTGTGTTAAACAGGATATCATATCGTGTCTCCTTCATTGTATATATTGGCCTAAGCCCAGTCGCTATGTGAAGAAAACAGCGTTTCAAAGCTCTGATCTTAGATCAACTAAGCTGCCATTTTAGGTCTGTCCGCCCTTTTGATTTCTATTCTTAAGTAGTTCGGTGTTCTAAAATGGTGGACAGTGATTCCTGCTTGTAACTGAGCCGTCCGGCACTTTGTTAGTTAGTTAATGTGTAAACTGTCCATTGGCCGAATGTTTGGGTCGAGTAAAGAGACCTTGTCCCGTGCCTAACTTGTAGACCGAGGATTACCTGCGCCAACAAGTCCGATCCATGGACATACATCAACCACAATGTAGTGCCAATACTAAACATGGACACTATCTGAACTACATTGTATAGGACATGTGTTAAGGCTTATTGTTAAATCCGAGAATACACTGTTGCCATTGTAACTTGTTTATATGTAAACTGAGAATGATCTCTAAGCATATTGTTGGACAAGCCAGAAGTGAACTCGGCACGAACCCTAGACCGAGTATCATTAACCTGTAGAGGGGCTGGACAGTATGATTGGAAATGTATAAAATGCATAACTGTTTAGACGTCCAGTACCTCTCACTTCTCACACCGAAAGGGCTGGTATTTGCTGTGATGTATTGAGGGGCAGATAGCTATCTGATACTTTGTTTCTTTGTAAACTGTACAGTCTTAGAATAAAGATCTGTGAATCTTTTTAAGCCCATGTTTGTTATATTTCCTTTTGGGGTACTCAGCCTTGATGTTTCCATTTGCTTTTACATGTAGATGACATAATTTTGAAGGATCAAACGCAAATAGGAGTTCAGCGTGCCCTTAATGCCTTATCATGATATATATGCAGAATTGTGAGTTAGAAATAAGTTCAAATAAAACTGCATTTTTAATGTTCAACCCTAAAAGTGCCAACCATAGGAATATCACCTGGTTACAAAATAATGTCAACTTAAAACTTATGAGGATGTGGAAAAACTTTGGTGTCAACTATGAACAATGTATGCCACTTGTGATTTTATTTAGAGAACTGCAGACAAAAAGATTATGATACATGTAAAAACATATATCATAAATACGGGAAATTCTCAATCTTGCATTTTATCACATTTTATAAAGGCACAATTGGTCATTCCATTATGTATGGGGCTGAGACAGAGACGTTGTTAAGGGAGGGCAAAAGGAGTACTTGCCCAGGGCCCCCACCTTGGAGGGGACCCCACAAGGCTGCCTGATCTAAAGAAGCAAGGTTCCTTTGTTCACCAGACTTAAATAGCACACATCAGGATATTGTATTGCATGGCGCTAAGGCTCTAAACCTATCGCCTGTCTGTTTTGGCAAGTACATTCTGCCATGATCAATTCATCATGTAATGCTATCTGTGTTCACTGTGGAATATATAGTTTGTGTGTGCCTTGCGGAGCAACTCCTGTAGCATTCTTTCCTTCCTGTGGGAACTATGTTGATCATGTGTAATAGCCACATTTGAAATGCATACTGGTAAATTGAGTGCCACAATGGTTCAGAAGTTAGCTCAGTATGTTAAGCACTCATTGCAGTGATATTTGTTCCTATGCAATATTAGAATAGCACATTCCTGTAAGGCTGGCTGAGCCTTTCCTATGTCTGAAGTTTATAAACCTGCCTGCATATGTACTTGGTCTTGCAGCGCAGCAGATGATATTATCAGCAATGCAGCTACATCAGATAGGGGTTGCTATAAAAACGAACATGTCATCCTTATGGTGAAGGTCTAGAAATTGGTTTGTTCAGATGGGGTGTTGTAAAACCTGGGCAATCACCTCGAACGCTGAGCATAAACTGTTAGTCCAAGAGATGAATACGTATCAGAATTTGGAACCAAAGCATTCATGCTTGTATTCTGGATTAGCCAGCAGACAATACAGTGATCCTGATCAATCATCTTATAGCTCGTATATTATTGTACTGTCTTCTGTGAAGTTTGCCTCCTTGCATGCTGGTGGCATCGTCCAACCCATTACTTGATCTTTCTTCTTATGTAGGCCATTTGAGTGGAAGGGGTGGTAGACAGAAGGACCAGATGGTGAAGGACTTGGGCAAGCATATTTTGAAGTCTGCTCATTTGACACAAAAACACTTTTGCATTTTTGTAAAAATCAAAGCTTTTTCTGCATGTTTATAAATGACAATTTGACAAGCCAGTGTTTTGGAAGTATGTAAAGCTTTAAAATACAAAAGACCATCACAGATAACATCTGTTAAATCACACTGACTGGTATGATGGTAATTATATATGTCTCTTGATGATGGAGAGAATGAAGCTAGATCATTCTGTGTTACACCCTTCTATATTATTTTGTTTTTAGAAATTGTCATGTTTGGCAATGTGCTGTGTGTACTTTCCAGGTCAGTTTTATAAAATGAGATTATTTTAGTTCATGGGAAGAACTGGTAATGAAAGTGTTCAAATGCAGACATTGCAGAGTTGGCACAAATACGAGATTCACCCCCAGTTTGTGTAATTCTGGGTATCTAATTTAATCTTGTGTTGCCTAGCCCCTCGAAATTGACAGTCCCTAAACCTTTCAAAATTGTCAGCGCTTCAGAGAGATTTCCTTCTCAGGGTATGATCTTCAAAACAGCTTCACTCATGGTTTCACTGATTATAGTGTTGCTTCCTCTATAATATTGTGCATTGATATATATTGCACACCACAGGCACTTTAGTCTTTTGATCTCTAATGGCAACACTATTTGAAAACCATGCCGCACATATAATCTCAGTATGTCTACATACTGACACCTTCCTGGTAGCTTGTAATCTGCATCCACTATCCATGCTATGCTATGTGTAACTTTTTCCTTCCTACCAATTGGTCTGCTCTATGCATGCTTGAGCATGTTTGCATTCTGTGAGGCAGCAAATGTGACTTATCTGTCTATTCTGAGTTACATGTACCTTTTATATACAATCGTGCATTAATACTACATGCTGCATACCTCCCTGGATTCTATTGATAAAACGTAGCCTGTATCTATGCTAGAACAGAAGTAACCTCTCCGTAGCCTATGGTACTTGTTTATCAGTCTGATTGGAGCAGGAATGAAGAGGGCAAGGAGACTTAAAGGGAGTAAACATACTTATTTTTAATGCTGTGATGCAGCTATCAACCTATGGATTGTGATTACGACAGGAAGGGGGGTTGATATTCTTGATCACTTCATTCCTTTGATTTGTTGGCGGGAGGCCCAAAGATGACCTTGCCCAGGGCCCCAAAAGTGCTTAAAATGGCCCTGGTCTGAAACTAAACTAATCTGTCTCCAATGGGATCAAATCTAAACCAGGATATGAAGAACGGCATTACAATTACCTAAATGGGTACCAATAGCATCTGTACGCTTTGAACTGGGCTTGAAATCTTTATAAGCAGGAAGGCAATGGAAATCTTTACGTCTATTATACAAGCTGTTGATGCCTCCTATTGGCTCTCTCTTTACCAAACTATATGATGTAAAGATAAAACAGATGTGACCTGTATTAAATAAGTGGGATAGAGAAATGCAGATTCTATTAGGAAATATAGAGGTCTGTGAAAACGATCTAATGGAATCCCCTCTCAAAATGAAAAAGAAGCTCCAACAAAGGGATTGAATTAATACAACAATTATGACATATACGTTGTTCCTATTTTCGCATTTAACAGTGGAGGGCCCTGTCTTTTTGACAACTTGCCTGAGGAAATCACCTAAAAGAAATTGGAGAGTTAATTTCCTGTGGTTCAAGTTGAATCTTCTCCCTCCTCGAGAAATCTGAAGTATTAGAGCAAAGGATACGGCTGTGTTAAGAGCCTGCAAATATTGTACGAGGGTGGATAAATGAGAAACATTAGAATACTAGGAAAACACAGAAATCATTTTCACAATTGTATTGATGAATTTTATGGATGATATTTTAGGAATTTGTGATAACATTTCAATAAATATTGGTGATCAATTGTAATATGATGTATGCATGCTTCATACTGAAAACTTTGTACATATTTTAGATGGATAAAAAGATGTAATTTTGTAAAGGTTTTGTATTGAACCCAAACACTTGGCACTGACTTCCCACCTCTGATACATTCCCTCCCGCACCTCCAACACACCTGCAATACTTTGGTTTTCTGCATGTGCGGCGCAGCAAAGACTTACAGCACAACATGGACATGCCGCCGCATATATTTCTGGGTGTCATCTGATGCCTCACAGTGCATAGACACTTTATACTGCTCTCCTGAGCAAATGGTTACCTTTGTTATATCCCACACACTGACCGTCCCCATTTCTGAACGTTTAATTTCATTTTGGAAATCAGTGGGGCTCATTACCAGTCCAGCGGTAACCGTTCCGGTACTACGGCAACTTGCGGCCAGACCTGTAAATATTTACTGGTGCGGGACTTGCCGGAAACACCAGAATATTACAACCCTGGTGTTCAGGAAAGTCAGGCGCCGGTAAATTGTAAGTCACCATTCCCATGGAGCACTCGCTGTTTCTGGACCGGCATACTTGGAATTAGCCCCAGTGCCTTATTTCCAGATATGAAGGTGCAGACTGTGTTATGAGCCTCAAAGCTCATTACCACTACCATGTTCACCTATTGTAAAAGGCCTACACATTGACATCAAATATACCTTCAAAATGTGTGTGCTTAAGCTAATATTCCTTTAGAAATAGGTGAAACAAGCTTATATACTTGCAGACCAAAAAGCAGGACCCATATGTATGTTATCCCAACATAGATCTAAAATGTTATGTGAATGGTCTATCCATTTAGACG
Source organism: Ambystoma mexicanum (assembly GCF_040938575.1). Lineage (NCBI taxonomy): Eukaryota > Metazoa > Chordata > Amphibia > Caudata > Ambystomatidae > Ambystoma > Ambystoma mexicanum. The sequence continues at coordinate 1,063,517,889 of NC_090937.1, read as the reverse complement.
TGTTCATGATACTAACGAAAGTTTGAAGTATGCCTTTGAATCTTTCAGCTGCATTTATAATGCAAGCAGACGAGTGGAACATCTCAGTTATTTGCCTATTCACAGACACCATTAGCAGACTCTCGAAATCTAGCTGAACTGGAATGAGACTTACAGTGCTGAATATATTACATCAATGTTGTATGCCATGTTTCTGTAGGAATGAACACATGTATCACAAATTATGGAAAATGCTCTTCCATTTGTTGTTAGAATATTTCGCATTCACCGACTTATCGGTTCTACCATTTGAATAGGAGACGGTTAACATTAATGCATTGTATACCACATTGATGCAGAGCATGAGGCCTTGTCATGCACAAATATATATGCACATCTAATACGTTTTCAAAGGTTGCTTTCCTTACTTGCGTCATTTACATATTAATGTTTGCACTTCAAGTATGACCTCAGCACTGCAATCCAAATTCACTCTAACACTACTTGAGAGTGACATTTGTACATACTTTTACTTTCTTTAATCTGCAAATTTCCCACCCTACAAACACTTTTCAGCACTATTTCTGTCCAAATCCATCGCAATACACTTTGTTCACAAAACTTTCCGAGACCTGCTTATCAATGCAGAACCCATTGCAATTCATTAGGTGTGGAAATACCCACAACCCTCCCTGACAAGTTTCCATGCGTTATTGATTACATTTTTTGTGATACCTCTTGTACACCTTGTTTTTTAAGTATGTAGTTGAAATCGTATTGTTTTGAATTCTGTTCTTAGTTTAAGAAAATGAATTCTATTCTTTGAAAGTTCGCATTGATTTTTGTGGTGTAAAAATGGTTGCAGGTGTGTTTAAATTAAAACCTCATTGCCTTTTTTTATTTTATTTTACTAATTGTGATAATTAATAAATCCGTTTTTAAACGATATGTGTTGGATCCAACAAATGCAACTGCTTTTGCAGGATAAAAATGTCTTTGAATTATACTGTTGTTCTCTGTGTAAAAGCACCATCCATCTTGCCATTGGCATAAAGAGGGCTAATTGGTTCTCATTTTGGTTCCATGCGCGACACCTCGAGCCAGACCTGTTTTTTTTTATTCCAATTGCATGCTGGAACGTGTAGTTTTGTTTATCCCATTGCAAGGTTGGGGCTACAAGTCCCTCCCACCATGCAGTGGGGGAAAAAACAGGACTGGATGAAAGATTCCACAGGGATCAGGGAACCTTGACAGGTATGTATACCTTCACTCATTAACCTGGCCACGTGAAGGGGAGACTAGAGTATTTGGGACCAGAGATTGTAGCTGCTGTGTGCCTCATGAACAGTGTTAAAGTCTTATCAAGAGGCTGAAACCTACATCAAACGTGTCCAAGCTTTCGACCAACTCCAACATGCATTGTTCTAATGCATTGATGAAACTCTACATTTACACCTATGTTATCTCTATGCATTATTTGGCATATTGGTTTCATCTAAACCCTCCTTTTACTTGTCTATTATGTATTGCTTGTATTTATGCTCTACTAATTTTTCAGTGCATTTCGTTTTTAGAGTGTTTATAATTTTTAGTTTTTTCCAGTACTCACAGACGTATTTCTGTTTTCTGCTTTGGAGGACTGGGTGTCCCAAAAGGCATGGGAATGTTGGTAAGCCCTGAGCTAGCCTGCTCCACTTCTCAATGACCCCTTCCCAAATTCAAAACCTCTGTTTAGCTGAATCTGTGCTCCCCTCATGCACCTCTCTTCCCCTGCGTGTTCACACTTGAGAGTGCCAACTTCCAAGCTCTACAATTTGGGCCGATCAAGCCTACAGTTCTTGGCACCATGTGAGATATAGGCCCCCATTACGAGCATGGCGGTCTGGGAAGTTTGGTACCAGTAAACATGCCGGTACCGTATGTCACGGACCGCCATACTACGGGCTCTGCTTGCGGGAACCATTTCACCTGCCAGGTTTTTCCTGGTGGGTGTAATGGCACCGTGAGCAGAGCACGTCAGATGCAACAGCACATGCAGAGTTGTGCCGGTGCATCCGACGACCCCATCCCCATTCAGCCCTATGGTGCAGAATGGGGATGAGGAGGCCCTTGATTCCAGAACCCGAAAAATGGGCAAGTACCGGGTCTGCTTAACTCGGCATGACCCAGTTTTTGCCCATTCATGGGTGCCAGAAAAAATGCAACTCTGGCGGCAGCTGTGCCCTTTTTAATGGCACGGCTACCGCCAGAGTTGTAATGAGGCCCATAGACTCTTGTAGATGCATGCCTGTTTTTACCATTAGAGAAATCAGATTATAAATTGCATATTTATACACTACTCATAAAATATACTCATCCTCAGCTTCCTTGATCTAATTTTTGAGGAACACTGCTTCTACCGCAGGACCAGCTTGTTCAACAATGTTTTTTAGTAACGGTGAAAAAAAAAACCAAAAAAAAACAATGTTTTTTAGCTGAATCACTTCCTCTCCCAACTTGTCGAAACTTCCCCGAGTGCCTTATGGGCCATAACCCAGAGGTTATGGCCCATGAGTGGCAATGCGGGTGACTCTGCACCATTGCCCTGCAATGCCTTTCCCTATGAAGTGTGGCACAATGCTCAATAATGAAAGTCCTTCTTTTCTCATCAATTCCCAGCCTACTCAACCTGATTGCTGCCCCTTCCATATCTCCCCATCTACCGTGGGATGAATAACACAGAAAGCAAGACCTGTAGGGAAATGAAAAACACCCACACCCATTGACATTATTTAACATTACTCAAATACATTGACGAACAGGGTGTGATGAACAGGGTCTTGAAAAATAATTCCCCACTCTGGGCTGATATCCTGGGCAATCTTTTTTCAGCAAATAGCTTGCAAATGTCCCGACCCCTGACATAATTCTATATATGATTTCCCATCTTTAAAAAAGGATACAGGGCATCACCAGGGAGTTATTGTCCAATTTCTCTCATTGACACACCCTCCAATGTCTTCGCCACTACGGTTCTGTGAGAGATGAGGTCCTGGGTAGTGGCCACCCATCGACCACATCCATTACAAACAGGATTCGGAGGGGTGTGGGCTCCTTACAGAGCAGGATAGTCCTCCATGCCTGTCTTTCGGTGGTTAACATTAGGGGGGCTACAAATCTGTATGCAGCAGCCATAGACCTCTCTGCACCCTTCAATAACGCGGATCCTCCATGTTTATGGAACAAGCTGGTATGTTGGGGTATTGACCCAGGCCTTCTGGCTATGATCCAAATGGTATACTCCCACACTAAATGAGGGTAAACGGCAAAGGCAACCTTTCTAGAGCCATCTCTGTTGTTAAGGGTGTCTGACAAGGGTGCGTGGTCGCACCAACTCATGGGCATAATTTTAGGGGTGGCAGGGGTGTTTGTCCCCCCCAATTTCATGGCACACCATTTTGTCCCTATTCAATTGGATGGGACACCTTTTCTTCGGATGTTATGTCCCCCCCAACATTTTCAGCAAAGTTACTCCACTGCACCCACTCTCTTCAATTTGTATCTGGCAGATATGTGGTTGGAAGCTACGTCATGGAGAGGGTTCACCCCGAAGCGGTTGGGAGTTGTCAGTGGGCTGTATGACCTATGCAGACGATGGGCCTCATTACAACCCTGGTGTTAAGGGGTTAACAGCGCCGTAAAAGGCTGCTGCGCCATTAAACCCTTAACGCCCGATTCACACATTAACGCCTGCTTTTTGCAGGCATTAAAGTCCAACCTGCTAAGGGACCTTGGTGCTAATTACGGCACCGTAATTTACGGTGCCGTAATTAGCGCCTTCCCCATTCCCATTGAGCCCTATGGGCCAAAAAAAGGAATGGGGAAGGGGCCATGGTGAATGGGGATTTACCGCCCTGCCAACCTTGGAATGGGGCGGTAAATCCGCCATCCACCATGGCGGAATCCGGCATGGACCATGGTGCTAACAGCACCATGGTCCAACGCCAGGGTTGTAATGAGGCCCTATGTAGCCCTGATTGATTAAACTCCTAAGGACTACAGCGCTGCTTGACTGGGCTCATGACTTACCTATCTAAGAACCATCTCACAGTAAACCCAACTAAATCTGTGGTGATGACATGTAGTAAGAGGATGAAACAGATCAGTTATAGGTGCAAAATCAATGAGAAGTGGATCAAGAAAGGAAATGTTTCCAATACCTTGGTTTTTCTGTCTCTCACAAACAAAGATGCCTAACCGTGGAACAACAATGGAAGAGAAAGTGGGAGCAGGTTTGTCTGTATCCAAAGCAGTAAAAAGTAGGTTATTTGAATTTTCCCTCCTGCCCCTAATCGAGTTTTACTGGGCAAACATACTGGTGATTGTCTTGTAGGAACCGAGTTGACTCAGGGTAATAGTAGGAAGTTCTTGGATATTTAGGAAGGGAGGATCCTAAATACAGTGCTGGGGCTTCTGACCTCCGTTCCAGTGAGTCTAATCAGACTGGAATTGGGGTTTGTGTCATGGTGGGCACAAGTGATGACGTACAGCATGTTCTTTAAGATGGTTAGAGCTGAACTGCAACAGATCAACCATTATCTGAATACCACCATGGTTTTTATGGGACAATTGGACCTGAAGGGCCCAGTTTCAGATGACCTATTAAAATCCAAGGTAAAGAGATAGGACAACATAGCAGACCTCCACGATTTAGGACACCTAAAAAGGTATGCTGGGCACAAAGATTCGTATTTTGGTATTTGTGCCCGAGAGAGCTTAGACTCTATGTCAAAAGATTGCCTTCAGCTAAGCTCAGAGATTGGTACCGCAAATTTAGACTGGATTGTTTGCCGACCCTAGGTGTGGTGGGGCCTAAATTGAGGATCCCCATGGAGCTAGGACCCTGAACACTGTGTGGAGGGTTATTTGAGTCGCTGCAATATTTGGTGATGTATTTCCCGAGGGTATTGAAGGACAGGATTGCAACTTTTACCCTTCATCAATTCTTCTACAGGTCTAATAGCATCTGACCTATGGTGCAGGCTTAGGACCAATGCCCACCTGTTGTTCACTCTGGTCCTGGTAAAGTTTCTGATTACTATCTTTGCCAGACTGGATGAGTTGATGGAAGGAGCTCACCTAGAGGTAGAGGTATTGGTGGGTACCGGAAATGACATTCTGAAGAAACTGTGCTATGCCCCCATTTATGAAGAGGGAAGGATGAATTGGAGGGTTGAGGCGTTTCCGTCTAGAAGCTAACATGTAAAGCATTGGCAATTATTTTGTAAAGAAAGGGTGTACTAATTGCGCGATAATTTAGAATGATGATTTGAGTGCGCCTTTAAATTGTAATGAAAAATGAATTGCATTTTTGATATTATGTTATCAGTGTTTTGTATTTGAATATTATGTAAAAGTACCTTGTGGACTGAAAACATAATACATTACTACACATTAGTAAACATATTGTACAAAATGCATAAGTTCTGAAAAAAGGAGGGGGACTGGGATGCATGCTACGTGCGGGTGTTCAGACGTTTCAAAATACAATTCCCATTATCCCTTCCTATTGAATTTCCTGAATAGAGTTGTCTGGAATGGTAGTCCAAAGGATAGTCCAAAGGATATTGAGGTTCAGGTTGAATCTTCGCCCTCCTCTAGAATTTTGCAGTATTAGAGCAAAGGATACAGCTGTAATAGGTGCCTGCAAACATTATAAAAGGGAGGATATATGCAAAACAAAATACTAGGCAAACACACAAATCATGTCCCCAAATGTATTGATGTTTGAAAAAATATAAATGCTGCCGATATTTGGAATCTTTTTTTGATTTGAAATCAGATTTTGCTTTGCATAGCAGTGTTGAATTTTATGGATGATATTTTATGAAATTGTGATGACATTTAAATTGAGGTTGGCGATTTATTGTAATGTAATGTATGTGTGATTAATTTTGAACACTTTGGGACCGATTCATGGGATTGGGTGCAGAAATTGTGCAGGGGCCGCCTGCCTAGAAGGACACTGCGCATGCCTGCGTGCAGAAATAAAAACACGCAGCCTGCGTATTCATGAAATTGACTGTGCAAAGTTACTGTATTCCCAGATCGCGCACGGAATGCCCCTGACACGCCACATGCAAAGCATGAAAAGCATGAACATTTGCACGCTGACCTGGCCGTGAATCTACGCACCCTTCAAACAGTATGACGGGTACTCCAAAGCAGGCCTGTGACTCAGGGAGCCTGCAAAGCGTTGCCCGTAACTGTATCCGGCACTCGGAATACATGCGTATGAAAAATCGTAACTCGGCAATAACTGAGGAGATGTGCGTGCAAACCCATGTGAAACGTTCCTGCACTCCGCTATACAGTTTACCCACACCCATATGTTACATCAGAACCCCTATTTAGTACACGCACCCCAAAATCCAACACACAATCCCACCTGTGTGCTGTAAATCCTACGCTCAAGTGATCTTATGCCAGCCTTCGGGTGGCAGATTGAATGAAGGACTTGCATGGCCATTCACTTCTTCACAAGTCATTTAGCATTTCTGGTGTTACGGCCCATTCCTAGCCCTCTACACACGCCACACCCACCCTCTAATCGTAGTTTCGTGAAAGGCCCTCGACAGCTCACACAGACATGCCAGGCCAGTGCAAAATCTACGCAAGTCCAGCAAAAGTACTGAATATTTGATGCCAGGAATCAACGAACTTGGTTTTGCGTGCAGTTTGGCATGCAATACCCTTTTTTCAATGTAAATAATTCCATGAATCGGGCGCTTTGTACTTATTTAGATGGATACAACAATGTAACTTTTCAAAGGTTTTGTTTTAACCAAAACACACATAGAGCCTCATCACGACCCAGGCGCTAATGGGTTAACGGCGCTGTAAAAGGCTGCGGGGCCGTTAACCTATTAGCGCCTAATTACAAGGTCCCTTTGCGGGACCAGACCTTAACGGCTGGTGTAGACCAGCCATTAAAGTAGCGACCCGCAAAGGGACCTTGGTGCTAATTACGGTGCCGCAATTTGCGGCACCGTACTTAGCGCCTTCCCCATTCCCATTGAGCCCTATGGGGCAAAAATGGGAATGGGGAAGGGCCATGGAGGAAGCGGGAATTACCACCCCGCCAACCTTGTAATGGGGTGGTAATTCCCCCTTTCTCCATGGCGGAGTCAGTAACTTACCGGCATGGACCATGGTGCTAATAGCACCATGGTCTTCCGCCAGGGTCGTAATGAGGCCCATAGACTTTTTCAACAACAAAAAAAGTCCTGCTTAACTAGGCACTCACATCCCTCCCTCGACACAATCCCTCCCGAACTCCCACAGATCCTACAATACTTTGCTTCTTTGTATGTGCGGCGCAGTAAAGACTTACAGCACAGCAAGGACATGCTGCCCCAGGATATATTTCTGGGTGCCATATGATGCCTCATAGTGCATAGACAATTTGTTCTGCTCCCCTGAGTAAATGTTTACCATTGCTTATATCCCACAGACTGACAGTCATATTATGACTGCCCATTTCTGAATGTATAATTTAATTTTGAAAATCAGCGCCTTATTTCGGCATATGAAGGAGCAGACTGTGTTATGGGCCTCAAACCCCTTACCACTTCACCAATTTGAAAGGCCTACGCATTGACATCAAATATCCCTTCGAAATGTGTGTGCTTAAGCTAATATTCCTTTAAAAAAAAGTGAATCAAGCTTATATATTAGCAGCACCCAAATGTATGTTATCCCAAAATACATCTAACATGTCATGTGAATGCTCTATCTTTTTAAGACGTGTTCAGGCACCTGAAACTCCCTTTAAAGTTTGAAGTAAGCATGTTGTATGCTTTTGAATCTTTGAGTGGAACATCTCAGTTATTTGCCTATTCACAGACACCATTAGCAGACTCTCGAAATCTAGCCGAGCTGGAATGAGATGTACAGTGCTGAATATTTAACACCAACTCTTCACTTTTTTTTTACTAACATGTTTCTGGAGGCATGAACAAATGTATCACAAATGATTGAGAAGGTTATTCCATTTGTTTTTGCAGTAGTTTGCATTCAATAAATTTAAGGAACCGAAGCAGATTTGTTTTACCGTTTGAATAGGAGACGGTTAACATGAATGCATTTTATGCAACATTGATGCAGAGAGTTCTTGTCATACACAAATATATTTAGATCTAATAATTCTTCTTATGATGCTTTACACTCCAATGTCCCTAAGCTATCACCTTATTGTGCGTCATGTAATATTATATTTGCACTTAAATTATAGCCCCAGCCTCTGTACTGTAATACATATAATTATTCAAGCTGACTCTTACAGTATGAGAGTGAACTTCTTACATACTGCTAGATGGCTCAGCAGGTTGAATCCTTGTTGCTGTCATTTGTATATGCATGTCGCAGGCTCGAATCCCGGCAATTCCAGTGGGTAATAACAGTAATGCATGTAAATATGTCTATGCAAAGCACTTTAGATTGAAGTGCTATATATCAAGCACATTATTATTCTTTTAATATTTCTTCTGCCCATTGCCCGAACTTCCAAAACATTTTCAGGACTATTTCTGTCCCTATTCATCTGCAATACACTTTGTTCACAACCTTGTCCGAGACCCTGTTTATCATTTCTGCAACAGGTGACTCCATGCCATTGAACAGGGGTAGAAATACCCACACCCCTCCCTGCCAGGTTTCCGAGTTGCATTACTGACACCTCAAGCCGGTCCTGGTTTTTGCTTCCAAATGCATGTTGGGACTTAGTTTTGTTTTTCCCTTTGTAAGGGTGGGGCTGCAAGTCTCAGAATATAGTGTGAAATAAAAAAGACTGGCTCGAAGATGCTGCATGGAACAGAGAAACCTGACAGCTATGCACAACTTCACTATATTGTAATTGGAAAGATGCTTATCCTAGCATCACTGATATGCACTCTGATGACGACCAGCCACATTAACCCTAGAAGTTAAGCACACACTAGGCTGCCTACCTTAACAAGCACAGTAACAAACACTGTTACTATGAGCCAAGATCTCCATAACAGTGCCTGGGAGACAGCAACCCATGCCTCTCTACCCTGCTCCACAACTAATAGAAATGTTAGACTCCGTGCTAGATTATCCAAAATACACGAATCCTTGAGAAGATCCCTTCCAATTACCAACCTTAAATCTTACCTCAAGTCCAGTCTGACACCTTGTCATGCTAAGCAGTCTCCGCCACCACCTACACCGGTTACGAATGTCCCTCAGAACAACAATCACAAGTACAAGTCATGTGTGAATAATCCTGACAAATCTACCCTAGTCAGTGCAGCTACCGAGACACCCCCCCTCAAAGGTGCACTCAATGCTAGATTGCCTGTCGCCAACGCTCCCGACATTGCTGACCTAATCATAAAAAGTAAATTGGATTTCCTGGCGATCACGGAATCATGGCTCCACAGTGCAGCAGGACCCGCACTCATGTTAGCTATCCCTGATGGCTACACCACAGCCAGACAAGACTGTGATAGTGCCCGAGGAGGTGGCATCGCCATTATCTCCAAAACATCTCTATGCCTACGACTAGCCCCTGCCCATCTGTCTCAATCGTGTGAAGCTCTCTCTGTCAAACTCCAGATAAACCACTCACAAACACTCACCATTCACTTAATATATAGACCGCCTGTTCCACTTGGTACCTTCGAGGAGTAACTCCACAATATACTCACTAACAACCTCAAACCCTCCTCGCAAGTACTCTTACTAGGGGATTTCAACCTAGGCTTTATGGACCAATTGGACAAAAATGCCACATACATATCCAACACAATTAAGGCACCAGGTCTATCACAAAAAGTTAATAAACCCACCCACCGAAAAGGGAGAATATTGGACTGGATAGCGGACTATAACTGTACAGCCACTATTTTATCCATCCTGCCACTCTCCTGGACAGACCACTCATAGGCTGTGGTGGAAGTCTTCCCTTCTGTACCGTAACACTCATTAGTGTTACGGTACAGAAAATTATCCCTGCTATCCTTCCCAGACTTAACTCATTATCCAAAAACCTTGATCCCAGTATCTTAGTCCAAGAATGTAACACTATTATTCTCACCACACTGGACAGAATTGCGCTTCTCAAACTTAGATCCAGCAAACCAAAGGCCCATTTAAACAAATGGTTCATGCCACAACTCAAAGACCTTCGTACCCTAAAAAGAAAAAGTGAAACTAATTGGAGACTCTGCCCCACTAATGAAAACAAAACCAAACTAACCTCACTCTCCTCTCATTATAAGAAGGAAATCCGCTTGGCAAAACGCAACTCCTATGATGAGCGTATTGCTAATTCTGATTCTAGTATGAAAGAACTCTTTTCCATACTGAAAGAACTTGAGTCCCCAATAGCTACACCTGACATCTGTACCAAAGATAAATCTTGGTGTACAGACATCCAACATGAATTGGCCAACAAAATGTCTATGCTCTAAAATAAAATCCAGCAGAAAAAAGATGTGTTGAACTTACAACACTCGCCCAACATTCCTGTACCTAATTTTTCACCACTGGTTCACAATAACCTCTTAAATTTTTCCAAAATGTCTACACTAGAGGTAGAAAAAATGTTCTTGTCACTAAAGCCCTCCAATTGCAAAGGTGACATCTGCCCAGCACAGTTAATTAAAGGTGCGGCAGAGATTTATCCCCATTCATCACCAAACTCATTAACGCCTCCTTTGCCACAGGCACTATTCCTGCCAACCTTAAACAGTCCTGGGTGCTCCCTCTCCTGAAGAAACAGACTTCAGATCCTCTCATCCCTACCAACTACCGCCCTATTACCACAGTCCCTTTTTTACTCAAAATACTGGATAAAGCTGCCTATAACCAAATTCAAAAACACCTTGAACAGCACAAACTCCTTGGTAACAGACAATCTGTCTTCTGCCCGCTACACGGGACAGAAACAGCCTTAATTGACTTAAAGACCCAAATAGACGAGCTGAGAGACAAAGGGCAGTCAGTACTTCTACTCCTTCTTGATCTCTCAGCTGCATTTGATCTGTTCGACCATAAAGTCCTCTGCAGACACTTTGATTCTGCTGCTCACTTCTCCCGGAAGCTATTAACTGGATTAAGTCCTTGTTGAGCTAGAGAATGATGACAGTCTTCTCTCCATCGGCAGCAGCAGATCCCACCCCCATCCTGTGTGGTGTCCCGCAAGGCTCTTGTGTCTCTCCAACTCTATACAATATCTTCACGAAACCCTTGTTTGACGATTTGGACCTTCTGGGTATTACCTACACTAATTACACAGATGATACCCAGATTCTCTTCCCGCTTTCTGGGGAGCACAGCAGGGACATGGGGCTGGTGAACAAAGTATATCTTATCATCCAAGCATGGATGGCCACTCATGGCCTATGCTTAAACGATGATAAGACAGAGTTGATAATTTTGGACTCTCAGGCCAGGAATTTGCCTCATTCAACATTGATGGAAACTCTATCAAAATATCCAAGGAGGTAAAAACGCTTGGATTCTACTTGGACTCCACATTGCCATTTGATAAACAGATCAAATCCATGACTTCCACCACAGCCTATACGTGCAAGCTACTCAGAGCTGGCAAGCCCTTCCTCTCTGACGACAGTTGCCTGATCTTGGCTAGAGCTCTAATACTCTCCAGAATCGACTACTGTAATGTTCTTTACAATGGTGCTAATAAAACAACCATCCACAAACTCCAAACCTTATAAAATAACGCTTTAAGAGCAGCCTTAGGCATAAACAAAAGAACAATCATTTCCCCCATCAGACACCATTATAAATGGTTATCCACGGGTAACAAAATACAAGTGAAGACACTTTCATTGACCCACAAAGCCCTTAATAACTCTGCCCCTAACTACCTTACAGCTAAGTTTCTGAGAAAAACCATCCACAGATTAACCAGAGCCGGTAATGCTAATTGTCTGACCATACCTAAACATAAGCTTACCACTATTGGTGGCAATAGCTTCCCTGTAAAGGCCGCTAAATGTTGGAACGCTCTCCCTCAAGATTTGAGAGCTGAGCAACCCTTCCTACACTTCAGAAAAAAGGTGATAAAACACATCATCGCCACATACCCTTAGCCTCCGACCTGATAGATCATGCCCGTTGTCCCTGTTCACCTACGTGCCTTAGCAATACACGGAGGCTTTGACTAAGCATGGCGCATTTCTGCATACTGCTCATGCTCATTCTTGCAACTACAAAGGCCACTTTATCACTGTATATATCTGCACACTCTGTATACTCTGTACTTATGTAATTTCTGTGTATATTTTTGTACATGATATGTATATGTGTAACTATGTAAGCTTCGCATTTTCATACTGCTGCGCCCTCTTACCTATAGGTTTGGTGTGCATAACAAATAAATTAACAAACAAACAAACAAACTCATTGACCTGGCCATGTGATCTGATGGGGAGAAACACCATTTTTTTAACAGCAGTGGATTGTAAGCGACTTCAATTCAACACTACAGCTAAGTCAATGCCTAGTCTGGGATGCTGATGGAAGCCCTTATTGATGTATTTTTATGTCCAGTTCATTTACTCTGGATGACAACCCTTATATAACACCCCTCTCTCAGAATCCCCCGATCCCGCTGAGCCAAGAAGTAGGTTTTTTTTGCAAATTTAAAAGGTTTATTTGAAAATTAAACAATATATATCTATCACACTTTTATAGTAAATTAATATTTGATAGCACACTTGTGAGGATGATAGTGATCAACAATGGATAATGTTACAGTAGTACACTCTTTTTGATGACTTAGAAGTGATATAGAGAGGATGAAGTAGCTGAGAATGCTTTTATGGCTTCAAGGACAATGCAATGATGAATGAAAATGCAGTACAGAAAATAAACTTGATATGACTTCAACAAAAGACAATGGGCCTCATTACGACCCTGGCGGAACAGGTTAAATGGCGCCGTAAAAGGCTGAAGCGCCGTTTAACCCTTTCCGCCACATTACAAGTTCCCCTCGCGGGACACGTTAAGCACGCCTGGGAAAACCAGGCGTGCATACCGGGTCCCGCAAGGGGAAGAGGGAGCAAACAACGGGCCATGTCGTAATGGCCCGTTGTTTACTCCCTCTCCCATTCCCATCCAGCACTATGGGGGCTGAAATGGGAATGGGGATGAACCGTGTCCGTGTCCTCGAGTGAGGAATAACCGGGCCATCCGGACTCGGAATGGTCCGGTAAGTCCTCATTCCGAGGACACGGACACGGATGCGTTTTTGCCGGCAGCCATGCCGCAAATTGCGGCATGGCTACCGGCATAACCTGTAATGAGGGCCAATGTAATCACTTTTCTTTGACAATTCAACACCCCTCCCCCTTTTTGCAAGGTAAAGAGATGGAAGGAAAGCAAACAGTTCTCAGGAATGTAATCACAGAAAAATACGAATTCAGTTCCCCCCTAGCAAGCTTAGAGAAACAGGGAAGATTTTAAACAAAGGCAAAGTACTTTAAAGGTGGTATGCAAAGAAGGGACAAATATGCTAAAAATGATTTTAATTCCCTCTAGAGGTTCAGGGTGAGTGAGAGATACTTTAAATCAGTTCAGGCCAGCCCTATCAATGATTCATGGATGGTTACCAGGTTGAAAATGGAATTCCGTAATGTGCATCAAGTCGTTTTAGAGCTTGTTGGAAAGCTTGGAATTTTAGCTTTAAAACACAAGTTAAATCTGCTTCTATCACTAACGGTTGAAGAGAAACGGATGATTTTGTGAAGGTAGATACTCAAAATAAAAGTAAAGCTCAGAATGACAGATGACAGTTTTGCAGCTTTGAATCAAAAGGAGGGAAACAATTTCTATGATGCAGTTCTCAATAGGTTAAAATAGTTTGAATTAGATTATTTTAAACTAAGAGATTGGTTTTGCAGAGTTCTGGCTGAGTATGCACACTATATTTTGGACAAGAATGCGACTTTGTCATGGATCGGGTCAGGATTGGCTGCGGGTCTCTCGCCACTGGGTACTGGTTCTCTGGTTCTGCTCACAGCGATCTGGGTCAGCTCTCAGCACTGCACAGCGATTTGGTCTCTCTGGATCTCTGGTCTCTCTGGATCTCTGGTCTCTGGAGATTGATGGATTTGAAGTCTGGAGTCCCCCGGCAAAGTGTCCCGCAAGAAAGTGGAAAGTGAATCTCCCTGCCTGGCTTCCAGTGGCTCTTTTTATGTCTTTTGGAAATGGGTGTGGATGCTAACTTTCTTTGCCCAACCCACTCATGATTTGATAGGTCAAGGATTTCTCTTTGACCTGATTTGAGAAGGGAACAGTGAGTCAGAGTGATGAGGTAGGTTTATGGTCAGAGGATCCTCCCGGATCCTCCCCTTGTCAAATTGCACACAGATCTATATTTGATCCAAATACACATTTATCTATGTACCATTTTTCTAATATTATATGTCCAGTTAACATATTTTCTGTAGCACCAAACCATCCGATCCCTGTCTTTGTAAGATGTCGTGTCCACTTATGACAGAATTCTGCCCTTTTCATCAAGAACACAACCTCTAAACTTTTCCAGATTTTACACAAAAATGCACAAGGAATATGGGCATCAGATGATAAAGTGTCAGATTTTTAACATACAGACATTTGGAGTAATACCTTATTTTCTACTACTACCCTCAAGAACATACCACAGATTCCTAACACCTCTTAAAATGTGCACAGAAAAATCACAAGAATAATAATATTAATTATATAATTTTGACAAGTCTGTACTATGAATTATCCATCAAATTATGCTCTGGCCCAGAGGGGTGTGGTTTCCCAAAGCACATGGTGGAATTCTGGTTTGTCCACTTCCTCCAATTCAAGTTGCTCACAGATGCAGTGCCCCTCCCCGTTTCCTTCCAAGAGGAAGCCATTTACGACCCCCCTAATTTAACATTTGCCTGGGCCAAGGAATGCTCATAGTTTAGTTTCCTGCAGTCCCCAGGTGCCACTCCCCTAATTCAATCAGAGAGGTGTCATCTCCTTTTGGCAGGGGCAGCAGAATGCAGCCAGGCCTGGGAACACAGCTGCTGATCATGTTTCAACACCTGTTGGGGGTAGTTGTCGGGCAGAATTCACTCTCTTCAAGCCAGGCTTCAGCCAAATGTCACTTTGGTTCCCAGTTTTCTATATTCAAACCAAACCTGCAATTTTTACACATGCAGCTAGAACACTGATTCTAAGTTCAAAACTATGACATTTAAACAATTGCAAACTATGTGACACTCAAGAGTAGGTCACTCATTTATTCTAAACATTTCCATTTTAGTGGCTTTAAACCTAAATTCACTTAAGCTGCTGACATATTTTCAATACATACATTAGACAATTACTTCCTTCAAGTCATTTCAGAATATAGTTTTACATTGTATCCACCTCTTAGTAAGTCTTTCTTTGTCCTGGTTTGGTTCATTTGTTCAGTTTTACACAAGTGTCTGGTGGTTTTAAAACGCCGGCTTTCTGGTAGTGGTGAGCACCAGTATTGCATCCATTTTTGACATTAATAACAACAGATTTTGAACAGCCCCATATTCCTTAGCACTGATTTCGCTCATGGCGCTTCTGGCCCCTCACGCTCCCACTGGTGGGTGGCAGGTCAGGCGACCATTTTGTTGTGCGCAAAGACTGCACGGTTCTCCAGGATTCTGGCGCAAATGTGGGCTTTTCCGCTTTCTTGGATTTCCTAAGCCCACAACACCAAATGTTGCAGCATAATAGTCCAAACGTGGGTCAGGACACCCAACAAGCCCCCCCGCCCGACTGTGCTTTGATTTTGAGTAAAGGGGGAGTCGGGTGCAAAGGATGTTTTGATCCATGCGCTGGTATGTCCGCATCATCTTCTTCCAATTCCGCAGATGGCACAGTTCAGCTTCTTTTCCTCCATCCGTTTGGATCGATCGGTTCTCCTCGCCTGTCCTGATGGGAATATTGGGCGGTACCCCGAGCCCCTCGGATCTTTGCTCCCGGTCCCCGGGTCGTTCTCCTTGGTCAGTCTCCATGGTTTCATCTCTCCTAGGATGATAAAGCAAAGCGGCAATACACATTCCTAGACATTTTTCCACCACTATTAATGGTGTGGCGAACATATACATTTTATACATCCGGATACATTTTGCAGTGATATTTTTAAAAAACAAGATATAACAGGAAACATTTTCATACCAGAATCATAATATTTTAGAGACTATATGTGGGATATTTTACGGTTGGAACTGAATTACTCTGGAGCGGCCCCCTCTTGGATTCCAGAGGATTCCTCCAGTTGCTGCAGAGTGTGCCTGGGATGGCAACACTTTAGCTGATGTATATGTACCCACTTGTCTTCCCCTTCCGCCAGACTACCTTTGGGGATGCAAATCTTATAAGCTACTGGGGAGATCTTGTCTATAATTTCAAACGGTCCCTTCCATGTAGGCAAAGATTTTCGCTGTTTGGCCTGGTTTCTTTGGAAATTGTATAGATAGACCCGATCTCCCACAGTATATTCCTTCCTGGTGGTCTTCAGGTCGTAGTGGGTTTTCATGCTGTCAGCTGATCTTTCTAGATTCCGCTGAGCATAGGCAAAAGCATGCTGAAGGTGTTTCCTTAAATTCTCCACATACTCATGAGTTGTGGAGGCATTTATCAACGTCTGCTCTTGGGTCCTGTAGAGCAAATGCTGGGGAAGCACCATCTTGCGTCCGGTCATCAACTCAAATGGTGACATTTTAGTTGCAGATGAAGGGGTAGATCTGATGGCCATTAGGACCAGAGGTAATCAGATTTCCCAACTTGGCCCAGAATCTGCCACCAACTTTTTTAATATGCTCACAATGGTTCGGTTGTATCTCTCTACTGCTCCAGAAGAAGCTGGCCTGTAAGCAATGTGTAGCTTACTTTTAACCCCCAGTATCTCCCACATCTTTGTCATTACCTCGCTGGTGAAATGGCTACCTCGGTCTGACTCAATCCTTTGAGGTAGACCAAAACGGGAAAAGATGTGGTTAATCATCAGGGCAGCTGCTGTTTCTGCCTTGCAATTTGGGGCCGGGAGACATTCCACCCACTTGGTAAACAAACATGTGACAGTCAACATGTACTTGTTTCCTCTAGAAGAGCGAATCACAGGGCCTACGAAGTCGATTTGCAAATCTGACCATGGCAGTGTCATCCCCCTCTTTTGGAGAGGCGCACGGTGTGTGAGGGATGATGGCTGAAATTGTGCACACACAAGACACCACTTCAAGTATTGGTTGAGGTCCTGCCCCATGTGTGGCCAGTATGCAACCTCTCTTAAGATTTCCATTGTTGTGTGAACCCCCTATGACTGGCGGTGGCCGCATCATGGGCGTGACATAACATCAGGCTTCGAAATGAGGTAGGGACCACCCACTGATCATGGCCAGCTTTGGATTTCCTTACCAACAAACCGTCTTGGATTCAGAACCTTTTTGGGCATTTCATCAACACTCTTAGGTCCTCTTTCCAAATGTAATCGGTATCTGTCAGGGGAAAGTTCTCAGGGTCCTCAATGTGTTGGTAAAACTTACCAATTATTGGGTCCCCCTTCTGAGCTGTAATCAAATCAGCATCAGGGGTCTCCTTACTCCATTGTGCAGTTGAAAGATCATTGTGAGCATTTGTCTGGGACCTAGTGATAGCAGTGACCTGGATTTCCCCCAACAGGGACGCTATTGCTATTAGATCCCCTTTGATGGCACCGGTTTTGGCCAGCTGATCAGCTAATTCATTTCCAGTTTTGTCTGGTCCCTCTACTTTGGAATGACCTTTGATCTTTTTCCAGTAGATGGTCATCCCATTCGATGTGACCAGATCATCAATATTTTGAATTAACTTCCCATGTTTCAAGGGTTTGTTATTAGCACATAGCATGCCTCTGGTTTTCCAATTAACCAGGTGCTCCACGAACCCGTTCCGTACATAATCCGAATCCGTGATTATGACCAGTTTGTGGAGTTGATGTTGGACAGCAGTGAGGATGGCTTTATGCACAGCCATCAACTCTGCTACCTGACTACTTCGGGGACCGATTTTGTACCCAGAGGAGGGTTCTGGGGACTCCTTCACCCACGCATTCCCTACGCCGGCCACCAGTTCTTTTTCCCCGTTGTTGTCAACGTGGTAAGAGCATCCATCCACATAGACAGTGGGCATTCCCTCACACTTGTCTTCTTCAAAGACTTTGTGTGGGGAATTAAGGTATGCCTCCATGTTGTCCTTGATTTTTAGACTTTCGTCCTCGAGACAGTTTTCTCTGGCACAATCGTGCACGTCAGCCAGACCTTGCGCGAGGGGACTCTTCTTGTTTTGGCCATATCTGACCTCCACCGGAAAGCCTTGCATTGACATAATCCAGGAAGTAATTCGGGAATTACTCACATTTCCGGCCCGGATTCTGTCACTTTGGATATATTGCAGAGGCTGGTGTGGAGTCTCCACTATGATGTGTTCCCCCTGGATGAACGAGCGGTAATTCTTCAATGCCCACACCGTTGCCAGGAGTGCCTTCTCACAATCATTGGATTTTTCCTCCACAGAGGATAAAGTTTTGCTCGCATAGGAGATTACTTTATTGACCTTGTCATGCTTTTGGTATAATACTGCCGTAAGCACGTATTAGAGAACTCTGTCTCCAGGAAGAACTCATTGTTTTTGACAGGGTAAGCTAGGCAAGGCGCTTGTGAGAGGCTTCTTTTGAGTTGTCTTACTGCCTCGGCTTGTTCTGGACCCCATTCCCACTTGACCCCCCCCTTCAAGAGATGAATCAGGGGTCTGGTGATCTCTGCATAGCCCTCAATGAACTTTCTGCTGTAATTAGTCAGTCCAAGGAGACTCCTTAGTTCCCGCATAGTTGTGGGATCCTTTATTTTCTGGAGTGCTTCCACTTTCTTTTCCAGGGAACAGAGACCCTGAGGAGTAATCTCGTGCCCCAAGAAATTAACATGTGGTCTACACCACTGTGCTTTTTGGAAGGAAAGTTTTGCTCCGGCGGCCCTCAACTGGGTCAGGACATAACGGATCTCTGCTATGTGTTCCTCAACAGTTGAGCTTTTAATGAGGACATCATCTACATAAGCCAGGTTACCACTCGCACCCAGGTCGGGCATGGCCTTGTGTAGGAAAATGTTGAATTAATTGCCGGAGTTGAGGTATCCAAAGGGAGTCCGGGTCCATGTGTACTGCTGGCCCCCAAAGGTAAAAGCCAGTTTGTATTGGTCCTCCCTACGGTCCAGTATCCATTGGTCAGGTCTATTGCAGTGAATACCTGTGACCCCTGAATCTGGGCCAGCCCTTGGTCAATGTAGGGTAGAGGCCATCGGGAATTATGGACCCGTTTGTTGAGCTCCCTTAGGTCGGCGCAGAGTCTCCACTGGCCGTTTGGCTTCAATATTCCCAGCACCGGATTATTGAAGGTGCTGTGTACTGGACGGATTATTCCCCGGGACTCAAGGTTCTTAATTATTTCAGTAAGGGACTCCATGGATGCGAGAGGCAAACGATATTGCTTCACAAACACTGGAGTCATGCCAGGGTCTGTGGGAATTGTTGTTGTGTGGATGTCGGTGAGACCACAGTCATATGAGTCTACCGCAAAGAGATCTTGGAAATCCAAGAAAACTTGTTTCAACTTTTGTTTCTGTTCCAGAGTCACACAGGCATCAGCTAGGTTGACTCTCTCTTCCACCATCTGCCTGAAGCCTGGAAAGACTTCTGGTTTAGCTATCTCAGCGGCCTCCTCCAGCTGGGTGGAGAAGTCCCTGGTCAGAGTGCTGATTTGGACTGGAAGCTTTAGGTGGGAAAGGCAGCCCTCATGGACCTGGAAAATCACCTCATCCCTCCTGAAGTCACAAGTCACATCTTCCTTACCATGAGGGCAAGAAGTGTACACCAGGAAGTTCCCCCCATGCCGGGTGAAAATCCTGTCTGGTGTTGTATTGTCCTCACTGTCACTGTCAAAACAGTCCTTGGGGATTTGTCCTAACCATTCATTTCCTTAATCAATGGAGAAATGTCGGTCATCAGCCGCCATTCCAATAATGGTGCCTGCGGCTAGAGTAATACTCTTTAAGTCGCTGTTATCCACCTCTATTGGAATGGTGTCATGTTCTATGTTGACTAATGGTGTTGGGTTTACCCCTAACCCTTGCTGTTGGAGAGAAGCATTTAGATGAATATAAGCACCAGGGTTTTTCAATTTTTGTCCTCTTTTAACTTTCACTTCCAGGGAGAATTGTCAGGTCCTTTCTGGGATGGTGACTTCCTCTTTAAGCTGAATTTCAACTGCAAAAGGTAGCAATTGAGCTGTCCTAACTGCTTTTTCTTGATCATCAAAGCCCATGGGATTATCCGCTAATCGGGACCAAGCTTTGAAGTTTATTAGGTCCAAACTAATGGCGAAGCGATTAAGAATGTCACTGCCTAAGTAAAAGGCGGCAGTGACGTCTCGCATGACCCAACAATTATGGACTATGCTCTTGTTGCCAATGGAGATTTTGAGCATACACCTGCATGGCAGGAGATGTTTGGAATTGGGTGTTTCCAGATCCATTTCCCATTTGTCTATCAGTTTGAATGTGGGAATGGCTGGATCTTTTGGGAGTTGGCGGAACATGGCTTCGCTGATGAAGCTCTTACCATTGTTCACACACACTCGGGCGAGAACACAGTCCTTCCCATCATTTAACTGAACAGGGATGAACAACTGATTTCCAATTTGCTGAAGACCAGCCAGGCTCTGAGCTGATTTCACATCTTTCTGGACTATAGGAGTGGGAGTTTCTGATTGTGGATTGGTAAAGAATTTCAGAGTATTTCCTTCCAGTGTGGAATACCACCTTAAACTGGAAGGAAGGTTGATTTTCAGAAATAGAGAGGACCCTCCATCACCATTCTGTTGTCCTACTGCTATTACTGTCACGTCTGGAATTTGATTGTTCTGGAAGTGAAATTCTTCTTGGTCAGATTTTTGTTCAACCATGTGGCAGGTACCATTTAAACTAACATGGTTGACACTCTGTTTTAATTTTATTGGTCAGCTAGTCTGGGTCCAGAGGACCTTGTTTACACAAGCTATTAGGGGTGACAACCTTCTCAGGAGGTCATTCCCTAGTAAACAAGGGGTGCCCTCTGGAGTCACTACTATGACCGGGTGTTTCACCTTGTGTCGCCCAATTTTGATGTCCAAATCTGCAGTCCCTTTGACAGGAATTTCCTTCCCGTCAAAGTTCTGCAGTTGTCCAGGAAGAGAGGTGAGAGGAATATGGTAATTCTCCCCCCTTCCTGCATTCAGTTCATCAAAGGCCCTTTTGGACAGAAGGGTAGCTTGGGATCCAGTGTCCACCAGTGCCAAAATTGTACCCTGCCCCTGTACTTGTACCGGGGCATAGTATCTTCCCTCTTTATCCTCAAGGGGGCACAGATAATGCACATTTTTGGACAACTGGTGGGCTAATTTTCTGGTTTTGGACATGGCGAGAGAAGAGATTTGGGCAGAATTCTGTGGAGAGCCTGGGGAATCTGAAAGAAAAAGTTGGCAACTGGAAATGGTTTTGGGTTCTGGGCTGCCCCCCCCCTTTTTGGAGGCAGCCATCAGGATAGGTTTGACCCATGGGATTTTGGTATTGTTGGTTCTGGGATAGAATGATGGGCGGCGACAGCTCAATCCCCACATCTACCCAGTCTGTTGATTCAGTTTTAGGTTCCCCTGGTTCCGGTTCTGGGCCGCCCCTGCCTTTTTGGAGGCAGTCACCAGGATGGGTTTGAACCAGGGGCTTTTGGTATTGTTGGTTCTGGGATAGGATGATGGGCGGCGACAGCTCATCTCCCCAGTCTGGATTGGAATCTCTTGGGACCCATTTTTCCTTGGGAGGAGTTCCCCCATTTCTGAAGGAGAAGATACTTTTCCCAGGATCTTCTGAGGATCCCTCTCCCTCAAATTGGAAGACCTTTACCTCCTCCACAAAGTGGGTCTGTTTGGGTCCTTTGTTTCTCCTACCCCCCCTCTGCTCCTTGGGTGGCAGGCTTTCAGGGGCAGGAGATTTTGTTTCCGGTTCCTGTTTTTTCCAGGGGCTGTTTACAAGTTGGGAAGGAAGCTTCCTCCAAGGCTTTACAACCCTCTTCCCCTTGTGCCTCCTCCCTGGGAACCGGTGGGTTATCAGGGTGCTGCCCCCGTCATTTCTCTGGAGCACCAGGTCCAGAGTTTGGGGCATTCTGCGGTGGCATGCTATTTGGAGGGTTCTGTTGAGCCCTCAGTATGTGACCCAGATCCCGTGCCATATTTTGGACCTGGCGCTCTAACTGTGAAAACCCGCTCAGGCTGATACAGGTTCCTGTTTTCTCCCCTGGGCTGATCCCGGGAAGGGTAGCTATCCCTTCTCTGGTAATACCCTGAGTTGGGAAGATTTGGGTACCCCTCCACCCTTGGCCTCCCCTCTCCCGGATTAGGTTGTCTGGGCTCGGGGAATTGGGGAAAGAAGGATGGATGGTTTTGGGGTTGGAAATTGGGTGGATACCTGGGAAAAAGGTTCTGCCCAGTGGGAATTTCTGCCCTCCTGTGGAAAGTTAGGAGGGAAGTTCCCTGGGTCAGGTGCTTGGCTGGATCCCCCCCCTTGGGCTGGAGGAGTCCACACATAACCCAAGATTGGTCGGTTTCCCTTGTAGCGGGGACTTACATAGTCAGAGGAGCGGGGGACCCCATTTGTGGGACTACCTCCTGGACTCCCTGTCTGTGACTGGCCCGAGGGCCTTCTGGGCTGTGAATTATTTGGTGCAGGCAGGTTTTTAGGCCCTCCCATCTCCAAATCTAAAACGCGGGCAGCCTTTACCTCTGCCACCTTGGCAGCAGCAGGGGTGCTGTTGGTTTTGGGGGTTTTCTGCGCATTACTTTTATTTTCTATGGGCTTCTGCACCTCATAGATCTGGGTGGCTTGCTCAATGACCCAGTCTAAAGATCTTTTCTCGTGAAAATCTCTCACGAGCTGGGTCATTATGTACTTGGGAAGAGCATGGAAAAATGTGTTGATGAATTCTCTGCTGTCCGTGCGCATCCTTCTGGTGGTCTGTGCAAAGGCACGCTTCAATTCTTGCACGAATTCTTGTGGGGCCTGATCCTCCCCACATTGCAAATTGTAGGCTGCCTTGCGAGCCTCTTGGGGATTTCTATGTACAGAAAAATGTTTCAAGATGGCCGCCCTATATGTGGACCATCTTGAATGGTTTTGGTCCTCCAGCCCCGCAAAGAAACTTGAGTATTCAGGGGAGAATGTCGATTTGATGTACTGGATGCAGCTACTGCTGTCCTTCAAATGGAAAGTCTTCATCATTTGCTCATAGAGCTCCAAGTGTTCGCAAACAGAATACTTGGTGTTCTTATGATAAGGCGTGATAACACTCCTGATTGCCTTTATCTGTTTTAAGGGGTCCTTAAGCAAGGCCCTTTTCACCTTATTGGGCTTTTTGGTTCGGGCAACCCTGGTCCATTCATCCTCTGATTCAGAAGCACTGCTCCCAGAGGTGCCCGTCTGATCTTCCAGGTTTTCCCGGATTCTGAGAGCCTGGGAATAGCTGGCAGAATGTGGGGACCTGGTCTCCTGTGTCCTGCGACGCTCAGAGGAGTCTTCAGATCCCTCCTTGCTACCAGGATTTAATGGGTAACCCCCCCCCACTGACCTAACTGGGCAGAGGTTTTCAGGATGCCCTTAGTGGGCCTACTCTCCTGTGGTTCACCACTAAATTGCACTGTACTTAGGTGCCCATACCCGGATGCCCGCCCATCCATTCCTGGGAGGTACTGGCCTATGAGCCCCATCCTTTTGGCTGGATAGTAATCTGCCATCCCTATTGCCCTGTGCTCGTGTACGCCTGGGGGCATGGGGGTGGCAGAGTCCAGGGACTGGGAGAGATGAAGGCCTCTGGTACTAGGGCTCCTGAGGTTATGTTCAGGTGTTTCCCTTTCCCAGCTAACCTCATCTCTATCAGCCCCTGCTCCCTGTTGCAATGCAAGAGCCTGCAATTTCATTTCCTCAGTTAAGGCCTTACTAGACTCTATCAGTCTCTCCTGCATGCCTACCTGTTGCTGGAGCCTATCATTGTGCTGGCAGAGAGCCTCATTCTCTCTCTGTGCCTCCTGATAGGTCCTGGAGTACTGGGCCAGTCTTTGCTGCAGGAGGGTTACCTCCTGGGTCCCATCCCTACTGGCCTGCTCCTTTCTTGCCAGAGCCTCTTCCACCCTCCTGGTGTGCTCTAACAGATTCTGATGCTCTTTTTGGAGGTCACCCAGCCCCTGGAGGGCCAAGTGATTTTCTTCAGTTTTTCTTTTTAAATGGCAGACTTCCTGGCCTAAGGTGTCCCTTTCCTGACTAAGAGTCTGCATCTGTGCCGCCAGGTCGTCCCTTTGCCTTTGAAGGGCACCAGCTTTCTGGCGCTCCTGATCAAACTCTGCCTGGGTATCCAGGTCTTTCAGGATCAGTTTATTGCTCTCTGCCTTTTCCCTATCTAGGTGGCTTTGCAGGGTGACTACCTACTCAGCACATGCCCTATTGAAATCTAATTGTTGCTCCAGGTTTTTCTGGCTCTGCAGTAGGGAGTCCAAACCTTCTTGGTACTCCTTCTGCAAGGCCAGAAATCTGGTATCCTGGTCAGACTTTTCCTGTTGCAGGATACACATGTCCTCTTTGATTTTAATGAGATACTGTCTGCTCTCATTTTCTGACTCCTGGCTTCTGTACATCCTCTGCTCAGAAGAGACCAGGTCCGATTGGGCCTTCTCTAACGCGATCTGTTGCCTATTTGCCAGATCTTGGCCTTCAGCACATTTGTCCTGCATGGCTCCCATATATAGATACAAATATGCCGCTATCCTAACCATCTTGTCGTGTTCATCTTTAGCTTTAGATGCCATGTATAGTTCACTCAGGGCCACATGTAAGGGACCCTGATCTCTCCAGATATCTAACCCAGTTGCAGTGACCTGTCGCGTGATTGCCTGCAACCACGCATCCTGGCCCTGCTCAATCCATTCACCTCTCACAAACAGCTTATGTAAGAAGTGCTCTCTGGCTATTTTGATGTCTACCAGTGTCGTCATTCTGGAATTTGAGTTCCTTCCTGACTTACAGAAGTTTTTATTTTATTTTGCAAAACAGACCGTTTCCTTAGAGCGTTCCTTTGAGGGGTGCTTTCACAATGTAAAGCAGCGTGGTGATCTAACCGGATATGTGTATCTGGTCAGTTGGCACACTGTATTAAGCTGAACAAGTGGTAAATCTAACCCAGAATATCCCGGCTCCGAGCTTCCACTTTGTAAGCGACTTCAATTCAACACTACAGCTAAGTCAATGCCTAGTCTGGGATGCTGATGGAAGCCCTTATTGATGTATTTTTATGTCCAGTTCATTTACCCCCCCCCTTTTGCAAGGTAAAGAGATGGAAGGAAAGCACACAGTTCTCAGTAATGCAATCACAGAACAATACAAATTCAGTCCCCCCTAGCAAGCTTAGAGAAACAAGGAAGATTTTAAACACAGGCAAAGTACGTTAAAGGTGGTATGCAAAGAAGGGAAAAATATGCTAAAAATGATTTTAATTCCCTCTAGAGGTTCAGGGTGAGTGAGAGATACTTTAAATCAGTTCAAGCCAGCCCTATCAATGATTCAGGGATGGTTACCAGGTTGAAAACGGAATTCCGTAATGGAAGCAAAAGACAAATGTTTTTACACGTGGCTGAAATGAAGCAAAATGTCAAATCGCTGCAATGTAGTGGTGTGCGTTGAGTGCAATTATGGAGGAACTACAAGTCGGTTCAGAGCTTGTTGGAAAGAGCAGAATCTCAGCTTTAAAATAAAAGTTAAATCTCGCTTCTATCACTATATCACTATAACGGTTGAAGAGATACGGACGATTTTGTGAAGGTAGATTCTCAAAATAAAAGTAAAGCTCAGAATGACAGATGACAGTTTTGCAGCTTTGAATCAAAAGGAGGGACACGATTTCTATGATGCAGTTCTCAACAGGTTAAAATAGTTTGAATTAGAATATTTTAAACTAAGAGATTGGTTTTGCACAGTTCTGGCTGAGTACTCACACTATATTTTGGACAGGAATGCGACTTCGTCATGGATCGGGTCAGGATTGGCTGCGGGTCTCTCGCCACTAGGTACTGGTTCTCTGGTTCTGCTCACAGCGATCTGGGTCAGCTCTAAGCACTGCACAGCGATCTGGTCTCTCTGGATCTCTGGTCTCTCCGGATCTCTGGTCTCTGGAGATTGATGGATTTGAAGTCTGGAGTCTCCCGGCAAAGCGTCCCACAAGAAAGTGGAAAGTGAATCTCCCTGCCTGGCTTCCAGTGGCTCTTTTTATGTCTTTTGAAAATGGGTGTGGATGCTAACTTTCTTTGCCCAACCCACTCATGATTTGATAGGTCAAGGATTTCTCTTTGACCTGATTTGAGAAGGGAACAGTGAGTCAGAGTGATGAGGTAGGTTTATGGGTCAGAGGATCCTCCCCTTGTCAAATTGCACTGAGATCTATATTTGATCCAAATACACATTTATCTATGTACCATTTTTCTAATATTATATGTCCAGTTAACATATTTTCTGTAGCACCAAACCATCCGATCCCTGTCTTTGTAAGCTGCCGTGTCCACTTATGACAGAATTCTGCCCTTTTCATCAAGAACACAACCTCTAAACTTTTCCAGATTTTACACAAAAATGCACAAGGAATATGGGCATCAGATGATAAAGTGTCATATTTTTAACATACAGACATTTGGAGTAATACCTTATTTTCCACTACTACCCTCAAGAACATACCACAGATTCCTAACACCTCTTAAAATGTGCACAGAAAAATCACAAGAATAATGATATTAATTATATAATTTTGACAAGTCCGTACTATGAATTATCCATCTTTTTAAAATTATGCTCTGGCCCAGAGGGATGTGTTTTCCCAAAGCACATGGTGGAATTCTGGTTTGTCCACTTCCTCCAACTCAAGTTGCTCACAGATGCAGTGCCCCTCCCCGTTTCCTTCCAAGAGGAAGCCATTTACGACCCCCCTAATTTAACATTTGCCTAGGCCAAGGAAGGCTCATAGTTTAGTTTCGTGCAGTCCCCAGGTGCCACTCCCCTAATTCAATCAGAGAGGTGTCATCTCCTTTTGGCAGGGGCAGCAGAATGCAGCCAGGCCTGGGAACACAGCTGCTGATCAAGTTTCAACTCCTGTCGGGGGTAGTTGTCGGGCAGAATTAACTCTCTTCAAGCCAGGCTTCAGCCAAATGTCACTTTGGTTCCCAGTTTTCTATATTCAAACCAAACTTGCAATTTTTACACATGCAGCTAGAACACTGATTCTAAGTTCAAAACTATGACATTTAAACAATCGCAAACTATGCGACACTCAAGAGTAGGTCACTCATTTGTTCTAAACATTTCGATTTTAGTGGCTTCAAACCCAAATTCACTTAAGCTGCTGACATCCCCAGCTATTTTCAATACATACATTAGACAATAACTTCCTTCAAGTCATTTCATAATATAGATTTACATTGTATCCACCTCTTAGTAAGTCTTTCTTTGGCCTGGTTTGGTTCATTTGTTCAGTTTTACACAAGTGTCTGGTGGTTTTAAAACGCCGGCTTTCTGGTAGTGGTGAGCAGCAGTATTGCATCCATTTTTGACATTAATAACAACAGATTTTGAACAGCCCCATATTCCTTAGCACTGATTTCGCTCATGGCGCTTCTGGCCCCTCACGCTCACACTGGTGGGTGGCAGGTCAGGCGACCATTTTGTTGTGCGCAAAGACTGCACGGTTCTCCAGGATTCTGGCGCAAATGTGGGCTTTCCCGCCCTCTTGGATTTCCTAAGCCCACAGCACCAAATGTTGCAGCATAATAGTCCAAACGTGGGTCAGGACACCCAACAGGATACAGGATGAAACACCTTCCTGCTGAACAAATGATATGTTCGAGACCAGTGGTTCAAGCTGGTGTGTGCCTCATGAACAGCGTGGAAGCCTCATCGACAGGCTCACCCCTATATCAATCGTATCCCAGCTTCCGATCGACTCCAACATTCTAATTTTGAATGTATTGATTAAACTGTACATTTCCACCTATGTCATCTCTATGTATTATGTGGCTTAATGTTTTCATGTAAACCCTGCTTTTACTTGTCTATTATGTGCGGCTTTATTCATGCCCCAACTTTTTCCGTGCATTTCGTTTTTAGTGTGTTTATTATTTTTAGTTTTAACCAGCACTCACAGATGTATTTATGGTTTGGGAATGTTGGTAAGCCCTGAGCTAGCTTGCTCCACTTCTCAATGACCCATCCCCAAGTACAAAAGCTCTGTTCAGCTGAATCTGTGCTCCTCTCATGCCCCCCACTTCCCCTGCGTTTTCACACTTGAGAATGCCGACTTCCAAGAACATCAGTTTGGTCCAATCAGGTCTAGAGTACTTTGCACCATCGAACAACACCTGTGATATATAGACTCTTGTAGATGCATGCCTGTTTTTACAATTAGAGATCTACATGTCCCAGATTATAAACTCCATAATTATACAATACTCATAAAATATACTCATCCTCAGCTTGTTTGATTTATTTTTTGAGGAACACCACCTCTCCCCCAGAACCAGCTTGTTCAAAAATGTTTTTTAGCTGAAGCTCCCTTCCTCGCCCAAACCGTTGACACCTGCCTGAGTGCTGAGTGCCAAAGCCTACAGTGTCCACAGGCTATGGCACATCCGGGGCAATGCGGATGACTCTGCACCATTGCTCTGCAAAGCCTTTCCCCATGGAGTGTGGCACAATTCTCAATAATCAAAGTGTTTTTCTTCTCATCAATTCCCTGCCTACGCAACCTGGTTGCTGCCCCTTCCATATCACCCTATGTATCTACTATTGGATGAGGACCACAGAAAGCAAGAGCCGCAGGGAAATGAAAAACGCTCACACCCATTGACATTATTTAACATTACTAAAATACAGTAATACAACAAATATATCGTACATAATGCATAAGTGCCAACAAAAGGAGGGGGGCTGGGGTGTGTGCTACATGCGGGTGGTGAGATGTTTCAAAATACAACTCCCATTATCCCTTCCAATTGAATTACCTGAATAGAGTTTTCAGAAGTGGTAGTCCAAACTACATTGTTTATCTTAATATGTGCACCCTGGTGGTGGAAGGAACAAGTACATAGCTGTAAACGCAAACCGATGCTAATATTTGTGGACATTATGAAGGTATATCCACATACAAGTTGGCAATATGCTTCCCCCCCTAACCCAAAGCAATAAAGAGGAAGGCCTTACACTAGTGCAGTACTATTATTGTTACTGTAGTAAACAGCGCACGCTGTGTAATCAGTGCTGCAGAATCATGACATTCATTATCAGAATGGGTTTCACCCAGGAGAAACTCGGGCATGCACCATTGGTATATGAACAAGTGAAAGGGTTTTTGCATGTCATTGTGACATTGTAATTCTGCAACATAAATATTTGACAGCCCGTATCTGCAAGGGGAAATTCTGCATTTGTATTGTGACTTTTTAAATATAATTTGAATAGGAGGTTTAGAACAGCATCAGCTAAAGGAAGTACAATTTCAAAGCAAAATCAAGGGAAACCGACATTTAGATGACAAAGAAAAACATAAATTAGAGGTAGTAGTCAGGGTGAGGTTACAGGCCTGATAAGTCGTTTGGCAATAGATTGGGCTAGAAATACATGTGCCATTTCCGTTTACAGTTGAGTTGTATACATGATGGATTCTTGGATTCCGTGATGTCTTGTTGCAGGCCAGGATTGCTCACGCCCATGTTCCCAGACCTGGGCTTTCATGCTATGACAGCAGCGACACTCCCTCTAGTCTCTCCTCTAATACTGGGGACACACCTGCAAACCCCCTTCTTTCTCGCACTCCACTGTTCACCCCTAACCCCTTGTCTACTGTGCCCCTGGCAACCACTGGTCTCCAGCCAGCCTCACTCCAGTCCTTCTCACAACTCCCCCATTCCTCTTTCCCTCCCCTGCATGCATATCATACTATTACTCCCACCCTCCACTCTCACACTGTGGCACTCAAGCTGTGCTGACAGTGTCTCTGTGATATCAGGATCATCTTAACAAATCCTGATAATTTAGAACATTAGGTTTCAAACCCATCCCTCATTATGGCTCTTTATTCAGAGGCCATGTTGTAACCAGTTGGCAATCCTGTCTGGTATGCATGAATCCCACAGAAGTATGAGTAAGAATGAATACACCGCCAAACGTCACCATGTGCTCATCTCTGCCAAAATCTTGGCCATGGGCTGCGTGGTAAACATCTACTGCCACATGATAGAGAGAGTGGAGAGGTGCTCTTAGTTTTGGTTTAAGCTTATTAGTATAATTAGTAAAGTTCATCCAAAAAAATGTTGTGGATATATTGTGTCTCACATCAGGCCTAAGAGTGCATTGTGTGCTGGCTGAAATTTCAAATGTCAACCCTTCACTCAGAGCTTGAAATCCTGTGATGAATTACCATCTGACGAGGGTGTGAAAGCCGTAGCTTTTTTGATGTTTGTTAAATAATAAAATGATGTATGTAATTCCATCTCTGAACGGGAAATCTACTAATCAGATTTTTCCTTTCAGAAGCCCCATGCCAAACGCATAATCTGTGCTTGTGCTTTTCTGCATGAGTATCTTGAACTGCAGCACCTGCTCTACCAGTGGCACTGAGCAGGTTCACAGGCAACATGTGCACTCTTGACCCTTGCAGTGCCACCCAATGCACCCCTACTCCAAAAACGACATAATTCTGAAGATGTTGCCCTGGTGGCACATACAACTGTAAATATAAGCCATACCAGAGTTAGGGTGTAGTGGCCACCGGTTTATAGTCTTTCCATCGATGGAAATGCATCAAAATGCAAATCCATCGATAGAAATCTATCGAATGCCATTGCATAGAAATGCTATCTTTTACATGTAAAAGTGCATTTCCATCGAAACCAGTCCATCAAATATATAAATGGACAAGTTTAGATGGAAATGCACTTTAAAATGTAAAAAAGAGCATTTCAATGCATTTTTTTTGTAACGTTAAAACGTTACATGGAGCTGTCCAGTGCTGAGATTTCGGACTTGCCAGTGCCTTGTAACATTTGAAAGCATATTGTATATTGGGGGGGTTCCCCCCTAACTCCCCCAGGCCCCTACCCTAACCCTAACCCTTACCCTAACCCTAACCCTAACCCAACCCTTAATCTAACCCTTTATCTAACCCTAAATCTAACCCTAGCCCATCCCTAACCCTTAAGACAAACCCTAACCCTAATCTAACCCTTAGTCTAACCCTAAATCTAACCCTTGTCCCTAATCTAACCATACCCCTAACCATAATTATCCATCAAAATTAACCATTGAAAACTATTCAATGAATATGCTTGTCATAGGAAAGACAATGCAATGAATAATTTTCCATGGAAAAGTTTTGATGAATACATTTAAAAAAGGAAACACCAGATACCGTGGCCACCATCTCTCAGAGTTCTCCCATCCACATAAAAATGAGTTTGCACATATGTCAGCCCTGTGGGCCCAGTTCAATTGTGTAAGGATTATGTGCATTCCTCCCAGACAAGGCCCATACCTGTGCACTGAAAAGTCTAGCCTTTGTGTATTGCTTCTGTTTGTTCCTTTGTAAGGCCAGGTTACACTCTTTCCCCCAGGTCAGCCCACTCCATAGGACACTGATTTGGGAAAAGAAACCAAGAGGCCCAACCATTCACAGAGAGCCAGGCCTCACACCAGGGGCTGCATTTAAAAATGCATTTAATAATTTTGAGAAGGGAGGGGACAGAGTTGGGGTGTGATAGATAGGGGTCTTCACAGTTTTGTTAGGGTCCTTCAATCTTGATTCTCTTTGCCTTGTTTACTTGTTCGTGTCGTCTCCACTTCCTCTGGGTGTCACATCAGAAGGGCAAAGCCAATTCATTTCAAAGGCAGGGATTACACCCCTAAATCAGGCAAGCTTTAGTCCAATCACCTGGGGCCTTTTGCCTATAAATGAAGGGGTCTCCCACCACAACTTTGAATAATTAAGAATCATCTTGAACCAACCTGAACATTTCTTTGAACCCTGCAGGGAGAGCAGTCCTCTCTACAGTCTTCCAGTTGTGAGGTGGATTCAGGTGTTGCCAAGGTGTGGGGGGGGATGATATGCTGCTGGAACAGGACCTGCCTCCCTACTAGCTACAGCAGTACCGAGGACCTCACCATGTTGGAGGACCCGTCTAGTTGTGTGCCAGCTTCCCCTGTGTTTTGCAGTCTGAGAACAAGGGCCCCATGTGTCCCTAAGTCCCTGGAGTGAGACTCACAGAAACCTAAGAAGCTGGAACAAGACCGCCTCTCTGCCAGCCAAGGCAGTACCCAGGACCTCACTGTGTTGGAGGACACAGGCAGTTGGGTGTCAGCTTCCCCCGTGTTTGATAGCATGAGCAAAGGATGCATTTTGTCCCAGAGCCCATGGATTGGGACTCACAGCACCCTAAGACCCAAAGCAGCCGGGATTCTAGTGTTTTTTGAGTTGAACTGCTGGGGGATGTTTTCATGAACTGTCCAACACATGACTCAGCACGGCCAGCCGTTGCTACTTTTTGCTTTTTGCTCTCTCTTGATATTCAGACGGTGCCAAGGAGTCTGGTTGGTTGCTGCTGAACCACCAAGAACTACAATGAACGTACTATGAACTGCTAACTGCCCCCTTGGTCCCTTTTAGGGACCTAGAGACTCGTTAGGTCACTTTTATTAACACTTTCTGCCCATAAGTACATATCCTTTTCCCAGAACGTTTTTGCTTTTGCTTACCTTTGACCCCTGATTCATTACCCAGGATGCTGCACTTACTATCTATGCTGTTTGGTTTTCTGTGTTAGTAGTGGGTTTTGTGTCGTTTTCGTATTAGTTATTATTGTACATGTTGTGTTTAATTAAAGTGTACACATTTGTATAGAACCTTGATTGGACATTCCTTTATTTTGAACTGTTACTCTTCACTGTTTGGAATGCTACTGAACTGCATTCACACCCCTCTCAAGATTATAGCCTTCCCTCTGCCCACATGTGCCTGTTTTACCTCTATGATTGTGTTGGCTCTTAATCTGTATAACTGTGAACGGTCAGTGGGCATTTTAGCCTCTGATCACCCTTGTACTCCACCATGGCAGAAGTAAATTTGTCACATTGGTGGGCAGCTGTGGGATGTGGAAAAGACTTTGCATATAGCGTATTCAGCCAAACTAAAAATGTACATTTACGTTGGTTTCAATGGCAAGGCACATTTATTAAGTGCACAATGGAACTTGACATGAGCATCGCAACCATCTAGATAGTAGGTGAACTGTGTGACCTTTGTCAAGCTATGGGTTGTCCCTATGGCAGTAACTCAAGGTAAAAAGAACTGCTGAAGAGTCGCCATGCTTTCAAAGAAGATAGGGGACTGGAAGCTTCCCCAGAGGCCAGGAGCAGCTCAAGATCACATTTCTTTGGAGAGTGAAGAAGTTGACGTGGATGGCGTCAGTGATAGTGCTTCCCACCATTCCTCCCAGAGAGCAAGAAGCGTAGTCTCCCAGAAGTCACACAGGTCTCATGCCTCAGCCAGGTCCCAAACTTCTGTCAAGACAAAGGTCTCTGTTATGTCCATGTTTAGTCTTCCTGCAGCAGATTTAACTGATAGGTAACCCTTCCTTCAGGAAAAGAAGTGTGCCTTAGAGGTCCGGAAGCAGAGGGATGCTCTTGAGAGGCAGAATTAGAGGGCTGCTGCTTCTATAGAAGAGCAATAGTAGAGAGCTGCTGTGGCACTAGAAGAGAAGAAACAGCAGGACGTTGTGCCCCTGCACAAGATGGAGCAGCAAAGGGAAGAAAGGAGGTCTTCCAATCTAGAAGGGAGTACCTCCAGTGGTGGCACATAAAGGCAGCTGAGGCACCACATCCCCAAGACTTAGTCCTTCCTTATGAGATGGGGAAGGACATAATAGATAGATCTGAGGAACTGGAGCTCACTTTCTGCTTGCTGGATGTGGAAGAAGACGTGTGGGGTGCAGCCCTTTTGAGCCATCTACTGACATTGGTACTTAAGTAATTATTCAGTTGGTTGCTGAGGAGTGGCCCATTTATAAGAAAATTAAGGCTGCCATTCTCAGAAACTTGTGAAAGACCCCCAAACAGCACATCAACAGCTTTAGAGAGCTCCCCAAGAAAGAAGGACAAACCTTTGAGGTATGTTCACATCAATCTCTAGAATATCTGAAGGACTGGCTTACAGGTAACAAAGCTTACATATTCCAGGGCATGATCAATTGTATTGCATGTGAGAGTATCCTTGAAAATTATTAAATGGAGTTACACCATCATTTAGTGGACAAGAATATCACAGACTCTACTGAGCTTGACAAGGCTGCTGACAGGCATGTGTGAGTACTCAAGTCCACAAAAAGTCCCAGGCTAATTCATGGACGTCAGATGATAAGGGAAATTATACCAAACACAAGGAAGGAAAGCACAGAGGTTTTGGCCTCCATAAATATGAAGGGAAATCCCAGTGCCATGGTTTGACAGCCCCTCACAGAAAAGAAGATGCAGGGCCCATCTAGCACTGAGACGCCAGCAATCTGAACACTCAGAGGTTTGCTTTCTGCGTGGGGATATAACACAGGGAAAGGGAGATCCCATTTGGAAAGGTAGACCTAAGCAAGCAATGGTAACTGTTGGACTCCTGGTGGAGGAGGGCATCGTTAATGTGGGCACCTTGACAAATGAAGCCCCACTAGTCCAGAAAATGAACTCATTCTGAGTGGAAACAATACCGGGTCCTTTGAGAGGACTCCAGTTCCCACCAATACTCAGATATTTCTGGACAGTGTGTCCATAAACAGGGATAAGTCTCTAGCTTTGCATGATACTGCTGCGAGTATGCAGCTGACAGGCGACAATGAGTGAAAGAAGGGCAGTATATTACAACTGGTGGCGGGGTTTCATGCTCTGACTTACTGTCTGTCCCTTAGCAATGGTAGAGCCAACATGTATTACGCCTCATTATTTCTGTGTTACATTGTGAACAGAGAGTATGTTCCTTTAATGCAATTATGGTTGAACATAATACAAAGGTATTTTGCTGTGAATTCTAGGGAGGATCACTCCTTATTCCTTGGCAATAAGACTGCAGTAGTAGGTTTGGGATGCATGTGGATGATCCTGAAGTAGTGTTTGTAACTTATGCCCCCAGCAAGGGCTGCCATGAGATTTTTACTCGGCACACAGACTATCGGGTATTCACGTGGACTGTTCAAGATCAGTGAACCAATACAGTTCTGCAAATGAAAGGCGACTTCAAAAAATGGGATAAGCCAATATTAGCAATTAGAGTGTATCCAATTTTCCAAAAGCAGACATGCGTTGTTGTATTACATGTTTTGTTTGATAAATCGAAATACAGTGTGGCTATCTATAACCCACAGAAATGCCAAGCGAGTCCAGAACTGAGTATTTCTTTGCAAACCATGTAGTCATTCTAAGTTATGGAGATGGAGGAGTACTGTGTAGTTCGCTCAGTGACTTGTTTTTATTTAAAAAAAGGAAAAAAACTAAATAATCCACATGAATTAAAATAGAACACATTTCTTCAATAATGTGCTGAATAGTTCTGAGTGCAAGTTAACCAATTCACATTGCAAGAGACCAACAACAAGATCCCATTAGTCTGTGGGATATGCTTTCATTATTACTTAATATTCCTCCAACCTGTGTGCTGCTCTTTGCTGCATTTTCGAAACACTTTTGATTTATTCGCTCGGGGGCTTAAGGAACACACACACCAATGAGGTAGCATTCCCTCTGAAAGGTGCCAGTGAAAGTATAACTAGAAAATGTCTATGGGTACAGAGGTAAGAATACTTTCCAATACTTGATAAGTATTTTACCTAACCCACCGGTCATGGATAGTGTCGACAATGTGACCACTTTTCTGCAGCCAAAAGGCCTAATTACTCTGGCATTATTCTAAATATGTTGTATGTTTTAGTACCAGTTATTTCTTAAAGTGGATTTTATTAATTGGCCTTATTAATTGATTAGGCTTTTTGTTTTATTCAAGACTTTACTTCTAATTTCGAAATTAATAATTACACATTTTGTATCTCTTCGCAGAATTATTCATAGTCCTTTATAAAATCAATGGTGGCACTTGTAGAACACAGTGAAATGTAAATTGCAGTGTTTAAAAGATGTGGAGCCACTTTAAGACCTTTATGTTACACTGTGTGTTTCACTGGATGTAAATACTGCCTGCCTTGTATGCTTGCCAG
This sequence comes from Ambystoma mexicanum, assembly GCF_040938575.1. Classification (NCBI taxonomy): domain Eukaryota; kingdom Metazoa; phylum Chordata; class Amphibia; order Caudata; family Ambystomatidae; genus Ambystoma; species Ambystoma mexicanum. The sequence goes on along the minus strand of NC_090937.1, from coordinate 1,063,481,489 downwards.
CCAGCTTTGACACTGTATTCTAATGAATTCTTCCAGATTTTAACAGGCACTACAAACAGACAGTTTATAGGAATCGATTTGTTTTATTTCTGCTTGAAATTCTCATGCTGACGGAGAACCATATGCTCTCTGGGGGTTGGGGAGAACATTCAGGAACATTATTTCCTTTTTAGGAATAATACAATAGCGTTCTCCTCTTTTAATTGCTGCATGCAGTTTCCTCTGTCCCTCAGGCTGGCAGGTTTAAATGTAAAGCCAAGCTTTAAAAAGGGGAGCCATTTTTAATTATATTAGCCATAACTAACTTGTTTTCGTGAATGAATACATTATGGACTTGTGGAAGATTGTGAAGGAGCACAAAAGCATTTTTAAGCAAAACGGTCATCAGACTGACACACTTTAATGATCATATCTTGGCTGTGGTATATACATTAGAGAATTCCATTGTCATGTTGCTCCTGTTGCCTATCTCCGGGTCAGACAACCGTCCTATCCCAGTTCAACTTTTAGTAGGAAGATGGCTCAGTTCTCCCTTACATAGGTTCAACTCGGAATTGCTCCACATGCTCAGGTACTTGCTCTCCAATGCACTGGAACGGTATCAGCCAGTTTGCCATGATAGCCAAAAACCTCAGTTGATTAGGCCTCAAGCTGATCTTCGTATTCAGCATTTTCATCCAGTGCCCTAGATATTTTGGCACATCGTCTATCAAAATGTATCTTGTCCTGCTCCTGTCACCCCAGCAATGATTTATACAACTGCTTGCATCCTACAAGAACTTGACCCTGCAGGCAAAGGAGTTTACCCTACTCTAGGGACTGCCACATTAAGAACATAAAACAACTTACATTATTTAAAAAAGCAAGGATCAGAGCCAGGCATTTGTATTTTACCTCTCACATTGCAATTTAGTCAAAATCAACCTTTTGCCTCCATTAAAGAAATGCTGTTGTCTTAAATAAAAACTGCTATCCCTCCTTTGCAAGATAGAGGCACTCATCTTGCTTTCATATTTTCAATAGAAGGATATCCTTATTCACTATGATTTAGGTAAGCGTTTACCTTAGCAGGATTCAGACGACATCCAATTTGTAAATATGACCGCCGAAAACTCTGTAAGCCTTACTTAATCAGAGCAATATGCTATGTAATGCCATTTTGGAGAAATGTTAGGCTGGTTTCCTGTCAGCTTTGATGTTGAAAAATATCAGGGTATTGGTTGATGGTGGCAGTGACAGTACTTCATTTTGGTGGCTCTTTTGACTACATTACACTTATAACATGTCTCTTCCTTTCAGTGGCCAACATCTCTACGCCCTCCACCAAAACCCATGAAACCTGACAGGTATTTGGATGTCCTTTTTGAAATTATTTTGTCTTTATCTCACCAGGTTGAGGCAGTAGTGAAATCTCCATATTTTCATCTACATTATCTAAGTAGATGCAGTTATCTACTAGATGCGAATCCTTGTAAAGATTTAGTGCAGACAATCGTCTCCAGAAAACAATGCATGTTGCTACAAAAATTGTCTGCATAAATGTCAGGCAGTTCAAAATAAAAGAATAAGGGTGATCATGCATGTAAAGAAACATGATCATGGTGTCCCAAGCTCAGGGTATGCCGATTTGGATTACGGTAGGGGACCAAACTCATTCTCAGCCTGTACCCCAGAAAATGTGTCAACACTCATAGAATTCAATGTTTCTAAACTGCACTTAGGTTAACCTTTCAGAATCAACTCTCTGTTGGAGAATTTCTGAGATCCTATTTAGGTGACAAGTCTTTGAGAGTAATTGGTTCTCCAAGCTCTACTCATATCAAGCAGAGGATGTACTTATCTGCAGACTTTAAGGCAATGTTTAAAGTAGCATATCACTCGACTGCAGGTACCTTGAATGTTTCTGCATTGTCTTCGTTAATTACCTGTTTGTATTAAGTGTGTTTCTTTTTATATTAGTTATGCATTTACCATATGCTATGTTGTTTGTGTAGTATCAGTTTTTGTTTATACGTACACTGCCTGAAAACTGGTTTACTACTAGTATGTTGTGCTCAAAAAATGCTTTTACTACTATTAATGCTACCTTCATACACGCTATCCTGTTAGTTCACAAATAAATTTTAGGGTAATAGGAGAGCTTATTCATTGTTCAAATCTTTCTTTCAGGATTACCTGAAACATACAGCCTTATCACACCACTGCTTGCAAGCAGGGGTGGTCTGTCACCACTACTTTTAAACGTTTTCCCTGCTGATTGGCATTGCTTTGTCTCTTTTATATTGTTCACTACTAATTGTATGTGGTGATCTGGGTGTGGTATCTGAGTCCTTTGGTTCATGTTTGTGGAACTTTGCCCTGTGGCTTGCACTCATTCGGCTTCGATGCAACCCCTTTGAGACAGATGAGGTCCCAGCTTCATGTTTAGGCTTTCTAGATAGTCCTTCTGTTTCCGGCCATTGTATTGGGACAATGTTCTATTCCTGTTTCGCCTGTTAGGAACTCACAATATTTTGTGAGGATCTTTAGCTTTCACCAAAACTTAGATCTTTGTTTACAGGCAGCTTTTTCTTCTAGAGAACGTTACAAGATGCGTATCTGCTTCTACTCCATGCTTCTCTCATCAAGACATTCACCAGCTCCCATTTTCATTATTGAAATAGAATTTGTCTCAAGCTTCTTAAGGGACATTTTTGAGTACTGGTTGATTCTCCAAATTCACAGGCAGTGCCATAAATATAATCTACGTTTGTGTTGTATTGAGAAAATTCAAATAATGTACAAAAACAGAAAAGTTCAAGAGCCTACCTTACGCGAATGAATCTCTTTCACATACAATGGCAGTAAAAACTCAGATATTCCTTCGAGACGGATCCCTTTCTTGTTTACTCTCAGATTTCCCATGCCGTCCTGTAGGCAGAAATACAGTATGATAAGTATGAGCACACCATGGAAGGGCAGCACTTGTGAATGTAGATATCAAAATGTATCAACAGTCACCGCTAAAAGGAGAGAACATGTTGAAAATACATGTCATGTATCTTAAGTGTTTCACGATTTCCACTGTCCTCCATGTCAAACGCTCGTGAATCTTTAAGTACATATTTATACATGCAATTTGATGATCTAGGGAGGAATACTATGATCTAGTGACCCCTTCCATTGATTCTAGAATTGAAAACCACCATCAACATATTTTCCCAGAACTTGGTCGCGTCTGTTGATCGTTTTCTCAGTGCTGCCTTAGTGATTGCTAACACTTTTCAACATGTTCATGAATTAAAATCTTACATATTTCATAACTACAGTAAGAAAACATATTAATCATACACAGACTATCATGGGGATTTTCATACATTTGAATTGTTAACATAGAAACATTGCACTTTTATTGAAAGGAACATTTTACAGCTTTGGGGAGCCATCACAGCTTCTTCACAAAGCCAACACCACCATCATTTAAATTTCAAAATAGTGAGAACAATTCCATGCAATCTCTTCAAGCATTTTATTAAAATACAACCATGTAGTATGTGCATATCCATAATAATGTATGAAATCAATGTTCATAATTATAACAAGTTTTCAAAAAAGGTAGCAGGCGCCCCTCTCCAAAAAGGACATGGCATGGTAACCTGTTCTGTGTTTTTTTTCTTCCCACTTTGAGAGTCCACAGCCATTGCTTTTTGCTCACTGAGCCTTTCACAGATGGGAAATATCCATTTGTATGTCAGTCTTTGTCATGCCCACACAGGCAGTCCAGCACCAAAATGCTTTGGCAATTCCCTTCTGAACAAATGTGCCAGCAGCAACCCCATACACGTGCTTCAGCCTTGTTAGGCTTCATCAGTGAGGTGGAGTTATGCCTCTCAGAGCACAGTGAGCAGGGAGTTCAAGTCTGGGTTCCCCCAGGTAACTCAGGGTGACCAAGCCCAAGTTCCTTGCAAATAAATTTCAAAACAGGTAGCAGGCGCACCTCTCCAGAAAGATCATGGCATAATTACCTGTTCTGTGGGTTTTTTCCCCACTTTGAGAGTTCACAACCATTGCTTTTTGCTCACTTTACCTTTCACAGATGTGAAATCTCCATTTGCATATCAGTCTTTGTCCAAAATGCTATGGTATTCCCTTCTGAACAAGAGTACCAACAGCAACCCCATACACATGTTTCAGCCTTGTTAGGCCTCATCAGGGAGGTGGAGCTGTGCCTCTATGAGCACAGTGAGCAGAGAGTCCACAGATTTTTTGCATTATAACGTGTTTGTAATGTGTATTGCAATCCATTCCCTCCTGCCACACTCATGTTGTGATGCATTTACGTGGAATCTGCTGAATTACCACCAGCATCCAAATCTGATGTGGTGAAATGAATGTGTTTTAGTAGTTTGGGTGTATAGGAATGACAAGAATAAAAATGTAATTCTGTACCACTGATCTGCCTGTCAAAAGGTTGAACATTCCATAGAGTATTACACAATGTGCAAAACCATGCACCAACCTGTACGTATGATCTGCACACCCCAATTACCACCAAAATATAAAAAAACAAGGCCCATGAAAGGTGGCACTCCATCTCGGAGGTGGCACAGAGATGTCAACAGAGAGATGGAACAGGCTAGATCAGGCTGAATGAAAGACAGTATAGCTATCCTGAAGCAGACTTACAGAGAGACAGCATCGAATCTTTTGAAACCACATTGTCTGTGCCATATTCAGATTATACAAAAGTGTATTTTGAAATCCTTTCAAAATTCTTACTATGAAACGACCATTTGCCAAAAGATTGTCAGGTTTCATAGCTGTCATAAGAAGGTTGGCAGGACTATATTGTGAATTCCATTTGATATGTGATCAATAATTAAGTGTAATCTTTGAGTGAAAGTGATAGCATTATAAGATATGAATGTTTTCAGTGCCCCCAGTGTGCTTTATCAAGAGATTTCCTTGTAAATAGTACATAGGTTGTAGCCAATGATATTTGATTTAACCAAAGCCTAGTGATTGGAGGCCATGCCCATGTGTTGCTAATTCAAGTCCTGTAGATCTCTAATCCCAACTTTTTCTTAACAAGGAGTTAACATCAAAATAACATACTTTCTTTATCGTTTCTGTGGCAAAACTCTCTCTATGGCCGGTAACAGTCCACCAGCTCCAGCCATGGCAGGTCCGGGCTAAGTGAGGGCCTTGGCCCAAGCTGTGGGCCGTTAACAGCCATCTCCTGCCCCAGCCGGGGCGTGAAAGCCATTTACACCCTGGGGCTCATCCATGGTGAGAATGGCTTTCTGTTTTTTCCCTCGGAGATTCGTACTGCTTGCACAGCCAATCGCTGGAAGGAAACAAAATAAAAATGAAGAAAAGATGGCCACCGCCACAGGGAAAAGGGGACAAAGTCCCTTTTCCATTTCTGTGGCAACGGCCAGAGTGGAAGGTGCGGCGGACTGGAGCTTACAGCCTTGGTCTGCAGGTATGTGTGGAGGAAGGGGCTGGGGGGAGAGTTTTTTTTGGTTTCGGGGATTTGGGCGGTGTGGGGAGGCAAATAAGAGAAGCTGCCTGTTGCCGCCCCTATAAACAAAATGGCACTGTGCAGGGAAGGTTCTCGGGTGGCTGAAAAAGCAGGTGGAGAATGCATATTCCTGCCTGCTGTTCCAGCCACCTGATTGGTCAATGGCCCTTCCCACTTCCCCCTTTGTGAATGCAAAATGATTGCTTCAATTGCCCTTTGGAGCCCTTGGAAATTACTTGTGCCTGTATGATTGAAGGACCGAGTCCCATCGTTTGCGTCAGACTTTACAAGTGGCCTTAGGCACTAAAATGCCTTCATCATTTATTCTGATAAATGTGCTGTCTTGCTTCTAGATATGATCCCCAAATAGGATAAAGGGCTAATTTGACACTTTGGTAAATAAGTGATATATCCATTTGTTGGCACAATAAATATGATGACCACATTTTAATGCACTCTGGGCAGACTGGAAAATCGTATTTTCAAAAGTCTCTGAGGTCTTTATTCTTGAATTGGTATACAGCTCTCTTCCATCATATCATATAGAGGCTGACTTCACCTCATAAACCATTAACAAAGCCATTAGCATATTCACTACAATATTTTGAAAAAGCAAGTATTGTCTTGTGCCACATAGAACACGGTGAAATGTAAATTGCAGTTTTTAGAAGATGTGGAGTCACTTTAATACATGTTACACTTTGTGTTTCATACGCCACATAGGCACCTCGTTTGATCATGTATCGCTGACTAACTCGTTTTCCAGAAATTGCAATGTCCAGTTCTGAAAAAGCGTTGGCTTCCTCTAGCATTTGAGTTTTTCTAATACATTTGACTTACTTCCTAACTATCCAAACTGCCAGACACCCTGATTATGTATTGATAAGAGATTACACATGTACACAGGGTTACAGGTACTCTATCCAGGCATGTACGCTTTCGCCTGCTCTTAAAATAAAACATGATACCAAGATCATATTCCCATTGGAATTTAATGGCCCTCATTTTATATTATAACATTCCAGTAGGAAATGATTTATTAAGATCACGTATCCCAAATTGAAAACTTCCCATGAACCAAATATGTCAATGTTCTGCCCAACTAATAAAACAATACATATTTCTTTTGCACACAATTTATATATCTCAGTCCATGGAAAACGCTGTGATTAAAAAACAAACATGACAAACATTACAAATCAGTCCAGATCGATGCACCCTTCCCACCCGAAGGATGAATCCCCTGTCACTATCCCCTCAATGCAAATCAAAGCCATGACATAGCTGCCAAGATGGATGCTTCATCAGAACACTGGGCCTCATTCCGAGTCCGGCGCTAACCAATGGCGGTAGTAGCGCCTTGGTCGGCACCGGACCCGTACCGGCACCGCCCTGGTGGAATGGGAAATTACCGCCCTATTCCGAGTTGACCAGGGCGGTAATTTCCCATTCCCCAGGGTCCTTCCCCATTCCCAAATGAGCCCCCATAGGTCTCAATGGGAATGGGGAAATTGCAAATAACGGTGACCGAACTTTACGGTCACCGTTATTGGCTAAAAAGCCCCTTTGCGCCCTCGTCCCTAACGCCTGCTAAAAGCAGGCGTTAAGGACGAGAGCGCAAAGGGAACTCGGAATGTGGCGGTAAGGGATTACCGGCACCGGTCTCGTTAACGGTGACCGGTATCCCTTACCGCCATACTCGGAATGAGGCCCACTGTCTCTCAGTCCTGCAACCCCAAGGAAAGAAAATGCCTCTGTGCCTGAACAAAGCAACATCCTAAATTGCTTGATGAGAACAACTCTGATACTGATAAAAACACACACAGACCCCAGTGTCCTTTTAAATATGATTTTTTCAACACCCCATTCTTTAGCAAAACCATTTAAAAAATGACAAAAACAACTTCAGTTTTAAGTGAAAGCCGCACTTAACCACCAGTTGCATTTAAACTGACCAAAGGCACAGGCACTGCACTTGAGTTTAAGGAATAATTCCAGGAAGCTCTAATAAACACTGTTTGGTGATACTAATCTTACTAGAGAGATCTGTAGATGTTGGCTTTTGGCCACCATGTGCTGTGAGTTCCATATGCTGTGAGTATTCTCTATTAGTGTAAATGGACTCAGTATGAAATTGGCTGCCTCCTTCCTGTAGAACACGAAAGTGAAGACAGGTTCTAGTAACATCCTATCAACAGTATCTTTGACCAACAGCACTGTAGCACACGGCTCTGGTCTGTGTCCATGCATGTCCAACATATATATGAAAGAACTTGCTCGCATGACTGTTTCATTCTCCTTCTCCTTATACATGCGTGCTAATGAAACACAGATTCCATTCAAGAGAGGGGGTAAGACAACTGACATGTAAAATGTCTTAGCCTGCCACTCCCGAATACAGGACCGGATGATTGAAAATAGCCTCTGTTTGGACTGCTGGTCACTAACCAATCCCTGTTTAACCATGCATACACGTATGCAACACAACAAATAGTTCCATGATTACCAAGCAAGACACAAGCTTGTAGTGAGCAAAACGCTACACACAGAGATTACACTTAAGGTCTGAAGAAAGTTGAAAGTGAACAAGCAAGACACAATCAAATTCACACGGAAGTGCTTCTGCTACTGTGGGAAGAGGCGGCGAGGGTGAGCATACCAAAGAACTAGGAGATGGTCATCTTTATGTAAATTGCTAGGTGGCGAGTGGGGCCTGGTCACGTGGCTGCTACTCTTCATGTATTTGATCCCATTTCTGCCTCACCCATGGTTCTGGTCGCTCCTTCATTGTGGAAGGAAGCAGGGGAGTGCCTTGCAACATGTTAATGTTTACTTGCCAATTTATGTTAGCGTTTAGATGGGGTGCAGATCAGACTCTAGCAACCCAGTGCACTTTGAAGTTGGAAGATGTAACAGAAATAGTCAGAGCTTTCATAACAGATGTTACCATTCACACCATGTACCACTTCTAATTGCATGGTCTCCTGGTGCTATCGCAGATCGTAAAATAAGTGGGAAGGGTGGGTTTGTTAGTGGGAGAAAAGGGGGAGTGCACACGTTGGTAATTTGTCAAAAACTGTCGCTATGTGCGGGTTTGCTGCTAGATAACATTGGCTGGTTGTCATGCAGGTACTTGAGTTTGTATGGGAGGCCTTGTGTGCCAATAGCATAGAGGTGTACCGACTGTGTTGTGATTGTGTGCGTTTTCAGACCAAATGTGGAGTTTTGATGTTTGGTGTCAGTGTGGGATATTGTTATTGCCGTGTGTGGGTAATGCAGTTGGTTGGACCCCTTACAGCAGGATTGCCTCAATCCCCTGTGAAATTTGTCCATTATAAGGAAGGGGTCTCCTATTCCTTCCTTCATTAAACTTTGGGCACCAGCAAAAGAGGAATACCCTTTGGGCCTCTGCTGGAAGTGCAGCGTATTCCAAAGTCCTCTGACATAAAGGGGAATGCAGAAGGCATCCAAAGAAGAGGAGAGCTATGTCTCCTAACCATTCCCAGGAGACATTTTGTGTGAAGTCCTAGGGTGACAGGAGTGGCACCCACAACAACCTGAGAAGACGGAACCGTGGCAAATCGAGTTCTGTTTCTACGAGGCACCTTAGAACTGCTTTGACTGTGCTCATTGCCTTAAACCATCACAGGATGAAGCAATGTCATTGTAAATCACATTGTAATATGGCTTGACCCAAAAACAATCATGAGGCATGCCTCGCAATGTGTACCTGTTCCTTCCCACTGGAGAGTGATATTGGCTCTTGGCTAGTAACATGAACTTTGAGATACTCCCCTGCATGAGGTATGTCTCAACAATATGTGACAACATCGCTTTTGTAAAACACATTTATTTTCTGGATCACGACAAAAGTAAAGCATGTTGACTGTAAACATGCCACTGCACCTTCATGGTGTCTGTGCCTGAAGAAATTTATGAAGCATGTATCACCAGTGGGACTATGGCTGCCACTTTCATCTTATTGACCTGTAGGTAACACTAACATTTCCATTGGGTTGAATGGGTTGGGTAACGAGACATTGCACAGACACACAACGCGATTCAGCTTTTGATGCAAACAAAAAAAGCAAAACATGCATGAAGGAGGAGGTGAACATTACTATCATGAGACCTGAGACTTCATCTTTGGTTGCAATGTTCAACTCCAACGAAGGGGCTGATCCCAATTGCATCTCCACATAACACTACTCACAAGATAGTTTTACGGGTCGAGTCTAGGAAACACATAGCATATTCAGAGGATTGACGGCCTACTACAATAGGGATAGGATGTACCTAACTCTGGATCACTACATATAAGAACAGTTGGCAACAGTTCTTCTATGGGCCCAGGAGGAGGTAGCTTTATTTTTCTAGATTTGGACGTGTTACAAACATCTCTAATTTATTAACAAGCAGTTAATATTTGCATCTTTCTGAAATGGTTGGATTCTCCTGCTAGCTCACAATGGTGGAAGTTAATCCCGACTTGGTCTAGGGGCTTTGGACCCTCGGGACAATCAACGTCTTTTACTGGTGTGGTGACAAGAACATAAGGAGAACCCAATGAGTCTTCGAACAGAGAAGGCTTTGATATTTAGGATGGGAATTTATGATCACAAGCCTATTCTAGCTTAACTTTGGAGAAATATTCACAAGCTCATTGCAGGTGCTCTAACTTAGATCCAAGGCTACGGTTATGTTTAAGGACTACAGGCCTCATTACGGGTTTGGCGGTAGCCATGCCGTTATTGGCGGCATGGCTGCCACTAACACTGGGTCTGGGTTCCCTGAATGGGGAATTACCAGGATGTTCCGAGTTCGGAGGGCCCAGTAATTCCTCCCTCTGGCAACCCAGACCCGGACCTTCCCCATTCCCATTTGAGCCTCCATAGGGCTCAATGGGAATGGGAGAGGGAGCTAACAACGGGCTGATTACGACCGGCCCGTTGTTAGCTCCCTGGTCCCCTCGCGGGCGTCCTTACCGAGTCCCGCGAGGGAACCTCATAATCGTGTGGAATGGTGTTAATGGGTCCACATCCATTAGCGGAACCCGTTAACCCATTCCGCACGGGTCGTAATGAGGCCCTACCTGTTGCAAGAAAATGACTTTAAGGTATGATGGCAACAGGTTGCTGTTCATTTATGACTCTAAATAGGCACTGACAATCATACTACACATACCAAATTAAATGTGAAGTTGCCCCTCAAAAACATGATGTTGAGTGCTCTGCCTGAAACCTGTGAGATCTCTGCTTGAAAGAAACAGATCAATACTTCAAGTATCTGGGCACTGTTTTTCTGAATGGCATATCAAAGATTCCCCCCTTGAATGCTGACTCCTTTATACAAACGATCTCCTTTAACATGGATAGGTGCCCTCCATTGAACTACAACTATGGGAAAACCGTAACATGGTTAAGGTGCTGGTTATACCAACAATACTATGCACACTGACACATATTCGAATGCCTGCATTAAGTGAAAAATAATATCATCAAAGAAATTCCAGTCCCCATCAAACAGAGGGGTTTTGGCCTGCATCAAGTGGGAGATTATTAGAGAGCCCCACTGATATGGTTCGAAGATGTGGGATCCCAAGTTAGAGTTTGAGTTTGAGATGGCGAGAAGGTTGCCTCCATCATTTCGGGACTCTGGTGGAGTTGGTAGCAAGTTGATGGCACTGATGGGTTTAGATGACATTCGAGATGGATAGTTTCATAGCTCCAAGCAATCGAGTTGATGCTCCAGTCAGTTGCTCCCAAAACGTTGAGCTTGTGATCAGTTTGAGACGAGTTGGTTCATGTTAAGATGGATTTCTAAAATCAACCCTGGGGGAGGATTTTGGAAAGGCAACCTATTATGATCATCAGGAAAGACAGTGTAGTCTAGCAAAACCCAATCAAGGAGTGTAGCACAGTGGCAAGTCTAAGATTTAGGAGGGATGTGTGAGTGGTCTAGGGCTACAATGATACAAAGAGAGAACAATAATTCCAGTTAGGCAGGTAAGAACAACAATGTACAATGAAATATTAGGCCTTTAAAAGACACAGTAGCAATGAATCTTTACGTAAGTATTGACACACAGCAACAATAAAATTCATGAATACATACATTCACTCTTGTTAGAAGATAGAAAAGCATTTTTTTCAAAACCAGTGCAGCTCAGGTAAGTAGTCAGATGTGTACCCCTGAGTAGGAATAACAACTCTACAACATTTACCCACAACTTAATAAATTCAGCCCTGCAATAGATTGGGACATAGTGCCCTACATTCATTGTTTTCAATAGATATACTTTTCAGGAAGGATTACTATGTGATTGGACGATGCCAGTGATTGTGATTCAAAGTTTCAAAAAGTTAAGGAAACTTCAAGTAACTCGCTCAATACAACTATATTAGGGTATCCTTGAACAAACCACCACTGATCTAATTCAGGAAGGAGACCGGGATTTATGCCGATGTAACCCTATTGAAAATAGAGGGGAAGGAACAGGTATGTTAAGAATCGTTTGGAGACATGTCCTACTGTGCTTGTTGTGGTTGATGGAGTCCCATGGGTAGCTGGTGCAGACATCAGTTTTGGACCCAGGATTTAGTTCCAATTGGTTGCAGTACCTGTATTATGGCTCCAGGCATTGACCCGCTTAACACCCTTTCAACTAAAGAAAAAATACTTCTGCTGTGCAGATTACCTTTAAGGAGTCAAGGAGATGGGTTGCAATGTGAGTCACCACGATCAGGCGGAGACAGGCTAACTTTGATTGGCAAACAAAGGAACAGGCCCCACATGGCTTCCTTTGGAATTAGAAGACTGGGAATGCAGGAGCCGGTGACTTCTAGTACATGCTAAAGATCCTCCAAGCTTCAAGCATGCACTTGGAATGGCTTTGACTGCAGCAAGGGAGCCCAGGAGAGAGTTGGTCAGTCCATTGGGTATTCCAGGGACACTTCCGAAGACTCAACAGGAACTCATCTTCAAGCAGTTTTCAAGCCTGTTTGTTGCCACCAGTACAGGGGTTGAAGCACCAGTGAGGGCCTACTTATTGTCAGGAAAGAGGGGCAGGGCTTCACTGATAACTGGCTGGAGGCAATGGTGTTCAGCTGCAACAATTATACTTGGGTCAACAGTGGGCTGAACTTCTTTGTAGGGATCTTTCCACCAATGATGATCTGTCGAATGCCTGCAGGAGTCCTCCATTTATTCAAAGTTTTGACTGGGAACTTGAACAGGTGTGAGACAAATAGGATGAGGATTCAACATGGGAACCCTCCCGTCCCCTGCACACTTTCAGGTGTTTGGACTAAGTCCACTACTGTAATTTAATATTAATACAAAGAACATATAAACCAGGAAATCCAGTTGTATGTTTTTATAGTAAGATTTATGTCTTGGGTATCAAATACATATTATTTCAAAAGAAGAGACATTTACAAATTCAAACAGCAAAACAGTGCAAGAGTAGGTCACAACAAATTTAAGGAGACAGTGGAATCCAATTCATGTGGCGACGCGTATCGAGGATACTTTCCTCTTCTTCATATGGCCAAAATCGAATTCTTAATACAAAAGGGAAAAAGAAGGAAACACATTTGTTCAGGTTTTTTTTATCTTAAGACGGTTCATGTTACTCATGCTATACATTTCAATGTCATCTGTTTGGCAAAACAAACATTATTGTTAGAGTAGATGTAATCAACCCTGTAACCCTAGGGCACATTCATTCCTGTTTCAATTCAGGGTGAGTGGAAGGGGGAAGGTTCAGAACGACGATTCTAGACCAGTGCGGGAAAGGTAGTCACTCAAGGAGTTTAAGAAGAATAAAGTTTGGTAGAAGACCATAAGAAACACAATATAGAGAGGTAAATCTTGAGCAAAAATGAATTACCGGTGAGAAATGTATTCAGGAACACCGGGTAGAGATTTTGATCATAGGTAGTGAATCAGACAATATGTAGACCCTCCACGGGTAAGTTAAGCCACTGTAGTCAAAGAGAACACAGATGAAAAATAAGAGAGCATGTAAGTCTAAAGAAAACTGTATTTAGGAGAAAATTCAACGATAGGCACTTGTTAAAATATTGTACCTGTGAAGTGTGCAGGAGAAAGGTAACTAATGCGGAAAACACCAAATATTCAAACGACGTGAAAGTCAAATAGACTCAGGGTCATTCACGTGAAACACTATGTAACTTCTGTTCAACGATTGACATAGGTCGGTAGAATACTCTAGAAAATATAATGACAGACATCGGGAAAATAATTAAAAGGCATATGCTTATTCAGTACTGTCCGAAACTAGGATAAAAGCTGGTGAGTGGAATACCTTTAAGTTTTAGCTTTGAAGTTACAATGCGCAGGCTGCCAGGCACAACGGGCTGGTGATGCGGTTTCTTGGCCGTGCGGCTCGAAAAAATGTCGATCTGAATGAGAAGATGTTCGGGCTAAATGGCTCGATGCACTTGTAAACTGCAAGTCCAAGTATACGAGTGGAAATCTGTGAAAAGTGAGGCAGGGAGTTAGCCCGGCTCGAGGGTGAGTGAATAGTTCAGATAGATAGCTCAGTTGGAAAGAGTATAAACAGCTGTACGCGCTTACCTGCACGGGGGAGACAGTTCAGAACGACTGCTACCGCCATTCAACGCGTCCTAGCAGCTATGGAGATGGTGCGAGTTCTAAAGGATATAATTTACGGGTATGAAGGTAGAAGAGGGACTGGAAAAGTCACCTCAAAGGTCGGCCATCTTAGAATGGACTATGTGACCATTGGGTGAACCAACAATGGTTGACTACAATGTGTAAAGAAGTGGAATTGTGTAGAGGTAAAAGGAGAAATGTAGTGTGGAAACAACATAAAAGAAGACTAGAAGGGATATAAAAGAAAGGTTCACAGAGATGTAACCTAAGTGGATTTCGGGCAACGATGTAGAAAAATCTACAGAGTCAATTAAAAGAGACTATCCAATAAGGATATAGATAGGTGGAGAAGTTGCACTGAAATACAGAAACGTCGGAATGAAACGAACTCCATCCACCAGAACCCAAATGAAAAGGGTATTTTAGTCATTTATAAGGCTCATTTGCATACTATATGGCTTGAAGATAAAACAAAAATAAACATAGTTTTAGTTCATGAGTTATCATACAACATATAGCACAAGAATTCATTGTATATATGCATATATACATTCAGTTCAACCTTTGGTGGAGCATATATCAAAGGGATATCAAGAAAATCATACAGACCATTAAAAGATTCAATCGAATATTACTTATTAGCAGTGGAAATTTCCAAAAGAGATAAACTCAACATGGTTTGGTCATTACAAAAATCATGATGCTAGTGTTGAGGGTCAAATATTCCCTGTACACAGGAAGAAATTAAGGGTAAATTCTTCATTGAGGCCCCAAGGTTGTAGGGAGCCCATTCTGTCGATCCAATAGGCCTCTCTCTGTAGTAGAAGGGATTGAAAGTCACCGCCCCTTGTTGGATGTTTGACAACTTCAAGTATCTGAAATTTGATTTGGGCAATAGAATGTTTCTCGGAATTGAAGTGTCGGGCTACTGGTGAGTATTGGTTCTTACATCGTATGTTCGATTTATGATCTGTTATTTTCAGTAAGTATATTACACCTGATGACAAACAGGTGGAGTAGTCTCTAAGTTTAATTTTTTGTCCAGTTCTCGGGTGAGTTACCACATCACCTTTGATGACGTTGTTGCAGTGTGTGCATCCCAAACAGGGGAAAGTACCCCATTTTTTAGTAGTTAGAAAAAGTTGCTTGTCCTTGGGTATTTTCTCTGCCCTTACTAATTTGTCTCTGATGTTTCTGCCCCTTTTGTAACACATCATCGGTGGGCGCGGAAATAGTTCTAGCAGAGTCTGGTCATTATGAAGACTGTTCCAATGTTTCTCAATGCTCCTTGAGATCTGAAAACTCTGTCTTGAGAATTTCGATATGAATAACAACGGTGTGTCCTTTCCACTGGGTTTTGTTTTGAGCAAATCGGTGCGTGTGATCTCTGACGCTCTGTTTTTAGCGACTTCCAAAACATCTTGAGGATAGCCTCTATTCTGAAATGTATTCACAAGGTTATTGCATTCCTGTGTTAGAATTTCTGGATCGGAAATAATCCTCTTGAGTCTTAAGATTTGGCTATACAGAGAGCTTTGAAGCATAGCTCTGGGGTGGAAGCTAGAGTAGTGTAGCAGGTTATTTATATCCGTTGGTTTGTGGTATATGGAGGTTGCAATTACGTTGTTACTAATGCTCAGATTAACATTCAAGAAGTGAAGTTACGGGTTACCGACTTCCATGGTGAACTTGATTCGAGGGTGCATTGAGTTGATGTACTCAAAAAATAGGTCCAGTTCTACATGCGTACCACACCATATACCAAAAATGTCATCTATGAATCTCTTCCATGTCAGAATATAAGGGGACCATGTGGGATGTTCCAAAACATTTTGGCTTTCAGACTGAAACATAAATGTATTTGCATAGACAGGTGCCATCGATGATCCCATCGAGGTTACGGAGGTCTGCAAGAAGTATTTGCCCTGGTACCTGAAGTAACTGTTGAATAGAATAAGGTTAAGCAACTCAAGGACAAATTGTGGGTTACCCTGGATCTCTGGATTGTTAAGTAGTAGCCATTCGACAGATTCTATACCTTCGCCATGGAGGACCGAAGTGTATAAGCTGCAGACGTCAAGACTGAATAGAATACAATCTTCACTGATGACTGAAAAATCTTTAAGGCCGTTCAGAAAATCGGTTGTATCCTTTAGATGTTGCCTGTATAATCGGTTGAAGTAGTTTATCGATATAAATAGCCAAGGGGTCAAATACACTCTCCATTCCAGCTACAATTGGTCTGAGGGGAGGGTTACATTTGTCCTTATGTATCTTGGGGAGTCCGTAAAAAAGACTGGAGTGATAGGATGGGAGTTGGTTAGAAATTGATATGTCTTATCACTGATCCACTCGTTTTCCTTTGCCTTGAGTAACGTTCTGTTTATCAATGTTCTAATTTCCGGTAGTGGATCTCTATCCAGTACAGCATAAGTGTCCGTATCATTAAGGAGTTCAATGCATTTCTTATTGTAGAGAGATGTATCCATAATCACTATTGCACCCCCCTTATCTGCTGGTTTGATGGTGATCTCCTCATTTTCAGCTAAATCATAAATTAAATCCAGTTGGCGATTTTTAATATTGATGGGAGTTTTTCTCTTGTAATTCATCTTGCTTAGATCTTGGAGAACACTTTTGTCAAACAAATTCAGGATTGAATTTTAAACATGAGGGTCAAATGTGCTTTTTGGGCGAATTTCCAACAGGTCATCATGGGTCGGTTCAGGTGTCATTTCTGGTTGACTAACGAAGAAGATTTTTAACCGTAGTTTTCTCAGCAGTCTACGTAAACAGATCTTCTCCTGAAACTTGTCCAGGTGCACCAGTGACAAGGACCTGCACCATAAAAACTGACAATGGCTATCCAATATCGGATAGACACTGGCCACACAATCTGTACAGCAACAGCACTCAGGTGGTCAGATGTGGATCACAGAGTTCCAGCCCCCACCTCCAGCCACACGCAGAAACTGACACTTTGTCTCGAAAAGCTGAAGCTTACTCTGCCGAAGGGCATTCCATATATTGCAATTCCAGACCTGCGAGGGCAGGATGAAAGCCAAAAGACAACAGGATCAAAGGACGAGTGGAAACCTTATTGCACAGCCATTTTAGAATGCTAAACACTCTTAGCCGTTTTGCGATAACTGCAAAAGTGCACAAGTAAAATGTTCAAAACATAGTAGAAAAATATTTGCCACCATCATCCCAACACATTATTTTTTTAACCCCAAAACTACAAAAGAAAACACTCTAAGGTTCTGAAGTATCTCAACTGCACTTCACTGTAAGATGATTGGTGCAGCTTTAAGAATACAGGAAATTTGCTAGTACTGATAGCCCTAGTGAATTATATATGGCCCCTAAAAATGAGCGAAAAGATAAGCGAAGTATAGTAGAAGGCTATATGTACCTCCAGAAAGACGGGTCTGCAGTCAAAACAAAACAAACGGAAAGGGTGCTCCATAAAAGTCTATGTGAGTAAAGCAGTAATAAGAAAATCTTTCCTAAAAGTCCACTTCAATGGTAAAGCCAGCATCTTGATACCTCGAAATACAGCAAGCAGTTTAAAGATGTATGTATTGCCAAAATCGGCACCTTAGAAAATGTGGTGGCTTGGAGCATGCTGATCATGGTCATGCCACTTCAAAGTCAACAAAACAGGATCCAACTGCTTCCGGACTTCTGGGTTGCCAGGAGTCCTCATGCAGTGGCTACAGGCAAGGTGAATCCTTTGTTTCTGCACTCCCACTCAAAAAGAGCTTGGCTGGTACCTACAGGGCATCCATCACCTGCAGTGAACAGGGTTCTGGTTCTAGTGCAGCCAGCAGTGGGGCATTGGCCAACACCAATTCACCCCCAATATCCCTTGGGATGAATATTGGACAGAGCACTCTTCTGCCTTGGATGCCTTCTGTCTTCACCTCACTGACAAAGGACCTTAGGATATACCCAAACATTGCCTAGATTAATTGTTTGTTCGTTTAAGAGTGCAGATATGAATCAAGAATGAGGGCTTGCCACCTTCCCATTTAGGGCACAATTTCACAGGGAAATGTCACAAAGTAAGACTGCTGTTTGCAGTTGTAACTTCTTTTCTTGGCTTCCTGACATCATACCCAGTGTAATTGGTTTGCATGGTGGATCTTCTATTCTGGCCTACCCTTCACATGTCTGCTGACTTCAAAAGGACTATGCATGAAACCACATTACTTTGAATAGCTTTATAATTGTGTGATCTTAGTAGCCACCATATCACAAACAGGCCCAGTTTATGTCTAAAGCTTTAAGAGGCAGCATGTTGACTTAGGGGCTCAATTATTATAATTGAAATCAAAGTTGCAAACAGTTAACATGCAACCTCTGCCTGCTGTCACTTTGTGTTTCAGCAGCTGTCGGGAATGATATTTGACCATTGACCCTGCCTCATGTCACTGTGGGACCAGTGCTGAGGGTTTAAGGGTACATGTTTAAAGTATAATTTTCATTATTTATTTATTTTTTATTTAATGTGTTACAGTTTGTTACAAATGTTTTTTTACAAAGAAGAAAAAAATACGATTATTTCTCATCATGATCTCTATTATCAAAAGTTTTCGTCATATTCAATTAAGTCACTTGCTGCTTCAATCTACACTTTCTCTGGCAAATATGGGTACGGTCACATCAGAAGTTTCCAATATTGTATCTAAAACGTTTATTCCAGCACATACACAAGATGTTTTTTCTCCTAGAGGGAATAATCTCCACCATGTATCAATGGACAGTGAACTCATTTACTGATGTGCTTTCCCCAGTACTGTGTCCTCTGTAGTGTTTAACCTGGGCATACAGTTATTAAATGCTTCACTGATTCTATATTTGAGGTGATATTGAAAACCTACATATGTTGTGGCAGCAGTTCTTGCAGCAGTTCTTCAGTTTTCTTCGGAACATGGTCTCTTTTATATAGTATAGTTTGAGTCTTAGTCGCAGAAATTGATTCTGATGATGTAGGCCCGGGAATATTTGCAAATATCTATGTAATGTGTTCAATCTTTGCGGCTCATTTGGAAAGAGAGATAGAGGTTTACAAGTTGCTCTTTCATTCAGAGTTTTAATCCAATCTCTTTCTTGTACCTTTTTTTTCACCAAGTTAGGATTCGTCATCAGGGTTTCACTATCCACATCCAGATCTTCAAGCTGTTTTATGCAAGCATGATACCATGCATCCATGGGCCACATATGTGTGCCTTTTGTTAGCTTGAATAGGATGTGATATGGTAGCGCAGATTCCTTCATTGTGATTTTCCTGAAAAATGATAGACTTTTCCATAGTGTTACTGCATATAGGGATTGTAAGCCTATTTCATTTATGATAATACTCATTGGAGTAGATTTAGGAAAATGTAGTACAGATTTCCCAAAACGCCCCTTTAAGCACATTCCACGCTGACCAAATTAAACTTCTCTGCTGTATGCCAATACCGGAATCACTTTTTGTTTATAAAACATTAGCAATTGGCGAGCATCTTGATTTTTGATTTAAGCAAATTTGGTCAAATTGCTTCCCCAAGCACCTTATGAAATTGGATGCCTAAGTATTTAATAGAGTCACTTTGTTCCAGCACTTTGTTTCCTATTTTCTATACAAAGGCTCTTGTTTTCTTGGACCCACATACAAAGCTTATGATTTTTGATTTTGATAGTTGATAGTTAGATAATTCTGTATCATATATTCCTCTAGGTTATTTAGTTTGTGTTTAAGACCTATTTTAGTGTGATCAACCAACACTAGATCGTTCACATATAGAATCCATGCAATGTGTTGGCGATAATTTTGGAAAGCAGCATTTATGAAAGGTGAGCCTGCATGAAAGATCTCCCTGTCAAAGACAGGATTACCTGAATCATGGTTTACACCCTCACAGATGGCAATCCATCACACTACTACTACTTAACAAAATCAAACAAGTGCTCAGAATGTGTCTATATCTGTACTGGACTCCAACAAGCTCCTTGGAAACATAATTCCTCGTAGATTGCAATGGACAAAAAGGACATTCAAAATTGTAGTAGTGATCTCAATATTGATATTAGAAAACAGACATTGGGCCTCATTCCGAGATTGGTGGTAGTCATGGCGCTATTTGCGCCATGACTACCAACAATAACGGGTCTGGCACTGGTGTAGTTCAATGGGGACTTACCGGTGTAGTCTGACCCTGGCGGGACCGGTAAGTCCCCATTGAACATACCATTCCCCATTCCCATTTGACCCCCCATAGGGCTCAATGGGAATGGGGAGGGCGCTAATAACTGTAAGAAGATTCAATTCAACACTACAGCTAAGTCAATGCCTAGTGTGGGATACTGAATGGAAACCCTTATTGATATATCTTTATGTCCAGTTCATGAGTTCTGGATGACTACCCCTATATAACACCCCTCTCTTGGAATCCCCCTGACCCCACTGAGCCAAGAAGTAGTTCTGTTTTGCAAGTTAAAAGGTTTATTTGAGAATTTAAACAATATATATATATATATATATATATATATATATATATCACACTTATAATAAATTAATAATTGAATATCACACTTAATCTGATCAGTAATCAATAATGGATAGTCTGGCACCAGCACACTTCTTTATAATCAATGATGAGTGGTTATAGGATGGATAAGATAGCAACAATACTTTTATGATTTCAAATGGATGCAAGGTGGAATGAAAATGCAGTACAGAAAAAAAACTTGATAGGATTTCAGCAAAAGACAATGTAATCACTTTTCTCTGGCAATTCACTCCCCCCTTTATGCAAAGCAAGGAAATGGAAGGAAAGCACACAGCTCTCAGAAATGCAATCAAATGTAATTCAGTTCACCCCAGCAAGCTTAGACTACAGAAGTTTGAAACACAGGCTCGAAATGCTTTTATATGTGGTGGCAATGAAGTGAGGAATATGCTGAAAATGGTTTTAATTCCCTTTAGGAGGTTCAGGGTGAGTGAAATATACTTGGGATGAGTTCAGGCTCACTTTAGCAAGGATCTAGGAGTAACTAGCAGGTTAAACGAATTTTTGGCAAAGGAAAGCAAGGAAGCTGCTGTTTCCACACGTGGCTGGATTTTTAACCAAATCGCGAATCGCGGCAAGATTCGCGAATGCGTGAATCACGATTACGGCAAAAGTATGTGGAGTAGCAAGTCTACTTCTTGAAAAGCTGAGATTCTAAGCTTTCAGAGGAAAGTTAAACCAAGTTCCTAGCCCAAACGGTTCCAGAGATACGGACGATTAAATAAAGGTAGTTTTTCAGATTTGAAATTTTAAAAGTTCAAAGCGACAGGTTACAGCTTGCAGCTAGAAAATGACAGGTGACAGTTAGGAGGCAGTTCTGGTTAGATTTAAAATAGATTGAATTATATTATTTTAACTAAGAGATTGGTTCTGCACAGTTCTGCTAGGTACTCACAATATATTTTTGAATTAGGCCTCGCCACGGATCTGGTCAGGTTTTGGACTGGACTCCGGTTCTGGTCTTGGCACTTCACAGTGATCTGGGTCAGCTCTCTGGTTCTGCTAACAGCGGTCTGGGTCACTCTGGATCTCTGGCCTCTGGTTCTGGATACTGCTCTGCTTTCTCTGGGTACAGCACTGCTTCTGGATCTTTCTGCACAGCTTTCTCTGGATCCAGCGCTGATCTGCACGGCTCCTGGATGCTGCTACCGCTGTTAGGTTTGCTGGATGCTGAGGCCTACTGAGAAGAGTTCTCAGTTTGTGGGTTTAGGCCCTTGCTTTGAGTTCTGAATCAAGTTCTTTGGAGTTTTAAAGTCTAAGTGTTGAATCTAGTATCTTCTGGATGTTGTGTGGTCCGGCAGAGCGCGTTGCAGCAAATGGAATTGAATCACTCTACCTGTCCCAGCAGTCTCTTTTTATGTGTTTTGAAAGTGGTTGTGTGCCTGGGCCTAGCTAAGCCTGCCCCTTTCTTCTTGTGATTGGCCCAATTCTCCCCTCTCCCATGATTGGGGAAGGAACTGTGAGTCAGAGTGATGCTGTAGGTTTTATGGGTCAGAGGATCCTCCCCTGGTCAGTTTGCCCACAAATCTATAATTGATCAAAATACACATTTCTCAAATACATAGTGGTTTGTCATTGCATGTACATATTACCTATCGCATGAGGTATACTCTGTTCAAACTCTGCTCTTCCTAAGGGCTTGCATTCAAAAATGGCAACTTATTTTCGATTTTAGTGGGTTATGCTACCTTGGTTCTTCATTAAAAGTTATACACATATACACGGCCTGTCCATACATACTCCAGTAAATTCCCATGTCTCTAGCTTAAACACAGAGTCTGTAGTATACATAAATAGCAGGGTTTTGCCCCAGAACATCACACAAATTGGAGTTTGGGCTTGAATCGAAGGTACATTTTTTAAATGAAGGCTCTCAAAGTTATACATTCCTGTCATTTGATTACAAAGAGTTATCAGTGTTTCTGTAAAATATATATTTTGCTTTCAATTCAGTTCTCAGAGTGTTGGAGTCCGCCTCCAAGACTTGGGTGGGTCAGTGATCACATGTGTCTTCTGGCAGGCAGGCCTTTGTTGACAGAAAACAGTCAAAATCAACATATCCTATTCAAGTGCAAGAGCCTATTGTGTGGTCTCCAGGAGGCTCACAGCCAGTCTGCCTTCTATCAATCAAGAGGTCATGTGAGATTCTAACTCCTGGTGTGAATCTCTGGAGGTGAGAGGTTTCCCAGCCTTTGGCCTGTTAATTAAATCAGATTGTCTTCTGGGAACAGCATGTGGTTAAGATTTTAATTAACTCCCAGCCTTTGATGTAAAGGCCTCTCCTGCAACTCCTGACATGCAGTTTCCCTGTCAGAGTTTAGACCGCTAGCGCCGCCCTCAGTCAAAAGCGGGTACTGCATGCATTTTTCGGATCTTTCTTGGATTAATGCATTCTAAACAGGAATGGTTCTTACATGGTAGTAAATAATCCTTGCTTAACATTGTTTTGATGGGGCTCCTTACAGTAAAATGGTTATGTGGAACCCCACAAAAGGGTTGAATCTTTAAAGTGGTCCGATGAGCCACGATTTCAGCAACTTTTTGACATCCGTAACAGTGGATTTTGTTAACAAAGATCTTTCTTTACACTGGTGGGTGGCAAGTTAGGTAACCATTTTGGTGTGCGCACAAACTGCGTGGTTCTCCTGGATTCTGGCGCACATGTGGGCTCTTTGGCCATCTTGGATTTTCTAAGCCCACAGCACCAAATGTTGCAGCATGATAGCTCAAACATGGGTCAGGACACCCAACATAACGGGCTCGTGACTTGCAATCCCGTTATTAGCGCCCTGGTCCCTTAGCGGTACCCGTAAGGGACGTGTGGTCAGACCACACGTTCCTTACGGTCCCCGCCAAGGGACCTTGGAATAGGGTGGTAAGGGATTACTGGCACCGGTCCCCTTACCGGTGCCGGTAATCCCTTACTGCCCACCTCTTAATGACCCCCATTGAATTAACTGAACAGTTGCATATCGAAGGTGAACATGAGACAGCAGGCCAGGTTCTTGCAACAAGAAATATTGTCAGGATTATTTGAAAGCCATAGCAGATGTGCAAATATAAGCAAATCTGAATCAATTAGTTGTTGGAGGTTGACCACAGAAAAACATGCAAATAATTGAACATGGTGTAAATATGCCAAAATGATATTGGTCAGATATTATTGAAAGAGGAAAAAGCTGCAGCACCTTCAACATCATGCTCTGTGGTTTGGTCTAGACCCAATGACCCTTCATCTCCACGTTACGCCTCATGTCACTATCACTACCACACATGCATAGACGCACAGACACACACACTTTTTTAAATGTGTACCTTTCATTCTGCCAATTTCCTCAGCTCTGTTCTGATCCTCAATCTCTATTAGCAGTGACAACCTCCCTATAATGCGAGGGAACATCTTGGTTGCACACTGTGAACTGGCACCGGCCATCGAGATCACAACGTTTACTCTATGCTGCTATGTTGGCATTATCGCTTGGGTGCAAGTTAAGGGAATTGACTAAGCTTGACTTATCTTTCCAGTAGAGCTGGCCCCAGGTTAACTTGAATTGATCCGTGTGGTTACAGGTAACACATTCTTCCCTTTAACTCTTAAATCTTAATACAATCTTATGTTGATTGAATTTGTTGAGTCGTGTAAATAAGTATAAATGAGTCATATTTTTAAAGTGCAAAGTCTGTGTAAGGTCAGTGCATAGTCATTTTTGCAGTACAACATGACTTTGCACGGACTTTGCAATGCAAAAACACACTTTGCACAGTTCCATGAGTCATGGTTTATGTCGGCATTGCAAAGTCACTTTGAACTGTGCAAGAAATTCTATGAATCAGGCCCAAAGTTTTCCAACATGCACCCATGAATGGTTGTCGTGTCTCTGCAACCAGGGAAGCTATGGTGACAGACACAATTTTGTGTTCATGCATTGCAGCCCATGCACATTGTGCAACTTTGGTGCTCAATGAGCATGCATGCCACTGATTGTATTTGTAAAGTGGCAGTTTTGCAGGCTCCACATGTTAATTCTGAAGAGGCATCTAGAAATGTCATCAACATCCTTGGCGGATGTCCTGGCACTAATACGTGTGAAAGACAATGTTGGCATTGCACTGGATGGAAGGCACTGCGCCTGTAATGCAATGTGCACTGCTACTGCTGATGTTTAAGGCAATTGCCCTCATGATTTCAAACACAGAATACTTACGAACTTTTAAAAGGGTATCTTGACAATAATTAAGTGGGAAGCAATGATTACTAAAATGCAATTATTATTTTGAATAGTGAGTGCTGTCAGTATGAGAATGAGTCACGACTTTATAATATAGGGATTTAAATTTGCGATGCACTTAGGGCCTGACTGAGGGACACACAATAATGACATGGACACGAACACAATTCAAGCATATGGTAAAGCAGCACTGGTTTATATCTTTCCACCATCCATCAGTTCAAGCATATTCTAGTTGCGATGGATTCAGATTGGAAAATCAATGGTGCAGGATCCAGTCTGCTGCTGGAACGGACGGCACTCCATGCAGTGTGTGTGTCATATGAGCACACGTGTGTATTATATTTGACTTCTTCTAGATTCTAGATCCTTGCACCAGTGATTCACCAGCATGTAAACAGAGTTGATTTCCATCATGAATGTGTCTTCAGCTATGATTTTAATGTGGAAACACCCATGTTTCAATTGACCGAATATATCAATATACAAGCTCAATGAAAAACACGCATATAGTTATAGATATATTGTTTTGTTCATGTAACCTTCAGAGCCACAGTCTGAAGCACATTTGATGGTAATTCTGAAGAGCAGGAGCCATATTAAATACCACTTACAGAAATGTTTTAATGGCAACATTGTTGTATTTTGATAACATATACACTGTGAGACCTTCTTTGTGGGTGCATTTATGAGTGAGTTTCCCAGAAGTGAATGGTGGTATTTCTCATGCAAATGATATTAACACCACGGCCCCACTACATGTGCTATTAGAGACTGATGCACCAAGCACAGTGTCTTGCAATACATTGATAACACTACTACTAAGCCTGTTAGTACATTTTATACATGGGCTCGTGCTGGTGGAAAACGGATGACCAGGAGTAAATTCTGCCAGTAGAAAACCACAATTGGCATTGCCTTATAGCTCATACTCTAGTAATGATCTCACAAGTCTTAAGGAGGCGGGAGGCCTCCCAAGCAAAGGAATTTAGGATAGAATAAGGGTTAAACACTTTTCACCTCTCACATGCCCTCATGAGCAGTCTTTTTATAACAGATAGTCTATTCATTATGTATTGTGATAAGACCCAGAATGTGCACCTCTTTCATTTATTTATGTATTTATATTTATGTATTTATATATAGAGAGGAACAATGCTCTTTTGATCGCAAAAGAATGTACAATCGATAAGAAATCTAGTTTGACAGGAAGCATTGAGCCACTTACCATGGGGTGAGTTTGAGTGGTATTCTGATCACATTGCGGGGTTGGGGGGGTAAATTCAACAATCACTGTGGACAACCAACATTATACCTTTTTTAAATATAGGTAGGCCATACGGACAGCTGTGTTAGGGATGTGAGAATGATGGGTGAGGTGCTAGAGTGGAGGCAGTATAAAGTGAGGGACAAAGGCATCGTAGAGGCGACTGAAAAATGTCAGCTAGAGGTAGACTAAGAGGGTAACTCAGAGGTGAGGATGTATGCTTTTAGTTTGGTTTTGAACAAATAGGTGTGGATGATTTCTCAGATATGCGTGTAAAGATAATTCCATGCACGGGGAGCAAGAAGAGAGAAAGCTGCCACAAGGGTAGTGCAGGAGGCAGAGCAGAGATTATGAGAAGATTGTAGAGTTGAATAGATGAGGATAGGTATGGTGGTGCCATTCCATTTATAGATTTGTGAAACAAGGAGCAGAAATGTTAATCTGGCCCTGTTTTGCATCATCAGCCGTTCACCCTGCTGATGGTATGAAGAAGTAAGTGTGAAGTGAGGGAGTTCATATAGAGTCCTGGTAGAAAAGTTAATGATCTTGCGAAGAGGACAGAAAGCATAATTGGGTAAACCAAAGAGAATGGTGCCACAGAAGTCCAGTTTAGAGAAGACAAAATGGTTAAGAGATGCTTCGTGGTGTTGAAAGGATGGCTACACCATTGCAGTTTTGGGGATGAAAGTAGAGAAGGTGTGAGAAGGGTTGCAGATGGCACAGAGGTTTCTAGCTGTAGAAGAGTAAGGGAGAGTGTCAGTGGGGACAGTATAGTCAGGTGAAGAGATGGGAGATATTATTTGGCATGGAAGAAGAGCAACTGTTTGTTGGTTGAGTTTAACATCAGGGGGGCCTAAGCAATCCACTATTTAATGGCACAGATTCAGTTTGAAATGCTGATATGGAGATACGAGGAGAGATTGGGAAAAGAGAAGAAGATATGGGTGTCGTCCATGAAGAGTTGGTGTGAGAATTCAAAATGAGAAAATGAGTGCCCCAAGAGCAGATGTGTACGTGTAAAGTGGAAAAGACCCAAGACAGAGTCCCGTGTAACACCAACAAATAGAGAAGTGAATTGAGAGGTATTGTTACAGGATACAGAGAATTGGTGATGTGCGAGGTGTGATTCACGAATCCTAGGAGGAAAGAGAGTATTAAGAAGATCAGAGTGATCAACAGTGTCAAAGGCAGCAGACAGGTCAAGAAGATTAGGATAGAGGATATATTGGAGTGTTTCTCAGAAGAGATGAAGTTGGAGACCTTCATGACAGCAGATTCTGTGGAATGACAGGAGCGGAAACCTGCGTTCAGGGTGTGTCAAAGGTTGTGGATATCTAAGAAATGTGTAAAATGGCTGGACACTATGATATCAAGCACTTTAGAGTAGTGCAGAAGGTAAGACACAGGGTGAAAGTTACCCAGTAGATTTGGGTCAGTCCCTTGCTTTTTTAGGAGAGGGATGGATGTGGTCAAATTGAAAATAGAGGGAAAGGAAGCAGAGTCTAAGGACAGGTTGAAGAATTCAGTGAGGTGAGAGGCCACTAACATTGCAATGGGCTTGAGTAACTGAGGAGCAAAAGGGTCTGATATGAGGCACATGAGTGGTTAACCTTCATCATTAGAGATAATCACTATTAGTCTTGCTAAAGTGGGAGATAGAGGCAGAGGATCATAGTAGAGTAGGCATAGTGCAGAATATAGGAAGAGGGAGTGTAAGGAAGATCAGGAGAGAGTCTCTACTTTTGCAAATTTCTGCAGCAAATTAATCAGCTAGGTCATTAGCTGTGAGAGTGGAGTTGATAGTCCTAGGTTTAGGAGGAGTGAGGAGTGAGTTTAGGGTGCCCTGTAGCCAGCGAGGATGATTGGAGTGAGACCCAATGAGGGTGCAGTAGGAAGCTGTTTTCACTCTATCAAGAGAGGGCATGAGAAAGTTCAGGACAGACAGGTAGAGTTTCATGTCCTCATGCAATTGGATATGCCTCCATTTGCGCAGCAGCCAACACATGTCTGTGCACAGACAGTGTATGAATGGGGTAACCCATGGTTGAGGATTTTGTTGCTTAGGTGTGAAAGTTAGCAGTGCGAAGTAAGAGGAGAATGAGTCATACAGTAGTGATAGGAACCTGGAGAATGCAGTGTTATTGAAAGAAGTATCAGGTGTGAAGATCGAGAGTGGAACTGCAGGTCCAAGAGAAAGGGAGGAATGGCAGAAGGTTTGAAGGGTTACATTTCCTTTTAGTAATAGGTAAGCAAGTGGTGAGGAGAGGTCAGCGTGTGGAAGGAGATGGTAGTTGAAACAATGGAGTAATCAGATTGGGATGGTGTGACTGTAGTTTTAGTGGATGAGGGAGAGGTGGAGATGTGGAGATGAATACAAGATCCAAAGAGTTACCCCTGGTCTGGGTGGTAGGTAGATTATGGCTGGAGTGGAGAACATGGTCACTAAGAAAGACTGAAGTTCAGTTTCATGATAAGTGGCTTGAGATGGAAGGTTAAAGTCATCTGAGAGAATGAGGTTGTGTTTAGTGGAAAGAGAATTTATGAGTTGCCCAAGTTCATCAAAAGAATGGTCCAGTGTGACCAGGAGGGTGATAGATGGAGATGATGGGACCCGAGTGAGGAGGAGCAATAGTAGAGATAGTAAATTCAAAAGAGGTGGGAGAGGACGTGGCATTGAGGATTTGTGAGTATTGAGGTGTGAAGAGAGTAGGTGTTCACCACTGCTGCCTTTGCTAGTCAGATGAGGATAGTGAATGCGGGTTATTATGGAGTTATGTAGGTCCAACAGGGTGGCACTGTCAAATGTCAGAATTGAGGGTTTATTTACAAAAAGATGATATATTACAATACAGCCAAAAGTCTTTTTATAAAATAAATACACTATACATTGCCATTCCATGGTACGGTTCATGGTACATTTCATATGTCAATTAATAAAATGTGGTTCTCTAAATATCACATGGTAATACACGGCCCAAGTTAACAGATTAATTAGGGAATCAGCACCTATATAGTCTATTAACAAAATAAAAATAATCATGTCAACAATCAAATGTCATTTGCAATGATTATGCATGCCCCTTAAACAAAGCATTAAGTTATCTTATCGAGAATATTAAAATATTCAGCCTAGCCTTGAGTACTAGACAACTTCTGGAAAAATATATATATATATATATTACATGGCCACGGTAGTGGCCATGTAGTAATGGTTAAGTTGCTGTTTCCATAGGAAGAGCACTTTTTGGGTGGCTTATAACTTCGCTCTCCCTGGACGGATCCTCACCAAACTTTGCAAAAACAGTAGTTGGGTCACTCTGATTTTTTTTTGCAAAGTTTGGTGAGGATTCGTCCAGGGGGGGAAAGTTATAGGGGGGTCCCAAAACTTTTTTTTTCCCATACACTGAATGGGAAAAAACTTTGCGCACGGCTACAGCCCGAACCGCTGGACGGATTTACACCAAATTTGCGGCAGGAGTGGCGGCCTGGTCCCAAAAGCGTTCTTTTGTAAATTTGGTGTAAATCTGTCCAGTAGTTTTTTTAAAAATGACCAAAATGTAAGGCAAAAAAATTAGTGATATCTGCGTTCGCTTCGCGGACGGACTTCCCTGTTCGCTCCGCGGACAGCACCCTGATTGGCCCATGGGCTTGCGTCATGTCCGCGGACATGCGTCGTGTTCGCTGATTGGACGGCGAGGGGCGTGGAGTGCGTCAGATTTTCTGTGGCGCCCGCCATCTTGTATTCGCAGTCGACCGCATACAGCACAGTGAAACGTGGATAAAAAATTGTATTTAGTGCCGTGTGTTGGTGTGTTAGAGTGTTTGGGGAGGGTGGGGGAGTATGAGATAGGTTCAATGTTTTGTTTTTTTATGTGCTAGACCTTTTTGTTGCGTTCGATTTGTCCGCGGAGAACACGGCTGTTCTGACATTTTGTGAATAAACTAAATGGTGGGGTGTTTAGAGGACGGAGTATGTGTCATTTTTGTTCGCACGGAAGATAAAAATGTGCTATGAACACTCGCGGTGTACTTAATTGTTGGTAAATACACAAACTGGGGGTGTCCTCAGGACGCTCTCCGTATTGTAATCTGTCTAGTTGAATGTGTTCTAAGAACACTCGCAGTGTCCCAAAATGGTTGCAATTACACAAAATGGGGGTGTTCTGAGAACGTTGTTTGTATTGTTCGTTGTCAGGGTGAAAGTGTTTTAAGAGCACTCCTTTTGTTCGCTAATAGTACAATTTCCTAGGGGCGTCAACCGACTTTTTGTCCACTAAAGAAACGATAAGTCCGGCTGGTGTGCGCCGACATTATGTGATAATCCTATGACTGGCGCCATTGACCTGGCTGACTTGCTTTTGCAACACTAAATCATATCTCCCGCCCCTAAACCTGATATTATCAAAGCATTCATATTCCCCGCCTCTCTCCGTGAGGTTACAGGGTGCGTCATCAAACGCGCCTAGTCGTCTCCAGTACTACGCGACTTTACACAGAACCCGGAAGACAACACACATTATGTCACAACACAGCGCGCCACAATTCGGAATATGAAACTGTGATTTAAAAGCAAAGAGCAAGTTTGGAAATATTGTAAAGTACATTTATTTGACATCAAATGTTTAGAGAATATTCAGCAATTTGCATTTGTCTTTGTTGTCGATCCGCAAAATTTCATGTTGAGACACGCGATGTTCCTTTGCGGTACAGAGAGTGTTAGATCAGCTTACAACTCAGTGCGCCACAATTCGGAATATGAAACTGTGGTTTAAAAGTAAACAGCAGGATTGTACATTTGGTAAAGACAATTTATTTCACATGAAATGTTTAGTGAATATTCAGCGATTTGCTATTGTCTCTGCTGTCAATCAGCAAAAGTTTATTTGGAGCCACGCGTTGTTCTTTTGCGGTAGATAGGCTGTTGGTTTATGATAAAAGCAGTAAATGGTCGCTTTGATAATCGGAAGGTTGCTCCATCAACGAGCCATTAGACCACCCTATTGGTTGGTATGTTGTTTGTAGCCGCTAGTACTGCGTAAGGGCATATTGGTCCTTGGCGATTGTCCCATAAAATGGTGAGGGTCATGAAGTTGCATATTTAGACTTGCACCTGGCAGTTGAAGACCCCATCCGCTGGAGTCTGTAAATCGTGACATAGACAAAATGGGGCCACGTACCTGTTTTAAAAAACATAAATTAGTCTCACCAGCCGATCTTCATTAAAAATCATCATTTTATTTATTAGGGCGTGAAACTATTTGCTATCGAAGATAGTGCAACAGAGTATGTTAATAATAAAATAATAATATTTTCCCATTCATATAGCGCTAAAAACCGTGAGGTATCTAAGCGGTGCTTATTATTAACTAAGGTGTGTGGTGCTCATTTATCGACCACGGAAGGATGAAAGGCTGAGTTTGGCCTTGCAGTGATTCAAACTTGCGTTAGCAAGCTGTGCACGGATGTCAAAGCGAGCGCTGTACTCGCTGTGCCACTTGACAGGCTACAGTGAAGTGGCACAGCGAGTAGAGCACTTGACTGCCTATAGACCGGTTAAATTATTTCTATTAACCAACCCTGTGTCGTCTGCCTTTTTTAGAGCCCTCTAAATGACAGGGGATCAATTCGGCGGTGATAGTGCGTGGTAGAAAACATTATGCCACTTTCAACGAACAAGTTCAACTTGAGCGGTCTTTAATGCTACGCTATTGTAATTATATTTGGTATAAAGTAATCTAAAGGCTTACTTACAGTACAATTGCAATTTCCATTGTCTACGAGTGGTGCAGTCCCAAAATACGACTCCGCGTGTGCCAACGATCTTTCGTATAGTGATATAATATATAAAAGTGGTTTCGTTTCAGAAATTTCATCTTTATCTTCTCTTACGTTTTAGCAACACTCCTTCAAGAGAAGTCTTTCATCACAATCTCTGTCTGTTAAGGTCAAAACACAATACAACCTTATAGTCCGCTTCGTGAGCCTCTCCGGGGCCCGAGAAAAACATGGAAGCAGCTGACCTTCACTGTGAACGAGCATAAATTCTTACTTTGCAACATTCTGTGTAAAGCCATCTGTAGAAGTTGTGGAAGCAGCTGACCTTCACTGTGAACGAGCATACATTCTTACTTTGCAACATTCTGTGTAAAGCCATCTGTAGAAGTTGGTTTTTGCACGCCATGTTTGTATATTGTTTGCGTGATATTAAAAAAAGTTTGTTTAAAGGACGTTATGGTTCTAAGTACAGCCGAAAGACCCCTGAAAATCGCAAGTTATGGTAAGCTTTGAAAAATAACTGGCGCCACCACCGTGCACTGCTAAGACTAACACCCAGGACATCAAAGATGACATCGCAAATGTCATTGATGAAATCACTGATGACATCACGTGTGTATGTACTTTTCATGGAAATTGTGTACTAGGGATTTTTAGTATAATTTTGCGAAAAAAGTGTCAAGGATATTGCAATAAATATCATACCGTTATTAGTGCTTTGAACGATGCATTGATATAAATAGCATTGCATTATGGGATTTTATCTAGTATACTGAGCTACTAATGGAGAAACATAGCATTGTGTGCAGAGTACAAGATGAAAGTATAATATGTGTAATGTTAATATGTTGAATAATGAAATAATAATTGTCCTGAAATGTTTGAAAAATCACAAAATGGGGTTGTTCTGAGGACGTTATTTGTATTGTGTGATTGCTTAGCTGTATGCAATGAGGGAATGGCACAGAGAGTAAAGTGGACGCCGTCCGCGGACACCGCGGCTGTTCGTCGACAGGGCGTGCTACATCCGGATTTTTCCAGGAAATCCAACATGGAAAGAAGACTGTACGGATCAGCCAATCAGATGTCGAGGTTGTGGATTTGTGTTGAAAGAGACTGTGTGTGGTGAAGATGGCAGAAGTGGAGAAAGTCAGGATGTTGGTGCTCAGAGATATGTTTGTGCATGGTTTACAGCAGTACGCTGAATGCAGGCATGTTGGAAAGAACTTTGATGTGAAAGGAGTGGAGGTGGTGTGGAGCAGTGTGCCTGATTGCAATGTACAGGGAATTGTACAAGTTTGTCAGGTTATGGCCACGATGAACAGTCCGCATGTGGTAGTTTTGCACTATGGTGCTTTCCATTTGGGCAACGTCAGTGCCCCTACTTTGTTGGCTGATTTGGAACGCTTGGTTCAAGCAGTAATGAAGATCCTTCCAAATGCAAAAGTAATTTTTTCTGGATTACTACCTAGGGCAATTTGGGACAATAGTTCAGTTTTTTGTCCTCAGCAAAATATTGCTAGGTGTGTCATCAACCGAGGCATGTGTGCCTTCATGCTTAGAGCTGGTATGTTCTTCTGTAACAATGAGAATATTGATGCCAGTAATGCTGTTAATTTTAAAGAAGATGGCATTTCTTTATCTTTTATGGGAAATGCCTTTCTATTTTGGAATGTAAAGGTAGCTTTGGAGAAGGTTATGTGAAGATTTTAGGAGTAAAGTAAGAAAAAAAAACAAGAAA
The DNA here is from genome assembly GCF_040938575.1 of Ambystoma mexicanum. NCBI lineage: Eukaryota > Metazoa > Chordata > Amphibia > Caudata > Ambystomatidae > Ambystoma > Ambystoma mexicanum. The sequence goes on along the minus strand of NC_090937.1, from coordinate 1,063,447,774 downwards.
AAAAATACAAAATAACAGGTGTCTGTCAAGCATCTGTAAAAAAACAAAAAAAAACGGCTCTTTTCAGAGCCAACTTCAAAGGGGAAATGGGGCACATTATTTAAATTTACATTCACCACGCTCAGATTTTCAATATTTCCGCAGACATGGCGGTAGTTCGCGAACATCAGGAGTTACATCCAGGGATTTTTGAGTTCAGAAGTCATGCAAATGAGAATAAGCACTGAAATGGATTGGTCAGGAAAGTTTGGTGGGTGTGTTGTGCCAGGAGAGATTTTCTCAGATACTCTTTTTGCTGAGAGAACAAACGATAGCTATGGCTGTGTGTTTCAGAAAACAGATTGTTTGGATTCTAGGAGATTTGTGGATACATTGGTTGAAAGTGCATGCATAAAGCTGTGGAGTAGCTGTAGATCTTGGATTCCCACATGTGGAAGTACACTGGCATGGAGTACGTGGAATGAAGTGGTTGGACTTGCAACCTCTCTGTGCTACTTTGGAGACAGAGCAACATCCAGACATAATTGTAATTCATTGTGGATGGAACAGTTTAGGACATGTGACTGGAATTTTTTTGCAATTTGCTATGAAAGAAGGATTTAGGAAGGTTATGGACATGTTTCCTAATTCTCAAGTGATATTTTCACGGATTGCGCAGAGACATATGTGGCTTTGTTCTTCTTCATTTGGTCCACAAATGTCTTCTTTTCACAATAAAAATATTATGTTTTGTAGTACATACATTTTTCGCAGCGATGGAGTCCATCTTACTTATGCTGGCAATCAGATTTTTCGGAGAAATGTACAAAATGCATTGCGACCTTTTTTGGAATTACAACAACGATTTTGAAGTAGATGTTAAGCATTTACAATTTTTGACTTACAAACACCACCCAAAGGCTCTTTTCAGAGCCACCACTTCTTTCCAGAGAAAATTACAATGTTTGTGATGGAGTAGCAACCCAATTTTTTTAATGTTCGAGAACTGTCCGCGGACTTCTAAAAAATACAAAGAGCCCTGCTTCATTTATTTTCACTTCTATTTTTTAACTGGGAAAGGTGGCTCTGAAAAGAGCATTATTTTTTTTGATTTTTGTAATTTTGTATTTTTTTTGGTTTTTCAGACACGACACACTAGGAGAGGAGGTTAAAGGAGGGTAAAGGGGGGGACACCAACCACAGGGATAACAAAGGGCGAGCTGAGAGAGAAAGATGTAGAGTGGGTTTTATTTGGGTAGTGAGCAGGTCTTCTCGTGCTCTGAGACGATAGTCTCAAAAGCACTACGAAGTCGCTCCCCCCTGCAGAGTACTGTGTCACAGTACATACATACAACTGTGACCCTCGAAAGGTAAGGGTCATCAGCATTCTGTATGGCCTGTGAGGCAGATTGAGAAAGACGCTGTCCGACAGAGGTGGTCCTTGTGGTGACAGGATCAGAAACAGAGGATGAAGTAGAGGAAATCAACCTGCTACGTTCTTCGCAAGGTACAACCCTGCGAATAGCCCCAGAGTGAAATGACCTCAGGTGTCGCTTCATAGTAGTGGTCCCAAAGCTGTAGTTACCGTGCTTCCCGCAACTGAGTATCATTTTGCACTCATTGCAGGTAACATGGTTCGCACGAGCCTTAGGACCATTCCCATGAATGGTAAATAACCGCCACACCCAAGACTTACGCCTAGTGCGGGTAGTAGGGATTTCCTCTACCTCATTCTCATCATCCTCTTCTTCCTCCTCCGCATCCTCAGTCCTGTTCCCCTCTTCAGGCCCTTGGGGAGGTGGTGGTGGTGGAGGGGGTGGTGGTGGTGCTGAAGCAGGTCCAGCACCAAGAGGCAAGCAGCCAAGGATGCCATCTCGATGATGGTGTAGTCTGCAGGTGGCAGCAAAAATCACTGTGTTCTGAAGAATAGCCAGAAACACAATGGGAATAAGCTCTTGGGCGTGGTCTTTTATAGGGGTGCTTGTGCGCGGTCCGCGGACATGCGCACTGTGCGCAGACAGATTGAACACAAAAAAAGGATCGGAAAGTTTCAAAAGGTATATAGAAACTCAAGATTGCTATGTGGGACATGTGGCATGGTGAGATTTCATTGAAAAATATTATGGATTAACTGAAAATGTACTTTTAAATTGTTCGGGGACACGAACAGTGTCCGCATTTCAGGACACACGATGAGCGTGGGCGCGGTCATATGATCTGTTTGCGAACTAGTCTGCGAAGGAAGCGCCTGTCCGCAGGACACGAAGTGCACGGAGATTGGTTAGCGCATGCGCATTGATGTCCTACGGACACTGTTCGGGTTCTGAAGTAATTAAAAGTGCGTCACACGTGAAACAAACATTTCAGGACACCGCATGTGTTCTTAGAACAGTTTAAACTTGGTAGCGAACAGTAAGGACAGATATAGTGTTCTTCAGGACACGTGTAATTTAGTTTATGTACGAACATTTCAGGACACCAATTGTGTTCTTAGAACAGTTTCAATTGGGTAGCGAACACTACGCACAGGTATAGTGTTCTTCAGGACACCTCCATTTTTGTTTACGTACGAACATTTCAGGACACCAATAGGGTTCTTAGAACAGTTTCAATTGGGTAGCGAACACTGCGCACAGGTATAGTGTACTTCAGGACACATCATTTTTGTTTATTTATGAACATTTCAGGACACCAATTGTGTTCTTAGGACAGTTTTAAGTTAATAGCGAACATTACCGACAGATATAGTGTTCTTTAGAACACTTTAATTTTTGTTTCTTTACGAACATTTCAGGACACCACGTGTGTTCTTAGAACAGTTTCAACTTGCTAGCGAACAGTACGAACAGGTGTGGTGTTGTTCAGGACACCTCCATTTTCACTTATGTATGAACATTTCAGAACACGCGCACTGTCCGTGGACACTTTTATTGTTTTTAAAAAAAAAACGGAAACTATTCACAACACAATATAAAAATTAAACTTTATTTAACATATATTAATAATTTATGACAGAGAAGGTGAGGCAGAAACAGAAACAAAAACAGGAGAATTTGGGGTTTCAACATGATTGGTATTAGGTGAAGAAGGGATGGAAATCTCATCAAAACGTTTTGAATTATGGAGAGGGTTTGGGGATGATTGACTGGGATATGGTGAGGAGGGACAAGTACATGTGGGGCAATGGTATGACGTTTTTGTTTTAAAATGATCTTCAACAAAAGTTTTCAAATTATTAAAATTGGTCAACAGTAAATCAATTTTTTCTTTTATGTTGTCAAGCGTGTTTTCCATAACAGCTTCTTCAGAGGTAGTTTCTATTTTGTTATGCTCTGTACAAAAAATATATATATATATGTTAAATGTATACAAAATAATAATATTTAAATGGTTTATATTATGAAGTGTTTACCATTAGTTTCACTATCTTGTGACATTTCTTCATGTGGGAAATTGTCCTCTAGCCATTCCAGAGTACTAGACATTTCTGTGAGAAAAAAAGAAAAAAAAAGATAATATATTTTTTAATCTAATACAGAAAGTTTATAAATATATGAGTAAAATGAAGTACACTTACTATTTCTGGTAAGATAAGTCCTATGTATTCAGTGGGCAGGGTCTTGTTCTCAGTTCTTTTGCGTCTGTGAGGTAATTATGTTGGAAGCCAATTTATCTTCTTGTGATATATTCCATTTCAGAACATATTGTATTTAAATGAATGGTTAGTGTGTTACATATATGGGTTACATTTCTTATGTATTACTATATATAATGTGTTTGTGTGCTGCTTTTTGAATTTGTTAAATGTTCCTATATTATGATATAACAATCAAACATACCCCACCACCCCCCCCCACAGTTTTTAGGTAGTGGTACTGTTCTCCGAACATGTCCGCGAACATTAAATAAGTTCGCGGACATCAAGTTCATAAGAAGAGATCTAGTCAGTTCCACATGACATGTATATAAAGTCAAAGTCATTATTGTTAAGTTGTGCTACTAAAAAACTATGAAATTCAGTGAAAAAACTTTGTTAAAGGGACGTTATGGTTAAGTTGCGCTACTAAAAACCTATGAAATTCAGTGAAAAAAACTTTGTTAAAGGGACGTTATGGTTAAGTTGTGCTACTAAAAACCTATGAAATGCAGTGAAAAGAATTTGTTAAAGGGACGTTATGGTTCCAAGTAAAACCTAAAAACCCTTGAAATTCACCAGTTATGGTAAGCTAAGCAACCATAACTCGCGCCACCACCTAACACCCAGGACATCAAGACTAACACCCAGGACATCAAAGATGACATCACAAATGTCATTGATGACATCACTGATGACATCACATGTGCATTTACTTTTCATGAAAACTCTGTAGGAGGGATTCTTATACTGTTGATCAAAAAGTGTGAAGGATCTTTTGAATAAATATCATGAGCTAATTAGTGCATTAAGCAATGCATTGATATAAAAAGCATTCTATTATGAAGTTCTATCCAGTATACTAAGCAACTCATGCAGAAACTTAGGCAGTGTGTGCAGTATACACGATGAATGTGCAATATTCATAATCTAACATGTAATAAGTAGCTAATAAAACCCACTCAATACATAATTACACTTAATACAGACAAAACACAAAGAGACAACAACACCTACAAATATGAGTATATACAGGGACACAGAAGTAAGCAAAAAAGCAGAAGTAGTAGCCGAAAGTGTTCATAACCTAACTGATTATCTTTATGCAGAGAAACGATTGCTCTGTTTCAAAGGTGCTACTGACTGTATGTATGTGTATCAAATGATGTCAGTGAACCCTAAGGAAAGGAGTGTGAGTACAATGTATACAAATATGAGCATATACAGGGAAGGTATAGTAATAAAAATAAAACTGTGAGAAAGTGCTGATAACTCTAATGATTATCTTCATGCACAGAAAGGATTGCTCTCTTTCAAGCCTGTGTCTTCCGCTATATATATGTTTCATATGATATGACTTGACCCTAAGTCTACAAATATAGTACCTTTTCCATTTTTACTTCGTGACTGTTACTGAAGAAAACTATGTGGCTTAGATATGTCAGTAAAGGAAAAAAAGGGAGAGCCAGCCATGTGATTTCATCAGTGAAGTCATCAATGACATTTTTGATGTCATCTTTGATGTCCTGGGTGTTAGTGTTAGCAGTGCACGGTGGCGCGAGTTATGGTTGCTTATCTTACCATACCTGCCGAATTTCAGGGGGTTTTCGGTTTTACTTTGAACCATAACGTCCCTTTAAGAAAGTTTTTTTACTGAATTTGATAGGTTTTTAGTGCGCAATTTAACCATAACGTCCCTTTTAACAACGTTTTTTCACTGAATATATATATATATATATATATATATCAATTTATGGTTATTTCCCTCAATGAACGTAAGCCAAATACCAGATTCGGCAGTAGATAATATGTCCTCCCTACCAGCCACTCTCAAAGCTATCCTGCAATACTCTTGTAATGCAGGACAGTTGCAAAGTAAGAGTCGAGTAGTTTCCTCATAACTAAGGCCACATGCACTACAAGCACGTTTAGACCTATACAGCTTATACCTTGGTCCAAGAATAGAAAATATGTTTACCACATTAAACGTGAGTCTTATGTATTCATTTCTGATCTAAAGGAGAAAAAATACCATTAATGCAGTCACCGCTATTATTCTTTGCAATAGATCTGCCCATGTTTTTATTCACATTTAAGTTCCATTAAGTGAAATTTTATAATACTTTAAAATGTCCCCAATGGCATTTGAGCAGCTTGTCATCCCAATATATGCTCCCAGTTAGAGCCATGTGATAATATGTCAGTGTAGGTAGTTTGTTTTCCAAGCATAACTAATCTTTAGCTTCAAGTGCCAAGGCTTAGTGCCAGTATTGATGAAGTTCCAGAAACACTTGGCTTGTTGTACACCGATCATAGACTGTGCCAACTTGATACTGAACTTGCTTAGAGGAAATTAAATGGGTAGACTGGTTGGTAAATTCAATATTTCCTTAATGGAGTGACTCTCTAGGTGCAGTAGTGCTTTAGCTTTCTTCACTTCACATACAACAGGCCCATAAATTAACTTAGTAGTATTTTCATTTCATACACTTGGAGAAGGGCTGCAAGGGAATAACCAGTGTCACAACTCCCAAATTCCTTTATTGCACCAATATGTTGTTTAATGTAAACATCTAACTTTTCCAGATGGTACTCCCAGGTAAGCTTGTGGTCCATTGTGACTCCCAGAGAGTTTTATCGTTTCACCTGTCCAAGGAGAGTTCCCTGAAATCACCATTTCTATTTTTTCTGGGATTTAACCTTTTTGCAATCAAACACTATTATCTTTCTTTTGGCAATATTAATGCATAGATTGTGCAAGATTTGAAACATTGATAATTGGTTAAGTATGGCCAATGGGTAAGGTTCAGTAAACTAAGATCATCTGTGTAGACAATCCAAGTGATTTTCACATCCTCCAATTTAGTCGGGCAGGAGCCAACTGCTTCCAGATAGTCAGATAGGTCTTAGATTAACTAATAGGGAGACGTGACACACTGTCTGACTACTCTAGAGCAACTCACAGAGTTTGATCCCAATTGGACACTATTTACTATCAATGTGCAAAGTCTATACACACATCAATTCCCCGCAGTGAAGGACAAGATGCCCAAGAATGGGTCCTCCTCAGTGAAGAATATTTTCAGTCAACCAAAGTGTTTACCCTTCAATTAGCAAAGATTATATTGAACAATTATTTTCAATTCCAAAAAAATGACTACTTACACATTTTGCGTACTTTGAGGGGATCCTCAATGTCTCCAAACTATGCCAACTTATTTATGTATTATTTCGCTACTCAACACATCTCAGAACACCTAGAATGGAAACTGAAATGAGCGTGTTGGAAAGGCTACATCGATGACATCTTCGGAATCTGCTAGGGTCCTACAGAAATACTGGAAGTATTCTAAAAATATTTGAACAACCGACACGGAAGAATTCAATTCACACTTGATATGGTATCCCATCTGAACATTTCTTGAAGTAATAATCACCCCAAGGGACAATCGACTAATAATATCAATCTATAGGAAACCAACGTATGTTAACAACAAATTAAATTACATGAGTTACCCTCAATTCAATTTAAAGAATAGTTTTCCTCTAAGCAAATAGATGAGGATATGAGGGTAATCTCAGAATACCCTGCTTACCAAGAAACAGCACAAGATGTTACTAACAGGTTCGAAACAAGATGTTATCAAGCATGATTCTGGAAAAAGCAATGAGTAGGAGCAACATACCCAGCACAACCATCTTGAGACTGAAACTGAACAAAGTGAACCTCCATTTGTGCACCTGATGAAATTCCTGAAACGGAATGCTCAAATCAATAGGCTAATCAAGAAGAAGTGGAAAATCACTAGATTAGATCCCCAATTAACTACACTGTTCCCAAGCCCCCTTTGAAAGCCTACACGAGAGGCAGAAATCTGAGGGATAATCTAATGAAGGCAGAAAGAAGTGACCCACAGAAACAGGCTTTTCTCTCAAAACCTAAACAACAAACATTTGCATGCCTTCACTGTGGGCACTGTAAAAATATACAAAAAGGAGACCACATTAGACATCCGACACTGGACATAGATTGGAACTAAGACACTTCATCACCTGTGATTCAACATTTCTTATATATGGGCTGATCTGCCCATGCAGCAAATTCTGTGTTGGTCAAACAGTGAGGAAAATCAAGAAGTGAATCACAGAATACAAATCCAATAACCAGAAATCACTGGTGGCCAGACATTTCGCGGAAAACAAACACTCTATTGCACAACTAAAATGTATAGTTCTAGTGATTGTCAAGTCTCCACTGAGAGGAGGCAACATTAACATGCTACTAGCAAGGAGAGAAATGTATTGGATACATAAGTTGGACTCAGTGACCCCCACTGGAATGAATGAAGAATTCTCCCTCATACCAATCCTCTATTTAGACACATTGTTCTAGATAGCTATGAACATTCCATTGAGAAATAGGAAAGAGATGGTTAGTCACACCATATATTGATCTCACCCATAAGAGTCACAGGGAATGAATGGCATAATTAGGTCATTTATGGAATTTGCAGGTACTAACTTTGACTATTCGATATCTGCCAATAAGTGAATTATATTCAGAAACAATATTATCTAGTCAGCTGCATTATGCACCTCTTTGTTCAATAATATGTATCATCTATGCATGACTAGACAATTGGGTCCACTGCGCACTTGCACGACCTTGAATGCACTAGGCCTAGCCAGATTGTTGTCTTGTCCTCCCTTTTTTTGCCTCTCTAGCTTGGTTGCACCTGAAATACTTGCGCATAGGCGCACAGAGATGAAAAATCATCAATCAATCCGAATGTCACCAGGCTGGGTACGGTAGTTTATGGTTCTATATGTCCCCCCCACCTCTCCTCTCTCCCCACTCTTTGTCATACACTTGCACTATCTGACAAGTCGTTAGGGCTTGTACGGCAGTTTATTGATTGTTTGCTCTTTCCTTCTCCTCCTCCCTTCTCTTCTTCCCATTTGCCATGCACTTGTACTAGTAGAAATGTCTCAGGCCTAGTATGCCAGTTAATTTTATTAGATCATTTGGGAACTTCAAGGCCTAAGAATGACTACTGTATTCCCTTGTTCCCTTTCCGCTTTGAAGCACTTCACTTGTGTATAAGCGCTTTACAAATAAACAATTACAATTACTTGGAAAAACATGATGTGGACATGTATAGGCAAGATCCTAATTCACCAAGGATCAATTAACCTTTTATACCATCTGTAATTGAATAGATCAGAACCTGAGCCAATATTATACATTCTTAATTATAAACACATGTCGCTGCATAATAACAATCTGTTAAAAATGTGAAAGATGTATATACAACCTATAGATCACCGCAACTGAATGCTAGACAGAGATATGGAAAAACCTGAAACAACACTTTATCTGAAGTTGCTGCATAACAATATCTGGTAAAAGATATATATTTTTAAATTGTTAAAAAAATGGACAAATTTCCAAATCATGGATTACTTCATCCAAATGCCAGTATGTAAAATATTCAGGCAGAGCCATTAAAACACTTGAACAACTGTCTTAATGTTCTATCTGAAGACAGTTTTGTGACTTTATATGAGCATACCACAAGTGGAAGAAGTGTCACGTAATTAATGTTTCTCTAAAGACAAAGACTTACAATTATTTGGAAAGTAGAAATGTGCATATACCAATAACATAAATAGGCTAAAGACCTACATGCGGTCCAGCTAATAGATGTTGAGACAATAGAAGCAGGCACTACGGTAGACACCTGTTCCACATGTAGACAACGATTCTCAGAAACTATGGCGTACGTCCTCGAGGTTGTTGGGCACATCATTTATTTACAACCATTCCTGCTCCGCATAACGGTGCTGACGCTCTTGAGGGAATAAGGATAAACGGGTCGAGGGCAGCTGCCGGTAAACTGTATCCACATTGTTACACGAACAACGAGCACCATTTTAGTTGAGAGTCTGTCACCACATCTATTATTATTTTAATACAGATACCAAGGCTTCCATTACCCCACTACCTCTGAAATATACCCACAGCATTCTAAGCATCAGACAACTTTGCAGTTGGATAAGTTATATGGCTTGCCTCACAATATACTTACTCTACCTATTAAGGCACCTTAAATCTCAGACTATTTCTGAATGTTTTTTATATATATATATATATATATATATATATATATATATATATATATATATATATATATATATATATATATATATATAATTTTAGGATGTTAACGTACGATTAAGTGTCTATTATGATTATTCTCATACATTGAATATATTTAAGTGAGCCCATGGGAAACAGTTATTTGACGAATACACTGTTCCTTTTCAGTATTCAACCATTGATAAGACAACAGTAATAAGTGCCCTAATGATACAATACAGAGTGAATCAGTCACTTTGGAATCATTACAAATGAGGACAACTATAGAAGAAGAACACTGTCTACACTGTCTAAGAATAACTTAGTAGGTAATGCAGATAGTGAATTTGTTATTTATTTAATGAGAATGTATGAGTAAGGAACATACTGACCTTAGTCTCTTTTATTTACATTGTAGATTGCAGAAATGTCAAATCTAGAAGATTGAATCAAGCATGAACTTTATGAATTGTTTTTCTCCTGATGAAGGCAGGGTTCCTCCCAAAACGTGTTGAGCTCTGATTTTATATATGTATAACTTGTTTTGAAATGTAATGTTTGTTAGTAATACATTTGTGAAACCAATCTACACTAAGAGTTATTACATTAGAAATACCTTTCAGCAAAAATATTATCTAAAATTTACCAAATTTTGACTGACTTTGTAGTCAGTATATGAGATGTGCAGGGGATGGGGGTGTCCATTATTTTATATTTTTGTTATTTCCTATTGTTGACGTTCAGTACCAGATTCGGATCTATCTGCCCTGCATCTGTTAAATACTATTGAGTTTTCATTAATTAGAACTACCAGACACTAAATCTGGGTGTGCATCCCTGATACATTCTTTGTACAATAAATAATAGGGTGCCAGAATGCACCCCTGCTTCAGACCTGTCATGGTCTTCATAATGTCAGTAAGATCACCCTTCATATTTAAGCAGACCGAGACTGTGGTGTCAGTATAGAGTTTACCGACCATGGAAAGAAGCCAGCCGGAATTCCCTAAGCAGCTAATTTCCTTCACAATGTCACACAATTACTGTATCAAATGCTGCACTAAAGTCAACATAGGCTAGATAAAACAGGTGTTGCCTGAGCCTTCCTGTACTCTCAATAATAGTTGTTAATATATAGAAATCAAGGTTTCAGTGATAGCAGGCAGGCCTATAGGAGCAGAGCTGACATGAAAGTAGTCAGTGAAAAAGGAGGTTTTGTTGCATACAGACTGAGAATTCTAGAGAGCAATGTTTAGTTGACATGATAAGGAAACAGTTGAGTCTCAGAGGAAGAGCACTGAGGTGGATAGGTGTTAGGGAGGTATGGTTAGCTTGTCAGCTTTGTTTGCTGGAAGTAGGAGGTGCAAGACAGATGGAGTAGTGGGAGTATTGAGCTGAGAGTTTTATGATAGGAAAGGAAGAGGTTGTAGCATGATTGTAGAACACATTGAGAGGGTTGTGAGTAAGAAGAGCAGCAGGAGTCAATGCATTCTAGGTAAAAACTGTAGTGTGGTGAGATAGCACAGTAATTGACAAGCTAGGAGTACTCACACATTCATCAGGGAGGAAGGCACAATCAAAGTCATAGGCAAAGAGGTGAAGAGGCTGGTCAATGGCTGATCTTCACCCTTCTCTGTTCCACCCTTAACTCAGATGACCTGAGTGAGTTCAAATGCTATGACACACACTCTACATCTTCAGGAGTTTATAATGGATTATGATGTACTATGTATAGCAGACTTATGGGATAGATTCTTATATGGTAATTCTTAGAAAATTATATTTGCACTGATTCATGTTGTTAAAATAATTCATGAAATGCTAGGTGAAAAAATACCATTTTAATATTATAATATATTTTTGTCCTCACATGTTCTCTTTTAAGATTAATCGTTTACATTTAAATTACTTCCTTTCCTTTGAATGTTGTTCCTCTCTTCTTTTAACAAGGCTTATACTCATACAAACTTGTGGATCGTTTTTATATGTATAGTTATATGTTTTTAGGTTTATGTACATAAAGGCATACAGGTTTTATAAACCATAAATACCAATAAATAAATACATGTATACAAATTAAAGGTGTGCTGATTAATGTTATATCAGTGACAAAAGATTGCCTCAAGCTTTGCCACTTTACGCAATGTCATGATATTAAATATATTTGTGTCACAGAAATCTGGTTTAATTATTGATGTTGATATTTTATCTGTATCACACTCGTACACAAGTGTTTCAGAGTGTGACAAGGCAAGGGAGGGGAACAAGGGAGAAGAAAAAGAACAGGGACAAAAATGCAGAAATGCTTGCCTGTATTCTGAAAGCACACCATTGACTGGTAGACCGAAAGACCAGCATGGGCATGTCAACATTGCCAATAACCCGAACGGTCTTGTCAGAAAAACAAAAAGAATAAAAATAAGTGTGCCCTGAGTGTGAACGAAAAGCCTGGAAAGAAATGAGGTCTACCTTCCATTACAGGCTATTGTGAAAGTGAAATGCATTTTTCCCAAAGAGAAAGCTGCCATAGAAATGAATATATTTGGCAGTTTGCGTTGAAAGGAACTGTACACAGAGGAAACTCCCTGGCCTGAACCGCTCAAATGTATATTATAATGGGAAGTGTGACATTGATGGCCTGATGTTAGATATTAAAGCAGGACTCTTGTGTAAAGGAATTGCAACATTTAAAAATACCAGTCTTCTGTACATGAAGAAAAACTGTGCATAGCCCAAACAACCATTTGTCTCATGAGATTTGAAGGCCCTTCCCCATAAGATGCAAGGCTCCAGAGCAAGAGATGGGCACAACTTGTACCAGACTATCTATGTATTAAGTGTACAAATGACCACTATGAAAACATTAGATCCAGCTAATACGGATGGACTTTTAAAAATGCAGAGAATACAAATGTGATTACTGATGAAGTGCAGGGACTGACTGAAAAGTGACGTGTTACAGAGACTGCCACATGAGTATGGGGGTGGAGTTATACACTCTGCTCAGTTTGAAAAATAGAAATGCCATATGCCAGTTAATTGAAGGAAAACATATGCATGCCCTACTTTGGCCAATATCTTGGGTCCCATAACTCTCACAGAAAGTATTTATATTTATATGAACAGATTGTGGAAAGCTCCAGAACCAGAGTTAGAAGCTAAAATGTGATGATGCCTTCACAGAAAATGTCATGAAGCAAAGATTCGGGGAGATTATGGCTGAATTAGATATCTGTATAGAACATCTTGTATTTATAACTGTTATATTTGTTGAATAGTTGAATAAATTAAACAAATCTGCCATTCAAACCTTTAACCTTGTGCCGATGCCAGACTCATTTCATTAAGTCCGGCATGGTCAGACAAATTCAGATGTCTATATTTTATGATGCTTATTTGTAAATTGAAAACATATTGCCACGTTGTATTTTTTAAGGTCATAACTGAAGTGGTCAGCAATTCAATTTCAGTGGGTGGAGTCATATCTCTCAAGGATTGAGGCTTAGTAACGAAAGGAACCAATCCAAAGAGAAGAGGCTAAGCCTTGTTTAAGGGAAGGAAAGCAGATGTCCAATCAGAATTAGTAGCCCATGAGCTGATCTCTCCTAATTTGGATATTTTGGGGGAGTGGTTAAAGATTTCTTAGGAGACGCATAATGGGAAAAGGGAAGAGCTGTCTGAAATCATCTGAGTGGTAACTGCTGGGAAAATTGCTGGAGCACCAACATTGCCTGGGAGGTGGATTAGACCAGGAGGAGGACTAACATGAGTAGGGAACCTGGAGTGGCAAATAAAGGATAGATTCTGGTGGTCTCCATGACTAAACCTGGACAGGCCATTTAAACAGGGGTAGTCCCTAATAATAATAATGTATTTCTCATATAGCGCTACACGCTCAGTGGTCTCAGAGCACTGAAATAACAGAAGACATTATTATCCCACAGAGTGGTACAAAATGTATCGACCTCAGAAGGATGAAAGGCTGAGTTGCCCCTGCCAGGATTTGAACATGCCACAGCAGGCTGCCCACAGATATCAGGGGGAGTGTTTAGCTTACTGTGCTATCTGGCCAGTGTTGTTTCTCCCGAGTATCCAGAAGCCTTGATGTGTTTTCCTGAGCACAAAACCTGCAGGTATTCTAAGTACGTAAATGTGTCCAACAAAACCAAGTCTTGTGGGGATTTGTTGGATTTTATATCTTTCCCTTACTGATTGGGTGGGCAGACCAAGTAGGTCCTTACCATTTCACTAAATAATAGCTTAATTAACTCCCATATAGTTAAAGGATGCTGGGTGAGCTCAGGGAAGTCTGAAACCCTCTAGTACTGATTAAAGGTATAGTCATTTAAAATAATTGGGTATCCCTTACCTAATGGTGGCCAACCCCAAAATACCCCAAAGCTAAGTATTGTCCTTATGAAAACAGAATACATTCCTAAGCGTTCACTATTCCCCAAACCCTGCCTTAAAGCATTAGGGTGTTTTATATAAACTGAATATCTGGGTTTGTGCTGGGGCAGAACAATGTATTGCCAAATTAAATAGAGTGAAGTCCCTGATTAAAAGCATACCCTCTAAAGAGAATGAGAAAGTGACTCCTTGTAGAAGAGAGATTCTTCATTGCATAGTGAAATATATATATATATAGTGTTTGGTTCTTAAACGTTTGTTGTGCACCAACACTGTTAGCATTGGAAGGTGCATAGAGCGATAACACAATAAAGAGTGCTGCATGCATGGCATTGCTTTTGCCAGTAGAACATTTGTGCATGCTATTCAAATTAAACTTCATTTAAAGTATATTGCCAAGCATATGATCCGGTCAGGCTTCAAGATGCAACATGTTATTTAAAATAAACCCAGTGCAAAATATATTGGGAAGTAAAATGTTACTGTTATGTCTGTCCAGGGTGCTGCACAATTTGGTGTGTTAAGAGTATTTTGTCAATGACCGATGTATCTGATGTATTCTACAGACTTGTGTTTCCATGTAGGGTGAAAAAAAACTACCCAGCAAGGAAATATTTACATATTGTTGGGTTAAAGAGTCTATGATCTGTGTTATCCAAAACCAACTGCTGTTTTCAATTTGTGTGAAAAGTGAATTGTCAGGAAAGAAAACATTATAGCCATGGAGTGAGGTTGTGTACAGTAATGTCCACTTCCTGAAGAATTAGCCCCTTACAGAAGGCTTGGAATGGACCAATCCACTGTGGCAAAGTGACTATTTAAAGAATTGAGACCCCTTAATTGAATCATCAATATGAATGATCTCAGCCATATTGAGGAGTAATCTTACAGCCATCTGGAATATTTCACTGGAGCCCTGTTGTTGTAAAGACTGCCCAACGTCTCCATCCATTGGGGTGAAGATAGTTGCACCCTTTTTTTTACATCTCTATCTCCCTAACCACAACAGGGGACCATTTCAAGTTAAATTGTCATGACTATTGTTGGAAGACTGGTATCCAAGACTATTGTTGCCAAAGCGCCATCCATTGAAGTGTCCCTGGCAAACTTGGTGGCTGGGAAAGGCAGACAAAAGGCTAACGTTTCTTTGTGAATCCATGTGTAGGGCCCCACTGCATCCCCAGGACCAAGAAAAGCCTGTCACGCTGCACCCTGGAATCAATTTGAGCTGCTGCAAGTGCTCTGCATACTTCAAGCTTCTGCAAAGAAACAATGGAGCTGCCTTTGACACACTATACTTTGAAACATTTCAAGTGCCTTTGAGCCATGCCAATCAGACCATCATCTGCTTCTCCCAAACTTCATGTCGTTTCTGCTTGTTGAACTGCACAGTTTCACTTGACCCCATTGAGCCAGCGAGGCACCAAAGTCATCTCAATGATTTCATGCATCGAGACCCAGTTGGACCTTTGAACCCCATGGATTCCACCATCATTACATGTCCCAAGTGACCATAAGCCTCAATCCATTGCCACTTGTTGAATTTCACAGCGTTGTTGAATCCCTTTGAACCAGCTTGACCTATCAATAAACCAGAAAGGCCCATACTACATTAATATATCTAATAGGGGTTCTTTACCCTTGTTCTTCTCTATAGACCATCATGACATTTAGGACCCCACTTTATGCTTTAAAGACATTCTTGAAATGTTTGGCTTTTCTACAAGAATAGTTACCATTTGACCCTTGTTGAAATGCCAGAATGCTTCTTTCTCTAAAAAGTCTGCATTCAACGTGCATTTCCCTACAGTGTTGTTGTCCCTTTAGTTTATTTAAATGCTTATTTGTATAGAACCTTGAATTTCCATTTCTTATATTTTGTTACTGCTGTACTATTTCTGCTTTGTATGCTTCCATGCTGGTCCAGACCCCCTTGAAGTACATGCCCTCGGACCTTAAAGAGGGGAAGGAGGAATACTATTCATGCTCTGCCTATTGCACCTTTATTATTGAGAACACTGCTGTGCTTGTGAGGGGCTGAGTAGGAGTTTAGAATCCACTGCACTCCTGCAGGGCAGACACCATTGAAGGCAAAACATTATTGTTTTATCTAATGAAATGATTCAACTCAATAGAAAAGGAAAAGTGATCCTGCTCGTTAGTGCTTTCCAGCATAAACATTTCCCCAGTTCCACCTCTTCTGCTTATGTTACTAATTGATCATCATGCAGACTCAATCAGAAAAACCCTAAGGGCATTGAGGAGAGCATGTTGTTAGGGTCAATGTGATTACTATTAAGAGTGTGAAAGTCAGGAAAATAAAGCTAACACAGCAATAGGAAGAGGGCATATATGTCAGGAAGAACGTACAATTAGGATTTCTTGGAAACATTCTGAGACACAGGATGTGACCAAAATCATAACACAATATTGGCTGCTACACACATCTACATTATGCAATGAAGAAGTAACTAAAATGTTGCTGGAGCTTCCCACAAGGTAACAAGCAGTCTGTAATGTGTGAATTCACGTTTCAGAAAGATGAACCGTGTTATTACTATGTTTCGTGTTGTTAGCTCTGCATTTCATGTGCATTATTACATTATACCCAATCAGATGTCTTCTCCCTGAAGCTAAGTGAGTTAGGGAGCACCTTTTCTCATTTATTTGATACCGTAAGAGGCTTGTAAAATCTCCCGAGCTGCAGTATGCTTTCTCGTGTCCATGTTAACTGATGCATTTTACTGAAATACAAATATAACTAACCCTGCCGTAGCACTAATACATTGCAGGATAGATCAACAATGCTAAATCATCTGTATTACTCACTTCACTTCTCATAAGCATTGGGGCATGGGAAGTAAGGTTATCCATAGGCTGAAATGTCAGGTGGGGCTGTGTACAGAAGGCCGGCTACAGAGAACATCTTCCCTGCCTGGATTTCGTGTAAATTCATCCATGTTTTGCTCAATAGAAATTCTTTATGGGATGCAGGAATGTAGGGCCTTTTGCAGCAAGAATCACAGAACGTGTTGCCGTTGTGCACTCAAGAATTACATTTGATTGAGGAGAGGTTGTAAAGCTGTCCTTCAAGTGCTTACCCGTCTCAATCCCAACACATTAACACGTATTATGTCCTGGGGAGTCACGTGGCACTTCCCCACTGGCCAGATTGGCTTTTCTTCAGCCCCCCTCTCTTCTGTGAGACATAATAGTATGATAGACCACATCTTCATGCCAACATGGGAGTTATGGGTCCTAAAGACCTAGTTAAACTGTGCTTGGGAACTTAACTTAGGGCCTCATTACAACCTTGGTGCTAAGTGCACCAACTTAACCACCATGGTGTAAACTCCGTTTACACCATGGTGGATGGCGGATTTACCGCCCCATTACAAGGTGAGTGGGGCGGTAAATCCCCATTTCCCATTTTCCCTTCCCCATTCCCATTTTTGCCCCATAGGGCATAATGGGAGTGGGGAAGGCGCTAATTACGGCACCGTAAATTACGGTGCCGTAATTAGCACCAAGGTGCCTTAGCACCATGGAACTTAACGCCTGCAAAAAGCAGGCGTTAAGGTGGGAATCAGGCGTTAAGGGTTAACGGTGGCGTTAACCCTTAACGCCTGAGTTGTAATGAGGCCCTTAGTCTTTAGGGCAAATATCTCCCGGTTCCTCCCATGAGCTAGGTCTATAATGCTTAATGAAAGTGAAATCTGTAAGCTTGTTTGGGACGGAACAGGACTTCATGCCTTTAGTCTACTTACAGAAACAGAACTGTCATAAAAACTGAAAAGAATTAGATGTGGACTGCTCTTTCAAAGACAAAATCCTACTTAGTATTCACGAGATCTGGGAAATAATTGTTTTTGAACTTGCCAATAAATGTGGACTGATTAGTGGAAACATGTTATTTGCGTATTGACGTTCATCTCTTTATTCCTTCCATATCTCACCCTGTCAAATGTGCATTATCTAAATTGTTTTCCTTCTGTGACTGATCGGTCATGTTGTGGATGGATGATGACTTTGGGTGGCACTTACCTCTACATTATGTCTTCCTTAGCATAACATGCCATCTCCCTTGGCCAGTGTTACAGAGATGTTCCTTACGCTCTGTAGTAAGGGTCCTTATGTGTATCTTGTGATTTCCCATAAGCTCATCAGGTTCTCTAAGTGGTAGCAGCGCCAGAGCAGCCCAGACCTAGCTCCTGGGAAGTGGAGTGTTGTGTGTAAAAGGCACAGTAAACACACTGTTTCCTTATAACGAATGAGAGAATGTCCACAGATACAATATGCAATCGCTATACAAATGCAACCTTTTATACATATATAAAAAGGCAAAGAGAACAATCACTACACTCATAGGTAAGTACACATTGGGCCTCATTACGACCCAGGCGTTAAGGGTTAACGCCGTCGTTAACCCTTAATGCATATTCCGATTTTAACGGCTGCTTTTAGCAGCCGTTAAAATCCATGGCGCTAACCTGCCATGATGCTAATTACGCCACCCTAATTTACGGTGGCGTAATTAGCGCCTTCCCCACTCCCATTATGCTCTATGGGGCAAAAATGGGAATGGGGAAGGGAAAATGGGAAATGGGGATTTACCGCCCGACTCACCTTGGAATGGGGCGGTAAATCTGCCATCCACCATGGTGTAAACGTAGTTTACACCATGGTGGTAAAGTTGGCGCAATTAGCGCCTGGGTTGTAATGACCCCCATTGTAAAACAAAAGGTGTCACAATATGTCAGGAAAGCAGTTGAAATAAGAGATCTCAGAGTTCACTATTAGAATGAATCTGCAGTCGCGGGTAACCAGTACACCTTTCTTAAGTATGTCAAAAGTTTCTCAAGAGACAAAGGGAGGCCAATAGTGCATGTCTGGGGCAGTCTTTGCCAAGAGAGACACACCTTTGTGTGAGAGGGTCCCAATAAGCAGAGGGTCCCAATGAGCAGTCCATGAATACTCTTGATGACCAAGAGGGGGCTTAGGAATGAAGAAATAAAAGAAAAGAAGGCTTGCCAGCAACTCCAGAGAAACAGGGGTTCAATACCCTGTCTCTAAAAATGCAGTTATGTAGTAGGCAGATGGTTGATTCCATATGCAAATGCTGTGCATGCTATTTGCAGATCAGCTTAGGTTCCAGAAATGCCATGCTCGTACAAGAGGGACTCATCACCCCTTGGAAAGAATCATTTTCCTAATTTGGACATTCGCAGATCGAGGGTCAGGGTCAGAGGAAAGGAAATGTGGGTCGGCTGTGGTCAGCGGTAGCTGTTGATGCAGGGTTCCTACGTTGCATTCAGGAGCAGGATTCAGCTTTTGGGAATAGGGTCTGCTTGGAGAGATTGCAAAGAAGAATGAATATCGAAAAGAAGTTGAGGATGTCGCATAAGGTGTAGTCACACCAGGTGTAGCCAGGTACAGAAGAAAGACAGAGTTGAATTCTGGGTGTGGTCACAGGATCACAGGCAGCACAGTCCTAGGAGGGGGAAAGGACACCTGGGTGCTTACAGGATTTCCATAGATTCTCTGATTGGTTTTGTAAATATTGTCTTCAGAGCCCTGACACGGAAAGGGTAGGCAGAAATGTGCTGCCATGTCCTAGTGAGAATCATAAGTGCCTGGTGAAGCGCTTTCATCATTCCTCAAGCAGCAGGCCTTTCCGAAATGCAGGCACAGAGTTCCTTTAGTAGACAAGCTGCGTGAGTAAATGCCTTCTGAAGAGTCTATGCAGGAATGTTTCCAACTATCCCCAGCAGGCATTTGCATATGTCCGTCAGAATTCCCTTGGTAAGCATTAGAGGAAGGGTGCTCCCTTCTACGCACACACTAAGGGACAACGGATAGTCATAAGACCACCTACGGAGTTTGTAGCACACAAAGTCAACCTCAATTTTGAGAAAGGAAGACAGGATAAAAAAGGACCCAGTCAGGTAAAATGGATTCCACCCAGTCCAACACCAAGAACAGTCAGAATAAAGTACAGCCGACCTTTCCGTCAGGGCTTTATGCCTTACAGACAGTTATGTATAAAACACTGGAAGCTTTTTGAAAGTGTCAAACACCTTTATTTAGTGCTATCTTAGAAAGTGAACATGTACACATGGATCGTATAAACATATGTTGTCATGTTCTTTGATTAAATGTTTGCCATTTCTTAAACTATACTCATTGCCTCTGCAGAAAGGAGCACAGTGTTACGGTAATGTGGTTTTCTTAGAGCTATTCTCCTGATCAGTGCTTCTAAAATGTGTGTACCCACCCACTCCCCGTACACTCTTTTGCTCGATTCCCCAAAAAATGTCCCTAATGAAACAAAGCAAGTGTGTCAGGGAATACATTGAGTTATCCTCTGCAAATATATGACCGAAACTGTGTGGTTTGCGCTGCATTCTTCACCTGCAACTGGTCTGACTTGTTCAGGTGATGGAGAGAGTAAAACGCTGGGCAAACAGTGGATTTTAAATCCACATGACAGCCTGAAACCGAGCACCAAACGCAACACCTGGTATGGCCAGGGTCGGATTGGCCAATTGGCCACTCGGTCCATGGTCAGGCTGAAATCATTTTGATGCGGGCGAATCCCTGAGGGCCCGGTTTCTGCCCACGCATGGGACGGCAGTGAGGAAGAAAAAAAAGCACCACGCAACGGAGGCTGGAGCCTGGAGGCTGCCTGCAAGGCTGGGCTGGGCCTGGGTGGGCACACGGCACAGTGGCACCGGCGCGCTCATTAAGTTGCTTTCAACTTTGCAGGAAGCAACACATTTGTTGCACTTTGCAAAGTTGAATGCAACTTGTTGTGCCTGCCTGGGGCTGCCGGAACAAAACAGGTGGCAGTACATTGATTGGGCCAATGAAAATGTGGCTGCAGCAGCCGCTGAGACTCCATGCTGCCACCAGCCTCAGTCAGGTGACTGACTATATTTCGCTGGGCCTCTGACTATGCTGACACTCAGACAGGTCGGACTGGACTCGAGCTGCAGTCAGAGAGCCGTGCACAGACTGACAGTGACACCAGGAGGACCAGGGCCGCGGGGGAGTCGGCCCACCAGGCAAGGTAAGGCAAAATCGCTCCATGCCTCATGCAGCCAGAGAGTGCCGCCGACAGCAGACATGTGGCAGCAAGTGGTGCAGGGCTGCAGGTAAGTTGAATGCGGTAGGGCAGGCTGTGTAGACAAGGGCACACTCGCCCCCCTCCACTAATTGTCTGGTCTGGGTCCTACTGACTCATTGCCAGGCTTCCAAGACTTGGGGTTGTCTGGGTGCGGTAGTGCAATGTGCACACAAACTGCCAGGCAGGCTTCCAAGATTGGAGGAGACATGAGTGCGATTGTGTAGCTTACACACACACCCCCTTCCAGTTAAGACCGGAGGACAGAGGGACCCACACAAACCTCCAGTCAGTGGAAAGTTGGACACTGCAGGAAGCCCAGTCCCACACAGGAGCTGAGTTGTGTCCGACAGCGCAACCCTGTACTACCCCCCCACTGCTCCCCCACTTCAGTCAGACGACAGCTTGCATTTTCAAGACTGAACTGTTCAGTGAACACGTTTCTCGAGAACAGGCTTTGTGTCTGAAGAGTGCACGCACAGCCTGCAACGAATTCTGATTCTATTTGAAGGTACGCCCAAGTGCTGGACAGCCTATACCTTACACCTGATCCATAAAGCCTCTGATGAGGGCCCTTTTGCAGGGCCTGGAGCAGCTCTTGCACGCTCACAAGCACATCTTTTCGAATTGTGTTTGCACATCTCACGGAATTGCCAGATTTCTTCAATGTTTTTTTTTTAAAATCAGGTGTAAGGAAGGGGGTTCAAATCTGAGCAGCTTGGCATCTTATGATTTTTCTCCAGTGCAAATCTTTGTATATCGGCCCATATAGGTTTTCTTACTGTGAAAGTGCTGGTCTTTTCTGCCTGCTTGCATTCTTTTCCATTTCTCTGATGACTGTGGACCTATTTACGAGAATAGCGGTAGGACACGCAGTATTTCTGAATACCACATGTGGTACCACTCTGCCCAACTGTGGCTTAAGAAACCCATTTCAAACCATATTCCTGCTTTTATAGTAGAAATGCCCTCCGCCCCAAAGCCTTACTGCATGCAATAATCGCTGGGCCTTAATATTTGATGTCCCCAGTGGAGTCCTATCGGACCCTCCAGCTGGGGAGTAACTGGAGTGCCTACATGACTCTTGATTGCATTTCTACCACGTGCTTGCATGGTGAAGATTTGTGGTGTCAGGTATGCTAATGATGGAAAAACCCTATTCTGGCCCCATACAGTTTATCCTACTGCTTAGGATTCATCAAAGGGGATCCCAGCCTTGGCCTTTTGGATTTTGCTGCCATGTGATGACTCACAGCAGCACATGGCACGGCTCTTGTGGCCAGTGTCACCATGGCATAGTCCAGCCTCTTGCATAAACTGAAATCGACTCCTCCCATCAGTCCTTTCATCTTCATCCGGGTTTGTTTTCTGCGAGGTACTAAAATGGGCTGCTGCTAACCGGCCCTGTGTACCTGCACTTCTCTTATTTGGCAATGTTGAGTGCCAGCACTGTGCTGCTGCTGAAATACAGGGCTGGGTGAACAGTGAAGCACTGTTCTGGGATGAAAAGCAGTGCTGCTTCCTTCTTAAATCCCCCACCCCCCTCTATCATGCCTCCTTCAAGGCTCACTCTGCAGAGTAGCAGGCAAAGCAGACTTGCAGCTACAGAGCCACAGGTGTTGTTACCAGGCACACAACCCCTGCTCAGTGGGCTTTACCCGCTCCTTATGGCCCTTCCACAGCATTCATCCGAAGGACAGATTGATGTCCGTATCCGGGACACCCTTGCACAGGCAGCACCCTAAGAAGGGCCTGGCAAGGACCCTTTTAACCGATGTATTTGTAATTGGCAAACTTTAGGTGTTTTAATAGTTTATGCGATTGGAACTGTAATTGGACATTTTGGACTGAAAGTCCAGTTACCTACCAAAGGGGGGGCCCATCTTACTCCACCAAGAAAGTGAACAAAACATATAACTCATTGTAAAGCTTAGTTTATAGCTATGATGTCTGCTTGTTTAACATTCGAAGACACGGAGCGCTTTCATGTGCCTATTCAAATATGTTTAACACCATATAACACACTGTATGGTTGTGTCAAATACTTACAGACTGTACCACAAAACGCCTTTTATTGAGTGTATTTAAGTGTTGAAAGTAAGGTGATGCAAGACATTTCACAGTGTTGTATTACTTTGCATTCATTCTGGGATTCGCAGTTGTCCATTTAAGGTGTGCGTAAATAAATCTGCTATGATGCTCTTTGTACTTAACAATGTACAGATGCATGCATTGTTGAGTTTTATTTTTTGTTTGTTTGTTTGTTTAGTTTATTTGTAGAGCGCTCCGGACCCGTGGGTAGAAGGGCGCTTAAGGACACGGTTACAGGCAAAAGATATGCATTTACATTTACAAGTACATCAATTTACAAAAAATGTACATAGTACAACAATTTACATATATTGAAGGTATGGTTGCGGCTGTTAGATATTCGGGATGATGGTGGATGCTACTCTTTGTTCAGTAACCAGCCAATAACAAGTTTCCTAATGATCGGGAAGGACTCAGTAGTTTTAATTTTGAGTGGTATGGTGTTCCAAAGTTGGGAGGCTAGTACAGTGAAACTCACGCCTCCTGCTCTTTTTAAGGCATATCTGGGCACTAGCAGGCATAGGGAGTTGGATGATCTAGTGGTTCTGGATGTGGATTTTAGAGTGAATTTGTTGGAGAGGTACGGTGGGGCTAGGTTGTTTAAGGCCTTGTAGGTGAGGCAGATAGTTTTGAGGTCAATTTATTGCTGTATGGAGAGCCATTTGCACGCTTTCCTGGTTGTGGAAATGTGCTTGCGCCTTGGGATGTTGAGTGCTGCGCGTAGAGCATTGTTCTGGAGAACCTGGAGTTTGTTAGTTACAGATTGGTTGGCTCCTAGGTACAGGCTGTTGCAATAGTCTAGTTTGGATTGAATGAGTGCTCTGGCCAGAGTGAGGCAGCTGTCGGGGAATAGGAAGGGTCTGCTTGCCCTGATTAGCTTACCCGTATGGGCATTGGCTGAGGCGGTTGAATTGAGTTGTTTGGAGAGGTTGGAGTTGGCATCAAGGTGGAAACCTAAGGTTTTCACACTTTTAGCGATAGGGATGGTGTTACCGTCTATGATAATGTTCTTGTAGCTCGGGCTGAGTTTAGACAGGTTGTTAGGAGAGCCGACCAGCAGATGCTCCGTCTTCTCATCATTCAGACAGACGCCGTGGGTGGCCATACATGCCTGAATGATTGAGAAGATTTCGTTGATCCGGGTGATGTCCGCATTGTAGTTGCCTGAGATGGTGAGGAGAATCTGGGTGTCATCTGCATAGTTGGTGTAGGTGACACCCAGACGGTCCAATTTGTCGAATAGGGGCTTCGTAAATATATTATACAAGGTGGGGGATACACAGGAGCCTTGTGGGACTCCGCAGGTGATGGGGATAGGGTCAGCAGCAGCTGTTGTGGAGAAGACTCGCATGGTTCTATTTGCCAGGAAGGATTGTATCCATGCGGAGGCAGAGGAGGAGAAGTGGGCTGCGATGGAGAGGTGGTTGCATAAGATTTCGTGGTCGACTAAATCGAAGGCCGCTGAGAGGTCTAAGAGAAGTAGGATGGCTGCATTTCCTTGGTCTTTGATTTCATCAATCTGGCTTTTGAGGTCAACCAGGGCAGTTTCAGTTCCGTGTTGAGGTCTGAAGCCAGATTGACGAATACCTAGCAGTTGGTTAGATTCCAGGTACTCCTGAATCTGGATGTAGGCGACTCTGTCCAAGATTTTTAACAGAAAAGGGACAGTAGTGATGGGTCTATAATTTGTTGGTATGGCTGGGTCCAGGGATTGTTTTTTTAGGAGAGGGAGCACCCAGGATTGTTTTAGGTTGTTGGGGACAGAATTTTTGGCAAATTAGAGGTTAATTAACTTAGTGATAAAGAGGGAGAGGTCTCTGGCAGCGTCTTTTATTATTTGGGCAGGGCAGCTGTCGCCTTTGCAATTAGAGGGTTTTAGGGAAGTGATGATTTTTTGGACTTCTAGGATGGTCACTTCCTTAAAAGTGAAACCTAAATTGGCTTTGTTGGGTGTTGGTGGGCTTAAGCTAGGGTTGGCAGTTTTGTTGCTGGGGAGTTGTTGACGTTTGTTCTCGATTTTGGTCTGGAGTCCTGTGATTTTATTGTTGAGGGCATTCTGGATGCTGGTGCACCAGGGTTTATCTTTTGAGCAGTTGTCTGGACGGGGATTGGGGTTTTCTAGCTCCTTTAGAATTTTAAATAATTCTTTGGTGGAAGAACCTGCCTGGTCAATCCTGACGTTATAGGCATCTTTTCTGGTGCAAATTTTCTCACTTTTGTATAGCGTGGAGATGTTTTTAAGATTGGATTTGTTTTCAGGAGATGGGTTAGTTTTCCATAATAGTTCTAGTTTGGCTTTCTTTTTCCTGAGTAGTTTGAGTTCTGGAGTGTACCACAAATTGAGGTGGTTTATTGGTTTACTTTTACGTAGTTTCAAAGGGGCAATGGTATCAATGGTGGTAGCCATGGAGTTGTTGAAGGTGTCGACTAATAGGTTAAGGTCAGCATTGTCCGGTAGAGCGTTGAGGGTGGGTAGGACCAGAGGTAGTAGGGCTTCGGCCGTGATGTTGCGCTTGTTTCTGGTTGGGCAGGCTGGTGCCAGGGGGCGTTTCTTGTGTGTGGCCTGGTTGGTATGAATTTCGAATGGGATAAGGTAGTGATCTGTCCATGTAAGAGGTTGGGGGTCCTTGCAGGTGGTGTTGCAATTAAGAGTTGCTACCCAGTCGAGAATTCTGCCATTCTGGTGAGTCGGTGAAATGCTAAGTTGAGCGAATCCGTGCTCAGTTAGGGCGTTTGCTAAGGATGCGGCTGGTGCGTCCTTGGGGTCATTGTAGCCTAGGTTGAAGTTGCCGAGGATAACAGTTTGTGCTAGTGGCTTGGAATGTTCAGTAATGAGCACTGTAATGTCTTCCTCGAAGGTTCCCTGAGAGCCTGGAGGTCTATATATAAGGTGTAGTGTAATCGTACTTGTGACGGAGGTTTGTAACTTGATTGTGAGTAACTCACAGGATTTAAGAGATATGGTGGAGACTAGTCTGCAGCCTAGTGTAGATCTGGAGATGATAGCTACGCCTCCTCCCTTACCATTAGGTCTGTTGGCTCTAAGGATGGAGTAGTTGGCTGGAATGGCTAACGATAAGTGTGGTCCTGAGGCCTCATGTAGCCATGTTTCCGTTAGGGCAATTAAGTCAAGATCATATATTAGAATAGTGTCAGCAATTTCTGTGGGGTGGGTGGCCAGGGATCTGGCATTGAGTAAGGCTCCTTTTAGGGGGAGTGGGTCAGGCGCATTAGGGGTCTTTGATTACTACATGATTTGTATACTTTGGCAGTAGATGCAATGCGACTGCGTGCTTGAGAGCCAGCATCAAAATGTGTCCCAACTAGAGCTTAGGTGGTAAGTTGTCAAGTACCTACATTGCACAGAGGGTGAACATCCTAGCGTTGCTGTTTAACTCAGGTGCCATTCAATTAATCTGACTTTGCCTTAGCAGAAAATAATGGGGTTTCCACAAAGCACCCCATCGTTTGTACATCAAAACGGGGTCAAATCAATCTGTGATTGAGGGGTATCTTTGAGAGCTTGACACAAACTGGCAGAGTGAATGGGGTATTGATTGGAATCATCACTGACCAAGAGGTGTTAGTGCAGCATTCTCCCAAGATGCAGGCTCAGGAGAGAGGGACATGCCCAGACGTCAAGAAGGAATGACTGGAGTGGTTGGGGCTGGGGCGTAGATAATAGAAATGGATACAATCATCAACTACGAAATTGGATGAAAATAGCGAAATTAGTAGAAATGTGTCAGGAGTCCCGGCATAAGAGTAGTTTTTGAACCCTGCTGGGGCTGAGCCCCTCCCCTGCTCACTTAAAGCCTTGGTTGCAGAGTACCGCTCCCCTCCTCCACCTCCAATCCCCAATTTTAAGCACTGATCAGGGCAATACTCCTCAAATGCAATCCCAGCTCTCCGTTCTCGAGTCTGGTGAGGATGGGGGACATTTCAGACTGTATTTTGCTTTTTTCGCAAGTTGCAGTAATAGCATGTTTTTTCTGCTGTTGTCTCTGTTACGATCATCACAAGACATTCCATAGTGGTGTCCTCGGTCACTTGACAAAATCCTTGTGCCTAAAAGCTTGTGTACAGTGTAGAAATATTTCACCATAGCACATCAAGTGGCCATTGAATTTATTGTGCCACAATTAATTATTTTTTGTAATGTGTCTGTCTTTCCCATCTCCCCCTCATGCTGTTCAGGATGTTTGTTTGTATGCATGAGGTAACAAGTGCTCAGCGTATGGGATGTCCTGTGAGTGCGCTGCTTTCCCTATTGTGCCAACCTCTGATTCTGAACCCTGAAAATTAGATGCAAGCAGGCTTGTCATGCGGCCAAATTTGTACCAGACTTGCAGATGAACTTAACTGGTCTGCTGTTAAATCTCTGTTACCAGTTTAATGGTATCCACTACAGAATAATTGCTCATTTTACTATAGCCAATTTGATAGCTCAGTGGGTTGAGTGTTCGCTGCTTTGGCCTTGGACGTCTGCTTGCATTCACAGTAATTTGACAATATGGTGATCCATTCTTGTATGAAATGCATATCGACTTTTAGCAGGTCCCAAAACCGCAGTGGGGGTGGTTGGTTTATGGAACTCCTGCGCCATGGAGCTGTGGACCCTGTCACAGAACTGTATGCAAAGTTATGACATTTTATGACTTGTGTTGTAATGTACCAGACACATGAACCCTCCATAAGTAGCATTTTCTGTAAAGTCGTGAATTGATGCGATTAACGGATGATGGTTTGAGGGCCACTTTTTTGGGACGAGGGGTGTCCCGGCCTATTTCTTGTCCCAGTTCGACCCTGGGTTTGGCTCTGAACTTGCAGCCCTGAAACGCAGGTGCAGAGCTGCTGAACAGAAGTGGCAAACCTCAGGCTCACCCTCTGACAAACTGGCCTGCCACCTGCTCCAAAGACTCTCCTTCTTGCAGGGAACTAACCAACCCATCTGCAGTCTTCTCCTCCCCATTTCCATCCTAGCTCCTCTGCAATGCACTGGCAACACACTTCACCACTAAAACTCTAGAAATCCCGAGAACCCTTGCTACCCTCCCTCCCAACCCGTGCCTCACTCCCTTGCCTCCTTTGGCTTCTTCACTCCTTCATTCTTCCCCTCTCTCCTCATTCTCCCCTGTCATGCCTGAAGAAGTCACCAGAGTTGTCTGCTCCATGAAGGTCTCTGCCAAACAGGGTTCCCCTTGCCCCTCCAAAACCATCAAGGAAAACATTGTCTCTCTTACCCCTGTACTCACTGATCTCTGCAACCAATCTTTTGCCACTGTATCTTTCCCATCTTCCTTCAAACGCTCTCTTTTGCGCCCCCTCCTGAAAAAAAACCTTCAGCCAACTACCATCCTGTTTCTATCCCCCCTTCCTTGGAAAACTGCTAGAGAAGCTGGCCTTTCCACAACTTACCTCACACACTGAACTAGTTGGTGGTCTCCACGACCATCAATCTGGATTCCGAGCATCCAGAGGCATGGAAACTGCTGTTCTGAACACACATGAAGAACTGCTCACATCTCTGAACTCTAACTCTCCAGTTTTCCTCCTCCTACTCGATCTCTCTTTTGTCTTCAACACAGTTAACCATTCTATCCTCATAAAATGGCTCCATGATCCCCGTGGTATCTCCGAGTGGGTACTGAACTGCCTGACCTGCTTCCTAACTGGCCGATCATCCCAAATCATTTTGGGCACCTTATCCTCACCTACTTCCTTCCCCACCTATGGTGTCCCCCAGAGCTCAAACCTCTCCCCTGGCTCTTCAACACTTAACTTGCTCAGCTGGAACTCCTCATTTCCTCCTTCCCTGCCAACTTTCAGTGCTATGCAGATGACACGCAACTCTTTTCCAAACTTCCTGCTGACCATCTTGCATCTTCCATTATTCCCGACTGCTTATCTGCCATCCAAGCCAGGTACACTTCCAACGATCTCTGTCCCAATGCCAGCCAGTCTGAGATCACTCCTACTGGCACCCCTGCTCCCTCCTTTTACCCCTAACCCTGGCCATCCTCTATGGGCTCTCCCCTGCTCCTTCATCTGAAGCCACAAACCTTGGAGTCGTCTTTGACTCCTCTCTCTCCTTCCTCCCTCACACTCAGGACATGGCCAAGAAGTCCCACTTTCAATTCTTCCTCCTAAAAATAATTCTCCCTTTTCTCACTTTCCCCCAAAAGCTCAATGTTACACATGCCCTGGTTCTCTGTAGGCTTGACTACTGCAATATCCTTCTCCTGAATCTACCTTCTTCCACTCTACGACTTCTCCAGCTAATCCAGAAAAGGGCAGCAAGACTTATCCTTGGCCGCAAGTCCAGGGGTTGCATCTCTACTGCCCAAAAACTCTTCAATGGCTGCCGGTTGCTGCACAGGTTAAATTCAAATCCCTCTGCAAGGCTGTCTGGGGCCTGAGACCACACTATCTGCAACTTTCTCTAACTAAATACTCTGCCTCTAGACCTTTATGGTCATCTGATACACACTCTCTGTATGTAAAGTGTTTTGCTAAACAGAGGGCCCGAGGGTGATCACTTTCTTCAGCTGGCTCCCTCTTATGGAATAGCCTCCCCCTTCCGCTTCATTTTGAGCAGGACTTCTTCAAATTCAAGAAGCTCCTCAAGACTTTCTTCTTCACCTCCTCCTGCCCTTCCCCCCCCCCCTGCTAATCTCGCTTGATTGGTGATCAGGGCCCTTATGTATCCCTCTGGGTCCTGGCCTCCCACACTGAATTGCCCCATCCTCTGCCTACCTAGCCCCATCCTCTGCCTACCTAGCAGCACTTGCCTCGACACCCACCGGACTTCATCATGTAGGCTTGCACTATCTACCCAATGTGGTTCCAGGCCGCATAGCAATTACCATAGTATGCACTTCATCTGCTGCTCACCCACAAACACAGACATTCCAGCTTCTACACCCACTCCCACTTCCCATCTTGTTGCTTCACTTGGATGCTCTAAATACTCACAAGGCATAGTGGGTTTGTCCTGATCTTCCATTGTATTTATTGTTTGAAATAGAATTGACTTACTGTATAAGCACCTAACCAATGCACAATAAATAAGCAGTTCCCCAAATACAAACACGACTGCATAACATGTAATAGGGGCACACCCTTAAAACTGGATTATCAGGTAACAAAGCCACTAGGGTGCATAGCATTACATGTGAACTCATCTGAGAGGAAAGTGTGAGGCCTCATGATTTCAGCATGGTCCCATTTTCTGACTACATTGTTGCACGGGCCAATGCATAACTAAGTGTAGGGAATGTGTCTGACACTTGTGTGCGTGGACAGACAGGTTTTGAGGGCATCACTTGTGGCTCGGCACCCTGTGAATATGGGGGCATGCATGTAGGTACTGCTAGTCAGAACCTTTCAATGATAAGCTGTGATCAGCACGACTACAGAAGCTGGCCCTTAGCTGTACAGTTGGTCCCATAGCCCGTATGGATGGAAGTATCGGGTGCTGCAGAAATGACTAATTGGAGCACAATTCACAGATGGGACGTCTGAAAATATTGTGCTTTTTTTCAGTTATTTTTTCTTTTATTTCTTGAATGCGATTCATTCAAAGGAACTTTTCACATATCACAAATAAAAAAAACCATAATTGATCACACTCAATAATGCAATCAAAAAACGCCAACGTTGAACGAATAATGGGCCTCATTACAACTGTGGCGGTAGCCGTGCCCTTATTAAGGCACTGCTGCCGGCGGAGTTGCATTTTTTCCGGCACCCGCGAATGCCGAGATTGGCGGACCCAGTAATTGCCCATTTGCAGGTGCCGGAATCAAGGGCCTCCCGATCCCCATTCTGCCCCATAGGGCTGAATGGGGACGGGGAGGTTGGATGCACCGGCACATGCAGAGTTGTGCCGGTGCATCCGACGTGCTCTGCTCGCGGGTGCCGTTACACTCGCCAGGAAAAACCTGGCAGGTGAAACGGCACCCGCGAGGAGAGCACGTAGTATGGCAGTCTGTTAACTACGGTACCGGCATGCCTACCGGTACCCTAGTTCCCGGACTGCCATGGTTGTCATGAGGCCCAATGTCTTAATATCCTTAAAGTAGCATACCATAATATCCCTAACAGCATACATATGAAAAACGTCAAATGTACACACAACTAATTTCCACACAGGCAGTACATGATCCTTCGAGGCAATTTCTTTTTCAAAGGCCTGCCATACCTTTGCAGTTGCAATTGACAAGGAGGTAATCCAACCTGAGATACCGTTCAGCCAAAATAGTTAATTCTTCATTTCATATAGTCCATCTACATGTTTCATATAATATCTGACATAGTATCTGCTCATGAATTGACTAGCAGTGATCACATGGCGGGCAGTTTCCAACACCTCTGGGGTGCAGCACCGTCTACAGCACTTTTTATCCTTATATCTACCTAACCAAGTGCCTTTCACATCCAAAGCAGGGACTTTGTTTAATCTTAAGAACATAAAGAGCCTACACAGAACAGGACACGGAAGTTGCATTATATATTGTTATGGGTTGACAATTGTAAAGTGCATTTTTTGAAAAAGTGTTCAACGAAGAAAGTTTAGCTGCATGATCATATGTGATGATCCAATCCCACTCCAGTGTTTTTTTCTGACGGATCTGAAAAGTAGACCTTCACCTTCCGTCCAGTCTGGGCACAAGGCCATTTAAATTATTTTTTAAAACAGTCATTATTTCAAATGCAACAAAGCAGGGCTCACACTGTTCACCATTCCATCCCTTAAAATGGCCAACACTGTGTTGGCCACAGAACACATCCTCAAAACACATAGTTTTCCTCGATTAATTTGTATTGGAGGGATTAGTGATAAGAAGCCGAACTCGAAACGCGGAGCTTCGACTGGAGTCGCTCTTGGCAGCACCAAGATTCGACGCCAGATGATTGGCCCATCCATCACAACCAGCAATCTAGGGCATAGCCTGTATTTGCAACCACCCTTTGCTTAAATAGAGAGACTACGCTGCGGAAGCTCCCAGCCGACTCACTCGTAACAAAGTTCTTAATTAGCTGCATTATAGCCACAGCCTTCGTGTGTCGCTTCTTCTTTTTCCAAATAATAATGAAGGAGTCGTCGTAGAAATCTGCCCACGCCGCGCTGTCCTCAGACATCTTTGCACAGACTCAAAGCACAAGTCTGAACCCTGGTAAGGTGAGCGAGCCCTTTATTCCTCCAGGAGCAAACAAGTACTTCCACTTGGGAATAACACCAACTTGTATAGCTCAGGGAATTTCCGGAATAAAGCACTAGAGAGAATGGATAACATTACAGCCGTTGCAGGCGGATTGCTGTAAAACAGACAAGGACCCCCCTGAATCCTGGCTGCCTTGCACTTTCCCCTGCAACTCTCCGGCGCTGGGCCAGACTGGTGATGGGTGGTCTTTGAGGACTACCTGTGGCAGCCCACCTGTCTGTGAATCCGGAAAGTACTCACACATGTACTGCAGAGATCATCTGCTGCAGTGCCATTTGCCCACATGTACGTGTGCTTCGCGTGTGCACACCAGGCACTCACATATTAAAGTGCCTCTGCCGTTGCATATTGCATCAGGTGTTTGCATGGCAGCAGGATATAGAAATTATTTTCTAATGAGCTCTTTATATTTATATGTTTTTCAACTTCTTAATTATTCTTGAATTTATTTTGACACAAGTCCACACAGCAGCCACATACTCCTGCTCTCTTCAGAAAAGCAATCACCACCTGCAATTGATGTACACACGGTGGAACCTGGACTCAGAGGGAAGTGGCAAAGAGTTCAGGATGACAACAGGCCGAAACATCCAATTAAAATCTATCTGACTTCCACAGGTTCAACGCACCACAGTAGCGTAGACTGCACGCATCACTTGGGAGGTCGCATAGGTACTGCTATTTAATTATGTAGAAGTGAGCTCATAATAAGCAAAATGCTAAAAGCGAATGGAGTTAGTGTTCCAGAGGGAGCAGGCGAGCAGTACAATATCACGGTCCACTGGGTCAAATACCCTTGCATAATCTAACACCAAGGCATATTATAAGTGTCTGGGATGGTTTCTATAGAACTGCTACTTTGCAAGCAGTAAGGTGAGACTGATTGTTATAAGAGGTGACATTTTGAAGTATTATCACGGAGGTTCAGTTCAGATATGATTTTTTTCTCCAACTTTCAAACTGCAGTATAGGAACGCAATGATGTTTAAAAGGACAGGCATTAAACACTGGCGTTCGCACAGCCTTTATGATAGGAAGATTGCCAATATTCTGAAGCTATTGCCATATGCACCAATAAACATGGACCTTCTTTATAGTCAATTCATAATTTAAAAGATTAAGGATGGGGCACTTTTCTTTCACTCGAATTTCTTCTTTAAGCATCTGTTTCCCTCTTGCTGGCTCCCTGTCTCACTCTTGCTTCCCTCTATATCTGTATCTTTCTCTCACACTCCCTCCCCCTCCCGATATGGTTACGGTATTTTATCTGCACAATAGTGGGAATTCAGTGTGTGATATTTATTTTTAACTCATGGTTCACATATTTACATTCCATGCTTTCATTGATTGTTGAAAGAGGTTATGACATCTCTGCAATTGCTTTCCTTTAGTCTCAACGTGAGGGCAGGAGGTCCTTAGCCCTCACACAAAAATAACCGCCCCCACTGCTCATAGAAATGTCAATGTAACTGCTAATGTTTTTTCTCTTGCAACGACTAATATTCAGTGTACATTGACCTACTAAAAGTCTTTTACAAATATGTTTGAGGTGTTTAGCATGTAATACGTCAGAGAAAGGGACAATGAACAACATATCTTCGTAGTTTCAATTGCTGACTTCTGACAAACAATGGATCGTTTAGACAACTTTCATTGATAGGAATTATTTCAAATTGCCCCAAAGCATTGGTCGGTAGGAAAAGAAAGTTCACTGCTACGCAGTACAATAGCGAGCAAAGGCGTATTTGAGAGAACAGTATCACTGCTCTGTGACTCAGCTAATGGAATTTCCAACCAACTTTTTGCTTCTTTTTTTTTTAACTCCTTTTTAGTTTCTTTTTAAGAAAATACATCAACACATCCTATACAATATGGTGCTGTAAAATCATTTTTTGTATATTTACAGAATTCATTTTGTGTACATGTATTAACACTGCACTCAGCAAAGGAAACACAATGCATGCCGACACACGCCGATCAAAGCAATCAACGCTAAAACAGGTTATATGTTTCATGTAATTTTCTCTATATAGATTAAACAAAAAGGGTTAGGATATGGATTAAGATCTTGCAATCGATGACCTTTCTGTCCTGATGAAGGCCGATTAGAACTCCCTATGTTCTGGTCGCGTGGATGTGTGAACAAGGATCAAAGGAGCCGAAACACTACGTGTCGATGCAACTGCTAAAACAACATTCTATGAATAAATAGACAAGTGGTTACTTTGTATACTTGTGTGCAGCCACCAGGTGCTGTGAGTTCTTCTGAACAACTATCACCAAATGATATATTCTGTGATCTAGTTACAGGAAAGTGCTGTGACATCAATGTCCGACTAGACGAGAATGTCATGGTTGACAGCCAACACCCCGAAAAACATTGTATAAAATTAGATAAAGTGATTTGACTGCATTTAGAGTACCATGAATACTAACCCCACAATAGAGGCATTCGGTAAAACAAGCTCTGCCTTATACTATATTGAAAAGTGTTAGTACTTGTTTTATGTTTGTTATGATATGTATGTATTCTTATGACTATGACCGATATGGAGTGTTCATAAGGAGAAATACATTATCTTTGATGCACGCAGAAAATACAAAAGGAGTTGTGTATTTCTAATGATATATCTGTATTACAAATAGAGTTATGACTAGAACTGGAGATCTGAGGGAGGGGTAGCTCCTCACTTTGTTTTTGTAATACATGTATATTCCCCATTTATAAATGAAAGACCCCCCCCCTGAACAAACACATGGAGGCCAACCCTTTCTTTGTTAAGGTTCTATAATCCTGGCTGGGAAAACCTGCTCCCTTGCAGAGTCATTATTGGAGAACCACAGATGTTCAACCACCTAATTGTAATTCAGCATGCTTTGAGGGAGGCATTTGAAGCTTTACAAAACGGGATTGGCAATGGAATATTTCTGGCATAGATTAGGAGTGTGTCTGCTTTCTCTTATACACTTGAGGGCTGCTTGTGCCCTCTGTGGCTGATACACATTGATCATGGCTCTTCACAATGGGCCCAAAGTCTCTAAACTCTTTGTAATGTAATTAACAGTCACCAAGGGCTCCTTTTTTATATATCTAATCCTGTGCATGAGAATCCTTCTGATGCCATTTTCTTAAACCCTACCTGTTGTTAAATATGTTTATTTCAAGTGTGTTTGCAACATGTAATAGTATTAGAAATTAAAACATGCCCTACTGTATGGCCGGTCCGGCACTGTACTGCAGCCAGTCAGATAGCACAGTGAGTAGAGCGCTTACTTTGACATCTGTGCAGAGTTGCTGACAAGAATTTGATTCCCGGCAGGGCCAAACTCAGCCTTTCATCCTTCTGAGATTGATAAATGAGCATCACACACCGTGGGTAATAAGCAGCACTCAGATACTTGAGGGTTTGTAGCGCTATATATATGCTAAATTATTATTATCACTGTTGTATTTGCTTTTAATTGTTCGTATGGTTTGTTTTAAACTTTTGGACAAACACATAGGGCCTCATTAAAAGTGAGGCGGTAAGGGGTTAACGGCGCTGGTAAAGGTGCCAGCGCTGTTAACCCCGTACTGCCTCATTACGAGGTCCCCTCGTGGGACTCGCTCTGGACGTCTGGTCAGACCAGACGTCCTTTGCGGGTCCCGTGAGGGGACCAGCATGCCAACAATGGGCCCGCTATGGGGGCTTAAATGGGAATGGGGATCGTCCGGGTCCGGGTTGCCTCAATGGGGAAATACCGGGCCCTCCAAAGTCGGAATGGCCCGGTATTTCCTCATTCAGGGACCACGGACCCGGACCCGAGTTTGGAGGCAGCCATGCCCTTGTTAAGGGCATGGCTGCCTCCAAACTCGTAATGAGGCCCATACATTTAACTTAACAAGAGGTAATAACAGTAACAATTGTTTGAAGATATTCTTCCACCACATTGAAAAGATGTGAAAGGCACTAAAAAGTGCATGTAAACAATTATAATGGCGTGTTTAAAAGGTGAGAAATAAAAAGTTTAAAAAAAAAGCTCCACTCATTTTTCAGAATGCCATCTTGTTCCAATTGAGAAAATGCACCAATATTGATGTTTTTGTAATACATACTGGCTTGAACATGCGTTTCCCCCATCAATATTACATGGAGATTGTACAATCAAGTGCTGTGGTTTTGGCAATTAATTTTCCGCTACTGCAATGGCCAATACAGCAAAAAGGACATGAAGCAAATCTAGCTAGGGTCCAATTAAATAAGGTTTAGAACCAGAACAGGAAAATTCAGCACACAAAATTATTGTTCACTTCGCTATGTGTAATGTATCAAAAACACATTAAAAATGCAACTTGGTTTGAGGAAACAAGTGTTTCTTTTCGGCTTATGAAGTGAACACAGTAGTAAATCAGACTCTTCTATTGTTGCCACAGCGCAACACTCTGTATGTGATATAGACTGGGGCATAACCTGTTTGATCCATTCCTTATTATGTATGCAGCAAACCTGGAGCTAAGTGCATTTCCTTACTTGTTCGCACTGGTTCAGGCATTGGACAATCAGTAGGGTTGCTGCATTTGCATTCAGTAGCATAGTTTGTATTTCGGTGCATTAAGGCGCATACAATTTGTGTCGGAGTAGGGCATCGAGGTGTCAATTTATCTCCAGAGTCCTATTCTCTTCTGATCCTTTAAGTGCGTCATACCCCTACATTAGCCAAGGGACACAAATAGGACCATTCTAGGGAGGGGAGACTGGCACGGCCTCAAGATACCTCTGCAGGTCTGCAAGATGCAGAATGAATAATAATGGTGCTAACTCGAAGCCCTGCCTTAATCCAGGCGAGATCAAGATTTTCTTTGTTAATTCTTAAAACAGACTTGGCTTAAGGCATTTAAAAAAGACTTTGGCCCTCATTACAACACCGGCGCTAAACCATAGCGCTATTAGCACCATGGTTGGTGACGGTGTTGTAACGAGTCCTCCATGGGGAAATGGGGAAATACCGCCCCATTCCAAAGTTGGCGGGGCGATATTTCCCCATTTCCCCATGGCCCTTCCCCATTCCCATTTTATAGGGCTCAATGGGAATGGGGAAGGCGGCAATTACGGTACCCCAAATTGCGGTACCGTAATTGCCTGCGAGGTCCCTTTGCAGGTCTCTACTTTAACGGCTGTTCCAGACCAGCCGTTCAGGTCGGGTCCCGCAAAGGGACCTCGTAGTAAGGCGCTAAGTGGTTAACGGCGCCGCAGCCTTTTAAGGCGCCGTTAATCACTTAGCGCCAGGGTTGTAATGAGGCCCATTATATTAAGCATAAAATGCAAAATGGAATGCCAACAATCTTAACTTCCACCTACATCTCTAGAATCTACTTTGTCAAAGGCAGACTTAATAGACGTCTAACACGCATATATGGCTCCACCCGTTTTCCTCCACTGTTCTAGCAAGCCCAAACAGAAGCATTGCTATAGAGATAGTGCAATGTGCTAGGTTTAAGGCAAACACTGCCCCTGATGTAAAAGTACATTGAATGAAAATGGGTTTTGCCTATGGCTAATTACACTTGCATAGATGTCGATCTTCTGTAATCATCATAAACTTTATTTCAGTTAGTAAATAACCTTATGTACTAAACACACTAAAATACATTTAATAAAATTCAAGTAAATACATTCTGTACGGCTGATTCATGGTATTTTTCAGAAAATCGCCTGCTTGCTTGCCCAATCTGTTCGCGCAACTCTGTCGATTCATGGAATCAGATTCATAGGACTTTTCCTGGCCTCGTGTGGAGTTCATGCTGGCCTTGCACGCCTGTGAGCCGTCAAGGGCCTTACGCGAGACTCCGAGCAGATGGTGGGAATGGCCTGCGCAGAGGGCTGGGAAGGGCAGAACACACAAAATGGAGAATAACTTGCAAGGAAGTGGGCATTCTGAGGGGTCCCTTGCACAGCCACTATTGCGTGGCAAAAGACGTATTCATGGAATCGTTTGTTCACCGTTTCTGCTGGGAAATGCCCACCCAAGTCCTTCATAGGATCCGCCACCCAAAGCCCAGCATAAGTACACTTGCGCTTAGGATTTTTAGCATGCATGTGGGTTCGCACGTCGGATTTTTCGGGGTACGTGTACTCAATCAGGGTTCTGATGTAATGTAGGGATGCGCGTAAGCTGTGTCGCAGGGTGCAGGAAGGTTTTAAGTGGGTTTGCACGCACAATTTCCTGCTCCCAATTTTAGCAATGTTAAATGAATTATTCAACATAGGTACCTTACCGGGAACGTTGAGAGAATAAATAATCATCCCATTGCTCAAGCCAAATAAACCCGATTCAGACTGCAGGTCGTATAGGCCACTGTTGCTGCTAAACCAGGATGGGAAGATTTAATGACTTTGCAAGGTATTAGGCTTAAACCGATAATAGGGGGTGTATTACACCTGGATCAGACTGGTTATGTTCCGACCAGAAATATTACATGGAACCAGCGTAGGTTGCACCACATTATTGATCAAACGAATGGCAGTACGATGCCTTATGCAATAGCTTTGCTGGATGCAATAAAGGCGTTTGATTCTGTGATGTGGCACTGGCTCATAGCCGCATTACAGAAATTTGACATGGGACCCATGTACATCAAATAGGTGCAGAGGCTATATAGTATGCCGGTTGCAAGAGTTAAAACAGGCCACCTAATCTCAGAACAGTGGGTATTAGAGAAAGGCACGAGGCAAGGTTGTCCATGGTCCCCTCTGCTATTTATATTAGCACTAGAACCCTTAGCAGCGTACCTTTGTCAGGAATACCAAGAGGCCGGGATACAAATACATGGCAAATGGAATCTGATCTCTACGTTTGCAGATGATATGCTTTTTATATCTGCAATACCTTACCTAGAAACTAGCTTACAATACATATTTGATGTTCTTGAAAGGTATGCAGACCTGTCGGGTATAACGGTCAGCAAGCATCAGTCAAGCTTGTTCCCCTTAGCAGTATACAGGAACACTTAGACAGACTATCTGCCGACACTTCCTCTCAACTGCGACACCGAAACATTTAAATACTTAGGTTTTAACATTTATCACGACTCCAGAACAGAACACATACAATGCACACAGAAGGCGGTAGACAAGGTAAAGATGTCCATTGAGTTCTGGGCAAAGCTACCTCTTCATTGATGGGAAGGGCAGCACTGCTGAAGATGGTGGTCCTCCCGAGACTCATACATTTTTTCACAAATGTCCTGTATGACATGCCATGCTACTTTTTTAAGGAAACTAGACAAAGGGCCTCATTATAGATGTGGCGGGAATAGTATGAACAGTGCCAGTAAGGCACTGGCACCGTTTATACCATCCCACCGCATTACGAGTTCTGCTCGCGGGTCCCTGACAGCCCACCAGGTCTTACCTGGCGGGCTGTGCGGCACCCGTGAGCAGAACTCGTGATTGCACCGGCACCATTGACAACGGTGCCAGTGCAACCATGCTCCCCACCCCCATTCTGCCCTCTGGGGCAGAATGGGGATCGGGAGCCCGGCAATACCGCCACCCACGAAAGGGCAATTACCGGCCCATTCATCTCATAATGGGCCATTTATTGCCCAATCGCAGGTGGTGGGGTCAGTAGCCAGCATGGCGATAGCGAGCATGGCGGTAGCCGTGCCTGCCATACAGGCATGGCTACCGCCATGCTCATAATGAGGCCCAAAGTGTGCCATGGATTCTTGCGGTGTAATTCTAGATGTAGATTAGCACTGTCAAAGTTACAGAAACCATATGATCAGGACGGCATTAAAATATCCCACTTCGAAATGTACTTTGTGTCGTTTCAATTCCAATTCGTTCGAGTTGGCTAGCGAATGGACAGACACAGGATACTCCCTTGCTGGGACTGGCGTGCACCCCTTATTTATGAAGGAGGTGTTATGGATATCAGTGAGGTAAGTGGAACAGCCCCCACACTTACAAAAGTGGGGGAGGAAAATATGGCAAAAAGGCTGGTGGTTACTGAAATGCGAGTCACCTTATTCTCTGCAGATCCCACGTGTAGCGCTAGGGGGTGAATCAGCACAGGGCAGGATGAAACTACGGAAGTACTGGGAACCACATGGCATAGCAACTATTGGAAAAATGATACAAGACGGGAAGCCGATGAACTTTGATACACTCACAGTGCAGACGGGGTTACACAAAGGACCATATCTATTACATGCCGCCTTCCTAAGAAAGCTGAGGCAGAAATTACCAGTGGGATCAGGAGAATTAGTACAGGACGAGGGGTTGGAAACATTATATGACATATAAGAAGGGGGCATGCAGTGTCCAGGCTATATGAACTTTTTGCAACACGGCCTAGGAGGGAGTTGGCACAGACTTGCCAATGCTGGGAAGAAGTCTTGCAAACACCCATTGTGGATGAGGCATGGAATAGCGTGGTAGCCTACCATAGGAAAGTCTAGAGGAATGCCAGACTCCAATTGATACAACTATATGTGACACACAGAGCTTACCTGACCCCTCGGTCAATAGCTTGGTTTAATAAATGGGAGGAACAAGAATGACCAAAGTGTAGGTAGGCTGACACAGACATGGTGCACATGTCCTGGGCATGCAGTAGTATTCAAAGATTTTGGGCAGATATAGCACAAATGTTAGCCAAAATAGACATAACACTAGACATACACACCCTTGAGACCTGCTTACTGGGCATATTCCCGCAACCGAGGCAGAAGAGGCACATCAACAAACTGAAAGACTTGGCATATATCCTGGCTAAATGCAGGATTGCAATGAACTGGAAGGCACACAGAAGCCTGGGGGTGCAATGGTGGTGGCGAGACCTCCAGAAATGGACGGAGGCAGAAACCTTGTTGTGTCATGAAGAAGCACGTTGTGCACAGGGGGAGCAACACACAGAGTTAAACTCCTGGGAAGTAAAGCTACAAGTACAATGGGCCTGTTGGCTATTTTGTGGATGTTTGGGGCTTTGCGGTATTTTCTTACCGCCAAAATACCTTTAGCAATAATCACTCTCTGTATTCATATTGGATCACACATAACAATAATACATTGCATTATTTCAGAATTCAGACCTATTTAGATAATGTGCGCAATAATTTGCGTGGTTGGTTTATTTGTGGCCCCAATATCCAACATCCCTTGTTTTTTATCTAGATTGTTCTTGATCACTAGAGAGACCTCGGGCCTACATTTTAGGGATACCACATTTTCAGTGTTAGTGTTGTGTGCCACCATGGGCTATTGTGATATTTTTCTGGTAATTTCCACTACCTTATATACGGTATGGAACTATGTCCAGAGAGTCTCTCTTCCCGTTGGCTCATGTACCTCCAACAAGCTATGCTACAAACAGTCACTCACAACTGTCCATACTGAATATAATCATGCACACATCTGTTTTAAAATGACAATTGCACTGTTTAAAAATCTACCCACGTTTAAACCTTTTCCCATGCAAAATGAAAGAGAGAAATAATACACACTAGCTATCTGTTTTCAGATATTTTTGTATTATAGAAATTTCCTTTAAACACAGTTGAACCCTTTTTTACAGAAATAAATGAAATGGTACAACTTTATTTGTGATAAAATGAACAGAGAACTGCTAGAATATATTCAATTGGTAACATTACATATGCTGATAAGGGACTGGGACTCCCTCGAATAAACTGACTGAACAGTTTCGCACACTTTCGCACAGCTCCCACACTTCTGTAATTACCTTATCTGTTCAGCATGAGTTTTCTCCGGCTATTCTCTTTCTGAATTTGGCTCCCTTGAAGATTAACCCCAGTGAAAACAAGCGTCTGTCGTTCTCAAACCGGGGTTATTGCCTGGAATTCTCAGCTTTTGCAGCAGGAATGCTTCAGCCAGGAAACAGGTCCTTCTCCCAGCTCTGCCAGATCTCGATTGTTCTCCCCCTCTCCTCAAGCTATCCCAGCAAAACTCTAATCACAGCCTCTAGCATGATACTTGCTATGACGCTGCTCCAATCAGAATCAATCATGTCATCTCCTCCCTCACTACACAATGGCTCATTTCTACAGTAAAAATTTGTAACCAACTGATTTCCTGTTCCTTCAAGCTCTTTGCTTCCTGTAGTTATGTGGACAGAGCAGCAGAGAAAAAAAAATGAACGTGCGTTTAAAAGTTCACTTTCAGAGTAGGCCTAATTCTGCAGTGGAGACACATTTTTATTAGTGGGTTATGTTAAATGCAGTTTTATTAGTCAGGTTAGTTATTAATAAGGTTAGTTATTAATTTTCAAATGTGTCTCTTGCACCATAGGCATTTCAGGTGAAAAATAGTGTGCATTTTTGAATGTGCACATGTGTTTTTAACTGTAAAAATAGATTTGCATCTTATATGTAAAAATCGTTTTTGACTGAATAGCCTGTCTTTACTTATATGTCCATGTTACTCTGGCAACACATATAGCAATGCACCACACCTATGTGGTGGTGCTGCATCAAAAAAAATTGCTACCTGTGCAGTAGTGCTGTACTCTGTGCTGTAACACGCCAAATATCCTTACAGGCCTCAACACAAGGCACAGACATACATGGGACTTAGTCTTGATTACTGTAGTACGGAAGGAATAGGCCTTGGAGATGATTGTGGAAAGCAGCGCATGGCACGAACTGTAAAGAAGCAGGGTAGCCTTATGGAGTTGGGGGAGTACGAGTTGGGGTGGAGGGGATTTGGGGGGAGGGGCTTGAGAAGCAGACACAACATTTGCTTGGTATTGACGATGGTGCAATATCTGTGAGTTATATCAAATGTTAATAAAGATCATTTTAAATAAAAGATTAATGAGAAGGCACATACATCCTCATTTAGGCATACGGATTTGCGAATGAAAACATATTTCTTTAGTCAATGAAATAAACCATTTTAACATTGACAAATGAATCGGAAATTACTGTCATAGTAGGTGTCTCTCATATATGCTCAACACAGTTTGATCCTAAAGGGATTACATGCTTTTCCAGTATTGAAATGTATTGAAATGAATGTCACAGAATGTCTAATGGGTCACAACTAGCATTTATCCATCGAAAGGAGACCTATTCAACAAACTGGGTGTAATATAGCAAGAACACAGAGTCGCATAGCTTGGCCTCATATGCCTCAAATAAGGGACACCTCAATCTGTGTAATTACTTCATATTGGATAATAAATCCTGTGGCACACTCTTTAAAAAAAAGAAAATGGCATTGCATGATATTACTTCTACAAATCTCACAATACACATACACAAACAAGATCATATCTTCAAACAATGTATTACTATTAATACACATTAAAAACACATGAACACACCTCAAGACAAATGGTCTATGTGCAAAATTGCAGTAAAGTGCTAGAAAAATGCCATAAAGTGCAAATTGCTTGCACATGCTTGCTTATTTGAGGCATATGAGTGTTCTTGGTACATTGTAATGAATCTTATTCCGAAATGATCTCCTGAAAGAAACCATTTTTTGCTGAACAATTATCCCCCTATTGAAAAAGAAAATCATGGAATAAAAGTTGCATGCTTGAGGATAATATGCTAATAGAATCAGAATTTAAGGCCCTTTCTTAGCTCTAGAACAGTTGCAAATGGAGCCAACATTTTCAAGTCCAGCATCAAGCTAATAAACATGTCTTCCCTCCGTTCTATGTGATCTTTGTGGAAATTAACGTTTTTGCATTTCCCATTGCAATTCGACTCTTGCATAATGGAAGTTGTTGAACGGATCTGCTCTTTTTCCCTGTTCAACACATACTCTGCTCCACCCGCTGCTTCTCAAAAGTATACACCTGGAACTCATATACATTTACACCCACATCCCTTACCTTGTCTTCTCCCTCTCCTTTTCCAGAGACTCCCCCAGAACCCATGACACTCTCTCTTGCCCACATCCCCCTCTGACCCTTCCCAAGCACGCC
Source organism: Ambystoma mexicanum (assembly GCF_040938575.1). Lineage (NCBI taxonomy): Eukaryota > Metazoa > Chordata > Amphibia > Caudata > Ambystomatidae > Ambystoma > Ambystoma mexicanum. The sequence goes on along the minus strand of NC_090937.1, from coordinate 1,063,403,231 downwards.
ATCCTGAACCATCACCTCATCAATTCCCTCAACTTATCCACTGATGGTCAGGCCCGTCCTATCCCCTTTCCCTCACCACTCATTTGGCAGGGGAGGTTTCATGCTGGTGTATATGCGATACATCCACTGCAAAAATAAATTGGGCACCAGGTGTGTTGCTAGGTCTGGAACATATCTGGGGCTACGCTAAGGTTGTGATTGTCATGACGCAGGGCTAGCTAGCCTTTTGGTTGTAGCCCCTGAGTTTTCATCCAGGCCTACAACCAAAAGACCCAGCGCCCTAGCCCCCTCGTCCCCCACTCCCCTAGCAATGCCTCTGTTGGGTACACACTTCCCTCATCACTTAGCGTGAAAGACAGCCTATGCCATGTCATCAAAGTGCATTGAGGCAACCTTTTCTAATGCCTCAAAGATTTACAAACCTGAAGGTGACCGTGCAAAAAAGGTAGCAGGCTCCCCTCTCCATAAAGAACATGACATGATAACCTGTTCTGTGTTTTTTTTTCCCATTTTGAGAATCTGCAGCCATTACTTTTAGCTCACTGTACTTTTTTCACAAACGAGGACTATCCATTTGCATATCAGTCTTTGTCCTGCCCATAAGGGCAGTCCAGCACCGAAATACCAGGCAAACCTCCTTTGAACAAGAGTACCAACAGCAACCCCATACACGTGTTTCAGCCTTGTTGGGCCTCATCGGTGAGGTGGAGCTGTGCCTCTCTGAGCACAGTGAGCAAGGGGTCCACGTCTGGGTTCCCCCAGGTAACTTAGGGTGACCAACCCCAAGTGCTTTTCACTGAATATGAGCGTGCATCAAAAATCTACAATAGCATGAACATTTATTGCAAAACAGTACGTAAGTAAAGAGAATCAAAGACACATCAGAACATTACATTTTCATGGTACAAAAGAAACATTGTTTCATTTCTGTCCATTGCTCAGCCTTACATAGCACTGGTATGTGTGTAAACACCAAATCAGGTGGCTTAGAACATGGGTTGCATTGGTTGTTACAAGGCAGAGTTTGAGCAGTGTGAGATCAGTTCACATACTGGCCTCTTAGTTTCCCCCTGTAGCCATATGCTCACCATCTTTCTTTTTACTCATACATGGTGAGGCTGAGAATATTTGTCGTTGTCCTTGTTAACTCCCAACCAAAGCCTGTAACCGGTTAAACATGTGCACCCATGAAAAAGGAAGCACTCCTTGTACTTTCAGTGGTCTCTCATTATTGTTTTGGTAGCTATGTTTTATCTGAGTTTTGTACAACTCTCCACACTCTAATTTTGGTCTTCTTTTCTTATAATATGATTTCTCGCCCCACAAAACATATATATGAGCACTTGTAATGTGTTGGTGGAGGGGCAAATAGTATTAAATAGGCAGGGCAGGAGTAGTGGGTGGTATGGGTGCATTAGACTTTGGTAATGGCTCCATCAAGCAAGGCCATTACTGAGGACTGACTGGCCTTTTCATTATGGCAAGGGTGGTCAGCCTGCTATTGTTCATCTTTCATATCTGGGGCCTCTAAGGTGGGGCTCTCCAGATTTTGTGGACTTTAACTCCAATGATCCTTCACAATGGACTGCAAGATGAGGGCTGATAGGAGTTGTAGGACTGGGCAGCCATAGTTTCCAGAATCCTGTCCTCAATAATGCCCTTCTTACTGTCTGCTTTCACTCTAATATGCTTCCTTTCCTTTGAAGCAGTGGAAAATGATGCATTGTATCAATGAATATGACAAAGGTACGCAACCTTTTGCTTTCCAAATGTTTTGCACCACAGCTGCCATCAGCATTAGCCAGCATAACCAAAGGTGAGGAATCCTGAGAGTTGTAGTCCAAAACATCTCAACAGCTGCAGGTTTCAGACCCCAGGGAGTAGGATATAGGATACAGTAAGCAGTGAAATGAAACATTTAAAGTAGTGACAGAGTCATTTGTTTGTTGACAAACACATATTGAACCCTTTCTGATATGTTCTTTCCTCAAGACAGTTCTACAGAGCAAGGAGAAATTAATTCTGTAGCAAAGAGACTTGATAGTGGAAACATTCCCCATCATAGCAATTGCATCTAAACATTTCAATAGAGAGCCTGTTCTGGGCACGTGATAATAGGGGTATGGCCAGTTGCCATGGCAGTAGTAACTGCAGTGGGGAGGCTGATTCCTGAACGTACCTTCTTGTGTGTGATAGGCCAAGGGTTTTCATCTACTTCCATATGACCTGATGCCGGTGAAATGATAGGGTCCTGCGTTGACCAATTACATATTACCTTGAACCTCCAGTGGACACAAATGTCACCTCATATCACAAAAGATTTTTTTACAATTTCCAATGGCTGCGGCAGAAAAATATTCCATACTAATCGTACCTTAACAAAGTCATATTTGCCGACTTTGCCGTGTTTAGTTAAACTTCTGCCGGGCCCAGCAATAGAGATTAGAAGCAGTGTATTCTATTGTACGTACACATCAGTCATCCAAGATTTTACTTTTAATTGTGTTGCACTTTCAGGATGTTCACACAGAACTTATGACCCATATCCGCCTGCCTTCCAAACAGAAATGTTTTTATTTTTTTGTTTTCCTCCCAACAAGCATTTCAAATGTTGACATTAATTGGACTGCTGTTAAATCGTCCGTAGAGTTCTGGAAGGGGCATGTGGCATGAAAAGGGCTGCATGTTCAAGTTGACAAAGCTTTCCTGGGGGTCATCATCAGCACACAGCATATGAGGAGTTTAATGTCATAGCACCATGGTTCGGTGCCTTCATCTCCTTTGTCAACGTTTGATTTAGATAAAAGGCAGACATCTGACTGGAACGGATTGCCTGCTTCCTTCGGGAAGGCACACAGCCATAGCCCAGCACGTTTTTCCTGGTAATGAAATTAGCTTCCCATAAGTCTTTTGCTGGGTTCACTAACACCACATTTTATGAGCCATGCTTTCGAAATGATCTTTATGGCACTTGACTTTTGAGGAACTCGTCTGGTTGCTTTTCGAGTGCTTTTCATTAGACAATTAAAACAGTAGTGTTGCTAATTGACAGTGATCTTAATTGCACATTGTAGTGAAGAAATGCATAGACTCAAGATTGCATTAGGCATCTGTTCTTATTTGTAAGAATCCTGTGTTAGATCATGTGTCTTTGATTTGACAATATTTTAGTTAATTTGAAAGAAGGCAACATATTTAAGGGGCCCTATTGGGAAGTTTCACAATCCTTATATCAATCGAAAATGTCACACCTGGTCACGATGCAAGGACAATGACAACTTTCTTAACTTCCTCAAAAAGGAAGATTCATGTATGAAGATGTCTAATACTGCATTCTCTGCCGACAAATGACAATGGAGTTGTACACTCCACTCTCCTCAAAAACATCCCAACATCAACTTGCACAGGCAGTATTGCATCAATTGTCAACCAATCCCTCTCATCTGGAATCTTCCTGGAAGCCTTCAAAACATCTTATATCAAACATCTCCTCGAAAAACCTATGCTTGACCCTCTCATTCCCCAGAATTACCTGCCCATTTTCAACACCCTTTTCATGGCCAAACCCATTGACCGTACAGCATACAAGCAACTCTGCCACTTGACTGAAGTCAACAACCTTCTTAACTCTACCCAATCAGGAACTGAGTCCCCTCTAGTGTCCATTTGTGATGACCTGAAAAGAACAGCTGACACAGAAGGATGCGCTGTACTCATTCGTCTTAACCTCTCTGTCTCCATCAATACTATTGACCACAGCATTCTCCTAGACAGGCTATGCTCTTTAGGAATCAATGACACTGCGTTCACATGGATCTCCTCCTTCATATCTAATCGCTCACAAATCATGCACCTCCACCCTTCCACCTCCATTTCCCACTCAGTGGCGAAAGGGGTCCCACAGGGAGCATCCCTATCCCCTTCTTCAATATCTATCTTAGGCAATCCCCGTGCTCATCCGCTCCCATAATCTTACCTGCTACAATACTGCAGATGATACCCTGATCATCTTCAAAATACCCAAATCATGAGACTTCACCCTTCCTGGTCTGTCATCATGCCTCTCGGATATTGACCATTGGATGATGACCAACCACCTCATCCTCAAGCCTGAGAAAACTAAAATCCTAGTCTGCAAAATAACTGTGCTCCTTCCGCAACCTATCCCCCAGCCAAACTCTCTAGGCTTTCCCACGGTGACCTCCACTTCGGTGAAAAACCTTAGCTGCATGATGGACAGGAATCTATCCCTCTCCCAACATATAGACTCTGTATCCAGAACCTGCATATTCCACCTACGCATACTCAGACAAATCTTCCCATACCTCACCTAGCCACACCAAATCTCTGACATGCTCACCATCATCCTCTCCCCCTTAGACTATCCAAACTGCCTTAAACTAGGTGCACCAGCATTCCAACTCCAAAGAAACCAAAACACAGCGGCCAACCTGCTCATTATCCTCCCTCCCAGAGAACATATCAGTCCCACACTGAGCATCCTACACTGGCTCTCAATTAGTCATCGAACTACCTTTAAAACCATGTGCATTACTTATTGTGCCATCCACACCACAGGCCTCAAATTCCCCTAAGATTAACTCACTGTAAGCGATATTCAATCAACACTACAGCTAAGTCAATGCCTAGTCTGGGATGCTGAGGAAAACCCTTATTGATGTATTTTTATGTCCAGTTCAGTACTCTGGATGACAACCCTTGTATAACACCCCCCTCTTAGAATCCCCCTGACCCCACTGAGCCAAGAAGTAGGTTTGTTTTGCAAATTAAAAGGTTTATTTGGACAATTCAACAATATATATCTATCACACTTTTATAATATATTAATATCTTATATCACACTTCAGAATACGACCGTGATCAACAATGGATAATGTTACAGGGGTACACTGATTTGGTTACTTAGGAGTAGTGTAGAGGATGAGGTAGCTGAAAATGCTTGATGGTTTCAAGGAAATGCAAGGTGGAATAAAATGCAGTACAGAAATAACTTGTTATGATTTTAGCAAAAGGTAATATGATCACTTTTTCTTTTGACAATTCACTCTCCCCTATGCAATACAAGAAATGGAAGGAGAGCACACAGTCTTCAAGAATCCCACAAATCACACTTTATAATGCAATACACAGTTCCAGTTCCTCCAGCAAGCTTAGAGAAAACAGGGATGAGTTTTAAACACAAGCAAATTACTTTAATGTGGTTTGCAAGGAAGTGAAAAGGTGCTAAAATTGCTTTTAATTCCCTCTAGAGGTTCAGGGTGAGTGAGAGATGCTTGTTGGTATTAGTTCAGGCTCACTTTAGAAATGCTCTATGAGTTATTACCAGGTTGCAAACGGATTTTAACAAAGAGAAGCAACAAGCTGCTGATTTCTACAGATGAAGAAATCGGGCAAAATCGCAAATCGCGGTAAATTTCCCGAGTGCGTGTCTCGCGATTATGGGAAAAGTATAGGGAGTAGGAAGTCGGTTCTAGGTTCGTTGGAAAGTTAAATTTCGTTCCTAGCCCAAACGGTTCAAGAGATACGGACGATTTAATAAAGGTAGATTTTCAGATTTAAAGTAAAACTCAAAATGACAGGTGACAGCTTGCAGCTGCAGAATTGACAGGTGACATTTGTGCAGCTTTAAAAATGACAGATGACACGATTTCTAGGAGGCAGTTCTACTTAGGTTAAAATAGTTGGATTAGATTATTTTAACTAAGAGATTGGTTCTGCACAGTTCTGCTAGGTACTCACAATATCAATTTGAAATAGGCCTCGTCACGGTCTGGTCAGGTTGGACGGGACTTCCGGCGGGTGGTTCTGAAGTCCCGGCTATCTGGGTCAGCTCTGCTCTCTGGGTCTGTCAAGCACCGGATCTGCTCACATCGGTCTGGTTTGTGGTTCTCTCGGGTTCCGGATACAGCACTGCTTTCTGGATACTGCTACAGATTCTTGGCAAAAATTCAAACAGCTCGCCCGGCTGTTGAATAGTTTGGTTGGTTTTGAGGCCTGCTGAAGAGGATTCAGCTGGTGGATTCAGGCCTCTCTGCTACACATCTGGAGTTAATTTCTGCTACAGGTTCTGGACATTGATGGATTTGAAGTCTGGATCTCTGGATGTGAAGTCGTCGGTCAGCATGCTCCGCAGCAAATGGAATTGAATGTCTCTACCTGTCCCGGCAGTCTCTTTTTATGTGTTTTGAAAATGGGTGTGTGACTGGGCCTAGCTAAGCCTGCCCCTCTCTACTTGTCATTGGCCCAATTCTCCCCTCTCCCATGATTGGGGGAAGGAAATGGATTGTCATCATGATGAGGTCTGTTTATGGGTCAGAGGATCCTCCCCTGGTCAATTTGCACACAAATCTATTTCTGACCCAAATACATATTTATCTATGTACCATTTTTCTAATATTATAGGTCCAGTTAACATATTTTCTGTAGCACCAAACCAACCGATTCCTGTCTTTGTACGATGCCGTGTTCACTGATGACAGAATTCTCCCCTTTTCATCCAGATAACGACCTCTAAACCTTTCCAGATTTTACACAAATGTGCACCAGGGATATGGGTTACAGATGATAAAGTGTCAGATTTTTAACATGCATACATTTGGAGTAGCAACCTTTTTTCCGCTACTATCCCCAGGAACATACCACAGGGTCCTAACACCTCTTAAAATGTGCACAGAAAAATCACAAGAATAATGATATTATTTATATAATTTTGACAGGTCCGTACTATGAATTATCCATCTTTTTGAAAGTATGCCCTGGTCAAAAAGGGGTGTGGCTTCCCACATCACATGGTGGAATAACTGGTTTATCCACTTCTCCCAAGCTCAGCTGGCTGTCAGAGGCACTGCCCCTCCCAGTTTCCCCCAAGAGGAAGCCACTTTACGACGCCCCCAATATAACATTTGCCTCAGTCAAGTTGTTCTGTCCCTTCCAGTTCCCAGTTGCTCCACCCCTAATCTAATCAGAGAGGTGTCAACTCCTTTTGGTGGGGAAGCAGGATGCAGCTAGGCCTGGGAAGAGTGGCTGAGCAGGTTTCTCCTGTCGGGGTAGTTGTCAGGCAGAATTCAGCTAAATGTCACTTTAGTTCCCAGTTTGAATCAAACTTACAATTTTTACATATACATTAAATAATTACTTCCTTCAAGTCATTTCAGAATATAGTTTTACATTGTATCCACCTCTTAGCAAGTCTTTCCTTGGCCTGGTTTTGTTTCATTTGTTCAGTTTTACACAAAAGTCTGGTGGTTTTAAAACGCCGGCTTTCTGATAGTGGTGAGTACCGGTATTGCAACCATTTTTGGGATTAAGAAAATGAATTCCCCACAGTTCTGAGTTGCTTTTTGGCAATCAGCATTGCCATTCCCAATGGTTTCAGGCTACTGTGTGTGTAGCCCAATGGTGGTTTTAGGCAGTGCCCCCCTGTGCTCACAACATAGGCAAAAATGGGTGGCAGCCTATTCTTCATGTTTTCCCTGTGCACTCTCTGGGGAGATCTGGCCATCATGATGTTTTCCATGCCAGTACTGCACAGTTTTATGGTAGGGCTTGGATGCACGGGTAAAAAAATCCCACATCACACACTACCGATCCTCCAAGAAACTCAGATCTGGTGCAGCTTTTCTCCTAGTCATCCCCCAATATAACTGCACCAGACTGGGTGGATCCTCCTTCTCTGTCCAAGCTCCCACCATCTGGAACTCTCTGCCTCTCCACATCCACAGCATTGACAAATGCCTCACATTCAGAAGGACCTTCAATACCTGCCTTTTTTCTTCCTCCCCCTGAAATCCCTCTCCCACTCTATGTTTTAATTGCTCCTCACACACAAGTACTGGCCCAGACCCAACAAAACACCTACACGTTCAAACGACTGCAGATGCTGTCAGTGTTTGCAGCAGCACACCATGATAAACTTACCCCTTGTACCCCCACAGATGATTAAACATCAGCCCCCCCCCAGCCCCGCCGTACCTCTAACTCGATAACTGGTGCAACCCGGTTACCGAACAACACCTGTAAACTGCCCCTTGGATATGGCAATCAGGAGTATCTGGACAGAATGTTCGATTAGACTGACCACTAGAGGAAGCAACGGTAGTGGGACCAGTTTGAATTGGGAACAGGTATTGACACGCACACAGTTGGATGGCCCTACCTTATCATCAAGGGGCTTACCCAAGAACTGAGAAAGCTCAACCCATAGGTTTCACCGGAGGTAGAAAGGATATGCCCCAGTTCAGCTTCGGTTATTGGGCATGGAACGCTCATTAATGGCTTTTGGGGGAAAGAATAGAGATGTACTAAGATGAATTTTGATGGTTATTTGCCTCTCACACTCAAAGAATGCCACCAGCCAGGTCCTTCCCAATGGAAGTATGCTAACCCCACCTGTAAGTGATTTCAACCCGGCACTCCATCTACGTCAATGCCTAGTGTGTGATGCACAGCTGGAACCCTTAATTATTTATTTATGTCTATAAATTCTTTTATTTCTGAATGATATACCCTTATATCACACCCCTCTCATTGATATCGCCCTACCCCCCCCCCCCCTGGTAACACTGAACCAGGAAGCAGGCTGTTTTGCAAAGTTAAAATATTTATTTTATGGATTTTCACAATATAGATATATCACACTATTTAATAGTTTATACAATGATCACCAATGGGGTGATGTCACAATAAATCTCTTTAATCAGAAGGAGTATGATGGGAAAAATAATGCAGCACAGAATAATACTTGTGAGTGGGTTCAATCAAAATGCAATGTGATCACTCTTTCCCCCTGCACACTACTCAATCCCCCAATATGCAATATCAAGAGATGGAAGGAGAGAAAACAGGTTTCAGGAATACACACTCAACACATACAGTATCAATCCCAATTTCCCCCCAGCAAACACAGAGAAAAACAGGAATGATTGCAACTTTTCAAAATGGTTTTGAATGTGGCTTTGAATGGATGGGAAAAAACACTGAAAATGGATTTAATTCACTACAATGGATCCAATACTAATGGGAGCCGCCTTGTATAGTTTAGATAAACACTATCAATGATTATTGAGTAACTAGCAGGTGGCAATGCACAGCTGTTTCACACGTGATAGATTTGAGCCAAACGAAAAATTTGCAGCAAACTTTTCCACGCACGGTAAGCGCAATTGCGGAACAACTATAAGGAGGTGGGATGGTCGGAGGGACAGAGATTTAAATAGGGCTGTGCCTTCTTAAAGGTAAACAACACATATGTAATGTATTTATAGCTTGTCAGGATTTCCAGATGGGTAAAATTACTCTGCCAATCCCGCAGATTTAAACGTGTCTGCATACTAAGAAACATGCGCTCATTTTCCCATCCCCACTCAGGTGACCAACTGATTTCTTCGAACAGGGCATTCATTTGGGCTTCTAGTTCATGTAGTCTGCCAGCCTGTGCATCCTCTTTGACAGCCATAAGAAGTCTATTAACAGGCTTATTATTAAATCTGATGTAAAATTCTACTCGCTTTCTTAGTACAATGGCTTTAAGTGAGGTGATCCCTAACTCTAGTCTAATTCTAGCCATTGGGACGCACTGTGGAAGGCCAAGAATCTACCTCCAGAACTTGCCTTCAACCAGCTGTAATGACCCTAGGTTCATATTGATGAGGGTCTAAGCCGTACGTGACCAAAGGTATTAGGCACTGTATGTACAGTTGGCGTGCTGCCCATATCGAGAAACCACATCTGTCCCGCGTAAACTTGTGTATTATCACTTTGAGTTGAGCAGCCTTTGTTCTGCGGGTCTGAATACACGAGATGAATTGCCCCGGTGGTCGAACTCCACACACAGATATTTATACGAAAGGGTATAATTAATTTCATTTATTACCATCATCATACTAGGCCTAGCCACCCTTCCTGCTGAATATAATAGCAGGTTTGTTTTGTTATGATTGATGACCAATTGATTGGCCTCAGCATATCACCATAGCTGTTCAGCAGATCTTAGAATCCCACTGAAAGTGTGGTCTATTATAACAAGGTCATCCGCATAAGCCAGTATCGTACAATGGCTGGAGCCAACCCTAGGGGGGCAGTTGTTAATCCCCTGTAGACATTCAGGTATGTTGGAGACAAAAAGGTTATATAAAGTGGGAGCCGTAACACAGCCCTGCTTTACACCTTTCCTCTGGGGGATAGGTTTAGTCACACACCCTTGGTTGTCAATTCTTAGTTGCACCGATTTGTTCATATGCAAGAGCTCTAGATAGCATAAAAAAGACTCAGGACAAGCCAGCTTCCTCAGTTTCTTCCACAACAGGGAGCGATTAACCAAGTCGAAGGCTGCCCTGAAATCTACATGTAGAGCCTACAGTGGGGGATTTGCATGTCCCAACGCCTTGCTTCTTAATGAATTCATAATAAACAAATTGTGGGTTGTGGAGTAGCCAGTTCTGAAACCACTTTGGAATTGATCTAATATCCCCGCTCCCTCAGCCCACTTTTTCTAGTTCCTTTAAGATTAATGCCGCAAACATCTTGCCGGTGCAGTCTAACATAGACAACAACGATAGTTCCCAGGTTCAGTTCTACAACCTTTTTTAAATACTGGTATAAGAATAACAGCATGCCAAGTAGCAGGGATTTGACCCTCAGCTATAATTTTTTAAAATAAGATTTTGAGAAGACCAGCCCAGAATGGAGGGTTGTTCCTCATCACCACATTAGATAAGCCATTAGGCCCTGGGGCACGAGATGAATTCAATTCTCCTATTCTCAGTTGGAGCTCCTCAGTAGAAACCACAAAAGGGGGATTTAATGGTTTAATACAGTGAGGGCTGCCAGCCTTACTGCCCACCCCACCACTGCGGTTTTCCAGATAGGCAGTCCATTCCACACGACTTATAGGGTTAATCATATATGTGGTCTTATTTCCTTTAGCCTCCCCCAGCACAGCCCATATGTTTTGTGTGTTTCAACTGCATAAGATTTTAACAGTGTGCTGCCATCTTTCCATTTTCCTATGCCTATTATGAATTTTTAGCTATGTTCGATAACAATTTATTTTCAATTTCCTGATGTTGTTAAGCCTAGCCATATTGGAAACAACCCCTGATCTAACCAGGCGAATGTCTTTCCTGAGCTTACATTTACTGTCTCTGATGATGCGGTCGTAGGTAGAATCTTTCAGTGATTTTCCCGCCGTAGACGGTGCTATGAGCATATACACACCACACTGCTCTGGTATTACAACCAAGTGCATGATTCACATGACACATCTCCCTTACTCAACCACACACGTTCTACATGGTTTATCATTTTAAAAAAATAGTCGAGATTCTATGCACAAAGCTTGAAAACCATAACTGTTTAAATAAGCTGCTGCACCTTTGTCGAGACAGGATCTGCATCACAATGCTACCAGACAGATTCAAAGTGCCGTTTAAAATGACAATTTATAGTGTAAGACATCATGATATGATATGGCATTTATAACGTGCCTATACACAAGTGTTTCAAGGCGCGACGAGGCAAGGGAGGGAAAACAGAGGGAAAACAAATACAGTGATCCTACTAGGCCTGGTGACGTTCAGATTGTGCAAGTGCATGGGAGGGGATAAGGGGGAAAAGCCCTGGGGGATATGGGAGGGTGCAGTGCAGTACATGGGATAACAGTAAATAAATAAAGACAATACATTATAAATAAAAGTGCGGCCAGCTGGTCGAAAGTGCAGGGGTAAGTGCTAGAAGGGGCTGTTGGGATACAGAAACAGTGCCCAAGTGCAAGGGTTGCCATGGGGGCAGTGCAGGGGTGGGGAGGAGACCTTTACCAGAGATCAGAATGGTAGCCAGGTAACCTGTGCAGTTTCAGAATCAGCCAGGAGATCAGCAGGGGAGAGGAGGAGAGAAAGCCAAAGCAACAAGGAAGGTCTTGAGGTGCTTCTGGAACCAGAGGTGGTTCTCCTCAAGTTTCAGAGAGGCAGGGAGGCTGTTCCAGAGGGAGGCCCCAGCAGAAGAAAGAGATCTTCCACCAACTCGCTGTTTGGAGAAGCGACTAACCCTGAGGGAGTTGAAGGCGGATGAGCGAATAGCTTGAGTAGGAAAATATTTAGGAAGAGGCCCCAGGCCCTAAAAGGCCTTGTGGACAATGCAGAGGGTTTTGAACTTAATCCTCTCCATCACTGAGAGCCAGTGCTGAGATTTCAGTCCTGGAGAGATACAATCCCCGGGCTTGAGGCCAAGGACAAGTCTCACAGTCCTGGTTTGGATGAGTTGCAGAGGGCAGAGAGTAAAGGCAGGCAGATTTAGAAAGAGGCTGTTGCAGTAGTCCAGCCTCGAGAGAACCAGAGCTCTGGAGACAGTGAGCTTCTGGGTGAAGGAGAGGAAAGGAAGATTACCTCTGAGGAGGTGCAGCTGTTAGTGTGACTTCTTAGAGACATCAGAGATATGAGGAGAGAAGGAAAGGGTGGAGTCGAAGATGACCCCAAGGTTCTTAGCCTCACAAGTGGGAGCAGGAAGAGGACCAAGAGAGGCCGGCCAGAGAGTGACAGGAAAGGAGGGAGCAATTGTTCCGATGAGGAGAATCTCGATCTTACTGGCATTAAGGCAGACATCATTGGTGCCACACCACTCCTCGATGGCAGACACTCAGAGATGAGAGAAGGAGAAAGGGTGGCAGAAGGGAGCCTGGAAATGAGTTGAGTGTTGTCCGCATAGCACTGAAAGGTGGGGCAGAGAACAGCAATGCAGTGGGCAAGAAGTGCCAGGTATTAGTTGAACAGCCAGGGAGTGAGGTTAGACCCCTGGGGAACTCAAGAGGTAGAGATAGAGATAGAGGAGAGGAAGGACCCAAGTTTGACCTAAGAGGGTCAATCAGAGAGGAAGGAGGGCAGCCAAGCCAGGGCCTGATCGGTAATACCCAGGTTTTCACGGAGGCGGTTGAGCAGGATGGCATGGTTGACTGTGTCAAAGGCAGAAGAGGGATCAAGTAAGATGAGGACACAGGGGGTGTTGCAAGCAAGGTTGGAGAACTGGTCTTCATGGATGTTCAGCAGAGCAGTTTCCATGCTTGTGACAGCTCTGAAGCCAGACTGATGGCCATGGAGACAACCAACAGATACAGAGTGAAGATTAAGCTGGGAGATGGTCCACTTTTCCTGGAGTTTGCCTAGGAAAGGAGTGATGGAGATTGGACAATAGTCAACTGGGCAGGAAGGGTCGGCATAGGGTTTCTTAAGAAGAGGGTGCACAAGGGAGTGCTTCAGGGGGAGGGGAAGACTCCAGTGGTGACCCTGTTGTAGACCCTTTTGCAAATAGAAATACACAATGAAAGGTGGAATGTGCCATGAGCTGTGATATATGTGAAAATGAGTTCCAGTTTAAAAACTCAACAAATATGCTTAATTTATGCTAAGCATTAATTATGTTAACCATTTGACACTGATGTGTAGTTTCAGTGGTAGGATATGATAGCACAAACCATTTTACAGCTTACAGATCGTAAAAGGCGTATGAGTTTTGTTAAAATGGATATTTTGGTCCCCACATAAGGCGTATGAGCCATAATGTAGAAAATGACTTAACATCCAAGCAGCAGTATATTACAGAGAGCTAAAGAATTTCACAATAGTGAGTCATTGGGTATTAAGGGAAATGCAGAAATGTCTTAATTCTTCCTTTGATGATTATTCTTTAAAAACGCTTTAGAATGTGGCTAAAGCACTTAAAACATCATTACATCATCATCATAAATGTTTATTCAGAAAAAAACATCCATCAAATATAAAACAAAATTTCATAGTACACATATATACACAAAAGAAAATCAAACAAAACATGTTCTACAGAGTAAATACACAAGTTTCATACTGGATCTTGCTAATAAAGGAGACTACACAGTAAGATTCCTAAAAAGCCAAGCTAAACGCATTACTCACCTATCCATTTCTTATTGTAAGAGCCTCTCCAAGGCACACAGTCATTATACATTCTGCATGATATACAAGGTGTAATGCATACAAAAATAATCAAAGCAAAGAAAGGAAGCTGAGGAAAACAAGGGCTTGGGAGAATGTGACACTAATCAAGACCCACAAACCAGACTTATGGAAACAGCGGTACCCCGGTGGTCAATGGCTGATTTAGATTCCCAGAGGTAGAGAAGATTGATATGAGACCTGCTGAACCCACCCACATTGCGAAAGAGACTTGCAAGGTACCAGGAGATTGTGCGCCTAGAAACACTTGTGTGCACCCGTGTTATAAATGACATATCATATCAATGGAAAACAGCCTTATACAGAGGATTCCCTAGATCTTTAGTAGGCTAAAATAAGTTTGGCTTTTCTGGTTTCAACTAGAGTTTCTTAAGTTAAATAAAAGTATCATTGTGCTATTAATTTGCTGTACTCATTTTAAACGTAATGGAATGCAGAGGGTAATTGCCTCTAGAATAATATTAATAACTGCATTTTCCATGGTGATATCAATGTGTGTGATCATTGTATGCCTTTTCACATTACAGATTCAAAGTGAAATTACAATTCCTGACACTAATGCAAGAACCTAAGAAAGATTCATATTGTTAGTGATCTTTTCTTTCTTTTGTAAAGAGTTTGTGGGTGGGAGTCATTCTTTATGGTATAAAACCCAAATGCATATTGTTCTTAAGATGGACTAAACCAGAGTTCCTAAACGGAATTTAATATCATGTTAATGTTTCAAACCACTTTGATTGTCCTTTAACGCATGAAACATAACATACATTAAGGGGCTTGTACCAAAGGACACACATCCAATTACATTAAATTAAACATGTATTGTTATATCTTTTCACACATCACATTGTGACATGTTCCACTGCACATGATTCAGCGATTTGCAATTAAATGGATGTGGGATGTAATGACTAGAAATGTATACCATGTTCCTTTGTTGAATGCTAAAATAATGAATCCATTTTGTATTCAGTGCATTTGGAACAATGTTATTTATATTTCTACTGTGAATCATTTGCAAGATGTTGTGCTGCTTAAAGTGATGCTATTTCGAAACCTACTTTGCTTGTTTATAGAGAATTTTAAACTGACAGACAGCATAGCATTTTATTACATCTGTATTCATATCATGTGTTTGCAAAAAGTGAAATATGTTATCTAGCATTGTGTTATCATGTAAATATACTCACACTATTTTCCCATTTTAAATCTTTAAAAACAAATGACACACAATAGATAGTTTCCTGTGCCACATTGTGGAGGTGTAGTTATTGTATTGTTTAATTATTGTATTTGGTTTAAAATGCAGAAATTAACCCGTTGAATGTTTATTTTGTCCTCCATTAAGCATCACAATCATATAAAACGTCAAATCTGCATAACACATATGCATAAATACAATACACAATTCATAATCCAATACAAAACACTTTTCATTTTGCAAAATCAATGAAACTATCTCCCATGGAAAACTTGAGCATTTTAAAACTCGTACTACAGCTGCAATCTTGGCAATGGAACCCCCAATTGACATTGCCAACCAGAGATTCTCTGCATCAAACCTTTCTAAACTGCAACCACATTTCCCAAAATGTAAAATCCTCTGGGTCAGCAATTCAGGACCGAGTAATACGTGTTTTACACTTGCAATCACCCCTGTGGTTCTGCTAAATCTACCCAAGACTAAATCATTGGAAAGTCTGCTATGTATTCATAAAATTTAATGAGTGCTTAGCACATTAAACGGAACCTCAGGCACTCATTCCTAATCTGCCTATCTGGGTACCCCCATTCCTGTTCGGTTTTGTATAATATTAAAGTGACCATCTAGTTTGTAACTTCCCAACTGTTCACCAGCAACGACCCAGTCATTCAGCTGTACAGCCAATTTGACTTTCCCTGGGTTCAATAACAAAACTTCTGTTGACAAGTCCAGATAGTCGAGCAGTTTAATACAATACTCATCAAATCCCCTTACAGGACAGCCGCTCTCTTGCAGACATTCTCTACCCAGGTGTGTATACAGCCAATTATGCGGGGAGCACAGCAATTTTTGGAGAAACGACAGCTGTCTCCAAATTACTCTGCTCCATAGTGACTGCAGAACCAGTTATCAGCGTATCGCCATGAAGGGAACACCAATAGTAAAAAACTTTCTACCATATTAACGCTTCAAATTTTTACAGCACAGTTGTCAACCAGATAGGCTACACCTCCATACCATTACGAATGGGAACAACTTTCCCATTACATAACGTAATTATAAATATTACCAAAAATGTCCCATGCTTTCTATTGATACACTTCAACTGAGCTACTAAAGAATTGCTTTCCTTTTTAATAAATCAAGCAAGAAGGTTTTTTGTGGGTGGGCCAATATCGGAAATCCCAGGTAGACCACATGTTCAACAGTTTCAAATTGTGTGCCTTTTATGAACCAAACAAACTTACATTTGTTCTTTTTTCTGCTAATATTTAGGACCTTAGTCTACACAAGGTTAAACTTATTCATGCTCATGTCATTTTCAAATGCTCTTAGAATTTGCTGCAGGCCAATGGGTGTTTTATCAAATAATATAAAATCATCAGCATAGGCGAGCCACATTATCGTTAAACCACCTATGCTTGGTTGAACAAATGACACTTTTTCTAGGCAATCTCCAATGTCAGCCGCATATACATTTAAAATATGTGGGGCAAGAAAGCATCCTTGCCTTAAATCAGAACATGATTCTATCTTTTTTAGACAAACAGCCCTCACTATCTATTTCAGTATATTAAGTAAACCTTGGCTTATGCCCAGTTTGATCTATTTTAGCCCATAATAATTTCGATCAACTACATTAAAGGAAGTGGTTAGATCGAGAGAGACTATATACATAGGGGAAGCCTCCGATGCCCAAACCACTTTTTGAATGCAGAACATCATAAAACCATGAGAATCCACTACCATATTCCTTCCAAAAACAGTCTGGTAAATTCTTAAAATTCCCTAAAGCCTAACATATTCCTCCAATGATTCTAATTATTGTATTTTGGAACCATTAAACATATGTAAATCAGGTCCTTACCTATTTCAGATTCAGGTATGGACAAGAACAAACTCAGACCTGTAAATGTGAGATTCTTGCTTATGAGTCAGTGGTTAACTTGCCCTGAATGGGTGTGTGTCCGCCAATCAACATATGTGACAAAGCATTAACTCATTTACAAGACGGATCATACAAATGACAATGCAGCATAATATAGTGCATTTTACTTTTATAAACTTCACAAATGGAGAACACTGCAAAGGTTGGTGGCTTTTGTGCTTGTACACAATCTGTAAAGTCTGTTAAGAAGAAATATATATTCATATGGATTTGTATGTCCTCTACATGCATCATCCATCTGCTTTTCAAAAACGAGCATCCACTTTTTGAGGTGTTCTACGATTTTTTTGTGCATGACTCAATAAACATTGCCTCAGTCATGTGTTGCCACTGTGTGGCACCGTTGTGCATTTATGCATGGGCATGGTGGTTCTTTTAAGACTGTCATCGCATGGGTAATTTGGGAGTGGGCACAGTGGATGGTTGCGTGCTTGTACTCGGGGCAGGGGGGATTTTGGTTGGCATTAGGGCCATGGGTCTGTTTAGTCATGACATGTTGTTTGGTGGGCCATGTGTCAGGGCCTGCTGGCATGTGCCCGTCACCCGGGTGGCTGGGGGACATGTGTCGGCACCTGCTGGCAGGTGCCCGTCACTGGTGGGTGGGTGATTGTGGGGGGACATGAGTCGGGGCCTGCTGGCAGGTGCCTGTCAGGGAGACATGAGTCAGGGCCTGCTAGCCGGTGGCTGTCAATGGTGGGGGGGACATGTGTTGGGGCTCACAAGTGCATTGTGCCATGTGGGCGCCTGCAGGGCATGGTCAGGGTGGATGGGCTGCCTGCAGGGCATGGGGAGGGGGGAAAGGGCACACACTGGAGGGCTCACACTGCCAAATCGCGTGTAAAACTCCCCTGCATGGTTGGGGTGTGACACATGGATGCTGGTTTGCACACCCTGAATACACGTACCTGCCTGCACTAGCGTAAATGTGTGTAAAAGTCCATGCACAGCACCGGAATATGCATACCCCACCTGCGCTAGCGAAAACACGTGTAAAAGTCCCACACAGCCCCGGAATACATGTACCCCGCTCGCATTAGGTAAAATGCATTGATAAAGTCCCCCCCTGTGGTGTGGGATGCCTGTGGGGCATGGGGAGGGTGGATAGGCTGCCTGCGCATATTCCGGGGGTGTGTGTGGACTTTTACATGCGTTTTCGCTAGCACGAGCGGGGTACATGTATTTCAGGGGCGCGCATGGACTTTTACATACGTTTTCGCTAGCGTGGGCGGGATACTTGTATTCCGGTGGTACAGTGGCAGTTTTACATGCGATTTGGCAATGTGGGCCCTCCTGGGTGTACCCTTCCCGCCTCCCCATGCAGGCCCGACTCTTGTCCCCCAGTAGTACACCCACCGACCAGTGACGGGCACCTGCCAGCAAGCCCCGACTCAAGTCCCCCAGCCACCCAAACACCCACCCACCAGTGACGGGCACCTGTCAGCAGGTCCCAACTCATGTCCCCCAGCCAGTGACGGGCACCTGCCAGCAGACCCCGACACATGGCCCACCAAACAATATGTCATGACTAAACAAACCCATGGCCCTAATGCCAACCACAATCCCTCTGCCCCCCAGTACAAGCATGCAACCATCCACTGTGCCCACTCCCAAATTACCCATGCCATGACAGTCTTAAAAGAACCACCACGCCCATGCATAAATGCACAACAGAGCCACACAGTGGCAACAAATGACTGAGGCAATGTTCATTGAGGCATGCACAAAACCAATGATAGAACACAACACCAATCATGAAGTTAGAAAAAATGTATTAAAAACATAACAAAGTAACATAGAGGACATCAAACTTGAAAATCAAAATACAATGACAGATATAATTTTAAAAAAGTAATCCAATGAAAAAAAAAAATTAACGTCATGTTGAATACAAGAAGTGGTCCGTTGCCAATGTCAATAAGAAATAAATAATAAAAATAAAAGAAAACCATTGATCCATGAGAAATTTGAAAAAGAAAGTATGTACAAGTCTTCAACTATCTAAAATCCAAGTCCAAAGGGTCCATGATCCCCAAAGCAAATGAAACCTATAAAAAAGTCCAATGGAGAAAAAACTATATACATGAAGTGGAACAATGTCCATTAACTCCAAAATAAAAGAAAAAGCAAAGGAAACCTAACACTAATGAACTATGTACAATGGCGGCAGGCAAGTCCTACGGCTCACTCTTTGATGTTCCGGGCCAGGGCATCATCGAACTCCATGTCCATGTCCCGGAGGCGGGCCTCTTCCCTGGCCTCGAGGTCTCACAGGGATGCAATCATGGCTTGTTCCAACTTCCTGCGAGTTACCTCGAGGCACTCAGCCTGCCTCAATGCCCTGGACATGGAGTTCTCCACCCTGACCATAGTGAGATGTGCCTCTTCTGCCCACCACCGCTCCGCATCTATTTGCTGGCCCAACCACTGCCACACAGAAGAAACTCCCAATCCAGGGTCCTCCTGCCCTTCCGCTGATGCCTGCCCCTGTGATGTTGATGGCCTGAGCCATCTTCGCTCCCACCTTGAGCCTGCTGCTGCCATGCATGTGCCCTGCCTGTCGATGCCTGCACGTCCTCCTCCTGCTGGGGTCCAGTTGTTGGGGTGGTCACCCCTGCTGGACCTCCGACTCCTGACTGTGGCAGGGATGTATCCTTCACCAGCCTGGCCGCTGGATCAGGGGCAGCTCCACAGGGTGCCCAGGTGATACTTGGGCAGGAAGATGGCACAGAGGATGAATGGTGCATAGGGGGTTCAGTTGAGGAGGGGGGTCACCAGAAGTTCCAGCACACAAAGGAACCCAGCCTTGCTGACCCGTCCTAGTAGGTCGACGCGGTCAATAAGGTATTAAAAAAGAACCCTGCACGTCATCCCAAATACCACGTTGACGCAACGCCACTGCAGCTAGGACAGGCTCAACATGGTCCCAGATTGCCACGTCCGCAGGAGAGGAAGGCCAGTTGCTGTGTGCATATCCCCTCCCTGAAGACTGGTCTGGACGGAGGAATCCCTGCTGGTGCCGGATGAGGCAGTCTCAGGATCGGGGACAGGATTACACACAGGCACCTCTGCAGCGGCCTGGGCTGCCTCCTGTCCCTGCCCCTGGACTGCACCACTAGCACCAATGGAATCCCCCCTCCAGGCCCCGTGCGTGGGCCTTCCACGGCCTCCTCTTCAACCGAACCCCCCATCAACACCCAGACCCCTCTCTCCCTAAAGAGATGAAAACCTGGGAGGGCAGCTGGGCCTTGCGTCTCCTGCATGCAGTGGGATCCCTGCCGCTGTGCTCCACAGCACTGTCTCCGCCCTCTTCATTAGTTGACACTGCAGACAGGGAGAGACAGAACACAGGCATCAGGGCAATGTACAAATGTCTGATACACGCATGACTGTTGCGCATGAGTGGCAGTCTCAAACTTCACAGTTGGCATCACACTCCCCAACACACATATCATTTGAACCCACACACAGGCGCAAATTAAAAGGAATCGTGCAGCAGGCAGCAGCATCAGAAGGTTAGCCTGACGTCACATGCAACACGGGGATTGCCGAGCTCATGCACACACGCCACCAGCCATACATGCATCTGTACATCGCCACCACCTGTCACAGTGCAGTCATCGGCAACTATGTCACATCTGTCAATGGGGTTCCTACATGTCTGTGTCACATGCATCCATGGCGTATCACATTTGCACACATGTCAAACACACACACGCACATGTATGCCGTGCACGTACATGAAGGTGGAACCAGCATCCATGTGTCACACCGCAACCATGCCATAGTACATACACAGAAATGCTAACATGTGTGCATCCCCACATGCATTTGTGCATCATGCATTTGAACACATACACCATTGATGTGCCTCACACATAACAGGACTCACATGCGTATGTCCCTGCACATACACATCCATACATGGGCCTTTTCAGACATATGTCCAATCTGCGCACACCTGGCACACCTCAACATGCACTCCGTCAAATAAGTACGCATGTACACTTACCGCTCGACTCCGGACTGCTCTGCCTCTTGAGGATCTGGCGATGAAGCACTGTGTTAATGCGTTCCAGGACCCTCATGTTGTCGGTGGTAAGGTGGACCCGGCACCTCACTGCACCCGCTGCTGCCAAGAGGTGCCGGGCCTTCCTGAGGGTCCTGGACCTGAAGTCCTCCCACCGCTTCCGGACGTGTTGTATGTCGCGGACTGGCACCCCCTCCACTTTGATGGCAGCCACAATGTCCTTCCAGATCCCCTCACATCCATCCTTGTCGGCGGGTCTTCTTCCGTTGCGGCATCATAATGCTCCAGGACTTGCTCCACCAGGATTCCAACTTCTGCGGTACTGAAGCTGGTAGCCCTCTGCCTCTCTGGCTGGGGGTTGCCAGTGGTGTCTGATGGTGTTTCCCCCGACATGGCAAGTCCCAAGGCAGGTGTGGGTGGGCAACTGGGTCCTGGGGCTGGGCTGTGGAGTGATGGAACTTCAGTCAGGAGTCTTCATGTTCCAGCATGGGTGGTCACTGCAACTGGACCCCTGCAGATGGCTGACATGCAGGCACCAAATGGCAGGGCACTTGGCTAGCAGGCAGGCAGGCAGCAGCAGATGGCAGGTGGGAGTCTGCTTGGAGCTCTGGTGGGCCTGAAAATAACCTTCTAGGCAGGAGCTTGGTCTTCCGTGTGTTGTCGCGTGGGCAGCTTGATACGGAGTGATTTGGCACATGAAAAAAGAGCACATCAGCGTGCAATTTGAGGAAAGGCCCTTAGCGTGTAAGCGCATATGTGAAGTGATAGACGCGGGTGTTTCCCTCATCACGGGTGCAAGGTGATTCTGCACTTGCAAAAAAATCACATCCGTGTGAGGATGTGTGTAATTCGAGGAGAGGCCCTTAGTGCGTAAGTGACTTTATGCACGGGGGTGTTGCCTTCAGCACAGGTTAAAGGTGAGTGCGGGCCAAAAAAACACTGTACGTGCTGTTCATGGAGCCCGACGCATGTGTTTACTCTGCTGGAATCACACCCGATTACTTCACAGTGTCTGAAGTCCGTACCTCTTCTTTTGTAGGGGTGTTGCCTACGTGCACAGCGCGTGTGTTTTTGTTATTTTTTTCAAACAAGGCAGGCGGTGAGTCACGTACGCATTTTTCCCAATGTGGATCCCCCTGTGCATGCATACCGATTTGAGGTCATAGTAGCCTGCGTGTTCCACGCGTATGTTTTTTTGTGTTCTGGGGTGCCACGCCGTACTGCTGGAGGTAAAACTCACGCACGTGGGCTTCCAGTGTCGCGTGCACAACATTATGTTTTTTTTTCAAATTTCCTGTTCTTATGTATTTTTTTGGGGGATTTTTTGAATGTTTTTTTTTTTGGGTGCCTGAGCTTTGCGTGACCCGTCATTTTTCCCCAGGGGTCACAGACAGCCTTGCAGGGGCTCTTGGGTACCTATTCCATCAAGTACCCTGCCCCCTTCTAGCCAATTGCCCAGGACAATTGTTGAGTGAACCTCCCATAGCCCATTTTCCATCGGTGCCATGGTTGGGAGGCCACCAAAGGCTAAGGGTGGCAAAGCTGGGCGTCGTCCCAGGGCTGGACGTGGTCGGCATGTGGGCACGTAGACCAGGGAAGACAGGGAGTCCAGGGTGGCCAGGGTGGCTACAGGGGGGGGAGAGGCAGGGGTGCTCCTCTGGGACAGGATGCCCAGTCAGGTGCTGGTGCAGACATACCACCACCCCCTGTGGCTCCTGATGATGCAGCTGTTTCATCACAACCTGGCGCCCATATCACCCAACAGCAATTTCATCTGCTGTCACGTGCCCAACGGTGGTAGTAGCGGCAGCTGCAGCTGTGGACACCTCCACCCGGGCTCTGGGTCAGGCAGAGCATGTTGCGTCATGTGATGAGGACTCCCAGGACGATTTCCATCTTGTCCGGAGGTTGGGCTCATGTGCGTCCACTGTGGCTGTGACTGTTTCACACATACCTCGGGCAGTTATGACATCTGCTGCCCCAAGCAGCTGGGTGGTGGTAACTGCATGTGCAGATGCAGCCAACACTACCCCGGCAGCGACTCAGACCCAAAGCCAGACCTTCTGTCCTCATACCAACACCCACTGCCTTGGTCCAATCCACCAGCGCCACTGCCCCCACTGATCAGGGCCACATTGCCCCCTCAGGGTCAGTACCACCGTCCAAAAGGAGGAAGCGTGCTCCTGCACAAGAAGCTGGGTCCCCAGACACGGCTCCGGCCTCCGGCAAGTCAAGGAAGAAGCCTTTCTGCAATCAGGAACTGGACTTCCTTGTGGACTACGTGGACTACGTGTCGGAACACTAATGCGATATGCTTGTGGGCCCATAGTGCCATACAACGCATCACCAGCGTTGGGTCCACTGGCAGCATGTTGCCGATGGTGTGACATCCATGGGATTGCAGGTGCGCACAGCTCATGACTGCTACAAGTGCTGGAATAACCTCAGACGCAGTTCTAAGCAAAAGTGTGCCTACAATTACACCATGTCTCTGGTGACTGGTGGTGGGCCACCGCCAGAGGAGGATGATCTTACTCAGCATGAGGAGATCGCTTCAGAGTCATCCCGGAAGAACAAATCCGTGGAGTGGGAGAGAGGATGGATTATGATGCATCATCTGGTGAGTATTGATGCGTGTAACTCAATGACATGTGTGTTTGGCATGTGTGAACCGCCCAGCTACAAGTTGGCTCTTTCCTATCTTCAATCTCCCTCTCCAACTGTGTTGTTTATCAGGGGTCTGACATCTCAGCCTCAATTCATGGAAAGCAACTGGCAGCTCTTGACTACTGCATTATAATTTTTTTGTATGAGTTCCAGTGCTATGCTGATGACAACCAACTCATTTTCTGGCTGCCCTTGGCCACCTCGTGTCCCTCCCTTATTTCTGATAGCCTCATTGCTATTTGCTTTTGGTGTACTACCAACGGTCTCTTTCTGAATGCCAGCAAGACTGGCATCCTCCTCATCGATACATCTTTGCCATCCTTTGCCATCAATCTCTGGCCAGCCCCACGTGGCCCTCCTCGTGCCTCCACCTGCAAGGCCAAAAACCTCAGGGTCACCTTTGACTCAACACATTCCTTTTACACACACATTTGTGACATATCTTGAGGAGATGGATTAACTTCTTGCTCCACCTCCTCAAGGGTACTGTGCCTTTCCTAACATTCTCCTAAATGCTCACAGTCTACAAAGCTCTGGTTTACTCAAGGTTGGGGTACTGTGACAGTCTCTTTCAATATTTGATGTGCCTCCACACTCCACCCTCCACCACTAATCCAGTACAGGACTGCAAGACTTTTCCTTGGCCTCAAGCCCTGGGATCCTATCTTTCCAGCTCTCTGACCCCTTCATTGGCTACCAGTGGATGCAAGGATGTTACTTCAGACCCTCTGCATTGTGCACAAGGTTTTTTTGGGACTGGGTAGAAAATACCTTCAACAATCCCTCTACCAATACCTCCCCTCTTGAGTCCTTTGCTCCTCTACACCACACTCCCTCAAGGTCAGTCGTTAATTGAATAAATAAGGTAGGAGCAGATCTGTGTGTACAGCTGGGAGTCACTTTTGAACAGCCAACTGGCCACCTTGAATCTTGAGGAGAAATATATCTGCTTCTGGAAACACCGCAACACCTTCCTACTTGCTCATGCATTAGCCCCTCTACCCAGCTGAACAGATTCCTCTGTTGGCACTGTGCCCCTGCACACACTCTGTCCATCAGATCAGATACCTGCTCACCCTGCCTCCCTGCTGCACTGCCTACCGGCCTCCCATATCAATGGGTCCAGTGCGTGTCCCCATACAGTCCAGCACTCTTTGTCTGCACTCATCAGATTTGCCCTGTCCAAATCATCTTGCACTTCCCACTTGCTGGCTGCACTACCACTTTTTGAATGGACATTCTATCATTGGACTTAATTTTCCTTCTTTGGTCTCCTCTGTTTGGCACATTGCCCTTCTCCCCCTTCCTGGGTCTTCAACACTTTATCCCTTCTCCATGCACAAGCGTGTTCTGAATGTCACTGTGCCCAGTATGATAGTTGTTTTGAATTCCTTTTCTCCCTTGTTCCCCTCCCTTTACTTGTTTGCGCTCTGAGCCACTTGTGCATGAGTGCAATCTTGATGAGATGTTACATCATGTCATACGTATCCTTTGTCCTTATTGCAGTGTGGCTCACTCTGAGTGTGCTGTGGCTCCCCATGCACATATGTGCAAGATCTTGTTACATGTGCATAACATGTATGCCTCTAGGTGTCCTTCACCACCTGCTAATTGTTGTATTTGTCCAGGATGATCCAAGTGTCATCTCATTTGGACAGCATGTCATGCTCACTGTAGGTCTGTGTGTCATCATGCACGACTTTAGGCTGTGCACATCTGTATCATGGCCATGGTTCCCCCAGTTACAGGCCTGCGGCCTCTTTTCAACTGGTGTTGTCTTCTATATGCATGGATGCACTAAGGATGGTTCCTCACCTCTCCTCCATCATGACCACTTCTCATCGGCTGTAGTGACATTTGAATGACGAAATGCAATAAACGCACACCTACACTGTCTGGCAATGCACAGTTCTGCGTGGAACATGTCATTGCCATGCATTGCCTCCATGCTATTGGCCAGAGGGCGGGTGTTTCACGGAAACCATGCTACCTGGTGCATGCCATTTGCACATGATGGCTGCAATTGCGTTACACTGCCATAATGTTTGATTATTGTCATCACTACGTACATCTTGATGTAGTAAGCTGAGGGGCTACATATGCACTACAATGCACATACCCACTCCTGTGCCAAGTTAAGCCCTTCAACGTGCAATCATGATGGTGCTGTGTGATGTTGACCTGACATGTATGTACCCATGTCCCTCCTCTCACCGTATGGAAATGCACTAGTGTAGGTGCCTCCTATGACACATGTACTGTGCATAGTTGATTGTAGTTGAGTGCTGCACATGAACATGCATGTTACATGCATCATGGTGTGTTCAGTTACATTTCTAGCTGTGTCTATTTGTGTGTTCACACATGCTTTTGGCGTTGGATATATGCATTCTAGAGGTTGTGTGTGATGCAGGTGATGTGCAACATGCAATACATATGTTGCATTCACATTTTGCACACATCTGTTTCTGCTTTTGGGATGGCCTTGCATTGCAATGCCACTGGATGCATGTTGGGATTTGAGTTGCCTGTGACATGGCTGTTTCATTATTTGGTTGTCAATGTTGTCAACTGTATGTGTGTGGTATGTGCTACTGATATGCGTGTCCTTGTTTCTTTTCTTTATGTTGCAGGTGATGACGCACTGGTGGCAGAGGATGAAGATGTCATCCCAGACACGGTGGTCAGTTCACATGACCAACCAGGCACCAGTGGTCATCGTGGGGTGACAGCCCACGAGAACCCACAGGTGCTCCAGGCCATCGTTTCCAGAGCTGACTCTGAGTCAGGCTCTGACTAATCCTCTAACCACTATGTTGAGCCAGATCTGCATCATGACGTGTCATCGCCGGTAAGTGATCCTATGTTGGATGGTCTTCTGTCTACAACACCTGCAGTAGGGGGCCAGGCAGGGTTGGAATGTCCGCCTGTGGTGGTTACGGGGGTACGGTCACACTCACACCATTTGTCCATGTTCCTGGGGCATCAGTCCTGCAGCCGCGGGTGGCACCAACCCAGCAAGGACCAGGGCTCCTTGGGCCCAGCAGGTGTGGTGCCCGGTAATGCGCTGGCCATGTGCCACCAGGGTGAACTGAGTGGGAGCGTTCCATGATTGCCATAGCATAGCAGCAGGGGGGAGCAGTTGAGATGATTGCTCAAGGTATGGAAAGTGTGGCCCATTCCATCCTCCCCTCTGTAAGGCAAATGGTGCTCCATCAGCGGGCTACACAGTCCACGTGCCGCTCACACAGGCTGGGCATGGTGGTGTCTGACAGGGTGTGCTGGGCTCAAATGGTGGTTCTGCGTGAAACACTTCATGCTCAAGCAGAGGCACACCATGAGGCCCTGAGGGTGGAACAACAAGCCCACCGATCTACTCTCGCTGACCTCATGATGGATGAGAGCAGGCAGACAGAAGACAGGATGGTACAGCTTGAAAGAACCATCTCTGCTGAACTCCATGCAAGCTGGGAGTCACTCTGTCATGTGAGGCCATGCAAGCAGAACTCTGTCTCACACGTCAGTCCCTGCAGGAGGAAGCACGTGTGACATGTGAGGTAATGCATGCTGACCTCAGTCTTATCGCCCGCCAGTACCTGGCTTACCAGACCCGCATGCTTTCTGCCATTGAGGGGCAAGGCGCGGCTAGGCATGGTGAGTCAACTACACCATGTCCACCTTCTGATTCAGATCCAGAGGGTAACAATGACAACCTATCTCCCACATAGGTCGGGCCGTGCAGGCGCTGAGCCCAGTGAGGTTTTTTTTTTACCTCGACATCTACACATTTTTGATTTCTTTTCCAGCAGCTTTTTTTTCTACAAATATTTTTGATTTTTCATCCAAATTGTATGGTGGTTGGTATGTTATCTTTTTATTTTCATTTTTCATTTTATTTATTTTTTCCTTTTTTTTGCTGTTCTTTTTTAATGATTTCACATTGCTTTTTATTTGTTATGTTTTTTTTCTGGTTTTCTTCAATTTTATTGATTTTGCTTTTCTTTCTTTCATTAGTCTTTTCATTTGTTTTATTTCAATTGATTATTTGATTTTATTTGTATTTTCTTTAGAATTCTTTTTTTTCAATTTTATTTTGTCTATTGTGCATACAAATAACAGTGTGGTGCTTTGTGGCATCAGAAGACATACACTGTGTGTTCCAGCTGGGCCCATTCAGGCTTGTTTTGTGTATGTGTTTTGCGTGGGGTCCAGACGCATATGCTACTCCTGCTTCCCTTTTCCATGGGCTCGCAAGAATGGCTCGGTGTAACAGCATATCACACATGGGCATTGGGCTGCCATCATATCTGTGGCCAGCCTGCAGTTCTACTTGTGTGTACACCTCGATTGGGTATTGCAGATGGTTTCTCCAATGCATGTCTGCACTTCACTTTGGTGAGTATTATGCTGACTGTGCATTTCATCATGTTGCTTGAGATGTTTGTTATGTATTGACTGTCTATGTTAATACACTTCCTGCTGTAGCTGGTACCGTGCACCCTTTGGCTGCATACAACACACTGATGGTGGGAGGGGTCCATGTGCTGAGAATGTTGAATTGGGACAGTTTCCCACCTGTGATTTTGATATGCCACATGAAGGCTGCACGCTGAGTTACCCCTGTCACCACACGGACAAATACACTTAGGCAA
Organism: Ambystoma mexicanum; assembly: GCF_040938575.1. Lineage (NCBI taxonomy): Eukaryota > Metazoa > Chordata > Amphibia > Caudata > Ambystomatidae > Ambystoma > Ambystoma mexicanum. The sequence continues at coordinate 1,063,374,733 of NC_090937.1, read as the reverse complement.
CACCCCCAAAACTATGTTGACACCATGCAAACACGTGCACCCAGATTGCCTTCTCAAGCATGCTGTGTCATGACAATCCATGTTCACTTCCAAGTCATTGATCGTGTACATGCATGATAGGGTACTATTTGATTGAATGCCATTTTTTAAAATGATGCAGAAGGGTTTTCACCAATGCAATGCACACTCACCGTGCTGTGCAGTGTGCAGTGTTTGTTATGGCAATTTGCAATTGTCCAATATGCATGGCAACAGGTATTCAGACTTTTGTTGGTTGCACCACTGGTGGCATGCATTTGTGCCACAGTTTTCAGGGTGTGAGGTTTTGGTCACTCATTTCTTCCGGTTCCATGTCAGGTATAATTGTCTGGTGCCTATTTACATTTCTCACATGGCACTTCATGACTATTGTGTCATGTGTTGTGCATATGGTTGGATGTTTTGCCGTTGCATACCATGGTATGGTGTGGCAGTCAGGGTTCAGGAGTGTTGGGAGGGTTTGGGAGGCATACCAGTTCTTTCATGCCCTGTTTAGCAAGGGGGCGGGGGGAATGCCTCTCATGTGTTCCCTTTGGTCACATGGGATTGGTTGTGTTTAATTAGCTAGGGATGCACACAATGTGGCACTTCCATGGACACTTTCAAAGGGGGGTAAGGTAGTAACAGTTAATTGTCCCTTTCTCATCATCGATTGTGACCTGGTATGTGCCAGGCCTGTGTGCACTCCGCAGGGTTTGGAGTTTAGGTGAAAAATGTGGCCACAAGCTGGGTACGGGCTGCCTCACCACATGCCCTTTCCCCTCCCATGCGCAGCGGCCTTGCGTGTGTTTGGGGATGTGGGGGCACCACCATGTCCACCGGAACGCCATGCCGTGTTGTAACGTTGTGCAGGACACATGCTGCCACAATAATCCTGCAAACTACTGGGGGTGCATATAGTAGCTGTCCGCCAGAGCGCTCAAGGGGATACAATCATAGGTGGACCCAGGATAGTTAGCATAGACAGAGGTGATGATTCCCTTGGCATCGCATACCACCTGCACATTGATGGAATGCCAGTGCCTGCATTTTCGATAGATTTTTTCAGTGGTCCTATGTGGACGTAGGGCCACATGGGTGCAATCTGTGGCACCAAGCACTTTGGGGAAGTGTGAAACCCTGTAGAAGTCCAGGACCACGGCCTGTCTTTCTGCAGATGTTATGGGCATGTATATGTGCATGCGGACTGAGGGGCGCGCAGTGACTGCATGGCCTGTGAGACAGCCCCAACTATGACAGTTGTCCACTGAAATGACCCAGTGGCCAAAAAATGCAGTACATTGAGCACCTTCTCCAAGGGGCTCAATGCTTGGGAGCACAGGGTGGGTGATGTGAGTTCATACTCCCACTCCCTGACCAGCTCTAGAATGATATGAGGTGGAAAACTATACCTGCCATAGACCTGGTCATCAGGCATCCCAAAAAGGCTGGTCCTGGGCAAATAAATGTGGGGCCTGGCTATTCTCCTTTTGCGGTGTCCCACAATCACTGCTGCGAGGAACAGGACATTCATAGTAGCTGTGTATGCTTTTTTGTTGTGCGCGGCTGCGCTCCCGCCTGCTTTCATGTGGCGGACGTAATTGTGCGTGTGTTTTGATGTACGCAGCTTTTCCCTATTCGATTCCATGAATACGTGTAGTTTGCGTGCGTGTGGGCGTTCTGTGTACTTCCCAGTGGTTCTTCCCCAGTTACGCCCTTATTTTCACTCGTTGTTCCCCATTCCACATGTTCCGCCCCTTGTTCCGCTCCCTTTTTCATGTGTGCGTTGACGTTGTGCGCTTTCGCTGTGATGTGGAAGTGATGTGTGCGCCAGTGTGCGCCACACGCAGATTTGGTGCACATCCCGGAAAATACGCACGCAGGGCCTTCCATGAATCACGATTTGCACGTGTGCGCTGGCTTTTGCACACTGGCGCCAGCTTGCGCCACTGATTTCAGCACACATTTCTTCCATGAATTACCCCCTTAATATCTGTTTCTCAGCAAACACCAAAGCTCTGTCATTCAACCATCTATGGCCATCTCGTTTCCATTTAATTTTGACAATAATATACCCGAATAGGATTTCTGGGAAAGTTTGCATTAGCTACCATATTCCGTCTATCCAACACTCGTGACCAAAAGTTCCCTCTTTCTTACTGAATCCCCAACAGATATTATCCAATCAACCATGCGTATGCATTCTAACAGGAGTCCAATATAGATGTCCTAATATCTTTAGGCGTAAAAGTCACAGGTTTAGATCAAACTTTGCATTAAATGCATTCCTTAATATTCTCTCCCTTTGCTCTTTAAAAGTATCGCATTTCAGTTCTGTTGACCAAAAGGACCACACCTTTCCCAGTGCTCCACATGTTCATAGGCATCATCCTAAAATAAGTTGAAACCGTCTGGAGAGGGGCATCAAATATTCTGCACATTCCCGGTCTATCCATCAGTGGGGTGTTCAACATTTCCAATCTGTGGGACAAAAGCAGCTTAAGCGTTGTAGGCCTCTTCAATGCACACTTTACTAAATGGTATTTATTTTGTAGATTAGTAAAGTTTGCCATTTTCTCATTCTCTAAAATGTCACCAAGCTTTATCATTCGTGTGATCCGGCTCCTCCAATGAATTGCTCTAATTTCAAGTTGCATTGCTATGTAACCACATTTTTTGGTTATTGTCTACTAACCAGTGTGTCTTGGGTGGCCGTAGTTGTAGGCAGAATACTACTTTGTGTGACATTTCGATACCGATTTGTGGGGTGCCGCCATTCTTTGCACAATAGTGTGCAGATCGTTTGAAAAAAGCCTAATAATAATTTCCCAGATCAGGTTAACCAAATCCCCCTTCTCTGAAATTATGCATCAGTATAAAATTGGGTGTTTTCTGCATCAAACTTAAATATGATGTGATTAATATTCGACAGATAACGCAAAAACATCAGGAAATTAATTATATGTTGTAGCCATTAATGAACTAATGAAAATCTGCTTCTGGGTGTTTGCTGTAATGAATGGAGATATAATAAACTTTACAACAACAATGTTAGTATTGTATGATGAAATGACGCAAAGCAATATATTGCAAGTCACACTAGAGGTCTAGAATATTTACAAATTGAACAACATATTGTTTGATTGCCATACTATGTAGACATAATAGGCTTAGCTCTGCTTACTTGAGGTAATAGGTGTGTTCTCAAAAAGAAAGAAAGGCTAAATGAATTTCAGGATAAGAGATTTTACGGTATTATATTTTAAAGCTTATTTGAAGGGCCACCCTAGGAGTGTATATGTGTCTGGTAGATCATTTGATAGGACTTAAAAACAAGAAAATGCTAATATGGACCGTAAACTCTGTGATCAATAAGGCCTCAGGAATAATGTATCTGTTCCAATAACAAAGCTTATTAAAATGATCCCTTTTAATATCATTACAGCAGATTGTTCTGTTGATAAAAGGAGCAAGCCACCTGTGTTATACCTGTTAAAGTGGATAGTAAAATGTGCAATGGAAAATAAAAGTGACCAGTAGAAATAAATGTTAGTTGTACTTTTGAAACCATTGGTCGAATAAAAAAATAAAAATATATAAATACAGATTCAAATTTAGTGGGAAAACACATACAATATGCATATAAAAAATCATATATTGAAATGCATGAATAATTCTTATTAAACGTTCATATTTTAATAACTAAAATGTGCATGAGATGACAGGAATGCAAATTGCATCTTTGGATTCAAAACATTCGTACTCATCTGAATATATTTTTTGTGTTAATATCACATGTCTATACAGGGAATTATAAGAAAACTGAATACTTTAGTCCAATTTAATTCTTTATTCCTGAGGGGAGTGCTAACTCAAACTAACATATTATCTTACAATTCAGATAATTCATTCAATGGCCCAATTAAATCATGAAGGAGGGCTATGGGGGTTTGAATAGACTCAGTCGAACCCAAAATCACTGTGACACAGGGTGCTGCATGAGAGGAATTGTCTGGTTATTTAAACAAACACTATATGAAGGAAAACAAGTTTGATTTGGTCGGAAAGCTGGCAAACATGAGAGCTGGTCTTACAGGAGAAAATAATTTTGGGATTCCAACTGAAAGTACCTAAGGGAAATATCCTTGAGAGAGCCATTTCCAAATGGGTCTGAATGTGGAGGCCTTTTCCAAGAAAGAAGCAGATTACCTCAGAGGTAGGTTGGTAGAAGAGGGACAAACTGAAAAGAAGCGCTCATCTGGTGTTTCTGCCTGAAACAAATACATGTCCATACATGACTTGGGCCTTTGAGAGTAAAGCAAAATGTGAGTACAATGATGTCAAGAATTCATTAAATCCCAGCCAGCAATGAACATTATCATTGTAAACCTTGTTTACAAGCATAATACAAGGTGTATATTCATTGTGGTTAATACGGAACATGTAAACCCTTCGTAGGTTGAACATAATAAGGCTTTTATTAAGCAAGTTGGAATATCTGTAGACCTTACATGTCAGAAATTGAAATGCTGAATGACACAAATTAGTAATTGGTGTTAGCCGTAGTTAATAAAGTAATTTAACTATTTTCCTCAATGGACACATGGAACCTGAATGTAGTGACGGTAAACATGATTCTCTGAGAAATGGGAAAGAGGTAGGTGCTGCTGGCCCAACATTTTAAAAAGGAAATTAAGTCTTGAACCCAAGACTTCCAAATAATTCCAACCAATTCAAAACCACAAAGTAGCTTTCTAATTGCGCCTATCGCCAATCGTCAATTTGCATTTATTAAGCAAGGTATTGTAGGTGACTTCTCCAGCATCGAAAGTTAGAAGACTACTTTTAATTATTTGATTCATTACTTTTACTAAAACAAAATATTCAGTAAAACAACCTGTTTTTTGTTTCAAATTGTGAGGAGGGATTGTTGTATTCAGGACGGTACTAAAATGGTGCTTTCAAAACAATCATTTGAAAACGAAATATCTTCCATAGACAAATGTCATTCAAATGGACCATTACGTCACTTGATTTCTAACTACATTTCACATTTTTATGCAGCACTAAAAAATATGGGATTTATCATATCATAATGAAAGACCTGGGCACATATATCTGTTTAATAACATCTTAACATTAACCTCCCCGTTTGGGTGGGTTAACCGAAATTAAGTGTGTTCTGTATTAATAAATATGCACTCCTAACCCAAAAACTGCAGAATTTGCTGCAACTCATTGTAAACATTATTTGAAATTGCACACATATACTAGCAACCCACAGCACCATATTTACATTTTAGATATGATATGCGCAAACATGCTCTCATTACAGCATGTGTTGGTGTTATAGGGCAGAGCAGAATTACGTATAGTGTGTCAGGTAACTTTTTATGTAAGTTAGACATGTTTTGAAATACAGAGATTTGTGATATGGTGAGCGAAAAGCAGCATAATTATGACTAGACCACTGAATGCTATCCAGAATTAAACATATAGAGATTTGATTACAGGCTACTTGCTGCTGTTGGCTGCTGGTCATGTGACTAAGCCCTGTCACTCAGTTTCTTGACCCACCACCAATTCCCATGCCTTCCAAGCCTCTACTTACCAATTATTTAACCAGTTCTCCTGTGGTGTTCTTATCTCTGGCGTCCTCATCAAAGGAGCTGGCCTGCAATCTTTATCTAGCTGCCAGCAAGGCAATAAAACTGGTGGTGTGCGAAGCAACTGAGTGGCAGTGCCTGGTCATGTGACCAGCAACCTACTCAGTGCTGTCTGCCTGGAGCTGGCCTAAAATCCTTACGTAGAGGATTTGAAGGCTCAAAAATGGTATGGGAAAGAGGAACTGAGTAGCAGGGCAAGCTCACACGACCAGCAGCCTGTTCAATGCTGTCTGAAAACACTGAACTTGTACAAGGCACATAGTGAATTCTTCTATGTCACTTGCACATAACCACCTGTTTATTCAGGGTTATCTCATGGACTAGTACCTTGGCATACATTGACCCCAACCAACTGAAAATGGTTGCTTGACAGGCCTTTTTCCTGCATTAAAGTAAACCAATGAATAATGTATTTGTTATATAGCGCTACATGCCCATAGGTCTCAGAGCACTGAACAACAAAAGACAATATTATCCCACAGAATGGTAGTCAATGTATCCACCTTGGAAGGATAAACGGCTGAGTTGATGCTGCCTGTCACAGCAGGCTGCACACAGATATCAGGGGCAAGCACTTAGCTCACTGTGCTATCTGATCAGCAATAATCTAGCTACACAGAAAGCTCTGAACTAAACGGAAACAGCATTAGAGTGGGTTAGTGGCCCTGAGAAAGACAAGTCCACTTTTTCCATGTCATCAAAACTAGTCACTTTCCATTGGAGTTGTGAGGTATGGACTGAAATGTAGCATGCATCCCAGTGACTTAGGCACACACATTTGTGTTTTTAAATCATTATTTGAACTCTATTATTGTTCATGACTAGCTGGACATTTGTCTGTAATTTCGGGTTTTACCTTTGACTAGGTTGATGTGACATCTCATGGATTGCACCCCTGCAATAGCCATGGATTTCAGTTAGCACTTTGCACTTTTCATATACATACTAGAACTGCATGCACATTTGCACTGTGCCTCTATGCTTTTAACAATTGTTGTGTTGTCTTTTTTTTATTATTGTGATGATAAACATGTTTGTTCAAGAATTATCGATGAATACACTTATCTTATGTGACCATGGGTATACGTAGGGATGTGAATGGCTAATGTTATGTGGCATATTATTCACATTATAGGTCAATTTGTTTTTTCCTATTCATAAACAATACGCCCGATTCATGAAATTGTTGCACGGTTCAAAGTGACTTTGCACTGCTGAAAGTGTGTTTTTGCAGGGCAAAGTTAGTGCAAAGTCATTTTGTACTGCAGCAAAAATGACTATGCACTGAATTGCCATGCAAAAATACACTTTCAGCAGTGCAAAGTCACTTTGAACCTTGCAAATAAGTCCATGAATTGGGCCCAATGTATTTAATTTAGTCATGTAGGCCTTACTTACGAAGACAATGTGCGTTTTGTCCTGGTGTTTGTAACTGTTCAGGACCCCTTGAATAACTTTTTTTACTCAATGCTGTCTGCCTGGATTTGCCCTAATTTATCAAATAAGTAATCCATCACCTTCTACCTCATCTGCAGACCACTTCACAGGAGTGACTCTTTCGTGACTGGCATCTCTAACGTAGTCTCTTCTGCCAAATTAGCACATTCTAATAATGTTTTTCTCAGAGAGTTTTACATCCCAGAGTCACAGGTTAACAACCACACTAGAAGCACAGTTTTTGCACTGACCGGCTCCATGGATTAGAAATGGATATTGCTCCATTGAAATGAGAGGAGGTTTATACTGTTGGTAGAATTAAACAATTCCCTATACAGTTGTTTTTGTTTTTTTATTTCCTCTTGTCATAAGCAATGGATGGGGTGGTTCTGACGGCACAAATAGAGGAGCAGTGCAGAAAGGGAGTGAGAGATGGAGCAGGAGTCAGAGAGATTGCTAGATTGCTGTGGGATAGCCATGTAAGATAGTTATACTGCGGTAGGCTCCTGTAATTTGTAAACATTTTCCAAATAACTTGACCTTGACTAGAAACCGAAAATAAAATTAAGTCCTAACATGACCATTTATTGAAAATATGCATTCGATATGAATTTGGTAAGTCAACAAGCAAAAGCAAGATAGTGAGCATTCAAATTGATATTAAAATTTCGCAATCTGAAAAGTGTCAATAAAGTATAGACAGGTGCATTCAGCGCATCCAAAATTCATTTGCAAGTTGTGAGATAAAATGCCAATCTTGTCAATAAAGAAGAGCTATGAAGGGTTTTAAGGAATGGAATGTCGGAATCAATTTGCAATTCTCATTCATTGCCCTGCTGTTCAGAAGGCATTTTGCCCTAACTCTGTCCTTGAATCCAGATATATTATCATTACATTTAATTTACGATGTCAAATTCGCCATCATTTATTCCATATTTTATTGATCAGCAAAATGTTTGTACAGCGCGTTAGTTTTAATGCCCCTCACAGATGTTTTGCTACAGCAGACTCATAAAAAATATAAAATGCATGACTGTGACATTGGCAGTAAAACGACAACACCACGCTTATAAAATACACAGTTTAATTCATATCGATGTCGCTTTCATAGTTTTAGGTTGGTAAAATAGCCCTTTTATGGCCAGGGATGATGTAGAGATTTTCGAACAGGCCTTAATCCTATGCACATGTACATAAGAAAACTGCAGTGACAACCAGAAATGTGATCATAAACACCTCTAAGCTTGAGGTGGACATTTCGTTAATGATTAGAACTAGATGTAGATCTAAGTGGGTTTACTGGGTTAAGCGTTGGTTCCGGCATTCCCATATCTTTTTTTAATGGGGCTATCCTCTGTGCCCTGCTTAGCCTTCCTCTCAACCCGTTCAGAGGGAGGGACTACGAATGCAGGGGCTAGCATTTTTGCTGTGAGCATTATAAGTCATATATGACTGTATTTATTGGGCAGTGTGAAGCGAATCATTCTGGAGTAAATTAGATGACATTCATGAATATTCCCTGCCCATATATAATGGACAAAATCAGCATCGTCAGGCCTCAGCGCAAACACCTGATTTGGCATTTGGTGTCTCTCTCAGACAAGTTACATCGGTTTCCTTTTCACTCTCTCCTTAAATAAAATCGTCTTCATCTAGTCTTTAAATTTCTCTATAATCTTTCTCCACCATATCCGTCTTCTCTTGTGTCATTCTAGTCACCCCTCGACCTCTCCACTCACAGTCTCAGTTTTCTCTTTCTGTCTCTCATCCTCCTCTTGTGCCAAATCATGTTTCTGTACTTTGGTCTTGTTGGTCTATATTGCTGCACTGGAATGTGCAACCACTCCATTTTAGCTCTATTTCATCTTAGTCTCTCTTCCAGTCTCACCTGAAACCTTATCGTCTTTCTATTTAATTGTTTTTTATTGTTTCTGCTCTTTATCCATATCTGATGTACCGATTTTTATCTGTTTTGGGCTTTGCATAAAGCGCAGTAAAAATACCAATATCATACAAATACAAATATAAGTGAAACCATAAACCCCTGTCCCCGTCTTACCTAAATACTTCTATTAATGGAGAACATTCGTTTTTGTTTTTGTCTCTGGTCTGCAGTATATTTTCAACGGTCTTAAATCCTTATTTTTTTCTATATTGTTCACCGCAATGCATATTGACCCATGACAATACAATCTATATAAATGTTTTTTAAAGTGCATTCGTATTTTATTCTACCTTGTACATTGTGCTGGAACTAGTTCAGGAATTCACTGATCCAGACGGCTTTTGGGTGGTTTATGGTGGTTATACATTTATGAACGTTTCAATATTTTCTGGAGATTCATCAAGAAATGTTCGAGGTCACCCAGGAGTAAAAGAGCTGAACACTGCAAAAGAGACCAGTATAAAGGCATCTGGAACATGACCTAGAGCATACTCTACTGAGGAGAAAGGGCTTCATGGAACCCCTTTGCCAGTAGGGCATGTGAAACTTAGGGGGTAAATCATAGAATGTAGCGCACAAGTGGCGCACGCGGCTGGCGCACAGTGTGGGCGTGCGAATCCCTGCGCCAGCCGCGTGCGCCAAAACCCATTTCCGCGCACAGCGTATTCATGGATTCCAGCTACCAAAACCAGCCGTGGCGCACAGTGGCGCAGCGACCCTGCAGCAGCGCCAGTTACGCCCCCAAGAACGCCTCTTGCGCAGGGAAAAGCCATCAAAATCCCCAATCCAGCGAAAGGGCTGCGCTAAGCCTGTACCAGCACGGCAAGCGGGCTACGTGTATCACTGGGGTGCGCGGGAAGTTCCACATGCGAATGTCCTGGCTACGTGTATCTTGGGGTGCGCGGGAAGTTTCACACGTGATATCAGCAGGGTACATGTATATCACGGGTGCGCAGGAAGTTCCACACGCGAATGTCCTGGCTACGTGTATTTCGGGGTGCATGGGAAGTTTCACACACGATATCAGCAGGGTACGTGTATTTCAGGGGTGCGCGGAAAGTATCACACGCGAATCCATCAGGGTACGTGTATTACAGGGGTGCACGGGGAGCACCAATACGTGAATTGCACGTGTGGGTCCTCCCAGGTGTTCCCTCTACACCCTCCATGACCCCTGCAGGTGGCCCACACCACAGGGGCCTACCCTGCACATGTCCTGCAGGCACCCCATCCACCATGGCCATGCCCCCCAGCCAACCCACATGTCAACTTGCACTACTTCCCACCAACGCATGTTCCCCTGCACCCCCACCCCCAGCAGTGCAGGGGCAGCCTCCACCAGGCCCCCACCCATGTCCAACTCATGTTCCCCTGCACCCCAACCCCCAGCAGTACAGGGGCAGCCTCCACCAGGCCCCCACTCATGTCCCCTATCACCCCCACCCCCCAGCCACCAGGGGCAGCCTCCACCAGGCCCCCACCCATGTCCAACTGATGTTCCCCTGCACCCCCACCCCCCAGCACTGTGGGGCACCTGACAGCAGGCCCCCACCCATGTCCAACTCATGTTCCCCTGCTCCCCCACCCCCCAGCACTGTTGGGCACCTGCCAGCAGACCCCCACCCATGTCCAGCTCATGTTCCCCTGCACCCCCACCCCCCAGCACTGTGGGGCACCTGCCAGCAGGCCCCCACCCATGTCCAACTCATGTTCCCCTGCACCCCCACCCCCCAGCAGTGCGGGGGCGGCCTCCACCAGGCCCCCAACCATGTCCAACTCATGTTACCCTGCACCCCCACCCCCCAGCAGTGCAGGGTCAGCCTCCACCAGGCCCCCACTCATGTCCCCTATCACCCCCACCCCCCAGCCACCAGGGGCAGCCTCCACCAGGCCCCCACCCATGTCCAACTCATGTTCCCCTGCACCCCCACCCCCCAGCACTGTGGGGCACCTGCCAGCAGGCCCCCACCCATGTCCAACTCATGTTCCCCTGCACCCCCACCCCCCAGCAGTGCAGGGGCAGCCTCCACCAGGCCCCCACCCATGTCCAACTCATGTTCCCCTGCACCCCTCCCCCCAGCAGTGCAGGGGCAACCTCCACCAGGCCCCCACTCATGTCCCCTATCACCCCCACCCCCCAGCCACCAGGGGCAGCCTCCACCAGGCCCCCACCCATGTCCAACTCATGTTCCCCTGCACCCCCACCCCCCAGCAGTGCAGGGGCAGCCTCCACCAGGCCCCCACCCATGTCCAACTCATGTTCCCCTGCACCCCCACCCCCCAGCAGTCCAGGGGCAGCCTCCACCAGGCCCCCACTCATGTCCCCTATCACCCCCACCCCCCAGCCACCAGGGGCAGCCTCCACCAGGCCCCAACCCATGTCCAACTCATGTTCCCCTGCACCCCCACCCCCCAGCAGTGCAGGGGCAGCCTCCACCAGGCCATCATCCATGTCCAACTCATGTTCCCCTGCACCCCCACCCCCCAGCACTGTGGGGCACCTGCCAGCAGGCCCCCACCCATGTCCAACTCATGTTCCCCTGCACCCCCACCCCCCAGCAGTGCAGGGGCAGCCTCCACCAGGCCCCCACCCATGTCCAACTCATGTTCCCCTGCACCCCACCCCCCAGCAGTGCAGGGGCAGCCTCCACCAGGCCCCCACTCATGTCCCCTATCACCCCCACCCCCAGCCACCAGGGGCAGCCTCCACTAGGCCCCCACCCATGTCCAACTCATGTTCCCCTGCACCCCCACCCCCCAGCACTGTGGGGCACGTGCCAGCAGGCCCCCACCCATGTCCCACTCATGCTTCCCTGCACCCCCACCCCCAGCACTGTGGGGCACCTGCCAGCAGGACCCACCCATGTCCAACTCATGTTCCCCTGCACCCCCACCCCCCAGCAGTGCAGGGGCAGCCTCCACCAGGCCACCACCCATGTCCAACTCATGTTCCCCTGCACCCCCACGCCCCGCACTGTGGGGCACCTGCCAGCAGGCCCCCACCCATGTCCAACTCATGTTCCCCTGCACCCCCAGCCCCCAGCAGTGCAGGGGCAGCCTCCACCAGGCCCCCACCCATGTCCAACTCATGTTCCCCTGCACCCCCACCCCCCAGCAGTGCAGGGGCAGCCTCCACCAGGCCCCCACCCATGTCCAACTCATTTTCCCCTGCACCCCCACCCCCCAACAGTGCAGGGACAGCCTCCACCAGGCCCCCACCCATGTCCAACTCATGTTCCCCTGCACCCCACCCCCAGCACTGTGGGGCACCTGCCAGCAGGCCCCCACCCATGTCCAACTCATGTTCCCCTGCACCCCCACCCCCCAGCACTGTGGTGCACCTGCCAGCAGGCCCCCACCCATGTCCAACTCATGTTCCCCTGCACCCCCACCCCCCAGCAGTGCAGGGGCAGCCTCCACCAGGCCCCCACCCATGTCCAACTCATGTTCCCCTGCACCCCCACCCCCCAGCAGTGCAGGGGCAGCCTCCACCAGGCCCCCACTCATGTCCCCTATCACCCCCACCCCCCAGCCACCAGGGGCAGCCTCCACCACGCCCCCACCCATGTCCAACTCATGTTCCCCTGCACCCCCACCCCCAGCACTGTGGGGCACCTGCCAGCAGGCCCCACCCATGTCCAACTCATGTTCCCCTGCACCCCCACCCCCCAGCACTGTGGTGCACCTGCCAGCAGGCCCCCACCCATGTCCAAGTCATGTTCCCCTGGACCCCCACCCCCCAGCACTGTGGGGCACCTGCCAGCAGGCCCCAACTCATGTTCCTCAGCCAACATGTCATCACAATCTAGATCCCTGGTCCCTATGGTCAGCCTCCAAATGCAAAACACCCACCCGAGTATTGCATCCACCCACTCAGAAATGGCAATAACATGACAGAACACCAATTGCAAGTTTGGAAACAAACACATGTCCCTCACATACACCCAATGGTTGTCAGTGAATCTCTAAACCCATATCATGATATGCATTAAACCTATGAGATGATACTACACATTGAAGTTCGATCAAAAAATATGTATTAAAGGAAACATAAATTGAATCAAAAATAAAGAAACAGAAATGGGAATGTACAAAAATGAAAAGAAGCATGTCTGTGAAAAAAAACAAAACCAAAAATCATAATCCAAAGCAATGGTGTCCAAAGTCACAGTCCAGAAAAGAAAATCCAATGGAAAATTATAATTGAAAGCCATTGCTCCATGGGTAAATTGTGAAAGAAAAAGAAAATCCAACAGTGAACTATGTACAGACAAACAAGCCAGGGTCCATTATCCCAACAAAGAAATGAAACCTATCTAACAACACTAACTAATTAAAAAAAACTATATACAAAAATGTGGCCCATTGTCCAAAAGGTCCAAAATAAAATCAAAAACAAAGGAAACCTAACACTAACTACATAACTATGTACAAGGGCAGCAGGCTAGTCTGACGGCTCACTTTTGGATGTCCCGGGCCAGGGCATCATCAAACTCCTGCTCAATGTCCCGGAGGCGGTCCTCCTCCATGGCCCCGAGGGTCCGCAGGGCCGTCGATGTGTCCACCTCCAACCCCCTGCGGATTGCCTCGAGGCACTCGGCCCGCCTCAGGGCCCTCCGCATGGAGTTCTCCGCCCTGACCATTGTGAGCCGTGCCTCTTCCGCCCGCTGCCGCTCCGCATCTATGGCGTGGCCCAACCGCCACACGGAAGACATTCTCTGTCCTGGGTCCTCCTGCCCTCCGGCCGATGCCTGCCCCTCCGATGTTGAAGGCCCCAAGCCTTCATGGCTCCCACCACATTGCTTCTGCTGCTGTGCCTCTGCCCGTGCACTGCCTCCTGCTGCCTGCACATCCTCCCCTGGCTGGGGTGCAGTCGTTGATGTGGCCACCCCTGCTGGACATCTGACTCCCGACTGTGGCAGGGATGCCTCCTCCACCAGCCTGGCCGCACCGTCAGAGGCAGCTCCACAGGGCGCCCAGGTGACTGATGGGTGGGAAGATGGCACGCAGGATGACTGACACATAGGGGGTTCAGTTGAGGAGGGGGTCGTAGCAAGCCCCATCAAACGGAGGAATCCGGCCTGGATGACCTGTCCCAGTAGGCCGACACGGTCAATGAGCCATTCGAGATGACGTGCAGTCTCCTCATGAAAAGACTGCAGGTCACCTCGCATGGCCCGTTGACGCAACGCCACACCAGTCAGGACAGGCTCAACCCGGACCCGGATAGCCACGTCCGCAGGCAGAGGAAGGCCAGTTGTCGTTAGCTCATCCCCTGCCTGAAAACGGGTCTGGACGTAGGCATCCCTGCTGGTGCAAGATGATGCAGGGACAGGATCAGAGACAGGATTGCACACATGCACCTCCGCGGCGGCCTATGCTGCCTCCTGTCCCTGGTCCTGCACTGCACCACTGGCACCAGTGGGATCCCCACCTCCAGACCCCGTCTCTGTTGCTTGCACGGCCTCCTCCTCCACCAAACCCCCCACCAACCTGGATGACTCCGTGCCATCTTCCCCCGTTGGGCCCTGTGGAGTCCCAGCTGCCCCTTCTGCTGCCGAGGAGTCCAACTCCAACCTCCGCCTCTTGGACCTCCCCCCGGCAGCTGCGGCCTGGGACGCGGCACCGGACTCCTCACTCCCCGACGAGATCACAACATGGGAGGGGAGCCGGGCCTTGCGTCACCGGCGGCGGTGGGATCCCTGCCGCTGTGCTCCACAGCACCTTCTCCGCCCTCTTCATCAGTTGACGCTGCAGACAGGGAGAAATAAAACACAGGCATCAGGGCACTGTACAATGGACACATACACACATGACGGTTGTACATGAGTGGCATTGGCAAACCTCAGACATGCCATCACAATCCCCAACACACATGTCATTTCAACTCGCACACATGAGCCATACCACAGCCATATCGCAACTGCCAGCACCATCCATACACATACAACAGCATGAGCAGGCAAAGCTGAGCCAGACATCACATGCAACACAGGAAGTGCACTACACATGTACACACACCACCACACTTGCATGCATGTGTACACCTCTGCCAAGTGTCGCAGTGTTCAGATGGGCATCCATGTCACATCTGCCAATCAGGCTTCCACATGCATCCATGTTGCATCACTGTTGCACCCTTGTCAAATACACACAAATGCACATGTACACAGTGCTGATACATGCAGCTGAAAACAACATACATGCGTGACATCACGAACATGTCTACTTACATACACATTCATCCAAACATGTGTGCCCACACAACTGCATTTTGCATGCAAGCCTACACACACAAGCACCATCCATGTCTCACACATTACAGCCCTCGCATGTGTTAGCCTCACGGCCCTGTACACCCCCACCCATACTCGACCCCATACAAACAGATGTGCAACCTGCTCACTACTGAAACATCACCACACGCACAGCTCACAATCATGATGCATGTACACTTACCGCTCGACTCCAGACGGGTCTGCCTCTCAAGGACTTGGACATGGAGCGCTGGGGATATGCGTTCCAGGACCCTCATCTGATCTTCCGACAAGTGGCCCCGTCCCCCTTAGCATCCGCTGCCTTCAAGAGGCGCCGGGCCTTGTTCAGGGTCCTGGAGCTGAAGTCCTCCCAGCGCTTCTTGACATGTTGTAAGTCGCGGACTGCCACCCCCTCCGTGTTGATGGCAGTCACGATGTCAGTCCAGATCCAAGTCCGTCCTTCCTTGTCGGCGCAGGAACTTCCGAAGAGGGCATCATACTGCCCCAGGACTTGCTCCACCAGGACACCAACTTCCCTGGCACTGAAGCTGGTGCCCCTCTGCCTCTCTGGCCGGGGGTTGTCAGTGGTGCCAGATGTTGCAGTGCCCGACATGACAACCCCAGAGGCAGGAGTGGGTGGGCAACTGGGTCCTGGGGCTGGGCTGTGGAGCGATGGAATCCCAGTCGGGAGACTTCGGTTCCAGCAGGGGTGGTCACAGAAACAGCACCCCTGGCTGATGTGCAGGCAGCAAATGACAGGGCACGTGGGCAGCAGGCAGTCAGGCAGCAGCAGATGGCAGGTGGGAGCGTGCTCGGGGCTCTGGGGGGCAGTAATTCGGCCTTCTGGGCAGGAGCGTGGTCTTCCGTCTGCTTACGCGTGGCCAGCTTGATACGGAGTGATTTGGCACGTGAAAATTCTGCACGTCAGCGTGTAATTCGAGGAAAGGCCCTTAGCGCGTAAGCGCGTCTGCACGCATACGCAATTTCATTGGACAGTAGGCCCCTCAAGCGCAAGCGCCCCTGTGACGTGACGCGCACAGGCGTGCATGGGCATTTCAGCGCGTGTGAAAAACTGCACGTCCGCGTGTAATACGAGGAAAGGGCCCATGCGCGTAAGTGACGTGACGCGCGTTTGCGTTTCCCTCAGCACGGGTTAAAGGTGAGCGGGCCCAGCAGTTCGCTGTACGTGCCTTTCGTGGAGACCAACGTGTGTTGCTGCTTCCTGTTGTTTTGCACGCCATCACAACTTCACAGCTATCAAGGACGTATCTCTTCTTTTGGCGGAGGTATTGGCTACGCGTGTTTTTCTGCATCGCGCTAGTCAGACGGAGAGTCGCACACGCTCCTTTTCCCACTGCGGGTGCCCCTGTGTATCGCACCCATTTTCGATGTCATAGTAGCCTGCGCGTCCCACGCGTACGCGTTATTCGTGTTACTGGGTGCCACCGCGTACTGCGGGAGGTTGAATCCACGCACGTAGGCTGCAGGGTTGCGTGCACGGTTTTACTGAAGTTTTGGGGTGCCTGAGCATTGCGTGACCCGTCACTACATCACCGGGGTCACATACAGTCTTGCAGGTGCAGGGGGGCTGTTAACATCTTGCTTCCCACCCCCTTCACCCCAATTGCCCAGGTCAATTGTGGTGTACACCTCCCATTGGCACCACTCCATCTGTGCCGGCACTACTACATCTGTGCCATGGTTGGGAGGCCACCAAAGGTGAGGGCCGCCTCAGCTGGGCATCCTCCTTGTGGCGGGCGTGGTCAGGGACGTGGCCGTGGTGACCAGGGAGTAGGGGGACTCCAGGGTGTCCAGGGCAGCCACAGAGGGGGAAGAGGCAGGGATGCGCCACTTGAGCACAATGTTGTGCCATGTGTCGGTGCAGTCATGCCACCACCCCCTGTGGTTCCGGGGGATGCAGCTTCTGCATCTGGCACTGGTGCCCGTGTGACCCGGCAGTCCGTTCAATCGACTGCCACGGGCCCAAGGGTAGTGGTAGCTGCAGGTGCAGCTGTGGACACCGCCACCCAGGCTCAGGGTCTGCCAGCGCAGGCTGTGTTGGCACTTGAGGAGCCCTTGGTAGATCTCCAACAGGCCAGGAGGGAAACCATAGGGGCAGGCCAGGCTGCTCAGACCAAGACACGTGTCCCTGGGGCAGTCATGTCATCTGCTGCCCCGAACAGCCGGGTGTTGGCAAGTGCAGGGGCAGATGCACCAAACAGCACCCCGGTTGTGAGTCTGCCAACCAGGACCATTGCGGTCAATGACCCTGCCACAGCTGATGTTGCTGCGCAGGGTCCATTAGTGGGCACCCAGCTGCCACTGACACAAGTCAGGCCTTTGGTCATCGCTCCACCTGCCACTCCCTTGGCTCAATCCACCGAACCCACTGGCCATACTGGTCAGGGCAGCATTAGCCAGCCAGGGTCTTTGCCACAGTCCAAGAGGAGGAAGTTTGCACCTGCAGCACAGACTGGGACCCCACACACAGCCACAAGCTCCTGCACGTTGAGGAAGAAGCCTTTCTGTAAGCAGGAACTGGACTTCCTCGTGGACTACGTGCGGGGCCACAGCCGTGACATGCTAGTGGGTGCCAATAGTCAGACTACGGCTGCCCAACGTGACACCCACTGGAAGCATGTTGCAGAACATGTCAGTTCATTCTGCCATGAGGAGCGCACGGCGCAAGAGTGCAAAAAGCGTTGGAATGACATCAAACGCAGCACTGAGGCTAAGCGTGCCTCTAATTACAACTTGACTCTGGTGACTGGCGGTGGGCGTGCACCAGAGGAGGAAGAGCTCACTCCGCATGAGGCACGCGTTTTGGAGTTCATACCACCTGAATTGGTCTAAGGAGTGGGAGAGATGCTGGACTTTGATGCCCAGTCCAGTGAGTGTTGATGCGTGTTTGTTGAGGACGTGTGTTTTTCACTTGTGGGATGTTTTGTGCATGATTGCCGAAACATGTGATGTGTACATGGTTCTGATGTTTAAGTAATGCAATGCTTCCATAATGCATGTCTCCTCTGCCTGCATGCGGGGACCCCATGTAGGCATGCTCCCTTGCCCCTCTTCCGCCACTCTGCACCCCAGTTCCACCTTTGCACTGGTGTTCTTCAATCTTGCCAATGTGTACTTTCTTGTTCATGCGTCCAGTGTAGATGCTAACTTCCAGCGTAGAATCTGCCAAACATATGCCGTGTGGTACAGCCTTAGTACTTGATGCAGGGTATCTCACTTGTACTGTGCATAGGTCAGATGTCCCGCAGGGACATGAGTGCCCATTCATGCTCCATGTGCATTGCACGCATGCCCCTACGTGTCCCTGACTGGATGATCACTGTAATACAAGTCCTTGGTTACATATATTGCCTGCCATCTCATCAGCCTTCCCATGTCAACTGTGGCTCAGTCCTGCGTTGCACACATGTTTAGGGTCTGACAATCTGTGTGGCTCACATGCCTCAGCCTGTTCAATGGCCAATGACTCTGTCCAACTGTTGTTGTGTCTTCTTCACACATGGGCGGAATCCAGAGTTTTCATCACGTGTCCTGCTTACTGTCCCATCATCATTTGCAGTGTTGTCACATGAATCACATTAAGCTGTTGATGCTAGTCAACACTGCCTGTCAATACACAGGTGTATGGTCAGCCTTTTGATACCATGCTAGGCATCCCTGCTTTGGTACTGGGGTGGAGGGGTGCTTGGCTTCTAGATATGGTACACATTGAATGCACAATGCATGTGATGTCTGAATTTGACATTGCACTGCCTTCACTTTTCCTGGCACACACCATGGAGTCCTTGTACATGTAGGTAGTGAGTGGCGTACACATTTTCTGCACTGCATAGACCCACTTCCATGTAAACTGCCACCTTTCAACAGGTCTGATCACAGAAGCAATTCAAAGTTGACCCAGCATGCATGCCAGGTTATATGTTGTGTGTCACATGTCTGCCTGATGCGTTTGCTGGCGTGTGCTTGTGTTAGTGACCTTTTTTCTCTATATTTTTCAGGTGATGACGCAATGGAGGCGGAGGATGGTGTTGTCATGCCAGACACAGGGTTGTTACCACTACATCAACCCGGCACTAGTGGGGGTCTTGGGGTGGTAGGCCACGAAAACCCCCAAGTGCTACAGTCCATCTTGTCTCTGGCTGCCTATGAGTCCAGCCCTGATGACGACTCTGACGTCCATGTCGAGTTGGATGAGCATCAAGTCCATGTGTCAGGGGTGAGTGATTCTGATGTGGACACTTCTCTGTCTGTGACACCTGCACTGAGGGATCAGACAGTCTTGGTTCCTCTGCCCGTGGTGTATCGGGACGCAGGGTCACCCTCCACACCAGTCACTGATGTGCCTGGGACATCACGTCGATGGGGGCATGTAGTCATGCAGCCGCAGGCGGTGCCAACACAGCGAGGACCCCCGGTCCTTGGGTCCCGCAGGGGTCAAGCCCGGCAACGCGGTCGCCGTGCGCAACCGCAGTATACTGAGTGGGAGCAAGACATGACTGCCAATTCCGAACGGCAGGGGGCAGCAATGGAGAACATCGCTGAGAGCATGGAACATGTGGCCCGATCTGTGCCCCCCCCTGCTAGGCAGGTGCTTCTCCAGCAGCAGGCGGCACAGTCCACGGCCCGCTGGCTCAGGCTGGGCATGGCGGCCTCAGACAGGGCACGCCAGGCTGAAATGTCGTCTCTGCGTCAAGAAATTGCTGCTCACGCAGAGGCGCACATGGATGCCGTGAGGGAGGAGTATGCTTCCCTCAGATCCACTCTGGGTGTCCTTATGATGTCCCAGAGGCAGCAAGCAGAGGAGAGATTTGCACAGCTTGAGCGTACCATCTCGGCTGAGCTACAGGCTTGCCGGGAGGTGCAGCGGTTGTCCAGCCAGGCCTTGCAGGAGGAACTCCGTGTTACACGTGCTACCTTGCAAGAGGAAGCACGTGTATCACGTGAGGTTCTGCATGCAGACCTACGTCACATCGCCACACAGAACCAGGCTCACCCGTCCGGCAGACTTGCTGCCGACGAGGGGCAAGCTGCGGCTAGGTGTGGCCAGGCTACTGTGCCACGTCCTCCTTTACAGGATGAGCCAGACTCGGACGACCATCTATCTCCCACATAGGTCGGGCTGTGCAGGCGTTGAGCCCATGGAGGTTTTTTTTTGGCTCAGCATCATCACATGTGAATGTTGAGCAGCAGCCTGTACCTCCCCCCTCCTGGGTGCCTCCCCTCCCCCCCGGGTCGTATGTGGCCATTTTTGATTTTTCTTTTAGTTTAGTTAGTTAAGTTTCTGTTTGATAGTTAGTTTAATTAGGTAATGTAGGTTTTCCATAGTAAGTGTGATTAGTTAATATAGTTTAAAATTGCTTGTCTATTGTGCTTTCATGTGACGGTGCGGTGCTTTGTGGCTTTTGAAGGCATCCACTGGCTGTTCCAGCTGGGCCCTTCAGGCTTGTCTTGTGTATGTGTTTGCTGCTTGGGGTCCTTGACTCACATATGCCACTCCTGCCTCCCTTATCCATGGGCTCAGGCACCTTTTTACACGCAAGGTGTGAGATGGTGACGAAGGGTAAAGGTAATCCTGTGGCCAGGTGGAATTGAGGGTTGAAGGCTCCATGACCCAGGTGCAGTTGTTCAGTGGGTCATGGTCATTTGTGAGGGGGGGGTTGTTGTTGATAGTTGCCTTGCCCTGCAGTGTGATGGGAACCCTGACATTGTAATGGTGGTATCCTATGTACATGTTGTGTTCTGCTGATCAATGCCTGTTCGTGTGTTGTGTTTACCTTTCAGGTGCGAGGGGATAGTTATGGTTTGACATGCTGGGGTGTACACATGGGGAATGTTCACATGTGATGTGTAGAGAACACTGATGGTCACCTGATTGCACATGCATATGTTGAGTGCATGTCCTTGCTGACCCACACACTTGCACTCTGATGCACTACATGTACTCCCACCCTTGCATATCCACGTGTACACTGTTTGCCTTCTGGTGCCCACTGTGTCCCTGCAGCACATGTTCTGTGACCAATTATGGATCCTGTACATGCCTAATTTGCTTTTTGATGTGGTCTGTTGCTTAGATGTGATGCTCAGGGTGTGCATCACACACAATGGCTGTTCACTGGGCTGTGCGCTGAGCAGTGTGTTGCAGGAGTAGGACACAGCACACAGAAGCTGCAGTGTTGATTTTGCAATGCACAATGTGCATGTAGACAGGCATTCATTGTTATGTTATGTCTACAACTCTTGTAATGCATTTGGTAATGACTTATTTTGGGTGGGAGGTTGTTGGTCTGTCATTTCATCTGATTCCAGGTTAGGCATCATTGTCTGATGCCACTGTACATTTTGGACATCGCAATGTGTACCTTATTTTTACTGTGTTGGTGTATGGGTATTGCTTGCCATGTCATGTTGTGGTTTGGGAGGGTTTGAGTGACATAACAGTGATGGCCATGGCCTGTTTTGCAGGTGTGTGTGATGCACACCTTGCATGTCAGGGTCATCCGCTTCTCAGAGCAACTAGCTGGGGGTAAATCTCTCTCTGCGGCAGGGCCCTCCCTCTGGAACAGCCTTCCTGCCTCACTGGAACTTGAGGGGAACCATTTCCGGTTTGGGAAGCACCTCAAGACCTTCCTCTTTGCTTCTGCTTTCTCTCTCCCTCTCCCTTGCAAAATTCTTCGCTGGAACCGCACTGGATCTGCAACTGGGCCACTCTCACCGACCTCGGTCCCTGGCCCAGCCACTCTCCGCTTGCATTGCCTCCCTGGCAACCCCTGCACTGCGGTACTGTCTCTCAATCCCTACAGCCCCCCCTTCCCAGCACTTGTCTGCACTTACCTTTGCAGTTTCCACCAGCTGGCCTATGTATTTGTTTTTTGGTCTACTTCCCCTGTACTGCACTCCCCCCCTCCCCTTCCCCTTGCACTTTTCCCTTCCCCCTACCACTGCACTTGCACAATCTAAATGACACCTGGCCTAGTAGTACCGTTGTCTGTCTTCCCTTGTTCCCCCCTCCCTTCCTCATCGCACCTTGAAATACTTGTGTATAGGCCATATCATGTCATGTCATATGTGTGCCTTTTGGTCACACAGGAGAGCTTGTGTTTAAGTAGCTAGGGATGCAGACGATGTGGCACTTCCATGGCAACTATCTCAGGGTGGTAGGGTTGTGACAGTTGACTGTCTCTTTGTCATCATCGATTGTCACCTCGTATGTGCCAGGCCTGTGTGCACTTCGCAGGGGTGGGAGTTTAGGTGAAAAATGTGGCCACAAGCTGGGTCCGGGCTTCCTCACCATGTGCCCTGTCCCCTCCCATGGGCAGCGCCTGTGCCTGTGGTTGGGGATGTGGGGGCACCACCATGTCCACCGGGACGCCCTGCCATGTTGCAACATTGTGCAGGACACATGCTGCCACAATGATCCTGCACACTACTGGTGGTGCATAGAGTAGCTGCCCGCCAGAGCGGTCAAGGGAGCGGAAATGGGACTTGAGCACTCCGAATGTGCGCTCCACTATGGCCCTGGTTGAAATATAGGCGGCATTGTATCTTACCTGGGGTGGTGTGGTGGGGTTCCGGAATGGCGTCATCATGTGGTTGCTCAGAGGGTAGGCACTGTCCCCTGGGGAGATGTAAATTGTTGTGATTATTGTGGTTTGTTTATTTGTGTGTGTGTGTGTGACATGCATGCATGCACAAGGGCATTTGTACTCACCTAGGAGCCATGTGTCGCCATGCTGCCCAGCTTCCAGGGCCCGGCTCAGGGCGGACATTCTGTAAATGAAACTGTCATGGGTGGAGCCAGGGTAGTTTGCATAGACAGAGGTGATGATTCCCTTTGCATCGCATACCACCTGTACATTGATGGAACGCCAGTGCTTGCGGTTTCGGTAGATGTGCTCAGTGGCCCTAGGTGGACGTAGGGCCACATGGGTGCAATTTATGGCACCAAGCACTTTGGGGAAGTGTGCCACCCTGAAAAAATCCAGGACAACGGCCTGCCTTTCTGCGGGTGTTCTGGGCATGTATATGTGCCTGCGGACTGAGGGGCGCGCTGTCATGATTGCCAGTACCTGGTGTAGGCAGCGTGACTGCGTGGCCTGTGAGACCCCCCCCACTATGGCAGTAGTCTGCTGAAATGACCCAGTGGCCAAAAAATGCAGGACATTGAGGAGCTTCTCCAAGGGGCTCAATGCTTGGGAGCAAAGGGTGGGGGATGTAAGGTCATCTTCCCACTCCCTGACCAGGTCTAGGATGATGTGGGGTGGAAACCTATACCTGCCATAGACATGGTCGTCAGGCATCACAAAAAGGCTTGTCCGTTGTGCGGAAATGCGTGCCCTGGCTATTCTCCTCCTCCTGCGGTGTCCCACGATCAGTGCTGCGACAAATGGGGCATTCATTGTAGCTGTATATACATGTTTGTTGTTTGCGGGCACTTTTATACTGTGCGCGGGGACGCTTCCGCCTGCCTTCGTGTGGCGGACACGTTGACGCCTGTGTGCGTCTTTTGCCGTGCGTGGGTTTCCCGTATTCGGATCCATGAATACGGGTTGTTTGCGTGCGTGTGGGCGTTCTGTGTAGTTTCCTGCACTACTTCCCCAGTTACGCCTTCTTTTTCATGCGTTATTCCCCATTCCGCGTGTTACGCCCACTGTTCCGCCCACTTTGGTTGTGTGCGCCACGCTATGTGTGCTTTTGCTGTGCGCGTAGCGCACGCCGTGCATGCCTGCGTGCGCCATGGCTGGATTGGGCGCACGGACAGCGGGAAACACGCGCAGTGTCTTCCATGAATCGCACATGTGTGTGTGCGCTGCGTTTCTCGCGCTTGCGCTACCTTGCGCCTGCTTGCGCATGGATTTTCGGCGCACGTTTGTTCCATGAATCGCCCCCTTAATGTCTATGGCCCTCATTACGACCCTGGCGGAAAGTGACTGACCGGACCGACACAGCGTAAATAGCGTTTCCGCCATTGCACGATGGAGCAAAGTGCGGCCCATTCCGACCCATCGGGCACGAGCACCACGCCACGGCGGAAGTGCAAAGTCTGCGATGGCGGAAATGACCCCAAAACGGCCCACACCGCCGCTGTACGGCGCCCTAGGTGCAATACCGCCACCCATCATAGCGGACACCGCAGTGAGCGCCAACCGGAAAGTACGGTGACCGTAAATATACGGAAACGGAAGTAAAAACATGGGCCCGGAACGGGAAACAACACCCCGTACACCTATAAAACCACAAAATACACACAACCACTAAAAACACCACCCTGAGACACATCCCAACCCGTCATCCACCCTAGTGAAACCAAGAAAAATGGGAAAAGTAGCGAAGAAAGCGTGCGACCGCAAGCGGCAGGTCCACTTCTCCCGTGAGGAACTCACCGTGCTTACAGAGACCCTCCAGGAGAATACCGCCGCCGTCTTCTCCACGCAAATGACCAGGACGGCACTTGCGAACAAGAAGGCCATATGGGCCCTGGTGGCACAGCGGGTAAGTGCAGTGGGGACCGCACCCCGCAACCCACAGCAATGCAGGAAGCGGTGGGACGACCTGCGGATACGCGTCCGTAGCATACTTTCTGCCAACCGCAACATTGCCACAGCCACCGGGGGAGGATCGGAATCACCCATCAAGTTGACCCCCTGGGAAGAAATCTGTGCCTCCACCAATGGAATGGAGAGCATAGAGGGAGTCGGAGGGATGGAGAAAGGAGTGCAGACATCCGGAGAATCAGGTAGGTGGCCCAAATAAAACCATGCCAAATCCACAATGTCCAATCATGTGACTCACATGTGTCCACATAGCGCAACAGCAACACATGGCCAGGAGAACGTCCACACACATTGGCCTGATAGCGCACTTTAAAACTCACAATAAATACATAAATAAGTAAAAACCCCAAAAACACCCACTACACGTGCAGCATGCACACCCTAACTGCAGGCTGCCAAACAACTGCACCCTCACTCCACACACAAATGAAAGCACCTCCAAGGCCCCGACCCAAATCACCCTCAGGTACCACCCCAATGCATGTGATACATTGCCATTCCAATTCCCACAGACCCATTAATAACGCTCGCCCTCCTTTACTCCACCACAGGGTCCGATCCAAACGACGAGCTCCAGGACACCCCTACCAGCACACCTGCAAAGAGGGCCAAGACCGACGGCCAAAGACCCTCCACCTCAGCTGCACGCATCAAGACACAGCAGCAGCACATATCAAGTGGCAGCACACAGGAGGGAACATCAACAGGCACCCCAGCAGCCAGCATGCCCACAACAGCACCACCACAGGTCCCCCCAATGGATGCCACAGAAGGTACTGCCTCTGGTGGCAGCAGCACCATAGGTGACACCCCATTAATGGCAGCATGCTCCGACACAGAAGACGGGGATGTCAAAGTCAGATCCATCCATGACCTGTCCCAATCCCCCTGTCTGTTCCATCCCGTACACCATGAGGATACCACGCAGGGGCACCCACAAGACGACGACTGGCCATCCCCCACAAGCCCTGTGGCAGGGCAACATGAGGCGAACAGCCCCTCTGTGACACCACCGCAAATGGCCATGGCCCAGCAGAGGCAACAGTCCCTCGACCAGTTAATCGTGCAACAGCAGCAACTGGCCACGCTCCTCAAGGACCATGCCGATGGATGTGGGGGCACTAAGGCAGACATAGAAACATCAACTGAGACACTTAGGGCACAAATGGAGAGTAGCACCGAGAGCCTGAGAGTCCAAATGGAGAGTAGCACCGAGAGCCTGAGAGTCCAAATGGAGAGTAGCACCGAGAGCCTGAGAGTCCAAATGGAGAGAAGCACCAAGAGCCTGAGGGGGGAACTGCATGCGACGTCCAAAGACGTATGTGCCGAACTTGCCGCAGTGCGCCGTGTGCTCACTGAGCTCTCACAAACCCTTAGGGACATGCATGGACGTGAGCAGGCAGAGACATCATCCGTTGCAAGTTCCGTCCAGGGCAGCCCCCAACGTAGATCTGGGCGGAACCTGCGCTCCACAGGCAGGGGTGCCCCTGATACCCGCAGAGGGGGCTTGCAATAGCGACTGCCCACTGACAATGAGCATCTTTGGACACTGGTGTTCGGGGGGGAGGTAGGAGGGTGGAGGGGGTGTGTTGGGCTCACTTGGGTGGCGGGTCGATAGGGTGTTCAACATGATATCACATATGCCATAAACAATGCACGATCAAACAATGAGATGTGTGGACAATGATCTTTGTGTACTAGGCCATCATAGGCGTACAGTCCATATTGTGCATGTACCAGACACACACAGTGCCACGAGTCCCGTGTCCATGTATCAGCCACCAGGCGTGAGTGCTAGAAGCATGCATCTATGAGATGCTGACGAATTTCACGGCCCTCCTGTGCCTCGCAGACTCCTTGAGGTGCTGCCACATCCCCACCCTCATCATGACCATCTTCAGGTGCTTGCAGTTCTGCGTCAGGGGGCATGGGCACATTTCTACATACGCACATGTTGTGGAGCATGACACATGCCATCACCATCTTTGCAACCTTCTCATGGCGGTACAGGAGTGCCCCGCCAGACCTGCTGAGGCACCGGAAACGGGTCTTCAGTAGGCCGAATGCCTGTTCAATGACTACACGGGTACGTGAGTGGGCATGGTTGTAGTCCTCCTCATGCTGGTCCCGTGGGTTCCGGACTGGTGTGAGGAGCCATCTCTTCAGTGGATATCCGGCATCACCTGTATGTGGACGATAAACGAATTATGTGGAATGCCATTGCTACGTACGCACCCCCCCCCTTCCTGCCAGGTCATTGCCGCATCACATACCCCACATCATCATGCATGAAATGAGACTCACCGAGTAGCCAGGATCTGTTCCCTGCGTGTCGCTCCATGTAGCGTGGTATTGTAGAGTTCCTCAAGACCATAGAATCATGGGTTGATCCAGGGAATCGGGCACAACAATGTGTAATGATCCTGTTGGAGTCACACACCATTTGTACATTCAGTGAATGAAATTGTTTTCGGTTGCGGTACTGGGCCTCCATGGCATGTGGGACGACCAATTCCACATGGGTGCAGTCGATGGCACCATTGCAACCCGGTATGCCGCCAAGTGCATGGAATCCCACTTTTGTGTTGGTAATTTCCTGCTCCGAGCGTGGTAGAGAGATGTAGTCGTCTGCGTGCTGCAGGAGGGCATCGAGCACTTGCAATAGTGTCCGTGAGAACAGTGGCTGAGAAATGCCATGCAACTGTCCGACTGTGTGCTGGTAGGTGCCTGTGGCCAGGAAGTGGAGTACAGACACCACCTTCAGTAGGGGTGGGATGGCGGTTGGGCTATCTATCATGCTGACAAGGTCAGCCTGTGTCATGTCCACAATGGCAGCTATGGTGTCCCGGTCCAAACGGTAGAGGGTGTGGATCTGCTCATCAGTGAGGTTGAACGGATGTGCTCGGAGGCGTGGGATTGCGGGCTGCCTGCGTGGTGGTAGTGGCTGTGCTGGCAGCCCTTGCTGGCCCTGCCTTGCCCTCCTCCTCCTCCTGCGTCTCCTCCGTGCGGCCGGTTGTAGTTGGTGTTCGTCTTCTTCTTGGAGTTGGAGTACTTGCAGTGCTATCAGGTCCCCCAGGGCCAACATCGCGAGTCCTGCCGGTAGCATTTCGGAGTGGGCGTGGTTGTGGGAGGAGACTGGGTGTGCAATTTATGTGTTTTCAGGCTGTATGGCCTCCACCTGTGGTGATTCATTCCACCTGTGCAAGCTGCTCTCCCCTTTGGGCGAGCACGTCCCGCACACAACGCTGCAATTCGAGGAATGGCATCTTGCTATTACAACCATGTATTAGTACCCGATGGCCGTGTAACATTGGTTGATATGTTCATTCGGCTATGGTCCCATTGTTTCACATGCATTCTTTGCAGTCGCGAACAGACTTGTGAAGGGTCAGTGGAACGTAGTACTCGAGTAACGGTGGACCCTCATGCATCACTGTACCGAGGTTCACCGACGGGCGGGGCCTCCCATTTGTGAGTGAAGGCAGTTGCCATTTTCACACACAGCCGCACTAGATGGATTAATTTGTGATTTCAAGCGGCCACAGATGCCTTTTCGACGTGATGTTGCAAATGAGGAATTCGAAGGGCGGCGCTTTCGGTCTTCAGCTAGCAGCAAGGAGATGCCCACAGGTCTGACTGCAAATATAACGTTCTATTGTTCAGTGTCCTTGGGACAGGGGCCATGGCGAGGATGCAATGATTGATATGAATAGTTTGGGATGCGCAATAGCGAAGTGGATGATGAGGCCGGACGTTCCCAAATACATGTTACTTCACAACACTGGAATTACGGGCTGGGGCACAGTGGATTTTGCAGGCTGCATAACGCACAGACTCAATGGAATTCTCACATGTTATGTGAGTATGGAAACAGGCGTTATCATTACGGGATGAGGGAATGATGAATGGATGCATGGACAGATGATTTGATACGGTGTTTGCCATGTACAGGGCTTCTTGGAATCTGTCCGCCTCCCCTGCGCTATGTGATGCAGGGCTGCCATAGTGGGACCATCGTCTATCTGGCCTTGTTGAGCCCTCCCTGTCTCGACGCGCCTTCAGACACTTGTGTCCATGCACGTTACCAATCCCATCTGATGGATTCTGTTTTCACAGACGCATGCACAGGTACACTCGTTTGTGATGGTGTTTTCACCTCGATATGGATAGTTATGAGTCGCAAGTGGTTTTGGGGTGGTGATGATCCTTTGGAGTGGGCTAGCATGCATATGGCTGTGGATCTAGTGTGATCATTGAAGTGAGTTGTTCGAATGTAGTTCTGATGGCCATTCTATTCTTTTTCTTTTCTTTTGGTTGACAGGTATCTCCTCCCCTTTTGCCACTGCCATCTGTATGCCACTCCTGCAGATGGGTTTTACTCCCGACACCTGCTGCTTCGTGTTAATCAGTGGAGCAGCATTACGATCTTATGGGACGATCGCCAATGGGCCACATGCCCTTACGCAGTACTAGTGGCTCTGAGCAACATTTCGGCCTTTCAGCTGGACTAGTGCCTCCCTATTGGGACGGCCCTGCGGTTCTAGGCGCTTCCATGTTGCCTTTTCGTACATGAATGTAGCCCCTGTGTACCATGAAGGAACAGGGCGTCACACAAGAAGTAGCTGGTCATTTATTGCGGATGCAGCCCACAATGGTGAAATGTGTTTTGGAGTTCATGGCCTAATGGCTGTATGGGCTTGGTGAATTTGTTGTGCATTAAATTTCTATTCTGATATGGGCCGTGTAGCGTTCTTCTTTGCAAGTGATGTGGCATATTCCTATTTGGGGAGCGATGTATTGTGAGGAGATCTGCATTGGGTTCCAGCTTCGGAGTATAGTTGCGTGGTACTGTGCTGGGCGCGTTTGCCTATGAAGCCCAGTGAGGTCAGGGGTGAGGGCTGCCAATATGACTGTTTGAATTATGTCATGCTCAGGGGCGGGGGATTAGGTTTTGTGTAACAGATGCCGGTCAGCCAGGTGGATTGGTGGAATGATGTGATTATCGGAATATTGCTGGTCACAGGTGCCTGTGTTTGCGTGCGTTTCTTGGTGGGAGACTGAGGTCATGTCCATTGGTATAGCTTCTGTATTCGTGCCATCTGTGCCCTGCAGCTCCCATTGGCCCCTCTTGTGATTCTTTTGTTCGTTGGCATGCATGGGTGACTTGTACATTTCACTGGTTGCATTGTGACTTCGTTGCACCTACGGGGAGTTGTACTATGTGGCCAGGGAGCGGTGTACAGGCACTCAGTGGGGCCGTTTACGGTTGATTCGCGATGCCGTACTTCTCACCATGGCGGAATGGTACTTTCCGCCGTGCTTGATGGCGTTAAGTACATGTCCGCTAGGGTCGGAATTCGCGTACCCTTGCGCCATGGTGCTGATTACGGTTTGGCATGGCGCGCGCGCACGTACTTGGTGCAGTTAGCGTTGGCGTTCACTACGGTGTCGCTAATGGCATCGTACTTTACGGTGACGGGTCATAATCGCACCGAGCGCTATTCGATGGCGGTATTGCATTTCCACCATCGTTTTTCGATTTCCGCCAGGGTCGTAATGAGGGCCTATGTCTATCTCTCTGTTTCTCCAGTTTAACTTGTTATTGTATTTTTTGATATGCAAGTATGCGTTTCCATTTGTTTGCACTGCATCCTCCATGTGACTCATTTTCCAAAATCACTGTCACTAGCATTTATTCAGCGTGGATGACTGTTTTTAAGTATGTGGTCATGTCTGCATTGATAATCTCCTACATTTCACATGCGGTCATAGCATGGTGTTGCAACTTTATTCTATTTCATGGCAGATAAGTACTAGTAGTAGACAGCTTCAAGTTAATGCACTCATTGCGCCCACACACGCACAAACACTCATGTCTCTCTCTCTCTCTCTCTCTCTCTCTCTCTCTCTCTCTCTCTCTCTCTCTATCTCTCTCTCTCTTCTTATATTATTGTTCAGTCATCTGTATCAGGTATTCTAAATACATGCAACGTTTATGCAGAATCATTTTATCAGTTGTCAGGCACATCCCTGCGGGTCTCTGATCATCTGCACAAATATATGTAGGACATATTGTTGTAACTATGAAACCTATAAGTTAGCAATACATCATAGAGCTAGAGGGACAGACAGAGAGACATGGACAACAAAATGAGAGAGGAATGAGGTGAGACAGAGGAACAATGAAAAGGAGACAGGGAGAGTGAAATTAACACTATA
Organism: Ambystoma mexicanum; assembly: GCF_040938575.1. Taxonomy (NCBI): domain Eukaryota; kingdom Metazoa; phylum Chordata; class Amphibia; order Caudata; family Ambystomatidae; genus Ambystoma; species Ambystoma mexicanum. The sequence goes on along the minus strand of NC_090937.1, from coordinate 1,063,343,616 downwards.
CATGGGATGCTACCAGCAGAACCTTATTGCTTTAATTCTCAGAGTGTTTCCTTGTTCCGTTTCCTGGGTCTTTCGGGTGGTGTGTTGCTTTTCGCTCCACCAGTAGTCTGCAAAAGAATACTTGACTGTTGTGTCTTGTACTACATTTCATGGAAAGGGGGCTTATATCTGCATCCCGATCCATATTATTTACTCGTACCTACAATGTGGCAAAGGCAACAGGGACATGCCATATGGAACCATGTGGTATTTATTTTGTATTTATATAATTTAATTGTTGGTGCTTATAGATCATTTTTTCCCAAAGCACTTTTACAGTCTAAAGACAGTACAATAAATGATGGATCCATACAATGAGGAATACGAATCAAAGGTCAAGGGAAAGAGCTAATCAAGAGAAGGAAAGATGGAGTAAGTGAGAAAGGAGCCAAAATTTTAAAAAGAGGAAGAGAGGGGCAGGAGCAATTATCGAAAGGGTGAGATTTCCAATGTTTAGGTGCAAGGAACTGAAATGAGCGAAAATGAGAAGCCACACAAGATGGACCAGGAACAGAGAGAAATAATTGAAAGTAGGAGTGAATGTGCCAAGCAGGTTGATAGAGGGAAATCAAAGTGCAAAGATAAGGAGGGCAATAGCATGGATAGATTAAAAGACACAACAACGAAAGTTAAATATATCAACGGTGGACTGAAAGCCATTTAAGGTGGGAAAATAGGGAAAGATATGAGCAGAGGGAAGGAGCCCAAACAAAGCACTGGCCAAAGAGTGCAAGATAGAACATTGAGGAAGAAAAATGTACTTAGATAAGCCAGCATAAAGAGACACGCAATAATCAGTACAGGAGAGGACCAGTGACTGTAGAAAATTATTGGTAGAGGAGAAAGTGAGCAAGTGACAAATTGTCCTGATATAAAATAGTTGCAATACAAGCAACATGTGAGACTCGAAGGAGAAGGTAGGGTCAAATATAAGATATCAAAAGATGTACAAACATTGTTCACATGAACACCACACCATGTTTTGAAAAGAACCAAAACCATTTTTGCCATCCCCATAGTGGTGACAATAAAGCCAAGTAGTTCTGTTTGAGCTCATTCTTTATTTTATACTCAGGTATGTGATTGTGTGATTTTCAATATGCAACAAGCATTTTGTTCATGTGCCTAGAAAATAAAGTGATATTTTCCTCAAATTCAAATCCCATTCACATTACGCAGGCTGACATACATTTGTGAAACAGAGTAAAACAATTGTGAGTCTCCCGTTCAGAACATTATGGTGTATATAATGTATGATCGGTGTCCACTGCTGAAACATCATGTTTAATCTTGCATAACACACTAACTGATAACAGAATGGCATGTCAAGAAAAATCAAGTCTTGATTGGGAAATTGATCTTTGCTACTCTGCCAATCCTAACAGGGATATCAAAAGAAGGCATGTGACTAAAGTATTACTCTAGACATGCTTTTCGCACAAAGAAAGGTGCCTGATCTATCTCTGCTAGACAGCAGCTAGGAGAAATTGCCACTTAAGTATGAGGATAGACAGAGTTGGATATATAACGGTCATTTATAGAGCATGCCCATCAATCAAATCATAGTGGTATTTCATAATCAAGGGAATTGGCTGGCTATTAGAGATGAAACCAAAGCTTAATTTGATGTCAAATATGTTTAGTGATTTCTTAAATATAGGAAATATCTCTGAACCTTAACTATCTCGTATTACAGGTGCCATTATGATAGCTAATATGATTCTGCTCAAGTCAAATTTGTAAACATGCTCCAATAAAGATAGTTGACTTTCTGAAATGTCAAGATTGTCATCGTAGAAGGACAGAGTTTCATTTTGAAAGGAAATTGATATATTTTTGGGGATGTTAAATTGAATTATATAATGGTTTCGAGAATAAACTTCTTCTGCATTTCCTAGTTGTTTCAGACCCATCTGAAACAACACTATTGTTTGAGTTATTTTGAAGTTTAAGATTCAAAGAAGGCTGTTCATGTTGTTTCTAAATGTTATGGAAACATAACATATTCTCTCAAGAAACAATTAGAAATCTATATGTATATATATATATATATATATATATATATATATATATATATATATATATATATATATATGTATATATATATATATATATATGTATATATATATATATATATATATATATATATATATAACAAAGTTGTGTTTGTTTGTGGGTTTGTGGCTTGGTATGTGGCATTCTTGGGGACGTAGCTCCTCATGAACGGTGAGGTTTGGTGTCATGAATTTTGCATGGAACATTCTTGATTTCATTGCCAAATGAATACAACTATTTCTGGCTTGATAGTTCAACCCGTTCCCAAGATAAATACTTTTTTGGGCTTTTTGGCTTTGTTTTTCGGCATTATGTTTTGTGGTGTTACACCGCCATCTACAGGTCATTTGTAGAAAGTGCTCAACATCGCACACCAAAGCTGAAACATGATCAAGATCCGATTCATTTCTATCGCTAAATTTAGTAAAGGACAGGTATTTCCCCCTCAAGAAATCAAATGGCATTTTGCTACAATTTGAAGATAACATAGTTGAATCAGTTGATTTGAATCAGGTTCCATGTTTAACAAAAATACTTTTTTCTTGTGTATTCTCTGCTCTCATTAATGCTTTCATCCTGCAAATATATTTTTACAGAAATGTCACAAAAAAGAGAGCAGTATTAAATCCTACCCAAATGAAAACAGAACTTCAAAAGCTGAAACATGATCAACATACGGAAGAAGGAAGATCTCAATACCATGAAGCTGATAGAATTCAACATGCTTTCAGACAGAACAATGAAAGTGCTCAAGAATCTAAAGTAAGACTTACTAATCTGAGAATTAGTGCTGCTAAAAAACAAAGCAACAAAACTGCTTGATAAACGGAAACACAACTTGCTGTTAAGAGAATTAGTACTGCTATACAGCAAAGGAATGACACTGCTGAAGGAACTCAAGTGAGACTTAATGATCTGATAAGTTGTGCTGCTAAAATACAAAGCAACGAAACTGCTGAAGAAACTGAAATGAAACTTACCGATCAGAGATTTAAAAATCTGAGAATTGAAATCCTGGGTGAAGCTGGGTAGTCAAAGCTAGTATTGATATAAAAATTGAGCAAACAGTAAAGATAAAAAATGGAAATTACAATAAAAATGCATTGGTCAAAGCAAAACAAATATAAAAATTATTCTTGAAAAAATCATTGATGTACTCTACAGCAAGATACAGCATAACACTGTTGAGAGCTCATTCTCAATACTCCCAAATAATGCATATATTATTGTTTTTGTTCTGTTCTGCACTTACTGATGTGATCAAATTCTGCAATGTGTTGTGCAATAAGAGGTGATGCTCAAAAACATGAAGTAATTGAGTTTGAAGAATATGGATGAGTGTTGGTATGCAGTGGAAAAACACATAGTAAAAACATCACATCATATTGCACTGGGCAGGAACATATGGAGTATAATATGCAGAGTATCCTGAAGACACCATATTAAGGTGTTGTTGCTGGCAACACATATATTTATCCTTCTCATCATTAAGACCAGGTAAGGAGGAGGGTTGTGGATCTTGTCACAAAATGGGGTGGTGTTCATGTGAACAATGTATGTTACAGAGGGTTCCAGGTGGCCAGTCCCAGTGGGCTTTCTCACATTGTAGGCATGTGTATAGAATGTGTGGGGTGCAAATTCTCCTGGACTTCCACATATAGACCACATTTTGATGCAACATAGTATATGACACAATATTCACATATTCTTTTGCAAACTACTGGTGGAGTGAAAAGCAACATGCCACCCGAATGATTTAGCCAATGGAACTGTGATTTCAGAACACCAACATTTTGCTCCACAATGTCTCTTGTCGCAATGTGAACTGGTTCTCTAATGTCGTAGTGGGATTCTGGAAGTGTATGTATGTTGATAGTTGCATGAAATTAATGATATTGACCAAGCAGCCACACGTCTTTAAAGGTTTCAAATGTCAGAGCCTGTTGAAGGGGTGACTGTTGGAAGACAAAACTATTATTTCTGGATCCAGGATAATTTGTATGAAATGCTCACTTGTGTCACAGATTACTTGAACAGTGCTAGAATTCCAGTTCTTCCCATGGAGGCATAGGTGTTCCGTTTGGCCTGATGGCTGCAGTGCCACATGGGTGCTGTCTATGGCTCTAGGAACCTTGGCAAGTATGCAATATCATAAAATGCCTATGCAACTCTTTTGTTTGCCTGTGTAGTTTAGGGCATTGTAATCTGGCTATTCAAGCAACCAAGCACCTGATATAGGCATCTGAATTGCATTGGCTGCGAAATGCTCCATTACAATGGCTGAAGTAGGCTGGAACAAGCCCTGTCTCAAATAGATTCAGGGCTGCTGTACTTTCACATGGGTGATTAAGGAATGCAAGTGCATGGTGTTGGCTGTTACATTTTGCTCCCACTCCCTCATCATCTCCAATGTGACAAGTGATTGGATTTTAACTGCCATACGCCTCCTCATCTAGCATCCCAAAGATGGTTTTCCTAATATGGTGGGCATGGCAGCTTCTGGTATATTGTGCTGGTACGAGTTCTTGGGGAACTGGATCTGCCATGGTGGAAACATGTGTGTGTGTGTGTGTGTGTGTGTGTGTGTTTGATTTTTGCTGCTTTGGATAGATGAGAATTGGAGCCCTTTCTACTCTGTCTGGTGCCACCAGTGTGTTTATGAATTAAGGTGTGTTTGGTCTTTGCTGGTTGTGAACGTTCCTTTTCCTTTGGTGAAACAAAGGAGTTCCTTGAATTTATAAAAATCAACTCCTGATTTGTATAAAACATGAAATATAACACATGTGTGTATACTGTGGCTGCAAGAGCATATTAATATGTATTTTGTTAGCACAAATATTTTGAGACATAAAGGAACACTAATTAGTGAAAAAGTGAAACTAGCTGCCAGGAACATCAAATAATATAAATCAATTTTCATTATAATACAGTTCAAGTTTAAACATAAAAACTTATGTAAACATACCTAAAATCAAATACATATGCATATAAATTAAAACAGAGCAGTGGCTGAACAAAATGAATGATACAACTTTAGGGATCCTTCTCCAAAATAATTTAAGAGATCAAAACTCCAAGAAAGATTTGAAGACTATTAATGGTGTCCGACATGCATTGTTTCGACCACTAGTCTGTGCAATATTACTTCACGTATGTGTTCTTCCTCTGGACAATATTTTAATGTGTAGTCAGCAACGTATCTTGAAAATAAATAACATCCAATTTAATATTATTAAATAACAAGTTGCTTAGTTAAAGTTATTCTTGATAACTTAGATTTCTTTGATTTTTGTGCAGAGAAAGCATGAAAGAAAAAGAAAGCCACCTGTTTTTGCCAATTTGGAATTACATTTCATCTTGAAAGAATTGTCACATTGATTTGTGTTTTTGGAAAAAAACTAAAAAGGCACATTTTAATGATTAGTAACCGGCGAGAGTCAAGCAGAATGCAACATGGATTCTAATTGGCTCTCGCCGGGTCGTTACTCGGCCGCCTTGTCCTCGGTGGGGTGCGTGGCAGACCCTCAACCAATGAGTAGGCTTGAAGCGGGGCCATCCCCGCTCCGAGCCTCCCCACGGCTGAGAGGCTGTCTTTGCCCCCCACTGGGGACTCAGGTAAGGCTTTTTTTAAATGTATTTGTTCCCCTTTCCTCCCTCCTCCCTGCCCTCCCCACCCCACTTACGTTCTTGCTCCTTCGTTCATGGCGGGGGATGATGGCAGTCTCCAGCCGTGTGGAAACTCGGAGCGTGCCATCTCCACTCCGTGCCTCCACACAACGGGAGGCTTCCATCTTCCCCCGCCGGGGATGCAGGTACGTATTTTTTTTTCTTTCCCTCCCTCCCAACCCCACTTACCTTCTGCTCCTTTCTTTTTTTCTGGAGTGGACGCACTGGGAACACTTCTGTTCCCAGCGCGTCTGCTACTGATGGCCCCCATGGAAAGGGAAAACAGACTCCGTTTTACCTTCACCGGCAGCCATTTTCTTGGTCGTTTCTTTTATTTTTTTCTGTCCCAAAACGCTGCAGCGTTTCAGGACAGAAAAAAATTATTTTAGTGCCCCGGTCACGCAGATATTGCGGCCCGGGGTACTAATAGCAATATTCCCCTCATGGCCGGGGCATTACTGACTCTGGTAATGCCCCAGGGCCTTCGTTAAGGCCCTTGCTTCGCTCAGGCCTATAACTATGGGTCCCGGGTCATTACCAGAGTCGGTAATGCCCCAGCTGCTTGGGGCATATTGCTTAAATAGTGCATATGATAATAATTTCACTTGAGAAGAAACAGAAACTTTGCACTTGTGATAGAGTCATATCTATTTATCCTCAAAGTAGTACAATTACATACCAGATGCATTGTAAGGTAAAGGAGAGCCTGCTGTTATAAGCATGTGTATACTGAATTCACCTAAAGGTAACAGGAAATTCCCGAAACAGAGTAGTTTCTATATTGTTATATGTATATTGTGTACTCAAATGAGTATTCACTTGCTTAATGAACTCTTCTGCGTTCAGAATGTGTATACAGCGTCTACATGGTTGGTGCAACTTTGAAACATGATAGCCGTGTCAGTCACATGACCAGCGTGTATTACAATCAGGTGTACATAGTTGGAAAAAGCAGAGCCATGTAAACATGTGTTTATAAAATATATGCTGGAGTGAGTCAAATAGCTAATGTATATGTAAAATATAGTTTCTGGGTTGGCATCTATCTTAATTTATCTCCAGATACACAGCATATAGCTGCTGCAATTTTACCCTATAGTGCACGTTAAATCTATCCACTAAAAGGCATCAGCATATCTATCCTCATTTATCAACCCCTACAAACACTCTTGCAGTCTTCGGTTTGCATCCTGCACCATTCATATGGCACCTCTCCGACCCGGAGACTCGTGTCACTTCTACTCCTTCACTCTTCTTGCTCCGCTTACAGAAAACTCCCTCCACTCTGAAATTCAAAACACGGTCTACATCGATGTATTCAAAGCAAATTGAAGTTTCAGGAAATTGCATTTTATCTCTTAAGTCAGAGCTGGAAATCGCCATCAAAGATTCAAAGATGCAATAATGCTACAAAAGGGGGGAGGGAGGACACTGGGCACTGATTTGGTACTGGTAGATCTTTTAAAAAAAGGAGTAGGTTTTTGGGCACCAGTCCTCTATAAACATTTTTAAGTCAGTAGTTAAGTTAGGCAGAACCCCTAGCTCATGGACAAAAGCTATAATAGTTCCCATCTACAAGACAGGGGGAGGGACAGCCCAGACAACTACTGGCCCATTTCATTTTTTGAGGAGGACATTAAAACATTTTCTTGTGAATTGTTATTCCACCTTGCTGGTTGGGTTAAGGACACAATAGTGGTGAGTCATCAACAGTGCGATTCCAACCCGGCTTCAGCACTGTGGATCAATCTTTTAGGCTGTTCCTAATACACAGAAATACATTGCTTTGCGGGAAATTAATCTTTTTGCCATCTTCATTGACCTCAAAGCAGCATTTGATGGGGTCCCGAGAAACAAACTTTGGCTCAACCTGGCAGAATTGGGTATTCCGAATGGGTTATTGTGGCCTATTATAATCCTAGATTCCAACAACACAGGAGAATGTGTTGGAACTTAGCAGGAGACCCCATCTCCCTGATTAATATAAACCTTGGTGAACGGCTGTGTCCTTGCCCCCACATTGTTTCCAATTTATATTAACAGATTGTTGGATTGTAACAACTGGAGAAAGATGCACCTTGAATGGGCCATGATTCTATTCCTGTCCTGCTCTTTGTTGATGATGCAATGTTGGTATCTAAAACCCCTGTGTAAAAATAAAACCCTGTGTAGATGTTGTATATGAGGGTTGCATCAAATGTGGCCTTATGATCAACATCTAAAAAACTAAATCTATGGCCTTCATTAGTTGCCCTAGGAAACAGCCAAAAATGAACATTACAATGGGGGGGGAGGCAAGAAACCGAGCACATACATACCTTGGACCCCTTAGGGATAAGGTTCTCAGGTAATGGCTCTTGGTCTAATAATAATAATTTAGCATTTATACAGCGCTACAAAACCTCAGGTATCTGAGTGCTGCTTATTGTTACCCACAGTGTGTGGTGCTCATTTATTGATCTCTGAAGGATGAAAGGCTGAGTTTGGCCCTGCTGGGATTCAAACCTGCATCAGCTGGCTCTGCACAGATGTCAAAGGAAGTGCTCTACTCAATGTGTTATCGGACCGGTCTGACGAATAGAGAAGGTACTGACCACAAAAGTGATGGGTGGAAGGTTTCGAATGAATCTAAACCACTGGCAATTGCTCTAGGCAACCTTCCACACCACCGATTTTTAGCCCGTCTGCACCATTGCAAAAGGGGACCAGCCATGTGCAAATCAGTCAGCAGCTGCCGCCACCGAAGGTAGCAGCCCAGCCCGAACTGCTAGGCCAGGTCCCCTCTGCACAGAAAACCAAGCAACCCCAGACATGTTTTGGCCTTGTTGGACCTCCTCAGTGAGGTGCAGCCTGGTTCCCTGTGGCGCAGCGAGCAAGGGACCCACGTCTGGGCATACCCTCTCTCACAAAAGACTCTGGGTAAGTCTCTCACAACCAGGACTAATGTCTGGCAGAGGGACTCCCAGGACCCCCTTGTTAATTTGCATATGCAAGTAACTTTGGGTCTCACCCTAAGTTACTAGGGGAATCCAGACGTGGACCCCTTGCTCACTATTCTTAGAGAGGCACAGCTCCTCCCTACTGATGAGGTCCAACCAGACCGAAACACGTGTCTGGGGATGCTGTTGGTACTCTTGTTCAGAGGAGAATTGCCTAGCATTTCGGTGCTGGACTGCCCCAGGGCAGGACAAAGACTGATATGTTTAGGATATTTCTTCTCTGTGAAAGATAGTGAGCTAAAGACTCTGGGTAAGTCTCTCGCAACCAGGACTAATGTCTGGCAGAGGGACTCCCAGGACCCCCTTGTTAATTTGAATAGAGAAGGTAGCCATGAGCCTAGATAGAACCATCAACGGCATCCTAAAATTGTCTCAAACATTTGGCAATGTGGCTTTATCCCCAACACTACAAATTTACAAAATGCAAGCAAAGGCTGTAGGAGTCTACAGGGCTGGAATCTGGGCACACACTAATTGTGATGGACTACAGGGAGTTGAGAACACATTCTTGAGAAAGAACACACTGCTACCAAACACCACCATGAACATGGCCCTTCACGTCGAACTAGCGCAAGCCAATATTGTGGATACAATGGTTAGTGGGCCAATCTTATATTGGGTACGGATTTGGGCCCCTCCCGAGCTTGGATAAACCCAGTCACCATAAATGTCTGAACCAAGAAACTGATCCAAGAATGAAGAATGATATTTGGCAACGTCAAAGGTAAACATTGCTAGCTATTTTACAACTTCTGCATTAGGCCATGAATACCACTGTTGCAAACCCAACCTATGGCCAGACAGATATAGGGATACTGTAAACCCACCTTTTGCAAGATCTCATTACGTGAGACATAAAATACAAAAATACAAATACAAATACAAATACATAGATTTGGCCTGTTACCTCACAACTATTTAAATGGCATTTGGAGGACTCTGAGAAATGACCTGTTTGTTTTGCTGAAAAAAAAAAAAAAAAAAAAAGAACATTTGTTGTTCCTTTGTCCTTATTGCATTGACTATAGAAAAACATACCTTATATCTGTTTTGTTGAAATATAGCATTAGAGACTTAGACAAATGTACTGCCTGTGATCTGACCGTATTCACATTTTGCAGATCTATCCACCGAGCATGGCTACTTAGAAAGAAAAATGTTTAACTGATAAGAAATCTAGTATGCCTCTCAGGTGATGATCATATTTTAGCATGTCTGCTGATTTTATTTTATACCATTTGCACTTTGTATAAATGCAATACACAGCAGACTATGGGCCTCATTAGGACCCTGGCGGAGAGGGTGTTACGCCAGCGTAGTGCATGGCGTACCTCTCCGCCATACTACGAGTTCCCGTAGCGCCATGGAGGTTTTCTCCGCCTGGTTTTACCAGCCGGAGAAAACCATGGCGCTACGGGACCTCGTTGTTAATTACGCCACCGTATTTTACGGTGGCGTAATTAACTCCTTCCCCACTCCCATTATACCCTATGGGGCGAAAATGGGAATGGGGAAGGGCAGAATGGGGATTGGGGATTTACCGCTCCGCCGAGGTCGGAATGGGGCGGTAAATCCGCCAACCCCCATGGCGCTATCGGCGGCTTTCCGCCATGCTTCGCGGTGCATTTAGCACCGCGAAGTCCGCCTGGGTCGTAATGAGGCCCTATGTCATCTTATGCAAGGAGTAACCCAATATGTCCATGCTCATTTGAGTCATGACGGCACTCAAATTGCCCATATGCGTCATGCTCTATGAACGAAAAACATTTGACGACGGTATATCATTAATAGATTTGTTTCAGGTAGGCAATGACAGCTCACATATAAGATCTTGGTAACCAAAAGCTATCCAGTAGCTGCTTCCGATCACTGCCACAACCAGATTTAGTAAAAACCCATTCACTGTTTACCGATGGTCAGAATGTAGAAACGATGTCTTCACAATTTACTATTGTTGTTTACTGATGGACTGAATCCTAGAGGTGCTGTTTTAACATGAATTACTATCGTTTTAACAACAAATGTTTTTACAACTCTCTTTGCCATTGTTATTAAACTACAGCACCTTAGCTTTGTTCCGGGACTTTCCCAATTTGATTTATTTTGATTTTATGTAACAACAGCAGTGGTCAAAATGTATGAAAAGAGTAGTGGAACTATGTTCCCTGCTCGCCTGCCCCCGCTCCCCACAAACCCCATTGCAACGCCCCCTCCCACGCACCATACAAACCGTCAAACACATGCGCCTGCTGTTTAAGGGAACGTTCAGTGGAGTGCACTGAAAGTGCAAGTTTCAACTGCTTCCTACACTTTTATTTGAAAATGAAACCATTTTGGAACCGTTTCTTTTTAAAATAGAAGTATAGGAACTGTAAACTTAATTTTAAAAAAAGTAGAGGAGCACCGCTCCCGACCGCTCCCGCTCACTTGAATTTATGAACAACAGAAATGCATTTGTTGTTTTATGTGTACACTTGCATGGCTTCCCTGCTAGACCAATCCCATGAAACCGCCTTTTTTGTCATGCAATGAGCAGTCATGCATATTCCTTCCCGTTCACCTCACTCAAGGGGGAGGAAGGATAGCTCAAGGGAAACGTGTTTGTCTTGGAAGCAAAACAACGCAGTACAATACAGGTTCGAATCGCACACACAGCAATTTGACTGTACTATGTGTGTTTGTGAAATGCTAAGTGTTGCATTTTGGAAACAGTTTCACTTTGTGCGGTGCTACACAATTTGTGAATTAGTCCCATTCTTCCTTGAAACAGGAGGATTCATGGAATAGTCTTTGCCAGAGAAGGACCCCTTCCCTCGCATTCCTGACCGGCTTTGTGAAAAATTAAATTAGCTGCTCCTCTCTTCCATTCACTTAACGACCCCCCCCCCCTTGAACTATTATGACAGAACGGTAGGTGGAGTGCTGGATGAACGAGAAGGAGGAGCTATACTGGAACCCTGCATCAGGGAAAGAGCTGACAGAACATTGAAAGTAAACCCACTAGGGGCCTGATTTGCAACACATTTTTCAATGGGATTGTGCCGTTATAAATCACTTGTATAAACCATGCCCTCAGAGATAGAGAGAGGGGGGGGGGGGCGTACTCACTTCTCTGACTCCTGTTTCTTCTCTACAAGGCTGTACTTTTTAACTGCATGTGACACCTCAATGCCATCGACACTGGAAATGCTCTCAACTAACAGTGTGGGGAGGATGGGGGGTCAGTTCAGTCACTATTCCTGACAGAAAGGAGCACACTTTACCTCTTTGTGCTAACAGACCTAATGTCTTGGGGGATGGGGTATTTCCCTTCCCCAATGTATTGCACATGTAACAATTCCCCCTCTACAGGTCTTTAAGCCTACAATATAGATTAGAGAACGCACACATCTGGTGAATATTGAAAGGAATACATTCCTGACTCTGACCCTGAGAGAAAATGAACAAAGTTCACATGTAATGGTAGTGAGTGTACAATCTGGGACTGCCAGTAGTTGTATGATGTCAATAATGTCAACATTGTCAAAAATGGTTCCAGTAGTGAAAGAATAAATATTTACATCTCTTGACATGTTTACATCTGGTGACAGGTTATACAAACTTTGCCCTTGTGCAAAATAATAATCGCATTAAATGTGCAAAAAAGTTGTTTCTTGCACAATAGGGAATGGTGCCAATAGGTTTGGTCCCAAACCATATTATATGAAATGGTTTGCACAAGGATAAAAAAAGAAGAATACTGTTTTGTCACTACACATGCAGTGTTATATAACAAAAAAATGTAGAACATGCATGTCTTATGTATTTATTTATTTAAAGACTCATAGGGAAACCAATACATTTTTGGCATGAAAACATATACAAAAGTTACCATTGAAAACAGAGCGGGGAGGACATGGGTCCTTCACAATGGGGTGAGAGAATGTGACTTGAAGACCAGATATTGCAGAGGAAGGTGGAAAATTAAACAATGGATGAGGATAGAACAGAATGACATAGGAACAGGATGGTCCAAGAAGTGCTAAAGTAAGGATGGATGGGTGACAGAAAAGTGCTGTGGTATTCTCTTGAAGAGTAGGGAGAGAGGGAGAGAGGAAAACAGGGTGATGCAGTAGCATAATGTGCTAGAAAACAGGTTCTTCAGAAAGATGGAGGGTTTTGAGGTTAAATTAAAATAGTGATACAGTTGTAGTACTTCAGAAAGGGAGAGGCAGAGCATTCCAGAGTAGGGGAGCAAGGAGAGAGCAAAAACAAGAGGCAGCCCAGGGGACTTGAGTGGTGACAACGAGGTGAGCCAAGGATGATTGTAGCAAGCAAGCAGGAGAGTAGGGAATGCGATGAGTAGCTATGTAGAGTGGGGTGAATCCATGCATAGTTCTGAAGATGATGGAAGTTTATACTTAGCCCTTAGTTTCATAGATAGCCAGCCAATCTGGCAACGGGCAGAGGAGGTACAAGTAAAGTGAAAAAGGTGGAAAAGTGTTTGGACCGGGAAGTTGAGGACTTCATTCAGAGGTGAAAAAGCATAGTTGGGAAGGCCTTACAGGAGACTGGCACAGTAGTCAGAGCTAGAAAGGACTAAGGAGGAGATTAGCTGCTTAGCAATATTGAAAGGACGAATATGATGGGTATTTCAGATATTGAGCAGGTTTAGTTTTGCTACAGTGGCAGATTTGGAGATGAAAAGCAAGACTTTATGTGATGGGTCAAAGATGACACCACGTTTATGAGAAAAAGCAGAGTAGGGAACATAGGCAGGAGAAAAGAGAAGAAGAGGGAAGAGATAGCCTGTTTGGCCTGCACATTTTTAACAATAGCTTGTTTTATAAGGAGTTAAAGTTGAAGAAGATCTGAGTGTCATCAGCCAAGAGACAATAGCAGCAGCTGTAAGATGAGGTCAGGGCACCAAGAGCTTAACTACAGAGTGTTAAGAGAAGTGGACCAAGGGCAGACTCTTGGGGACGCCAACAACACTGTGGGTGAGTGTGGAGGTAATGCTGTTTCAGGACATCTGAAAGTGTCTTGAGGCAAGGTATGACGCATACCAAGTCAGGGCCTTATCTCTGATGCAACAGAGAGGTAATGTAGAGAGAAGACAGAATGGCCAACAGCATTAAAGGCAGCAGACACGTCAAAAAGCATAAGAAAAGATGTAAGATTTGCATGACGAGCAGAAGAGATGAAGATGATGACATTGCAGAGAGCTGTCTCTGTTGAATGCAAAGATTGGAAGCCAGTTTTGAGTATCAAGGAACTCAGTGAGTTGATGGAATACTACTCGGTCAAGAATTCTGGAATAGTGTGGTAGAAGAGAGACTTAATTGAAGTTGTCAGGACAGTTAGGATCTACGCCAGGTGTCTTAAGAAGAGGGATGTCAATAGCTGTTTTATAGGATGAGGGGAAAGTGGCAGGTTCAAATGGGGAGTTAAAGAGGGAAGCAAGATGTGGAGCAACAGTGGGAGCTGTTTGATGCACAATGTGTGGGGACAGTGGGGGCATATGAAGGGTTAGACTTGAGGAGTAAGGCAAGAATCTCATTAGAGTTGGTAGGGGCAAGGGAAGACATAGTAGTGAGAGAGTAGGATGGGAGTGGTGAAGAAAAGTGAACAGGAGGAGGACATATAAATTAGTTAGCAAGGGTATTGTGAAAGGTAGACATTTTTGAAACAAAGTAGAAAATAAGATAATTTGCAGAAAGAGTAGAGGAGTTGAAGGTGGGTTTAGGATGTGAGAGAATTCAGCTGATAGATTTTTGGAGGTACCTAGTTTGTGAGGATTGATATGAAATGAGAGAGAGAGGGAGAGAGAGAGAAGTCACATTTTGCAGAGTTGAGAGTAGAGTAGTTTTGAAGAGCAGCGAGATAGAGTTGGAAAACAGAGTAGGTGTCTTGACCTTTGCCAGGTGTGAAGGTTTTTCTGCAGGTTTTTCTGCAATGTTGCTTTCAGGGTGCTGATGGGAGGTGTAATCCAAGGCCTTGTGGGGGGAGGATTTAGAAGTGAGTGTAGTAAGATGGTAGCAAGAGGAGGAGAGAGCATAAAGAACAGTGTTAAAGTTAGTGAAGGCAAGTTGATTAGATGGAAAGTTGAATTCAGTGTAGGAGGAGAGAGATTGGTGTAGGTCAGAAATGAGTCAGAGAGTTTTTAGGTGGGACATTTGCGCTTAGTAATAGTTAATGTAGATGGTGAGAGTGAGGAAGGAGTGGAAATTGAGGCAAAATTGAGGCAAAGACTATAGAGTGATCAGAGGGAGCGCTGGAAATATTGATGGCATACAGTTAACGGGAGATTAGAATTAGGACAGGGGAGTTTCCATTTGAATGGGTGGGCAGAGAGTGGACAGATGAGAGTGAGTGGTTAAGTAGTAGATAGTTAAAGTCAGTGGATAGAGCAGAAGAGAGAGAGGGTAGGTTGTAAATCACCAATAGCAATGAGGTGGTGATTGGGTTGGAGATAGTCAGTTGGGTGATGTGGTCAAAGTATGCATCTACTGGACCAGGTGGCCAATGGGGAGAAATAATATGTATGCCATTGTGGGGAAAGGGGGCAGTGATTGTCAAGTGCATTTGAATTAGCTGGAGATAGGGGAGTAGGAGAGATAGGAATTTTGGAGGATGAATAGTGCAGGGATAGTGGGTTTAAGTGTAGGCAGGATCGTGAAGGGCAGGAAGGGTCGCAGAGTCAGAGGGAGATATCCATGTTTCATTTAGGGTAATGTGGTCAATTGAAGGAGAATTGGACAGGCAGAAGTCGAAGGTAAAGGGGTTTTATTGCGGACAGATTATGCATTCCAAAGAGCAACAGAAAGAGAGTGATATGTAGAAGTATAGCAAAGTTCAGTCTGAGAAATAGAGTGGTGCTGGAGGTAGATGTGAGAAGAGGAAGTGTAATGGAAGTTATCGTTCAAGTAGGTTTTGTGAATTGAGAGTATAGTGGAACGGGAAGAGAGGTGGCGTTGAGAGGGCAGATGATATGGATGGGAAGGCAGTTGAGATGGTTCTGAGCGAAGGAGAGAGGAGAGAGAAGAAGAAGGGAAAAGAAGAAATAGCATAAGAAGTGCATGGTGTTGTTATGGTCTTGTTATGTTTGCAGCATACATGGTGCAAAAATAGTCAAATTATTTGTTGCAATAGAGCAAAATGGTTTCGATAACACAGACTGGGCAAACCCTGTTTTGTCCATTCCCTATTATAAAAGCAGCAAAAACGGTTCAACATGCATGTGCTCCTTTTCTTTGCATATGGGCAAGGTTTATGCACTTTGGCAATTTGTGCTAAGTGTTTTGTCAAATTATCGCTTATGTACACAGTTTATAGAATATCCCCACATGCACGTAATCACCGGCCTCATCGAAATTGCATGGAAAGAATGCTGAAGTTCAAATGCTGGCAGCAATTAACCTACCCTTCGCATCTGTGGGACACAAGTATCTTACAAAGCACTTTTTTTCTTACATGGAACGTTCTCTAGGGTAAATCATTCAATGGCCTATGTTTTGATATTATTATAGGGACTGCAGTCAATGCAGAAATGATGCAGACCACCAGCAAAATATGATACCAGACTTTGCCTAGATAATTAAAAAAACAAAAGAAAATTAAATAAAGTTTCCTCCTTAAAGAAAGTAGTGCTAATGTATAAATATGCATTACGTGAATAAACGCCTGATTCTGTTAATATTAAGATATTCTTTCAGATATATTATTCCTATTAATTGAAATGTCCTAGTTATTTTTTCAGCACTTTGTGACATGCTATTTTATATTCTTAATGATAGCGTGAAATGATTCATGCTATTCGCCGAAAAAAGGTACCCTTTTTTCACTGGTACGATAAGGATGGCCTCCTATTTTTTTTTTTTTAAGTAACAGGGCACATTTCTTTGAAAAGTTGCATTTTGAACAATTTAGCTTATTCAAATAGGAAAGCAAAGACTTTACTTCTCTGTGTCAATTGAATAAACTGGCAAGGATATTGGCAAGCGTACATTCTTTAAAAGGTTAAAGAAAACTTTTGCAGGATATGTACATTTGAAAAAATAAATAATTCCTGAGACCGTTCCTCATTAGGCAGTCGGGTATTTGTACGCTCCAAAATACATGTCACTTCATTAGTGTTGGCAAGATGCAACAGCAGTTCTCTTTGCCAGTTATGAGGAGCAAGAAGGCACTTACGATTAAGAGTAATTTCAATAAATTAGCAAACAACTCTTTTGTGCTATTAATGCTAAGTAAAGCAGGTCAGTTGATTTTCCCCATCCTCTCCAAACCTTGTACATTTAAATTAAGTGAACCACTCGTTCAGCTCTCCTGAAATGAAAGCTCACCAGGAGAGCCACTTCAGCATAGGTCAGCTAACGTAAAATGTCTGTCTGATTGCTCATTTCCTGCAGACTATGGTTCACGCAAACCCTTACTTCCTGCAGTCTGATACAAAAGCAATGTCGATTCTATCCATGGAAATCGCTACAGCTTTATGGTTTCCTTTAAAGCAAAACTCACACATCGCTAATGCCTTTGCAGGTTGATAGATTTTATGAACCGTGTCAACATGCTTTGAGAATTTGATGGAGGAAATAAACGTCCTCTCTGGGTAATAAAACCTGTACTAGCTGATTTTAAGGGACCCTGGTGTATCGACAACTACTGCCTACTTTGAAGTGGGTAGCAGGCAAAAATTAAGGATTACAGGTGAAAGGTGGGTGGTCAGCATTAAAAAGTTAGGCAAACAAATCCTGCTACCTCGTGGCTGGTAAGCGGGAGACACTTCTAAGCCTCTCCTCACAGTGCATTTGCTTTTCAATTTCCTTTGCCTGGTTTTAAATTACTTTATGGTCTTGACCCTCCCTTTCACTCCTCCCTTATTTCCTTCTATTTCCTTCATATTCTCTTCATTCTCATTAGCACACTGGAGGGGGATGGCTAGGAATGCAGGCTTGAACCGTGGGTGAAAGCCCGCATTCCATGCAGCCTGATGGCCGGCTCCCTCACCGCCATATTTCCCCCCACCCTCCAACCCCCCTTTTTATTTCCCCGGACCCCTGACTTACCTTATTTAGGCAGTGAGTGCCACTGCTGCATCCGCTCCTTCCCCTTGTCTCCCGTAGGCTGCCATGGAAAGGGAAGAGGGGCTCCATATGGAACCCTGCCTTCCATTTACATGGTGGCCATCTTTGAAAGGATTTCCCTTGTTCAATGGGACACGTGCAGCGTCCCATTAAATGAAGGAAAGTCCTTTTTTATTTTGCACCCTAGGTTATCGCTTTGATAGCCGGAGTGCTAAAGGCCTTAAGCCCCCGTTCCAAATGCTGGAACGGGATGGGGGGGTGGTAACTGCCTGTAGCCTTGATAATGGCCCTTGTTTTCCTCAAGCTGTTAACTTGGGCCGTTAACCCCTTTTCCAGCCCATGGAACCGGGGCTTAATGTCACAATCTCTGTTCTTACTTAATGTTCCTCACCCTCCTTGTGCCAATTCCTGCTTTTGATCCATTTCGCTTCTTTCCCCTAAAAACTGGAAAACTCTTCCTCTTCCTTCCCTCTCCTCTCTTCCCCGCTTTCATTCTCATTGTAAAACTCATCTTCTCACTTCTTGACTTACTTGCCTATCTGTTTTGATTCCATTTGCTGTTTTCATTCAAATTGTACCGGTTATTTGTTTTATTTGCAGCGCTTTGGCATACATTGCTCTATAAATAAAATGTCAATTCAATTCATTTCAACCCCCTACTCAATTATACATGGGTGTATGGAGTCCCAGAATACAAAAGTATCAGTACAAAGTCAAAAGCATTATTAGTGCTCTGTAAGTGGCTCCTACTGTCCTATCGGATAGTGCGTGGAAATATCTTTCAGAAGTGCTTTTCCTGGTCATCATATGCATGTCTCTGGATGCATTTGATGAGCACAACAATACATTAATTTTGCAGCATTGGAGTGAAAGCTCCCTCCGAAAAGCTCTTTATCTGCCTCCTACATTTGAGTTCACTAAGAAAAAAAAAAAATGTATTGTTCATTTCTCGGGCCACTTCATATGTGTTTAATGATAATGGCTTTCCTTTCTCAATCATTGGTGTTACTATTGTAATATTCTAATAATAATAATAATAATAATAATTAGGCTTTTATATAGCGCTACAAACCCTCAGGTATCCGAGCGCTGCTTATTATTACCCACGGTGTGTGGTGCTCATTTATCGACCTCGGAAGGATGAAAGGCTGAGTTTGGCCCGGCCGGGATTCGAACCTGCGTTAACAGGCTCTGCACGGGTGTCAAAGCGAGCGCTCTACTCGCTGTGCCACTTGACCGGCTATTCTGAATTCAGTTTTCATGTGGCATATTGTAAGCGACTTCTATTTTGCATCAATGTAGCTAATTTGTTATGTAGAAAGCTCCTCCATCCCCTGATCTAAAACCACGTACCATGACTATCCTAACCAAAATTTCAGGAACAATAAAAAGGTTATTTTTTTAACTAAATATTCTGTTTTTATTTAAAACAATATATCAACATTACAAGTGGTAGGTCTAACATTATGTTGGGGAAATCAGCTACAATATTCCATACACATGCAGACAGCTTTCCTACAGAAAAGAAGGAATATAACCTGCATATTATTATTCACTGTGTACACAAACATCCATTCATATAAGGAAAGTCAGAGTACATTGTCTACAACATTATCAATGTGAACATTCTAAATATCACTGTTTGTCTGCGTTATGTTTCAAGGAAAACCATTTCTATATTCTCATCAGAAATGTATTATATATATTTCACTTAACTTCTCTAACACCATAGACAAGTGTTCGCATCAGAGAACAACAGACATTTGATTCAAATATAATGTTCTTAATCTAGGGGAAGAGACGTCTTTATGGGAGGGCAACAGGGGCACTTGGCCCAGGCCCCCACATTGCCCCAAGAAGGATTCTTGTTACAAAAAAGAAAGTCAGTTTCCCTAAGTCGACAAAATTAAGTATCACACATCAGGATGTTCTATAGTGTGTTGCTAAGGCTAGACCTATGTTCTGTCTGTTTTTGACAAGTACATTTTGTTCATTTCTTTTCATCCTGTAATGCTATGTACACTGTGGTAAACATAGTTTGCGTGGCACAACACCTGTCAAATTCTCAGCTTCCTCTGGGTATGATATTGATCATGTGCAATAGCCAAATTTGAAATACATATTGATACGTTTGAGTGTCCCGATGGTTCAGCAGATAGCTCAGTATGTTAAGCACTCATTGAAGAGATATGCATTCACATGCAAGATTACAATACCAAATTCCAGCAAGGCCGACTCAGTGTTTCCAATGTATGAAGTTGTTAAGCCTGCATGTAAATGTTCTTTGTTTTATAGCACCCCAGGTGTTATCATCACCAATATACCTGCACTAGAAAGTGGTTGCTATAGAAACTAACATATCATCAGTATGGTGATGGTCTAGACATTGGTTTGTTTAGATGGGGAGTTGTAAAATCTAGGCAGACACCTCCAATGATGACAATAAAGTGTTAGTGGTGTTTAGGTATCCAAATTCCAGACTGTCTAACCAAAGAATTCATGCTTGGATCCTGACTTTGCCAGCTGACAATACGGTGATCCTGGACAAATCTTTTATCACTGACAGTACTGTACTGCCTTCCATGAAAAGGTTTTTTTTTTTTTCTCACATACTGGTGGCATTGTTTGGCCAATTACCTGATCATTCCAATCATGTAGGCCATTTGAGTGGAAGGAGTTCTAGACAGAAGAGAGCGATCAGATATTGCAGGCTTCTTACCAGCATATTTTAAGGTTTGCTTATGTGACAACAAAACGTTTTTTCTGCACATTTTTAAATTCCATTGCACAAGCCTGTGTTTGCGGTGTATTTAAAGCTTTACAATACAAAAGAGAAACCTATCTGAAATCTTTTAAGATCACATCCATTAGTATGCTGATATTTATATACTTTCCTTGATGATGGATACAATGTGCCTCATTAC
The DNA here is from genome assembly GCF_040938575.1 of Ambystoma mexicanum. Lineage (NCBI taxonomy): Eukaryota > Metazoa > Chordata > Amphibia > Caudata > Ambystomatidae > Ambystoma > Ambystoma mexicanum. Next base: position 1,063,322,868 of record NC_090937.1, on the reverse strand, counting down.
GTAGCTGGCGGCTGTGGAATGAATGGTACCGGTAAGGTACCGGCACCTTTCATTCCGGGCCGCCACATTACGAGTTTGCTCACTGGTTTGCTGTATGCACGTCTGGGCCAGACCAGCGGTGCATACCGCCACCCGTGAGCAGACCAGGATGCTAACAACAGACCGGTCATTAACGGGTCAGTTGTTTGCATCCTCCCTATTCCCATTGAGCCCTATGGGGGCTCGAATGGGAATGGGGATGTACCGGGTCTGGGTCCCGAGAAAAGGGAATTACCGGGCCCGCAAAAGACGGAAACGCCTGGTAATTCCCTTTTTTCGGGACCCGGATCCGGACACGAGTTTGGAGGCAGCCATGCAACTAAGAATGGCATGGCTACCTCCAAACTTGTAATGAGGCCCAATGAAGCTAGGATCATTCCCATTTTGAATAATATGTTTCTATAATATTTAGTTTTTTAAATGTTTATATTGGGTTATGTGATTTTCATATTTTCCAAGTCAGTTCTGTAAATACTAGAAAATAAATTGGTAAGACCAGACATTGTGGGTATGAATCCCAGCTTCACCTCTTAATCAATGTGTGATCCTGGGTATCTCATTTAATCTTGTATTTCCTCACCTGTCAAAATTAAAAGTTTCTAAACCTTTCAAAATTGTCAGCCCTTCAGAGTGATTTCGTTCTGAGGGTATGCTCTTTAAAAAATGCTCATTCATGGTTTCACTTGCTATCTATACTGTTGATTGCTCTATAGTGATAGTGAGCATTGCTATATTGCACACAACAAACACCTGTTTCTTTGCTCTCAGATGGCGATAATGCTTGAAAACCATGTCCCACTACTAATCTCAGTCTGTCTGAATACAGACACCTTCCTGGTATCTTCATATCGGCATCCACTCTCTATGCTATGGTATGTGTAGTTTGATCCTTGCGTCCCATTGGTTGTCTGTATCCATGCTTGAGCACGTTTGCTGTCTCTGAGGCAGCTAATCTCAGACTATTCTGGATTATGTGTACTTTTGGCATACAATATGTGCCCTGCAGTTATGCTATGTCCATTATACGTTCCACTTGGCTGCTATTGATGAAATGTTTGCTTCACCCATGCTTGAAGTACCTTCGCGTAGACTGCTAATGTGGCCCTTGAAATGCTACTTGTTTATCACTCTGATTGCAACATGAATGAAGTTTACCATGCTTATTTTTATCTCTGCAAGACAGCATATCAATCTATGGGTTGTTATCCTGACACGGGGTGGGGCACACTAGATATTCTATATCCCTTAATTCCTTTGGTCTGTTTGAGGGGGCCCCAAAGGTGTCCGTGCCCCAAAGTGCTTAAGATGGCCCTGTAGGGGTGCTTCACTTATAACGGTATGGTACTGACGGTTTCTAATGTTGACATGTATATTAACAATAGGGTCTTGAGTGTTGGACTATTTAGTCTACATCCATCAGTTTAGGAGAGCGGCTTTTATTTTGGATTCTTTTGCAAGCATATGAATATACCTTCGGGAACAGGAATCCAAATTGTATTTCTACTTGGCGATAGGTGTCGGCTTAAGGCAGAGTGCTTTCTTTTCTGTGCAATGTTATTTGGAAATATGACAAGGATTAACCATACTAGCCTCTTTCCTAACCTCTTTCAAGTAGTATTGCTCTGGTTAGGATTTATTTGTATGTGACTTGTGGTTTTCACAGTTCAGAAAGTCTAACAATTACTGCAAATTGGTGACACATTATACACAATGTCACTAATCCTGGCATAACGTATCCAGTGAAAATTCAGGATTTAATGCATTTGCCTACTGTAAAAGGCTGTTATATGGTTGGCGCTATCATAACTTCTGTGGCATATTATTTTAAACACAGTTCCAGAAATTGTGCCATACCGCTGAGTACATACTCAGTGGCCTAGCTTGCTAATTTTTCATCTAAAGAACTTTCAATTGGTATCAATGGATTAACTAGTTCTTTGGACATATATCTAAATCAACAGGGTGGTTATACTCCCTTTTGGTTTGTGTTTTAAAGGCACAAGACAGATAGGAACCTCAAAAGTTCCAGGCAGCTTCCCAGAGAAAGCTCTGCTCCCAGCCATTCCCCTGCTGTCAAAATCCCTCTCTGGCAATATGATTCTGTATTGGGCAATGCCTGCTTCAGGCTCCCTCTGGAAAAGGCTTTCTGGAGGGCTGGATATCCATCAGCTACATCCAAGGTGGAATCCCTCTCAGCATTACTCCTGCTGAACAAGTGTCCTTCATCTGCAGATTTCACAACACATCTTGGTATGTGCTGTGTGTTTGGCCTTACATTATTGATAAACTCTACCTATGAAGGCAGGATGCCAGCCCACTAACTTCACATTGCAAGGCAGCTTTTCATCTGGTGAACACACGGGATACAGCGAAAAAAGAAATAATATTTTAGTAGAGGGAAACCTCTTTTTTGCTCCATTGTGGTGACATTGTACCATACTTTATTCAGAGACAAATGGTCTCCTTACCTGAAATCACTAACAAGCTTTTCTAAGCCTTTTAAAGAATCGACCTACACAGTTGGGTCGCCTATTGATGTGTTGAACCACTCCATACCACCTTGTCTATACCTCATGCACACACCTCTGTTAGGGGTGAATAAAGCATATCTAGGGGCCTGCCACCCAGTATAGATAAATAGAAAAGATCGCAAGAGAATGTCCATGTAGGGATAAGTAGATTGGGCTTAACCGTTTTTTAAGTTTTTTTTTTTTTCAGTATGTTGTTATTGAAACGTTGTAGAATCAGGGGCAGAACCTCTCTCTGTCCCTATTAGATAAGCGGTGCACCAGCTCCTTCCTAGGGACAGCTACACCCTATAGGGTTAGGGTGTTCTTCTGTCTAGGGAAGTCCATAGGGTACACATTTGATGTAAAGATTATAAGTAAGGTTTTAACAATAGCATTCGAGTATGCTCTATTGTAGTGTAACATCCTCAGAAAATCCTTGTAGAGGCTTTCAACCACAATATGGGCTTCATGCTGGCCAGAGTGACCCCTATGAAAAACAAATTTGTTAGAGACAACACCTCACATCAAAAATGGCACACTCAGGATGTAATCACAATGAAAAAAAAGGAGCAATGAAAAAAGGAAATGGCTTAAAAACCCATCAGATATAAATAAAGCAAACTGGAGAGATCTAGAGAAAACATATCATACTGCAATTTATGCCGCATAAAGCAACTTCTTCAACAAACAAATTGAGGATGACAACAACCACCCAAAGAATCTCTTTGAAATCATTAAAAACTTAGCAAAACGGGTACCTCAGATACACATTTTTGCACATCCAACCAGGACTGTTTTATAACACAACAAGCTTTTGAAGCTAAAGTTGATAGGGCTCAATCTAAGATCACCCACTAGCTAGCAACTTTTTTTGTTCAGAGAAAAATAGATCCAAACTTGACACTAGATACCACGCTTTTGACATCCACGACTGCAGCATCTAAGTCTCTAATAAGACCAAAACTCTAGGTTTTCATATAGATTCCTTCGTAAGCTCTGAGACTCATGTCAACAAAACAGTGCAGAACTGTTCGTAGTATCTGAAATGACTACAAAATCTGTGACCTTTTCTCTTGGAATCCAACTGTGGCGCAGTAGCTCGGGCTATTATCCTGCCTAGATTGGACTATGGAAATTCCCATTTGATCTGTGCCAATAAGAAACATGTATACGACGTGCAGGTCGTCCAAAATGAAGCAGTTCGCATTTCAAAAATAAATCCAGAAGAGAACACATTTCCGTCACAATCTCCACTGGCTCCTGATTACAGTTCGCCGACAGTTTAATTCTGCATCACTGATCCATAAAACATTCTAAGGCTCAGTACGAGGGTACATCAGAAGGATGGTATCCCCCCACAAGCCAGCGAGAAATGTGTGTTCCTCAACTCTTGCACTAGTGGAAAGTCCCAAATTCAATCAGGTTAACAGCAATGGAAGATCGTTCCCCACTGTCACCTCGAGGATCTGGAGCTCGCTGCCCCTTATCTCAGATCACTGACGGAATATAACACCTTCCGACGACTTCTAAAAATGCTACTCTTCCACTAAATACCCCTAGTCTAAAAGCATCTTTACCTGCCTACTTGTCCTGTCTATACGTGTCCCTTTGTGTCTTTGTTGGCGCCCCGATGCCTGCAGGATTTGGGTGCCACATACAAATAAATTAATAAATCATTACATAAATAAATGAATACAAATAAACAAAGCATCATTGCATGGAACAGAGCCTATCATACAATCTCTTCAGATATTGATACTCAGAATTATCTTTGCTTTTCTTTTGATTGGTGCAGTGCATTTTGCCATGAGGCAAAGGGAGGATTTCCCTCCTCCCATCTGGAGTTCTGATTATATTTCACTGAAGTCTACTTTTCACCCATTACATCTGTTATGCACCTAGCCCACTATTGTGGCCTACATATTTAAAATCACAATGCAATTGTTCATTCAGAAACACTCTTAATGTTCCAATAACTTGTGATAGAAAAATATTTTATTTTAAATGGTTGTACATTTATTAATAATGTCTTCATATTGATATATTGTGCTCATATGTGTATGATGGAGTTCCCTTTGCTGAATTCAAATATGTTTGGGGGGGTTTAAATCAAGCATAGCATTTAGAAGTTAAAGCTCAGAATGTGATTTAATTGTGATGCATTTAAATCAATACATCCCTTGTAATTTGTTTTCAATAGGAGTTCATTGCATATTTCCATAGAAACGGTTATTAATTGTATTGCGGGAACGGGGCTAGAAATTGAGTCTTTTGATGTTGGGTCCCACTAAGGAGCAGATCCATTAACATATGATCTGGTTTTGCTGATAATTCACAGCACAAAACTGTGAATTTTGGAATGTAAAAAAGGCTCTATATATTGTATATGTTAGTGTACCTTATGCTCTGAATAAACCCATCTGTGTCAGTTCCGCTCAGCAAGTGTACTAGTTACAAATTAATGGTGTGTGCTCTGTTGTAACAGAGAAGAGATTTCTGAACCTCTGATATTAGGGCATAGGCCAGCTTCCAGGTGCATTTGATCATTCTTCAAATGACATTCAAAATAAACAGGAAGGCTAAGTTTTAGTTTTACCTAATCATGAACTGGTAATGTAGGGTTTTATCAACAAATAAAAATAATAAAGAATACTGCACAGTTCATATTGAAATCCAGTTGTGGGTCATTTGTGTAACATGGAAGCACCGGCATTTCGTTATTACATTCTCGCACATATTAAAATACACTTTGTGTGTAATTTATATAACTGCTTTACACAGGAACACTGTTTGAATTGTCATTTGGTTTGAGATACTATTTGGTGAGATTCGCATTGTAGAGATTAAAAGTCCATGCACAATACATTTTAATTTGCAAATATGGGTTTCATTTACATGAAATGACCTTTGCCATATGACATATGGTGGGTTTAAAGATCTCTGAAAAAACCCTTCTTCCTGAACTGTGGGTGCAGAATAGACCACTCCATTTTACATGACACACACGCCACTTCGCCACCCACTAGCTATCCACGAAGCTCTCCTCCAGTTCAGAGCCACTGAGCAATGCATTGTGGCTATGCAGATTAGCTGACATGATTTGTGTTCTCTCCACAAAATGGTCTTTCTTGAATAAGGCTTTACTATTCTATACATGGCTTTATCAATGCAAAACAGACAGTTCTCAAGGCAACAGGCAATCACATACACAGTTCATCCTCAGCAGGCATAGTAGGTTTGTTATACAAAGGCAATTGCAGGAACCAGATGCATTCTTACATGCATTAGTCAGTGGCTGTGAACGAGAGGTGACATTCCAAGAAAGGCATGTGTTAAGTCTGCCAATGGAAACTGCTTCTCTGTTGCATCTCCTATGCAGCACCCTCTCGTGAGCCAGTTATCTGTATGCTGGCAGTTTGCATGTGCCACCTGAACCTGAAATGAATATGATAAATGATAACACAACTCTTCATCATAAAGGCAAAATCCTGCCCTTCATCTACATGGTCTTGATCAAAATCACATGGAATTATATGCCGTCCTTCACCAGAACATAAATAAAAAAAACAAAAAAAACGTATAATATGCATTCCGTAAAATATTCATATATCTGATTTTCTCAAACACTTCTGAAAGAAAAAAAAAAAAACATGCAATATCTTTGCGCCTCACCATTCGCTAAAATAACCCCATATTAAACACTAAACCAAATGATCAAGGGTATTACCCATCACCCTCGCCATGAAATGTGCAGGGGAGTTGCTCGAGGGTAAAGGGTGCGGTGTACCCGCCTTTTGCTCATACCTTAGATTAACAGCTGTGTAAAGTTCACAGAACAGCTCAAAGGTTCACATTCTAACCAGCATAAGTTAACTGTTCTCCAATTCGGAGAGAATACTGACTCAGCCAGATGCAGAAATAAGTTAAGTACATTACCATGTTTGTTTAAATAATAGTCACTTTCCAAGTATATTGTCTTTACTACACACCTCTTTATCTGATTTGTGGACAATATGGAGGTTTATATAACCTTGATTGTCTAGTGCTTGGGAGTGTGTGTTAGAATGGAAACACAAACAAACACCATCACATTCATCTCATAATTCTAGGACTCTAAATGCATGGATCAGTTATTTCTCACATTGTCATTGTCCTTAATCTATGTATGTCTACTATGTAGTGTCACCAGTGACTGTTCCATTTACTCCCCTCCCCTCACACAACCTGGTCAGACAGTCCATCAAACTCAACCCATTGTAAAAAGCTCAGAGGAGCAGAGTCTTCTTGTCTTCATAGAACTATGTTGCTTTGAATCATGCTGCTGAGGTTTGCCATAAATTATTGGCATTACTGTTACATTGAGAGACATTGGGATTTCAGCGTGGACCCAGCATGGACCCAGTTCACATTCTATCTTCATAGACTCTAAATACCGACTGCCGCAGCAGGGCGGCCGTGGAGCCGGGAGCAGAGTCTTCTTGTCTTCGTGTTCTTTGTGGTCGACGTGACATGGGGGCCGCCTTGTGTACCCTATAATCATCAGGAAGAATTTGCTGAGCCCCAATAGAAGGAAACAGGAATTGCTGAAAATGGACGCTGCAACCAACCTACAGTTTAGCCGGTAAACTTGTAAAAGAAGTGAAGCTCTTGAATGGAGCGAGGTTGGGGGAGGGGTGAAAGTGGGTGCAGTGCTGGAGCGCTTATCATCTGCCAGCATTGGGGCTCATATCCCTATCCCCCCATCCCATATCTAAGTTAGCGTAGGCAGGGCCTATCAGGTCTCAATGCGAGCGACACATCAGCACTCAGCCAGAAACCTGACAGGTGGCAGCTGATTGGAATACAGTATAAAACCGCCTTGGAACCCTTAACTTTTTTGAGTGTCCTTACGATCTGGCCTACGAAGCACATCCCAAGATGTGACTTTGAAGCACCCTACCACTAGAGCTTGAGAACACACCAAATCAGGACGGCTCCTACTTGGAACCGGTTACAGGAGCGGGAAATGTATACACTGCTACAAATATACAAGCTGCCCAACAAATCTCCACTGTGACAACACGGGCCCAAGTGCATATACAAGATTCTATTTTACAATTAAATCATGGTTCTGTGGAGAAAGACACACTCAACTCTCTTAGACAAGGCTGGAAATGGGGCCTAGAATATACCGTAACGCCCAAAGAAATAAAAAGCAGAATTAAAGATCATTTTAATAAGAAAAGAAACAAAAGCCTAACTGATGCAGATAAATCGTATGATAACACCTGACCAATCACCCAAACAAGGCAAGAGAGAGGAGATGGGGCTGCAGCCTTGAATAAAAGCTGCAGGAAAGAGACTGTCACAGAGGTGCCTAAACAAGGAGAGCTAGATTTGATTGTTACACAAAATCCAGCATAAAAAAACTCCAGGCGATATAGGCATACAAGAGACATCAATGCAGGTCAACGAAAGCACATTGCCGGCATTACATTTTGTGCTAAACTCACTTGTTTCAGTGTTCGAATTATTAAAGATGGAAGTACAATCACAGGCCGGCATACTTTTAGACCTCACAAAAGAGACAGCAAAATGTGAGTCGACAATGGTAGGTGTTAGCACTGTAGTGAATAGCATTATGGTCCCAATAATGAATGAGGTTCAAATTGAGGTGGTGAAACAAGGGTTAGATATCTCCCTAATCTATACTCTACTCAAATTGGGGAAAAATGACAATGAAATAACCCACCAATTGATAAAAGAACTGTTGATGGCTCCACAATTACACTTAATCCCCAACCAAGAAATAGCAGAAGGGGGCTCTGATTCAAACCCAATAATCAATGATACCCTATCCGAATCAATTTTAGAAGAATTTCGGAGACTGGCAAATGTGGTTGAGGAGGAAGACGTATTGATCATTGAAATCCCGCCACCGAATGATGACGGTGCCCAGTTGGGGAGGAAACCCACAGAGACAGCATGGGCACCAGCAATATGCCAAAACTACAGTGGAAGAAGAAGATTAAAACAGAAAGAAGGGGGGGGAAAGAGATTGAGAACGTTACCCCCCCCAGGCAAGATAGGAACTCAAAAAGACAAACAAACTGAGAAATTAATGTGCAAAGAATACAGGAATTAATAATTTCCTGAAAAACATAACTCTGTCCTCAAACAGTGAAGATCAGGATTCAGTACCCACAATTATTCCATCATTAGCAGGCCCAGATCTGAGTGAATGAGACCACCAAACTGCGGTTAGTCACCAGAGAACGGTGGAAAAAAGGGACAGAAAAATGGAAAGGTACCATCATGGAAGGAGATTAAGACTCTAAAAATAAGCATTGGTCTACACACAGAACCACTGCACAATCTCTCAGAGTACCTGAACGAAACAGGTGAGGAAATGGCCCTGAGGGACAAAAAAAGAGAAACCACTGGGGCACAGGGAATGGTGAAGACCCTGAAAAGCCTGTCTCATGCACAAGTTGGGATCAAGATAGCTCCAATATTCCTGAAGAAAAAACATTCTGTGGACAAGCAAACATCTGCCGGATTCGATCATCAAAGCCACCTGTTGAGGGAGCCAAAGAAATTAGCTCTGATTTTCCTGAAACCAGTAAAACAATCTTTACCCTCCCTTGGAATAAATCCCCTTAATCCAAATACGAATATGGGAGATGGGGAAATCCAAAAGTATGGCTGAGATTGACTGCTAACAACAAACAGTATAAATCACTGTGTAGAAAAGTGATCATCACTTATCTTAAAAAGTCTGCCAACCTTTACTTGCTGTCCTCTTAAGAAATTGAGTATGTTAAATTTCCACATATAAACGATCCCTATTATGCCAAAATTTGTTTAAAATCAAGAAAGGCTCAGCTTGCAATATTTAATAACATAAAAGAAGGGTCGGATTTGCCTGAAAGTATTTTGGACAATGGAACTGGACTTGTTAAAGAAAACTCCAAACGTCACGAACTTTGAGAAGAAAGAAAGAAACAAGAGAGAGGAAAATCCCGAAGAAGCCCAAATGCCTGATATAAGATCAGATTTGGGTGCAAATGTAAATGTAAATTTGTTAGTCACCCTCCCGGAAATGATCTCCCAAGTATTTGAAAAATTGGGAGTGAGAGTAAATCATCTTTGGGCAAAAGGGATTCAAGCTAGTGAGCTGGAAAATGTGGGGCCCACGTTTATTAAAAAAAAAAGAAGAAAATGAAAGAAGATCTATTCGATCTTAATGACGTTTTGCTATTCCAGAAGACATGGCTCGTTAATTCTATTGTAATTGAGGGTTTCTTGATCCTTAACCTCCCGGCTTTACAAAAAGCGAAAGGTAGACCCTCTGGAGGCCTTTTGATGGGCCTTAAAAGAGTACTGTAAAAATGTTATCCCAATTTGTAACAACGTTGTAGGCATACAAGCCTGCAAAATTGAGTTAAAAGTAGATGTGCCTGAAATGATAATTGTCCATTTATACTGGAACCCCGCCTGTTCAGAACTCCAGCTATTCCTAAGTGAACTTGGATCCCTGCTGACAGGGATAAAGACAGAATATGGGGAAGTTAACATACTTTTAGCGGTTAATCTGAATGCAGAATGTGTTAGCCATGGTAGCCGTAAGGCAATTACATTGGGTAGGAACATTTCTAAAAAAGAGCAAATTTGGTTAGAGTTTTTGGTTTCTTGGGGTTTAGAGGTGATGATGGGGGGACTACAAGGGGTGACATTATCCCTGCAACCTGGCATCGGGGAAATTCAGCAACCACTCTGGACTTTATCTTTGTGTCAACAGCTCTCTTGTGTTGCTATTCCATTTTAGATATAAAACATGATGGTGGAAGTGATCACTCGAGAATGGAATTGTCTTCTTGAACTTCAAACGTTTGGCGCAACAGACGATAATAGGTATATCGATACCATGTGGTGTCTCACTTTTGACGAGCAAGGAATCCTCAAAATAATACTAACATCATCCCCATCTAAGCCACAGGCATAAATAGCCTCACTTACAAGGTCCAGAGAAATGATCCAAAACTTTGGGCTAAGTTATTAAATCGCATTTTTCGAGAAATGTTAGAAAATCGTTTGTGTCCATCCTCTTGCAAAACCACACTGTTAATTCAATTCTTCAAGGGGAGCGATCAGCTAAGCCCGCCAAACTATCGCCCAGTCACCCTCCTTGATATTGACAGTAAAGTTTTCATGAAAATCCTCCTGAGGGAATTATTAAAGTAGGTGGAATCAAGGCAGATCTTATCCCGTCATCAAACAGGCTTTACACTGGGACTCTCTACTGGACTAAATGGTTTGATCCTACATTTGTAAGTGAAAAGACCATGGTTAAAGGTGAAATCCCACTGTACGGGGCGTAGGTAGACCTATCTAAAGCCTTTGACCAAGTAGATAGATCCCTGTTCTGGCAGAAATTACATAGTTGGGGGATTCCCAAACCACTACTTTCTATGCTGATCGATCAGCATAAGGATACAACAATAAGAGTGCGGCTAGATGCACAGGGGCATCTTTCTGAAGCTGAGCCTGGGGGCACCATTATTTTTTTATTTATTTTTGTCAGAGATGGGAGCCTTTCTAAATTCATCTGCGCTGGCCAGTCCAATGTTAAACAGAAGGAGGATTAATTGGCTGGTTTATGCAGATTATATAGTGCTCATGGACAGATTGGCGATAGGATTACAACACCTGTTAACCAAGCTGGGAGAGTATGCGAGATAAAATGGGTTGTCTATCAACCCCTCAAAATCCGAAATTCGGAAGAAAATTGTGTTTGCAAACTGGGTCTTGGAAAGTAAAGTCATCCCACGGGTGGATGAGTTAGTGAACCTGGGATACAAGAATTATGCCTATCCTGCCATCTATAAATTAGAATTGAAAGTCATGAAGAAAGTTTCCCAAATAATCCCACAAATGAAAAAATTTAGTGCCAAGTATTGTAAGTTTTCCATCCTACCCTTGATTAGATTTTACATGGCAAAAACAATCCCAGTAATTCTTTATGGTTTGAAAGCTAAACCTCTATCTTGGCAGACAAATTGGAACAAATTGGAGGGGTTCCTATGGAAGAGGGTATTGGGTCTCCCAATCTGGAATTTAAGATTGGAACTAGGCCTATTATCATTGGGGTGTCGAGCAGACTGGAAGCTGATTACTCTATTCCGAGATATCATCATCGCGGAAAAGAGCACACTATATGGGGACGTAAAAGCGCACCTCGTGGATTCAAGATCTAAGATACTCGTAGGGCTAGAACAAAACATAAAAGACATTCTGTTCAGGATTGATTTAAATCTGGAAATGCTTATTACAAATCCACAGAAAGTAAAGAGGACATTAGAAACAAGAGATTGGATCGAAACAATTGCGAATCTGAGATCTCTGAACCCACCAAATGTTTTCCTCTGGGTGGAAAAAAAAACTAGGAGGTCTGCCACAATACTTATTAAAATATCCAAACAGGGTCGTGAGAAATAACATTTTGAGACCCAGGTTGAACATTGCACATACTTGGGAAATTTCTGCCAAAAAGAAACCAAGGGGATCAGGCCAAGAAGCTCTGTGCACTCTGCGAAAAGCTTAGTAGACAATCATTAAGTGTGAGGGCACTTGGGAAGTGAGATTGTTACTCCTCGGTAGATTTGTGGAACGGGAAGAGGGCTTGATGTCAGAGTTTTTTTAGGGCAGAATGACAGCTGGCCACGAAGTATTGTTAACTGCCATAACAGTGCTAGTCCTGAAAAGATGTAATATAACAATCTAAAGTAAACAAACGGGAATGGAACAGATATGTGAAATGAAAGTAAAAATGTTGAGGGACTAAAAGGTTACGGAAAGGAGGTAACTGCATGAATGAATTATCAATGTGAAGATCCTCTCGTGATTCATGTAATGGCTTACTAGAGTGTTTTTTAAATTAAATTATATTTAATGTCTGTATTTTGTAAATGTTTTCTTTTTAACCAAAACAAATTAAAAAAACAAAAAAAACAAAAAAGCTCACTGCTCCCCGTCAAACCTGATTTTGTTTCTCTTGTACATTCGTTTGTGATCAAAAGAGTATTGTTCCTCCTGTATATAAATACAATAAAATAAATAAATAACTTTAAAAAATAGAAGTTTATCCCAGCACTTCATACCCAGGTACTTGATCTGCAGCAATGCATCCAAGCTGCTGGTGTGTACAAAAAGGAAACATGATCATCATGGCATAATGGCAAGGATGAGAAGGATTAAGTTTCTTGGTGGATGAGTACTTCATTCACTCATGAGTATATGTAAAACAAGCATGTTGGGTGTACATCATTGGCCCACAATACCTAGTTAATTTGACAGATAAGCCTCATGGCTTCAAGCATGGCTTACAGGTATCTCAGCAAGCAGTGCATGCAACCTCCACAAGCTGTAAAGGCATGTGTACGTGCCGTCCTTGACACATCTATGTGCATGTCCTGAATACCTGAGATGTACACATGAGGCAGTGAGATGTGTTCACAGGCGTATGGTGCTAGGTGGATGAGTACTTCATTCACTTGACACATCTATGTGCATGTCCTGAATACCTGAGATGTACACATGAGGCAGTGAGATGTATTCACAGGCGTATGGTGCTAGGAATTTTAGTTGACCTATCTACACACACTAATCCCGGATGTTGCTTCTGAGGAATGCAGTCCAGGGTCAGACCTGTCAGGTGCAGCGGTCCCAGCAGGCATACTCTCAGTGTGGCGGTCTGGAAGCAAGGGTGCCAGAAAGTTTACCAACACCCTTGTTTCCGGACCGCCACACTTATAATGAGGCCCATAGTTTATGTTTGCAGTACTCTGGCTTCATAACAAAATTATTTCTGTTCTGGTTTGGTCCTTTAACAGAAATAATTTATTTATGAAGTCAGAGTGACTTAAAAAAGAAACCATTTCTTTTTGAAGTAATGGGACTCCCCTCCACCCCGTGACACAGGGGCCTCCCGATCCTCTGCAGATCACAGGAACAAGCATTCCTGGCTACTGCAGGGAGCTGAAGGTCTTGTTCCCTGCACCAAGGGGTTAAAGGTAAGAACATGTATTTTCTTTAAATGTGTGTGTGTGCATGTAAGTGTGTGTATATGTATGTATATAATGTAATGTGCATTAATGAGTGAGTGCATGATGCGGCCTGGATATGCCTGTGTGAGTGTATGGTGAAAGTGTACACACTCAAATGTATGGGTGGCTGGGTGTGCGTGTGTGAGTGTACAGTGAAAAGGTACACTCTTAAATATATGAGTGGCTGCCTGGGAGTGCCTTTATGGTGAAAGGGTTCCCACATAAATGTACGGGTGGCTGCCTGGGTGTGCCTGCATGGTGAAAGGGTATACACTTAAATGTATGGGTGGCTGGTTGTGTGTGTATGGTGAATTGTGTGTGTGCTTGTGTTCAGAGGCTCAACAAGACCTACATTTTGAGAGACTGCTAACCCTTCAAATGTTGGGAGAGGCGCTAACTTCACGAGCGTTAGGGGAGTGGCACATTTATTTATGTGTGGGCATCTAACTTCTTTACGCATTCTAATGAGACTATTCCAGTGCATCTTCAATGTTACAAGCAGTTACCTCCCCTCTTTAATTCAGAAAGCTCCTACTTATGGGCAGCTGTTAGAATGAGAGGTCTCCTGTCCCCTTACTACTCTTCCAATCACTCCCCTGGCATGCAAATACTAAACCCATATCATGATTTCAACTGCCTAAAAATGAACAGTGAAATGCTTTACTCTAGTGTTTGCTGGGCCTTTAGGAACAAACACAGATGCCATTTAACATCTGTGTCCTGTTCTGTCCAGCAAACGGGTTTGTAGGTCAGCCAGGTCGAGTCAACATAGCCCAAAATGTCATGGGGTGGGGGAAGAGGACTAAAGCCCAGTCAGATTAATGGTGTTGTGCCACTGCTTGTGCTTAATGCAATGATTATTTAGTGTAATCTTCATTACTCAAATCCCAATTCTTCCTCATCCCAGTACTTGTGTATGAGGCTCTTTGTGTCATATACAAGTACTGGGATGAGGTAGCGGGACATGGAGGTAATGCCTGGCTTAGTTACCTGAAATCTTCATTACTTCTAGCCCCACTCTTCATCATCCTTGTACTTATCTATGAGGGAAGGTGCCTCATACGTCAGCACTGGGACAAGGAAGAGGGACGTGGAGGTAATTCTTGGCCGATGTGATGATTTTGGGGGTTGGAGCAGGTGGTTGGAGGGAGGAGAAATGTGTGGGGGCAAGGGTTGTGGGTTAAATCGTAATGGCAATCCATCTCCAGGCTAAGCAGACATGATATGTAGAATTAGTAGGCATTTTGGTGCAGTCAGTCTAGTCATTTCTTAGTTTGGCTTGACTTACTTTAACTGGGCATCGCTGATTAAGCAGTTCTGCTAAGTGTAATTACTTGGCTAGACTGGCTTTTGGTTGCTGCAAGTCTAGCCGTTTCTTACTGTGGAATTCTATAATTTTCTGGGCATCTGTGATAAAATAACCATGATGAGTGTTATCGCTTTGACTGTCATTTTGGTGCAATCAGTCTAGGTTTGTCTAAATGTTGCCTGCCATGCATTACCGTAATATGTTATTACGTGTCTAGAGTGGTCTGCATTGTAGAGCTTTTGGACATGTTTTCATTGTCACATGTCATTTTTAATAGCAAACCATTCCATTAATGAAAGCATTAATGTTCCTGTGCACTGTTGGTAACATGCATGCATTGGATTTTTGGACTGATGTTACTCTACAAAATAATTGCAAACACTCTGGATAATTAGCCAATTTTTCTCAGAAAGTGTGCTGTTTGATGCATTAAAACACACACATATGTATGCTGCTCCAAGCACAGTGTGCAGCATACCCTTGAAGCAGCACGCGTGTCGATATTGCGCATGTGTGGTAATCTAGGCCAGCCCACAGTGTGGCACGACCCATGATTTTTTGCTGAACTGGAGGGGGCCCTCTCACCATGGCTTGCAGGGGGGCCCCCAAAGGTAGTGTTACGCCACTGCATGTAAGCTTGCAAAAGTTAAAGTAGAGTCTACTTTTACTTTTGCAAGCTTACAGTAGACTGACTTCCACTCCTGCCGCTGCCCCGAGCCTGCGCATAATGAACGTGCCCAGGCCGAGGAACAAACAAACTGCATGTGCCCTGCCTGCGCAGTGCACTTCTGCACAGCCTCAGCCTTCGTTTTTCAGAACGAAGGAGAAGCCAGGCATTGACGCGTGCTGCAGTGACTCTGTGCTCATGACAGCGTGTGTGTTATCGAGGGAAACAGAGTGAGAACAGGCTGAGCAGGCAGCAGCTACCGTAAGGTAAGTCAGTCAAGTGCCCCCCCCCCTCCTCTCCGAGGTGCAGGGCGGCATGAGGAGGATTTATTGGAGGGAATGTGCGGCTGTGTTAATGTCAGATATAGTTTCTAATCATGCACAGCGCATTGCAAAACTGATCAGGGAATCCAGGCCTCTTAATGTTTCAATGAAACATTAAGAGGCCAGGATTCCCTGATCAGTTTGCAACGTAACGCGCGTTTATAAACTGTATATCTGAGGTTGGCAGTGGATTTATTTGGGGTGAATTCAATGTGCCAATGTCAGATATACAGTTTCTAAACACGTGCGGTGCTTTGCAAAACTCATCAGGGAATCCTGGCTTCTTAATGTTTCAACTTTCCATGCATGTTTATAAACTGTATATCTGACGTTGGTAGTGGCACACTTTCATGAATTGAAAAACCTGAGGCCCTGCCAGTGCCGCCCTCTTGTTTTTCAATTCATGAAAGTGTGCCAAAGCCCTTGTCAAAGAGAAACATCACATTTCAGAATGGCTCTTTGTTCGTTCCTCACTGATGGGCAGCCAGGGCTCACATTTAAGCTCCAAGCATTGGCCAACACGGGCTTGCAAGGCTTCACAAAAAATATGGAGGCCATTCACCTATACAGCAAAGGATCAAGGGTGCACAATAGGAGCCATTATGTATTGACATGTACATGCAGTTTCTATACAAATGCCACAACACAATTTAATATATTATGTATTGCCTTTTTTAAGGAGAACGGCGTGACGATTATTTCTGCTACTTACACTATACTAGTGCTCGTAAACCGTCAGGTTACTTTGAGATTGTTTCTAGTTTAAGCATTCCAAATTATATGTATCTATAACCGCTTCCCAAAATGAGACCCGGTCTCCCAGCTGGAGGTGACATCTATTGCTGTGACGCTTTGTCCTTCTTCACACTCACTCAACATGCTTAGCATACATGGAGCAACAAGAAACTCTGTTAGAACATTTACGATTGAGGCATTTTGTTATAATGTACACTGCCAACTGAGTCACTTCTAGGTGATTCCAACTAAACATATATACAAAATAATGCACAGTGGGGGGTCGCACTATTCGCCCAGGATCACATATTCTGGAGAAGAATGTTCACCCAGATGTGCCTGTACCCCAGGTCTGGCTTGCAAAGTGCAGACACTGCCTGAGATATCAGCCTGACATTGTATACAAAATCCTCATGAATCCATATAAAGTAAAATGAGGATGAGCCAATCTCAAGAAGGGCCGCTACATGGGATGTGTGCTCTTTTCCATAGTAATTTCTAAGGTAGGCAAGGGAAAGCACTTGATGTACACTCTAATATCAGTACGCCTCACTTAAGGCACACCCCTCCACATCTTCCCACCAACTCACACCTACTTGAAGTTTGGATGGTACCACACCTAAAGCTTGGTCTCTGACATGTGGCTACCTGCATTTCGCTAGTTCAAACCCAGCAGCAGGGCCCACTTAACCTTTATAAATAGTGTGTTGTTCAAATGAGGGTAATAACACCTCAAACCCAGCAGCAGGGTCCACTTAACCTTTATAAATAGTGTGTTGTTCAAATGAGGGTAATAACACCTGTTATTACATTGCCTAGAAGCTGAAAGCATCTAGCATGAAGCGCTATGACCAAAGTGTTATTATATTTCATAAAGCAAACTATTACCAGCACACACCTGAACTCTGTCCCTGCCCAAAATAAACCATTTGTTGGTGCCTTTCCTGCGCATCTCTTAAAAGAAATCAAGCACTAATCTTCTGTAGGTCTTGGCTAAACTTCACCCTGTTTTATTCAACCTGGCTGTTTCTGTCAGCGTACTTGAGTGGTCGCAGTGCGATCAGATTTTGGGGGTACAACCTCAGTAGTACATGGATGTAGTGACTTCTGTACCTGTCCCCCTTCCAAATATACATGATCCTGACTATTTCTTAACTGTTAATGCTTGCAGGTATCAATGGGCCCTTTTAAGGTCATGGATCTGGCATGTCTGTTTCAGCTTATCCTGAGAAGCTATATGGAGTGGTTGGTCATGTAAGGCGTGCAAGAGAAAACCCTTGAAATGTAAGCCAGGATATTGAGGGTGCTCTGAAGACTGAGGAGAAAGTGCTGAGTAAGTGTAGATGAGAGTTGTGAGGTGCTGGCCATGGGGGAATGGGAAGCGAGGGACTGGGGTGCAGTAGAGTGTGGGACTGCAAAGTGAAAAAGGGTAGAAAGGGTGCAGAGGACAGAAAAAGAGAGGAGCAGGGGAGGGGAGAGATGGGAAGAAGAATGGAGTGCAGATGAAAGATAGGGTCGGTTTGCAGCACAGGGTGACCAGTGTGTGCAGGGGACAGAGGGGTGCAGGAAAGACCAGAACACAGGTAGAGTTGTGCAGGGCAGAAATGATATAGGAGGTGCTTTGGGTTTTGGAAAAGAGAGAGAAGTACAGATAAGTGAGAAAGTGCAGAGGGCAGTGTGTCAGAGGAGTGACTTGGTGTGGGTTCAGGGAAGGGACTTGGGCGAAAAGGGTGTACAGCAGACGAGAATGTGGAATAGAGAAGGGTACAGAGGGGAGAGTTGTACAAGGAAGAATGGTGCCTCGCCTCATGGTCCCAGATAAAGGGTGCAGACATGAATGTGTCTTCTTCTAACGCCTGATCCATGCTCACGAGGCCTTCACAAGGATGATTAGAAGCCGTTTGTTGAAATAATTGCAGATATATACACTACACCTTATCAGTCTGCACATTGATTGGGCCTGATAACACACAAAGTGGCCCCCCTCTCCCAGGTGCAAGCTGGCATGGGGAGGATTTATTAGAGGGAACGTGGGAGCTCGGGCTTGGCGCTCTCCCACTGCCCCATTGTCATCTGTGCTGCTGTCTGGTTCCTCTCTAGGAAGAGACAGTTAAAGCAGGTTGTTCCTGAATCAATTCCCTTTTCACTCCATCCTGCCTGCAGCCTAGGTCTGAAGTCAGGACCAACCTTAAATGAGGTATATATTCACCTCTGACCTCTCCTGTAGTAGGAGCTGGTGCCACAGTGCGTGGCATCTTGCCTTGGGACACATCATCATGTTATTTGGCTATTTTAGCAACTTTCATGGGTTTTCGGTGCATGGATGCCACGCGGGCCGCAGACTCATTTTATGCCATAACCTATTCCTTTAAAAATGCACTAGAATTATCTATAAAGGGCATGTAAAGTGCCAGTTCTGGTTTAGATACAGCCACTGACTTAGGGATGTTTACTGCAAAGCTCTGTGTAGTTAATAACTTAATTGGAGCTGGGAACATACTACTGGTTTAATACAAATGTCTTATCGAGGGATGTCTTCATTCACTCCTTTTCTCCTTAATTGTTCATTGCACTTGCACTATCTGAAATGTCGTCAGGCAGATAATTATAGTTATTCTTCACATTCTTAATTGTTTCATGGACCTATTGGAATAACGGTATTTCTCCCATGCTCCCTCACCCCCTTGAAGAGCTTTGAAACACATTGTGCATAGGCGCTATACAAATAAACAAGCAATCAATCAAGAATCAATCAATCAATCACTCTATTAGCACTATGCATTTCCTTCATTGAAGTCCTGCTAAAAAACAGCAATGGCAAGTGTTTGCTTGATATACGTATTGGGCATTTGCCAGGCACTGCTATTAAATGTTCCGGTACTTGCACCATTTTGCAGCTGCTACCATCAGGGGGTACCTAATACCACGATGGCGGTGCTTGATAAGGGCCTTTTCCATGCCTACATTAAAGCTCAAACTGTTGGCGTTGCCAACGTTGGTTTTAAAATAGGGATGCGTCTGCATTTTTGGTACCCACCACCAGCTGAATAATGCGTTGTAGACAAGTTTTAATAGAGCCCACCATAAGCCATGTGGGTGATCCAGAAAAAAATGAAGCAGAGCCTCGAGATTCAAAACAGCACTTGTTCCGCTATCCATGTAAATCCAGTGAATACCCTGGTGCTGAGGTATGATTGCAGCTCATACACTGCTGTAAAGGGGCACACTCATGTTCCATCATTGAGGGTTCAAGTGGAATAGGACAGGAAGGGCTGGCGAAATTCCATAAAGCATCTGCACTTAAAGCGCAGGTGAGAGTATTATAAAGGATCTCTCTAACGGTCCATCACTGGGAGGATTTTATACTCTGAACTGCTTTTACTTTTCTTAATTTTCTTTGGTTTTCTTTCCTTCTTTTCTCTTGTTGTATACAGTGATATATTTTAATATGTACTGCTGTTTTAAGTTTTTGAAAAGGCGACTTCTTTGACTAAAACACAACAAATAAATAAATAAAAAGTCCCCAAGGTGTCCCCTGTCTCCCTCAGATTTTATGGGTCTCCTGCACCCCAGTGCAATGACGAGCACTTTTAACCGGTGACAAGCATCTGATACTGTCATTACTCCAATCTTGCCTGAGGTGTTTTCTTCACGCAGACGGTATATCCTTTTGCTCTCTGCAGGTGGGTTGTTGGTTGCCACCTGATGTAATCCTGTGTGCAACCCGCCAATTATGACTGTGCAGCCTTGCTGCCACACATTCCCAATGTATTGCAATTTTACCGATTATGACCTACGCAGACTTTGCTGCTAATGTAATTCCAATGCAATTTATATTTATCTCCAACCGCCTGCTATGATGGTCTCACACCGGGTGTATTCCAATCTTGCCTGTAACCTGCCATTCATGACTTGCACAACTACCGCTGCTTTGTAACGTGATTTGTAAATGAATAATACCTGCAACTAGCCAATCACGACCTGCACAGCTCTGTGCTGATTTGTATTCTTCTATAACACAGGCAATGTGCTTGTAATATGGTAACGTTTGTAACTAGTACTTAGATTCCTCAGGGTTTTGTGTGCTGCTATAAATGCAAAGAACATTATGATAATAATGTGTCGCAGACTACAGCAAGTGGGGCCTTTATGCCTGACATTTGCGTAGGGTGCACTGGCGCTTCCCAGCCATCGGCCACATTGAAAGTGCCTTTGTCCCGGTTTGAGATGGAGGCACATATAGGGGCAGCTCAAATGGCATCCATGAATGCATTGAAGTGGGATGGGCAAGGCTCTAAGCCTGCCATGGTGCCCATGGATGGCAGACTGTGATGAACCAGCAGGGTATCCAGGACCGAGCAACAAGGAGTTCCTCTCTCCAGAGCCAATCCTAAGGGGGATTGCCAGGCAGCATGAGATGTCCCATAGAAGAAGATCACACTTGTGATGGCAGGGAGAGAGGAGTACTCACATCTTTGGATCATCAGCTGGAGGACAGGCAGAAGATAGTCAGAAGTGTGTTCATGCATGAAGCACACGGAAAAGAAGCAACATGCAGGCAGGGCTGCTGCGTGTGTCTGGGCCAGGAAGGAATGGCACATGCTTGGGCTACCAGCACGGAGGGCTCTCTCTAAGCTGAATATTTAATAGAGGGGTAAAGGATGCTAGACCTCGAGCAGCTGAACATAGAGAGGGAAGCCAGACTGAGGAAGGCAAATGTTGCTGCTCAATCACCTTTGGACCATACAATTAATGAACTTGTAGATGAGACATTGCAATTTGTATGTTATATGTGGGCATACTTTTTGTTTATATATGATTGTTTCATATTTGGTTAGGCTTGATTCATGTTTCTTTCATACATATGTCGGAAAACAGAATTTATCTTGTGCATCTTCATTATATGTTTGTTGGCGCGCATCGAAGTCCCGTAGAAGTCTCGCTTGGCCTGAAGCTCCACTTCATTGAAGACCTGCAGCGTTTGGACACTTACTTTCTTACTTTCAGTGCACTACATTGCCCACAAGGCTTTTCTGCACGTATTACGTGCCCCACGCTTCGAAGCAGGTCTCGTAGAAGTCCCGCTTGGCCGCTTAGACTCAGCGATGCAGTAACTCGGTGGGGCTTGCTTCTTTCTTCCTGAGGAGAAGGGATCGGTCTGCAACTAATTACCACTTTTCCTGGCAGTTTCAGGTCAGGTCAGGTCGTGTGTATTTGAAATTACTCATTCATCTCATATTCAGTAATTGTTGGTGCACTGCTATTTTGTGATATCATGTGTTTAATGCGCAGATACCTGTTCTTGAACACAAGATTTTTGTTTTAATTTTGTTTTTATCTACAAGACTGATTATTTGAGGGTTTTCGGTTGTGTTTTTATTGAGGTCCGGGGTTTGGCTTAGTAAATGTCATGAGTGGTTTACACCCTTAATTCCGGTATGCCTATCACGGCGGATGAAGTTTCTGTTGAAAACAACCCGTGTGGGACTCCTGTCAGTGGTTCACTGACAAAATCTTGTGACCGAAGTAAGCGTGCCACACAAACCTAAAAATAAAGCATCACCCTTACTCCGGTGACCCAAACTTCTTTACACAATTGAGACGTTCGGAATTTTTATGAAAAAAAAGTAAAATGCTAGTCAGTGGTCAAGTTGCTCCACAGACTGAGCCTGTTGAGCTTCCCTTGCCCAAAATAACGCCATCTGGGAGCTCAATTGCCAAAAATATCGATCATAAAGTGATAAATCCCAGCACCATTATATCTGATCAAACTATTTTGACCGTCCCACAGACCCCTATGAAAATCACACAGCGTAAGAGAACTTTCTCTATAGTTCAAGAGGAAACCTTGACTGGTGTTGAAGTAGCACCTAATTTGGAGTGTGTTGTGGAAGTCGCAGATGTAAGTGTGAGTGGATCTTCAATGGCTGTCACATCAGAGGGTGTTGTGGAAATTGCTGATGGAAGTGTAAGAGGTTCTCCTATGGGTGCCATATCATTGCATGCAAGTATTGGAGATCTTGAAAGCTCCGGGCTCTCTAATACTACTGACTATAATCTTCTGTGTTCTATGGACTCAATTAGACAGGCTGTAGATGAGTCCTATATACAGCCCAGCCCTCGGCGATGCCTGTCAACTGGCAAATCGAGTGATGCAATTGCCAACCTAGCGCTCCTAGAAATCACCTTAGGTGCAGTTAATACAACTATAGCAAGCCTCTATAAGCTATTTGAAGCTATGGACAGCAAGATTTCTCACCAAACTGCAAAAAATAGATCAAATAGGTGATTGGATGAAAGGTGTTTCGCATGATCCCTCGAAAGGAGATATGTTTATGAATATTGTGCAGAGACTCACAGTATTAGAGACTAATTACACATCTAGCACACTGCCTCTTGAGCCCTTAGCTTTGCCCACGTTTCCAAGGATCATTCGACCTGTTGAGTGCGAGGAAGAAACGGTTGACAAGAAGAATGACTCATGGGTTAGTGTAGATTCGCCTGTCAGAAATGTGCATAATGTTTCATTTCAAGTTAACCATTGTGAAGAGATTCCTCCGCAGATTCATAAAAAAGGCAGAAAAAACATCGGTATTGAAAAAAACAAAAGTATTATCACATAAACCATTATCTGGGGGAAGGCTAACAAAACCAGCAAAAAAGATTCACAAGAGCACATACTACCTCCTGCTGAAATAACTCAAGAAGCCAGTATTACACACGTGTCTACACAGTCGAAAGGAGGGAGTATGCCCTATGTGGCAGCCAATGTGCCAGCTGTGGCCAAGGTGCCAATGGTGATGCCACCGCCAATCTGCGCAGTAAAAAGACCTGAGCATTCAGCTCTTGCTCCCTCTTTTGGGTATGAACCCCTAAATGAGCTTGTAGAATTGCTTGAAAATAAATCTTCTGAGTCTTATCCACCAAAAGAATCCACCTCTACCGATGCTAATCCGATTATCCCGGCATGGATAAATATCCAGCCTCTGTACCTGTCCATGATGTGGGTTTTGAGGAACGCATGGTGACTTTAAAATCTGCAGTGGATGCTTACCTACTCAAAAGATTAACTGAGGCGTTGCCAGGGGTGATCCCGCTGAATGGTAATTCACAGCTCTCGTAGAAAGATGACTCACAATTGCCTTATGCAATCCATTTAGGTAACAAGGCCTTGACTACTTGTTTAAAAAAATGTCCAGTACCTGAGAATAACAATAGCAACCCTGGTGCAACCCTCAAAGATGCACCAACAATGAGAGACAACATTAATTCAAACTCCAAAACTAGCTTTAATAATCAGAGAAATTCCAATAAGAACAGGTTAGACTCCTTTCACACTTTGATTCTGAAGTGCCATGATGGACCTTTAAGAAATATGATCTGTGCCGCTCGAGTGTCCTAAACATCTCTGGAGACATTCAGGTGTTAGAAGGTATCTCCTCGAGTGATTTTGACCAAATTGAATTTTTGTGTGATAAAAATATTTCAATAGTACGACTTTGGATTAAATCAGGGTTGGCTTGTAACATGCTATGGGGGGCAAAAATTGAACTTTTTAACATGGGCTTCTTGCTGGCTTCAGACCCAGCTCATCAAAATTACAATCTGGCTGACAAAAGCATGGTTAAATCTGTACTACTGGATGAGCCAGACTGTTTATGGCTGTTCTGTATTAAAGAGAACAGCCCGCAGCAAGTTTTGCCTTAAAAAATCCAATTGTAACCACTAACTAGCGATAAAAGAGAGGAAATCTCGCTGGCAAGTTGGAATACGAGAGGTTTCATGCATTTAAAGTGGGCTTTAAATGATCAGTTGAACTGTTTCGATATTGTGGCATTACAGGAAACTTGGATATTACAAACCCCTGTATGGGATGATCATGAAAGGTGGTGAGGCCTCCCTCACCACCTTCCGCAAAGCCTTGAAAACCATCCTCTTCACATAAGGCCCTACACATCAGCATGAATGCTTATCATATGACCCGTTGCACAAGTTGGAATATAATGACTATGTGCAATATCTGTACAACAGTATGATGTTTTGTAGTGTTCACCATGTGTCAAGGACCGCTACCATGCCTGTACCTGTGTAACTAAGTTCTTGCAAGTAACAGCGCCTCAATGCCCCTAGGCTGCTTGCGCGCTATATAAATATAAATAAATAAATGATCTCATTTTGTTACCAGCTGTAACATCAGGCAAAGGCAGACCTACTTCAGGGTTGCTGGTGGTGGTGAAATCTAGCAGGGGTTTCCAAATTTCTGTATGGCCGTCTCCAAACAAGTTTGTACAATTAGTTAAAATTACTCATGCATTGCAAACCTATTAACCATTACCACAACCCGGGTGGGATCACAGATGATGCCTTTTATCGAGCCTTGTCCGCCATTTTTGAAACAATTGCAACAAATGATAATATTGCTGGTATTCTGGTGGTGGGTGATCTAAACCTCACGTGTATTCAGTCAGACAATAAGAAGGCCAGTAGAGAAAGTCAAAGATGGAGTAAGTTTGAGAATGAACTAAATCTCAGAATGGCCAATGGAGCCATTCAGGGTGATATCCCCCCAAATCATACATGGGAGAGATGTGAATCTCTATCCACAATTGATTATATTTTTTCTGAGTAACAGCATTTTTGTGAATACTAGCAAATTTGGAATTGTTAAACAAACCAAAAGTGATCACCATTTGTTATCATTATATTGGACTATCTCAGACCAGAGAATCGTCAAATCACAGAAGTGGTCTAAACAAATGTTAGTGGTCAATAATGCAAAAAATCGGTTTAGATGGTCAAAAGATAAGTAAATATCATTGAATGATTCCATCTTGAAAGGGCAAAGGTTGAATCATTTTGAATCATATGTGGACATGTTAGATACATTTAGGAACATCTTACCATGCACTAACAGACTCTCTAACACTCATACTCATGGCTTTGATCTCGTTTTTCAACAGATGAAAACTGCTCACAAAAGAGAGCTGAGAACATTATGCAAATTGCCTTTGATAGATAGGGATAAGGCCATTAAAGCAGCTAAATGCACCTGTGGAATTGGGCTCGATCTAGGAAAGCCCATCCCTTTCAAATTGATGGCGAACTTTTCATGTCAGCCTGTTATATGAAAAACTCAGAACAGGTTTGGGATCTACTAAACAAATCTAACTGTACCACTCAAGTTGATCATCAAACTAATGGGGTCACTGAAGCGCATTGGCTCACACATTTTACCAAACTTTATACTGATGAGAATATGGGCGATTTCAGTTACATAAATAGATCCTCTTCTTGCTGGTATTTAGCCTGTTCAGAAGACATTGTGAAAACATTTATCACCAAATCCTCTTCATCAAGAGCAGCAGGTCCAGATGGGCTTACGAATTACAAGTTTAAACAAAATCCACAACAATGGGCGGCTATTCTTAATAACACCTTTCAACACATTCTGTCATCAAGAATGTTACCTAAATCCTGGTGCACCTCGTTAATTGTGCCCATATACAAAAAAAGGAGATTGTAAGGACCCCAAATGTTATCGCCCAATTGCTTTGGTGGATGCCCCAGGGAAAATATTTTCACGCTTGGTCTTAAGGGAGTTTAATACATGGACTGCTAAGGTGCTACAGCGTGATCCAAAACAAACTGGCTTTGTAGCTGGTTTGGGTACCACCGTTAATCTGATTACACTGAATGCCATCAAACTGCAAACCCAAGCTACCAAGCATCCGATTTATTTTGCCTTCGTAGACCTGCATTCTGCCTTTGATTCAGTATCTAGACCTAAACTCATGAACAAATTAATCAAAGCGGATTGTCCACATACATTGAGCGATATCATTTTTGCTCTTCATTCATATACTGCTGTGTACATAAGATTGAACTCTGAGGGTTTGTTATCAACGGCAGTATCAACAGAACGAGCATTAAAGCAAGGATGCATTCTTGCATCAGCACTGTTCAATTTTTTCATCAATGATGTTAGATGGGTTTTTGACAATGTAATGGCTGATGCTCCAAGAATTAATGTTGTTGAAGTAAAAGCTCTTTGGTACGCAGACAACCTTGTATTGGTTTCTAAAACACGTATTGGTTTAAAAAACTTGCTGACTGCTCTCAGTACTTACTTTAGCATTAATGAGTTGGTTGTTAATAGTAAAAAAAAACAAATTGTCATGTATGCACCTAGAGGTTCTTGTCGAAAAAAATTGGAGTGGAAAATCAAGAACACAAACATTGATGTGGTCCCAAATTATGTATATTTGGGTATCATATTTGATGGCCATCCCTCAATTGAATCTCAACTGTGTAAAATTGAACAGAAATTAACGTCGGCTATATGCCAGACAAGATTAATTATGTTTAAATATGGTACATTTTCTATTAAACCAGCCATAATGTTTTGGATTCAAAATGTGGTATCAACTATACTATATGGTCTGGAGTCTCAAAAAATAATTCAACCTGCTTTTCTGAATCAACTGGAAGCAACATTTTGGCGGGCTACTTTTCATCTCCCTCAGTGCATTCCAGGTGTGTGGATCCGCTATGAACTAGGGCTAACTTCACTTACAGCTATGTACAATTGGCGTTTGTGTAGCTTATTTCGGAAATGTTTGATGTCTGCCTTGAATGACTCTATGTTAGCAATAGTACCAAGCTAATTGTTGTCATCACCTCGTGTGTTTCCGAAACAGTGGTCCAAAAATATCATGTCAATAATGACAAATGCTGATATCTCAATTAATACTCGTGTGTTTAATCCAAACCGTGCAAAGAAAAAACTACATATGATGGACTGGATAGACACAAGAGGTGCATGCCTCAAATATAAAGATTTTAATTCTTGTGTGTTTGGCCCAAAGAGATATAGAGAGACTGAAACCTATCTTTGCAAAGCACCTGCTCCGTCTGTGAGAAATGCGATATTACGTGACCGTTTCAATTTATGGCCCACGCGTGATGTACAAGCTCGAAGAAAACTGATTCACATTGAAAACAACTGGTGTTGCTATTGCAATAATCCTTCTATTAAGGAAACTCTGGAACATGTGATTGTAGATTGCCCAGAAATCATGAATTTGAGACAATTTCATTTTATCAAGCACTTAGCATACTTTGCACAAATGAAGCCAGAATATAGATGGGTCGCGAAAGTAGCTACACATAGCATGAGTATCAGAATAGCTACAGTATACAGTACAATAATATCTGAATACTTTAAAACTGGAATAAATCCTTTGAAATTGTGTTAGTCAAATTACGAATCCTGATAGTGATAACATATACAGTTGTTACAGCAAGACTGTACTCTGAGAAATATATCAGGAGAAATTTCATGTGAAATATTGTTGCTTTTGAGCCGAAAGATTAGGATCTCAGGCATATTTTATTGTATTGATGTTTTTAATATTCCCTTGGGTGTTGTATTAAGAATATTCCCTTTTTTTTGCCTCACCTTTAATGTTTAACCGTAACAATTTATCTTGTGTACTTGTGTTTGCTTGGATTTTACTTGCTCTTTTAATCGATTATTATGTGTTTTTCTTTTTGCTGCTTATTTTGTTTAATATGATAGTTGAATCTATCTTTTGTAATAATTGAAAAAGTTGATCAATTTCAGCTAAATGCAATATAAAAAAAATATATGTTTATTGTTACCATCCAAATCCATGCTGTTGCGTTATTTTTTCAGCATGCAGAAAATGTCTTAGAATGATACTGAATGAGTATCTGATGGGGTACCTCGATATGTTTGGCACACCACCTTGATGTTGCATGGTTTGCGGAATGAGTGTCACAAGTACAATGCATAACAAGGTTCCTCAGTCTGGATATTTTCATGGTCCAGCAGGCCATTTAGGGATGGCCGATTGTATATACTATTGGTGGGAACCACAGTAGCATGGCCACTGTATGTAGATGGAGAATGAGTATCGTGAGCATGTAACATGTTCACAGTTTTCCCTGCTGTGATTGCCACATGCTACATGTGGCCAGTGCAGTGATTGCCAGGATCATTACAAAATACCCATGGCCTCATTACCTGAACACAGAACACATAGATAGCAGTCTTTCAAATGTTTGTTGCTGGAGTGGCAGCATGGTTGATTGAACATCATGCAAGGCTTTCCTAAATACCTCCCTGCTCGAGCCCTCTGCTATTCTAGCTCCAACTCTGTGCAGACCAGATGCTTCTCTCTCTCCCCTGTTGACTCTCTCCGTCTGCCGCAGTGACTGGCTGCCTTGGTTTCCTATGAGTTCTATGCGACACTCAATCCCCCCCACATTTAGCATGTGGACCCTCTCTCCTGCACCACAGGCAATCCCTGGTACTTGCCCTCCTGGCCTCCCCTTAGCACTTTCCTAACCCCTGTGGCCCTCTTCCCCCATATTCCACCCCCACCCCACATGGACTCTCTCCTCTTTTCCCTCCACCTCCCTGTCTTCTTTGCCCTTTGCATGTTGCCCAGACTGACACTCTCCCCTCCCCTTTTCTCCATCGCACTTCTTGTTACTGCACTTGCACAATCCGAATGGCCCAAGGCCTATTAGGACAATTATTGTTATCTTTTCCCTTGCCCCCCCCTTTTTGTCTTGTGGCACCTTGAAACACCATGTGTTGTATAGGCACCTTACAAATAAATAAATGCACATTTGTTGTGGTTTCTCAGCAGCCAAAGAATGCCACCGTTATCCCACTCCGAGACATCCATATTCCCCATGATATGGAGTGCAATCATTTCTTATATGTGTTGTACGGTGTGTAGGGTTCGAGACCCCTCACATTTGGTGGTCCCTGTCCATGTACTTGCTTGTTACATGACGGGACTCCGGTTGTGTTCATACCATACCTCTGTGTAGTGTGAATGCTATGTCTACTGCCAACAAACATCTAGCCCATCACCTTCCATCATGTATGATTGAATTGGCTGATGTACATGTCAATATAGGGCTACGTCATTGAATGGCAGAACTGGGGGTTTGGTAAGTGGGGTACGAAGTGGTAACATTGGCCAGATGGAGGTGGGTTGTTTGGTGAGAAGGGCACTGACTGTCACCGTTGCTCTGGGGGGTGGGTTGCTCAGTGAGAGGGACACTGACTTGTACCATCGCTCTCGGGTAGGTTATTTGGTGAAAGGCCACTGGCTGGCAGTGATGGTCTAGTGTTAGCTGGTTGTTTATTGAGGTGTGGTAGTGCCACTCAGTCAGTGTCATTGTCTGTTTAGCACTGTCTGCAATAGTGCCATTAAGGCCCTGTCTTTGCCTGTTTAGTGCATCTGTTGCAGCGCTGAACAGTGGGACCAAGGTGCAGTGTGGGGCTGTCCAGGGGGAGTGTGGCATGTATGGTGCTACCCGTTTTACTTTACAATGTTGGGTTTAGTGCTGACGTTTTGTTGTTAATGAACTTTCCATGCCATTGTTTTGTGTGGCGCATTCTTAGCAATGCCTCTAGCACTTTTCTGTATGTGTGTTCTTTCTTTGTGAATCAGGCCCAAGGTATTTTAAACTTTCTGTTCTCGACATTTCCCAAGAGAAGAATGTCCACATGCCTGTATCAGATCATCCATGGCATCCCATGGTTTACTGCCCAACTAACGTATGCCCACTTGAAATAAAAGGGGACACTCATGTGCCAACTAATTAACAAAACATGCCATATATTGTAACCATGCCTTCATTTGAAAATGTAACACAACATCTATTTTGCTAGCCTCCCAATGAGAGTATGGGTCAAAGTAGGGGCACATACATAATCAGAAATAACAAATTGAGAATTTGGGATTGATCAGGCTTACGTGTGATCCTTTTGGATTAGCAATCTATCAAACTACGAGAAGTGGATGTACTGCAAATAGAGACGAGAGTCATTTGCTCTTTTTCCCATTCTTTGAATCTCTGCTATACCATTAAATGGGAGCCATATCATGCCACACTATCGAGGGCTAACGTTTCATCAATTGTTAAAAACTCCATATCAAGGGCCATGCATAGTAAGGATTATGCATTGTAATCTTTATTATTGGACCCCTTACAATGGCACTGTTAAGTCACAATTTCATCAACCACAACTGGAGATGCTAAATGCAGATAACAACATGCAATCTTCCATCTTGCGACATGTCTTTTAGGTGACTACCAAATCTATCATTTAAAATATGCAAAAGGTTGGAGAGTTATGTGTGGCTGAATCAGCACTTCACCAATAAATTCTGCCAGGTAATATGGCAACAGCATATCGGTGCAGTTTTAACTTACATGGTTGCTGTATTAGAACATGTTTTCATATCAAGAACAGTGTTGTCAGTGTACAAATCACAAGTAAAGATGTATGCTGAATATACGGGAAAAAGTAAGATTGTATCTGGCGGCTTAGTGCTGGGCATAGCCTCAGCCACATTTCTTTCAGACCTCGATAGAAACAAACATGATTCCTCTAATCAGGCATGCCAAATGGAGGGAATCTGTTTATTATTTTAATAACTTAGAGGAGATTTGGAGGGGGTTTGATCCACCAGCCATGAACTGTCAGATTGACCTTCCTGGTGAAGACAGATTTTCTAGGGTCCACCCAGCAGAGTGTGCAATTTTACTTGTAGAAACTATGGCCCAGAGTTGGTGTCTCAATACCAAAATTGGGTGGTGTCTCAATCTTCCAACCCTGTGGTCATGGAAGATTGGGGAACCTTCTGCCTCCACCAGGTTTCCTAATCAAGAACCTTCGATTTTAGAATACTGACTAGTTTTCATGTAACCACAAATAACCAGTTTTTTTGTTAGCTTATCCTTGGTGACCTGCAAATCAATCCTTGCAAGACTGGACAAATCCTTCTGTTTATCAAAATACCAACATTGAGTCTTATTACTTCAACAACTACTCCCCCGCCACCCATATGCCCTTTCTGAAAAGATCCTTAAGAAATAAGTAGTCATGCAACTCCTCCAGCATATCATTGCCAACAACCTTCATCAGTCCTACCAATCTGACATCATAACACAGATGCAGCACAGAAATGCCTACCATCAAGGTGATCAACAATCCCTTCAACATCCTCAGTGATGGCTACCTTTGAATGCCAATTCCCCAAGACCTCTCAGCAGAATTTGGCACAGTAGACCACCAGACACGTGACAACATTCCACATCTCCACATGGGAATCAGAAAGATCACCCTCAGATGGTTCAAATACTATCTTGCTAACTGCCACCAATTTCTCCAAAAAGATTTCTAAAATGGCCAACTCTACCCATCACCTCTGAAGTACCACGCGATCCATCCTCTCCCTTGATCTTTAACCTTTGCATTGGATCAATCATAGCCCTTCTAGCCCCACAAAACATCCACATCCACCAATATGTAGACCTCATGCAGCGCTACTTCAATAATTCCTCCATTAAAGCCATCCACACGATCATGCCTGCCTCACATTGATTAATTGCTGGCTATCCAGTGCTTACCTAAAGCTCAATCCCTACAAGACCAAATTCCTACTGCTGACCAACAATGCCAAACACCCTGACATTCAGACCTGACTCTCAGCTATGAAAGCATCGTACCAGAGGTGACGTGTGTCAAGCTGCTTGGGTTCTACACCAACAGATGTCTCACCTTTAAGGAGCACATAGAAAGGGATCAACACAACAGGTGGATCCTAAAAGGGGATCCTACAAGAAAACTAAGATTCACTTATTATTCTAGTCCAGATCTGTTTTTATGCATGAATCAATTCTATATTTATCAGGTATGACATCAAAGATTATATTACTATACCCTCAGAGTTTATTCTTGGCATCAGTGGACTTTCAGGGCATAGTTATAGTACGTGTGCTCGTAGATGGAGCCCAGTCTCATTGTGAATGTTGCACCAGAGGACTGTATTCAGAGTGGTCAGCAGCAATGTGTTCTGTAGTTGCCTTGGATACAATGGGAATCCGCTTCAAGGAAGCCGCAGGACACATTGCTGCTGAGCACTGT
This sequence comes from Ambystoma mexicanum, assembly GCF_040938575.1. Taxonomy (NCBI): domain Eukaryota; kingdom Metazoa; phylum Chordata; class Amphibia; order Caudata; family Ambystomatidae; genus Ambystoma; species Ambystoma mexicanum. The sequence continues at coordinate 1,063,290,225 of NC_090937.1, read as the reverse complement.
AAATACAGCCCTGTGGCACAGCGTTTGCAATGCGACTGGGCTCCCTCATTGGGCACACACTATTATAAATATGCCCTGAAAGTGCACTGCTGTCAAGAATAAACACTGAGCTCGGGGCCTCCTCACACATAATTGAGCAGCTGATTGCATAACCAAGGGCGTGCAGACCTCTGACAAGCATTGTCCCCCCAATCAATACAATTGGACACTATCAGTGACTTTCGAACCTGTGTGACTAAAAGAGAAAATGAAATCTGTTGCACACTAGTGGTTACCTACACTACCAATCTACTAGAATCATTACTAGTGAAATATAACCAGAACTAATTGGAGAGTCATTAATTGACTAGAGCCATAAAAACAGAGGCGGTCAGACTTTGAAGAAATCTGGGTACTTGGTCCTGAAAAAGGTGGTACATCTATCTCCACCAAAATGCTGTGGATGTGTTGACTTTGCAAAATAATCCTTCAACTCAACTGCATTGTTTTTTAGAACACTTTGTTTAGTTGTGTTACAATTGATAGCCCGTTTCTATCATTGTGTCACTTATTGTCTTCTTTCTCATGACAACTGGCTGATTGATATTCATTCATTATATTTTGTTAAACTTCTAACAAGAAAACACATCCACTTTGGATGTGACCGCATTTGTTCTTTTTATAAATATGAATTAAAAAAATCACTGAACAAACCTTTGATAAAATCATGATGTGAAAGGTGTAGTAATGTAACATTTGCTATCATACCTGAGAAATATATAATGAATTCACATCTAAAAAAAGATCCAGACTATTAGCCAAAAGAATAATTGGATCGTTATTCTGTGGTAGGATCCCCCATTGTTGTGTTGATCTCTTACTGTCCACAAATCCTACCCTAGTAGGTGCGTCCTTCCCTTTTGCTGTACTACTCAAGCACATAGCAAGGGAGTCACAAAGAGCATGTTACGTTATTTCCCATCTGTCGAAAATCCAACCCTTCACCCCAACAAACAACTTCAGATCTGCTGTCCAAGCCCAGGTACTCTCCCACTTGTATGGTGGGTATGTGCTTCTGGCAGGCCTTCTGTTGACGACCCCAAACCCCCTTGAGATTACCTACATGATGCAGCACGACTTATCAAAGGACTCTGCAAATTCAAACACATCACCCCAACCCTGACTGGACTGCACTATCTCTCACTGCAAGCATGTATTACCCCGAAATCCTCCTTCATCATCTACAAACTTTTCACCCTTAAGTCCCCAACCAATGTCCCTGAGAGGCTCAGCATCTCCAGAGGCCTATGATCCATTCAACGTTAGGACATGTTCAGGATTGTGTTCTGCCGGTGCAAGAAGGAAAGAACCAGAAGATAGGACTTCTCTGTCTGTGCCCCCAGACTCTAGACCCTCCTACCCAGTCCGCGCCTGAATCGCCCTCTTGCTTCTACATTTCAGTCATTATATCAAGACCCTTCTCTTTAAGGTATGGATCCTCACTCACAACTATATTTACACAACCCAACGTCCAACATAACTTGGGATTGGGTGATCTATTCACGCCCTTTTGCTCCCCTGAGTGCTTGTAAATCGCATGCTGCATAAGTGTACCCACCGTGCCTGTTGTTAGCTCCCAACACCCTTTTATCGCATTTCCCCTCACTGTGTACTTCCCCCTATGATGTGTAAAATGCTCTGTTGCATCAGAAATAATAATCATAATAATAATTATAATAATAATAACAACATATTATGATTTGTGTAGCTATGATTACTTCTCAGGGCCTCAAATACAAAAGGAAGTCGTCCTAATGTTAACATTCTGGTGATGACCATAATATTGCATTAGGTATGTACAAGTTAAATAAGTAACAATCCTGCACCACGCCCCCCTACATCATCACTACATATTTCAGATTCAATCTACATCCAGAAACTCCCTAACATCACTTAAGCTGCATCTCTATAAGGGCAGGTCAGAAGCCGACAGCATTTCAGTGTTCATGATAGGAATGATAGCATCTGTCTGATGGGTATTGCAGCAATGATCACAACAGAGAAAAACGGTGGTAGTCGCTTTTCAGACAGTTATTTCTCTGTTAGAAATTGACAGCATACAGAAGCAGAACACACTGCAGAATGGTACTGTGCAGTGTTTCACGAATCCTGTCCACACCACAAGCTGCAGTTACAATTTGTCATAACTGGACATTTCTTGTTGTTTATGTTAAAACAGCCATGTCATTTGTTTTATTTCTACTTCAATACTCTTATTATATGACTAAGCAGACATATAAGTTTCCAGCACAATCATGTTTGATTAATGGAATATTTGCTTTACATGACAAAGCATCCGGAAGCAAGAAAGGTTCATTTTTAAGCACTGATTTCATTCAAGTGGTTTTGTGATTACCAGCACTTTAAAACAACTTACTAATATAATGAATACTGAACTGTTATTCCCGACTTCATGACATTATTCCAGATCTTGTTATCAATATAATAAAATATAATGGAATAAAAAAAATGTCCACATTAATCTACCAGCAACAGACTGAGCATCTTCACACGTCACAGATTCCATAGAAAACACAGTTCTGTAGTCGGTCTTGCAGTTATAAACATTATGCAGTTTATCATGTTTCTGTGTGAAAATGTGACTAAAACGGTAAGGACATAAAAAGTAATTCATTGTGAACAAATCTGTCAAAACACATGTTCTGAGGGTTGAGCTTCGATTATATAGCAGAGGACTTACAGGGATTTCCATGCGAGAAACAGAACAATGTTCTCCTTATGTCACAAAAAACTACCAGTGCTAAATAATCATCCATGTAAAGCTGTACTGAGAGGAAAGAATACCGTGTGAGCTAAAAAAATAAACAGTGCACGCTGTTATTAAAAAGATAGGAATCTTGCAGTAATTCTACCTTTGTTAGTCTAACTCCATATTTCAGTCTGGATGTCCTGCAAGCTTTCAAGACCACATGGGTGTCTTACTCAGGCTGCAATAGTACAACTGAAACAGAACCTTCATTTACAGGGAAGAACAGTCTGTATACAAATTAGCATAAGTAAGGAAAGACAAACGTGAATGTTTGGGTGCTTACAAGGGAAATGTGAATATGCTGAAATACACAATAGTCTTCTTTCTTTTTGACACAACTATCTTAAATGCATTTTACAATGTGTGAGAAAGCAATGCACACATATGGCCTCAACATACGTTTGGCAGTAACCCTTAATAGTGGTGGTAACGGAATTAGCACCGACATTACTGCTCCACCAGCTCACGAGCCGGAGCAACTATTGCTGACAGTAAAACCAGCTGACGCAATTATAGCCAGCCACATGAGCCGCAAACACAGCTACATGAACAGTCCATGTCTGGCACTATTAGCGTCAAAAACTGGCGCTAATAGCACCAAAGACACTGGGGGTAAATGGAGACAGGAGGCAGAAATGCAAGCACAGGCGCAGCCAATGCATTCCAAATGGCTACATAAGGCACACCCCTACCAAACACTGTTTCCCACACACACCATGCTGCCATTCGCCACTGTGACCTGGGACATGCAGTTGCTCAAGCAGAGAGGCAGGAGTTGGCCAGAGCATTGGGTGCACAGGGGGGAGAGAGGAGGAAGAGGAGGAGAAGGAAAAGAGTACAAGCAAGGCGCGCACCGATCCCCAGGGCAGGCCCTCACCCTGAACAATCACCGCCACCCTAGTTGGTGACACAGTACCACCTGAACAGGGAGACCATCACAGAGCTCCTCACTACAATACAGGAAGACATAGGGTCCAGGATTAACATCCATACAGCTGTGTCCCCTAAGCTGAAGATAGCGTCAGCACTACACAAGGCACCTTCCATCATTCTGTGGCCATGATGCATGGTATGGCATAGCCCACATTCTGTGCAGTGTTGGGTCAGGTGATGAATGCCCTCCTGCATCATGTACAACACCACATCACACTGCCCACCACCCCAGCCTAGGTGAATGCCATGAAAGCCCTGGACTGCACCCATGTGGCGTTGGTGGCACCCCTGGCCCACAAAGCAGTGTACAGAAATCACAAACACTACCACTCCCTCAATGTGCAGGTTACGTGTGACCCCAACCGTATCATCAACCACTGCTGTGTCCTCTACCCAGGTTTCACCCACAATTCCATGGTGCTATGGAACAGCTAACTCCCAGGATACATGGAGAGGCACCATGGATAATGGACATGGATTTGGGTGAGTACAACTGGCTGCATGCATTCACTGCAGAGCACCTGAACAAACAAGGGTTTGGGGGTGGTGGTTGTGGACGTGAACACCGACACAAAGCATTGCATGATAAAGTGTCACAGTACAGTCCAGGGAGCATGCACATGCTGCACCAAACATGAGGGATGAGCCCATGTACACATATAATAGGAATTGTAAACACCAACACGCCTACAGGTACTAGAATGCAACATGCAAAACCAGCAATGACTACCAAATATTTGCCACATAGAACCTTGCAACAGCAACCCTGCCAGTACTACTGACATGCATCCATGAACACCTACCTACCAATGGAGGACCACTGCACCCAGAAGCATACAGATTGCTGATAGTCCACCCAGCATGCCCCATGCACCAGAGCAGTACACCCACACAGGACGACTACCATGTCTGCATCACATGTCACTGACAGACACAGCATGCAACCAGCTTGTAGGGGAAAGGCATATGTGAATTTTAAACCATGCATCATATGAATTATGCAGTATTCACGGACAAATGAAAGACACATTCTAGAGAATGATGCTGCATATACCTGAAAACGACATGCATTTCCACGATACTGGAAAAGTCCACCCTCCCGCGTTACAGAGTGACTAATTTCTGTGTCTCTCCCCATGCAGATGATTCAGGATATCCCCAGCTGCCTTGGCTTATGACCCATGTGTGGGATCCCCCCAGCACACCATTCCCCCACCCTCTCCCACTGCCAACTCCCCAGCACAATCCTGGTGGCCTGTGGTGTGCTGTGGGTCCTGCTGTGCTACCTTCTGGCTTGGCCTTGTTGGGCCAAGGTTTTTCACAGCAATCCATGCACCTACGTGTAGCCTGTGTGTACCTATGTGGGGTGGTGGTGGAGGCTGCCCTTGAGGGCCTGGAAGTACCACATCCAGATGGCCCTGCCCTCTCGTCGTCCTCTGATGTCTCTGGTGATGCGTGAGTGCCTGTAGAGGACACATGAAAGTATGTCAGGTATTGTTCCAACATGTGTGCCGGCATGCAAGACACATTTGCTATGGTATAGAGTGGGACCCCACACATTAGGACTGATGGGCATGGGTGGCCAGGGGACATAAGATGTGTGCATAGCATTGTGTGGATTGTTGCAGCAATGTATATGCAGCCTTTTGTGTGTCTGTGGAGAGGGCATAGTGTCCATGCTGGGGCTGCTGTTGTAGGGCATGCATGCCTGTGGTCATTCATGCCCCTTCATCCCCTCCACAGATGGCACACACCTTTTGGGTGTGTGGTCTTCGTCTATGACAGTGATATACCTCTATGGGGCTTGCCTGTGTAGGTGTAGGGGGACCTGTGCTTCCATGGGGCTCATCTGCCATCCCAAAATGGGGCAGGCCAACTGGTGTGACTTTTGCACAGTGTCGTTGTTTCTTATGCACCACATTCCCTCTGGCACGGGGTGCACCAGCCGGATTGTGGTGTGCATGGCACTTGAATTGGTCACTTGCCACCCCTTCACACTGCTGTCACACTCAGGGGTCCCCTTGGTGGCCTGCCCCATGACTGCTGTGGATGGGGGCTGATGTAGCACCCTGTCACTTCACCCTGATTGGCCTGCCCAGCTTCTGGGTCTGCTGACATATATCCCTGGTCACTGCGCCATCTTGTGCTTGGCTGACATGTGTGCACAGATTTGTGCTGGGGAGTTTGACTCACCTCCTACTTCCTGGCTGCTGATACCCGCCTCTGCACCTCCAAATACCTCAATGGCCTCCATCTCATGGACCTTGCTTTACTTCTCCTTCCAGGCAATCAGGGCCAGTGGTTCCACAGTATCACCTTCAGTTGGTGTCTTCCTCTGTCTGTTGCCATACAGTTCATCACTGTGTGCCACAACCTCATCAGTGAAGGCCATACATTCCCCATCACTGAACTTCGGTTACAGAGACGGTTTTTGGCCAACTTGCCACTGGTTCTCTCCTGTGACATTTTCGATTAATTACATGTCCGGATGGCTGCAGGAATTGTAGATATTTGATGGATTGTCTTTCAAAATGGCCACCGCAATGCTTCCCGTTTCAGCGATGACGCATTTTTTGCCTGCTGTAGTGATATTAGTGCTGGTTTACCAGTGGTAGCCCTTATTTCAGTGCAGTTTACGCCGGGCACTAATCGTGTTACTCCCAGAGTCAGGGCCGCGTGCACGCCATGTTGTGATATGGTGCTAATTGCACAACGTTACCCAGCAGTAATGTTATTTGCGCCCGGCGGTAATTGTGCTTATTTACCACCAAACTTGTGATGAGGCCCATAATAATCTAAAACAGCTACAGTTGTACAAATATATATGAAATAAGTTGATTGCATGGAACAGAGAGACAGGTTTGCATTCACTGGCATGTAAAAGAGAAATGGGTATTAGGTGAAAAATAGAAAAATAAGGGGAATACTGTTTAATGCAATTCATTTTAACCATGAATGTAATAGAATTGCCAGTGTTTTAGAAGAAGCTCCGGCTGTAGTACACAGTTGCAAATAGCAGCCAAGCTAACCACAACAGGGTGCAATTGAGATCTTAACTGTATTGTTGAGCTCTTGCATACTAATGGCTAAGCTGTTAAAGGGCATACAAAAAACGTTCTGGAACTCCTGCAGACTATTATCATGAGCCTTCAAGCAATTCTCAAGGAAGATCAATTGGTGAGAGAACTCTTCGTAGAAACCCCCTTACTAGCTTCCAGAATAACCAAACCATTTAAAGCAAATGAATGTCAAAAGCAGACTTACAAAACGAACAACAAAACAGGAGGCACAGCCGTGCCCAAAAACAATGTGAAACCGTCCCACACATAATGGTAACAGACAAACACAACGTACCAGAATAGACTCTAGTCTTTCAAATATTACTATCCTTCATCTGCAGATCCACCAATGTGGTGTATCCGTCATTGTCCAAGTTTGCCTGTACAGTAACAATGGTACCGGTAAGCTTGCTGGTACCTTTGTTACCGTACCGGCAAACTACGAGTTCTGCTTGCGGGTTCCTTTTTCGCCCCCAAGGTCTGACCTGGCGGGTGCCAGATGCACCGGCACCATGAATGGTGCCGGTTCAACTGGCCTCCCCATTCCCATTGAATGGGGATCGAATGTGAATGGGAAGCATTTTTTTCTGGCGCCCAGGAATGGGCAATTACCGGGTCCGGTGGGACGGTAATGACCCGATAACTGCCCATTCGTGGGCGCCGCAAAATAAATGATACCGGCGGCAGCCGTGCCTGTTATACCAGCACAGCTACTGCTGGTATTGTAATGAGGCCCATTGTGTCCTTAAAACACCCCTGTAGATTCTAATGCAACACACCATATATTGTATTTCTTTAACTACACCTGCTAGCAATCCACAGCACCATATTTATTTGGCGGAATTGATTTCCATTGAAGGATAATAATGTTGATGTCTATTCACTTTTCTTTGACAACAATACTTGATTTTGATGTTGAAGAAAATATTTTATCTGAATAAATAGTCATAAAATACAAAGTTAACTGCAGTTTGTGAATTGTTTAGAGGAGAATGAAAGACAAATGGAGACTTCCTCAATTCAAAGTGGAGAGTCACTCAAATAATGCTTTGTTTTATTTCTGATGTGTCTTTATATATATATATATGTATATACATATATATATATATATTCAGTGAAAAACCTTTGTTAAAGGGACGTTATGGTTAAGTTGCGCTACTAAAAACCTATGAAATTCAGTGAAAAAACTTTGTTAAAGGGACGTTATGGTTAAGTTGCGCTACTAAAAACCTATGAAATTCAGTGAAAAAACTTTGTCAAAGGGACGTTATGGTTCCAAGTAAAACCGAAAAACCCTTGAAATTCATCAGTTATGGTAAGCTAAGCAACCATAACTCGCGGCACCACCGTGCACTGCTAAGACTAACACCCAGGACATCAAAGATGACATCACAAATGTCATTAATGACATCACTGATGACATCACATGTCTGGCTCACTCTTTTTTCTTTTGCTCACATATCTAGGCCACATGGTTTCCTTCAGTAACAGTCAGAAACTAAAAATGTTATTTTATTTGTAGACGTATCCTTCAAGTAGGTTCTTACAGTAATTTCCTTAGAGTCCAGTCACATCATATGAAACATATACATACGGGAAGACACACGCATGAAAGACAGCAATCCTTTTTGTGCATAAAGATAATCAATAGACTTATGAGCACTTTCTGATAGTTCTGTTGTTTTTTTTGTTTTTTTTTTATGGCTGTACCTTCCCTGTATATGGTCATATTTGTATACATTGTACTCACACTACTTTCCTTAGGGTCTAATCACATCAAGTGATACATATACCTAGGGTAAATAGCAGCTTTGAAACAGAGCAATCATTTATTTGCATGAAAATAATCAGTTAAATTATGAATTGTTTCTGCTACTTCTTGTGCTTTTTTGCTAACTTCACTTTCCCTGTATATAACCATGTTGGTTTGTGTTCTTGTGTCTTTGTGTTTTGTCTATAGTAATGCAATTATGTAATACATATGTTTTATTAGCTACTTATTACATATTTCACAGTACACAAAAATCTATTAAGAAAACAATTATCATTTTTATTATTCAACATATTAACATTACGTATATTATACCTTCATCTTGTACGCTGCACACAATGTTATGTTTCTGTATGAGTAGCTTAGTATACTAGATAGAACCCCATAATAGAATGCTATTTATATCAATGCATCGTTCAATGCACTAATTAGGGTATGATATTTATGATCCTTGAAACTTGTTTCGCAACATTATAATAAGAATCCCTTGTACACATTTCATGAAAAGTACATACACATGTGATGTCATCAGTGATGTCATCAATGACATTTGTGATCCCATCTTTGATGTCCTGGGTGTTAGGCTTAGCAGTGCACGGTGGTGACGCGAGTTATGGTTGCTTAGCTTACCATAACTGGTGAATTTCAAGGGTTTTTCGGTTTTACTTGGAACCATAACGTCCCTTTGACAAAGTTTTTTCACTGAATTTCATAGGTTTTTAGTAGCGCAACTTAACCATAACGTCCCTTTAACAAAGTTTTTTCACTGAATTTCATAGGTTTTTAGTAGCGCAACTTAACCATAACGTCCATTTAACAAAGTTTTTTCACTGAATTTCATAGGTTTTTAGTAGCGCAACTTAACCATAACGCACCTTTAACAAAGTTTTTTCATTGAATTTCGTAGGTTTTTAGTAGTGCAACTTAACAATAATGACTTTCACTTTATATACATATCATATGGAACTGACTGAATCTCTTTTACTGTACTTGATGTCCGCGAACTCATTTAATGTTCGCGGACATGTTCGAAGAACAGTACCACTACCTAAAAAACTCTGGGGTGTATGTTTGATTGTTATATCATAACATAGGAAAATTAAACAAATTAAAAAAAAAGCACACAAACACATTATATGTACTAATACATAATAAATGTAACCCATATATACAACACACTAACCATTCATTTAAATGCACTGTGTTCTAAAATGGAATATACCACAAGAAAATAAATTGGCTTCCAACATAATTACCTCACAAACACAACATAGCTGAGAACAAGAGCAGACCCACTGAGTACATAGGACATATCTTACCTGAAATAGTAAGTGTACTTAATTTTATTCATATATTTATAAACTTTCTGTATTAGATAAAAACATATATTATCTTTTTTTTTCTCTCACAGAAATGTCTACTACCCTGGAATGGCTAGAGGAACATTTCCCACATGAAGAAATGTCACAAAATAGTGAAACTAATGGTAAACACTTTATAATATAAACCATTTAAATATTATTATTTTGTATATATTTAACATATATATATATTTTTTTTTGTACAGAGCATAACAAAATAGAAACTACCTCTGAAGAAGCTGTTATGGAAAACACGCTTGACAACATAAAAGAAAACATTGATTTATTGTTGACCAATTTTAATAATTTGAAAACTTTTGTTGAAGATCATTTTAAAACAAAAACGTCCCCCACATGTGCTTGTCCCCACTCACCATATCCCAGTCAATTATCCCCAAACCCTCTCCATAACCCAAAACGTTTTGATGAGAATTCCATCCCTTCTTCACCTAATAACAATCATGATAAACCCCTAATTCTCCTGTTTTTGTTTCTGTTTCTGCCTCACCTTCTCTGTCATAAATTATTAATATATGTTAAATAAAGTTTAATTTTTATATTGTGTTGTAAATATTTTTTTTTTTTTTAAAAAAACAATGTAGGTGTCCGCGGACAGTGCATGTGTTCTAAAATGTTCGTAAATAAACGAAAATGGAGGTGTCCTGAAGAACACTATACCTGTGCGTACTGTTCGCTAGCAAGATGAAACTATTCTAAGAACACACGCGGTGTCCTGAAATGTTCGTAAAAAAAAAAATTAAAGTGTCCTAAAGAACACTATATCTGTCCGTAGTGTTCGCTAGGAAGTTCAAACTGTTCTAAGAACACATGCGGTGTCCTGAATTGTTCGTAATTAAAAAGAAAACAAATGTGTCTTAAAGAACACTATAACTGTCCGTACTGTTCGCTAGCAACTTGAAAATGCTCTAAGAACACAATTGGTGTCCTGAAATGTTCGTACATAAACGAAATTGAACGTGTCCTGAAGAACAGTATATCTGTCCTTACTGTTCGCTAGCAAATTTAAACTGTTCTAAGAACACACGCAGTGTCCTGAAATGTTTGTTTCACGTGTGACGAAATTTTAATTAGTTCAGGACCCGAACAGTGTCCGTAGAACATCAACGCGCATGCGCTATCCAATCTCCATGCATTTGGTGTCCTGCGGACATGCGCTTCCTTCGCGGACTTGTTCGCAACGGATCATATGACCGCGCCCACGCTGATCGCGTGTTCTGAATGTGGACAATGTTCGGGTCCCCGAACAAATTAAAAGTACATTTTCAATTAATCCATAATATTTTTCAATAAAATCTCACCATGGCACAAGTCCCATATAGTAATCCTGAGTTTCTACATACCTTTTGAAACTTTTCAAACTTTTTTTTGTGTTCGATCTGTCCGCGGACAGCGCGCATGTCCGCGGACCGCGCACAAGCACCCCTATAAAGACCACGCCCTAGAGCTTATTCTCATTGTGTTTCTGGCTTTTCTTCGAAACACAACAGTTTTTGCTGCCAACTGCACATTTCCATCGCATCTTTGATGGCATCCCTGGCTGCTGAACTGCCACCTGGTGCTGCACCTGCATCAGCACCACCCCCACCCCCTCCACCACCACCACCTCCCCAAGGGCCTGAAGAGGGGAACAGGAGTGAGGATGCAGAGGAGGAAGAAGAGGATGATGAGAATGAGGTAGAGGAAACCCTACTACCCCCACTAGGCGTGAGTCTTGGGTGTGGCGGTTATTTAGCATTCATGGTAATGTTCCTAAGGCTCGTGCGAACCGTGTTACCTGCAATGAGTGCAAAATGATACTCAGTCGTGGGAAGCACGGTAAGTACAGCTTTGGGACCACTACTATGAAGCGACACCTGAGGTCATTTCACTCTGGGGCTATTCGCAGGGTTGTACCTTGCGAAGAACGTAGCAGGTTGATTTCCTCTACTTCATCCTCTGTTTCTGATCCTGTCTCCACAAGGACCACCTCTGTGGGACAGCATCTTCCTCAAGCTGCCTCACAGGCCATACAGAATGCTGATGACCCTTGCCTTTGGAGGGTCACAGTTGTATGTATGTACTGTGACACAGTACTCTTCAGGGGGGAGCGACTTTGTAGTGCTTTTGAGACTATCGTCTCAGAGCACGAGATGATCTGCTCACTACCCAAATAAAACCCACTCTACATCTTCCTCTCTCAGCTCGCCCTTTCTTATCCCTGTGGTTGGTGTCCCCCCTTTACCTTCCTTTCCCCTCCTCTCCTAGTGCGTTGTGTATAAAAAAACAAAAAAAATACAAAATATCAAAAATCAAAAGAAAAATAAGGCTCTTTTCAGAGCCGCCTTTCACAGTTAAAAAATAGAAGTGAAAATAAATGAAGCAGGGCCCTTTGTGTTTTTTAGAAGTCCGCGGACAGTTGGCGAACATTTAAAAAATTGGGTTGCTACCCCATCACAAACATTGCAATTTTCTCTTGAAAGAAGTGGTGGCTCTGAAAAGAGACTTTGGGTGGTGTTTGTAAGTCAAAAATTATAAATGCTTAACACCTACTTCAAAATGTTGTAATTCCAAAAAAGGTCGCAATGCATTTTGTACATTTCTCAGAAAAATCTGATTACCAGCATAAGTAAGATGGACTCCATCTCTGCGAAAAATGTATGTACTACGAAACATAATATTTTCATTGTGAAAAGAGGACATGCCAAAATCTCTTAGAAAGGCACAAACAGCCTTATTAACATTGTGCCTTGCATTTTCCATTTGTGGACACAAATGAAGAAGAACGAAGCCATATTTGTCTCTGCGCAATCCCTGAAAATATCACTTGAGAATTAGGAAACATGTCCATAACCTTCCTGGGTCCTTCTTTCATAGCAAATTGCAAAAAAATTCCAGTCACATGTCCGAAACTGTTCCCTCCACAATGAATTACAATTATGTCTGGATGTTGCTCTGTCTCCAAAGTAGCACAGAGAGGTAGCAAGTCCAACCACTTCATTCCACGTACTCCATGCCAGTGTACTTCCACATGTAGGAATCCCTGATCTACAGCTACTCCACAGCTTTCTGCATGCACCTTCAATCAATGTATCTACGAATCTCCCAAAATCCAAACAATCTGTTTTCTGAAACACACAGCCATAGCTATCTTTTGTTCTCTCAGCAAAAAGAGTATCTGAGAAACTCTCTCCTGGCACAACACACCCACTAAACTTTCCTGACCAATCCCTTTCAGTGCTTATTCTCATTTTCATGACTTCAGAACCCAAAAATCCCCGGATGTAACTCCCGATGTCCGCGAAATACCGCCATGTCCGCAGACATATCGTAACATGAAAAGCCCTTCTACCATTTCCACTTACTCTCTCTGCCATTCCCTCATTGGATGTAGCTAAAAAATCACATGACCATGCACCAATCACATTCAAGACCTCTAGATCTAACTGCATCATCATAGATCAGCACTGCAAATGTACTGTGAATCTCTCTGAGTACAAGTGTCATATCATTGGCAAGCACTTTCTACCAGAAATACTGTACAAGTCTCCAAGATTTCTACTTGCAGCTCCATGCATATCCATATGCATAAACACAAACTTCAGGTATGCATATTTTCTGTACAGTAGATGAACACATTTTCAAACAGACTTTTAGCTTGTGCAATCTGTAAAATGAATTTACTGTATTGTTTTCAATATCCTAAAATCAACTATCACTTATAAACCTTTATACTATTTACTTTCTTTATACACACACACTCAAATCATGTTAAACTAACATTTTTTAAATGAAATATATAGACTACATATATTCAAACAAAATTGCATGCAAGCACAATCTATGTATAAATATTTAAAAAAATACTTATACAATTTCATATTTTTTTGTTTTTATTTATTTATTTACTTAATTACTTTAATTTAGACATGACATTGAGGCGCTATTACCTAGAACAGCTTACTTACAGAAATAGTAGTATTCACTGGTATATTATAAATTTCACAAGACATAGTAAAGATTTTTTTTTTTGCTACAGTTAGTCATTCAATACAATTTGTTCCTTAAGAACATATCATATGTACTGAACTGATGCAATGTATCTTATGTAAATAAATTAGTTTAATGGTTTTAAAGAAGGCACTGAGGATTTCAATTAAAAAAATCAATATCTAAATTAAAAACAGCGCTATATACAAACAAAGTTACTAATTTGAAGCTTTTACAATTGCAGTGAAGACGAGTCTACTGAAACGAAGCAGCCGAATTTGAAGAACAAAGAAGAACTAAGAAGTTACCTGTTAATGTAAGAAAAAAAGTAAGTAGAATATCACCATAATATTTGCATTATTAATCAAACATACTATAACATTAATACACGCTATTTTGGTGCCTAATAATAGAGATTGTGTACCATTTTGTCCAAAAATATCCATGTCTTAAACAGCGATTTACAGCCAGAATGGCCCACAAATTCCTATTTTTGGACACACAAATTACCCAACTGAACCGCTACAATTTTCATATTATAGAACATACAACTGTTTTAATTGTATACATTAGATTTACTATTTGTACTTTTCCACACCAGTAGCTTACTTTTTTTTTGTCATCTGAACCCCAGTTTAGTAACACATACATTCAAGAATACCTATCCCTACTAGTTGTAGTTCCCAATGCACAATCACACATCATTCCATACATCTTTATCATCTTACTCAAACACTCATGCACACAGCACACATACATTCCAGAACACCCCAACCCATATCTTCTTTATTTTGTTCAATAGACCCTAAAGAATGCCTACCAAAAGTCAAGTCCATAGAAAGCAACGCAAAAGTAGAGCAAATGAAAATAAAAGTGTCCAACATAAGCATCGATCTCTAGCAGAATTTGTAAAAAAAGCTGAAACAAAACAGCTAATACAGTCATTTAGTGAAACACAAGAAGTTTCAAGTACAAAAAGTTTGCCTCCTCTATAAATATGTAAAACAAACCAAAAAACAATTAACAGAAAATCAGCTATCACTACAGATAAAACTACTTCTTCAAATTTTAATATAGTGCAAAGTAAGCATACCAAGAAAAGTATTTTAGCCAAAATGTACCGTCACAAAGTCCTTCACAATCTTATAAAAACAGGAGAGAAATCAGGTTCAATGCTTAAAACATATTGTAGGAAATTAATCTTAGAAGCGTTGCTGGACAGTGCAATTCTTCTGAAAAGAAAGTTATTTATTTTACTGTTAAACAAAATGAAACCACTAACAAAACTAATAACTAAATTACAAAAAAGACTTCTCAATAAGCGTTATATCAACAGAAAGAACTTCTTAAGTATCTGGGGAGGTGAATGGAATCACACTACGAGCACAGAACCATATTTTAATGAAGAAGCGTACAAACAAAAGCAAACAAATACAATTGCCATACATAGCAGTGGTCGAGGTTATCAAAAAGTGAATAATACCATAATGGAACAAGAAGTACTCCTTACACAAATATGCCCTGAAAACTTAGAGTTTCCCCTCCATTCAACTGAATCAGAACGTCTAGTATACAAATGGCCATGCACGTCATTTGTAACATTCCCAAACAATGTTTCAAATCTTTACGCCAATTCCACAATAAATATGTAAAAAGCAAAGACAAAATCAAAATTAAATTACTGCAAGTACCTGTCTAGTGCGCAAGTAAACAGGACTACAAGGATATTCATTGGCCTGCATTACAGGACCTACTTGTAAAACCACTTTCCATGATATCAAAAGGATATCAACACATCATTCAACTATAAGAAATCTAGTCTATAAACTGTACTATGCTAAACGTCCTGCTTTAGCACTAGCAAAGTTAAATAACATCCTTCTACATGGTACAGCAAAAGACCTATTTGAAGAAATTCACTATATCCAGAAAAAATATTTTGGAAGTGAAAGCCATTTACAGAATGAAATAGCTTTAAACCAATTAAGCAACTATTCTACACATGGCAACTGTTTGCTAAACACATACAAAAAAGAAATACTAACATTTAAAAGTACATCAGCTGAAGTACCAAACCATGTATGTGTATGTTGCCGTAGAACTTTTTATAAAAGTAACACAAAAACTGTAGACCTATCATACAAAATAGAAGACAATGAAGATTCTAAATGGTTTGAATTAGCTCTCTACCTTGTAGCAGAAAACAAATATGAAATAACTGAGCCCTTAATACTTTGCAGTTCCTGCACTACAAAACTTGACAACAACCAAACTCCTTCACGTGCTATCACAAATAATTTGGAATTATACCCAGTACCAAAACCCCTACAACAACTTAATTTATATGAGAGCATCATAATTCAAACAGTACACCCATTTCAAGCAATAATACGCCTTCAACCAAAAACATCAAAATGACCTCCTTCTGAATTGGTAAAAGGCATTCGTGGAAAAGTAGTTTATTTACCATTAGATCTAAAAGAAAATGTGCATACTCTAGGAGTGCAACGTCCAATGCAGCAATCTTTAATTATATTAGTAAATGGAGTACCAACAAAAGACAAAAAATATGGCAACAGCTGGTAGATTTATATAAAGTTAGACAAGCCTTCCAATATCTTAAAGAGAATAATGAATATTACAAAGAAATTAATATTGAAGAAAACTTGAAAGATACAACTGAAATAATTCAAGAAACACAAGAAGCTGGTCAATTTGAGCAACTAGATCCTGCTACAATATCACATACTTTAGACCATTATACAATTCATCCTTTGCACTGTAATGACACCGTAGAAGATGCACTGGAAACTTACCAAATGCGTCAAACAAAAGGATCGCCAATCAGCATATGGGAAAAAAGTATAGAAGCACGTGCTTTTCCTCTACTCTTTCCTACTGGCAAAGGAGGAAGGTATGATGATAGACCTATTCAAATATCAGCTTCAGAATACCGCTCATTACGGATGTATTCTGAAGATCCCAGATTTAGACAAAATGTGGAATACATATTCCACCTACTCTTTGAAAGTAAACTAGCAACTTTATGTTACAGAGTTGCACACATATTAAAATCAGGATCAAACTTTCAAAATATGACAGCTACACAATTATAAGAAAAAGTGCAACAAAAGGATGAGGTTTTACAATCAAATATTACAAATCTATTAGCAAATATGTGTGGTACTAAAGAGTACTGCTTTCGACGTCATGGAGATGTACGTTGTATGATCAGAAACCTTGGCCCACCCACTTGGTTTGTTACATTAAGTTGTGCAGAATATGCATGGGAAGATTTACATGATTTCCTACACATATCAAATAAAAACAAAACAAAAATAGATATACTAACACCTGGAAAACTTTGTTCTTTGGATCCTGTTAATGTTTCAAGATATTTTCACCATTGCTGCATTGCTATGCTACATTTTATTTGTAATAAAACTGTTCCTCCCCTTGGAGAAGTGCAACACTTCTTTTGGAGAAAAGAATACCAAGCCAGAGGAGCACCACATATCCACATGCTTTTATGGATTAAAGCTGCTCTTAAATTTGGTCAAGACAGTGATGCCACTGTTTTACAGTTTATTGAAAAATATGTCACTTGTGAAATTCCATCAGAAGCCACAAATAGTGATCTTCATGCACAAATTTTACCATTTCAAAGACACAAATGTGGAAAATATTTTTGTCACAAATACAAAAACAAAGGGAAATACTACACCAAATGCCGATTTGGTTTCCCTAGACCAGTTACAAATGCAGGTCAAGTGAACAACCTCATGTCTTCAGTTAGACATAGTGTTAAAGGTAAGTCACCTAAAAATACATATTACATAAAAAGAAAAGAAGAAGAAAAATATATCAATGATTATAATGCAATCATTGCCCACTTATGGAATGCAAAAATAGATGTGCAGTACATTGCAGACAATTCTACTGCAGTTGCACGATATGTCACAGCATACTTAAGTAAAGCAGAAAAGACAGAGCTCCAAGACCTCTGGAATGACCTGTCATCAGATAAAGCAGTATCTCAGAAATTATACAGCTTGCGCATAAAAATGCTCACCCATAGAGAATGTGGATCATATGAAGCAGCTGATCGTTTAACTGGTACTGCATTGTATGATAAATCTGAAAATATAGTATGGCTAAGTCTTGGTCCAGCTAAATCTAGAAAAAGAGTTCTAAAATCATATTATGAAGATATATAAACAATAGCCAAACATGATCCCAAGACATTTTAAAAAACAATGTATTGGACACATACTACCCAAACAGAAGTAATACTTTGGAAAACATGTGTCTATACCACATAGCCCAAAACTACACATACAAAAATGATATGAAACCTGATTAAAAAAAAGGTAAATATAGAGTGACAAAATGTGAAGGCAGCTTACTTAAACTCACCAAACCATATTTAATTAATCATATCAAATTGTCATTAAAGACTCCTCAACATATAGAAGTATATTGCATGTCCCTGCTACAACTCTTCAAACCATGGAGAAAAGAAGAACAATTGCTAGATAACTATGACTCATATGAGGATGCTTTCAAAGCAAATGAAAGCACTTTAACTGATGTAAACTTTACACAGTACAAAACAATGTTGCACAATGAACAGTAACACGAAGAAGAACTCCAAGCCCAACTAGATAAGGACACCCCTGACAGTAGTCAACCTTCTGTAACAGGAAGCCAAGAACCACTGGGAGAACCACTAATAATAAATGAGGCAGAATTAGCTATGATAGAAGTAGGAAACAACATGTGTCAGTATGAAGATAAGGAAGACTTAACTATACTACAATCAAAACTAAACAATGAGCAAAGTAGCATTTTTCAAGAAGTAACAAAACAAATTGCACATGGTGTAAAACATGAAAATAAAGAATGTTCCTGCCTTAATTATAAACCTATACTACTGTACGTCAGTGGTGAAGCTTGTTCTGGCAAAACATTCCTAATCAAAATCATTAGTAAGTTCCTTCAACAATTGACAAACAAGAAACTGTCAGCTGGTGTCACTGCCCCCACAGGTTTAGCTGCCTACAACATAGGTGGTGTTACATTACACCGATTACTACTATTACCAGTAGAACACCAGATCAAATTAGACTATTACAAACTTTCTGCAGAAGCTGCAACGGAATTACGCAGAGTATTGAAACAAATGAAAATGCTAATAGATGAAGTGAGCATGGTCTCCAACCTGATGTTAGCTTTGATTCACCTCAGATTACAAGAAGTACTCAAAACAGACTATGAAGAGCTCTCTGCAGGAAAACATATTATTGTTTTTGGAGGTCTGCTTCAATTAACACCAGTAAAAGGTGAGCCTATTTCTAAAACATTAGGACACAAACTCTGCCGTAAAACTGTTGGCAGCATTGGAAATGTCAACCTTTGGCAACATTTCCAACACAGAGAATTAACAGAAAACATGCGGCAATCTGCAGATCTCACTTATGCCAACATTTTAAAAAGTATCAGAGTTGGTATAATTTCTAAAGAAGCAGAAGGAATATTGAAAACCCGGCACATTAATGCACTTTATGGCGATAATGCATGTGCTACAGATGTTATGGAACATTTATCCCACAAAAATGTCAATTGTATGGCCTTAATGCCAACTCTTGCAAGCTGTTTCAAATTCAATGAAATCATGCTAAGTAAAGAAATGCAACCAATCATGGAAATTAGCCCCACAGACAAACTAGATGTACATGGTATGACACTACCCATGTGTGACCAAGCCACAACAAGACTAAATAGTTTAGAAAAATCAATCTCAAACACAGCAGGCTTAGAAAAGATATTTAAATTATCCTTAAATTGCAGAGTAATGCTTAAACGTAACCTTGACGTTGACCAAGGACTAGTTAATGGAGCACTGGGTACAGTTGTCGGCTTTCAAACATGCCCACCCGACAACAAAATTCAGTTTGTCAATATACTCTTTGACAAACTTTCAGAAGTAAAAAGGATAGGACACTCAACAGCTAGATTCCTTCTCTTCAAAGATATGTATGTACGCAGAGAACAATTTTCTCTAACACTTGCATACGCAGTCACGATTCATAAATCACAAGGTCTTACCCTAGACAAAGCAATGAAAGATATTGGTAACACAGTCTTTAAAGAAGGCATGAGCTATGTAGCACTATCATGCTTACGTACACTTGACGGTCTATTTCTAATCAGCTTTGATGCATGTACAATAAACGCTGATATTCCTTGCATTTTAGAATACAATAGACTTTGCTCACTATACACCCCCCACCTAAACACATATTCTGTTCCACAAAAAGTAAAACGTGTAAAAGAAAAATAAATCAAACAGAAATGCAACAGGATGTCATTGCAAATCCTCCAAAGAGAGTAAAAGAAACTAATACTTCATCAAGTACCACAAGCAAAAAAGAATCAATTAGGGAAAATAAACCAAGTACTTCTTTAAAGAAGGAAGACAAACTCCAAAAAAAAACAGTTAGATACAGAACTACCTGGACCATTTAAATTCTCAAATATAGTTGGTGTAAGTTGCTACGCAAATGTAGCAATGAATATTCTATTTCAATTACCACCAATTGTTGACAACATTTACTTACACAGTAAAGACCCATTGTGTTTGCAAATGTTAGTACTTCACAGAAATGCAGCAAACAATCCTGACAACACGTTTAGTGTTTTTGTAATAAGACAACAATTGGACTACTGTGCTGGAATGGTGAAATTCACTATAAATTCACAGGAAGATCCACAAGAATTTCTAATGTA
The DNA here is from genome assembly GCF_040938575.1 of Ambystoma mexicanum. Lineage (NCBI taxonomy): Eukaryota > Metazoa > Chordata > Amphibia > Caudata > Ambystomatidae > Ambystoma > Ambystoma mexicanum. The sequence goes on along the minus strand of NC_090937.1, from coordinate 1,063,269,516 downwards.
CTTACAACAAGTACTGGAAAACAAAAACATACCTATAAATGAAATCTTTCAGATTTCATACATGTGGAAACATACATGCACTCTCTGCAACAATGTGACACAAGAAGAAATCCCCAATGAACGCTTCATACAAATACCAAATTGTGAATCCATTCCATTTCAGTGACTTGTACAAAATGCAAACCATGATAGATTATGCTCTACCTGCAATTCAGATAATCGCTCCACTTTAGTAATACAAACACATAGTAAATACATAACACTGATGCTTCTACGTTACAATGCAGAGGTTACCAAAAACAACTGCAGGCTGACTGGATTCGCAAATGGTCAAATATCACTTGGTAAGAAAACCTTCACAACAATAGGTATAATCTACCACGCAGGAGCCACAACCAATTCAGGGCACTACACTGCATATATAAAAAAGAAATGTGGATGGTTTGAATGTAATGATAGTACCATTACTCTAAAGCAGAGATTACCAGGAAATCTTACAAACGCTTATTTGATGTTCTTAAAACCAAAATTTGATAACTAAACTGTATTTAAACCCTAATTAAACTTGTGTTAAAAACATATAAACTGTTAGAATACTCCAAAAGCTATCTAACTGCTCAAAGATTCTACAACAACTAATCAGATAAATGAATACCACTAAATTAGACCAAAAAATGTACAGTTAGAATACGTCAATTGGTATCTAACTGTCCCAAAATGTAACAATATCAAAATAGATAAATCAATACCACTAAAATATATAAAAAAATAGACAGTTAGAATACGCCAATTGGTATCTAACTGCTCCAAAATTTTATAATATCAAAACAAATAAACAATATGTTACTGCTCCAAAATAATACATCAAGCCAAAGTATTAAGCATTAGCCAGAAACAACAAGTGAACACTGAAAACAAACAAACAAATAAACTGTAGTGTCGGGGGGAAATTCTGCCGGGGTCGGCCGGGCCGTCCGCAGACCTCCGGGCAGGGAGGCCCCAACTCCTCCCGTATATCCCAAAAGAGATAGAGTATGAGACACACAAAAGAAGCAAGGTGACTCTGCTGTTTATTAAACACAAACGGCAGGGATGGGTCAAGGATCATACGCATCTGACCTGACACACACAAGATCGTGGGGCTCGCAGGCCCTTTTTACTGTAGTATGACGCGCTACTTGCGTCACTCTAGAAAGTTAACAAAAAACCTATCGCCACTCTTAATTGGTTGCTCGAGTGGTAGGGTTAGTATAGCATACATATAGAGAATAATATGAGTGGATGAGGGTTAGTCAGGTGATATATCTGGGTTGTCCCTACAATTAGATACATGAGAATTGTTACATGAAGACTCCTAATGATTGGTTAATGTTACTGTCGTCAGTGATAAGAGCCCCATGTTCTGATTGGTGCGCCCGTGAGCTTCCCAGTCTGGGACCATCACTGTTCCCAGCTCTCGGTGTACCTGCAATTTGCAACAATGTTTCACTATGGGTACATGCAGACAATGTGAAGACTTATTCATGAGCTGGATGGCTGAATACTCCCACCGTCGCAGATGTCTATTGATCCTTTCAAGTGTATCTGCCTGTGTCTCGTAACGAGGGATCCAGACGCCTCTTTCCTCCTGGGCTTGGCATCTCATCAGGTTCGGCTTGGTCACGTGAGGTGGGACCGTGTTTGAGGCAGAATTCTGCACAATTAATATTGTTTTTCCACTGTGTGCCTGATTTAATTGCAGGTGCAACTTTGATGTTGGTGCACGGCGTGCGAGATTGCAACATCGTGCCCTTGATGGTCTGCTTTTGGAATGTGGGTTTGCAACATTACGACCTTGGCTGTCTGCTTTCGCCAGGCTCATTCTGCAGGATCAGCAACCTGACTCTTGTTCTGTTAAAGTCCACGGGAGCTCTTGCTTGCGGCCTACTTAGGTCTGGTGTATAGGTGGAACCGTTTGGTGCACAGGCGCTTCAGGTTATAGTCTCATACTGTCTTATGACCAGTATCGTGTCTTCGTTATAATTCTCATTATGGCATCTAGGTTTAGAGGAACCGTAAGCAAGCTCTTTAGATGAGGTCATGATGCGTCTTGCGTTTCTGCATTTTGAGAGCCTATGTGGAAAATAATAAAGATGCATGTCCGTGAGTATGTCTGTCGCCTACGTCATAGCACTAAGTATATTCTTCATGTAGATTGGTGCGGGAGTGTCCAGTGTGTATGTTGGCACAGGTGTGCTATCCGTTGGCTAGGTCGTCATGGCATCTCTAACGAAGTATAGTTTTAGTCCAGTTTATCTATACCGCAGGCATCGGCATGGGCAGGGCGGGCTGCTGGGCAGGCAGATGGACACATCCTTATGTTCCTGTACCAGGGTATCTGGTCGTCCGGTAGATGGGCAAACTCTTCTCGTGGCGGGTGATTGGGCCGTGAACCTTTAGGCCAGGCACGAGAGGGGGAAGATGGGAGCCTGTTTTTCCATTTTCCCACTTCAGTCCCCCCTCTGGTCGACTTGTCAACCACAAACATATCCTTTTCGTTATCTCCTCTTACTCTCCACACTTTAGTTATTCGTCCTAAATGTCCATAATGGTTAACATGATCTTCAAATGACCAATACATATATTCACAGGTTCCTCCAGGAGTACAGTATACCCATTTCCCTATGTAACTCATGGGGTTTCTTGGGTTCTCGACCTTCACCGATGGTGGGTCCAGGTGTTTGGTGATGATCTGGTTGCGCAATTTTTCTCTCTCTTGTATTATTATGCCTGTGTGTTGGCCGTCGTCTGCTGGCATCAGTGGGTGCATGCCAACCATTTCGAGCAACTCGTCAGTGGTACGTGCTTTCCGGGCTTTCCAAAATCTTATTAAGATCAGTGTAGCTCCAGCCAAAATAATACAACCAACTATAATTTTCAGTCCGTCTGACAGCCAAGATGGCATCCATGACGATAATAGCGAAAACCAGCTCCCATCCTTTTTCACACCTTTACTTTCATCCACCATTTTGGAGTGTAACTGGGCCAATTGTGAAACTGCTTCTGTCAGTGTACCGTTGTCAGCATCGTTGGCAGGGATGAATGTGCAGCATGATTGTCCTATCTTTGCGCAAACTCCTCCTTCCATGGCAGTGAGGAGGTCTAATACATATCTGTTCTGCAGTGCTACCATCCTTATTGCTTGCAGCTCCTCTTTTATCGCGTTGAATCCGTTTACTGTAGAATTGATGGTCATCATAAGTTCCCATCTAGTTATCTGGAGCCATTTTGCGTTTGCGTAAGCCTGTAGTCCCGGATGGATTATTGAGGAGAAGAACATTGCTGCTCTGCTGAATAGTCTGTGTTCTGGCGGGATTGAAGTCAGTGCCGTTTACTACCTTCCCCATAGGTAATTTCCTGTCAGAGGTTCTCCTTGTCTTTTCCGTCTATTTAGGACAGTATCATTACTGCTGGTCCTGTTCCCTGGCTCCTCCTGAGGTGGTGCAGATCTCTTATTTCTCTTGTCCCCTTCATCCATCTTGGGAAAGTTTGCCACATTCACATGTTTCTGGGGTACCACAAGTGATGGTACATTGACATGCACCATCGTACATACACCATTCCACAGAGAGGGCAGTGTGTGATATGCCTTTTCTCCACAGGCCCAGTAATGGTCCATTATCACTGCTGTTCCTGCTCCCCCCTCAGGTAACTCCATCACGCTTCCACAATTGGTGTTGTATCCTACGTCCACCTCTCCTTTTTGTTGATAGCATACTTTGGGCGCAGTCAGCGGCAGTATTGTTATCGGGTCTTCATCCGTTTCTATCCATGTGAGCATAGGCACGTATTTGATCCAAGTCGTCCAACATCTGTGATTGTGTGCATCGATAGTTGAAATAGTTTCTTTTGTTACCATGTTGCTGCCAACCACTCCTATCTCCCATTTGTTGTCCAGGTATACTTTCCCCGTAATCGTCACCAGTGGCCTCTCCCAGCATCCTAGTTTACCAGGAACTTCAGTGGCGTACCAATCACATGATAAATACTGCAGTGTTACTTTCTGTGTTTCTCCTTTTGCAGGACCACTTGTTATGTATCTGAATGCTTCAGCATGTAAACTGCTCTTGTGGTAACTCAAATAAGTCTTAAGGAAGTTGTTTTCATATGGGTATGAGTCTCGTGTTTTCCACGTCATATGCACCACTGTCCCTTGAAATCTTCCTTTCGTTTGGAACAGTGCCAAGTATATTATGCATCGTGCTGTTTTTTCGTCTACTTCTGTGGCAACAAATGTTCGAGAAGCGCTCATGGCGTATGGTATTAAGGAGCAAACGTAGCAGCTGTCTTCTGTTGTCTGCTTACCAATGCGGGTCATGTGTTGATACCATATGTTGTTCGAGACGTGTGCTGAATCTTGTATATAATTGTCAATACCTTTATTATCTGAGTATGTGCTGCGTTGGACTCTATTTTGCTTGTGCGCAATTTTACTAATATCACCTGACGTAACACCTGTTGCAGCTGGGGATGGGGGTGTGTTAGGTTTGGGTACAGCAACAATATTGATAGCACAGCTGTACTGCCATACAGAGGCAGCTACGAACCCGGTGATTACCAAAATCCCTATTACTTTTATTACATACGCTAATTTCACCGGCATTTTTGCTCTTACCTTGCTGCAGTCCGGCAGCGTATTCTTGCGACGTTATAGTTGCCCGCCTGAAAATTCTCAATATGCTGGTTATTAAATGTTAGTTGTTGTTATTTAAGCTCTCCCTATCAAGTAGTCATTCAGTGCCCAGGCGAAGAGCTGTTCCCACGCTACTCTAAGCGATCTATCCCTTAGGGCAGGCAAGTATGGGTGGAGGTGGGGCATCGAATATTCTATGGCCAAAAGGAATGCTGTGTAGTAGACACGTACCCTTTTCCTTTTCAGGTACGTTGGCCTTTTTATTTCATATACAAATTGGTGTGACAATTCTTCTGGGTAATTATCGTCTGAGGGTACCATCTACTCCTGGGCAGTAAATTTGTTAGTTATCTACTTTTCTTAGCAATACAATAATACGCGGTTCCTGCATGTGCGAGAGAAAAGAAAAGAGAGCATTCACGTGTTTACATGTGTAATTGTGCAAGACAATGTTCTTTGGTTTATTTACTACTGTAATGGGGACAGGGGTCAGTGGATGGTGGGCAGGGGGGGTTTTGGGTTCAACTGGTGGGCGTGGCTTTTACTCTTGAGCGTGTGATCATGGGGTAGGCTGTATGGGGATCACCCCTTTCTTCTTCAGTTATTGTCTCTGGGGAGTCTGGGGAGTGACACGGTATGGGAATACTTGGGCCGCTGGCTGTGGTAGAACTTTCTTCTTCCGTTGTCGATGTTGTTGCTGTTCTCTCAATGGACCTGTCGATGGTGCTGGGGCGGGTCTGTTGTCTGTAGATCTTTACGTCATGTAGGTGGTTCCAGGCACGCTTGTCCTGTAACTTTACTGCTCTTGTTGATACCTCCTCTACCAGATGGGGACCCGTAAAGCATGGGTCATTTCATTTCCTATTGAAGTTGCGAAGTAGTACGTGGTCACCTTTAGCAACCTTACACAGTCCTTCCTTTTCCAGTTCTTTATCCGCGTTTTCTTGTTGGCTTCTATTAGACCCGCCCCGTGTGCGCTCGAGCTGTTGAGACACAAACACTACACTAGTAATCAAAGAAGACACATATTGGTACATTTCATCACCCAGAACACTTGCAGTACTTTTGTGGTCAGTAAATGCTCTTGACGTTGGCGTTAGGGGAAGGCGCATTTGACGTCCGGTAACCACCTCATGGAGAGTGAGGTGGTGGTCGGACCCTGGCCTATTCCTTAGCTCAAATAAGGCTAATGGAAGACAATATAACCAATTCCTTTTTGTTGTTTGCTGTATCTTTGCAATTGCCTCCTTTAATAGGCCATTCAGGCGTTCGCATATACCGTTGGCCTGTGGGTGGTATGCACATGCAAATTTATGTTGAATGTTCAGCAGTGATGTAATCTGCTGAAACATTTCGTTTGCGAAGTGTGGGCCGTTGTCTGACCTTAACACCTCGCACACTCCCCACCTGGGGAAGACCTCCCTCACTAGGAACTTGGCTGCTCTAAATGCATCTGGGTGTGAACAGGGCCATGCCTCAATCCACCTAGAGAATGGGCATACTATTACAATCATATACCTATTTCCTTGACATATATTGATCATATCAACATAGTCAATATGGAGATGCCGGAAAGGTCCCTCTGGCCGGGGTATAGTACCTCTTATCACCTTTAGAGTGTGGCCGGCCATAAACTGTTGACATGTGAGACAATTACTGATGAAATTCGACACATGCAAATTTAACTCGGGGCAGAACCAGTCTTCCCTAATTCGTGCTGCAATTACTTCCTTGCCTGTGTGGGCTGGATGATGTAGTTGGTTCAGGGCGGTGTTCAAAAGTGCCAATGGTATTACAACCTTTCCAGTGCCACCCTGGCGCCATAGTGCGTCAGTTGGTGACATAGTACACCCTCTTTTTACCCATATTTCTTTTTCGGCCATTGGTGCAGCCGCTTGTAACTCCATAATCTGTGTGGCTGGGAGATGGGTGTACCCCTCTCTTATCAGCATCTCCTTAGCTATTCCCCTCCCTCTCCCTCTCTGTGACTCTGGGGGGTTCCATATCTCACCAAAGTATGCAGCATACTTCGCATGTGCGTCTGCTGCTGCATTACCCTTTGAGACGTGGTCCTCACCATTGGTGTGTGCGGTGCATTTTACTAAAGCTAATTCTTGGGGGTAATTGATTACTTCAATTAGTTCAGCCAATAAGAGGGCATGTTGCACTGGAGTGCCATCAGCTCTCCTAAACCCTCTTCTTCTCCATTTTGACAACCCTGAGTGGACAGTTGATGTAACATATGCGCTGTCGGAATATATGGTCACTCGTTTGTCAAAGCTTTCCTTCAACGCCAAGAACATTGCGATCAGTTCAGCTGCTTGAGCGGACTAATGCTGTGGTAATTGTACACATTTCACTGCCACACACACCGGTACCTCCATCATTCTCACCACTGCTGCCCCAGTCCTCCTCACACCATCCCTCTGATCGATAGTTGATGACCCATCAATAAATAAGAGCTCACCCCCCTCTAGTGCGTTTTCCTCAACTTTTCTAGTACATGAGTACATTTCAATTGTTTGTGTACAGTCATGGGCATAGTCTCCCTCCTCAATTACTTCTGCTAGGAACCTTGCAGGGTTCACCGTGCTACATCTGACAATTGATAGTTCGGCTCTGGATAGAATGATCTCATAACCTGATGCTCTTTGCGTGGTTAGGGTGGATTTAGGTTTATTTAATATCGCAAAAATTGGATGTTCCACAAATAGTATAGTCGGGCACCCCATGGTGATTGCTGATGCTTTTTCCACCGCGAAAGCAGCTGCGGCGAGACCTTGTTCGCAGGGGAAGTGGCCTAACATTACAGGATCTAAGTGGCCACTGTAAAATGCTACAGGTTTGTAGCCCATGCTTGTTTTTTGAGCCAACACTGCTTTCATTACTGCTGAGTCGCAATGTGAAAATATAAAAAATTGCCGCTCATAGTCTGGGGATGCCAGTACCGGAGCAGTTGATATCGCATTTTTTAATTCGTCAAAAGCTTCTTTCATTTCCATCGTCCACCCCAGTTTTTTCTCCCCTTTATTAGCTTCCTGTAACGCCTCAAGCAGGGGTCCTATGTATGAACTGTAATCAAATACCCAAGCTCTACAGTAGTTGCAGAGCCCCAGGAACTGCTGCAGCTCCCTTACAGTTTGTGGCATTGGAGTGGTCGAAATAGCTTGTGCTCTTTGTGGTGCGATCTTTCTTCCATGTTGCGATATAAGCTGGCCAATGTAAAGTACCTGTTCTTGACAATACTGTATCTTTTCCATGTCTACCTTGTAACCTTTGTCAGCCAATATTGTCAACATTTTTAAGGAGTCCTCTCTGCATGTTATTTCGTTTTTGCTGCAAATTATTAGGTCATCCACATACTGCAACACCGTGCTTTCCACTTCAATGTTACCCAAATCCATCTGTATCACTCTGTTGAAAATTGAAGGTGATTCACAATACCCTTGTGGTAATCTGGTGTGCTTCCACTTAGCGTTTCTGTAAGTGAAGCTCGTCAGATCTTGTGAGTCTGGGTGTAATAGTATTGAGAAAAAAGCATTTTTAAGGTCGATCACTGTAAATCGTGATGCTTCTGCTGGAACGCCACACAATATTGTGGCCGGGTTAGCAGCTACGGGATATTCCGCTTCTACTATGTTATTCAAGGGCCTGAGATCCTGTATAAAGCACCAAGACCCCCCTTTAGCCTTGCGCACTGGGTACACAGCCGTATTACATGGTGATTCTGAGGGGACCAGTATACCATTATTTATAAGGGCCGTAATGGTTTCATATATGCCCTCATCTGCCTCTTTTGATAGTGGGTACTGTTTTACTCTGGGGAGTATTGCACCTTTTTTCAATTTTATTTTTACTCCCCCTATACTTTTTATGCAGCCCACGTCATAGGGGCCGGTAGTCCACAATGATTTGGGTACCTTTGACATATCGTCCTTAAAGAAAGAGACCGGGGTGCATGCGGGTGCCTCAAGTGCCATTGCAATTTTCTGTGCTACTTGTTTGTAGGCCACTCTTAGCCATATTTCCACACTCATCATAAACACCATTTCACCTTCCTCCTTTTCATCTGAAAACAGCTCCTCATCTGACACCTGGGTGAGCCTACATCCTTCTGCTAACGCTATCACTGTCCTCCATGCTCTTCCTTCTCTGTCTTGGGCATGTACAGCAATATAATCAGCTGTTGCAATAATGCTCTCAATATCCATTGAAACCACCTTCCCTTCTGGCTCATTAACAGGTGTTTCTGGTCTAAACAGATAGGCTGCTGGCCTTCTCCATATTTTCCCTCCTATGCCTGGCATCCATGCAATTGCCATGTCCGTTCCATACTGGAACAATTCACCATCTACTGGCTCCGCCCTAATCGCTGTCTGTCCACAGTATGCCTGCATAATTTTTCGTGCTGTGAGCATGTTAATCCCTGGAGTAGAGCAAATTATGCCGTCTTCAGTAAAGGAGATCGTCATATTCAACCTGTTCATTATATCTCTCCCCAGTATATTTACTGGTGAGGCACTATAATATAAAAGTGGAACTGACAGATCGTAATCTCCAATAGATAAGGGAATGTTATAAGTAAAGGGAACCAACCCTCTAGCCCCAGAGAATCCTTGGGTGTTCATGGTCTCGCCTGACATCTTAAATTTACCTTCCCTTATGCAGGACCGGGTCGCCCCGGTGTCAACAAGGAATGATAATTTTTGTCACCTATCGTTACCTCTATGCGTGGTTCCTCCGCACTATTAGGTGTTACTGACAGGATGGGACACACCAAGGCCGTCTGTGGGCTGTCCTATTGGGGGTAGAACGACTGGCCATTCCCGGTATAAGGGTTGTGTCCCAAAACCGTCACCCTACCCAGTTGCGTTTGTGGTATTTGTGGTTGTTGTGTCATCGCTACCTGTTGTTGTGGCAGTGTTTGGGGCTGTTGTTGTGTTAATGGTTGTTGTTGTTCATTTCCTTGTGGCAACATTTGCTGTTGTGGTATGCCCTGCTGTACCGGTGCGGGCCGTGGTTGTCCCTGATCACTCCATGATGGTGTTCCTGGTCTAACTCTACACGTGCGTGACATGTGCCACAATAGTCCACAGCTCCAACACACCGGTGGTTCCCTATTCTGCCATGGAAAGCTCCCTGTGTTGTCCTGGTATACTGGTTGCCCTGTGGGGTAGGAGTTTCTAAATCCTCCCACCTGCGGTTGGGTACCATACCCGTACCCTCTCCCTCTCATAATTCCTCCTCTCCCCCTGTTATAATTGTAATATCCAGCTCCTTGCATTGGGTATCCTCCTCCCATGTTTGGCGTGTATGGTTGGAGTTGCGGCACCTGCTATGTTGTAGTCTGTGAAGGTGGTGTTTGGGAGGAATCTTGTGCAGCCACTACTTGTGTGGGGCTTTGGGTCATTGTTGTAGGTGTAGTTATTAGTGCCCCTTCCATTGTGTATTTAGTAAGCTTTTTCTGTACTAATTTAGCCTCTTCCGTTTTCCTGTCCTCTTCCTTTTGTTTCATTTTCCCTTGCCATGTCCTACAATGATGCACTATAGTCAGTTGTATTTCGGGCCATGGTTTTGCTTCCATTCCCACTATTTTCTTTAGTTGTTTCTGAACTCCTTCTGGGAGCCCTTGTACCAGTATATGGTAAAATATTGCTGGTGTTTCATCCCATTGTTCTCTAGTTTCCATGCGCCACTTCTCTTGAATTTCCTGGATATAATCAACAGGATCTTCGTTCTCATGCATCTTGCGGGATGTAATTGCTCCTATATCTGATGTGTCTGGGTAATGTACCCTCAATGCCTGCCATAGTGCATGTCTGCAATTTGCGAACGGTGCCCCATCGTGCGAGGTATTTGTTATTGTTACCCCATGAAATCCCGCTCTTTTCCATATGTCATCCGCTCTATCCCCTAATATTGATATTAAAAGGCCCTTTACATCTCCTACTGCTAGCTTCTGTCCTGCGGTGTGTTTTTCCATTTCATATATCCATTTACGCGCACCTCCACTTAATGATGGGAGCCTACATTTTATATTTTCTTTATCGGTATGCTTCCAAGGAACATACTGTGGCCTAACCCCACCTCTCTCTAAAAGTGGCATTAAATTATGTCTTGTTGAGTCCTCACACCCTTCCTCCTCTTCCCTTTCTTCCACATTTTCACTTTTGTTTGTATTTCCCCAGCTCATACCTCCTTCTCCTCCATCTTTTCCCCTTCTTCCATCTTTCTCTGTATTTAATGTGGGCATGTGCATACCTTTTTCCTGCCTGCGACTAGGGAGGTCTCTAAGCCGCCATGTATAGGGTGTCCGTTCGTCGGTGAAGGGCGCTAGTTTTATTTTGCGTAACGAACGTGAGGTGGTTGAGCATGTAGGGTGCGATAGGGGAGGGCGTGATGGGGATGATGGGGATGGGGATGTTGCCTCCTCATATGCCTGTCTTTTCTCTATTCCTTTCTTTCCCTCCTCACTTCTCTCCATCTCATCCTTTCTCCTACTGATCCATGGTGAGTCTATGTTGGTCCGGGTGATGTATAGTTTATCTAAGCTTTCCCTTTCACTGTTTCTCCCTTCACTTTCCACTCTCTCTTCCTCACTACAAAAGCTATTCATAAACGGCAACCCCCACTCGGTCTTTTTCCCCTTGATCGTTACTGTTTGTAAATCTATTTGGTCCAGTTCTCTTCTTTCTCTTTTATCAACCGCTCCCCTTTGTGCTGATGTTGTTGCTACTTCTGTGTCATTATATACATCCCCCCATATTCCACTCTCCCTTCCCCTATCCCCTCTTTCTCCTTCATACCTTTCCTCCATCTCCTTACTATTTTCCTCCCTTTTCCTTTTCAATTCCTCCATCACTTCACGTGTCATCTGTTCTAATATTCTTTCATCCTCTTTTTTTCTTTCCCATTCCGCCCTTTCTTTTTCTACTATACTCTCCATCACCCTCCCTTCTTCGTATTTCTTAGTTGATTCTGATAGTAACCTCCTCCTCCATATTGCCATTTCTTTTTCTTTTTCTTCTTCTTCCCTTTTCTTTTCCCGCAGTATTACCCTTGATACCCTTTCTGCTGCTGCTTTTACCCTGTCAGCTTCTCTCCTTTGCTCCTCAGTTCGTTCCCTTATTTTTTCCAATTCGTTCTTACCTTCTTTCCTTTTCCTCGCTCTCTCTCTCTCCTCCCTCTCAAGCTGCTTGATTAATTCATTCTGTTCATCCCTTAATTTTGCTAATCGTTCCTCCAAAATCTCTTCTTTTTGTCTTAACAGCTCTTCCCCCCTCAATTCACTCTCCCTGGCATTATCCTCGTCTATTTTCTTTACTACCTCCTTCTCTTCTCCTGTTAATGAACCTCGTAATTTTAATAATATCTGTGCAGCTACCCATTCATCATTTCCTATTTCCACAGTCTGGTCTTCTCCAGTCCTCCCCTCCCCTGCTGGCATTTTCCTATGAGCCACATATGGTGGAGGGCTGTATGCCGGGTTCGAGTATCCCTCAGCCACCTTTAACTGTCCTCTTTCTATTTCTCCCAATTCTCTTAAAGGGTACAACCCCCTTCCCTCTGTTTTTACTCCCGTTACTAGGTGTATATCATTGCTCGGTTTTTTTTTTTTTATTTCATCTGCTTTATTATTCTTTTCTCCTCCATCACCTCTGTTTCCCGTGGTCTTTGGATCCTCATACCCCTGTTTCCCATCCTCTCCTTCCTCCTTAATCTCTGTTTCTTCTGGTATTTCCCCCATAGTGAATATTCCATTTGGTCCTGGTCGGGACCCCTGGAACATCCTCCATAAATTAAACACCTCCACGTGGTTTGCCAACTTCTTCCCTTTATATGTATTGTGCAGATGATTTAATAGTGAATGTTGGGCATATGGATCGAAGCTACCGTTAGGCGGCCAGGGTGTTAGCATTTTGTTATCCATCCCCTGTGTCCATTCTATGCTATACTTAATCAGTTTCTCCCTATGGGGTGGCAGTGTTGTGCATATGTATTGTAGTGGCGTTGTGAGGGTGTTCCCCCACCCACCCGATCCTGTTCCGTATGACATAGTAGCGCTACACTCGCTACCCTCCCTTAATCTGGTACCAGTTTATTCCACTAGTAGTTTATAATATACAGCCTTATATCGTTACCTGGCCCCGTAAGTTTGGGGACTTACGATAGTCCGCTTAAGTAAAATTATAAAAATATAGTATGTTACATTTGTATATTTGCCTCTGCCTTTCTTCCTTTATACAACACCCTTACGGCCCCCTGCGGCCAAGGCGTACGCAGCCCCCTGCGGCCGCGTACCCCTTATTACGTTCTTATACAGTCGTCCTGTTTTCACGTGCTCCTCCCCCTTCTACACTTGCCGTGGCCGGCGTTCTCCGTGCGCAGCCACGTTCCCCGTTTCGCCTTTCCTCTATCCACTCGTTTACCGTTTATCTCCGTTTCCACTCCCTTACCGCAGTTCTCTTCCTCAACACTCTCAAAACGAGGATACCTCATGCTTGCGATATCCTATGAAAACCCTATTGGTGACGTCACCGATCACGTAGAGCTACTGGTAAATTCTTCATATACTCTTTAAATCCAAAATACACCTGCAATCTACCCCCGTTAACCCCCAGCTGTCTTCCTGTCACTCCTGGAACAAGGTAATCAAATCAATCAATATAATCGGACTGCACACACTGCGTCGCCTCGCGTGTGATACGCCCCTCGACAGGAGGGCTTAACCAGCCAATTATCTTCCGTATTAGGCAACTAACTAGCTACCGCCTACAGGGAAACGTCATCTACCTATCGAGTGTCTTGCTCGAACAATAGGGATCCTCATCTACTCATTGATCAATAAATGCCAAATCGTAGGAAACCACACACACACACACACACCCTTACACGTATTCCCGGCCTGGGCCAATCAGTGTCTAAGAGCGGCCGCACTTGATCTTTTCGTGCTCCGCCCCCTTCTCTCGCGTTACGTGGCCACCTGCTCTCGCGCTCGTTCAGCTATCATTCATTCTATTTCTAACACTAAACTGTCAAAACCTTCGCCGTTCACCTGTGCAACACCTCCCTCCTCCCGTATTTAATTCCTCCCCCCTCCCTCACAATTTCACATTGTTTGTTGTGCGTGGCATGCTCACCAAGTTCTCTTGATGCGGGGCCGCTCGACTGCTTGCACCCCTCCGAGCGGCTCGTCACCTCCCCTCGTCTGGACCACGTCTGGACACTCGCCAACCGCGGGCGGGATACTTCTCAACCGGCTCCCGAGGGCCAATATCCGGATTGCGCTGTCCGGTCTTCTCGCAGTTCCGCGACGGTCCTGTAGTCCTCAGAAAGGGGGCGACGGCAGAGGGGGCCGTGCCGCCGGGCCTCCTCGCACCTGGAGTGCCTGGAAAAAGTAAAAAATAAAAATGCCGATCTTAAACAGATCTCAGCAGTGCCTCCAACTTGTCGGGGGGAAATTCTGCCGGGGTCGGCCGGGCCGTCCGCAGACCTCCAGGCAGGGAGGCCCCAACTCCTCCCGTATATCCCAAAAGAGATAGAGTATGAGACACACACAAGAAGCAAGGTGACTCTGCTGTTTATTAAACACAAACAGCAGGGATGGGTCAAGGATCATACGCGTCTGACCTGACACACACAAGATCGTGGGGCTCGCAGGCCCTTTTTACTGTAGTATGACGCGCTACTTGCGTCACTCTAGAAAGTTAACAAAAAACCTATCGCCACTCTTAATTGGTTGCTCGAGTGGTAGGGTTAGTATAGCATACGTATAGAGAATAATATGAGTGGATGAGGGTTAGTCAGGTGATATATCTGGGTTGTCCCTACAATTAGATACATGAGAATTGTTACATGAAGACTCCTAATGATTGGTTAATGTTACTGTCGTCAGTGATAAGAGCCCCATGTTCTGATTGGTGCGCCCGTGAGCTTCCCAGCCTGGGACCATCACTGTTCCCAGCTCTCGGTGTACCTGCAATTTGCAACAATGTTTCACTATGGGTACATGCAGACAATGTGAAGACTTATTCATGAGCTGGATGGCTGAATACTCCCACAGTCGCAGATGTCTATTGATCCTTTCAAGTGTATCTGCCTGTGTCTCGTAACAAGGGATCCAGACGCCTCTTTCCTCCTGGGCTTGGCATCTCGTCAGGTTCGGCTTGGTCACGTGAGGTGGGACTGTGTTTGAGGCAGAATTCTGCACAATTAATATTGTTTTTCCACTGTGTGCCTGATTTAATTGCAGGTGCAACTTTGATGTTGGCGCACGGCGTGCGAGATTGCAACATCGTGCCCTTGATGGTCTGCTTTTGGAATGTGGGTTTGCAACATTACGACCTTGGCTGTCTGCTTTCGCCAGGCTCATTCTGCAGGATCAGCAACCTGACTCTTGTTCTGTTAAAGTCCACGGGAGCTCTTGCTTGCGGCCTACTTAGGTCTGGTGTATAGGTGGAACTGTTTGGTGCACAGGCGCTTCAGGTTATAGTCTCATACTGTCTTATGACCAGTATCGTGTCTTCGTTATAATTCTCATTATGGCATCTAGGTTTAGAGGAAGCGTAAGCAAGCTCTTTAGATGAGGTCATGATGCGTCTTGCGTTTCTGCATTTTGAGAGCCTATGTGGAAAATAATAAAGATGCACGTCCGTGAGTATGTCTGTCGCCTACGTCATAGCACTGAGTATATTCTTCATGTAGATTGGTGCGGGAGTGTCCAGTGTGTATGTTGGCACAGGTGTGCTATCCGTTGGCTAGGTCATCATGGCATCTCTAACGAAGTATAGTTTTAGTCCAGTTGATCCATACTGCAGGCATCGGCATGGGCAGGGCGGGCTGCTGGGCAGGCAGATGGACACATCCTTATGTTCCTGTACCAGGGTATCTGGTCGTCCGGTAGATGGGAAAACTCTTCTCGTGGCGGGTGCTTGGGCCGTGAACCTTTAGGCCAGGCACGAGAGGGGGACGATGGGAGCCTGTTTTTCCATTTTCCCACTTCAGTAGCATAACAGAAAAAGGGGTTTTTTGAATCCAACATGGTTTTTTTTTCTCCCACAGACCCAATGATTTTAGCAACAAATACAGAAACTGAGCAAATTGCACAGTACTCTGATTTGTAATCTACTAAATATGAGGGTTAAAAAAAAAAAGTATATTGATTATACAATGTAATAGGTCATTACAAAATACTAATACTAAGATGCTTTTTTCTTTTATCACAGAAATTAACCAGAAAAACATGGACTCCCATTACTAGACCAAACAGTAAGTATATAATAATAAGGAGAACCATAGCAGCATTTCACATCCATAGTATCTAATACCTTTGTTCCTTATACATTTGTTTTTCACCAAAAGTTATGCACCCAAGACTCTTTGCCCTGGCAACAACCATCGCAGCATATCACATCCATAGAGTCAAACATTTCAACTATGGTCTATGGAAATTTGTAATGTCCGCGGAATTATGAGTGTTCTTAGAACACTTTCAACTTGCCAGCGAACAATACGGACAGCGTTTTCAGGACACCCCCTATGAACATTTCAGAACAAGGCGATAGTTCTTAGAACACTTTCAACTTGACAACGAACAATACGGACAGTGTCCTCAGGACACCCCCATTTTATTTGTGAACATTCCAGGACACCGCGAGTGTTCTTAGAAACGTCTTCAGAACACCCCCATTTTGTTTATTTGCAAACATTTCAGGACACCGCGAGTGTTCTTAGAACACATTCAACTTGACAACGAACAATACGGACAGTGTCCTCAGAACACCCCCATTTTGTTTATTTGCAAACATTTCAGGACACCGCGAGTGTTCTTAGAACACATTCAACTTGACAGAGAACAATATGGACAGCGTCCTCAGGACACACCCTATGAACATTCCCCAGACACCGCAAGTGTTCTTAGAAGCGTCTTCAGAACACCACCATCTTGTTTATTTGCGAACATTTCAGGACACCGCGAGTGTTCTTAAAACACATTCAACTTGACAACAAACAATACGGACAGCATCCTCAGGACACCCCCATTTTGTTTATTTGTGAACATTTCAGGACACTGCGAGTGTTCTTAGAACGCATTCAACTTGCCAGCGAACAATACGGACTACGCCTTCAGGACATCCCCTACGAACATTCCAGGACACTGGGAGTGTTCTTAGAAACGTCTTCAGAACACCTCCATTTTGTTTATTTGTGAACATTTCAGGACACCGCAAGTCTTCTTATAACACATTCAACTTGACAGAGAACAATACGGACAGCGTCCTCAGGACACCCTCTACGAACATTCCCCGGACACCGCAAGTGTTCTTAGAAGCGTCTTCAGAACACCACCATCTTGTTTATTTGCGAACATTTCAGGAAACCGCGAGTGTTCTTAGAACACATTCAACTTGACAACGAACAATACAGACAGTGTCCTCAGAACACCCTCATTTCGTTTATTTGCGAACATTTCAGGACGCCATGAGTGATCTAAGAACACATTCAACTTGACAGAGAACAATATGGACAGCGTCCTCAGGACACCCCCATTTTGTTTATTTGCGAACATTTCAGGACACCACGAGTGTTCTTAGAACACATTCAACTTGACAGAGAACAATACGGACAGCGTCCGCAGGACATCCCCATTTTGTTTATTTGTGAACATTTCAGGACACCGCGAGTGTTCTTAGAACACATTCAACTTGTCAGCCACAACCCCATTCATATTTGCGAACATTTCAGGACACAGCGAGTGTTCGACAACGTCTTCAGAACACCCCCATTTTGTGTGTGTATTTGCGAACAATTCAGGACACCGCGAGTGTTCTTAGAACATATTCAACTTGACAATGAACAATACGGACAGCGTCCTCAGGACACCCCCATTTTGTTTATTTGCGAACATTTCAGGACACTGCAAGTGTTCTTAGAACAGTTTCAGTTTGCTTGCGAACAAAACGGACACATATTGAGTCTTCAGAACACCCCCCATTCAGTTCATTTAGAACATTTCAGAACACCTGTGATGTCCGCAGACAAATCGATCACAAAAAGAACGTCTACACATAACAAACACAACTTTCATTCTATCTTATACACTCCCACCCTCCCCAAACACTCCAACACACCAACACACTATACTAAATACAAATTTTGAACAAAGTTTCACTGCGCTGTCCGCGGACGCCGCGAATCCAAGATGGCGGGCGCTACCAAAAATCTTCACGCTCCACGCCGTCCAATCAGCGAACACGTTGCATGTCCGCGAACATCACGCAAGCCGATTGGCCAATCAGGACACTGTCCACGGAGCAAACAGGGAAGTCTGTCCGCGGCCAAACACAGATATCACTAATTATTTTTGACCTACTTTTTGGTCATTTTAAAAAAAACTACTGGACGGATTTTCACCAAATTTGCAAAAGCACGCTTTCGGGACCAAGCCACTGCTCCTGGTCCGAATTTGGTGAAAATCCGTCCAGCGGTTTGGGCTGTAGATCCGAGCAAAAATGTTTTCCCATTCAGTCTATGGGAAAAAAAAAAGTTTTGGGACTCCCCCTATAACTTTGCCCCCCCTGGACGAATCCTCACCAAACATTGCAAAAAAAATTCAGAATGACCCACATACTGATTAATACCTAGAACAAAAGGCCATACGAACAGGCCCTCTGAGTTAATGAACATCCCCAACCTTGAAATCCCTCTAATGATTATAAAAAAAAAACATAAGCTAAAATATTTGTAAAAACAATGTGGTCTGCTGCCAGATAACCATCAGGTTTCTTTTTCCTAGGGCTGAGCTTCAAACACATCTTCTTGGCACTTAGCAGATCACATTAGATATCAATCAAGGCATACATCACAACCATATGGGTAGCCTAATGTAAGGAGAACAAAAAAACCTGTCATAGGGGACTCAAATCAATCAATGATTAGAACGCCTGGATTGATTTCATTACCCAAAGAAACAAACAAAATATCAAACTCTGCATATGATATAAATGGACCATGTATATCAACAGTATAACTTGCAATAAAAAACTGTCTATAAAATATGTATCAAAACAGTTACAACAAGCTGGAAATTGTGCTTTAAAGATGAGAATATCTTCTTTTAGATGAAACTAAAATGAGTATGTGTGTTAATGCACAACACAATAAAAAATATTCATAATGTTATCAATAAGTCTCTTTCAATAATACTGAATATTCAGATGCATGTCTTGGCAACGGGATTACAGAAATATGTGTTTGTATCAATGTGGCGTGTTGCTTTGGAAAGTTATTCAGGAAAATAATATTCCGAATGTAATATTACTCCAAGCAAATGGTCCTCTGCTTTCTTTCCTGTCAAAAGCATGGATATTAACATAAATCAATGAAAATTGGGGTGTGTATTCTATAGGAGTGTATGAGGCAAGCCAATGGAAATATTTGAGCAGTCAAATAATCATGACATACGCATGGAAATATTACACATAAGTAGGAACACACAGACAATAGCATGATGACTCTGCAATTAAAGTTGCAGAGAAGACAATCACCTGTCCCCAGTAGTTGTGTGCTGAATCTAGATTCATTCTGGAAAATTGAGCCTTGTCCATTAGGGAGTGTGAACTAACTGTATGTGGGCAAAGACAGTGACGTTGTAAGTAGGGGCAGTAGTGAACCATGCAAACAGTTGGAAGCACAGAGAAGGATCCAGAGCCAGCCCTTAAAATGGGGGTACATTAAGAAAATGGGGCACAAATGCCTATTCCCTTCACCTTCTATGCTAGAATGTATCTTTGCAGAACCATATCTCGAGGCGTGCCACTTCATAAATATACTGCTGGTGTTTTCTCCCTATTACAGATACTGCCCCATGAGCTCAGTGACATGTGAAGCCAGTGAACCCAAGAGCATTTGCCTGCATGAACAAAATTTGCGACTCAGCTTCCTTGCCGTAGAAACCTTATTAGTGCAGCATGGCAAAGTAGAGGGAGAGAGACCCAGGGTGTTACTGTTAACGACCACATAGCAGAAATTCAAAGAGCGAGACCAGCAATCCCACATTTGAAAGAGACACTCCACTAGACAACCAAAGATTAAAGGGGGAAAAGTTATCCAAAGTTAACAAGAAAGTCACACACAGCAATGCCCAAACCACAAACTGTACAATGCTGCCTTGATTACTGAGGGGTGAGATCTGTGAACAAAGGGCGCAGCCTTAAGATGCCACTTTATGTATTTCATAGGTAGTGGGAAAGTATTCCACAACCGCGCTGCTGCAATCAAGAAAGCCTGACCCCCACCCAAGTGAGGCAGAAATAAGGCACACATAGCATACCAGTAGCAGCTGACTGCAGGGGGCGGTTAGGGACATAGCGCACAAACTTAGCGCATAAATACTCAGCTCCCTGATCATAAAGAGCATGGGGGACAATGCATAGTACTTTACATTGAATGTGCTGGGCTACTGGGAGCCAGTGAAGGGTGCGCAATACAGGAGAAATATGGGACCCATAGGAGGTACCTGTTGCCACCTGGGCCACCAGATTCTGGAGACGTTGTAATCGGCCTACCAGCCCCTTAGGCTTTGCAGAAAAAAAGGGAATTAGAGTGGTCCAGCCTACCCCGAATAATGGCAGCCACCGCTCAGGGACGTAGCGTGACAGGGATCAGATAGGGCACCTTTCTTAATATTTTTAGCTGAAAATGTCCCGTCTGGCATATCACTGTTACCTGAGCGGCCATGGACAGATTGTCAGATATAATCACCCAAGTTTTTTAACCTTGGTCGAGGGCACAGGAAGCAAGCCCAGTGAAGAAGGCCAGAATGAGGAAACCCAAAGTAAGGATCCGGGGGAGAACCCACCACCAACACCTCAGTTTTGTCCCCATTCAATTTCAACCAGTTGTGGCCCATCCACCCCCCGCACCCCCCACGGCCGTCAGGCACTTATGACAGCACGCCGACACCTCAGACTGACCAACGTCCAGACGGATCAAAAGCTGAGTATCATTGGCGTTCAAGTAGCACCTGATGCCGAAGGAGTGGATGAGGCGAGACAACAAACAACAGTGTGGGAGTACTAGTAGTAGTGTGGGAGTTATAGTGCGATTTTTGGAGTAGTGTGGGACTAGGAAGAGTAATGTGGGAGGGGGAGCAGTAGTTGTTTGAGTGATGGAGTTGAAGTGTGAGAGTAGTAGTACTGTGGGAGTAGGGGTATTAGTGGGGAGGATTAGTAGTGTAGGAGGAGTAGTTGGGGGAGGAGTATAAGTGGCAGGGGAGTTAACATCAAAGGTTGGGGATAAGAAAAAAGAGGAGTGAAACATCAGAGGATCAGAAGGTGGTGGGAGCAGTTAAGGGAGAGGAATTAGGAAAGGTAGAAGGGTAAAGGTGGGAGGAGGCGAGAGTTGAACCCAGTTGAATCATATAGAGCAATTTCAAGGCACTACCTCTATCTCTATTAGATCACTAACTCTTGGTGACATTAGAGAAAGGTTGGAAGAGACTGATGGAATCAGTGAGTCTGCATTTAGGCAGCCATTACTAATTAAAATTAGATCTAAGACAGTAGGAGTAAACAATCAGTAGTACCAATAAGGGGCTTTTGACGCCTGGGCTGGGAGGAGGGTGTAGCAAGATGGAGCAAGAGGAACAGCACTAGGTCCCACAAAGAGCTCAATAAAGGCCCTTGAACAGTTTTTAGGATTCAGAGTGTTTTCTGCGCCATCTTCAAAATAAAATAACCTCAAGCAGACTTACTTTTTCAAGAGAGAGGAAAACCTGATTGGGAGATCTTATGAAAATGTCTGAGGGCTCATTGTGATCCACACCTCAAAAGAGGGAAATTAAGTCTCCCTAAATGTAATTAAAAAAAGCCTGTTGAATCATTGTTCTATGTCCCAAGAATGCTGGGGAATTTGGAGGTAATTTCCACTAAGGGGGCCGGAGGACAGGCAATGGGCTATTTCCAAATAGATAATCTCAGTGTGTTGGGGTGAAATAGAATAATGCTTCCGATTATATTCAAAGCCAGGTGAGATTTCACTGCATGTAGAAAACATACAATTTCTGCAGAGACTCACACGCTATTATTCACAGAAAGAACATAGGATATTGCAGTCTACTAGTGTAAATGACATCATGATTATTCATTGTACTAAAAATGGAAAAGAACAATCAAATAAAAACAAACATGCTTTTTCTGAAATGGGTGCACAATATAAAACAGGGAGCTTCTCCCAGCGCAGATAATGCAGCATTTTCTGAGTGGTGGTTAAGTTGCACCGCAAAGCTTTTTCACAGAAATAGCCAAAATTGGGCTGTAGTTTGAACGTGCACGCACTATAGTGAACTTATAAGATGTTTTGCTAAAAACCATAGATTATTAAAAGATCTGGGATTTGAAATGGATTTTAGCCATCCTAATTCCATTCGTATGGAAAATAATCCCAACATAAAAACAGTCCCCCCCCCTCTCCTGACGTTGCATAGAAGGGAAGGGTCCCCCAAACCTGCAAAATTCTGATACAACATATTGTAAACATACTTTGATTTAGCACACATATACTTGCAACTCACAGCAACATATGTCAATGGGACATGTGAGGTACGGAAAAGTTCTATAATTCCCGCACGTGTAGGTGTTACTGGGGAAAGCAGGGTACATTTGTTATGTAACCTTCCTGTAATTTAAAACTGTTTTGAAGTCAAGAGGGTTTTGATTCAGTGAACGGAAAGAGGGAGAATCGTGACTAAAATGACTATTGCAATTTAGTATTAAAGAAAGCGATTTGATTAGGTACATGGGTGCATGTGTGTGAGTCTTTATGCAGGAAGGTCATTTCTGTTTTGGTAGACAAGCTGCTGATTGTGTAATACGGTGGGCATAAAACGTTCAGATCACCTTCGCATTTGTTTTAATAAAATAAAACATTGATTCCAATATTAGTCTATTTCTTTTCTTCAGAATTGTGGGGTGGGACTGCAAGTCATGGTTGCCCCCCATACTGAAAATAAAATACATGGCAGTTAAAATCTGTGACAAATGAAGAGAAGGTTTTGATACACTGGTAGATGAGGGGCAATGTTGTCGTAGAATTGCATTTAGCTGCATAGCGATGGCATTGTCTTCTACTAGTTTAGAAAAATGTAGTACTCCAATTATTGACAAAAGGCATGACTGCCTGTGTGTTTTACCTGCGAGTGAGACGTTCACAGACATGCAAACTCTAATTGTGTAAACGAGCTGTCAACGCTCATGTACTTTAATGTGGTGACTTCCACTGCATAAGGATTGGGGACCACATTTGCATCGATTTTACTATTTTTTTTTTTAACTTTGATTCCTACTTCATTTCTTGTCCCCAGAATTGTGGGTGGGATTGTCTATCACTGGGTATTAAATCTGCAGTAACCACTTAGTGAAAACAGCAACACATCAAACGAAATATTGACAACTGCTGCACACAATCTGGATTCTTGAAAGGGCATTCCTCTACTGACATCGTTTGATAGGTGTGCCTTGTCATTTCTAATGCACATTTGCTCAATGCACCACAGCTTTGTATGGGCCAGGGTGCAGAGACGTCCCTGCGCTATGTGTCACAGGGCTTCATGTATTGTATACTATATGGATGTATAAAGTGTACAGCCAGGGCATCTGGGTGCCCAGAGCAGGATTGCCAAAGATCCCAGACCCCCAATACCTTAAATAAAAATAAAAGTCTATAGAGCTTTATGAAAAGGAAGGTGGTTGACTATTTCCCATATTTGAGATGGAAGAGCGTTCCTCAGCGCTAAAAAATATCACCCACCGCCACAAGCTTTGCAGAACCTAGGGACTGTAAATAAAGTTTCAGAACAGGAACGCAGAGTTCTAGAAGAAGTATAGCGTAGGAGTTTGCGTCTAAGAAAGGAGGGATCAGATTTCTGAGTAGCTCGATGCACAATACAAAGAGTCTTGAACTCAATGTGTTGTTTTATCAGAAGCCAATGAAGTTGGCGCAGCAAAAGTGTAATATGTGCACGCCTCAGAACATAAAGCACGAGGCGCACTGCAGAATTTTGCAAAGTCTGAATACGGTGCAAGGGATAGTCCGGCTGACATAAATAAATGCCATTACAGTAATCAAGTGATCCCATGATTGAAGCAGTGACAACTTCAGACCAAAGATGAAGAGGAATAAAAGGCAATATCTTCTTCAAATGTTTTAATTTAAAGAAGCCAGCATTACAAACAGAAGCAATCCCTGCTTCCCAGAAGGAATCACATTAACTGCAATACTTTTCACTGAGGCACTAGGTGTGGGACAAAGGCCAAGAGATTGGGTCAAGAGATTTCAGTCAGTAATCCGTTTTCCACATATAATTAGACTCCTGGGGGCCAATAATTCTGATGTCGTTTTTTTTTCCATTGAGCTTCAGCCAATCTTCCGACATCCAGTCGCCTATAGGTGCTAGACATGTTTTTAGTTTGCTAGGGGGATCAGACTCAGGGGAGTTAAGTCGGAAAATCAGTTGCATGTCATTGACATGATATGATGTGGCAGTTATAATGTGCCTGTACACAAGTGTTTCTAGGCACGACAAGACAAAGAGAGGGGAAACAATGGCGGACAAAATAATGATCTTACTAGGCCTTGTGTCATTCAGATTGCGCAAGTGTGGGGAAGACAGAAGGGGAATTTCAGATAACTCACAAGTGCAGCCAGTGGTGGCTCATAAGTGCAGAGAGAAGGGACTGTAGGGTTGCAGATACAGACCCTTAAGTGCTCGGGAGCCCGATGGTGTAAACACATGCTCCATGGTGAAGGTAGTTGTTATAAAGAAGGATGGGGACAAAAAGGAACCTTGTGGAGCACAACAATTGATAGGAACAGATGCTGATTGGCACAGGAATAAAGAGACCAAAGGAGACATATCTGTTCAAAAAGAAGAAAACCAGGTTGGGGGGGGGGCAACAATGCCCATTGCTTCTGGGTGTCTAAGAAGAGTGTAATGATGAATCATATCAAAGGCAGTGGAGAGGTCAAGGCGAATAAGAACTCTGACCTCAACATCATTCTGAGCATGGCCATGTCATCTAAAACAGAAATCATCACCGATTCTGCCCCTTATAAGAGGTCTAAAAACTGCCTGAAAAGGATGAAGATAATTTGTAACATATTGCAACTGAAAAGATACCTCGCTGTCATACTCCCTCGCAGGATCTGCGATAAAGGTGGGAGTTAAATCAGATGATCCAATGGGACCAATTTGGCAAAAATGTTACAAATGTTTTTTTCCACAAAGTGTGTGCTAATAGAATCACAGATCTATTGGGAGCATAATGGATGAACTCAGGGGATAGGGGATGAAGAGAGCTCATTAGCATCTCTAAAGAGTGCATGAGAGGAACAAGCTACCTCAACAATTTGATTATCATAAAATAGAGATTCCTGATTTTTGTTTTTGAAATCCTTCATGTTGTTCCTTTCTTCTGTACACTAGTAAAAGCTTTACACAGTCTCATAGATTTTATCAATTATCTGCCACTCCTTGTGTTGCAATTCAGACAAACAAACTAGAGAATGGGGGGCAACCCCCCACACCCCTCCTCTTCCTAATGGCAATGGGGATGTGGCCTTGCAGGTTTAGGATTACCAGTCAGATGGAGGCTAATACCTAACCAGCATATGGTAAATGCTGGCGATGTTTGCAGATGATGTATTGTCAATTGCCTCCCAACGTGATATTACCATAACTAAAATAGTCTTATTGAGGTCAACACAGTCATCTCTTGGTACTTTCTAATTAAAGTACTTACCTCCACTAATCATTATGTGAGCTCTATATGTCAGGCAATTACAGGCTTTGTTTTAGTAGTGACCACATGTATCACCTGGATGCTATTTACAGACTGGGGTTTAATCAATTTTGAATTGGAAATAGGAAATGATGAAAGCCCTAGTTCAAAAGCACTATCCGCATTCAAGAAAAATGGCAGATTACTGCACTGGAACAATATATCTTACCAGAATATACAAAGACAAATGTTTCTGAAATGCACAGAAACATCCCATTTAAACAGTATGTTATAGAATGTCTTGTGTAAGTAAATACCACACACACACACCACTGTATTTACATGTAATATTATGACCAAAGTGTGTTGTAACCTTTTATTTCCAACATCAATTGAAAATATTGCATTGATTTATCAAAATATATTTGTTTGCATATACTTTCAGATATTTTCCAATTGCAAGTGATTATATTTAAACTAAATGGCAAACGGGTTCTGTGGTGTAGCTTGGCCACTGCTGTTTTTTTTAATCATTCATTTAACATGAAAACAAGTTGAACTCTTGATCACCCCAAGATGTGTTTGGCTTGCTCATCTGCAGTGAATAGGCTAATAAGCATTTGTCAGCTGATTCAGGCTACATGTTACCTGCTGGCAAGCCTGGTTATTTCTTACCATCCCCGATTTGAAAACACAGAGGAACTAATTATTCTTGCAGCATTACATTTCATAAATGAACACAATTTTCAAAGTAGCTTCAGACCAATATGAACCAGCAAAAAATGAATGGTGTGTTGCAACCATGAGAATCTCTTCTACAGAATGTGTCTACATTTGAAATGCCTATTTGTATTAACAATTGATACACTTATGAACCTTAATAATTGCAAAGGATTACACATATTTGTGTTGGGTAACTCTGAATTTGTGTGGTCTATGGCAATCCAGAAATTCCTACTGTATCTATATATTAAGATCACATATAAAAATAATAGGATTTTTAATTAGCGCCACCCTTTCTTTCTTTCCAAAATATGATCAACCAGTGACAATGGGAAGGTGTATTTTCTGGGGGTGACATTGAATTCAATGTAAATAACTGACCAATCAAAACAAGTGATGTCACCATGACATAATGTAGGATGACTGCACATTACAGAAGGAAAAACACAGAGGGAATGGGGGAGAAACCAACAGAAGAACTGGGATTGCTGAAGAGGGAATCTGTCCAAGTGGAGATATCTGAAGGTGAACCTAAAGCAGATTTAACCTGAGGCAGATCAAATTTCCTCGAGGCATAGACCTGCAGGACCCAGCTGGCTGGGTAAATCGCCCAGGCATTCTCAGGGTCCGTGCTGACACTGTGAATTCAAAGAATTATCCAAAGTGAATATAAAAATCCCCCAGATGTAATTATACATGCCTCTAGAACCATTTATCTGCTAAGTTCCAAGAGTGGGTGCAAGGGAGGGTGCCACTAGGTGGAGTGCATTTAAAAACATATTAATGTTGTATTGGGAAATTAACCTACCTTGCATCCTCATTGTATTCAATGCCAAGTCAGATTTAATTTCAATGAGACTCAAAATATGTTTTTTTGTGATGTGTGCACAGTGTAGGACTGACAGCATGTTGGCACAGATAAACTGGAGCTCTCTGCAAATGAAATCCAATTAAATTGTTTTTACATGTGTAGTCAACCACTTTGGATGATATTCAATTGCACACGTTCCATAACCTAACCGATAATTGTTTGATACCTTGCCACCTGTGAAAGCCATAGATATTTAGAAAGTGGCATTGGGAGATGAACGGGCGTTTACTGTGCCATTGCCATGTACCTCTAACAAATAATGCCAATGTATATTACAGGCACTCATCACTCATAACATTATATTGTAGGTGAAGGATCCTCCACCATATCTGAGAAGTGAAGTGGGAGGGGAACACATTCCTTTGTTAGACAATCATAAACCATTCTCCTGTGTTAGGTGGGTGAACCAATATGCTTCACAGTCTCAATTGATAGCATTTTGACCCTAAAAACACTCCTGTAGATTATAATGCATCTCATCATGGGTTGTTTTGATTTACCTTCACATGCTAGCAACCCACAGCACCATACATGCATGGGGATAATTGATTTCTATTGAATGATAATATTGGTGTCTATGACACTTTCTGTGATACCAATGTTTGTTTTTGGTATTGGAGAAAATAAAGTTCACGAATATGTGGTCATAAAATACAAACTGAACTGTAGTGTGTGAATTAAAGAGAGTGTTTGAATACTCAGGCCAGTGATTGGCAATGATGTCACATAATGACTTACAGCGGCTTGGAGATTGCTTTGTATTATTCTAGTTTTGAAAAAGATTGAAACTATTTATTGACTGTGTGTGCATTACCTGCTAGTAAGATGTTCACAGCAATGCCAACTCTAATATTGTGAACAAGTTATCAATGTCATAAATCGTATTCTGTTGACTACCTGTGCACTATGTTTGGTAACCACAGTTTCATTGATTTTATTTTAATTAAACAAAATATTGAATCCTAATGATAGAATTATGTTTAGGAACTAATTTGCAGATACCATAGGGACACACGGCAACAGTGGGTGAACAGGTAGCAAGGCCCACTGGTCTTGTCTGTACCTTTTATAGTGGGGCTACAATACATATATTAGTGTAGAACTATCCCCCACATGTTAACTGCATTAAAACATCCGGTAATCTCCTTTCTCTTGTTGCTTCTTATTTAAGATTGATACATTATTCCTAACCTTTACCTGAAGAGCAGAATGCAGAAGATTGATGTAACTAAATGAAATCTTAGCAGGTATATATTAAGATTGTGTTAAGTTGCCATTCTTATACAGCTTTTAGCACATGACATGGCATGCTTTGATTTCCTAGTGACAAAAAGCTGTTGATACCAAAATGGCTACTCTGCAATAGCATCATCTTAACCTTCCCACAATACACAATTGCCATGTTCATCGGTATCCACTTCCAAGAATTGTACAGATACAAACGTATAACTGGCAAACAGCCACTTCTGAATTGGTCATATCAGATTCATTATGGTATACACAAGATTGCTGAGGTGATGCCCCATGATGCCTATGTTTTGTTTTATGTGATGGTATCACATTACATGAACCCTCCCAACCTGCGCATGTTCTTTTGCTAATTTTATATATGAAATTGGGCCTTTTCTTCTTCTTTTCTAGCAATAAGCTATCACTGGTGTGCAACTAGAATACACATTGAAAA
This sequence comes from Ambystoma mexicanum, assembly GCF_040938575.1. Classification (NCBI taxonomy): domain Eukaryota; kingdom Metazoa; phylum Chordata; class Amphibia; order Caudata; family Ambystomatidae; genus Ambystoma; species Ambystoma mexicanum. The sequence continues at coordinate 1,063,240,789 of NC_090937.1, read as the reverse complement.
ATAACTCCCCTGTGGCTGCCCAGTATCATGGGTTTATGAACTAAATATGAGTCACCATTTTGGATGTCTGGTAACAATATGTGGGGGGATTCCCTAGACTTCAATGAGTTAGATTCGATTTGGGCTACAGCATATTGCACCAATCATATTACTGTGAGTTTAGCAGCATAATCACAAATTAAACAGATTTGGAACATTTCAAATTCTATATGTGATGGTGATGTGGTTTTGCAAGCGTCAGTGCACAGTTGTTGATGGTTTGAATAAAAACTACTCTTTATTATATTGTTCAAACTCACAATACATTTCAGATAACTCATCATTATATCTATCCCCGATAAGCTTTCTGAATTTCCTGTTGGCTAAATCTCCCCTGTGTCTTTTAAGTATTCCACTTATTCCATCATAAGTGTGCCCCCATTCCTCTTTTCAGGTATTATTATTGCTTTGCTTCTACAATCTCTTCCGACATTATTTCTATATCAGTAATGTTGCTATCATTAGATGGAAAAATGTACAATAATGTACATATCTTGGTCGTGAATGGAAAGGGCAGGAGCATCCAACACTATTGTGTGCAAATGAGACGTCCAGGGCACCATTTGCCCATGTCCACGGTCCCTGAAAAATATTCAGGTCAACCTTGTGACTTAGGTAATCACACAAGTGAATGAAAAGTATCCCATGCCCATGTTTTCTCTTTTGGACTCTTTGTGGGTCAATCCCAGATTGGCTGGTGTAGCGATGTGGCACTGGTGTGCCTCACAGCTCCTCTCTGTGGCTTTGAAGATGATCATCCTGCTCTTCACCCCCCCATCCCCCCATAATGAATAGTGGGACGTTTAATCGCCCATTATGGATGAAGCGTCTTGGCTGAAATACTGACCTACACAAATGGGCCCAGGCGTGATCATATGCACTTCAGAAGAATGCTGCTGACGTGAGCCAAAATGATAAATAAATAAATACACACATACATAAATACAGAAAGTGAGGTCAGTGTGTGGATACAACGCAATTACTGCCACAAATTGCACAATGCAGCCTGAGGCACCTACTCGCTGGACCTGCTGTTTGCACAATGCACACTTATTAACTCCTCCAAAGTTCATCACATTCACACACATGCTGCTAGATCTGCTTTTCGTGCACGGCAAACAAGAAAAGCCGGACCAATCAAAACCTACGTCAAATCCCCACAGCTGGACCTGCTGCTACATCGCAAGGTGTGAGGAGAGCGATCAGCTTGATTCTGCACACTTTCCTAATAGTTAATCAACTGTACAGGCAATTTATTGTGCTTTGGCTTTCAAAATCCAGCTATTAGAATAATGTATGTGACACTGGAAAACAATACTTTATTGCTGCCAAGCCCTATTTATCACGTCGGACTTTAAATTCCTGGTGGTATCAATTATTCATATGGCACAGCCATGAAAATGTATTCATTGAGAAAAATTAATTTAAAGTTGCATTGGAATTACCCTGTAAGAAATGTGAGCTGCCACAGTAAAAAACATTCTGCCACTTTTTCAAACAGATTCCTAAAAGCATTCATTCTGCCAGAAATGTTTTTTTTTTTGTTTTTCTTCCAAATATGCTTTTTAGAGCTCTAAATAATCCACCTGTTTATTTGGGGTCCACATGTTCGACATACACTTTAGATGTTTACGGTTGCAATGGGCACTGTAATGAGTAATCTAACCTTTTCTACAGCACAGTTTATCTGTCCCTATTAATTTTAATCAGAAATGATGACAAGCTTTGGGGAAACTATCGTGCGGAGAACAATGCACTGCATTTGCATTTATACTGCTGATGAGATTCCGGCTAGGGCCAAGGTGACAGGACATCAGAATTCTCTGTACAGACCACAGGAATGACATGATTTTAATTAAAATTGACTGTGTTTTTATCTATTTGACATTCTAAGTCCTGATGGATATGGGCTGTGAATAATAAAAACCATCAATCGGTGCATTAGCGAGGCTGTTGACGTGGTGGTGGTTCAAAGTTTCAGAAATATGCAACAAATATAAATCCATATACATTAAAACATTAGTATAATTATACATCATATTGCATACTCAAATTAAGGAATACATTTTAACACTCTTCAACAGAACCACCACTGCCTTCTTGTATCACAACTGTGGCTTATATACATGTTACTGTTCACGATAATGCTAAAAGATAATACTAATATATATATATATATATATATATATATATATATATATATATATATATATATATATATATATGTATATGGAGTGAGAGAGAGAGAGAGAAAGCGAGAGAGAGCTGCCAACAGATTCTGCCATTATTTATCACTGTTGTAAATAGTCAGTCTTGTTATTAAACAATTTAAAAGTAGTGTATGGGAAGGATCCAACCACGTGGCATGTGGTTTGGGCACAGATGCCATCAGCAGACACTTACTTGCACATTTTGAAGTGGGAAACAGTATTTGCTGGTATTAGATCGTGCCATCTACCTGTCAAGGTGCACTATATTACATGGCCATGGTGGTGGCCATGTAGTTATGGTTAAGTTGCTGTTTCCATAAGAAGAGCACTTTTTGGGTGGCGTATTGTTCCCCCTGGACTAATCCACACCAAACTTTGCAAAAAAAGTATATGGCCCACTCTGAATTGCAAAGTTTGGTGAGGTTTGGTCCAGGGGGGGCAAAGTTATAGGAGGGGTCCCAAATTACTTTGCTCATGCCTACAGCTCAACCGCTGGATGGATTTGTACCAAATTTGGACCAGGAGCAGCAGCTTGGTTCTGAAATTTGGTGACAATCCGTCTAGTCGTTTTTAAAAAAAATGACAAAAAAGTAGGTCAGAAAAATTAGTGATATCTGTGTCCGCTTTGCGGACACACTTCCCTGTTCACTCCGCAGACAGGACAGGGATTGGGCAAGCGGCTTGCATGGTATCCGCGGACATGTTACGTGCTTACCCATTGGCTGCAGGGCAACGTGCAGTGCGTCTATTTTGAAAGACGCCCGCCATCTTTGTTTATCCCAAGGAGCGGGATCTGCCGCCTGCTAGTAATGTCATGCCCATGTCTTCCTCCCGTTCCCCACACCCCCGCTCATGCCCCATGTCTGCCCTGTTCCCCCCACCCCCGCTCATGCCCCGTGTCTCCTCGTGTTGCCCCCACCCCCCCCGCTCATTCCCTGTGTCTGCCCTGTTCCCCCTGACCCCCTGCTCATGCCCCACCTCTCCCTCGTGTTACCCCCCAGCACCCGCTCATGCCCAGTGTCTCCCTCGTGTTACCCCCCACCCCCCGCTCATGTCCCGTGTCTCCCTCCTGTTCCCCCCACTCTCCGGTCATGCCCCGTGTCTCCCCTGTTCCCCCATCCCCTCCCAGTCATGCCTGTGTCTCCCTCCTGTTGTCCCCCACCCCCTGCTCATGCCCTGTGTCTCCCTCGTGTTACCCCCACCCCAGCTCATGCCCCGTGTCTCCCTCCTGTTACCCCCCACCCACCACTCATGCCCTGTGTCTCCCTCCTGTTGCCCCCACCCCCGCTCATGCCCCGTGTCTCCCTCGTGTTGCCCCCACACCCGCTCATGCCCCATGTCTCCCTCGTGTTACCCCCACCCCCTGCTCATGCCCTGTGTCCCCCTCCTGTACCCCCCACCCCCGCTCATGCCCCATGTCTGCCCTGTTCCCTCCACCCCCCACTCATGCCCCATGTCTCCCTTGTTCCCCCCACCCCCCGCTCATGCCCCGTGTTTCCCTCATGTTACCCCCCCACCCCCGCTCATGCCCCATTTCTCCCTCCTGTTCCCCCCACCCCAGCTCATGCCCCGTATTTCCCTTGTGTTCCCCCACCCCCCGCTCATGCCTGTGTCTCCCTCGTGTTGCCCCCCACCCCCCGCTCATGCCCCGTGTCTCCCCTGTGTTGCCCCCCACCTGCCGCTCATGCCCTGTGTCTCCCTCGTGTTACCCCCCACCCCCCGCCCATGCCCCGTGTCTCCCTCCTGTACCCCCACCCCCCGCTCTTGCCCCGTGTCTCCCTCCTGTACCCCCCATCCCCTGCTCAGCTCATGTCCCGTGTCTCTCTCCTGTACCCCCCCACCCCCTGCTCATGCCCCATGTCTGCCCTGTTCCTCCCACCCCCGCTCATGCCCCGTGTCTCCCTCGTGTTACCCCCCACCCCCCTCTCATGCCCCATGTCTCCCTCCTGTTCCCCCCAACTCCCCGCTCATGCCTCATGTCTCCCTCGTGTTACCCCCATCCCCGCTCATGTCCCGTGTCTCCCTCGTGTCGCCCCCCACCCCCCGCTCATGCCCCGTGTCTCCCTCGTGTTGCCCCCCACCCCCCGCTCATGCCCCGTGTCTCCTTCGTGTTGCCCCCCACCCCCCGCTCATGACCCGTGTCTCCCTTGTGTTACCCCCCCACCCCCTGCTCATGCCCCGTGTCTGCCCTGTTCCCCCCACCCCCCGCTCATGCCTCATGTCTGCTCTGTTCCCCCCACCCCCCGCTCATGCCCTGTGTCTCCCTCGTGTTGCCCCCAGCCCCCGCTCATGCCCCGTGTCTCCCTTGTGTTGCCCCCCACCCCCGCTCATGCTCTGTGTCTGCCCAGTTCCCCCCACCCCCTGCTCATGCCCATCAGTGATGTCATCAATGACATTTGTGATGTCATCTTTGATGTCGTGGGTGTTAGTCTTAGCAGTGCACGGTGGTGGCGCGAGTTATGGTTGCTTAGCTTACCATAGCTGGCGAATTTCAAGGGTTTTTCAGTTTTACTTGGAACCATAACGTCCCTTTAACAAAGTTTTTTCACTGAATTTCATAGGTTTTAGTAGCGCAACTTAACCATAACGTCCCTTTAACAAAGTTTTTCCGCTGAATATAAATATATGGACAACATAGAGCAACAACGTCATTAAATGTCATGATGGGGCAAAAATGCTTTGCCCGTAAAATGTGCCCCTTACATGACAGAAAACTATTAGTCATATGTGCCATTGTATGAAGACCTTAATTCGCAGCATGTACTTTCTTTTCGTTGCTTTAGCTCTCCAGATATGTTGCACTAAAACTCCCCATCATGATGATATCTACCATGTTTAACTGTGAGGGGTCATGGGAGTAGTAGTCCGAAGGGTCTGCAGAGGTGCAGGTAACGACACACAATTTCATGGTTAAACACTGATACTACCAAGTGTCAGGTTCTGGGCCAACTATTTACTGATTCAATTTTAGCTGCCACATTATTGGTATTTCATAATAAGGGCTTTCTAAAGCAACCAAAACATGGGCAGCTAAGCTGGCGAGTTGGCAAGCAGTATACCTCTTAATACTCCAAGTTAAGGCGTACATTGGGTTTGCCTTCATTTACTTAGTGGAATACAACATGATTACATTTCATCATATTGACACGGTGGAATAATGCATGTATACATTAATAGATTATAACAAAAACGAATACTGTAGTATTTGGTGTTGTCATCATGCTATAGATATCAACAGGTAAAGAAATAAAATTAGCCGGGGCAAACATATCAATTAATTCCTTTTCTCTCAAGTGCTTTATAAGTTTAAACATAGGTTTGGAAACATAACAGTTAAAAAGGTGGAATTATAATGTATCAGTAATTATCCTGTACTGGGCTGGGATTGGCCAGAAACAGCACGCCAATCCAAGTCAAGTCAAGTAAAGCCAGGGCGCCCTCAACAAGGGCTCAGAGCCATTACTACCCAAGTCTACACTAGTACAGCGTTATTAACACTATTAGTAACCTATGGTCTTCATCCGCAGTGGTGTTTTTTTTTTTTCTTCTAAATGTGCTCCACTCGTTTTGAACATGCCTTATTTCCCCCCACTAAAAAATGTAAATAAACATACAAAACGACCAACACAGATGCCCCGACGACCACATTGCAAAGGCAGTCATTCCATGTACTGTGTTCATTGCCTTGCCAAGAGTGGGTGGAAGGTGGAGGAAGAGATGGAAGCAGGGAGCTCTGACAAGTAAATCGGGGTGGAGGAGAGCTATGGTGTTAGGGGACAAAGGACAAAAGTGGTGGAACTAGTGGATTGGGACAAGATGAGGAATGAAATACAGGGTTTGTTAAATATGGTGGCTCGTAGAAGTGATGCAAGAGGCATATATGGAATGTGGGCGTATACTGACAAAAATAACTTGCCTCATGATTAATTGGCAACGCTCCCCTGCTAGTCCTATATAAAAGATTGTAGTTAAACTTGCAAGCACATACATCCAATGAAGTATTTACTTGTCAATGTGAAGTGAGAGGGTAAACAGGGAGTATATAGAGAATCTGTGGTGTAAGTGCAATGCGTCTGTGTGTTTGGGTGTGAGTGCATGTGGTGGGTGTTTGTGCAAAGTGTGGGTATGTGTGCAGGTTTGTTATCTCTGTGTATGCAGTGTATGGGTGGCTTTCCAATGTGTAGTTGTATGTACCATGGGCGGTCAATGTTGAATCTGCTGGTAAATCTATAGTGTCTGCTTGAGGGTGTGAGCGTGTGTGTTTTTACATGCATGTGTTTACTTTGTGTGTGGGTTTCTTTGAGTGGGTGTGGTGAAGCGTGAGAGTGTTTACAAATATGTGAAATGTCCTGGTGTGTGGACAAAGTGAGGGAATGTGTGCTGTTTGTGGGCAGTGTGAAGGTGACGGTGGGCGTTTCTGAAACGTGTAGAGAGAAGGTGCATGTGTTTGTGACATTTGCATGTATGAGAGGTGTCACAGTGTGTGAGGAGTGAGAATTATTGTCCAATGTGAGTGTGGGGAATGCCGCAGGGCACCCAGGCAAGACGGGGTAACTGCCGTACCATGACAGCAGGCCCAGGGCGGGGAGCGCAGGCACGCTCGGGCCGACGCCCCCCCACACGGTGCAAAACTTTCCCAGAGACACGCCATCTCGGGGACAGTGAGAACGGATGGGCAGCGTGTGATTTCACACCTTGCCCGTCTGCAACACAAAGGGGTGGGAAAAACCCACCCAAGACAAACGGCAGGAAGCTCTGCCAGAGCAAACGGGCCCCTATCCCTTAAGGGGGTGGGGGACACAGACAGTCGGCGCTGGGCCGGCCTGGGGGGCTGGGTTACAGCTCCCAAGAATGCACCTACGTGCATATAAGGACAGCGCTGGCGGATGAGACACCAGCAGTTTTGTGGACCCTACACGGGGACCCAAAACACAAAGGGAAGTGCACTGTGATCTCAGTGCCTTCCAAAATTCACTTTTTCCCGAACCAATTTCGCTGTTTACTCAGCGTGTTGACTCAGGTTTTTTGTGAAGAGACCAAAGCACCGGCCGGTGGGGTATCATTGTCCTGGCACACCCGCGTTGGCAGAACACAGACGGCAGCAGCGTGAATCTCTTTCATCTGACCGAAGACTGCAGGACACCAGACCTAACAGCGCAGGGCTGCAGCAACGCCCAGGCTGAGGAGCCATGATGTATACAAGAAACGAGAGAGCGTCTTCGGCCAAATTCGGAGTCGGCGGCAGCATCTGTCAAGTAAGTTGCGCGCTGGCAGCAAAAGCCTAAGCCACAGAGGAGAAACAAGTGGCGGGGACGGACATAGAAACAGCCCGGGTGAAAATGTCCGTTGGACTAAGGGGGGTTTATAATTAACAGTCGCTCAGATAGCACAGCGAGTAGACTGCTTGCCCTGCAGAGCCTGCCAACACAGGTTCGAGTCCCGGCGGTACCAAAAATCAGCCTTTCATCCTCCCGAGGTTGATAAAAGACCACCACACACCGTGGGTAACAAGAAGCAGGTTTACAAATTTTTATCTTTGATTACAGAAGGATCCACATTTCCTTCACCCTTCCTGCGCAATAAACTCCCGATTGAAAGTGGGTAGAGTTTACGTGACAGCGGGACAGTGCATGCGAACGCATGTTTCAAAGCATGGCGGCTTCTACATGTGCTTATCATCAGCCTGAGGTCGGGACAAGCGTCAGCCAGCAAATAGCTCAGCTAGTAGAGTGCCCGCTCTGACATCTCGTGCAGAGACAGCTGACAATGGTTCAAATCCCAGCAGAGGTCGAGAAATAAGCAGCACACATCATATATATGCAAAAGCATTTGTTCAGATGTTTCAATTATTGGGCAATACAACACCCAAGTCACGACAATCCCGGTTTTTAGCGACCCACACCCTCTCATTTTGTGTTGTTATTAACAAAGAGCATTTCAAAAGCAGTTTTTCAGATGTTTTCATTTTGAATACACATGTAAAATGCAAATGTATATTATTTGGTGGGCAAGATAACACGAAAGTCACGGCAATCACGGGTTTCAACCCCCTTTTGAACAGGCTCTTAAGAGCAACACTGGCTTTACCTACAGTAAATCACAGGAGCAGCGCTCAAATGAAAAACTATTAGCATATTGGCACAAGACAAAGCACAGTGCCAACTACATTTCCTCAAAAACACGGGGGATCCAGAGGGCTACACCCACAGAGAGCAGTACCCCAAAGACGGGGCACAGAGAACAGTACCCCAATTACGGGGGACACAGATTGCAAGCAGAACAACAGTACCCCAGCACGGGGAACAAAATATTTTGTCATAATCAGCAAAGCATTTTTCTATCACAATAGGAAGATGGCGCCAAAAAGGAAACCACAGGCACCGAAGGACACAACAAAGAAGATAATATCCCCACTATTACAGGCGGCAGTAGAGGCAGCAGAAGTCTATGGTTGGGCCTGGGTACGAGAAAATATGTACGGGATGCCAAAGGGAAGTCCAGCACAGCCGACAGGCGAGGAAAACACCTCCCCATCACCGGCAAAGAAGAGCAAATCAGCAGACTACAGCAGAAGAGGTAAAAAGAATAGAAATGTGTCCGCATTATGTAAAAGCATTAAGGTCATGCAACAAAGTATAGCAGATTTAAGGGGCAAACAAATAAATCCAGCAGAAGAGATTGAGGCACAGGGCACACCACTTGAACCCACAATAATAGTGGAAAACCTCACACCCACAGAGTTAACAGTCACGGGAGGAGGCACAACGGTACACAATGGGGCATAGGGGCATTTACAAGCATGGGCTAACCCCATTAATAGCATAGCAGACCCGGTTGGCGTAGGCAGCAACATCAACGGGGACATCATAACACTCAGCACTGTGCAGTTAGACCTGAGATTCAAGAATTCTGAGACAGAGATGCTCAATAGATATAAAAAATCTTTAGCATGGAACATAGACATAACGATTAAGGAAGCTATCTGGCAAAAAGAATTTATCGAGATTTTCTCACTAATTGAAGCTCAATGCAAAGGCAGAGATGCATTCAGGGACCCCAAAAAGATAGAGGAGAAGGCCATAGCAAGAAATGCACAGGTGGAACAAAATTGGGACAACTGGTTCAAGGCGTTCGCTGTCCTCGCAAGCATCTACCAGGAAAAATGTCCAGGGGATAGTATAAAGTTATGGGCATATGCAGATAACATAAGGGAGGTAAAAACAACACACAGGGGAAAGATTTGGTTAGCATATGACATAAGATTCAGAAGAAGTATGTCTGAAAGAACTGCGATAGAATGGGGCGAAGTCCAGAATGACCTCCACATAATGAACGGGGAACTACCATCCGAGGAGGAGGTGACACAACCCACGGGCAGAAACACTAGAAACCCCCAGTCACAATCCAATAGTCGAGGGCAAGATAACGAGAGGCATAAAAAGAACGAGCAGCCCTTTCGGAAGAATCAGCCATGGGCGGCTAAGTCAAGTGCCCGGGCTCAGAATAAAAGCAGCCACCTCTCTAAAGCCAACATACGATGCAGGAATTATGGGAAGAACCAGTGTACATGGGGGAAGGAGTGTTGGTACAAACACACCTGTACCAACTGTGGGGGCGAGCACCCCTCATGCAACTGCACCCGACTCCCAGCAAAAAATGCTAAGAAAGAGGAACGCTAGTGGGACAGTAATAAAACTAGAGCCCGGCAAAACCCTGATAAAGCATCACAACTTTTACAAAGCAATAAGGGACTATCCCGACAAAACAATCAGTACAGCAATATGGACAGGTTTCACAGATGGTTTTGTAATCCCTTTCAAGGGGAAAGGGTCAGAGAGGATCCTAAAAAACTTAAAATCAGCACAAGACAACACAAAAGTATTTAAAGAAAAATTAGACAAAGAATTGCAGTTGGGTAGAATAGCGGGAGCTTGGGACTTTATGCCGTTTTCAGAATTTTTGGTATCACCACTAGGTTTAGTACCTAAAAAAGAGCCAGGAAAGTGGAGATTGATTCATCATTTATCTTATCCCAAAGGCAATTCACTCAATGACGGGATTCCACACACAGAGTCAGCTGTCACTTACACCCATTTCCAAGAGGCACTTAGGCTAATCCAGGGTTGCGGTAAAAACGCTTTTATGGCCAAATTGGATATAGAATCGGCTTTTAGATTACTGCCGGTCCACCCCAGCTCCCAGGGCTGGTTGGGGTTTTCATTTAACAACACATTTAATGTGGACCGCTGCCTACCAATGGGATGCGCAGTATCATGTGCGCTATTTGAACAATTCAGCTAAATTTTCCAATGGGCCTTCCAAAAACAAATGCCTGACGCCAGGGTGATCCATTACCTGGATGATTTTTTGATCATAGGTACAGAAAAATCGGACGATTGCAACAAAGCTTTAGCAGAGCTACAAAACATGGCTAAACAATGGGGAATCCCATTAGCAAAAGAGAAGACAACACTCCCATCCACCAGCATTATATTCCTGGGGATAGAGATAGATTCCACAGCAGGGGTATGCAGAATACCAAGGAATAAAGTAACAGAACTCAAAAGTAAAATACAAGACCTTTGCGACAAAGACAAGGGTACAGTAAGGGAGCTACAAACTCTAGCAGGGAGTCTAAATTTTGCGGCAAGAGTCATCCCACAGGGAAGAGTCTTCTCCAGGAGCCTAGAGTGGAAGGCCAAAGCATGCGGAAAACCACACAGGCACTTCAGGCTAGGAAAGGAGGTTAAATAAGATTTAAAGATCTGGAACAATTTCCTGGAGACATACAACGGGATCACACTTTGGCGCACGCCAGTTAACACCAAAGGAAAAAGGTTGCTCTATACAGACGCAGCTGGCAGCAGGGGCTACGGGGCCATATTGGGCAAAGAGTGGTTGGCCAGAGTATTGGCACACAGCAGGATGGGTAAAAAACATCACACTATTGGAGATATTCCCAATCTGGTTAACCATCAACCTCTGGGCCCATCATCTAGCCAACACTGAGCTCATGATATGGTGCGACAACATGGCAGTAGTAGGGATCCTAAACAGGAGAACTACAAAATGCCCCGAGGTACTCATAGTGCTGCGAGCTATCACAGCAGCCACACTACACAAAAATATAATTATTAGAGCAAGGCACATCGCTGGGGCCGATAATAACATTGCGGATGCCTTATCTCTCTTTCAGTGGTCCAGATTCCGGGAACTAGCACCACACGCCAGCGAGAAGGGAACGCAGATCCCGGCAGACTGCTGGAGAATTATGGAGAATTAGAAAAAACAGCATCATCACCTGTGAGAAAGAGCACAGGGTATCGGGTGCTACAACAAACAAGCATCTCAACAACGGGTGCCAGCTACATGCAGCCTACAAGAAGCAAGAACCCTGCGACGGGGTTCCTAGAAAAGATGGCAGAAAAGGCACTTGCCAGTAGTACCACAGCACAACACAGTAAGTGTTTACAAACCGTTTTTAAAATAACAGGTTTAAAGCATGTAGAACTGATAACACAGAAAGACATAGAGATCTTTCTACAATGGGTGCATGAGCAAGGTTTTAAGAAGGAGTGGGCCACAAGGCACTTAGTAGCAATCTCGTATTTTTGAAAGCACACTAATCACATATGCAATGAAAGGCTGGGGAAAAGTTGAGGGGCCACAGATAGATACCCGCCGGCCACTAAATTTCCCAAAACTGATAAAAATCACGGCCATGCTTGTAGACATATGCATGCACCCATACGAGGTATTATTGTTTAAAGCAGCCTTTTTGCTGGCTTACTTCAGGGCCTTCAGAGTGGGGGAACTGATAGCGTCCAGCAAAACAGCAAGCAACGGCCTGGGGATCATGGAAACCAGGGTAAGCAAAGAATGCGTATGAATCCATATAAAACGCTCAAAAACTGGAGCAAAAAGAGTCATAAATATTTGTTGCATAGACGATGCAGCCAACTGCCCGGTGTGCATTACCAACCAGTACTATGCACTACGACCGAAAGTGGGGGGGAGATTCCTAATACATAGGGACACCACGGCACTAAGCCATTATCAATTTAAGGGAGTGCTCATGAAAGCAATTAGCAGAGCAGGCTGGGATCCTAAGAAGTTTGGCACCCACTCATGGGGACCCAAAACACAAAGGGAAGTGCACTGTGATCTCAGTGCCTTCTAAAATTCACTTTTCCCGAACTACCTCCCACCCCAGAAATAAGGAGAAGAAAAGAAGGGAAGAGAAATCAGGTCGCTGCACGGTGACCAGAAACACAAGTTGTGGGACAACGAAGGCGGCACGGGTTGGAGGGGAGAACCTCAGGACCCGGCACCCAAAAGGGTATATGATATGATTATGCAAGTATTGTTACTGTTACCCAATAACCATAACTGTACCAATAAAAAACCACAGCCTTTTTATTGCCAACAACAGTACAATGTGTGGTGTAACTAATTCCTGGGGGGGGCGTGGGGGAACACCGGGCAGCTGCACACACATGGGGTGACAAACAGGTACAACAAGGCCAAGCTGCCTGCATATGGGTACAGCAGTTATTTGGGTGCATTTGGGTGCAATTCTGTTTGGTTATGTATACACATTTGTCATGGATATGCACAGTGAGTAGGTGGATGTTCAGTGTGTGACTTTATGCACAGTGTGCTGATATATGCACAGAGTGTGGGCATACTGCATGTACAGTGTGAGCAAGTGTGTGCATTGTGTGGGTTATGTGCATTACGTGAAGTGTCTGGCTATATGTTCAACTTGTAGGTGTATGGACAGGGTGTGGCATATGCATAGTGTGTAATAGATATGCAGTGTGAGGTTAGGTGCACTACATTATTGGATGTGTACTTTGTGGATGTCTGTGCCATATGTCTAAAATAAGTAATGTGAGCCTGTAGTGCATTGTAAAGGCATGTGTGCAGTATGAGAGTGTACGTGTAATGAGAGGTTGTGGGTGCAGTGGAAAGATACCTGTGCATTGTGTAAGCATATATGTGAATTTGTGGTTGCAAATGTTATGTGAGTTTGTGTGCAGGTTATGTATGGTGTGTGTATAGTGTATGGGCGTATGTGCAATATCAACGTATTAGCACAGTGTGTTTGTGGTGTGAGGGTGCTTGGTTGACTGAATGTGTATTTGAATTGTGAGTTTAAATGTGCAAACTGTGGGTGCAGACATAGCGTGAGGATGTATGAGCATTGTGTAGGTTTATGAGAAATTGTGAGGGTGTTTTACTGTGTGTAGGTCTAACTGCACTGTCAGCGGTACATTTATGGTGTGTGGGTTGATGTGCAGTGTATGTGAAGGTTGTTTTGGGGCTAGTGGTGTGAGTGTTGTGGACAGTGTGTAGGCACATGCAGATTGTATATGTGTGTGTGCCGTGTCTCGGCATATGCACAACATGAGGAAGCATGTCCTTAATTTGCAATCAAGGGCTGCTTCATCTATCCGAAATGCAGTGCATGATCTGTGTTCCAATGAAGGTCAGCAGGTCATACACATGCAATCCTTATCTTTCTCTACTGGACCCTCTCTGGCTGTAGAGTAATTGAGTGCATCAATGCCACCATGCGTTTAAACTGCTTCTGTTAAGTCTGAGTACTCTATGAGAAGAGATTTAATGTACGCAGAACAAGGCAGTTCCGAGTCGAAATCATCACACCACCACTGGTATGTCAAATAGTGCCATTCTAGGTATGAGATGCTCATCGTTTCGTGTTATTTATCTTTGCATTCTGGAACTGGTAGTTGTGCACTTATAATAAGAAAGGCAAAACTACAACGAGCAGAATACAGAAAGAATGTAACCATGACCGGGTGGCCTGTTCACGTGTAAGCTTGGACCACTTGAGTGCGTACTCAGTGGATCTTTCTGATTGCGTGGATACATGGAGAACAGTGCTTCTCCTTAAAGACTACTGGCAGGATTTTCTGCAGGCATACATCAAGCTAGAAGATGGACAAGAAGTCAAGTTTCACTTGCCAGCAATGCAATCGAGGGTCTGCTGCTGGGTGACTCTGCTTTCGCACAATTACAAGCATCTCCAAAAACAACAAAGTCGCTAAAAACGGGTGCCATGCAAACAGCAGCTGTGACACGGGGTTGGGAGTTAAAACGTGCTCTTACTTGCCAGAAATGCGACTTACATGAACTCAATTCTAAGACAAAAGGCTTGCTGACTATGTGACACAATAGAAAAACTGCTGCTGCTCCAGACTGTTCATGTCGAGTGCAAATGGGCATCCCACATTGAGTCAGAAATGCATGATCTGTTTTAGGAGGGGCAGAGCCAGTAGCATACCGATCAGGCAGCAGAGACACATGTTCCTATGCTCAACTCATGACAAATGCATAGACATGTGGACACAGATTACAGGCACAGTCTGCTCTGTCATATTTAGTTTGAATGTGACAGCCAGGAGTGCACCATGTCATCTTCAGGAAGGGGAGGGCAATCCTGATTAACTAACAAAGGCTCCATGCATCAGCCCTGCACTTTTGTTTGGCCATGCAGCTGGTGGCAGCAATTAGCATACTTTTAGAGGGTACCTCAAACACGCAGACATGGGGCCTAGTTGCAGAGGTTAACAAAGGAAACCCGGCCACCTTTTATATGTAACTGTATCAACCTGAAGCCAGTTCCCACCCTCAGTATCAGTGACAGTGAGCTGTCATGTTGGGAACTGTGTTTTACAGCAAGCCACTGCACTAGGAGGACCCTATTCATAAACTACAAGACTGTGGTTTGCAGGAGCCAGAGAGTTTGGTCTTGACGCAGCGTCAATGGAGACCTGACGCTTTAACAAGGACCACAAAGAGCGAACCATTAACCAGAGAGACTCTTTAATCAACAATAGACAGGACGATGGGTGGGACCTAGTATCACACCTTTTCACCCTTTTACCTTTCCTGTTAAAAAGCACTCTGATTACGACCTCACAAATACAGGAGATTGATGGTAGAGATCACAGGATTGGTTCATTAAGGTAGGCTTAGCCTTCACCGATCACTGTGGCCCACTTGGCTTCAAAAGAGGTCTTCACCCCTCTTTTAACAGATCATCTGAAGACTTCACTTGAAGTAACAAAGAAGAATTCAACCGTGGACCCTGGCAGAAGGTACAGTCTGCCTTACATCTTCTGCCAAAGAAGGAAGGCCAGGATATCCAAAAGGGAAGCAAGACCCCCCTCTAAACCTAATCCAGAGAACAGAGCGAGAAACAGAAATTAGAGGACCCTCCAGCTGCTCCAGATCCGGTACCCAGCCAGCACACAGCATGTGCTGCTGGGCTCTGCAGTAAGCTTCCTGGATAGGAAGTGCCAAAAGGTCTCTGGATCTACAAACAAGGACAGTCCTTGGCTTTTTGCCGTCCGCCTTAAAGGACTGCACAAGCCCATTGAAGATAAACATTATCTGCCTTAATATCTGTAAAACAGAGATCCTTCTCATTGGGACCCCTGTTCCCTCTTTCCCTCCCACACTGTGGCCGCCTCCTTGGGTTCCCTCCCCTCACCTTCCTGCCAGGCAAAAATCCTTGATGTTATCTTTGACTCCTCACTCTCCTTCTCTCCTCACATCACGGACCTTGCCAAGAAGGCCCACTTTCAGCTGCACCTCCTCAGAGGCATTCTTGCTTTCCTCACCTCCCCCCAGAAACCCAATGTCTCCAGAGCTCTGGTCCTCTCCAGGCTCCACTACTGCAGCAGCCTTTTCCTCAATCTGCCTAACTCCTCCTTTCGCAAACCTTCATCTAATCCAGAATAGGATTGCAAGATTTATCCTTGGCCTCGAGCCCAAGGACTGCATCTCTCCAAACCTAAAATCTCACCACTGAATCCTGGTTGCTGTGAGGATTATGTTCAAGACCCTCTGCATCATTCACAGGTTCTTCTGTGGCCTGGGCCTGCTACATGCAACTCTATCTCCTTAAGTACCTTCTTGCTACAGTCCTTCGGTTTTCTAGCTCTAACTCTCTGCAGATCAGGTTTTTTTCCAAGCAGAGAGTGGGGGTAGATCTCTCTCCTTCTCACGTGGCTCCCTCTGGAATAGCCTTCCTGCCCCTCTCAGACTTGAGCCTGATCTCCTTAAGTTCCGGAACCTTCTCAAGACCGTTTTGTTCTCTTCCCCCTTCCCTGCCAATTGTCCCTGTCTTGCTTCTTTTCTGGCTGCCTGTTTCCTTCAGAATCTTACAGGGCACCAGGCCCTGCTCATCCAGTCTAACCCTTGCACTCCGTCTGCCCTGACCCCACCTTCAACCTGTACTTTCCCATGCAGGCCCCCTTCCTCTGCACTGTGCTGGCTGGTCCTGCACGCCTTGAGCCCTTCAAGCCCCATATCTCGCACTTAGCTCATGGGCCTTTCTTCCCCTGCACATTCTGCGTTCCCCTGGCTCTGTCCACCTGGCCACCCCTGGCACTTGCTTATCCCTTGGGTCCTTCCGCCGTGACTGACTCATGTCCCCAGAACTTCCTAACTTCCTGTTATTGCACTTGCACGATTCGAATGTCACAAGGCCTAGTAGGACCATTTTTGTTCTTGTCTTCCCTGCACCCCACACACAGAGTTTTTGTGGCTTGAAATACACTGTGTATAGGCGCATTATAAATACACAATAAATTAATACATACAAATATCCTGCTGTCTATCTTAAAGGACATTTTTTAAGACCCATTGCTCCCTTTGTGCTAAAGTCAAGAAACCTTAACAGTGTCCAGTCAAAGGATCTAAAACAAAAGGATCGAATACAATAGGGTCGAGTCAAAAGGACCGGGAAAAAAAAAAAAGGTTGAATGCCTTTTTTTAAATGTACATATTTTTGGGCTTTCCGTATAGGAAAAAAAAGTTGTTTTTACACCAAAAAAAATAAATTGACCTTTTTGATTTCGGTCCTTTTGACTCGACCCTATTGCATTTCGATCCTTTGTATTCAATCCTTTGACCTATAACCGTTATTAACCATACCAACTACCCTCCTGTCAGTATCCAGGGTGCATCCCTTTTCCTTCTTTGAGATTGCCTGTCCTCTGCATTCCTTTACAGCAGGGATCCCCAACGTGTAGCTCGGGAGCAACATGTTGCTCGCGGCACCCTAAATTGTTGCTCGCCAGTTGCTCTGGACCATGGTGTGGAGCCCTAGAAGGAGGTGCTGAATGGATGAGACCTCAGTAGCACTGTAGTCAGGACAGAGTCCTGGACTGTGCAAGAATGTTGGCCAATGAGCCGTTGTGTTTCCAGCTGGCTTATTTTTATACATGTAAGATTTGTGTTTGGTGCCACCATGCACAACATTTTTCAGTAAATGTCTTTACTTGTTATGGAAGTGTCATTGTTAAAACCCTGTCATCTCCAGTTACTTTGCCCAGCTGACAAATGTATTACTGAGTAAAATATTTGAACCATGTTTGTGTCATGGAGAAAATTGGGATATTCTGTTCCTGGGTACAGCTCTTATGAGCATAATGTACAAGGATGTGGTATGCATACCCAACTTTCCTTAATTAAATAATGTGCATTCACACTTTCTGTATAAGTGAGGTATGTGTTTGATGCCACCATGCATATTTATCGACACTATTAATTTTGGTGTCACCTATATTTATTACATAGTATCCTAGCGGAAAAATGTTCATCGTTTGATACTCTGCCCATCTGGCTCTTGGTTAATGGGCAGATACGTTAAATGCATGCCACATTTTTCATAATTAATTTGCCCTGTATTCCAATCCGATTAAGTTATTGTTAATAGGTTTAAACTAACAAGCCAATTAATTGATTCAAATACTTAGTTAACACCACCACACCCCTCTTTGAAGTGGTCATCAATCGCTCAAAGGTTTGACCAATGTTTGCCACTAAGTCTTGTGTAAAATCTCTTTTGGCCAGAGAAAACCGGCTCCAAATAATTGAGAAAGGTATTATTTTTATTCCTAACCACTTTTTCACCAATGCAACAGCCTTCAGGAGCTTTAAAACAAAACATTTGCCATAACATTCCCAAATAATTCTCAGGAGGTAACTTGCAAAGGCCCAATGAAGTGATCTTTAAAGCCTACCATGTAATGACCTGAAGTACTAATTAATATTTAATCGTATTTCTCCATTAAGTCAGCAACATTTATAACATGTTTCATATTTTTCATACAATTCACACAGAACAAGCCCAAAATAAAAAAAACAACTTTAACATATACAAACTTGCTATATATAAAAGCCTGATCATTACACTTAATTGTATATAACATAGCTCCCATGCATTCCACGCTTATGCAAAACAGAGAAACAACGGCAAATGAACAGAAAATGAACTCTGACTCCTATTTTGCAAGCGCACTTTGTGCTTCCTCCTGCACACTTTCTTAATTTATTGTAGAGTAGGTACATTTAAACTTATCATTACCACCAGCCTCCTGCACTCTGGGGATCTCATTTCACAGATTTCTCCTTGCCATCTTATATGTGTACGCAAGTCTGTATATAAGGCTAAAGTGGGCAGCCTATGTATATTTTGGACATCTGACTCTTTATCCATTGGGCAAGCTCTTGCTTTTGGAGCTATTTTGAGGTGACTTAATGCACCAAATTTAGGTATATCCCATCCCTATCCAAAAGGACAGTGCTTTACAACCGCCCATAACCACAAGTATTGTTCTTTACCAGGGGAGGCTATAATCGCACTGCACTGAAATTCACTTTATGATTAGCAGAAAATCCCAGATGTGCTTTTAAAAAATAAGGAACTTTCTTAACTGGCCTGACACTTTAAAATTGAACACCCCCATTTCAGCGCACAAGGCGCTACCAGGTGTATCTGCAGGGAGACCTACTATTTGGCACAGGAATTTATTTTGCAACCCCTCCAGGAAATAACAGTTCTAACCACCCTAGATTTTGCGGCCTTAAAATCATGGAACAGACTTTTGTCTTATATACCTACAGATACTTCTCCAATCAGAATGCCGCAAACTTGAAATAACAAAGTAAAAAGCCATTTAATCATTAATGATGCCTTTTCAGCAATCGTTTTAAAATGAATGACACAAGCACTGCTCTTTCAGAAGAGTAGGCTCAAATAAAAATGAGACTGCCCCCTCATCTCTACATTCATTTTAAAACTAGATACAAGGTTTCACCCTTTGCATGAACACCATTATTTTTGTTTTTAATATATTTAATTTCAAACTTTAATTCCCAAAATAGTAACTTGTGTTTAGCAGGCCCTGTTGCAGACCTGCTGGGGACAAGTCCAAAATGGCTGTGTCTTCTGCAGGTGGAGGGTGGATTAACTTTCCTAACAGAAGTACTCGAATCAACATCCAAAAGGAATACTTTGGGACCAACTGACATCCCTGCTTGTCACCTTTATTGGTGTTAGAAAACAATGTATAATTCCACAATCTTGTATATTGGAAAGATGCTGAGATGTCTGTGTATCACCGTTGGGTAAGACTTAAAAAAAGATAGTGACCTGTAAGAGTGTAGAAGTAGGACTCGGACAAAGTGGGGTCATGTTGATTGACATACTTTTATTGAAAGTAAAAGGGTAGGGGACTGGGGAAACTCCTGCCTTTCCCTAAAGATAAGAGGGGTTTCCCTACCCCAACCAAAACTAAGGAAACTGTTAAGATGTCTTGTCTAAAGCAAATAGTCCACTGTCACAAGTTTGAAGACTATTTCCATCTCTCACACTATTGACTAAACTATAAAAAACAAAAGGTCTTGTTAATTCATAAGAATAGGTTGTAGATCGAATCAAAGGGTTCCAAGTAACAAAGGTTCCAAAACCAAAGTTCTCAACTGTAAAACTAAGTTTCATAAAATTCTTAGATATTTCTCTGTTGCACAAACTTTGCAACAACCAGGGGCAACAACTCCCTTGTCCTGGTTCCTTCTCTTGGCAATTCTCTATTTCTTGAACCACAACCAGGGGCAATGACTCCTTTGCCCTGGTGCCTTCTCTTGTAGGTCCCAGATCTCTGCTTCTCTCTCTTTCCGGTTGGGCCAACTTGGTTGACTTCCCTGCCAAGTACGGTCCTTAGTAAATTACTTTGTGGTTTTGCTTCCTCTCATGGGATTGGGTGCCAGACCACGCTTTATGTTCGGGGAACTGGGAGCCCCCTACTCCCAAGTACCACCATGAAGAAGAGGACTTGTGTGTTTCTCATGTAGTGGGTCCCAGACCCCCCTTCTTTGTGTGAGGGTACTTAGAGCCCTCTTCTCCCATGTACCACCACGAGGAAGATGACTTGTGTGGTTCTCGTGTAGTGGGTCCCAGACACCTCTTCTTTGTGTATGGGTACTTGGAGCCCTTTCCTCCCAAGTACCACAAGGAAGAGGACTCATGTTGCTTTTGTTTGGTGGGTCCCAGACATTTAAGTTTCTCTTGTTGGGGGACAGACCTGGTTCCCGTGCCTGCCAGGTACTGTGACTATTAAGATGCAGGCTGCGCCGTCTTAGTTTCCCACCAGTCAGCCTGAGTGATCACCCTTTGTAGTGGGCTCTGGTCTGCCCGGGAACACTGCAGTGTCAATCTTTCCCAGGCAGCGTGGTGTTCCTTTCACACACTTCCCTGTCTGCAGGAACACCGGGAGCTTCTCTCTGCCAGCTCGCCTTCTGGTCCTTCCACTGTGGACTGGCCCTTGTCCTCCCAGCTCCCCTCTTGGTATCCTGATGTGCTTCCTTGCACCTTCCTGCACCTTGCTGGCTCCTGCAGCTCCTCCATGGAGGACTAGACAACTTCTTCATGAGTCTCTCTTCCTTTCCTATTTTGCATTGGCCAATGAGCAGCCAGCAACAACTAGACTGCTCATTGTGGTTTTTAGGAGAACTCTTCATGCCTCCGCTCCTCCTCTTCATCCCAGTACTTATTCCAAGTTGTCTAGAATGCTCATGTTGGTTATGCGAAACACTCTACATTCCTCCAGTCATCTTCTTTGTCTCAGTGGTTGTCAATAGCATATCTTTCAACTCTTCCCCATTCTTCCTCGTCTTAGTATTTCTACCCTTGATCTCCCTTGGGTCAGTTGTGCTGATCATAGTCCCAGTACTTATCTATGGAAATGGCAGGGCGACTATAGCTCATGAGCCTATTAGGGAAGGGGTTGTTCTGTGGTTATAGGAAGGGGGTAGGGGGTGTCTAGGGCCTGGTGATTGGTGGGGATATCGCGTTCTCAGGGGAGGGTCGTTCCTGGTCCCATGAGGGGTAGCCTCTCCCAGGTGACCCTCTCCCTGTGCATCACCCTCAGGAGAACTATTGTACCAAGGACATCCCACCCAGGCCCCATGGGAATGGTCTCCCCCCTAGGGGAGAAGGGACAGCATCCACAGATTTGTCACAGACTCCAATAAAATGTAAATTACGCCACATTACTATCAATCAAAATACCGACAAAATCCACCCTGGAGTGCTACGGACTCCATAATTGGGTACTAACTCCGCCAAACCACCATTTGGAATCTGGCAGTGATACCGCTGGACCAAGTGGCAGTAACAGTACCGTTGAGATGCCACCAAACTCATAATGAGCCCCAATGTCCAGTAAGGGAATTGGCGTATAACCGTCAGGGGCTGGTGATCCAAGAAATACTTGTCTAAGGGGATGGCATAATGCCTGTCTTGACAACAGCAATAAACATAAAACGATTTTGTGTCTTTCAAAAAAGCTCCCATTCTTTCTTTTTTTTCCAAAACTTTATTAAACTTCAAACCTAGTATGGCCCATTGTTTCTCACATTTTTTTTTTGTCCTAAGGCAATTTTTTATGCCATTTTTAAACTATGAATCTGACTAGCAATGTACACACCACTCATTAAATCATGGTTCAGTTTTCTTTTTTTAATCTTTTCGAGATTCTACATTCTGCATCGAACCATGGTGCATCCCTTTGTATAACCTGGACCTCCTGAACTTGGGGGCACATTTTGCCAATAGCTCTGTCCTGGATAGTTTCTCCTAAAGACTCAAAAAAAGGACACTTTTCCTTTGTGGCCTCTGAACTGTTCAACAGTTTTAAGAAAATATCTTAATTTCTTGTGAATTAGTAATTCTTTCCAATGCCTCCTTTTCAAGAGTAGGCATCGCCAACCAGCCTCACAGGCTGTCAGATATCTTCTTCATGGTGCCTACCCTGGCCATTGGAAAATTAACTCAAGAGGATTGTCTTTACTCTTTGATCAATAAGAAATGTAACATTTCAGAACATTCCTGAAGAAAAAAACAATCCACAATACAGTCATCAATGACTGTGGAACAGTATTGCTGATCTTATATGCTTAGGAATGCACCATTTCCCATTAAAGATCCCATAGAATCCTAGCCAGAATCCCAGTAGACCTGAAAAATCAGTGCTCCGTTTGTGGCCATTTTTACTGTCCATACATTTGCAGTAATATTTTGCAAAGAAGCCTGAAACCCCTGTTAATGTTTGTTTACTCCTACTCATTTTTTGAACAGCTGGACTGGTCTTGTATGTCTCAAATTGTACAACTCATCATTTAATTTCCTCAAAATTGCTTGTAAACAACCACTTAACGTCAAATGAAGTTAAAGACCTTGCACATTTCCTTGAGTAGAATAACACGTGGTCTAGATAACTATTAAGTACTGCAAATTAAATGTTCTATACGCAGTTTTAACTTTGTTACATTTCTAATTTGTGTTGCAATCATTTGTCTGCCAACTGTGCGCCGATATGTTCTGTGGAAAAATTGATGTTGCTCACCATTTAATTTGATATGCCAATTTTGCTCATTGCGCACAAAAGGTTGGGAACCCCTGCTTTACAGGGTGTTTCAAAAAAGGTAGCAGGCGCTCCTCTCCAGAAAGAACATGGCATGAAAACCTGTTCTGAGATGAGAGTTTGCAGCACACACTTTACAGGGTGGGTTGTATTTTGTAGTGTTGTTAGATAGTCTTTTGTGATTCATAAAGTAGATATTTTTAATACAACCTTGACTGGACACTCCTTTTATCATTGGGAAATAATTATATTTTTGCTGTGTTGCAACTAACCAATGATCCATGACCTTTCAGAGATAAGCCTGCCGTTCATCCACATTAGCAACATTGGACAAGGAGGTTTCTGATTTGCTTGTTATTCCAATCTGTTCCGATCCCTTCAGGTTTATTAGAGGTGTGGGGCTGATTAATGGTTTAGAAAGTGATATTCTTCCCTGGACCAGTGGCACCCCAGATGTTGATTCTACACAGTCAGGTTTAACCCTTTAAGTGAAAAGGAGAGTATGTTGTCCTGAATTTCCTTAAGGAATCATTGGAGGCAAACCCCATTTCTGCAGTTAGCGTAGGACGTTGCATTGGTCTATGAATGATGAGTTGGTCTGGTGTACAGTGATATTTAGTGTAGTCAAGTTTCCTCAGGTAGCACACATTCGGTTATATGACCTGTGTTGTTTTTGTGCTGAAGTTTTGTTGAGATGTGTTGTCTGGTAGAGAGGGCAGTAAAATGATTGACATGTTCATTGCTATCATGTCTTGCTGAAAAAACAACACAATTACTGTGTCAATTTTTTCATGTTCTAATCGTCACAGTTTGTCGCTTGTTTTGTTCATATTTATTTATTGCAAACACAATACACATTTATTCTTGCAAAACATTATTTATCCAGCTTGTTTGCCTTATTATGCCATAGTCTATGATTTTAGGCTAAGGGATGCTACGCTAGGTGACATTATGTCATGACAAAACTTAAGGGTACACACTTCCCATTCAGTTTACACCTCAAAGACCCTCCAACCATAGAGTCACTCAGTCTTACCTGGGATTAAGGTAAAATGCAGGTCGACAGGCAACATGAAATATCGATTGACAACACCACTATTTGAAGTGTTAGTCTACCCGCCAGCCCCTGAAGGTGTGGCATAGTTGTGACCCTGGCAGCAGGCATAGCAAACAATACAGGGCAGGTATTTCCTCTGAAATATCTTAGCTCTACTGAAGATTTAAGGATGATTGTTTGATGTGCAAACTTTGTGCAAATGATGCATAATTTGGTCAAGCAATGACTGCAAACATATGGGGTTATCAAAAAGACTCTTCTGGTTTTGAATAAGTCTTGAACTTATTAAGATTTACAAAGCAGGTTAAGGTAGTGGCCTGTAATCTTTGAGTCTCCAGCTGTTTTGGACTACATTTGCCATCGGCCCTTGCTAACGTCATCAATGGTGAGGGATCATGGGAGCCATAGAGCAAATTATGTGCAGAGCAGCAGGTTGACGAACCCTGGTTTAAGATGTTTTCAAGTTTTCCAATTTTAGTTGTGAAATAATTAATAATTCCTGGCTTTAATCTCCCAAAAACCTAAATATTTGTCTGTGCATGTGTCTAGGGCAAAGGGGCCGTTTGTGATCACTGAGAGCCACATAATGCACAACTTGAGGCAACAGTGCCATATATTGAGAAATACTGCGGGATGTTATATAGGATTTAGCATGAAAGCTGCATAGCATGAGCATATATTGTTGAGAAAGACCTTTTTTCGGCACTAGGGAATATGATATGATATGATATGATATGGCATTTATAATACGCCTATACACAAGTGTTTCAAGGCGCAATGATGCAAGGGAGAACAGAGGGAAGACAGACAACGATCCTACTAGGCCAGGTGTCATTCAGATCACACAAGTGCATGGGAAGAGAAAGAGGGAGAAACGTGGGGGAAGGGGGAGAGGACAGTGCAGTACATGGGATAAGAAAAAAAAGCGAAAACCAAAAATAAATTATAAGTAAAGGTATGGCCAGCAGGTGGCAAGTGCAAGGGTAAGTACAGACATCAGGTGTCAAGTGCTGGTAGTGGGACTGAAGGGATACAGAAAACAGTCCCCAAGTGTGGTGGTTTCCAGGAAGGCAGTGCAGGGGTGCGACTGGCGGGGGAGGGCACCTGGGCCCAAGAACAGAGGGTGTCCAGGTAACCAGTGCAATTTCAGTGTCAGAAGCCAGGAAGTCAGCAAGGGAGAGGAGGAGAAAAAGCAGAAGCAAAGAGAAAGGTTTCAAGGTGCTTCCGGAACCAAAGATGAGTCTCCTCAAGTTTCAGGGAGGCAGGGAGACTGTTCCAAAGGTAGGCCCTGAGCCGAAGAAAGAGATCTACCACCAACTTGTTGCTTGAAGAAGCGACTGACCCTGAGGGAGTTTGAGGCGGATGAGCGAATAGCTTGAGAAGGAAGGTATTTAGGGAGAGAGAGTTGAAGTTATTGAGGCCCCTGGTACCAGAATTCCTTGTGGACGATGCAGAGGGTTTTGAACTTAATCGCCACAGCCCCTGGGAGCCAGTGCAGAGATTTCAGTCCTGGAGATATACGATCCCTGGCCATGTGCTCCACATTGGCAATGCTGGCATGAATGTATTCAAAAATAGTCTAATTACTTTCTTTGGGCACAAATAGCATGAATGGGGAATATTCTTCATGATATTGTTTGGGAAGAAGCTGCTTGAATGTGGGGCAATGCTGGTATGTATTGCTTACAGAGGTTGCCTGTTTTTTCTTTGGGGACAGCCAACATCCACATGTGTTACAAAGTGATAATTTGTACTGTTGGAGTGCTTCCTATGTTGGTTGCCCTGCTAAGCGGAATGTAAGTTCTTTATTGTTTTCCAATGTTTCAATATTTTTAGCTGTGACATGCATGGTTGCAACCCATTATTCGAAAATAAATGTGGGTCTGATTCATGGAATTTGTGCGCCGAAAAAAGGGGATTTGTGCGCCATTCTGACTGCAAATCCCTGTTTAATAAATGGGGATTTGCGGGCAGAATGGCACACAAATCCACATTTTTCGGCGCACAAATTCCATGAATCAGCCCCTTAAACTCTGAAGTGTAGGTGTGTTGCTTGGTCCAATTCAGGGAAACCTTTGCACCACTCAATTCTACAAGTTCGCCAGCTGCAGCTGCCACACTGGATACTCCTCTGGGCATGGCTGGCCAACCAGGCCACGACTGAACTTTAGCGTCACTCGGCTGTTGCTTCAATCCGTCCATACTTCTGTTTATATACAGGCTGTATTTGGAATCTCTTATCTGTGCAGAAAAGGGATGGTCTAACACAGTCAAACACCAACACACATTAAAAGCGCAGCACAGGAAATACGTACATGGATATTGTTTGAACAGAATAAAAAAATTACTTCTAGAAGGGTCTGCCTTGGGTATACTTTCGTTGGGATGCTAAAATAGAACATAGAAAATGGTGGGAGTGGTCATAGAGAATAGCACTGCCACTGTCAGTCAATAGGTGAAGGAATTGACAACCATCACTCTCAAGCTCTGGGTCCCTCCTAGTAGTCTACCCTCCATCTCTACTCAACTCTAAAGTCAATCCTATTGCCTAGTTGTCACTACCTGACATCTCAAAACTAAACATGTTATGGTATTGGATATTGAAAGGTGTGCAATGACAAGAGTGCTAAATAAAAGTTTTATTTAGTAACACATGTAGCCATTTTACTTACATGTTATTCTTGGCAGGATGAGTACATTATA
Source organism: Ambystoma mexicanum (assembly GCF_040938575.1). Classification (NCBI taxonomy): domain Eukaryota; kingdom Metazoa; phylum Chordata; class Amphibia; order Caudata; family Ambystomatidae; genus Ambystoma; species Ambystoma mexicanum. The sequence goes on along the minus strand of NC_090937.1, from coordinate 1,063,214,036 downwards.
GAATAACATTATTGACGTTTAGAACTTGCCTTTTAAAGTCGATCCATGGAATATTTGCCCGCATCAAAGTGAATTTGTACTGCTAAAAAGTGACTTTGCAATGCCCACACAAACCCTGATTCATGGAACTGTGCAAAGTGTATTTTTGCTGTGCAAAGTCCAGGCAAAGTCATTTTGAACAGCAAAAATGACTATGGGCCTCATCATGAGTATTACCGCTGGTGCTATTAGCCCTACCGCCAAACCCCCCGGCTTGGCCGAACGGTAAATCCCCATTCCCCATCGGGCCAATCTGGGAATTTCTCATTCCCCATTGGGCCCAATGGGGAATGTTCAGCACTATTACCTCTAGCGGTAGTACCACCGGCGATAATAGCACCGAAAATCAGCAAAATCACAGCAGATTTGAAGCCCATGATTTGGCAGACCCTTAAATGTGGCAGTAATAGAGTTACCGCTGCATTTAAGGGTTACCGCCAAACTTGTGATAAGGCCCTATGTGCTGATTTTTCCCAGACATTGCACTGCAAAAAGACACTTTGCACAGTTCCATGAATCAGGGTTTGTGTCAGCATTTCACAGTCACTTTTCAGCAGTGCAAATTCACATTTAACCGGGCAAATAGTCCATGAATCGGGCCCACAGTGTTTAGTCCCTTAAACAGGGTCATTGTATCGGTGGGGCATCTCTATTTTTTTTATATGTGGTCAGCAAAATAAGGCCCTTGTAGAAATAGAGAGGTACGGAAAGAGAGAGTGAAAGATAAATAGTTTGAGAGCGGTGCAGACTTAGGGATAGTGAGAAAGAGAGAGTAGAAACAGGGAGCTGAAAGGGTGACAGAGTTGAAACTACATAATCCTAGCAGTGAAATTGCACCAGGGCATGATGAATTCATATTCACACTGATTTCTGTTTGCATCAGTCAAATGGACCTAGTGATATTATATGATATGACCTTTATAATGCTCCTATAAACATGTGTTTCAAGGCGCAATGAGGCAAAGGAGGGGGAACAAAGGGAAGACAAAGACAACGATCCTACTAGGCCAGGTGACATGGAGATTGTGCAAGTGCAGGGGAGGGGGGAAAGGGAAAATTGCGAGGGGAAAGGCAAGGGAGCAGTGTAGTACATAGGAGTAATAGTAAAATAAATAAAAAACAATAAATACAATAAATAAGAGGTGCAGCCGGGTGGTGGTAAGTGCCGGGATAAGTGCAGACATCAGGTGTCAGGTGCTGGTAGGGGGCTGTAGGGATACAGAGTACAGCCCCCGAAGCATGGGGAGGTGCAGGTGTGCAACTGGCAGGGAGGGGATCTGGGCCCAGGAACAGAGAGTAGCCAGGTGATCAGTGCAGTTTCAGTTTCAGCAAGGAGTTCAGCAGGGGAGAGGAGGAGAGAAAGCAGAAGCAAAGAGGAAGGTCTTGAGTTGCTTCCGGAACCAGGGATGGTTCTCCTCAAGTTTCAGTGGGGCAGGGAGGCTGTTCCAGAGTGAGGTACCAGCTGAGGAAAGAGCTCTACCATCAACTTGTTGCTTGGAGAAGCGACTGACCCTGAGGGAGTTGGAGGTGGATGAGTGAAGGGCTCAAGAAGGAAGATATTTAGGAAGAGAGAGTTGAAGGTATTAAGGCCCCAGGCCCGAGAAGGCCCTGTAGACAATGCAGGAGGTTTGAACTTAATCCTCGCAGCCATTGGGAACCAGTGCAGAAATTTCAGTCCTGGAGATATACAATCCTGGGCTTGAAGCCAAGGACAAGTTATCAAGTCCTGTTTTGAATGAGTTGCAGAGGGTGGAGTGTAGATGCAGGCAGATTTAGAAAGAGGCTGTTGCAGTAGTCCAGTCTAGAGAGAACCAGAGCTTTGGAGACAGTAAGCTTCTGGGGAAAGGAGAGGAATACCTCTGAGGAGGTGCAGATGGTAGTGTGACTTCTTAGAGATTTTCAGAGACGCAAGGTTTTTAGTCTCACAGGTGGGAGAAGGGGGAGGGCCAAGAGAAGGCGGCCAGAGAGTGACAGGAAAGGAGGGAGCAGGTGTGCCGATGAGAATATTCTCACTCTTAATGGCATTAAGGCAGAGATCATTGGCAACACACCACTCAGGATAGCAGACAGACAATCAGAGATGAGAGAAGGAGAAGAGGTTGCTGAGGGGAGCCTGAAAATTAGTTGAGTGTCATCCGCATAGCACTGAAAGTTGGGGCAGAGAGCGGCAATGCGGTGGGCGAGAAGTGCCAGTTATTGGTTGAACAGCCAGGGAGAGAGGTTAGACCCCTGAGGAACATCACAGGTAAAGATAGAGATCAAGGAGAGGAAGGACCCAATTTGGACCTGAGTGGGTCGATCAGAGAGGAAAGATGTCAGTCACGCCAGGGCCTGATTGGTGATACCCAGGTTATTACTGAGACATTTGAGCAGGATGGCATGTTTGACCGTGTCAAAGGCAAAAGAGAGATCAAGTAAGATGAGAACACAGGGGGTGTTGGAATCGAGGTTGGAGAGCAGGTCTTCACGGATGTTCTGGAGAGCAGTTTCTGTGCTTCTGGCAGATCTGAAGCCAGACTGATGATCATGGAGGCAACCAACAGATTCAGAGTGGAGATTTAGCTGGGAGATGGCCAGCTTTTTCAAGAATTTGCCAAGGAAAGGAGTGATGGAGATTGGGCGATAGTTAGCTGGGCAGAGACAGGTTGGCAGAGGGTTTTTTAAGAAGAGGGTGCACAAGGGCGTGTTTCAGGGGGAAGGGAAAACTTTGGTGGCAAAGGAGTGGTTGCAGAAGTCAGCCAAAGCAGGAGCCAGGTTGTCGATGTGGTCCTTGATGGTTTTATAGAAACAGGGGAGAACCTGTTTTGACAAGACTTTCATAGATCGCACTGGTCTAGAAACCTTGTCAGGGGAGAACAGGGTAAAGGTAGAGAGGGGGGTGGAGGGGTGGCCACAGAAGGGCCAGAGGAAGAGAGGGGAGCAGTGGGGGAGGAGGAGAGGAAGAGAGAGAGGACAGTATGTCCTACGTTTTAGATATGAAATGAGAATCCAGAGCTGTGCAGAGGGCCTGGGAGGGGACAGGAGAGGTGGAGATTGCAGCAAGATTGGCCAGCTCCTTGCAGATTTTAAAGTGTTTGGCCGAGTTGTTGGAGGCCGCAGAGACACAGGCTTGGATATGGGCTCTCTTCTTGGTGTGGACAGAGAGCCAGTATTGCCTTTGGAGCAGGCGGCAGGCCAGTTTTTCAGAGGATGTACAGGAAGCATGCCATTTCCTCTCAGCCACCTCTCAGTGACATATATTCTTTTATATAATGAGTCAGGAGTGCCCAGCTATCCCTGGGAACACACACGTGTCTTACTAAATCATATATATATATATATATATATATATATATATATATATATATATATATATATATGTATATATATATATATATATATATATATATATATATGTCAAGATAGAACAGTTTGAAGGAATAGACTCCATGTGGGTGACTAATGGGTGTTACATTGTGTATGCCAATCGTGCAAGATTTTCACATGCTAAAACAAATTCTTGTGTGAAGGATGATGGGGTCTTTGGATTTTACACAGTGGGCCTAATTCACAGAATGTTTAGCACCAGGCATAATTCAAAGAGCGGAGCAAAGGGATTTTTCACTGCAAGAATAAATTTTGCACGGGGCCCAATTCACAAAACGGAACAAAGTGACTTTGCACTATAAAAGTACTCTTTGCACTGCACTAAATGAGTGTAAGTCACAGAAGCATTTTATAATGCTGCAAACCCATAGGAAAACGCTCTTTTAATCTGCATGCAGATTCATTGTATTTTATGTGAATTAGGCCCATTTAGTACACAGCTAAGACTACTTTTGGAGTGCAAATTCCCTTTGCTGCGTGCTAAACGTTCTGTGAATTAGGCCCTTGGTGTAGCCATGCCAAACATGTCGCCATTTTATGAGCTAAGAATTGTTCAGAAAAGCTCTACTACCACAAACTCATAGTACATTTAAAGGAAACTACAAACGTAAAAAGGTGAAGGGAAATCGTCTCTCATGAAGGAAGAGGAGGGACACCAGGCTCTACATATATACTATTAATGCAAGGTACTATTTAATGCTGAAACACATCAATGGAGCACCCTGAAATCTATCCTTGTTTAGCAAGACGTCGATCTGCGGATACATATGAAAAAGCAGTGCCTAGTGTCTGTATGCAAAACCGCAGTGACGCATCTAAAAGGTGTATTTTTCAAGACGATATAGTCTAAATCAAGGATTTATGAATAACTCCTTGAAATCCCCTCTGTTAACATTCTAGTTGTTGGCGCAAATAAATTCAGTTTTTCTGTATCTTTTAGAGAGTTTGACGGATCACAGGCATCGCGAGAAAATGATGTATTACCCCAAATGCAGCCTGGCAGGTGTCACAAACAATTTCAGGAATCAGCAAAGTCATAAGCGCGCGCTCGAGATAAGGATTCCATTATGGCTCGATATGAGTTGGAGTGATATGAATATGTTCTATCTTTCAAATCACATTCAACAGCAATTTCAGGCCCTGCACCTCGGAGTGGGAAACCTTTGCAAAAGCTACTCCTGCAGCAGTCTTTTAACCTTTGTTTCACTCCACAATGTTCTGGCGGCATCCTAAATCCAATGTGTCGGGCCTGGATTTCATTTCGATCACAATCGCAGAGTTGATAGGACAATGTTTCAATTAAATAGGTTCCCCTTTCCCTTGAAAGCTATATCTAACCAGTAAACGTGTTTGTAGGCAACACAGTGGACGCAATTCCGGTTATCACCGTTTTATCTCAGTGAGAGCAACCATTTTGTGTATATATATATATATATATATATATATATATATATATATATATATATATATATATATATATATATATATATATATATATATATATATATATATATATATATATATTACACTGAAACAGTATTAATGAGTAAAGGAAGAATTCATTGGTGGCTAGGAAGGGGTACGAGGCTGTATATGGAACAAGACAGGGTACTGAGAAATGCCATTACACAGGAAGCACATGTCTGAACAGAGCATCTCTGGAAGGACAGTTACAGAAGGAAAGATGCCAACTGCCTCGCAGGCCACATGATGCTGGGTGGGGTGTTATTTGATGATCACACACGTAAACCTAGGATTGATTGTCCCACACATAGCTCTTTGTATTTCATCTGGGGAATAAGCTTGCACAGTCTAAGCGTCACGTGACCTTTAGGCACAGCATGTCGGTATCAATTTGAGAGGACCATTAATATTGATATTAGGGTCCATGGGGTCATGGGATCACCTAGCCGAATAAGGGACTGTGGTATGATGTGGTGCAGGGCAGGTATCAGCCTACATCAGTGCTCTGCTCTCCTGAACATGCAGGGTGTCTCTCTCCCCTAAATAATAAAAAGCATTAAGAAAATTATACATTGGGAGTAACAATTTCCTTAATGCACGGTCAGAAACATGATCTTTTGAGTGTGAGGTACTCAACCAAATTTGTCCTATTTAATGCACATCTTTGTGCTGTTCCTCGTCTTACATCCTCTGCTGCCACTGGCCCATGCAGGTCTTCCTGAAAATATCCCCAATTTTACCCAGCCATCTCCACTTCCGAAATAGGCAACAAGTGACTCTCTTTATGGAGACAATGGGCCTCATTACGACCCAGGCGGTAAGGGGTTTACGGCAGCGTAAACAGCGCCGACCCTTACCGCCTGATTCCGAGGTCCCTTAGCGCCATGGAGGATTTAACACCTGCTTTTAGCAGGTGTTAAAATCCATGGCGCTAAGGGACCTTGTTGTTAATTATGCCACCGTAATTTACGGTGGCGTAATTAACGCCTTCCCCACTCCCATTATGCCCTATGGGGCAAAAATGGGAATGGGGAAGGGTAAATGGGGATTGGGGACTTACCGCCCCGCCAACCTCGGAATGGGGCGGTAAGTCTGCCAACCACCATGGCGTAAACGTAGTTTACGCCATGGTGGTAAAGGTACGACCCAGGTCGTAATGAGGCCCAATTTATAAGGAAATCAGATGGTCGGTTAATTTTCAGCTGTATACCCTTAATAAAAGCTCACCTTTTGATCGTATCATCGGCAAAATCATTCATTAAATTCAGACAACACAGTGGAAGTACAAGTCGGGGCCAAGTACATTGAGGATGCATGCAAAATATGTTTACAGCAAAATGCATGAAATACTGTTTCAATAGACAGATCACAAGATCACATATCTTCCTTACAAGATCTGCCCCATTAAGCTTTTGAGGTCATAGCTTCTTTGGTCGTGGGCAATGTACATGTTGCACCAATAATTTTCTTATGGGGCAAGTAGCCAATGCCACTGGCCATGTTGCACCACTGATTTGTTACCAAACATCCATTGCCCCCTGCCTAATAGATGAAGGTGCTATATATGTTGAACCTTTTTTTGTTAACTCCTTATTCCTAAGAACATTTCACATTAATCATTTCTGATAACAGAAATTCCTGCAGTAGTGTGGCGATTCCCCAATTCCCAGGATGATAAGGAACACTGCTTGAAATGAGAAATCATAAATGCAAATAAGGTTTGGCCCCACATATTGATGAACATGTCTCTGGTTGCTTTTGTTGTTGTATAGAGGGCATGTGAGCTAGCCCTTTGTGCTGGGCTTTGCCTATTGTCGACTGGCTTGCATATTGCTACTCTCCTTCTGTAATGGTGCAGATTGGCCAAGGAAATAATGGCATGCAGGGTGCACAGAACAATGCAATGTGTTCTGATCAATTCATACCATTCCACTCATCATTTTTTCGTTGCAATACATTAAGGCACATCACATCCTAAGCAAGTTGTTAAGAGCTAGTTTTGGCATGTTCCCAGTTAGGATGGAGTGGGACACTTTAAGGAACTCATGGTGGCAACAGTAAAGGCAGACACAAGTGTTCACAGTTCAACAGTGCTTATTAAACTGGATGTAGGTTGGAAAAAATGCCTAATCTAAGCCTAAATCTAAGATGGGAGCATGCGTCAATCATCAAAATGAAAAATAAGCCAGTCCTAGTTGTGTTGTGTCAAATAAAAGGGCCTATACTAAGAAAAACCTATTGCCTATCTGTACAACTAATACAACAGAGTATGGGATAGTATTCAGGAGAAAGAAAGAAGTGTTCACAAAATAATATGTAATAATGCAGTAGTCTGGATCACCCTTCTCCAGGAGGGATCTTGGAGCAGAGAACACTCTTGAGCTTCCCCAGCACAAGACAACAGTACCGCTTTCAGCTATCAGGGCCGTTGATGGCCAAGTCTCATTTCTCTTGAAAGTCTCTTGCCTTCGAGGACCTGATGTATTTACGATAACAAAAATAAAAGTTCCTTTAACAAATGATAGTTTGTTTCCTTATGTTTACTTAGGATGGGAATTCCTCACTCTTGGGTCCCCCTCTTCCGGGCGCTGACCCCTCTTTACTTTCAGCCTCCCTCCGATGGGTTCACTATGGCTTTTCCAGCATTCACACATCTTAAAGTCTTTTTAAACAGCTCTCCGTGGACATCCCTCCATCGGGTTCACTCTTGCCGTTTCACAAGTCTGTTTGCTTTCAATGATTGCAGGATTCACTTCCCTTGCTTTCTCAAAGGTTTGTAGGTAAAAGACTTTCAACTGTACGGGGATTTGGATTTTGATAGACCTCCTGTATGACCACTTTGATCTTTTTTGGCAGATCTCCTATGACCTTCTGGTATCAGTAGTTTTACTAAACATGGGATCAACCAGAGTTTCTCGAGTTAGCACCCACTTGATGCTGGTTCCCTTTGTAGCTGGTCTTCCCTTAAACACATGCCACTTTTGCGAGTTTCATTTAACACAGTTCGGTTCTTATCGTCTTTCCCTTCAACTCACCGGCTGTGATGAACCGCTTGGCCTTCCCTGTATCCGGAGTCAAGGCCGGCACCACGGTAGCAGGAGTTTCCCTCGCTCCTATTTATCAGTGAAGGCACGCTCCATGTACCGTTGGCATCTGATGCAACACACTCGGGCTATTGCCCTCGAAAAGAGCAAGGTTGTGTCTCTCCTTGTCAGCCTCTCAATATTTTCCACCTTTCTCCTCCTCTTGAACTGCCGGGCCTGGATAGCTGTTTCTTCATGTGGTCTGCCTTGCTCATACTGTGTGCACTTGCTCCACCTTTTATCCCTGTGGGGAAGGGAAAGGGCCATCAAGTGTGTGTGTCATTCTAGTCAATTGCCTGACTTTGTCTGACCCTTGTATTAGGCCAAGCCAGATAAATGTCTCTGGTGTTAGTCCGTTGTCTTTCATGTTGTACGTAAGTGTTTGTATCAGAAAATGGGGGGCAGTGTTTTGACTGTCCTATGGAAGAGGATGGGGAAAAGGTGTTGAAGAAAGGGGGATACATCGTCTCACCCGTCTGTGGCCCACTCCCCTTCCCCGAGGACCCCCATCCAGGTAATCCTCCCTCACTGTTCCACCACCAGGAACTGGATCCAATAGCGCTGGCTATGTCCGGGCCACTTGGATGACAGATCCCCGGGGACTAGCTGTGGAGACACCTTCAGGTTTCTCACAACACATAGGATAGGACACATGTAAATCAAAGAGTGCATCCCTTGATAGTGAATCCCTTGCTCTCCTAATCCAATTAACAATCTCCTCTCCACTGATGTCATTTGTGGGTCACTGGGCATCACAGCTGCGACATTTGAGGCCTCCCTTGCTACCTCTGTGGTCTCCTTTGCTACCCCATTTGTTATGCTCCTGGGCTGTGGCTAGTGCCATGTGGCTCTTTGTTTCTGGAGTGGCTGGCTTTCTTGTTCAGGACGGGGGGTTTCACAAGAGTAAGCCTTTAAGCAGTGACCCTAAATAAGGAAATATAGGAATAGCAAATATTGTGTCTTTCTGGAATTCTATACAATGATTGATAGACTCATTAAAGGTTTATTTCAGGCACACTTCAGGGGCTGAGTCCCTGATTTAGTCCGTTCTTAAACCCCTGAAATTCACAATGCAGACGAAAACATCCAAAGAGCATTTAGAGTAGAATAAGCATCCATGTTGGACTATGTATTTTGCTTTTCACAAGTTGCAGTTATAACATGTTTTTTTATGCCATTGTCTCTGTTACAATCATCACAAGGAATTATATCTTGCTGTACTCGGTCACTTGACAAAATCCTTGTGCTTAAAAGCTTGGGTACAGTGTTGAAATGTTTGACCATAGCACATAAAGTGGCCATTGATATCATTGTGCCACAATGAATGCTTTATTGTAATGTGTCTATCTTTCCTATCTCCCGACATGCTGTTCAGGATGTTTGTTTGCATGTATGAGGTAACGAGTGCCCAGAGTGGGGGAATCCATGTGAGTGTGCTGCTTTCCCAGTGCTACTCTAAATTCTTTAAAAACACAGTTATGAACCCTCCCAATGTTATGCATTTTGCCAACCTCTGAAACCTGAAAAGTAGAGCCACGCAGGACTGACATCGGGCCAATTTTACACCAGACCTGAAAATGAACTGGCCTGCTGTTAATTCTCAGTTACCAGTTTAATGTTATCCACTACAGAGTGTAACTTAAGATAGCTCAGTTGGTTGAGAACTTACTGCTGCAATGTGTGTGTGAACTGCAGGTTCAAATCCCGGGAAGGTCAACTCAGCCTTTCATGATTCTGAGGTTGATAAATGAGTACCAACACAGGTTGGGTGATATTGTATGCATATTTGTTCTATATAAAGCGGTAAAACATAAGTGCTACATAATAACACATCATTATCATTTGGCCTTGGATGTCTGCATGTATTCACAGTAATTTCGTAATATGGGCCTGTCCACACAGATATTAACGATACATAAGGTGATCCATTCTTGTATGAAATGTTTATCACATTACAATGATATCACAACCATATTTTTCATAGCCGTTTTAGGAGCAATGATATGCAATGCCACTTCCTTTTTTGCCAGGGGTGAAAGGTTGTGTTCCATTGCTTCCTGTGATGTCACTTCGGGTTGGGGTCACATTACATCACTTCCTGGAATGTCATAAGAGGTAAAGGGTTGTGTGATATCACTTCTGCTACCCCAGGTATTTTGATGAAATTATGTCCCTACTGCTCTGCCTAGTTTCTTGCTGTAAAGCATATGTTTCTAGTTATATCACGGTTTAGAAGTAGACATGCAATTGCTGCCTGATAGTTGTATTACTGCGGTAGAGCAGTACAAGACATGTAAATTAATATCAGTATTTCTAAACTGATCAGGACTAGGGCTGGGCATGTCATGAGGTCTAGAACCAACTATGACGTATGTGGCCAAAGATTGTGACTATTACTGACATAGTCTGGGGGTGTGATTAGGACTGACAAGATAGATCTATAATGGGACTAGCACTTTGATTAAGACTAACACCCAAACTAAGACTTGGACATGTTACTGCTAAGTCAATGATGAGGACTAGGACTGTAATGAGCACAAAGACTGTGATCAAGACTAGGAAATTGACAAGCACTTTTATTAAGAATAATCTGAAAAGGACTAGGAATTCAGATCCACTGTCCAAGCCTTGGTCCTCTCCCATCTGGATGGTGGCAATGGACTTTTGGAAGGCCTTCCAGTAAATATGCTAGCACCCCTGAAATGTGACCTGCATGTTGCAGCAAGACTCATTAAAGGACTCAAATTCAACCTCATCACCCTGACCCTCATCGAACTGCATTGGCTCCCACTTCAAGACCAAATCATCATTGAATCCTGTTGCATCATCTATAAGTCTATCACCCTAAAGTCCCAAGCTACCTCACGGAGAAACTCAGCAACTCTGGAGGCCTGTGATCCACTAGAAGTAAGGAAATGTGCAGACTTGCATTACCACAGTGCAGGAAGGAAAGATTCAGAAGACAGGCCTTCTCTGTCTACTCACTTCTGGTTTGACTTTCATAGACCCAGGACAGGCTTGGACATCAATCTTCTCCAGTCCAGGTATAATTACAAGATATGCCTGTCCTCTCAAGTAATCTTGTTCTGTCTTGGGAAAGGCCTCTACATACCTTTCCATCTGAAACATCCTTCTTAAGGAGATTTCCTATATAGAGGTTCAGCTACATATAGGTGGAATCCAAATCAGCTTTCCTCCTGTCAGATAGGATCTCTGCCTTTTCTACTTTCCTAAAACTCTCTTCTGTTACTATGTGTTTGAATTTAAATAACCATCAAAATCCACCCAGACAGCATCATTTGACGCAGCAATTTTGCAATGGACGGAGCGTGTAATATCTTCCCTTCACTTACACCCATCAGTGCCCTCCTCATTGTTTCAATTAGCCCATTGATTCCTGTATGTATTTTAGCTATGAACGAGCATTCTTTTAGGAATATGGAATCAAAATTGCCCTTACATATTTCTATCCCATATAACCTCTCTGTGTGGACCTAGTCCATTTTTAAGAGTTATATATAAATATCTGCTGCAATATTATGACTCCAGAGACATCTTGCATAGTTTTCAAACTGCAGGCTTAAAAGTGTTAATAAAAAAGGTGAATTTATTAATATTTCATACCATTTGCTGTATCTTTTTATAGGCATGTTGTCCTCCTTAAAACATCAAATTCATATCTAGTTCAAAAATAGAGCCAGTCATGAATTTCCCGCTTGTCACTTCCAAATGCATTTTTCATTACACATTTTACCGGATAAGTCATTTGAATTATGTGAGTGTGCCCTGACCCATCTTCATCAACTGAATACATTTGCTAAAACAGATTTTTTGTGAAAGAAAGGTATCATATTAGTAGGATACTTTAATTGAGCAGATGCATTTCTCCTGTGCCCTTATTGCTCTGGCAGGTTCATACGTCAGGGCCTGTTAGAGGCCTCTGCAAATACCAATACACTATAATGTTCCACCAGACACTGAACCTATTGACCTCATAATCAGCTGAAAATAAATAGGACAATGAAAACCTTGGTCTGGAGTTCATGTTGGACTATTCTGTATTTTACACTCAGGCCTTAGTCCTGGATACACACAGCTGTGCCATTAAATCAGATCAAAGTGAATATAGTTGGCACATGAGTTCACAGTTTTAGGTTCAGAGTAGATAAAGCTACATGAGATTGTCTATCATATTTAAAAACAAGTGTGCTATTTACCCTGTCCTTATTTCCGATGACACTCTAGTAAAAAATAAGCCTGTTCTAAACCTCTCATGTGGCTTGCAATGAACATTCTATTGTCAATTAATTGCAGAATACTACAATACAAACTTCACGCTTTAATGTAATCACTTTCTACAAAGCATAAATACAGCTTCTTTGAATTAGCTAATTTTGTTTTTGAGTGCAGCACTAGGTCTTTTGTTTAACATTGGTTTAAATAGTATATTATAGCAAAGCCATTCAAATTGCACATTGTTTAAAGAAATGCGTGCCATTCAATGAAATGTTTGCTAATAATGAGGGCTAGGACAGTGATGAGAACTAGGACTGAAACGGGGAGAAGGCCTTGAACTGGTGAAGATTAGGTTTGTGAAACGAACTATACTGATGACTAGGAGATGTAATAGGACTGTAACCATGACTATGACTGTGATGATGATTATGACAGTGACATAAACTGGGACTGTTATGAGGAGTGACATTTATGAAGTCTGTGATGAAGTCTAAAAATGTTATGAAAACTACGGCTGTGACAAGGACTGGGAATAATGACAAATGCAAAGTGTTGAGGGCTATGTCTGATGAGGACGAGGATTGTGATGAGAATTTGTACAAGAGTTGCGACTAGGGCTGTGATGAGAAATCGTACTTTTACTAGAACTGTAATGAGAAAAAGGACTGAAGGGAACTACGAATGTGACAATATCTAGGACTGTAAATATGGAAGGACTAGAACTGTGATGAGGACTAGCACTGTGTCTTTACTAGGAGTGAGTTCTGAAGCTTTTGTTTGTGTACTTGTGCCTGCTCTCAGGCAGGCTGACAGAAGAAATCATGCGGATTGACACATATGATAGCATCTGACAGCAATATGGATGAATTGCAGCACTTACTTCATACATGTTGGCTTCAAATAAGTGATTATCTACAGATAACACTGTTGATGAAGTAGGTCTGCTGCATAAGGCAACACTATGTAGCTCTGCAGCCATATGTTTGAGAATGAAGGTTCAGGGATGTTAGATAACTCTGCTGTTATAGTTGTTATCATGAAACATCTTTGCCATAACCCATAGATCTGCTGACACAGGTGTGCATTTTAAAGGACCACTAAAGGGGCTAGGATGATGGAATAGGATACAAGACTAGAAGGAGAGCCTGGGACTAGAATAAGATACTGGATGAGAGATTATGACAGAGGACTAGAAAAAGAGGCATAGAGACGTGGTTGATAGATAATGACTAGAATGAAAATCTAAGGTTGTGACTCAAACTCCATCAATTGTAGGGCTCTGCAGTTTTCCTTTGTGTACTAGTACCTCCTCTGAGAAATGCTGGAAAAATAAGGCATCATATCCGCATAACACGCAATGTAATACACTGTGGTTTATCTAAAGCATGACACTATAATTGCCAGTAGCAATACAAACCAAATATCCTGCCTACTTAACCCCTTCTTTTCTATCTATAGCTTTGTTCTGGCTAAAAGTCGGTTTTAAAGTACTACCATATGTGCCCCCAAAAAATAATTCTGTCTCATACTCCTCATCTACCTCTTACTTTTAAATGTAATCCATCTCACAAACATTATTCAGCATTACAGTTTATTCACAGAAAAGTTGCTTGTTTTCTGAAAAACACAAAGAAACATAACACACAGGAATCTGTTGCATATGCACCTAACAAGCGAAAAGAAATGTTAAGATGGTGAGTTAAAATGAGTTTAGATAATATTACAGTCGGTCAGATAGTGGTGTGCACTCCGAATGCAACTATTTTCATGCAATGAGCCGTTGGGATTGCTGGGATTGTCAAATAATGTGTATATTGCATTATAGAAGTGGCTTCCAAGTGTCAAACCCATGAAGATAGAGAACGTACACAATTATCAGATTATTGTGCACACAGCCAAGTTATTAGCACCATTTTAAATAAGTAGTGATTTTCTGTCAGGCGGAGAGAAAGAATAATGACCGAATAAAAGTACGCCATCATTTAACAGCACTCATGATTGATATACCCCCCGCAACTTGAATACATTTGAAATAAAGTGAACGCGTAACATACATAAACCAGCACATTCAAATGTATGCCTCTTTTGCTCCTGACGAGGTTATCATAAATAAAGTCTACCATACCCTTTCTTCATATTTTACACATTGTCAAAATGATTAATAACAAAAACATTTGAGAACATCATTCTAACGTGGTTACATGCCACAACTGTGTTAAAAAAAAATTAAAAAAAACGTGCCAGCAGGTGCCATCCTATTAGTAAAATCATCTCTCCCTTACTGGCTGTGATTATTCAAAAAACTATCACCTGCATGCTGTAGTCATGAAGTGCACATTGACATAGAATCGACATGCTTTAGTTTGTTGAATTTGTGCAGTCACTATTTCTTTTAGTGGGTGGTAAACATGTTTGCAGGTCTTTTAAGATGATAACATCCATTTGCTGAAACGTATTCTCTTCAAAAGAGGCATCATTCTATAAATGTCATGAACATGCGTGTGACATTAATGTGAGTGTGTGCTTGCGTAGATGCATGCAGTCAAGTTATAATACAATATTATCACCAGCACCGTTAAGCAGAGTATTTTTATTTTTTTTATTAGGTTATCTGTAGACTTGTTTTTGATACTTTGTGCTGACAATCAACCTAACTTTGCAAGACACAAACCTGTACAGTTGTATTATTGTAGATTTCATTAGAGAGGGATGACATGGTAGTCACTGCTTGTGTGTGGTTTGTGCTCCTCTCCTCTGTATTATGATTCCTGTGGCTACGCCAGAGCTTGGTGAAGGTCCCCATTAACTGTACTATACTGGCAAGGCCACAACTGGACCTCTACTGGACTGCTGCCAGAGTATTCCTGCCATCCTGCTGTACACTGATGTTCTCTTTACAGCTCACATGAAACTCTACCGACAAAATCACGGCAGTGTAGAGGGATTCAAGGAAAGAAAAGCATGCATCACTCACTGGGCACAAGAGACAAGAAGGCAGTTTTAGACTGATTCAAACCAGTGAAATGGGAGGGAGGGTACAGGAGACGAGGCGCATGATCCTCTCAACCCACATTCCTCCTTGTGTTTATGCATTACGATGTCCTAATGCAATATGTGGTACTTGTGGAACTGTAATGGCCGTCCAATGCCCTATGCAGAGAAGTCTTCAATGTGTGGAATGCTGGCTCCCTCCATAGCTCAAAGCCCATGTGGTTCTCCTGCTAATTTGGAATGAACACAAGCAACACAGTCTACTGCAACATGCATGACATCAAGGGGGTAATTCATGGATTATTTGTGCCAAAAAAAACAGGATTTGTGCGCCATTCTGCCCGCAAATCCCCATTTGTTAAACAGAGATTTGCGGGCAGAATGGCACACAAATCTCTTTTTTTTCGCACAAATAATCCATGAATTATCCCCCAAATCTCCAGTGGTTGTTTATAATAAAACAACATTCTGGGTGTTGTGGCTATGGTGATCACATGCTATGTGTGTTATGGCCAGCTTTCCCTTGAGCTGTGCTCTATCAGTGTCTTGATCACTTGTGCTGGCTGATACTTTCTGCAACAAGTGTGATCCCTCGTTTACCAGATGCATTTTCGTTGATTGATTCACTCTAATTGTTAGTCAAATGAGTGAGAATATGATAGGTTATTTATAACGCACTTAATACCCAGAGGTTTCTAAACATGGACCCGGGAATCGAACATGTGTTGCTCTGTGTCATCTTAATTCCAAGATGAGCACGTTGCCCCTGAGTTATCCTCCCAAGACAGTTCTGAAGAAGGGGCTCATTGTGAAATGCTTCCTAACAGGGGTACCATACAGCTAAGGTCATTCTAAAGAGGATGAACTTAAAGGAATAGAAACAATCTTGGAATTGATCATCCAGTCACATATTTCCAAGAAAGCATGCACATAGTGTGATTGCTTTCAAAAACATTCACCTAAAAGGCTGAGTGTTATGAGCATAGAGCTGAAAGGATGATGACGAGGATTTAATAAGGGAAGACTACAACTTAAATGTCATGTTAATTTGCCACTGGAAACATTGTAGCCCTATTGGAATTTACAATTTAGAGAATGTTGTTCATCTAGAATTGCCTATTCTGACCTGTGTGAAACAGACCTGGATGAATAAAGACATCGATTTGAAGGCACATTCCCCATAGTTATAGTCTGCTATGTAATAGGCTACTATCAGCACAGCCATATTAGAACTACCAACGTGTTGATTGAGTTATTTTAGGCTGTGCTCTTTTGCAAAGAGTAAGGACGTGACTGCGCTTATTTCAGGTAAATAAATGTGAGCAATCTTACTTATTATTTATTCATATAATTTGCAGATCATTTTAAAGTGGGAACTAGGCACCAATATTCTGCTGAAATTACTTCTGTTCTGCAAAGGTGTAGGAACAGGTTGTGGACTAATCTCCCACTCAGCCCCACACTACTGCTAAACAAGCAATGATCTTGTTCATAAAGGTCAAATAGGCCCAAAGTGAATGGTATACCCCCTTCAACTCTTAGGGTAGCATGGTCCTAGGCAGTCTGTACACATTGAAAGGAATGTGAGCTAGCAAATAAGCCTCCAAACAGTAATGGTACTGCAATACCAAGATGAAACAATATGCACTGGCAATGTTATATTAAAAAAGGAATTATTAACAGAACTAAAAATGCAAACACACTACTAAAAACATGTGTAACTCCCCTTTGTAAATGATGGCAGAGCATATGCAGTTCTTTGGATGAAAGGGATACACTGGCTCTGAAGACAGTGTTAAACAATATATAGTTCAACAGGGATATTCAGGTTTAAATATGTGTTTAATAAGGTATGAAGTGCAGTCTAGAAATG
This sequence comes from Ambystoma mexicanum, assembly GCF_040938575.1. NCBI lineage: Eukaryota > Metazoa > Chordata > Amphibia > Caudata > Ambystomatidae > Ambystoma > Ambystoma mexicanum. The sequence goes on along the minus strand of NC_090937.1, from coordinate 1,063,196,984 downwards.
TCACTATGGCCATTACAACCAAGGGTACAAAACCACTTTGAATACCTTCATTTTATACGTGAGTGGCTAGACAGCATCGGGCAAGGCTTCCTAGAGCATTATATAGGATCAGGTTGGTGTTGAGATGGCTGAGATGTATGCTCCTAATTGATCAATTTGGCACTGAAAAGCCAGGTTGGCCTGTCACGGTCCAGTTATGCAAGGCTGTTCTGCAGTAGTAATGGGCTAGAATCACTTGATGAACAGGCAGGCCATGATCGAAACGTGGATCAAAATATTCAATTTCGTTCAATGAGGTCCAGTGATGCAGTTCTGCAGTGATGGTTGTCTTGAAGGCAGCAGGAGCACAGGCATGCAATGGTTGGGTCAGTGGCTTAACAGCACAAAGCAATTCGAAAACGAATCGGTGTTAAAGGCACCTCTGTGGGTCTTGGAGAAAATTGAGTTGGCTCCATAGTTTTACATAGCTAGTGCTCCCAGCGTTTTGGCCCCAAAGCAAATGTTCAAAAAAGGCGGGTCAGTGTTATTTAATTTTACGAAGGGGAAATCTGTTCTCCCTTCATGATAGGGGTTATTTCACCACTCACTGAAGCTATCCTGAAGGCTTTTGTTATTACTTTGGCCCATACCCTGCCATAATTCTAAGCAAGGCATGCATTAGATGCTAACGCCTTAATTTGTTGAGCAATGTTTGCTAGTTCATGTGATTACATTGTGCGAAAAAGAATGGCCCATGCGTTCTGTATTTTCTTAAAATTATTTCTATTAATGTAGTAGTTTAAGGAGTCGAGTTGAAACATCAAACTGTGTCCTTTGTAGATCTTTGGTTCAAAGGCATTCATTTTCAAAGTCTTTAGCAGCTGTTAAGAGACACTGGGACCGAGAGTTGATTGGGATTGGTTGCTCCATTATCTTTCCATTTTGGGGATATGTTGGGCAGTGTGGAGCGAGTCTTAGAAGAAGTGTTTTCTTTTGCAGTCTGCAGCCAGTTGGTAAATCCTGGCCTGAACACTCTATGCCAGTTTAACAGAGGCAAGTTAAGACCAGTTCATTTTCAGACCCTTTTCATGGGGCTTTTCCTGGGGATGCCTCTGATGATCCATGCCAGGGACGGTGAACCAATGAATCCGCAATCACTAGTGATCCCTTATGTATAGCATCACTAACGTATCTGAGTGCAGCTATTTATTAGTACATGAAGATAGGGACATGTGTTATTTTACTTCTAGGGGGACACATATTTCTAGATGTTTGTCCTGGTGAATTTATTTGTTGACCTATTCAGCGTGACTTTAATGGGATGGCTATAATTATTTGATGGCATCGTGAGTGTACGGTTGAGTAATGAGGTCTTCTGTGATTGTATCCTTTGGGGAATTGTTTGGAAAAGTAGTCGGGAGATTGGCCACTCTTGAAGGAAACGGGAACAAAGTCCTGCAGCTGGTAATCGATCAGAACAATTGTGTCAAGGTTTTGATTTATTTGGCATTGCATGCACTCTTTTACAATGGAGTAGTGAGCTTGATCTGTCTATGTTTGTACAATGAGATATACATATAAGATATGCATAAGAACAAGTACCTTTCTATGTTGTTCTCAAATACACTAACGGGTTATCTAACCTGTGTTTCAGACTTAATTTAGAGGTGATGTCTAGCACACCCCACAATGAGCCTATAGTAAAAGTGTGATTCTTTATTTACAGTCCTTCCACATGTAGATTGCAATGGAAAACTCAATAGAAAGCTGCTCTTTTCCCGGATCAAAGCTCACCGAGTCACCCAGTGAGGGATCACATTTTTCTTTAGATGTACTTTTTTTTAGCTCTTATTTGTGACTGTACAAAGGGTATACCAGTTTCAAACATGTGGGTGCTACACAATAATGAAACACTTACATGGTACTTATGTGAGAGCTGGGCCAGGCGATCCATCTAAGTAGACGATTAAAGCTATTTTCATATATTGCAGGAATATTGTATCACATTCGAATAATAGATAAATAGACCTAACGGTACGTTTCTTGTGATTTATCATCACATATACTAGTGTCAAGGGGCCACCAAATCACATAAAACGTTCTATGATTGAGTTTTTTAGACTATATTACATCACTGTAGTGATGCCCTTACCATGCAGCCCTCTCAGTCAGAAGTGAAAGGGCACTAATTAGAGGCTTCAGATGAACTGTAATTCAGGGTGAAAAAACATCTCCTCTGAGTACGTTTTCTACTATCAGAATTATTAAATGTTATAGAATAAAGGGTCAGGTTCGAATTGGTGCAGGCCCTGTACAATGTTTCATCCTCTTTGTGATCCCAAAAGGATTTCTTATGCTTTGAATATCAACCAGCGTATTCTCACCTGACTGCATGTATTAACAGCACATTGGAAAGGAAAACCTTTGTTTGGGTGTGCCAGGCAAAATTACCCTGCTCCTCCTCCAATCATTTACACAGATGGACAGAGTGATTCTTGAACACAGACAAAGGTAATTTAGCCAATTACTTTAGCAATATCAAAATGGGCCACACCATTGCCATCTTTACTCTGTGCTTGACTAGAAAAGGGGGCATGAAGTAGAGACTTCGCAACACCATTACCGGAGCAGTCACCAATGTGCCCACACTTATGTAACCTCATAGCTCATTATCAAAGAGAGCATTTAATGGATTTGGCATTATATGATTTAATGGGTGCTCTCACAGAATGATATCCAAGTCTGCCTCTGAAAACATCATTGTGTTATGTAACATGTCTGAAGAACATAGTCATATTAATTATCCATCAGCCAAGGCCTGATACGCAAAACAGTACATTCTCAGATAATTGTACCACTGTAATTTTTTAGGGTAACCCACCAATTAATAGTTGTGTCTTAGTCGGTTTCCAGTTGCTCATTACCTTTGCTCTACTACCAATAACATCGAATATTTTCAGATGACCAGAATTTGGTCAAGGAGGTCTAATACTATGCATGACAAAATAACATGTTAGCAAAGATGAAGTGTGGAACACTGACATCCCCCTCTTTATGCATCAACCCCCCTCCTCCTCTAGTCATCCAATGACACAATTAAAACACACGTTAAAAACGGAAGGTGGCAAAACCAAAAATTACGCGCTGCATATCTCCAACCCAGGCACTGAAGATAAATATACCCAACATATCCATTACAAGGCCTCCAGTAAATTAACAAAATCAAGTTCAACACATTCATGTGAAGTGCAGTCAAGCATTCTCTGCTTGTTTATTGTTTGTTTGTTTATTCATTTATATTGCGCGCCAGACCTGGGGGTATGAGGGCGCAGGAGCAGCAAGGTTATTCTCAGCTTGGGTACAGTGCTGTACAGTAATATATATTGTATGCATGAGTTGATAAAGTTGCAAAGGATACAGTGATACACAGTATGTGGGTAAACATATTTACATAGATAGCAGCAATAAGTAGGTAAACATATTTACATAGATAGCAGTGACATGGTCCATTATTGGTCCTTATTATTTAACCAATGAATGTAGCTGCACATAAAGTGGGGGTAGGTTTGAGGTGTTCTAAGGGAAGGTGGTAAGGAGTGCCAGTGTTGGGCAGCTTTCACCTGGAAACTGTTGCCACCCATTTTGGCTTCAGAGCCACACACAGTGGATAGAGACTTCCATTGTGCAAGACCACATATATCATATGGAGTAGGCAGAGCCTTGTTCATATGCACCTGACCCTTGGCAAAGGCCCTTTGGACACTGCACAGTCTACCTTTGGGAAACATTGGGGTAATTATGGTGTTCATTACAGGGATTTTCTTTTAAATTATTTTTTAAAGATGGTCAATATTTCTGCTCCCTTCCATGAAGCTGGAATTAATTTCAAATGGATGATAACATTGAGACGACTTTAAAAAACGGAACTCAAATCTCAGGGGTTATCAAAATATATCAGTAGTAGCAAGGTCATCATCTCCTGGGTGCTTGCCTGCTGACAGGCATGCATGGGCAGCATTAACTTCTCTAATAGTAAATGGGAAAATCTTAAATAAATGTCACAGTAAATGCCCCATCATTAATGTTGTCCTTCCCTTTTGATAAAGGGGACCAACATTAGAAAGAATTGTGCTTTATTGATGTATTAATTCATCCAAGAGCTAGACCTCTTGAGACCCAAAGGATACCAGTGCACAGAGTGATTGAACATCCTTGCATATACAGTATGATCATCACAATCCATTCAATGAGCTTCCTCATTTTTTCTCCAAGTTAGTGGGACGTGAAAGATTTAAGGCAACTATGCAATCTGTCTCCTGTGTTCCAAACCTTACAATTAGAAACAAGATTTAGTTTGCTGCCAGGCACTATCAAACCCATCATAAATGCCCTGCATGGGACAACAATATATGCGTCACTCAGACATATCCTACAGCCTTGTAGATCTCATCTCTGGCAGTCAGTACATCTCCAGATTTCAGGGACTACCCAGCCTAAACCAACACACATTTAAAAAAAATATATAATCAGGAAACAGGTATTCTCAATCTCCACTGTAAGGCTGTGAAACCTCTTACACATCAACAGTAGACCCACCCCACTATCAGGCAATTCACACAATAAATCAAGACTCCCCCTCTTCAATGAGCACCTTCATCGCACCACATAAGGTGCACCTCCAAGAATCAACTCAGTGTCCATCCTGATGACCACACTTTACAGTCCACTCCCTTTTTACACACACACCTTCTCTCAGCACTGTTATCTATTCACCACTAACTGTATATTTTAACTACATATACCCTCTCATAAGTGATTATGTATTCAATGTCCGCAACCCCTACTAATGTATAATGATTCCTTGCTTTCCAAACCTAGGTTAGAGATCAATAAACTACAAAAGTAAAATAAAAAAAATAACAAATTAAATGATGCCACATGTTTTTGGGTTCAACTGGTGTGCTAGAAGAAACGCTCGTGATAGTATATGAGAAAAAGCATGTTTTATGACTTGCAAATTTACCTGTAAACTAGGAGAGCTTGACAGTAGGGGAGATTTCCACATCATGTTGCAGTTATGTGCTGTTAAAATATGCATATACAACATGAAACCAACTGTTCCTAATCATTCTAATGGAATGCTTTTTACATTTGAATAGCATATTCTGCTCAATGAAAATGCTAGTTACTGTTGGAATGTGTTTAACCTTTTAAGACCTGACCTCACTTTTGGGTTTCTCTAAACAGCCAAAGAAACACTTATTGTTTTGTACCAACATTTTCAGATGAATACTTTATATTAAATGTCAATGCATGTATTTTTAATCCTAGTCTAGATTGCTAGCAGGGGGCCGACCAGGTTTAGCTCTTAAATCCTGCTGGATACCCTGGATGCAATTTAAACTTTGGGAATTCGGAGTGGTGTATCGGTGAAGAGTCAAACCAAGTCAAATCCCCTTTATTCTTCACTTTTACTCTCTGCCTTGTCAATGCATACATACCTCCCGCAATTACGCATTGCAGCCTGCATTTATAATTCCGATGGAATCTGGATGCTTTTAGCATGTGCTAAATCGAGGTGGATTGCACACACATCTGTGCCTGCATGAGATTCACATGCAGGCATAAAGTGATGTAGCGGTAGTATAGCTCAGTAGCAACGCGCTCGTCTTGAGAGCAGGATGACGCAGAGCAACACCCGTTTGAATCCTGTGTCTGCGCTTAGAACCCTCTTCGGTATTAAGAGCATTATAAAAAACAATTATAATTACCAATGATGGAGAAGCAAAGCACAGTAGCCATCCAAACTCTGCTTTGTGCTGCCTCTCTGCCTTCTAAGCTAGTATTGCAAATAACCAAGCTATACTCCCATCTAAATTGGTGCCTGTAGCTGCAAGGCATACTGATACATTCACATTTGCTTTTAAAACTATTACGATAAATGAGTTGGAGAAGGTTCTTAGAACAATGCACCATACAACTTGTTTGGAGAATATTATTACCACAAGAATTGTTCTAGAACACTGGGATATTTTCATTCCCTTTTTATTGCATTTTGCTAATACCATGTTTCCCAATAATCATTTATAAACCCTGATGAAGATGGTGACTGTTACTCCCTTGAGTAAAAAACCTGGCCAGAACTACAAAAACTGTAATAATTTGAGACCCATAAAAAATGTACTTTTTTATTGAAAATGGTAGATAGACTAGCAACCATTCAGCTTCAAGAACATGTGGAGACCATGAAGAGTCTTCATCGTAAGTAGTCTGGTTTTAGATCTTCCCTCGGCACCAAGACCTCTCTCTTGGATCTACAGTCAGAAATGCTCGATATCATTGATAGGAGCATAGCTGGGCTGCTGATGTTGTTGGATTAATCAGCAGCCTTCGACCTCGTAGATCAGGAAAAATTGTTAACCCATCTTCCGGACTATGGAGGGTGATCCAGTGGAACTATTGACTGTATCAGGTCCTTTCTCCTTGATAGAAAATCAAGAATAGTTTGGGGGTGAGGCATACTCTAAGTTGGAGCTAATTAAGTGTAGTATTCCACAGGGAGCGTGTCTCTCCCTGGTTCTACTTAACATATTTTGTTGCACCATATGTGACGTTTTGGATGCATTGGGTGTGTGATTCTCGAACTATGCCGATGACACCCAGCTCATTATTGAATTGAGCGGGCGCTATGAGATAGATCTGGAGAATATAGAAAAAGTGTACGAGGCCATACAACACAGGATGATAACGAATGGTCTTTGTCTTACTGCCAACACAACAGAGTTCTTTATCTTTGGCTCGACACAGGCACATGCTAAACATTCAAACCTATGTGAAGGCTTTACTATAGAAGGTCATTATGTTAAAGCTGTTCCTAAGGTGAAGACCCTGGGAGTGATTTTGGAGTCATCACTGGGTGCTGAAACTCATGTAAATTGTGTAGTTCAGAAAGCCCAATATTATCTCAGGCTGCTTAGAATAGTAAAGCCTTATGTATCAGCAGCAAATTGCACAATATTGGTACAATCTGTTATTATGCCAAGATTGGACTATTGTAGTGCTCTACTTGCTGGGGCCAGCAAGGGCTGTATCAAAAGACTCCAGATACTCCAGAATGATGCAGTCAGGATCATTAAGGGCACTACAAGACGGAACCCAGTATCCATACACAGGAGAGAGCTTCACTGGCTTCCAATAGGGGGTAGGATATGTTTTAAATTGAACATCATTGTACACAAGTGACTGTATGGAAAAGCACCTCACTATCTAAAGGAACAATTGGTCCTGGAAAACATTAGCAAAGTCACTGGGTCAAAGGGCTCAATGCGTCTGACTCAGCCCAGATGCAAACAAGCCCGAGGTAATGGACGTTCCTTCGCCTCACAGGCAGGGGTGACATGGAATAAACTCACAGTCGAGATGCACCCAGAAGAAAAGCATATTGTCTTTAGGAAAAGTCTTAAGACACTGTTGATGTTTAGATCATAACATGATGTCTTGTCTGTTTCTGCTATTGTGTTTCCGTCCTGATGTGCCTGCGGGCTACAGCGCACTATAAACGTATAAACAAACAAACAAACACTTGAAAATGGGGCAGCGTGGGACTTGGGGAGGCTTAAAAACATTCCTGCTTTTACACGTTCATTTCCTTCACTGCCCCACATATAATGACCCCAATGTTTCATACGGCAATATAACTGTCACACAGTTGTGAAGAAAGACAAATCAAGCATCACAAAGACACACAACAGAACTGTTCAGAGGGTCTTTTTGTAGTGAGTGGAGTGTAAAGTGATTGTGTAAAAGTGTGCTTATGCTTTAATTTTGCACTGCATATGATATCTTGCTTTAGTCCTCCGTCTTGGAAGGGGACATAGATACACACGTGAGATTTCCATGCAGGTTTAAAACCAAAGGATTCCAGGAGGATTGAATTGGAATCCATTAAAAGATACACACTACAAAGCTTAATTTGCAGGTGCCTTTTTATTTCTCACATAGCGGAGAGAAAACAAGAAGAATTACACTTTGCTTTGTTAGTGTTGGTAATTTCATGTAGGGGACCATCAACATACAAGCGTTGGTTGCCCTCCCCTAATGCCATTAGCATCATTTGTAAACAAAATCCTTTAACTGCCCTACTGTGCAGAAATCAGCAGGCGTGTGTAAACAATGCATGGACCACTTTGGAGTTAACCTTATATAGTGCTACTGGGCAGTAGCCAGCAGGCGGGTGTGTACACAATGATGCACCACTTTTGAAATATCTAAGATGGAGTGCAGGACCTGGAGTGAAGGTGCCAAAATTGAAACTGGAGTCAATGAGAAATTATTAATGGGCCACCCGGACATCTCCTAAGGTTAAACATGCAACACTATGGATTTGTGTGGCTTTGCTGTAAACGTAAAACATGTTGTTGTGAACCTGAGAGGTGTATAGTGTCAGGGTTGATCAGAAAGTCCCCATTTTGCTAAACTGCAGGAAGCATGTTTCCAGAAGGCAAACATAAAATAGCTGTCAAAGTAAATGGGATGTTTGGACTATTTTCTCTAGATATGCCCATTAGTGCAATGCCTAAACTGGTGTCCCATGGTAAGGCAGGTGCATGTGTTCCACAAATGGCATAGAGCTCTGGAATTGTGGTTCATCAAAGCAACTGCTTTGCCAACACACCCAGAGTGTGTATTCCCGCTCGGACTGGCCTATAGGCAATAGGTCAATGGCCAAACTAAAAAGTGGGCCATTTTTTTGCCAATGTGGGCCACTTTGATGAGTTACTTCAATATGCGGCTAATCATTTTGACCAGTGTTGCTGAATAATTATTCTCTAAAATGCAGAATTTGCATCACATTTTATCAAGAAAACTCCCCCTTGGCTACTATTCAAACAGTGTCACACATGGATTGAATGGCCATTTGGAACTGTGGGCCACTTTTTTATTGGTGCCCGAGACAATTGTATGTCCCAGACCGACCCTGTGTGTAGTGCCACTATGCCATCAATGGAGCATCGTTTGAGTGCATGGCGCATGAGAAGAGGAACATTATGTTCGTCCAGTACTAGTCAGTGCATGAGTTCCGACCTGGTACATGTTCGCTTGCATCAGATCTAAAGCATTGAGAAGACTGTTTGCTTGCATCTACATGTTCCAAAGAACGGCTGCCCTGCTATAGCGCAGGTGCAGTCTCATGGCATGACTTGAATGATGTTGCAAGTGTTTGTCGAGACACATGAAACTCTCTCAAGTGTGTATGATTGATTTAGACCGCGGCTTAGGACTGCACATACACTCTGCTGAACAGGGTCGCTCCAACCTTCACAATGAGCTGGTGACAGAGATCAGGCCATTGAGTTGTGTTAATCATTTAAATATTACACTATGTACTAGCATGCACAGTTAGACTCGAAAAACCTTCAGCCATTTATTACTGCAAATATGAAATCTATAGTTTATCAGTATAACAGTATACAGTGTTCAACAAATGCGTAACTAGTAATGTATAAAAATGATCAAGTAATTAGGAATTTAGGACAGGAAACTAAAAAAAGGGCACACTCATAATACTTAAGAAACACATGACAGCGTATGTTATTTCAATTCCTTTTGAACACACACATTATAACTTTTTATAATGTTTGCTAGTCTTTTCTTTAGCTGTCTTAATTGATTGTGTTCTTCATCCCTGTTTTTTAAACTAAGCATAGGGTTTGGATGTATCATATGTATCAAATTCCAATTCAAATGCTAATGTGCAGTTTGAAGAGGGTAGAATGTTTTACAACCTTGACAACACCTGTGGTGGGTGACACACGTGTTGGCTAATGAGAAAAGATGATGGGCCTCAATACAAGTTGGGCGGTATTCAGGTGGTAAATCCACCAGAATACCACCCAATTCAATTACTACTATCATCACTTGGTCCGGCAGTATTACTGCTGGATTACAAGTGTTGGTGGCAGTGTAGTGTAAGTCCACATTTTTTTTGTCCATAGGTAATTCTGCCAAAAATGTGTGGAAAGTCAGCAGATTTACCTCCAGCTCAGAGATGAGGGTGAATCCTCCAAATTTCCACCCAACTCATAGTTGGGCGGTGTTAAGTGACTTCAATTCAGCACTCCAACTAAGTCAATGCCTAGTCTGGGATGCCCAAGGGAAGCCCTTATTTACATATTTTTATGACAAGTTCATAGATCTATATGATAAACCCTTGTATAACGCCCCTCTCTTTGAATCCCCCTGACCTCACTGAGCCAAGAAGTAGGTTTGTTTTGCAAATTAAAAGATTTATTTTACAAACTAAACTATATATATATATATATATATATATATATATATATATATATATATATATATCACACTTTTATAAATAAATGAATATTTGATAGCACACTTATGAATATGACAGTGATCAACAATGGATAATATTACACTAGCACACATTTGTTTAATCACTTAGGAGTTGGTATAGAAAGGATAAGGTAGCTGAGAATACTTATGGTTTCAAGGAAATGCAATGATGGAAAAGAATGCAGCACAGGGATAAATTGATATGGATTCAACAAGAGATAATATAATCACTTTTCCCCTTGTGGCAATTCACTTCCCACCTATGCAATATAAAGAGATGGAAGATGAGCACGCAATTTTCAGGAATATAATCAAATGCAATAAAAATTCTAGTTCCCCCCTAGCAAGCTTAGAGCAACCGGTATTCTTTTAAACAGTCAAAAATATTTTTCAATGTGATTTGCAATGAAGTGAAAAATATGCTAAAAATGATTATAATTCCCTATAGGAGATTCAGGGTAGGTGACAGCTACTTTAAATTAGTTCAGGTCAACACTAGCAATGATTCATGAGGGATTATCAGATTGAAAACGAATTTCAAGCAAGAGACAGCTATTTTTTAACGTGTGGTGAGATTGAGCTAGTTTGCAATTCGCGGCACTTTTTCCGAGTGCGCCGATCGCAATTATGGAAAAACTATAAGGAATAGAAAGGCTTGTTGGAAAGCTGAGGATCTTAGCTTTAAAATGAAAGTTCCTAGCACGTATGGTTCAAAAGATGCGGACGATTTAGTGGAGCTAGTTTCTCAAATTAAAGTAAAGCTCAGAATGACAAATGACACGTTCACAGGTTTGAAATCACAGAATGGACACACAATTTCTATGCAGTTCTAAATAGATTGAAATGGATGGGATGAGATTATTTTAGACTAAGAGATTGGTTCTGCACAGTTCTGGCTGTATACTCACTCCCAATTTTGGAAGGAATGGGCCTCGTCACAGATCTGGTCAACAGGTTTAGCTGCGGTTCTCTCTGCTCTGCAGGTCTGGAACTCTGGTTCTGGCAAAAGTTCTTGGCACTGCACAGCGGTCTGGTCTGGTTCTGGTCTGTGGCTTGGATACAGCTCTGCTTTCTGGGTCTGGTACTGGCAGCACGGTCTGGTCTGGTCTGGGTCTCTGGTTCCAGCAAAGTTCTAGCCAGAAGCGAACAGCACAGCCCGGCTGTTGAATAGTTTGGTTAGGTTGCTGGATTCTGAGGCCTCTGAAGGATTCAGCTTGTGGGCTAGGCCTCTCTGCTACAAGTTCTGAAGTCTGGATTCTAAGTTCTGGTTCTGGAGTCTTCTGGCAAAGCGCTTCGCAAGAAATCAGTTTGAAGTGGAAAGTGAATGTCCCTACCTGGGTCTCAGTGGCTCTTTTTATGTCTTTTGAAAATGGGTGTGTGCGTGGGCATAACTAAGCCTGCCCCTCACAACTTATCATTGGCCAAGTTCTCCTCTCTCCCTTGATTGGGGGAAGGAAATGGAGTGTCATCGTGATGAGGTACGTTTATGGGTCAGAGAATCCTCCCCTTGTCACTTTGCACACAAATCTATTTTTGATCCAAATGCATATTTATCTATGTACCATTTTTCTAATATTATATGTCCAGTTAACATATTTTCTGTAGCACCAAACCATCTGATCCCTGCCTTTGTAAGATGTTGTGTTCACTTCTGACAGAATTCTGCCCTTTTCATCCAGAACACAACCTCTAAACTTTTCCAGAATTTACACAAATGTGCACAAGGAATATGGGCATCAGATGATGAATTGTCAGATTTTTAACATACATACATTTGGAGTAATACCCTATTTTCCGCTACTACCCCCCAGAACATACCACAGAGTCCTAACACCTCTTAAAATGTGCACAGAAAAATCACAGGTATAATGATATTGTTGTATAATTTTGACAGTTATGTACTATGAATTATCCATCTTTCTAAAATTATGCTCTGGCCCAGAGGGGTGTGGATTCCCAAAGCACATGGGGAATTTCTAGTTTGTCCACTTCCTCCAAGCTCAGCTGACTCACAGAGGCAGTGCCCCTCCCATTTCCTTCCAAGAGGAAGCCATTTACGACCCCCTGATTTAGAAATTGCTTGGAGCAAAGGGAAGTTCATTGTTCTGTTTCCCTGCTCCCAGGTACTCCTCCCCTGATTCAATCAGAGAGGTGTAATCTCCTTTTGGTGGTGCAGCAGAAGGTAGGCCAGGCCTGCAAATGCAGTTGCTGGGCAAGTTTCAACTCCTGTCGGGGGTAGTTGCCAGGCAGAATTCAGTCCCTTTAAGCCAGGCTTCAGCCAAAGGTCACTTTTGTTCCCATTTTTTTTCATTCAAATCAAACTTACAATTTTGACACATGCAGCTAGAACGCTGATTCTAAGTTCAAAACTATGACATTTAAACAGTTGCAACCTATGTGACACTCAAAAGTAGGTCACTCATTTATTTTGAACATTTCGATTTTAGTGGCTTTAATCCCATTTCACTTAAGCTGCTGACATCCACAGCTCAGCCAGTTTTGTTATGAACATTATTTTAGGCTCTTCATCTTTCCATATTTGGTATGCACACAAGACTTCATTCTACCAGACGTCTGCTGGTGTTCAGTAAGATTTTTGAATATCTTGCTATGTTTGAAATAGGCATTTTGAGCTTGCATTTCAGAGAACCAAAGGTGATTTCAAAGCACTTTTTTGAGCTAACAGGCACTGCTGTTTTTCCTTTGGCACCACGTTTCACTCATGGCGCTTCTGGCACATCACGCTCGCACTGGTGGGTGGCTGGTCAGGCAACCATTTTGGTGTGTACAAAAACTGCGCGGTTTTCCAGGATTCTGGTGCAAATATGGGCTTTACGGCCATATGGGATTTTCTAAGCCCACAGCACCAAATGTTGCAGAATAATAACTTGAACGTGGGTCGATACACCTGACAGCGTTGCAGTAATGTGGCAGTAATGGTATTACTGCTGCATTGTCACTGCACCACCCAACTCATAATGAGGCCAAATACATCTAATGAAAACAAGATTAAAAAAGAATACAAAATGTATTATTGACATGGCTCACAGAACATTTGTGTTGAGTTTCTTAGAAGAATATTGTTTGCAACTATTAAGACAAGTGATTTTGTTTGGTCACAATTTAGCACTAGCACTGGGCGAGCACATGTGATTTGGTAAAATATAGTCTTGTACATTTCTGCTTCTGACCCTTGAAATAAACTGCTGACATGGTCCTTTTTTAGGTCTTCAAATTATTTTCGTTGTACTCCCACAAACATACAATTTGGGTGTTTTACTTGATGTGTGGCCTAATTTGATCGGACTTTGATAACTTAGCATAGTATTTTACCAATCCCAAAACATCACTTCAAATGATCTTCATTTTCTGGTCGTGGTTTTATATAGATGAGCTCGTTTTTGGTTTGTTCCCTGATATACAGCTTGTGTAGGCTACAATATCTTAACTCGTCCCACCAAAATTTACACTTCTCTAGTTTCACAGTACACTCAGTAGTGGCTTGTCATACACTGTTGGGCAAGATAGAAAATCTATCAATGTACAATAACCGAGTATTTTGGAAGAAACCCATGTGGTTCAACAATCAAATCAATTATGACCATGCATGTGAACTTTGATATTGACTATCTGAGCATTCCAAGGATTTGTCAATTTCCTCATGGTCAAACAGAGATGTTAACTAACAATGTAATCCAGCATCAGAACACTTTGACCTGAAAATCATAATTAACTAACTAGCCTCTGTGCACATATCTCACCTCTTATGCGAAATTGGTATAGACATGTATCTCTTCACCATGAATCACACCCAATAGTAAAATACTAACATCATTGTGAATAAGGTTTTCCATGAGCCACCTCTTATTTCTTTGTCATTGAGCCAGTTGCACTGATTCACTTGCCCGTGACATTGGTTGTGTTTGGTAGGCTCCTGAATATACATAAGACTTCCGTGTCGAGGTTGTGAAGGAGTGAATCTTCCCCATGTCATCTGAGATTTTGGCCCCTCATATTGCTCTTAGGGATACTTCAAAGGAGTTGAACCATACCCCCTGCTTTATTGAAGGTTCCTCTTGGTGTGTTAAAAATGGTGCTGGGCAGTTAATGTTCTACATTGTCAGTGTGTTGTCTGATTCCTCCCTCGTTACCTTATTTTATTTATTTATATATGCATTTTCCTTGAGTTTGTGGCCCATATGGCATGAAGGTTCTATCTCTGGGCCACCACCACAATGTCGTGCCGTATGTTACTTGTGTTTTCTTTTTCTTCCTGTCTCTATTGGCCTAAGATGTTATCATTCCTCTCTGGCATAGCCTTCCCGTTTTATTATTAACTTTTTTTTTTGCTCATACAATGTTATTTTGTAACATTGTGTTGGAGGTGAGCAACAGGATGGCATTGTCAGACAGTCCTTGGGCCTCCTTCAACAAATGGCTCTTCCCTGTTCAGCGTTCAATCATCACAGCTAGTCTCTGTTGAGAGGACACTGCTTGAATGTTAAGTCCTATTCTGAGTACGCCAACTGATTGCGCCTCCGATTAGTCCTGGCCACCAGATTTTGAATGCTTTTCATTACTTCTGCTGTTTGTGTGTGTCTGCAGGTGGGTGTGTTTCTGTGCTTAGCAGAACACAGCACAAAGCTGTGGTTGAAGGCAACTCATTAGGTGCATGAGTGGAACCACGGGGTGTCTTCCATCCATGGGCACTGAGATCATGTTACAGGGTGAAGAGGTTGAAGATGCTCATTTGGGCACTCTTTGGCTGTGTGGATATTGAGATCACCCAATGGCTGCTGGACTTGGAATGGCCAACCTGCATCATTCTGCATGTCGCCATTACAGGGACATGATATGATTGTTTACTTATGTAGCGCCTATATACAATGTGTTTCAAAGCGCTTCAAGGCAAGGGAGGGAACAAGGGAAAATACAACCACATTCTTACAGCCCATGAACAGTAAGGATGTGAAATTAACTATCGTATTCGGCCTGACGACATTTCAGATAGTGCAAGAGCTAAGACATAGATAAGGAAGGGAGGGGGAGAGTGGGAAGGAAATGAAAACAGACAGGCGACTACCATACTAGGCCTGATGACATTTCTGGTGGAGCCGGAGAAAAACAAAAGGTGAGGGAGAGGGGTGCAGAAAGGGAGGGGAGGAACAAAACAAGCGACTATCATACTAGGCCTGACGACATTTCAGATAGTGCTGGAGAGGTGGTGGGGAGGAAAAAAACAGTAATGGGAGGGTGGAGGAAACAGACGAGGTTGCTATCATATTAGGTCCCGGGACAATTCTGATAGAGTAAGTGCATAGAAGAAAGTAAGGGGAGGAGATAGGAAAAGGGAGAAGGGAAAGGAGGAGAGAAACAGAAAGTAAGCCATCAAAAAGAGTGGAGAAGCAAGAGTGGAGAGCAAATACAATTGCAGAAGTCAGTAGTAACACATAATGTTGCAAGCCAGGATACAAGATGAAAATGGGAACAGTATGATTCAGGGCCACCATGTGTACAAGATGCAAAGGAAGTCCAGCATGAAAGTTGAGAAAGAATGACGCACCGTGAATGAATGATGTCCATAAAAGTCAACAGCAATCAGCAGCGAAGAGCTGCTGCAACAGCATCAGCAGGGTCTTTACTGTTTCGCCATAATGTTGCATAATATAAAAGCATACATGCTGTTTTGAAGAGAGAGGAAACCAGAGTAGTGAAGAGCCTGTCTACCACAATTCTTTATTCTTCACGGGGCAATCAGATCAGGTGTCATCATCTGCATTAGGTTACAAGTAGAGCAGCACCCAACGGGCATCCATTTATTGTGTCTCACAGGATACTGGCATTCACAGAACACACATGCCCCTGACATACGTGTTGTTCCATGCATCATCCCATTTGTGACACCATTCACTCCTTTCAATCACACATGCGATTACTCAGCAAACCTTGTCATGTGAATATGTCACTTCTAGAGTGGCTGATAACATTCTTCATAGGGTTGTTGGCAATTTAATTGCTATTATACATTTTCAGGTGCACTGTTTTTTGGAGCTTGCATTGGGAACACTTCCATACAGTTTTCTGCTGTCTGTTTACAAGTCAGATTACCATATTTTTAGCTGCTACCTTCCCTCAGCTTACTGAGCTCTAGGGTGTCAAAGGCAGATGAAGATGATTCTGAGTGAGTACGAGTAGAAGAGGTTACACTTGCTAATTATTTGCCATGATCTCATATATAACCTCAAGTGTTTTAAGCCCTGACTGTGCAATCTTAAGTAGAAAAGATTTTTTGGGGCCCTGTGACTTCTTCAGGTAACAGCAAGTCTATAGTATTTCTGTTTGTTGATAGGTTGTGCCATTGGTGAGGTGGGTGCAATAATTGTGCAATATTTTCTGCTGCTATGTTATTCACTTCAATCATAGAATGTAGACAGATATCACCCCAAAATTGAAGAACGCAAAGATGCTGAATTTCAATGTGTGCATATCCACGCAATTATAGGTGGATTGGGGTAATCCAAAACATAAGAGGAGAATGAGGGGGCACTCCCCCGGCATATAATTGTGGTGACGTGAAGAAAAGAAAATCAAAATGTTCATGTTTGCCATTTGTTTTTAATAGTAATCACACAGATGCATGTTAACATACTTTCTTCCGGATATAATTTTTTGATACCCACTTGTATTTTGCTGCAATATCTATCCGTTATAAATCTCTGCATTGTACAATTGTGTGGCCATTTGGATGGGACCTGGGAGCTGCCATAGTAAGTGTCCTGGTAATGTTAACTTCCCAATAGAACCTCTACGCTTAACATTTCTTGAACAGATACTCTGATGTTGCTAATGAGGTATTACTGAAATTCCTCCTTGCTTTCATGTCAGTCTCAGCACAATGGGCCTCATTACAAGTGCAGCGGTCTGGAAATAAGGGTGCCGGTAAGCTTACCGGCACCCTTGTTTACGGACGCCACACTGTGAGTCTGTCTGCCGAGGCCGCTGCGACATACAGGTCTGACCTGCCGGGCACAGCGGCACTGGTAGACAGTCTTGTCACTGAAGCTCCAGTGCCAGTGCTTCCACTTCCCACTCGCATAGATCCTATCAGACTCTCTGGGAATGGGGAGTTACAGAATCCTGCACCTAACTTCCTGAACCGCAAAGACTTATAATGTCCCGGTGGCACCCGGAAGTCAGGTGCCCATATTTGGTGTTGCAAGGTTGGCAGCAACCCGCCAATCGCACCAGCGGGTTACTGCCAACCTCGTAATGAAGCCCAACAAGATGTTCTCTGCCTCAGGATTAGGGACTGAGCTGTATTCCAAACTGGCCCTTTTGAGCTTGATAAGTGTATCATCAACTGTGGGTTGCACTGCTCGATTTAATGATTCTGTTTCGTTGACTTGGCTGGGGGTCAAGCATGTCACTTTGGAAGCAGGGCTTTCAATAGTTAATACCAAGACTATATAAGGTTATCGTGTGACAACATGTTTTCCATGCTCTTGATCCAGAGGTTGAACTGACTGATATGCCCCCCTGTTAAACCCATGCCAATGAAAGACTAGTAATACCTCAAACACGTGCATGCGGGAGGCGGGTGGATGGCTTGAGCAGCATTACAGAATGAAGGACTTAAACATAGGTCAATAGTAGATGATTTAACTGTATTCAAATTAAGAAATCTATTTTTTAAATAGCTTACCTTTTCCCATTTCATTTGACAAATCTCTAACCAAAATATGTTAAACCTTAAGGCAGCAGCATTCATTAGGGGGAAACAAGCAAAGAAAGCCTAATTGAGTTTTAAATATCAAACATTTAATCATGTTGTAACTCGAGGTAATATTTTAAAAGTACACTATTCCTCTGTGCTGTTGTCTAGTTTATGTAACAAATTGAGAGGAAAGGGGAATTACTGTCAGCTGTTATACTGCCTTGGCATTATACGCGCTGCCTCGCAGGAGACATATTTGATGAAAATAAATTAGTGCAACTTTTGCTGGCATTAACCTTGTTTTTTCTGTTTTTTTTATCGTAAATAAGGATTGATTGTGCTGACACAAAACTTAGCATTAGCGCCATTTTCCTTTGGCTGCTGCAGTTCCTTTGCAGACATCTCTGCACACCATGTTCTCTTTATTTACAGAACTGATTTAGTAATCAAGGCCTCAATAGAGAGACACGTAAGAGAAATTAGACCCATCAAATATGTTATCCCTCTGCTCGGGAACCAGCCTGATTTAAGTACATGCAGCAGCAGTCTGTCAATTATCAAGTCTGGGCTTATTTGCGGAAGCACGGGTCCTTAAGGATCCTTAATTGAGTGATTCTGTAGCATGCGTAATTTCTCCGGGAGTTTCAATGCGCAAAGGAACAAAGAGGGGATCATGTGAATTTTCTAGCCAAAGAAAACGCAATGTTGTTGCTTCTTTAGAAGACATTCCAGCCTTTTCAAAAACATGATTGAAAAAGAAAGTCCATGCATTGAATAGAAACATCTGTTTTAGCAGCCACATCCTATGATAATGCATGCAGCGTCGGGAAACTACCGGGAAGTCTTTACGACCAGTGTTCAAAATGCTTAAAAATGCGGGTGCCAGGAGGAACCAAGCTCTGCGCGCAAACAGTTGAGGTTAACATATGTGATACCTTTGCTGCAGTTGATAGCTAAACTAACACTTGAATTTGTGCAATCACATATTCAACATATTAAGGATTTGTTCGGCTTGCTCAATGTGCTGGTGAATTAGATTAAGATTTAGTGAAATGTAAATTCATAAACATCTAATGTATTTTATGAATTTTAATTAGCAAAACACATTGGGCCTCATCATGAGTTGGGCGGTATTACCGCTGGGATACCACTGGGACTAATAGCAATACCGCCAAACCCCCAGCGCTATTGCCGCCGGATCACTGATCTGGCATAATGGGCTTTCCCCATTACCCACTGGGCCCATTCGGGAATTCCCCATTCCCCATTGGGCCCATTCGGGAATTCCCCATTCCCCATTGGGCCCAATGGTGAATTTGCCGTGCGACTACCATCAGGGGTATTACCGTGCGGTAATAACACTGTAAATCAGGAAATTTGCAGCAGATTTACCCCCATCTCAGAGCTGGGGGTAAATCTTGCCAAACCCGTGATTGACGGACCCTTAAATGCAGGGTTAATAGCGTTACCGGCACAATTAAGGCTTTCCACCAAATTCGTGATTACTATGATTGTATTTTTTAAAGTGCGGGTTCAACAAATTCCTATATTTCGTAATTATTAATACATTATTGTCATCACAAATGTGTTCTCCTACTTTCAGTGTTTCTCAAATATGCTGTGATGCAGCTAAACACTGAATTCCATTGGAAACATCTAATCCCAGGATTGCATTGAACAACATTGCTATTTTAAGGAGGTAGGGATTTCTAGCTTGAATATGGCTAATCTAAGCGCGTCGAGATTCAGGCCCTTCACATGCTTCACACGGATAGGCTTAAAACATGCTTAACATGCATTTTCTAGAGGGTCGGATAGAATAAAGTGATTTATGGATTTCTGATAAAAGGAAACGATAATACTTTATAGTAGAATACATGTTCTTTATCTTTATTAAATTAGATGTCATGAAAGAGTTCATGTAAAAAGAGTATTTTTTCTGGAGAAGTTAAAAGCTACTATGTTTTTTGGACCATTTCACAAAATGTGTATGCCTGTTAACTTTCAAGTGAATTCCTGGAAATAATTCTCTGTTCTTATTGTGCCATGTGTTAAGCTAATTGGATATTGTGTTTCTTCTTTTTATGCATCATCATTAAAAAAAAACAATGTACACAGAGCAGGCCTTTCTTATGTTTGTCTCAGGAATGCGTTGTTGGCTGTAGACCCATCACAGCTCTTGGATTGGGCCAACATACTTGAGAAAGGCTTGTGCATGTTGGTGGCTATAAATGTCAAGTTCATAGGATCTGTGACCATGCTGTCTAGCTGGGTGCTCAGTTGTCAGGTGGACCATCTATCGGCAATTGAACTGTCTGGCATAATCTGTGTGGGAATTATGGTGGGGTGAACTTTGGTAAGGTTTTATACTTTATATTTGTAATTTCCTTTGTTTTTGAATTGTTGAACATAAGTTCCAGCAAAATGTTCATGTAACCTGCCCTGGAAAGAGATCATTATCTCTTGGAGACTAACTAGAGGTCTGTGCTTTCATAGCATCTGAATCTCCTCCACATCATGTACATGAGGGAGGAGCATCCTCTGACGGGCCCATAGGTCAGAGCTCACCCTCTAGTACCTGTAAGACAAGATAGCTGCACCTTGAGGAGGTTAGGGTGCAGGATTCACTTACTCCGACACACTTCAATAAGGACAACTCAATAGTTTGGCAAAGGAAATCCGTTTAATGACAAGTACAAAAAACTGGGAAACAAATGGCGATCGCCTGTCTCGCTTCACCTTCCCCAATCTTCATTCAGACAGCAATTCTCATAGGCAAAACTCGTCATCACTGATGTATAAAACTCAAAGTTTGTCATGCAATTCTATTGGTCGTGAAAGGTAACTTAAGTATAGGTGCTATATCTGTATATGGTAACAGAGCATGCGGATTGGATAACTCTTATTGAGTGGGCGTCTACGCCCATCCCACTACATCATTCGTGATAGACGTCACTACAACTACAGCGTCTCATTGGTTCTACAAGCTATAGGACCCTTGATGATTTGGTCCATTGTGATTGAGTAGGTTTCACCCCTAGACATACATCTCCACTTTAATTAGCAGCATGCAGACTGGACACCCAGATGCATAGTGCCCCAAGATTCACCCTGCCTCCCTTCCATCAATCAGTATCTCTCAGGCTATGTGTCGATTAGTTGGCTGAGGATGGTCTCGAAACTGTAGTTCTTATCAGGAAAAGTTATGGCATCCTCAGGTTTTGGGTGACATCAGACGTTGGTACCTCTTTGCCCTTGGCTGGACACATGTCTGTTCACTGTGAATCTGCTTAATTTTCCCTCTTTTCATATATTTAATTCTTCCATAACCTCGCCACCTGCCTGGGGCCTCCTTTTCTCGACCCTCACTGGCTGGCTGGTATGCTCTGAAGTTTCGATTCTCCGAAGTTGCTGCTCTCCTCCCTTCCTTAGGTTGACCTCGAATTCCCAGGCATGAGCTACTTCTTACTGAGTTTCGATTCTGCGCTTTCCTTTGGCTTTGGCTGGAATATGAATCTTGGCCTTGTTAGTCCTTTGCAATATGGGCTTAGTTCTGCTTCACAAAATGGAGTCGCACTTGTATAGAGTGCTTCATTGAGGTAGATATATACTTGGCACATGCCGCTCTATTATTCTACTAAGTATTGCAAGCAGTACTGTTTCCTTAGCTTCTTACATTCCAAGCCTATTTACATGCATTCAGTCAGTTGCATATTTTCATCCTTCTTTCATGGTTACATTCTTTGTTTTGTAACATTGTTTCTTCTTTTAAGTCTATGAGACCATTATTCTTTATATTTTGTCTTTACGTGCCATTCTTTGCTTGTCATTTTGTTCATTAGTACATCTGTCAAGGCCCTTGTGTCATTACCATTCGCCTTCCATTAAGGCCCTTTGGACAGTTTGTAAGTAGTCTTCAGTTTGTGCCAACTGCTGGTACGGTTGTCTCAACGGGTACTGTGCTGCCCACCCTTGTCTGATTATAGGCACATCAACAGGAATGCATGTCCTTCTGATGGGTATTGGACAGAGCCCCACCGTGGCTCTCTGTTAGTTCATTTGCTCCGTATACATCACATATCTTGGTGAGTATGTTTCTGGCATCTCGACATGGGTGGCTGGAGCGCAGGCCATATTTGGGACCTCCTCTACAATGATATCACAGTGGGTCCCTTGCTCGCAGTTTTAACTCTGAGTGGGCGGAAGTCTAGTTAGATAGGTCTTTTAAACTTAAAGGCGAACTTAAATTGGTGCATTTAGACAAATCACGGACCAGGGAGAGTTTACACCAGATGTTACTACATGTATATTCACCTTTGGTCAGACATTGAATTTGCATCTTTTTGCTGTGCTGCCCCTGCGTATTGGGCTGCTGCATACTGACAGCACGTTTTATGGTTCATTGATCCTTTTTTGGAGAAAATGATGCCCCTTTATTAGGTGGATGCAGGATGTCCCCTATGTGGTGGTTAAGAAAACACTTAAGAAAAAGGCTAAAAAACATTATTCTTGTCAGGGTGGGTGACAGGATTAACATCTGTAGGTTGTAGGGGTTTCTATCCTCTCAACACATTATTCTGCTAATCTAATACTGGCACCTTTGTGCTTCACGTATCCCTTAGGGACTCTCACTGCAATTGAATCGGCTAAGCTGTTTCATGTTAAGTTTAGTTCAGACCTCTACAAATTGATACACAAATAGGTTGCAGTGACTCACGGGTCTGGTTGTCTGTGTTAATGTCTCATTGGACTCTCACCATCCTTTATTCAGTTCCACCTATTTTGATTCACAATCTTTAAACCTTGACTCGCTGTGATGATTAGGTGAATACGTGTAGGAAATGTAAGAACCCATCATTTTCTCTCCGTTGTTTTCGGTTTACCACTTGCTGTTCTTCACAATTTATTGAGATCTCTTTTACCATCCAGCCTGGGTGAATTATCTATTTTGCCTTGAAACGAAATTTGGAATGCATATTAATGAGATGAATGTCTTGGCTTTGTTTTCTACCTGCTTCTTCAAATGCCTCTATCGTGTGACAATTAACATGGGGTATGTAATATATTTTTTTTTGCTTGATTTTCCTTGTCTAAATTCATTTACAACATATTGTATGGAGCATTATTTCACACTGTGCTTACTGATCATTATGTTGAATGTGGTTTCTTCTTTTGCTAATGATATCATGTATATTTTATAAACAGCCTTGAGGACGACCCAGTGGGGGTCGAAACACATGTTGGCTGTATTAACCACATCAGATGAATTTATTTAAAAAAAATGTCTCAAAACTTTCAAATTTGGACCTACCTTCAATTGGACATTGACTCCATTAATTCAATTGGATATTGACTCCATATATAGAATTGCACCAAAAATAGAGCAGGGTAGAGCGCATACTCCAAGACCCAGCCCATTTCCCCTTCTCATTTCAGTTGGTATAGGCCTCTATGGGTGGCCTTTGGGTCTACTGAATTTTGCAGCCTCCCACACACACTACTGCATGGCGTTTTAGCGCTTTCCATTTTAGGATTGTACCTGTAGCTCTATCTATTTTTACTATTCTTGATGTCCTCAGACTCATATCACCCAACATCCATCCTGAAAGGTTCTGACACAGTCTCTGGGTTACAGCGGTCAGCTCATTTCTTGACAAATGTAGTCACAGATGTAGAATGCTTACTCCATGAAATTGTAAAAAAAAGTCTTGAGGTATAATGTCGAACTTGCACCTTGTAAAATAAATGTCTCAGGTGTAAGGTGTATCTCACTTACAATAATCTCCTGGTGCAAAAGTGGCCATCTCACTTCCAGGGATATTGCGCATGCCTTACTTTTGTACAATCTTGGTAATACAGTGCCCAGCTCACACTTGGTAACCTCAGGGTATATACTGTCTAACTTGAGTATATGCAGTTTAAACACAGGCACAGGGATATCTCAATCAGCCGCTACTTTATCTAAGCCAAGATAACCAATAACCGCTGGTTGCTTTTGTCGCCTCAGTGGGAAAAAGCAGTCTCTCGTATTTTCATCCTTGCACAGATCACCCAGGTTTATTCAAGGTCCACGTCCTTCAGCCACTACTCTCCCTTTGCTTCCTTTAACAGCTCCCTGGCCTTTTAGTGCTTCCATGTAATAAAGTCACCATGAAAATGGCCTTTTAAAAACACTTGCGGCAAAAAGGCCATGGTGTGACTCCCGCATCCATGTAAAGGATGCAAGGGACAACCCTGTAACTCCTGGACCCAATTTACCACACAGGGGGAGCGAAAGACACCCCTACACTCCTTGTTCCCCGTGTGTGGTGTAAGGGAAACACTTTTACCGGGTCACACCACAGATTTTTTGGCGTGATTTTATGTAAAAAAAGTAATATTTCAGCGCCCATATTACTGGATACCCTTTCAGATACATCATCTGCTGTTAGGTGCAGAGATAACCACTGTTGTAATAGATGTATTAGCATGCAGTTCTCTCCTTCCTTTTAGATGGTTTCGTTCTCTTTTCACTGTTTGCAACTGACACTGCGGGTCTGGTTGGATTGAGGTTTTTGTAGTGATGTGTGTGCATCTATTTCCATCACACGG
The DNA here is from genome assembly GCF_040938575.1 of Ambystoma mexicanum. Lineage (NCBI taxonomy): Eukaryota > Metazoa > Chordata > Amphibia > Caudata > Ambystomatidae > Ambystoma > Ambystoma mexicanum. Next base: position 1,063,172,350 of record NC_090937.1, on the reverse strand, counting down.
CTTGACAAAGGTAAACCACTCTTTTATTTTAGACCTCCTTATTTGACAAACTGATGAAATATCTAATTTGTCTAACCTGTCATCCTAGCGTTCCCCTCCCAGAAGATTAAAAGAGACTTGCCGACATCTTAGGTTCCTTAAAGACACAATGTAAGTCCAATGGCTCCTTTTATTTGAACTGTGTGAGAATGTTGGACTATCTAATTGCAGCTGTGCTCAAAACCATTTCCTCAAGCTAGAAGCATGATTTTATGGTTCAATGTACTTTCTGGTAGAACCAGACTGTTCGCTCCCACAGTATGGAAACAATGGTCAGCAAGACGTGCCAAATAGCTGTAACCCAATAGTTGTTTTTGACGAGTTTTCAAAGGTGTTTTCAGAAGCTACTGCTGTCTTTTTGCATCTGCAAAAGTTCTGCTGGATTGCACAGTGATATGTGAGGAAGTGGCCTTACATTTTTTTTTTAAAAGACAGCCTCACAAAATATTCTACACATAGGATAGATCAAGCAATTTAGCTGTATGTTTACAAACCCATGACCTTATTCACTGGATTATTCGACAAATGTTTTATTCAATCGTTTTTGCGTGAGCATCACTGTTGCATACAATGACATGTGCAGGTGCTCTAATGGGTTTTACAAATATAGCTATGAAGCATTAAAGCGCTCTAAAAACAAGAGAACACAGTAAGAGTAAAATAATATGGATGCAATTTTACAGATCAACTATTAGTAGTACATTTCAAAGGCCAAGGAGAGGATGGACATGGAAGGTAGGTTATATAGGCACGGGGGGGGGGGGGGCAAGCTGACCCATCCTTCATTCATTTGTAAGTATATCCTCAGATATACAAATGATGACACAATATTCCTGTAGATGTTCCATCTTCTGACCTTCTTAGCTATACTCTTTAGTTCCTTTGTCTTCCTCACTGATTCCTGCTTTTGCCCTTTTCTGCTACGTGAGAACAAGCCAACTATGGTCCCTTTTTTATTCCCCGATAAGTCTCCAAAATGGCAAGTCAGCACAAAAATCCTATCACATTTTCCACTTTCTTTTGTTATGCTAATCATCTACAATAGATTTGAAAGATGGTAAGTCATTAAGCCACACCTCCAACATGCTCCCACAATTGTCTAGACAAGTGATTATTGGTCTCATAAGGCAACTCTGATCATTATAGTCCTGTGCTGCTCTCCATGTTGCCACACTTCAAATTGTATTCACGGATTGTGGGTGTCAATAAATGTAAGTAGGATACGATTAGAAAAAATATCCATCTAACAAAGAAGCACTGGTTGTTAAATGCATAAACACGTTGTTAGTTGTTATGCTAAAATGGTAGCAAGATGCCTGACAGGGGTGGATGGTACAGCCTACCAGTGAGGTGAGAAGGTTTTTACAAAGGTAGGAAACATGAGGAGGTAAACACCAAGATTTCAGGGCAACCTGGTGAAGGTCATTTGGTGTTCTCATGGCACATGGTTTGTCCATATTTTAATTTACTCATTCTGTGAAGTTTTCTCCACATGAAAATTTGTCATGTAGCTATATGTTCACAGTACTCTAAAGTGTTGACTAGTATTTGTCTCGAGTTGTGTGTTTTCTTAGTGGAAATAGCTTATTCGTTAATATAGTAATAAAAAAGCAGGATGTATTTTGTATGGATAAGGGAGTAAATCATTACCATTGCTGGATTATTAGTGTGTTTAAAATTATATATTATATTACAATCTTGGTTGGCTTGTATGTGATTCTGTATTGGTGGAATTATTTGTGATTCTATCTTGTTATGAAAAAGCTCAACGAAATCTAAAGAATAACTTTGATTGATCACATTGTTTTATTCCTGCCTCATGCTGGGAACCTTCAGAGGTCTGGAGTTGATCCCAGAGCATACAAGTGATTATGACCCTTTACTGGTTTCAATTGTGAAATTATTCAGACTGACAGAAGCAAGGCAGGAGTACCCATACATCTAATAGTCTAATCCTTAAATTGGCAATGGTAGACTGTGCTGTGTTATTGCCATTCCTATTCTTGCAGAACATTTCTGAATATGAAATGGCCCTGGTCTTTTAGACTGTGCCCTTGTATAGTCATGCATCAATTACTGGACATTCTGAGTGTCTGGGAACCTGTCCAGTGGTTGAACATTATTGCTCCCGACACTAATGTATAACTGGCTCCCAGTGTCCACACGGATGCAGGGAAAGTATTCCATAGTGAATGTCAAATGTAAACTAAAAATAAAATGTATGTTCCTACTTAGGGGATAGAAATGCAAGTGTGACATCAGTGTTTTTACTGATGCTGTCACACATCTGTGAAAATACAGTCAGGATCAGAAATTACCCTGTCATGCGTTGTGGCACCACCAATACCATACCTGAACAGGCACAGAGAAAGATGCCTATTTTCTGTACATGTCAATGTGCATACCATTTGTGGATTTGGGATAGACATTGGAATGCACATGCATTCCCCTTTGCTCGCAGACATGCTCAAAGGGGGTGTAAAAGAACATCTGAAAGAGCACAGTGTTCCATCACATGAAACACATCTACAATTAGAAGCACAATGAAACAAGTAGCTTTGCCATAGCTGCAAGTTGAACCCAGACATGTTTCAAGGTCAGCAGGTCAGCCCTGCCATTCTTTGTCATCCCTTGAAAAGGTTGTTTCTTTTCTTGGATATCATGTAGGGTGCACAATTTGTCCTGTATCAAATGGTGCAGCTTTAGAAAAGACACTCACAAGAAATATTGCATAGCGTCTTGAGACACCCAAATCTGGCTTTCAGAACCTCCAGTCACGGATCCATCAAAGAAGCAATCATTTCATGAGTCGGTTGTAGTACATGGATATGTAGAACATGTAGTCTATGGAAGTGTAGAGCATGTACGCATTAATTAATGATAGGTATGTGAATTCTCTAAACGTGTATATAGTTAGTTTCCTTAAATGTTCAGTTTATTGTTAAGAAAGTGCTGCCATATTGTGTTTAGGTTGGCTGAAAGTTGGTGGAGCCAATTTTACCAAATTATTCCTGAGCTTATGGGCTTTCTGATTGGTGTAAGCATATAATGTAATTTGGCTCTCATTTGCCTTCCCTGTGTGCTTGTATCAAATTTGATGGATGCATCCAATCATGTTGATTTTGGTTTAACGCATTTATTGACACTTTAGCACCACGTTGTGTTTGAAAAGATGCTACAAAGAAATTAAGGAAGAGAAGGGTGTGGCATGACAACTGACAATGTTATTGGCAATAAATTACTGAAGCATAAGTTATTATTTTAGTTCTTCTGTGCGCCATTATGTCTTCAATGTTTTGTTCCTAATAATTCTGCTTTGTTATAAACTTTTGTCACAGTACTCCTCCATCAAGGTTCTTCTCCTAATTCGCAGTCCTTCTCCTTTGCTCTGGCCCTCTTCTTTTGCCCAATTTCCTCTACTTCATTCTAGTCCTTCATCCCAGTATTTCTCTTTCATCATAGCACATGATCATAATGCTTCCCCTTAGCATAGCACTATAAAACAGTCCTTCTCTGATGTCACAAAGTCCTTCTCCGTCATTCTCCTTCAACGTAGTCCTTCTCTTTTGTCACAATCATTATTGTTCATCAAAGTACTACTCCAACATCACATTTCTTCTGTGTCATAGTCTTTCTACTTTATCATGGCCCGGGGCATCAGAATCCTCTTTCATCATAATAATTATACTTAGTCACAGTACTACTTCATCATAATCCATCACCTTCATCATAATATGTCTTTTTAGTTGTCTCTGTACTTCATCACAGTCCTTCAATCCTTCACCACAATCCTTCCCGATCATCACAGTCATTCTCCTTCATTATAGTGTTTTTACTTTGTCACATTCCTTCCTCAATTGCATCACGTTCCTCCTTTGTCACAGTCATTCTCCTTCATACTGGTATTTCTCCTCTGTCATAGTGCTTTGGTATAATAGGCCTTCCCCTTCATTGTATTCCATCTTCATCAGAGCCTTTCTCCTTCATCAGAATCCTTCTTCCTAACAGTGCCTCTCGATTACAGTCCTTTGCCTTCACCATAGTTGTGTATTGTCATAGACCTTTTTTGCCATGACTTCTTCAGTGTCTTTCCCCTTTGTCACAGCTTCAGCACCGGCCTTCTCATCACAGTATTTCTTCTTCATCAATGTTCTTCAACTTTTATCATAATCCTTCTTCCTCACAGTCCTTCATTACAGTCATTCTTCACCAAAGTCCTCCTCTTTGATCATAGTTCTTTAAAGATTTTCAAGTTGGACTGGATTAATACTTTTGATCAGAGGATGAAATATAAAATGGATTCCAATAATGCTTTGGAATAAAAAAGGAGAGGAACAATACCGAGTTATATTAGGCAATGTCCTGATGGTCGCTTCCAAAGCACATTTTTAAGAATACATTTTAATATTATCCATACTTGGGAAGTGTTGTTTATCAGAGGTCAGTGTGCCACATCTGAGTGTTGCTTCTGTAATCAGGCAACGGAATAATTAAAACATTTGATGATTGTGTGTCAAAAAACTGCAAAAGAAAAGAGAAGAATTGTTTAGCTCCTATGTATATAGGTGCCATGACTATTGTTAGGGGTCACAAACTTTGCCACAAGCAGGCTCCCACCAGAACCCTAAGGGCCTTACAACTTCTGCAAAAAGGCTCCTGGAGCCAGTCCTGGCGCCTTTGTCACCAGGCTCATATGCAGTAAGGAGAGACTTATCAGGCTTGCTTTCAATCATGTACATGGGTTTTTAAATCCAACATGGAAGCAACTGCATAGCTCAGTTCTTATGAACCAAGCCATGCGGTCCAGTGTTTTGGGTGTGGCTGGGCCTGGAACTACTTTACCTGGTACTACTTTACATGGGCTATATTAACCACACCCAGACTGCAGAACACGCTTTGCGTTATTCTGCAACTAGCAGTGTGATGCTCATCGTGTCCAGCTCCTGGTCTTCAGCATCTTCCTGTAATCCTGCAAGAACATGAACAAGATTACTTGTCTTACTTGAGAATACACCATCCTACGCTCAGCATCTTAACCGGGCCACAACCTGTGGAAACCGAGAGAAGAAGAAACATCACCTGTGGGTACTAGCTTGAGGAATTCCGGCATCCCGTGGCCACAGCTCCCATTCGAACATCACAACCTGCAAAACAAGAGAGGGAAACACAATATTAGAATGTGTGCACTTCCAAAAAATCGATTTCCATCATTCTTACCTGAATTCCATCGCGCTACACAGCACTTCCATCCGGAACTCCACGACAACGCCCTGCAAGAGAAAAGGAGAAATATTCCGGTTCGCTTTCAATATTTAACGCCTGCAGAGCGCTTAACTTACCTTAACAGATCCCTGGGGTCAGTTTTCATAGTGCTCTCGGCCACTCGTAGCAACGGAGCAGTCTGTGAGGAGAAGAAGAAGAGAACGCAGGTTAGCTTCAAAAAGACAATAAAGAACACTGCGCTTCGCGCTTTCGCTTACCTTAGAACGTGCCTCTTCAATCCAGCACGACAGCATCAAACCTTTGCACCTGAAAAGAAGACAATTAAGACATTAAGGGGATTTCCATCATAAAACAGAACTAAGACTTAATATTAACAAACCTACCTGCCTACCAGCAGAGTCGGGGTCACAGCATGCCTGGACCCGAAGAAAGGCACAGTGCACCAGTGAAGCAACTCAGGCAGATCGCCAACAAATGCCAAGCACCCCTGCACCAGATGCAGGACGGATAGCTCACCCTACAAACAATTAAGATGAGAAAGACTCAGTGGGAGAGGGATCGGTCGGAGGGAGAAGGGAGATTCACCCATTAGAGACAGTTATCACAAATCCTCCCTTCTGTGATTGCAGATTCATTATTCCGCGCTGGGCAACTACGTATCCAGGGTTCCAGATCGCAGAGCCTTCCAGACGCCCCTGGGGATATCAGGTGAGCATTACAATAGGGAGTCATTTTTAAATCTGGACTCCTTTTGGTATTATATTTGAAGAAGACAACTGACTCCCTTATTGATTAAGGTAGTAATGTTTTTAAATACTTTGAAACTGAATTGAAATTGTATTTATATATTGGTTCTACGATGCTGCTAAAATATTTTATGATCTTTAGAATCATTTTAGTACACATGTTATGATTTATGTGAGTAACTGTAACATGTTTTGTATATTGTCATTTTTTCTTATAAAGTATATGCATAAGGTTAGTAATAAGCATATGAACTATTATAAAAAACAATAGTTCTTCAACACAGCACTTCTTTTGTGTCACTTCCTCTTCATCAGTATTTCTTATTAATCAATATGTATCCTTTCTCATAGTCATTCTACTACAACACAGTCGTTCTCCTTCATCACTGCCCTTCTCCCTCATAACTGACATTCTTTTTCACAGTCTGTAAGCGCATTCCTTTTGATCACAGTACTTCTCTATCATTATAATCCTTCATAATATTGATATTGATATTGATATATTATTTCTATCGCGCTCGTACACAAGTGTTTCAGAGCGCGACAAGGCAAGGGAGGGGAACAGGGGAGAACAAAACAGCGATCTTACTGGGCCCAGTGACATTGAGAACGCGCAAGTGCATGGGAGAGGGGGAGGGGAAAAGTGCATGGAAGGGGGGAGAAGTGGAAAGTGCGAAGCAGAGGAGAAACAGATAAATAAAAATACATAAATAATAAAGGCAACAAACAGTGGTAGTGCAGCCATCAATTTGCAAGTGCTAGGTTTAAGACAGCAGACAGGGTAGATCTGATAGGTGCAGGAAGAAAAAGGGGGGGCTGTATGGGTACAGATAAAGACCCCAGTGCAAGGGGTGGCCCGGAAGCAGTGCAGGAGGGTGGCAGGGTGAGCAGGTATCTGGGCCCGGTGGACAGAGGGTGGCCAGGTTCACGGTGCCAAGAGAGAACAGATCAGCAGGGGAGAGGGGGAGCGAAGGCAGAAGAAAAGAGGAAGGTCTTGAGGTTCTTACGGAACCGAAGATGGTTCTCCTCAAGTTTTAGAATGGCAGAGAGAGTGTTCCAGAGGGAGGCTCCAGCCGAAGACCGAGATCTAACCCCAGCTTGTTTCTTTGAAAAACGATTGACCCTGAGGGAGTTGAAGGTAGAGGAGCGAAGAGCTCGAGAGGGAAGGTATTTGCGGGGGATAGCTGAAGGTATTTTGGACCCAGGTCCCAGAAAGCCTTGTGGACAATGCAGAGGGTTTTGAATTTGATCCTTGCATCCACTGGGAGCCAATGGAGAGATTTCAGAGCTGGAGAGATACGATCCCAGGGCTTGAGGCCAAGGGCAAGTCTTGCAGTCCTGTTCTGGATTAGTTGCAGAGGGCGGAGAGTAGAGGCAGGTAGATTTAGAAAGAGTCTGTTACAATAGTCCAAGCTAGAGAGAACCAGAGCTTGGGATACCATGAGCTTCTGGGGGAAGGAGAGGAAAGGCAGAGTACCTCAGAGGAGGTGCAGTAGGAAATTTGACTTTTTAGAGACATCAGAGATGTGGGCGGAGAAGGAAAGGGTGGAGCCAAAGATGACCCCAAGGTTCTTAGCCTCGCAGGTGGGGGTAGGAGGAGGACCAAGGGAAGCCGGCCCGAAAGTGAGGGGAAAGGATGGTGAAGGTGTGCCGATGAGGAGGATCTCAGCCTTGCTGGCATTCAGCCAAAGATCATCGGTGGCACACCAATCTTGAATGGCAGTTAGGCAATCAGAGATGAGAGAGGGAGAGGAGGACGCCGAGGGCAGCCTGAAAATGAGTTGAATGTCATACGCGTAGTACTGGAAATTTCAGCAGAAAATGGCAGTGCAGTTGGCGAGAGTTGCAAAGTATTGGTTGAAAAGCCAGGGCGAGAGCTTAGACCCCTGGGGAACACCACAGGTAGAGAGGAAGCTAGATGATAGGAAGGACCCAAGTTGGATCTGTTTTGAGGTGGCTTTCATAGATTGGACTTGTCTAGCAACCGTGTCACGGGAGAAAAGAGGAAAGTACAAAAAGGATGGTGGCGGTTGGGTAAAGGAGGGTCAGAGAGCACAGATGGAGAGAGGAGAGGTTGGGTGGGCGTGGAGAGGGTGGACAGGATGTCCTGGGTTTTTTAAATGAAGTGAGAGGCAAGGGCATTGCAAAGAGCCTGGGAGGCAACAGGAGCAGTAGAGACTGCAGCAGGGTTGGCCAGCTCTGTGCAGATTTTGAAGCTTTCAGCCTAGTTGTTAGATGCCGCAGAGACACAGCTTGAATGTGGACTATCTTCTTGGTGAGGACAGAGAGTCGGTATTGCGTTTGTAGCAGGCGACAGGCCAGTTTGTCAGAGGATGAACAGGAAACCCTCCATTTCTTCTCAGCCGCCCTACACTTACCTTTAAGTGTAGCTAGGTCAGAGTCATACCAGGAATTGCACTTGGCTTTGGAATTGAAATGGATCCTCATGACAGGGGCAAGAGCATCAAGAGTATCAGAAATTGAAGAGTAGAACAGAGACAGGGCTGTGTCAGGATGTGAGACAACTAGAGGTCGAGGAGGGGGAGAGAAAGCGGCAGCAAAAGCTTCAACTGACACTCGCTTCATGGGTCAGATGTCCAAGAAGGTAGGTGGCAGTGTTGGAGTAGGCTTGGCTTGGGGGGAAGAGAGGGCGAGAGGAGAGGAGAGGAGGGAGTGATCACTCCAGGTGAGAGGAGTGGTCAGATGGATGGAGAGGGGGAGGTCAGAGGAGATCAAGACATCGAGTGTGTGCCCTGCAGAGTGAATCGGGCCAGAGGGGAGGATGGACAGGGAGAGCAAGTCGCAGATGTCACTGAAGAGTACAGAGGAGGAACAAGGAGAGTCTAAATGTATATTGAGGTCACCAAGGAGGAGGAGTTGAGTGGTAGAGGCCAGGAGAAGGAGGAGAGGTCCGCCCACTCAGAGAGAAATTAGGTGATTTGACCAGGTAGATTGTAGCGACAGTAAGAGAATGGGTAGGCGAGAAAGAAGGCCTACAGACAAGGAATTCAAAAGAGGAGTAGGTCTGAGTGGGCATGATAGAGTCAGGAATCCACTCAGGAAAGATCAGGGTTACCCCCCCCCGCACCGGACCGCGAGGATCTGGGTGCAGAGAGGATCTTGTAACCATCAGGGAGGAGAGTGTCAAAGCTTGTGACATCAAGGTCTAGTTCTCCAAGGAGGTGGCAGATGTCAGAGGAGTGTTTGACAGCAGAGCGAGAGTTGAGAGTGGCAATATGAAGAAGGTTGCTAGCCTTAAAGACCTTCCGGGGAGGGGTACAGATCAAAGGTACACCCTGCGGAGGAGAAAGAGCCCTAGGAGGTGCAGGTGCAGAGGAGGAGGAGGAGAGAGATGGCAAGGTAGCCAAGAGGGGAGAGGAGGGGACAGCAGGAGATGAGAGGAAATTGATGAGGTGAGGGAAGTGCCTATCAAAGAGGAGGAGATTGGCCTGAGGGCTTTGGACCATGACAGTGCCATTTAGGTAGACAATAATGATGACTTTAGAAGAGTCAAAGGAAGCCATGAGAACTTCCCAGCGAGTGCCACCATTAATGGGAGAGGAGGAGGTAGGACAGAGCACAGAGATCATATGAGGAGTCCATAGATCTGGTGAAGGAATGACAAAGAGGATGTCGGTGAGGGTCTGTCTGGAGGAAGCATTGGAGTACGTGTTGGCGATAGGTAGACCAGGTTTAGAGGCTAAGATATCCTTTTTGAATTTCTTCCTACCGGACTTAGTGAGAAGGGAAGGAGAGTCAATGGAGAAGCAGTTGGAAAAGATAGGAGAAACAGAAAGCGCTATGGGGGTGGAAGTGAGGAGAGGATGGAGAAACTGGGGGGGGCTAAGGCAGATAGGTGTGGGACAAAAGAGAGTGGTGAGGTCACTGGGCTGGCAAGTTACAGAGAAGCATCAGTATACAAGCAAATTACAGAGAATTTTGCAATGGGCAGCAAGATTTGACTTTTTAGCACAAAGCAAAAACAGCAAGATTTGACTTTGAGGCAAAAGCAAAAACAGAAAATTACTTTTTAGCACAAAGCAAAAACAGCAAGATTTGACTTTTTAGCACAAAGCAAACAAAGCAAGATTGGACTTTTCAATCTTGGATTCAGATGTTAGCAAAGGGTTTCAGGCAGCACTGCGCATCAGGATGACAACATGGGAGTAACAAGCAGCAAGAACAGTGATAGTCAAAGGTGGTAGGAGTCCATAAGGAGGGAACTAACCCATAATTCCGGAAGAGGCAAAGTCAAGGCAGTCTGGATTTCTTATAGGAGTGAGTTGGCAGCATCATTGATGTTAAGGTGCAGGAAGGACCCCAATTAGCTTTTTGGAAGTGCAAAGGGAGCAGGCAGGGGCCTTAGACGTAGGCCCTTGCTGAGAGGGCTGGCTAAAGCCTGCCTGTCCCTGATTGGATGCAAGAAAACCCTCAGCAACCAATGGGAGTGCTGCACAGAAAGAGTGCTGCACAGGGAGAGGTGGTTCAGCAAAGCCTGCCTACACAACAAAGAAAACCATGGCAGCCATCTAGGAAGGGCCAAAAAAAACAGTCAAATAAGCAGGCAATAGTGGGAAAATGTGTGCTTTCAAAATAGAAGGCAACTCCAGGTATTAAAAAGCTCCAAATAAATGGCAGCACAATGAACATGGCAAATAAAACAATCCTTTCCAACAATTGTATGCACATTTTGTTTTTTTTTCTTCTTTTTTGTCTTCAAATTTTGATTTTCAAGGTTCAATAATTCCCCTGGAGGTGTAATAATGCACAGAAAGTGCACCTACCTAATGGAATGGTCAGCAACCAGCCACAAACTCCACATGTCCAGGAAAACAACAGATGGCCAGGAGGGTGGAAACAGGACCTCACTCTCAGTGAAACGCAGATGAAAGAAACCAGTTTCAGCCAGTGGGCCTTGCTGAGAGGGCCAGCTAAAGCCTGCTGGTCCCTGATTGGATGCAAGAAAACACTCAGCAACCAATTGGAGTGCTCGACAGGGAGAGGTGGTTCAGCACAGCCTGCCTAAACAACAAAGAAAACCATGGCGGCCATCTTAGAAACTTTCAAACTTTAACTGATGATCATGTTGGTTTCCTGGTTACTTTCTGGTTGTCAACCTGCAGAAAATGCAGGCAATTGTATTGCCTGGCCAATGCACAACTCAAAAAATAGATTTTTGTTTCTGAATGGTAGAGAATTGTCTCAGATTCGTGTACAGAGCCTACCTGGGAATAAAGCTTTCTGACAGTTTCCAGCAGAACAATCATGTGAATAAAGTCATTAGCCTGTGCAAAGGAGCAAACAGAGGTATTCCCAGTTTTATCGCAAATTATGAGGCAGATGCAGCTGAATCAGCTATCAAAGTCTATGAGGCAACATCCAGAGCATTCATTCAATATGCAGCTGGAGTTCAGTGCTATTTTCATCTACAAACTCTTGATCTTATCAAAGTAGCATTTTTAAAATCATTCATTGTGGCTAACCAGGCTTTCAAATGTGAGGAGTATCATTCAGAATTGAACTCATTTGTTTTTCTTATAATATATATTCGCCACCAGTGCAGTTGTGGTTTGAAATTTGGAGGAATGTGAAAGCCATCTTAGCAATGAAAGAGGGGGCTGCCCATCATAACTGGAACACATGTGTGGGGTTAGGTTTAGTTGATAGAGCTTGACAAAAAAGTGACACTCCTTTTTTTAATGATGAAATGTGTTTATATTCATTTATTTATTTCACATTTACTTTAGCACACATACCCGTGGGCATCTAAGCACTAGTTACAGAAAGTGTAGTGAAATAGTTTAAAAAGTGCAGGAAAGCAGAGTTAAGAGTTTCAATGCTGAAGACGGTGAGTAATAAAGTAAAAATCAGTGAGTTGCAGAATCAAAATCAGCAAGTTACAGAGACAAAATGACTGAGTTACAGGGGTTACGTGAGGTGTGTGGGAAAACAAAGTCAAAATCATTGATTAAACACAGTCTATGAGGGTGTGCAGTATGATAAGGCCTATCCTCATGGTTTTATTTGGGGGGGGCTACTTCCGATGTACAGATATGCTTAAAAGAAGATATGCTGGATGACATACCATACGCTAGGTACCTAGTATGACATTTGTGCACCCTGCATTATCAACAGGATTCACAATTTATTAGGTGCCACTCTCAGCTCAAGGAATTCCTTTCCCCCAAGCAAGGTGGCATCTATCCAAAGCGCTTATGCAGATTCAACTTTAGTGATGCCTCCAACATATCTCACACCACTTCAGCAAATACCTTCTGTACCACCAATGAGCTAGGAACCAGGCCAGTGTATAGTAAGGATATATATGGAGTTAAGGTTTGACAAAGAACCATAAAACAAACAAAACGTAAGCCACCAAAACCCTGGCACAACACAATATCACAATTTAAAATGATTTGCACCAATTGACTGACTTGTATTTCGAATGAACGTACAGATACTACAACACAAATGTTGAATTTAAAGACTTTACATCAAAACACACAGAGGATTTCTTGTGCATTAACAATTATGAAATTTGAAACAACCACCAGTGATTGGTTGGGTTATCACAATGCTCTTCTCTCCCAGCAACACCCACCCACAGGAATCAGTTATGTACAACTGCTTAATTTCAAGGCGCGGTACAGGGAGTGGGAATACAGTAGCAACATCGTTTAAAAAGGCAGGGTTTGAAAAATAGACACAATGAAAAAAATGTTTTGAGCTTAGTACTTGAAAGGCAAAGTTCAGGAAAGGAACTCAATAAGAACATCATTTTGGGCTTTTTGCATAACTTGCAGGGCCTTGGGAAAATAGTTTTAGGATGCAAGTAAATAAATGGGAAATTCCGTTTTGCACACTCTACGCTCACTTGAATGGCAGCGTTTTAGGCATAAACTTTGTTATTTTCAAACTCTAACAACACTCAACCTGTGATTTTCTATATTTGAATTAAATGATTTAACTTCAATTAAATGCGCTAAGGAGCTACACAAATTACCCTTCCCCACAATTTAATGCAAAGGATTAAGGCAGGCAGGTCCCAACACAATTCTATTAAAATGGATAGGGTGATTTTCTATAGTGGAATTAATTTATTTTTAATAAAATGTGCCAAGGGTATTCCCAGTTCCACCCTTCTACCTGCTATTTGAGATGGAGATTAAGGCTGGCAGATGCCCCCCTTACATTTAATGGCATTTAGATTAATCCACTTACATGGGAGGTCTTGGTTATGGGGCATCCCAGGAAACAGCATTGCTCCTCTTAGGACACCACAGATCTGGTCAAAGGCTTCAGTCAAGGGTAGTCCCCAGAACCCAGATTTCCTCTGGCTCCTCTAATGGCAGGCCCAGCTAGCTTCTATATTTCCCAGTCAACATCTCCCATGCAATGTTTAAGGCCTTGGTAGCTCCCTGCGTCTCTTCTAGTTGTTGCTTGCAAAAGTCCAGAAGTACACTACCTCCAGCAATAGAGTGGGAAAAATAAGTGAACAATCAAAAGTCCAACAAACGTTTACAAGAATCAAAATGTGAAAGAAAGATCCTCTCAGACTGAAAACTGATCTCTTATGGGGCTGGTGACACTCCATTAGTATAAAAATTCCAACACTATGGATTTACCAGCTCACTATGGATTTACCAGCTCTCTCCCTGCCCCTCCCCCAATACGCCCACTGCCTGTTAATTGGAAAAGGAATTTGGAGGTTTGGTTGTTGGAGGCTGAGGGAGAAGAAAGATTCATCATCCCAAAATGACAAGTGGGTTTAACTTTTAGTGTACCTAAAAATCTAACAACATGGCAGCTACCCTCATTTTTCAGATAACTGCAGGCATGTATATATATATTTGAGTTCTATATTTTATGGTGAGTCAGAAAATACTAACCATATCTCGGCATGTCCTTCCTGGGAGGAGCTACCAATTATATTGATTTACTCCTGAGCCAAGACAGTCACAATTATGATCCTTCATGATTCAAACCTTACTTCCATAACCTATCACCACACCAAATCTCCATTCCCCCGGAATTATGAGTAGGCCGGAATAATAATTCTCTTCATAGCTGAAACTGTATACAACACACAAGATTCATATTTACATGTTACCCACAGGCTTCTTATCCCCTTTAAAATGAGTTTGGGATGAAATGGGACCCACAATTCTCTTTTTATTCAGGAAAAAGGAGTACAATGTTACTCAATGGCAGTACTTCACATATGCCCCTCAGTTTCACATAGTGTCCACCTATTCCTAAGTTTCATTACTCCATCATCACCTGACATGAACATGTGCTTATCAGCGAGGTTTGTTTCATACACAATGTTTAATCATCCATTAGTGGCTCTGAAGCCATTTCTTGAGGTTGGTTTAGCCCTGAAAAAGTCATTTCTGTTGGCCATTAATGCACAGTTAATGGGGAGACCTGACCTTAAAGGTCATTTCTGCTGGCTGTGTTATCTACAACTCCCACTATTTGGATCTAATTCTCTGTTATTTCTTTGTATTTCTAACTGAATCAGGCCTAATTTTCCTGGAGGGCCCAGCCAAGTTCTTGTGCTCAAATGTTCAAAGGCACAGACCTTTCAGATCAGTGGCGAAAACACAAGCTGCATCCATACTTCAGAAAATACAGCTTTAAATTAAATGTGCTTACATGTAATATTTAACATTATGTCTGAGCATGTTGTTTATCAAACAATCTTTCTTACGTATGGTTTGGACAGATACAATGTCAAATAGGTGTCTTTCCCAGCTTACATGAAGTCAGCATCTGCAGCACCACATGTTACTTCACATTCATTGGTCAAATCCATCAGTTTTAAACTCTCAGATTCCCCTTCACTTGCACAGCTGTCAATTTTAGTGGAGTTGGCTAGGCCCATTTATTTCTATTTCACTAGGCTTATGTCGAAAATCATGGTTTTGTACTTGGTTTTATATTTCAATAGAACTCCACATTAGCCAGCTTCACTCTCAAAATAGGGGCCTAGCATGGCCTCTCCATCTCTATCACTCTGGAGCTATATTTTACCCCACATAGACTGTGGTACAAGAGCAACGCAAGGCTGGCAAACAGGTGAAATTCAAATTCAGCGCAAGTCTGATGCAACATATAAGATGCAATTTCATTGCAAAGCTGGTAAAATGACTGAAATACAAATTCAGTGTGAGGCTGGTGCTACATATAAGATGCAAGTTCATTGTGGAGCTGGTAAAACAAGTGAAAAGCAAATTCAGCGTGAGACTGGTGCAACATATAAGATGCAAAATCTGCGTGCATCTGGTAAAACATATCCAAGTTATGACAGTTCAGTTAAGGTGTAGGTGGCTAGCAGCCTCTTCTAGCAGTAGAGTGGGTTGGAGTTCATTAAGGGCTGTAGTGGTAATACGAGTCAGGCCTGGAAAGGAGTAACATGCTCAGCCTCAGAGGAGGATTATTCTTTGTTGATAGTTTGCTAGTCTCTCCTACCTTGGTTTACTCGGGACAAAAGGTGCCGGTGCTAGCAGACACAGAAGCGGAGAGAGCACAAAGACTGGAGTCATTGCCTAGACTGGCCTGGACAGGAGTCACAGGCCTTACAAGAGGGCCTTGGATGGGGGGGGCGTGGGGAGTGGAATCCCTGCAAGCTCCCATTTGCTTTGTGGAAATAAATCATACTCAGCCTATGGGCAACTTCTGGGGGTGGGCAGATGGAAGAGGGAAGCCCAGACAGGTCTGCAGTGATGGCAGGGTCATTTTGGAGAGGAGCAACTGCTCCTAAACACATGCACGGATAGGGGCAGTGCTCACCTTGCAATGAGCTCCTGCCATCGTGCAACCGTCGTTGGAGGTGTCAAGGGGTCTGTGGCAGGCTGTTTTTTCCTCCCCTGCAGTGCGCTGCCAAGACTTGCAGGGGATGGCTTGGTGGAAAAATGCACCCTGGACAGGGGTCTTCATCCCCAAAGGAATTAAACAGATTCATTTGCTTAAAACCAATTCATTATGAGGATACATTTTCTGAGACTAATTTAGAGCTTTCTCAACTTTTATGAGCTGAGTTGTATCTTTTACTTGTGTAAAATTGCTGAGTAGGGGTCTTACAACTAAAATGAGATTCTTTCAGCAGAATGGAGCCATAAAATGTAAGCCATCCTAGCCACATAAACCCCTCACCACAATTGCTTGACCCTTGCAACTGCCCTGCCACAGTAAGAAAGTGTATGGAGATTGATACCACTAATGTAGGCCATTTTAACCATGCAATAACAGTTCTGTATGTTTTACCCTTGATGCCAAGATAAAAAGACAAACCACAGCCGGTTTAAGCTGATTTCAGCTGGAGAACCTATCTCTCTTTTTATATCAGGAACCAAGTGTAAAGTATTGTTACATGCATCCTAGCTCCTCTAACAAACATTTTTTTTTTTTAACCGGCAGCGGACAATCGGAATTGAATACAACTATGTATATTTGTGATATAAAGAAAGAAACTCAGCGACGTGACAGGAAGTTTAGGCTATATTGGCAATATTTGCATGGCTATTAAAATAAATCCTAAAACTCTTGAACAATACCACTCATTTAATTTGTGAGGTGTGATATTTATCTTACAATCCATGATTGTGACTAGACGCACAGTAGTAGACATCTTCTGTAATTAAAACATATTTAATTACATGGCATTAGCAGTATGCAATCTCCACTTGTACTGATGCAGAATGATAGAGAATAAGGTTTATTAAGTATGAGAGGTGGTTTGCGCAAAAACATTTAAGTGCACTGTTGTTCTTCATAGTGTAATAACCATGAAATAACACATACCATGTTTGCTTTACCCTTGTTGTACAGTCAAGGGGAAAGCAAATATTTTAAGTGTTATTATGTGGATAGACTGCCCCATGTTGAGTGCAGTCCAGTCTATCCACGTAATAATAACACCCAACATGTTTGTTTAACGCTTGAATCACTGTAATGTTTCTTTACTGTGCATCGAGGGTAAAGCAAAATAAATGCTATGCCGCAAACCCTTACATTTATCGCCCGATGTGGGCAGCTAAATTTAGGGGTGGGGCTGGTACACAGACACTAAAATACAATAATTTCACTCTGGCATTCATACAACTTTCAAATAAACTCCTTCCATGCTTGCATACATAATCAAACCAAAATTGGGAACATATATACATACATACACACACACATTACAACAAAAACACTAGCCTGCTAGCAGTCTCCATATGCGCTGCCAAGAGGGACATATGCCCCATTGTCCTCCCTGTTCCCTGAAATGAAAACATGCTGCATGACAGGAGACTCAGTCACTGCATTAATTAGAGGCTGTGGAGACAGTCTTCTTCCGCATCCCATTACTCCATGTGATGTTTGTTGCAGAGCTATCAGGGGCTCAACAACAAATGAACATAATACATAGCAGCGGGACACACCCCTGCTCATAGGCAGACAGTATAGTCGGACTTACAAATAAAGCACATGGGGGGAATCTGCTGGCTGCCACTCAGGTGAGGAAGGTGGCTCCTCCCCACCCATGCAGGATTCCTCTCACTAAGTACTGCAATAGTTGTAGTGTACATCATGCAATTGAATGTTTCTCGATGTATTGATATCACAGAGAAGAAGGGCTAAATTGGGATTCAAATATGTGACTGGAGGGGACAGGCATTGAAGTGACATGACATGACCCTTGACCTCATCCCAAAGTGACATCACTACTAAAAATAGTATGGTTTCATGTAAAGTGATATGCATTTCATACAAGAATGGATAACCATGTATATCGTCAATATCAGTGTCTATAGGTCCATATTACCAAATGACTGTGAATACAAGCAGACGTCCAAGGCCAAACGACACTGATTATTTATTAGATATTATTTACTCTTAAGCGCATCATATAGAACAAATATATATAAAATATCACCCAACCTGTTTTACTACATTGCAGCAGCAAGAGCCAGCCTCTACAGAAACCAAGAGCCACAGCCCACGAGCCAAAATTCTAAAAAAAAACAAAACACATTGTTTTACATTTTTTTTGGGGGGTAGCATGGGAGAGCACAGGGGTAGCAAGGGAGACCTCAGGGGTCGCAGGTGAGACCCCTAGCAACTCCTAAATGATCTGGGACATGTGCTGAACTCTATTAACTACAGTAATTAACTCCAGTGGACAGTGAAAGAGTTATTTACTTGTGTCATTTTTTTTGTTTCATTACCTTAATTATGCTTTCCCGCAAGCCTGAAACCCTAAATGACCAACCATGATATCTCTTGCTATTAGTAGACTACTCAGAAAAGTATTGTTCATTTGGGAGCTACCTACATTGGAAAATTCACATATCAGCCCTCTCTACGGTACATAACCATGTGAATATTAGACCACATCCTCAAATATACATACTGTAGGTGAATAGGCAAATTAGAAATCTCTCTCTTTAAGGTACAAAGATGAAAGAAATGTCCGAGGTGTCTGACAATACCATCCTAAAAACTCATGCATAAAAAATAAAATACATGTCACATATTTTAAGACAGACAAAGCAGGTATAACATGGCTATGAAAGGACAGTAAATCTATCAAATCACTTAACTAACATAACATAACTTTGAAACTAAGGACAGGTAGACAAGCAAGTAAAACTAAACCATGGGCTCTTATTAAAGTGTCACAAAGGCTGACAATCCACTCCACCACTGCGTATAGAATGAAGGCCATACCTCCACACTTATCATTCCAGCACCAAGGCAAGAAATGTGTGCCTGTCCTGGTGGTCAAAATAAACAGACCACCCGATGTGGCAGGCCATCAAAGGCCACCACACTTTCTGGCCCTAGAATCGTGGTCCATATAATTGTTTGGGGACTACTCAGCGAGTGTTGTTTGTATTATATTATATAGCAAGCATAAGATTTGGAAAAGGGTCAGGATTTTGGGATTAAGATAAATTAATGTGTTCAAAATTTGAAATGAATGTCCGGCTTCACTACACATTTGGGGTAAGGGTATGGGTGGGAGGCAGAAGAGTAAGGGGGGAGTAGAGGAGGGAGGAGAAGGGGAGAAGGAACCATGAAGCACAAGCCTATCTTGAGATGCTCAGTGTCATGTAGCACATTAGTGTCAAGTGCTTTGTTGAACAACTCGTATTCATTAAAGTTAGTTCTTTATTTACATAACAATATTGCTCCTGATGTGAGGATTGTCCGCTTCCGGAGTTCATGTTGGTGGATTCCAAATCTGTAAAACTAAAATTTACTTACATTTGGATTCAAAACACTCATTTACATTTATTTGGAGGTTTATTTATGGATAATCTATTTTTATTGTGCAGAGTTGGCGGCAATGTTCGCACAGTATGTCGGTCCTTTCTTACAAAATGCATTTTGGTTATACAGGCAGAGTGATAGTGAGCTTGGCTGGAAACTTCAGTAATCAAGGTGATACGTTTAGATTTCGAAGGAGATAATGTTATATGTCAGTATTTATCGAGTAGCTTTCTTGTGTTTCCTTTAGTAGTAAGGTCAGATGTTTGGATTATAATGATTTAGCACTTATATGTTTTGTTTGTTTGTTTTATTTATTTGTATGAAGCTCCGAACCCAGAGGTAATGGGCGCAGGAGGTACAAGAAGACTTTAAGCTTAGGTGACATAGCATGATATGATATGGCATTTATAACGTGCCTATAGTACAGAGTTCCAAGGTAAGTATTCACAGGAGAAAAGTGTCAGTGCTGATGTTACATGCAATAAGAAAAGTACATGCAAGCAGTAAGTCGTAAATTTATCACAGGTAGTGAGTCTGTTAAAAGTTACTAGGTAGATACAAGCAGTGAAGTTAATATCTGGTGCATGTTATCATAAGGAGAAATGGAAAGCAGCGACGTTATATATCATTAGTTCTCAGCCAGTTTACAACATTACGTCTGAAGCTGAAGTAGGTTTGTTCCATTCTCAGTGCAAGAGGGAGTGCGTTCCAGGTTTGAGCAGCCTTAACTGGGAAGCTACTACCACCAGATTCTATTAAGTTAAATCTAGGTATATTCAGGCAGAAGGAGTTGGCAGATCTAGAAGGGCAGCTCAAATTTTTCCTGACTATACGATGAGTAAGGTATGGTGGGGTGGCATTGTGAAGGCATTTGAAGGTCAAAGAGGCTGTTTTGAGTAGGATTCTGTCATTGATTGACAGCCAATGATTTTGTTTTCTTAGCTCAGACATATGCCTTCTGTTAGTGATATTTAGCGCCATGCTGAGGGCATTGTTCTGTAAGGTTTGGATTGTATTTAAAATGTATTTGGTAGCTCCCATGTAGAGGGTGTTACAGTAATCCAATTTCGAAAGTATGAGGGCATTTGCTAAAGTTATGCAGCTAGTTTTGGATAGGTACGGCCTGCAAGCACTTATTAATTTGCATGTGTAGGCAATTGCAGATGCCATACTGTTAACTTGTTTGTTCAGAGTTAAGGTAGAGTCAAGGTAGAAACCTAACGTTTTTACTTCCTTAATGACTTTGATGGTGTTTCCATCAATGTTAAAAGTAGAGTAATCAGTATCGAGTTTTTTTTTTTAAAGTTGGCAGCAGTTCCAAGTATCAGGAACTCTGTTTTGTCATCATGCAGGCAGAGGACATGGGTTGCCATCCATGCCTGAATGATGAGGTACATTTTGTTCACAAGAGCCATGTCCTTGAGGTAATTGCCTGAAAGGGGTATGAAGATCTGGGTGTCATCTGCGTAGTTAGTATAGGTGACACCCAGAATATCCAATTTGTTGAACAGCTGCTTTTTCAATATGTTGTACATAGTTGGCGAAACACAAGATCCTTAGTGGTACGCCACAGGTTATGGGGATGGGGTCTGCTGAGGCTGAGGTGGAGAAGACTCTCATAGTAATGTTATTTAAGAAGGATTGGACACATGCTATTGCATCCTTGGAAAGTGAGCCGCTGAGACAAGGTGATTGCACAAAACTTTGTGGTCCACCAAGTCAAAAGCAGCTGACAGGGGTCAAGGAGGAGTAGCATGGCAGTTTTCCATTTGTCCTTAAGTTCCTCTATTTTAGTGTTTTAGTCAATTAGTGCTGTTTCAGTGCCATGGACGCTTAGGAGTGTGATAGTTTCAAGGTACTGTCGGGGAGAAGCTGGATCCCCCCCCACCCCCAGGGCAGTGGGGGGCCAGCAGCCATATCCTCACCAGCTATGGGAGGCCCCAACACCTCCCATATGGCCCCCAGAAATGCAACAGAGTTCCAAGCAGGCAGCAACATGTTTCAAACTGCTTTATTTCTAAGCACAGAAAAGAGAAAAAAGCCAAAGAAAAGCATCGTGAGTTCAGGCGCCGTCTCCCCCGGGGCTGTCTTGCAAGTAAGTTTTATAATCACACTGCAGGCTGACCTCACAAAATTGGATCAGCTCCCAGAAACCTATCTCCTCCCGTTATTGGCTGCAGAGTGGTGGGTTACATATGTAGCACTTATAGAGAGCCTGATAATTGGATATTTACCTCCTGCGTCAGTGGGTTGATTTAGCTGTGCCAGCCCCCATTACCTAATCCTAATCATGTTGCAACGTGACTTTGTTCCCATAACTTTTAGCTGGACAAGCAGTTCGCACCTGGTTCTGGCTTGTTACAAATTATGTTTCAATGTTGTGCGTGTCCTTGAGAAAATGTCTTTCTTTCCCAGAAAGAAAAAAAAAAGCACACTGGGTTGCCGTGATTTACTCGCATTTGTGGATAATTAAAAAATGTCTGTCTGCAGAAAGTAGTTTTATCTTGAATTTGCGGCCTTGGCAAGTCGGACTTGTTTTGCGAGGAATGTTGATAAGGCTCCCGCAGCCAGTGTTCAGTGTTCAGTGAGTGAAATGAACTTAGCTGTAATTTTCCTGAAACATAGCTTTACACTGTGCATTTAGTCCATGTTAGTTCATATAGGCATTTGCAAGGCTTTAAACAGGGATTTTTGTGTTTGTAGATTCTGATATTGCAGCATTGATTCTAATGTAGCATAGAAGTTGCACTGTTGGTGAAGTGGGTGTGTTTCAGCATATTTGTCACCCATGGGTGCGCTGGGGCGCTTGGGGTGCGGGGGCATGGATTTGGTCTCCATTTTCCCTCTTCAGTCCCCCCTCTGGTCGACTTTGTCGACCACACCACCAAGCAACATTCACCTCCTTCCGGTCTGCATATCTTTGCCAATTCCTTGAAGTGTCCATAATTTTCTGCATTTGTTGTTGATCAACAGTACATATAGGAGTGTTCCCCTTCTGTGTTCCACCACACTCACTCCCCTTCGTACTTCCTCTGATCACAGGGAGTGGCCACCTTTATTACTGCTGGAACCATGTTGCGCACCGCTATCTTAGTCCGGCTCTTCCTTTCACCATGTCTCTTATTTGCATTCCGATAACTTCTTCTGTTGTTCTTTTGCAATGTATCTCTATCTTGCACAATGGTGCTGTGCTCGGTACTCGTCCTTCCGTTATCACCTTCAAGCAACCAGGCAGTCATGATGTCATCCATCACCATGCAAGCACTAGCTAGTTCTTTGCTTTCTTTTTTCAGATACATTTTTTGCTGATCATTCTTTGGTATGCTGGTACTGCACCCACTCATCCTTCTGTCTCGCTCGAGAAGTAATTCCCCCCTCTTTTTACTTCTCTGTCTGTTTCTCTTCTTCCGTTGTTTTCCATCTAGGTGAATGTGTCACTCTCCACATCTTCCTTGGTCATCACCAACAAGGGCATGCTGGTGCGCTCCAATTAACACTCTCCTCCCCAATTCAGTGGTAGTTTCTCTTGACCTTTGGATGCATGTGGTCAATAGTAGTCCATAAGCAGTGATGTTCCTGCTCTCATCTCGCAACTTCTCTCAACCTTCTTGCATCCAGCATGATTGTCCACTTCTTGTCACTGTTGTGCTGGTAACATAACGTTGGTACCTTAACAGTATACGTCCTTCTTCAGTGACCATCTTTGCTCTTTTCTCTCACTCTGTTAGGCACTTATCATATTTTTGTCTCTTATTATTTTATTTGTTCTTCTCTCCTTTTGTTTTTCTTTCTTCTTTTATTATTTATTTATTTATTTATTTCCAATCTCAATGTTGCTGTTTTCCCTTGCAATCTTCTTCGCACCTTGTCATACATGGGCGTCGTGCTCTGCTGTAGTAATTTCTGTTGTAATCAATTCTCTTCCGGCATATGTTAAAGAACAGTCAGGACAGCTCTCTCCAGTGGTGTCCCTACCAATTTTGTACATGTGTGCATGTTGTTGGTCACTTCTGATATGTGTGTTATGTGTATGTTTTACTCCCCTTGTGTCTGCCTTTAACTCTCCTTAGTTTAGCAGCAGCTTTTCCTTACCCACTGACGACGTAACTGTTCCTGCTTAGGTTAGGGAATGTTAGCAGGGGATACAGCGGTAATGCTCATTATTACAAATAATTTTCAAAGTACCACCCCCATAATTTCGTTCATCATTAATAGTCCCATCGTGAAGGTAAAAGTCCTTATTTGCGTGCCCATAACCACTTACGCTGCTGGGTCCTTGCAGCTGATGAGATGATAAAGTTGCCCGCCTGAAAATCGCAAGAAAAGCGTTAATACGTTAGTACATGTTAGTAACATCAAGCTCCGCGAACTAAACAATCACTAAGGGCAAAAATCAAACCTTCCCCCGGACATTTTGGGTTTTCAAAATTTCTCAATATGGGTAGGGAAAATCTTGGGCTGTTTATTCAATGGAAGCAAGGAAATATACTTCAGGGAAACATGTTCTAAGGGGTCTGAGGTTCTTGATAGGGTGGGCAATTGAGTGGGGAATGCTACACAATGTTTTACTCAGTGGACCTCACAGTTTCTAATGGAAGATAACATTAATGAAATTTCCTACACATTTCTAACAGCATACATACGCAACAACCTGCATGTGCGGGGAAAAGAGAAGAAACAAAAACAGTGTTACAGCTGTAGGTGCAAAAAATGTAATATGAAACTATGCGTGTGTCAGTCCCTATTCTAGTTGCTAGTGTGCGTTGGACCATGGGATGGCCATGTTTCCCTAACTCGGGAGAGTTCGTGCTATTTTGCAGTTCATGAAAATCTCTTGCGTTGGCCCTGTTGATCGTTGCTCCCTCGTTGCCAGGGTGGCCACCGCTTTGTAGGGCTTGACGCCTTACACTTCTGACCAAGTCTGTCAGGAGGGGAAAATGTCCCACTGTAGTCCATAGCCATTGGGTGTTGGTTGTCCGTTGTCTTCAGGCCTGCCCTGGATCCTTTGTATCTGGCGAGAAATGAAATGGAAGCGCTTGAGACCTGAGAATTTACATATTCTTCATTTTCTTGACCTAACCTCTCTGCACTACTCTCACATTATTCAGTGTCCTAGTGGGAGGAGCCAATGGTACACCTATGCACCATCCTGTCACCACCTGGTGGCGTTCAATGGCGGTCTGACTGTAAATTATTACACAATTCGGAATGTACCCAGAAAATGGGTAGGCACTTAATTTTTGTGAAGATACTCATTACACACTTGGATCATATATATGCAATTTGGGTGCTAGTGTACAAATGGGCCTTTGGATCTTTGTATTTACAGTGCTTTTGTTGTAAGCTGTTTATAGTGCGTGCCTTTGTCCCGTGGGGCATCAGGCACTGACAAGCTAAATAGGGAAACATTAGGGTGGTAAATTTGTCATATAGGGTGGCTGTGTTTCTAAATTAAGTGCACCATGTTACTTAGTTAAGATAATCGCAGGGTTTTAAAATCTTTTTTATTTATTTATTTATTTATTTATTTCTATGGCTCCTCTCACACTTCTCAGGGCGTGCCTCGCAGTGAACTGCAGGCACTTTAAGCTGGTACTAACTGCAGGCACTTTAAGCTGGTACTAATGAAACCCGCTACCAATTTGCTCCCATTCTCTCTATCCCACCCCATGTCCACCTTTTAAATCCTACCTACTCTGTTAATTACTCATTTAGTCTAGTATTTTATTACTCCACTACTGTAATTACTGTTACATTTAAACAATATATATATATTTCTAATTACTGTTACATTTAAACAATATATATATTTCTAATTACTGTTACATTTAAACAATATATATTTCTCCCCCCAATATCTGCTCTCAAATTTTAATGCAACCATTATGCTCCAGTTCGTGCAGCAATGACCTCTTTCCCTATGTGTGTTGGCTAATGCATTTGTGCCAGTGTTATTTTCAAAAGCGCTAGTGGCAGTACCACTTGCACTGTTATCTTGTCGCCAAATTAATTCTGTTGGGAACATGGATCATCCACCCTTTACCCCTATTTCTCTCCTCCTGTGGTGAACTGTCAATGAAATGTAGGCCTCCCCCCTCAAGTGCACATTCTTCCACCTTGTGTGTCTCATTTAATTGTTCTGTGTTCATCGTGTATTCATGAGCCCAGTCTCCTCACTGAAAGATGTGTGCTCAAAATGTAGCTAAATGTACTCTCTTGTGATGAGCTATCATTATGCACCCCCCTCTGTACCGTGCACCCCCATTATTCTTAAACAATCTTCCTTACTTTCAACATGTGTATGCCTGGTGTTTAACAAGTTATGTATTTCTCTGTTAATAAGGTGGTCATATCCACATTGCTCATGATGTCACAAATGTCTCTTCCCTAATGCATGGCCTAGTCGCCCCACTGTCACCCAGAAAAGAAAATGTTTTTATACCTATCACCACCCCTATGCAATTGTCCTCTGCATTATTGAGTGTGCGTGAGTGTGTGTGTCGGCGCGCGTCTCGCCCGCTCTGTCGGTGAAGCGGAGCATGAGTGTGTGTGGCAGAGTTAGTCAAATCAAGTTTGTCTTGGGCTGTCCTATTAGCGGTATAATGTCAATCTATGTCCTTTGAAATATTTGTTCCCCATCAGGAAGACCCCACCCAGTCATGTAACCGGTACCATTGCTATTGTGTCAGTGTTCTGTATGGGTGCTGGCTGCTGTGTAGTGCCCCTGTGTTGTCATTCTAGTCAGTCCTGGGGTAGTGGTGCTGTCATTTGTTGTGTCTGTACATGTAGTGGTAACAGTACCTGCATTGGTGCTTGTGGTGTCTGCTGAAATGATCCCATCCTGCCCCATGTATCCTCCCCACATGGGCGGTGCATATTGTGGTGATTGTTAACACTGCTATTGTGATTCTTGTGCGTGTGTGTTGAAGCTGTTTTTAACTGCCCCTCCCATCGCATGCTTGAATGATTTATTTTGTGCCTACTTGTCCTCATCTGCCTTTCTCTGCCCCTGTGTCATCAAATATTACACTCCCGGAGGTTCAGAAGGGTGAGTCCCCTCTTCCCTCTGCTCGTGTTTGTTCAACATCAGCTGACCCCTCGCATTTTCCTTTTCCTTCGTGCACACAGTTCAACTGTAGCCATTTCCCGTGTAAGTGCTGTGTATGTGTGTCCTTAGCGATTGCTGCACATGTGCTTTTAAAGCTATTCCCGTGTAAGTGCTGTGTATGTGTGTCCTTAGCTATTGCTGCACGCTTCTGGAGAAGCCGCCTATGAGCAGCCATGGTCTTTTTAATTTACCTTCAGTACTTTTCAATCTTTGCACACTATGTTTTACTGACTTATTTCAGCATGGAAGCCGTGTGCTACACAAGTGAAGGGGAGTCATTTCTGTATTGTGTGATACATTTTACCTCTATTCAATTCGAAAATTTCGGTAGTCCGCTGTTCAGGGAGCAAAAGTTAGAAAATAATTGAACATTTTTTCAACTTCTGTGAGCCTTCTTTGCTCCGCACCTTAGCCAGTGCACTCCACGTGCAATCCATCTTCACCAAACCATTGCCTTCTCCGGCACACTCCCACAATCTTGCGCATGTGTCTTCCACACACCGCCTCTTGGTCACCTATTCTCCAAATCCAAAACCACACCACTATCTCCTCACCATCAAAACTTTGTGTCCTTATACATCAATCTGAAGGTGACGTCACCAAACTAAAAACACAATGCAAATGAACAGACAAATGTGCATACACAGAACAATAACCCATTTCTCCCAACCCCACAAAAATCCCAAAATAAAACCCCACAATCCCCACAGCTGTCTTCCTGTCTCAACTGGAACAAGGTAAACCACAATAAACTCTTATAATTGAACTGCACACACCGCGTCGCCTAGTGCATGATACGCTCCTCACCAGGGGACCTTAACCAGCCAACTATCTTCCGCACTTCGGGAACAATCTAGCTACCTCCTGCGGGAAAACATCATCCACTCACTGAACTAAAACGCTCAATTAGCAGGGAACCTCATCTACTCATTGATCTATAACGTCAATTCATAGGAAATCCAGACCCCGTACATGAAATCACCATCCAGACCAATCAGCGCGGCAATCCTGTTCTAGACCAATCAGCGCGGTGTCGGGGGGGATTCTGCCGGGGTCGGCCGGGCCGTCCGCAGACCTCCGGGCAGGGAGGCCCCAACTCCTCCCGTGTATATCTCGGATCGAGACAGAGTATGAGGCACACACAAGGAGCAAGGCAACTTCTGTCGTTTATTATGCAAACGGCAGGGATGGGTCAAGGAGCGTACGCGTTCGTCCTGACACACACACAATAGTGGGGCTCGCAGGCCCTTTTTACTACATTATGACGCGCTACTTGCGTCATTCCAAAAAGTTACCAAAAGAACCTATCGCCACTCTTGATTGGTTGCTCGAGTGGTGGGGTTAGTATAGTACGCCTATAGAGAATGATATTAGTGGTTAAGATGTAGTCAGGTGGTATATCTGGGTTGTCCCTACAATTAGATACATAAGAATTGTTACATGAAGACCCCTGAGGATTGGCTAACGTTACTGACGTCTGAGATAAGAACCTCATGTTCTGATTGGTGCATCCGTGAGCTCCCCAGCCTGGGACCACCGTTGTTCCCAGCACACGGTGCACCTGTGGTTGCAACAGTGTTTCAATATGGGTACGTGCAGGCAATGTGAGGATTTATTCATAGGTGGGAGACTGACCGTTCCCACTGTAGCAGGTGTCTATTGAGCCTTTCAAGTGTGTCGGCCTGCGTCTCGTAGCGAGGTACCCAGACGCCTTTTCTCTCCTGGGTTTTGGCATCTCGTCAGGTTCGGCTTGGTCACGTGGGGAGGGACCGTGTTTGAGGCATAATTCTGCACAATTAATATTGTTTTTCCACTGTATGTCTGGTTTAATTTGCAGATATGATTTTAACATTGGTACGTGGAGTGCGAGGTTGCAACATCGTGCCTTTGAAGATTTGTTTCTTGACTGTGGGTTTGCAACATTACGACCTTGGCTGGTTGCTCCACTGGGTTCTTTCTGCAGGCTCAGCAACCTGACTTTTGCTTTGTTAATGTTCACGGGAACTCTTGCTTGAGGCCTACTTGGGCCTGGTGCACGGGTAATCCATTTAGTGCATGGATGCTTTAGGTTATAGTGGCATACAGTTTCATGGCCAGTATCGTGTTTCCATTATATCTCTCATGATGGTAACGGGTTTCAAGAGAAGCGTGAGCAAGCGTTATAAATGAGCTCATGGTGCGTCTTGCGTTTCTGCATTCTGAAAGCCTATGTAAAAATAATAAAGATGCACGTCCGTGAATAAGCCTGTCACCTACGTCAGAGCACTGAGTATGTTCTTCGTGTAGATTGGTGTGGAAATGTTCAGCGTGTATAATAGTTCAGCGGTGCTTCCCGTTATCTAGGTCGTCATGGCATCTCTAACGATGTGTAGATTTCAGTCTAGTTGGTCCGTGCCGCAGGTGTCGGCATGGCCAGTGCGGGCTGTTGGGCAGGCAGATGGACACATCCGTATGTTTCTGTACCAGGGTATTTGGTCATCTGGTAAATGGGCAAACTCTTCTCGTGGCGGGTGTCTGGGCCGCGACCCTCTAGGCCAAGCGCGAGAGGTGAAGGACGGGAGTCTGGTTTTCCATTCTCCCACTTCAGCGGCACTCCTGTTCTAGACCAATCAGCGCGGCACTCCTGTTCTATGTGTAGGGAGTCACTACCCCACCCAATATGCTCAAAAACACAAGAAGGGACCACTGCCACCACCCCAGTCCCAACTACAATTCACGTGCCGATCACTACCAATGCGCTGAATTTTGTGACAATGTACAATCACCCACCACCCAATTTACAATCCCTCCCTAAAAAAAAAAAAAATTAAAAAAAAACACTTTAACATTTCTACTTTAAACATTTCCCCCCCTCAGAGCCCATGTTGCTGGTTTACTTACATTTTCCTATGCTGCACTGGCAATTGCACCACTGCTGGACACTCCCTCAATGCGCTTCACCGGACCCCTTCTCCTGCAGGGCTCTCACCTGCCCTCAAGCGGGGTATTTCCAAGTGGCCCCCGAAGCCTTTAGCCGGTTACGCGTTTTTCCGGTGGTCTTCAGGTGCAGGCGAGGGTCTCACAGCTTCCTTGAGTCGGCGGCAGGGAGCTCAGTCCATCACAGGGCTTGCGCAGGCAGAGCTCAATCACTCATGTTACAATGAGCAATGAGCCTCACAGAGGGCACCAACTTGTCGGGGAGAAGCTGGATCCCCCCCCACCCCCAGGGCAGTGGGGGGCCAGCAGCCATATCCTCACCAGCTATGGGAGGCCCCAACACCTCCCATATGGCCCCCAGAAATGCAACAGAGTTCCAAGCAGGCAGCAACATGTTTCAAACTGCTTTATTTCTAAGCACAGAAAAGAGAAAAAAGCCAAAGAAAAGCATCGTGAGTTCAGGCGCCGTCTCCCCCGGGGCTGTCTTGCAAGTAAGTTTTATAATCACACTGCAGGCTGACCTCACAAAATTGGATCAGCTCCCAGAAACCTATCTCCTCCCGTTATTGGCTGCAGAGTGGTGGGTTACATATGTAGCACTTATAGAGAGCCTGATAATTGGATATTTACCTCCTGCGTCAGTGGGTTGATTTAGCTGTGCCAGCCCCCATTACCTAATCCTAATCATGTTGCAACGTGACTTTGTTCCCATAACTTTTAGCTGGACAAGCAGTTCGCACCTGGTTCTGGCTTGTTACAAATTATGTTTCAATGTTGTGCGTGTCCTTGAGAAAATGTCTTTCTTTCCCAGAAAGAAAAAAAAAAGCACACTGGGTTGCCGTGATTTACTCGCATTTGTGGATAATTAAAAAATGTCTGTCTGCAGAAAGTAGTTTTATCTTGAATTTGCGGCCTTGGCAAGTCGGACTTGTTTTGCGAGGAATGTTGATAAGGCTCCCGCAGCCAGTGTTCAGTGTTCAGTGAGTGAAATGAACTTAGCTGTAATTTTCCTGAAACATAGCTTTACACTGTGCATTTAGTCCATGTTAGTTCATATAGGCATTTGCAAGGCTTTAAACAGGGATTTTTGTGTTTGTAGATTCTGATATTGCAGCATTGATTCTAATGTAGCATAGAAGTTGCACTGTTGGTGAAGTGGGTGTGTTTCAGCATATTTGTCACCCATGGGTGCGCTGGGGCGCTTGGGGTGCGGGGGCATGGATTTGGTCTCCATTTTCCCTCTTCAGTACAGCTGTATTTGAAGATACACTGCTTTGTCGAGTATTATAAGTAAAAAATGTACCGTTGAAATTGGCCTATAATTAGTTGGAATGGAGGTGTCCAATGTTTGCTTACTTAGTAAGGGTAGGACCCAAGACTCTTTTAAATGACTTGGAACAATGTTTGCTGAGAAGGAAGCATTGATAAGGCTAGAAATGAATGGAGCGAGGTCTCTTGCTGCATCCTTAATTAGTTGTGCCGGGCAGTTGTCACCCTGGCACTTTGATGGTTTCAAGGAGGAGATGATGTTCTCAACTTCAAAGGAGGAGACTTCGGAGTAGTTGAATTGATCAGGTGGGTTAGTTAGTGCATTGGGGATTAAGAATTGGGTTTCCTGATTAGGTAAGGTGGATTTCTTGTGAGCAATTTTGTTTTGGAGCAGTACTATTTTGTTTGCTGTGGGGATAAGAGCTTCCATTTTACGTAGGATTGCGATTAGATCCTTAGTATTAGATCTTGCTTTAGTGATCCTGTCGTTGTGTAGGCCCTTTTTTTCATGCAGATTATTTCCTTTTTGTAATTATCAGAGAAGCTAGTCAAGTTGGTCTTATTTTCTCCTGAAGGGATATGTCGCCATAACGATTCTAGATTCCTCTTTTCTAGTCTAAGGGCTTTAAGATGCGGTGTAAACCAGGTATTCAAGTGCCCTTGTTGTTGGCTGTTACGCAATGTGAGGGGTGCAATACTGTCTAAAGTATTAGACATAGTACTGTTGTAAGCGTCAACTAGACTATTAGCATCTGAAGCAATCGGGAGTGCTGGTAGGAGAAGGGCTCCTGCCCTCTCCAGGCTCCCCAATGGAATACTTGGAATCAGAATTCCCTTAGTTTTCCTAACAAAGTATTCAACATTGCTACATGCACCTCATCCTCCCTCTTCTGGTCCTTACATCCTTCCCAGTAATACCCCCACCCTCGCCAGCTTTGGTTTGTCCGCTGTGATCATTGAACCACAAGGGTTACTCAGCCTCAGCTTCTGCAAACCACCCTGTGTGATCTCCCGTTCACTCTCCTTCACTATCCTGGCATCCCACCACAAGCCTCTGAACCCCGTATCAATAACAGCTTCACATCGACTGGGTTCAAGCTTGCTCCAAAAGTCCATCCAAATTGTTGACACTACTATTGTACAGCACCTGGCAACAGGGCTGCTCAGTCCAAACTGTGGCCTGCTCTACAGTACTTGTGATCAAAGCACCATGCTCCTTTACATGTTTATAATTGATAGATAAAGTGTAAATGGCAATCTGTGGAGTGTTCTTGAAACCACCATGCTCTAGGGTGTAGCAGGGACTACAGGAATTCCTATGATTGGTACTCCTACAGGGCCATTAGAAACAGGGGAAGTGTTCTGAAAGTTCCACTGCTACAAGGCACTGTAAGAGGTGCTCTAAACATTGCACTGTATTAGCATTTTTGTTAAAGATTTGTTTTTGCTTGTGGATCCTAGGGAGCAGAGGACACCCATAGAGGCTCCTGGTACACAGTCAATGCTCCTATCCAGGGGGTGCATTTAATAAGAGGGGTGACTAAAGAGCAGTTTTAAATTGAGAGAAAAACAAGATGGCGGCTGTTTCATTTCTAAAAACACCCGGTGTTGGATAAATCCCCGAAATATAGCTATCTCTTTTTGAGAAGGGAGAACCCTGTTGTCCACCAAATATTTAAATAACTACTGCAGGGAATAACCCCAAACCATGCATGGATCGCAAGTCAACGATTCATGACGAATTTGTTTCTGCCCTGGTCCAAATCCGTCCAGCGGTTTGGGCTGCGCTCTTTTACAATAATGCAATGTGTTTGTCTATGGGAAAATTAAGGGGAAGTATGACACAGTAAGGAAAAAAATGTTTTGTCTTCTAAATAACGTTTTTCTTTTTGGCAAATCTTTACGAAACTTTGCAGTCTCAGGGGCCCCGCAAGTCCTTAATTACTTTTGAAATTTCAGTCAAATCTGTTACTTGAATCAAAAGTTATTAAACAATAGAATTTGGAGGGGTTCCAATGGGAGTCCGACTCACCCTAACTATAAGGCGGTTACCACCACCTTATAATATATATACATATATATTGTAAAGAAATCTTGTTCATGCCACACCAAACCAAACTAAACAATGCACTAAAGTGTTTAATTATCAAACATCATGCTTTGTGAAAGATCTGCATAAGACAATGTTGTCACAATAATACATATGTTTCTTTCCCTTGTGAACAATAAGGATTTTGTTGCCTTTGCAGTGTAATATAAGTACATAACTTTATATATCTTTTTGATGTAGAAATCAGTGCCACAACTCATGACGTTAGGGGACAAAGGCTATTCGTCTAATTAGACTTGTTTACAATTGCAGTTCTGACTTGTGAAGAAAATGTTTCTCAGTGACTATATGGGGCTTAGAAGATGAGTTTGCTTTATTTTGAAATCAGGTGACTTCCACACAGCCTCTGGCTCAATCAGGTCGGTTATGGCTCCACATATGCATTTTACTAATTATCATTAGATGAGACTTACACAATAATAAGTTGCCTAATTTTGGTAAATGCAATTTTGCATGTGGCTTATTATGATGAGCTTTGCTAGGGGCAGAAGTTGACAATTGGGTGACGGCAACCTGATGGAAACCGTCACAGCCACTTGGGAAAAACAAAATTGCTTGCTGCATATCTGCCAGCCTGGATTCCCAAGGGCATATTTCAGGTTCTCTAATTAGGAAGATACTCTGAAAGAGCTCCTGCTGTTTCAGGTAATTGGCAATCAGTGAGCACAAGTGTGCACAAAGGATTCTCTGTGTCT
Source organism: Ambystoma mexicanum (assembly GCF_040938575.1). Lineage (NCBI taxonomy): Eukaryota > Metazoa > Chordata > Amphibia > Caudata > Ambystomatidae > Ambystoma > Ambystoma mexicanum. Next base: position 1,063,138,981 of record NC_090937.1, on the reverse strand, counting down.
TTCCCATGAGAAGGAAATGTTTCTGATTTGTTAACAAAGATATTTTCCATACCTTGAGAGCTTTCTCTGATACTTTAGCACAAGCAAACCAATCAATCAGAAAGGTAATCAACGTGTTTTGATGTTGGCGTGCTGATCCGTCCTATGACTCAAAAGTTATTAGCCATAGAATGTTTGTATTTCCTGTGGCTGATAGGTTTCACCTTAACCATAGGATGGCTAGCACCACCATATAATATATATAGTTGGAGTAATACTGAGACCATCACATGACACAAAGCACACTACCACACAAGTTGGCATGGTATATAAATAGGACCCAGAATCTACCAGGTCTACTGGCTATATAGCTGTATAGCTGCAGAAGCAGTGTGAGATTCACTTTTAGCCAAGCATTACACAAACCCCCATAATGGCCCAGAATTAAATGCTATTTCACTTTCATACTGATGATTTATTTTGTATTTCGGCCTTTCATGATATACATTTTCACAACACATGTGAAAGGGGTAAACTTAGTCACCTGCTTTTTGAACAAAAAGTCCTTTTTATGTCTTTGCACTTGAAAACCTGCACATGATCACCCATTTATCTTTAACCATATTTATTTTGAAAAAAAAAAGAAAACACAAAACAATATCATTCGTACTAAGAGACGTTTAGCTTTATTAGAGAACATTTTACCTCCAAAATCTACCTTTGATTTTCAAGTGCCAGAAAGTACTTGCTTCCTTGTTTATCTTGAAAATAATGGGCCCATATTACAGAAAGTGTGTATCAAATCAAGTGAAATTGGCACTAGAGGACAAGGTGCCCTGGTGTAAAAATCATACTCTTTAAATGCATATTTGTAACAGGACAAATTCAGCCATAATAATAATAACAGGGCAGAAATGTTCATAGTACAAACATGACTTAGAAAAATTAAGCAATCAGCCCACCTGATTTGGATGCATGGGGCTGCTAATGACCGGCCAACTGGATGGGTGCTTGGCGAGGCCTCCAGGCCGTTACCAGCACTGTATGATGCCTGACATCAAGATAATCATTATCCACACACCCTTGTGGACTCTTCCATGTGTGAATAGAACATGTATATTGCCTTCATGTGTAGTATGCTTGACCAATTTACCATAAAAAAACAAACAAAGATAGCCACTGCCGTGGGAAATTGAAAAGGGATTAAGTCCCTTTTCTATTTCCATAGTGGCAAATTAGACAGTGAGCGGGCACAGACAGTCTGGAGGAAGAGGTCCTGGGATGATCAGGTAAGTTGGGTGGGTCAGGTGGGAGTGTGGGTTGCAGGATGCCATGGGGCAGGAATGAGGTAAGGCGAAGAAGCCAGTATAATGTGGTAACTGGAATTTTAAAAAAATGCTGACACCCAGGGAAGGCTATCAGGTGACTGGGAGAAGAAGGTCACTGGCCATTTCTGACAGCATTCTCGGCAACTCTGCCCTGGGTGCAAATATATGTTGTGCTCTTTGGCAATATGTTCCCCTAGTGTTAATTGGAAGCTTCTATTCTATGGTCATTCGATTCTCAGCTTGGTTGAGTGCTGTTTATGGTACCCTTGCAAATTACAACTGACAGCCCTGTGCCTTACTTTATTTATCTAACAGGCATTCATTGCTCATAACATTATGGGCCAAAATTGCGATTTTTGTTGTGAATTTTGAATATAACAATGAACATGATTGGCAATCAAGGGTTTTACGACAGCAGTGATTTCAGAGCTCGTCGCAACTGCATGTTATGATAAAAACATGGCAGGCGAGTGCAGGTTTTAGCATGTGTTTGCTACTACATCCACGGGAATTACGATTGCTCGTAAAACATCTCTCCTAGATGAAGGCAAACCACTAAGAAACACGTGCATCACTTGAGTAACAGCATGTTAAATAGTGTTGGCTCTTACAGTTATTAAAACACAGAAACGTTATTGTACTCGATATGCCTCTTATATGATTCAAATGGGGACTTTAATTGTGGTTCTAACCATAAGCATAATACAAGGAGATGATCAGGGGAATATTTAATTTGAAATCGCTTGCAGTTCCTGCTGTGCTGTACTATGCTGCGTGAAGCTGGATATTGCCTTCTTGTCAATTTACACCGGCCTCTCATATCTGTTCATAGTTAATTTCAAGAAATCTCCTGTGCTCTAAGATGCAAATGATGATGATGTCTGTGGGAAATACCATGCCTCTTGTTCATTTGCATTACGCTGACCTAGGCCCTGCAGTTGTTCACTCAGAGTGATGCAGTGAATACATGAAGGGCCTCTTGGCGCCCCTCATGAACCTTACGAAATCATAAACTAGTTCCCTGCTTGCCCGAGGATGAGGCAACAGTTTCCTGTGCATGAACACTCATTTCAGAAATGTGTTGCAAGTAGCAGCATTAGATGATACTGGCCCTCATTACAAGTTATGCCGGTAGCCATGCTGCAATTTGCGGCATGGCTTCCGGCAAAACCGCATCCGTGTCCGTGTCCTCGGAATGAGGACTTACCGGACCATTCTGAGTTCGGATGGCCCGGTAATTCCTCACTCGAGGACACGAACACGGTTCATCCCCATTCCCATTTCAGCCCCCATAGGGCTGAATGGGAATGGGAGAGGGAGTAAACAACGGGCCATTACGAGATGGCCCGTTGTTTGCTCCCTCTTCCCCTCGCGGGACCCGGTATGCACGCCTGGTTTTCCCAGACGTGCTTAACATGTCCCGCAACGGGACCTCGTAATGTGGCGGAACGGGTTGAACGGCGCCGCAGGCTTTTATGGCGCCGTTTAACCCGTTCCTCCAGGGTCGTAATGAGGCCCACTGTCTCCCTGAAAGACTGTCCATGAAAAATAAGGATGACAGCAAAAAGTGAAGTTACTCATGAAGTGGGGGTGGTGGGATTGATTAATGTAAACACACATTATTGTGGGATGCAAAATGTATTCTAAGTGTGCCCACTCTTAGTTGTCACTTAGAAGCCCTTGTAGTATAGAAGATGCAGACTGCTATCACCGATAACCTCCCGTTCCACCAACCTCTGTTAACTTGAAATTACTTCAACAACGCTCTGTTACTTCCACGCTTTATGAACCCAAGTAACAAAAAATCCAAATGTTATCCATAGGCATACACTAGTGATTGACAACTAAGAGTACATGTATTGGGTGAGACCCATATCATAACAGCCTCTACCATACTTTCTCAACATACTTTGTTTTCAGGTGGGTTGTCTGTGCAAATTCAGCCTGCGGCTATAGAAGACGTTGGTGCAGTTCGAGTTCCTGAAAAGTCTAGTAGGAATCACGAAAGGTAGGAGGTTCATGGTGGCGTGCCTAGTTTAGAATAATGATTCAGGACTTGCATTATATTTTGAGGATTGAGAGTGAGGTAGAAACTTGAAATAGTATGTGTTTGTGGAAGAGGTAAAATATTTAGTTTAGATTTAGTTGAAAGAGAGGGAGAAAACTGAAGTTGGATAAGGTGGTTATTTTAAAATGTGTTACAGGCACGGAGGAGATTATCATGTATTGGCTGTACATGAGTGTGCCATGCGTTCGGGCACGTCAGTTTGACAAAATGCAGGGGTAGCAGAGATAACATAATGCACCTGATGACATCACAATAAGTAACAGCTCATTATCTTGGATCTCTTTGATTTCCAAATACACCATGTCACATGACCTTTGCCACATGAAGTGGCATCAATAATGTAAGAAAACAGAACTAAGGGTAAATTGATAAAATAACAAAAAGCTACAAAAGTTGACAAAAAGCAAATGCTGTTACCTACCACGCACGACTACTGTCTGATCTTGTCATAGGTGTCATCATAATATGCCAGCAGCGTAAACAGCAGAACCCTCAAAACAAGGCAAACCAATGTTACACACCAGCGAGCATTACACTGTCATCTTAGTAAGCCGTACAAACTGGGGATAAGAGTCATTATCGTAGGATAATAACCCCTCCCCAATGTATACCAAGGACTATTGGAGAATGTTCTTCATGTTATATGATAAGGAGCCCTCCTCAGCTCCATAAGCCTAATTTCACACTGAGTTGAGCAGCTAAAAATGGATGTGATTTTACTGTGAGGGAAAATTAGGTCACACTAGTATCTTGTAATATTATTTTAATGAACATAGGACTCACAACAAAATTCTACTCACTATATAGTTCAATGCTGGTATGGTACGGTATTGTTTATATATCTCCTACACACAGGCACGTGTTTCTAAGTGCTCAATGCAGTTTGTTAATTTAAGGAATCGATCTTCACGTCCTTCTATTTGCCTTTATGCAGGACGTTTAGAAGGACGTCACTACCATACATTATGAACTGCATTGACTGGGAGGAGGTCTATAATGGAATCCATGTGCTAAAGCCAGTTGTAGTCTCACATTCCTAGGATAGTCATCATCTGCACAGTACAGTCTTTCACATGACACGTGCATGTTAATCTGCCCAGGTAATTAATGTCATGCGACTGTGGAAGCTGGGCAGCCAGTGTCCCTTTCTTGCTTAAGGTTCCACAAATTGAACATTTCTCACCAACATTCTTTCTCACTAAAGACTATTGAATGCTGTGTAAAGTGCTTAATGGCACAGTCTTAGGACCCATTTCAAAGAGCATTTTCCTATGGTATTGTGCCATCATAAAATGTGTCTGTGAATCAGGCCCTTAATGCCACTAGGCATTGTAGTGATAGTACCGACTGGAATGGTATTCGGTTTATCAATATTGGGACTAAAGTCTGTGATTACAGGTCATGCACACATGTCTGAGGGAAGCATTTCATTTACTAAGCTGTCTCACATGCTGGTGTGACAATCTGATCTATTTGATCATAGCATTGTTTTATATGTAGCTTACATCTAATTATGTCTTCAACTGTATAGGAAATGCCTTTCCATTCTGGAACACAAAGTAAATTGGTATTCAAGAGTAATATATGACAGCTATCTAAAGTTGCTTGCATGTCTGGTTACGAGTGTGTTGGCAACAGTGAAACTAGCTGCACTGGCAGATATCCGATGACTTACTGCACTGTACAAGTACGAGTCACTTTCCTCATTCAACAATATAGGACACAAAGATAACCATGCCTTACTGCGCCCGCACAATGTCAGATGCAGAGAGTGGCCAATACGGAATGCAGTATTTACCACACAATTCCGGCAAACATTACCAGTTAAAATACTCCTTGAAACAGCATAAGAAATTACCAGCATAAACGAGCAGGAAGAAATGAAGGGCAGGTGTAGCGAAATCAATCTTAGGTGGACATACTCAGGCCTTCTAAGGTAAGTAGCCAACACAGGACCACTCTAAAGAACCAACGGCTACAAGCAGCCAAGTTGAGCACTGTCAATATACATATGGCACCAGTACCTGTTACTTGATGGACAGATCAATGCTGCAATCAAGCAGCAGATGGGCTAATAAGTACAGAAATAGAAGAAGAGACCAAGGACACCCATGATCAGAAAAACCCCATGGACACTAACAGAAACACAAATCATGAGGACTTATTACCAGGACATTGCAACCATAATCCATGTACTGCACTTCATCCACCTCTACCGAAGTTAGTGGTCATACTCCATTCTGTTGTGACAGTACACAAGACTATCAGCACACTGTTGGCATGGTATGACTCCACCCATATTTTTAAGAATACTGACGCAGGCATTGGCTGCCTTACTTACACCATGCAGCAGAACACATATAACTGCCAACAAACCAAGAGGGCATAATGAAATTAAAGGACGTGTCTATGATATCAGCCAGTTTCACTGAATGTGCAAATGACACGTGATGCCGGCATGAACATGGTTTTGTGGCTCTACATATTATTTGATGTTACTGCTCAACAGCACCCTACCTGTGCACATGCCCACACACGGGTGGGGGTGAGGGGCAGGAAATTGCTCCAAGGTAAGCAAACACTAAAGGGACGGTGTATTCATAGCAGGCATAAAGCAGCCATAGACAGGCATAATGCATGCATTGAGTAATACCTCACCCATCTCCTTAAAGCTGACACTGGTTATCCACGCCAGCCATTGGTACTGTCCCCATACCGAAACCTCTGGAGGCCTGCAGAGAGGCACAATAAAGTGGCACACATTCAACACACACAACATCATAGAGCAGCCTTTTGGAACATTCAAATTCAGGTGACGTTGTCAACAGAGGACTGGTGGAGCAGTGATGTATGACTCTAACAAGGTTTGCCACATAATCATAGCATGCTTCACAATCTGTCCATACGATGTTCTTTGTCAAAGCCCCAATATGTCATCATTCTACAAGACAGTGATGACAGCGTTGATGAAGGAGCCACAGCCATACTCCAGCATGGGATGTGCGGAAAGAAGACAGTGTTTAGTGGTCTTATTTTTTTGAGTATGTATGTGTGTGTCCACGGATCAAAATGGAGAGTATGTTGTATGAATTGCACAGTAACCGGTAATGTGGTCAAATATGAATTCAATATTGTAACAGCTACTCATACAACCTGATGTGATCCATGATTTAAGAGTGAAATAATAACTAAACACATATGGGGATTGTATTTTAACACACTTTATTAAACAGGACATCTAGCCATGAGTGCACTCTCACTGTAATCATTCCCCTTCCACTTCCCCAACTCACCCCTTGACCTCTCCCATCCGCAACATATTCCTCAATCTTTACCTTCCCCATCATACACCAAACATCCTCCTCTACAACACACCCCTCAGTCTTCCCCTCCCCAAACACTAGTGAACAATAAGCAACTATCCATAATTACCACAAGGTTTCTTAAATTTGAGATGTGGGATTAGCACGTGGGGCGTGATTGTCTCAGATCTACTTGCTGGGATATAGAGGACAAATTCATCTCTGGTGTGCATGGAGGTGGATGGCATTGAGTTGGTAAGGGTTGTAATCAGACTATAAGACTAGTGTCTTCTCCACACGCTCCAAAATTCCAAACACAAGTGCAAAGCCCTGGTTAGTAGACTCAGTGCTCCTCTCGTGTGTTGGCTCTGGAGGGTGATAGCACTCACACTGTATCCAGTTACCCGCACAAATGTGACATATTCTTTCCTGTCTTCTACCATTGACATGTAATGACCTTTTGGATGTATTGGGGGAATGGGGGTGTTCATTTGACAACCCTCCTGCCTCTGAAGTATGGTCTCCTTTTCTGTGAGATGTTGTGTGACTGCTTGTTGTTGGTGTCCGGTCACAGTTTCAACTCAAAAGGGTCGAATGACAGAAGGCTCGAGTCAATTCGACCGAATACAAAATGTATATTTTTTGTTGTGCTTTAGTATAGGTTCAACCCTTTTTTTCAGTCAAATTGACTCGACCCTTTTGTCATTCGAACCTTTTGAGTCAAAACTTTGACCTACAACCCTTGTTGTTGGGCTTAAATTATCTCCTGTTGGCCTGTGGCTTCAGTTCTCACAGGCACCAAGTGGTGTGCAAGGGAGCAGATGCAAACAAGGTTACAGGTGTCACTTGTATTTCATGTGAATCAGGTGACCGCACTCCATTGTCACCCTCGTATTCATCAGAGTTATCTGTTGCAACTTCAATGGATTTGCACAGTGGACCATCTCTGTCCACTTCTCCCTGGCCAACCCCAAGGTCCACTGCCAACACTTCTGAGTGAACAATTTGCGTTAAGATACCTTGGCCAACCTCAACAGGCACAGCATGGGTGGAGGGTGGCCTTCTGATGGACATGGCCTTTCAGAGGTAGTTCATATGGTTCATTCCCTTCATGCTGTTTGACTGGATGGACACAGCCTTGTTTGGATGGTGTCTTTCCCTTTACTGGTGTAGTGTTTGCAGTATGATGTACTGCTGCATTCTGGGATGACTGCCTCCCTGTTTGTGCTGTTGGTGTGCTAGTGGTGAAGGCTGGGACAGGGCTTTAGGTGTCAGATGAGACTTCTTTGACACTGGGGGTGTCCTTTGTGGAAACATGTGAAAGACATGTGGTCCATGACTCTGCCAATGAAATCCCGGTGATGCATAAGTGCTTAGCTGGTTGTAATACGTTGAGCTACAACATGGCACTGATGTGCAGTGCATTCTGGTTAACTCAGAGCCATATGTGAACTATAAACATATTTTCAGCATTGTCTGCACTATTTCACTGGAAAACATGTTTTCAACATTATTCGTTGCTTATGTAAGTTTGCATTGCTCATCCAAGGACACTGTGCATGAAGAGAATGGGAAAGCAAATGCCGGCTGGTACTTGATAAGGTGTCCATGGACACTTTCAAAAATGAGGAAGAGTTACTAAGTTGCATTTATTCTGCTTTTGTGAGAAAGGGAAGAGTTTGCTCCTTGAGGTTACCGTAGGTCACGCCAGCCGGGGGCATATGGGGAATGCGAACGAGCAGAAGCTCGGGCCAGAAGTTTCTAGAGAATTCTGCCCACCTCTGCTGTGGGCTTAAAATGCATGGCACAGGAAAGGTAAGAAAGAAAGCTTCATCTTGGAGAGGCAATGCCTTGCTCCGAGTCTGTTAGCTGCTGTGGTCTCTTTGCCTGGCTGTTTTCAGGGCTTTTCAGCTGATTCTGGTGAGATGAGGGCATTCTTAAAAGTTGCGCCGACAGTGATGTATTTTCTTTAGATTTCTTTCCTTCATGTTATTCACTTAAGAGTTCTGTTGCATGTTTTCATTCATGTATGCTTTTGATTAATAAAGGGCTTTTTCCCTACTTAAGAAGCCCTCCAGCCTCTTTTCCTTTTCAGCTGGGGAGCAGGTGTAAGTGGATCTAGGTCACCTGGACTAAGCCCCGCCCACCTGGTGCCTTCCTGCTTGCCGCTCCTTTTCACCAATTAGCAAGCCCCGCCCACCTGATGCCTTCCTGCTTGCCGCTTCTTTTAACTACATAGCAACAGTGGCGCCCCCAGACATTTTTCATAGAGGTGGCCTGATGAGGCCACAGGAAATCTTGGGGTGGCACACAGGGTGCCACAAAGGAGCGGATCCAGCCTCAGCATTTTGGCAGGGCTGGATGGCAGTTTTGGAAACTGTTAGTGAGACGGGCATTAAACCTATTGTGCTACTGAACCCCCCCCTCGTCCTAACGCCCCCTCCCCAAGCCCAGGAGGCGGAGAAGATATCACTCCTTCTTTTGGCCCGTTAGATCCATCGTTCACCCCAACTCACCAGAGCTGTAGCCATTATTCTGTAACAAGTGGGGCCTGGAGCTAATGTAGAAGGGCCCACACTAAGGAGAGCTCACACATGTCCATTCTGGTGCACCTATATATGCCACTAGTCCCACTTAGTAAAATACTCATGTTTGCTTTGTCCATAATGCCAGTAACAATATTATAACAAAGCATGTTTATGCTAGCTCTCCCAATGCATGCCAGTATCCCCATGTAATAAGATACTCCTGATGGCTTTGCCTTAATGACTGTGAATAAAAGCCATGTCATAGTAAGAAAATATATCCTTGCAGGCTACACAAATCCCCCAGTCCACATATAAGAACACTCATCATGTTGTATTTGCTCCCTAATGGCAGTAAAAATGTCATGCCACAGTAAAAAAAACATAGCCTAGCAGGCTGCATGAATGCCCCAACCCCAATGTAAGAATACTTATGTTGCCTTTGGCCTTAACACCAGTAATAAACTGCAATGCCACAGAAAGAAAACATGCTCTTGCTGGCTAGCCGATAAGATAGCTCAGCGGGCATGCTTTTGTAATTGGAGTGTGATTCGCAGATTTAAAACCAGGCAAGGCCAACTCTGCCTTTCATACTTCAAAGTGACCTCTGTGATCTCTCCTCTCCTCTACGGACCTTCTACTTTTATGTTGCTTTTGCACCTTGTTACCTCTCTCTTGTTCTGTACTGTACTGTTTTCCCTGCTCACCAAGTTGTACCACCGCCGTGATACTTACGGGTTTGGGCGATGTCAATAAATGCAATAAATAAATAAAGCTCATTAAATGAGTGCAGACTTCAGCTGGGTGATAAGCCTTTCTCCTAGTAGCCACTGTATAAGAGGCACCGCGTATTTGAGGTCCGAGCGCCAAGTGCCCTAAGGAGACAGAGGATGCATGGGGTTGTGTCCTCTATTAGCAGGGAACTCAATGCACAAACTTCCATCTGCTAGAACCTCAACAGGGACTTGGCTAGTCCGCTTCCAATTAATGAAAGGGCAGCTCCTTTCACCCCATAGCGTAGTTTGGGTACGGGTATTATCGACCCTGTTGGGTCAGCTTTCTCACCAGGAGTCACCAAGTTATTGGGAGGGATACAAATATGTACGCCATGAATGACACTGACCTTATAAGTTCATTACCTATAACTCTGGCACAGGGCCTCAGAAGTTCAGCCATTAAACTAGACAACACTATCTGAAACCAGTTTCAACATCTAAAGGATAGTATCGCGAAAGAACTTTATCAGTACCGCAACTTACAGGATCTCTGTGCTCTCTTGGAAACTCTGGATGAGTTTGTTGCGGTTATATGTCCGCATAAAGATAGTACTACAAGACAGCCTGTCAAACAACCCTCCAAAACTGAGGTGAATCAGCCAAGAAAATTGGATAGCGGTTGCCAAGCTAATCTACGAGTGGAGACTCGGGACCAAGCTTACCAATCTAACACTATTAGAGGTCCCCTGCAGGCACCATCCAGGTCAGCACTGATCACTAAGGAACAGGTCAACTTGTCCAGCATCGTCCCTAAGGATCTAGCTAAGGATTTACTCTCTGGATTCCCAATTCCCAGTACAGGCTCAAAATCATGACAAAAATTCTAATTTACTAGTCACAGAAAGCAATGTTTCTCCTAATCAAACTCTCTTGAGGAATGTGCGATTAAAAAAATCTCAAATGCCTGGTATCAAGGACATCAACACATGCGTTTATTATGGACCAGCGTAATTTTGTTATTTCAAATATTCCAAAAGTAACTACAAGAGAGACTAGAGAAACCTTACGCAACAAAGTATTAGCTTGGTTGCGTCAACGAACAGGACCCAGCACTGTTAGACTCTCTGATCTTAAGGTTTTTCGTCGAATTGACTTAAGTGGTGTTCCACACCCAATAATGACTGTGTTATACTGGGGTGTGGGGCTAGCACACTCCCTCACTATCTTGGCTTGTGCAATTATTTCCTGAGAGGGCATACCACTGTAAATTAATTCTTTAAGGGCACGATGAGTGGATAATTATCAAGGCCATTCTTTTTTTCTTAGTGTACTGTGAATGGGTTTCATTAGGGGTATTCCTCCTCTTTACCTAGGGGGACTATTTTGGTTGTTAAGATGTACTTTATTTTGCTCTGTGTTTCATGTTATTTGTAGTTTGTATCATTGTTTGTCTGTTATGTGCCAGCATGCCTACGGGTCAATTGAGCGCTATACAATAAATAAAGTTAAAGTATTTAATGTAAATATGTTCTCTGTAAATCACTTAGTCGAAAGCGCTATATAAATAGAATATCATCACACAAATCCCCCCATATAAGTACACTTATGCTGCATGCATCATGTTATATTCCCCCATGTAAGAATATGTATGTTGCCTTTGACCTTAAACACCAGTAAAGTAAAGACCCAAGTCAAAATAAGGAAACATGCGCTCCGCATGTAAGAACACTCATCATGTTGCCTTTGATCTTAATGCGAGTACAACATTCTATGCCACAGTAAGACCCAACCAGGCCAGCCCCACTGTAGTATTCTCCCCCACCCCCACTCCAACCCCACCATCACATAAAAACACTCAAGTTGGCTTTCATTCGCCCAAAAATGGCAGTGAAACATGCCAGGCTCTTGTCAAAAAATGTTCATGCTCCAATGCCCCTCCTCAGATACACAGAGATATGAAGACATTCAGACACATGCACCCACACAGCTGATCTTACATTCACACAAGCACTCAGAACATTTAGACTGTGCGCTCATTAACACGGGCAGTCACACCATTCACACTGCATTCATTCAAAGGTGTGCACTTGCAGACACCGCCTAGCATACAAACATACATATATGCTTGTTTTTAAGAGGACTTCAGAGAAGGACATGCATAGTGCTTATAACTCAAGTGGCTTAAGGCAGACCTATTTAAGGCATTTGTATTACACCAGTAGCCCATTTACAGTTCAAATTAAGTCATTAACTGAGCGCCTGGAGACCATGTAAATGGCAACAGTGCATGGTATTAATCATCATAACAGAACAATAATTCTCAGAAAACTGCTTTGAAAAATCACTAGCAATCACTTAGAAATATCACTTTTCTTTGCATGGTGAAGGGTCGGCAGTCCCCCGCCCATCTAGATTTTATATTGCTCAATTTCGTTTTCCCGCCAAGTTAGAGAGGACTTTCGGATATGTCATACGTTTTGTTTGTGCTTTCACATTTCCTCAAACAAATATGCATTGGTCTCTCATGTAGATGGCTTGGCTCTTGTTATGTTTTGCATTTTAAAATTGGAATACACATTTAAAAAAAAAATCACTTGCAGGCACTTTGTGTGCAAAGTTTGATGCTAAAGCTTGATTAAAGCTAGCTCACAGAGTTCCCTTGAGGAGGGGTTTTGGGCAGGAAGGGGCGGGAACTGGGTTGGAATGGGCATAAGCAGGGCCATGGGCAGTCAATGGGCGTGCAAATAACCATAAACATCTACATGCTTTGTGTCCCTCGTCATATGCCATTTCTCCACATTTGTTCTCTAATGCAATAGTTTCGGCTTATGCAGCACCTAATAGCTAAAACTAAATATGACGTGTTGAGCACCCTTAGTGGAAAATCCATGGAGAAGGACGAGACCGCAGGGCTCTCTTAGTGAGTCTGAAATGAAGTAAACCTTCGAGTCACAATGCTAGAATAGTAACTAGACTTGGGTGATTCTCATTTCTGATGAAATCTAGTGCCTCTTCAGGAAAGCTCAGTCAGCTATATCTGCACTCATTAGGGGAAACACTCAGACTCCACATAGAAGTGTGCCAAAGGGTGTTCCAAAAGTGCACATCAGTGGTGGGTGTCTTGGTATCTACTCGAAGCTGGAAAAGTGTGCCGTGCAGAGGGCTTATTTGGCCAGATATACAATGGACACGCAAACGTGCAGAATACTTAATCTTGCGGAGTGTCAAGGCAAAACAGAAAGAAAATCACACACCATGTGATCCTGTGCACAAAGCCTGTGGTGCCTGTGGTGCCTATGGCATTAAATAATCCGAAAAAACATACATAACACAAGCGAAACTCCTCCTACCAGAGAAGCTGGGTCTTGGGAATGGCAGGGCCATAGCAATGAGGGCCTGGTGGTGCCTGACCAGTCCACACTTTCCGCCAGGCCCCATAAGAGTGACAAAGCATTCTGGCAGTGCTGCTACAGGTCATTTCGTTGCCCATTGATGTGAACAGTTTGAGGTGCCATAGAGAGAGAGCGCAAAAGAGATGGACATATAAGAGGGGCACATGGGGAGGGAGGGAGAGAACGACAGACACAGACAGGCACCAGGCACAGATAGAGGGAGGGAGAGAGCGACTGACACAGGCACAGACAGAGGGAGGGAAGCACAGATAGAGGGAGGGAGAGAAGAACAGACACAGGCAGGCACAGATAAAGGGAGAGAGAGAACGACAGACACAGGCACCGCAGCCAATGTCTCCTTTTCAGTGCCTGGAAGTGAACACAGCCTGGAAGCGCGAGCCAAAACAGAAATGCGCGCTCTCAGGCTGTGTTCATTTCCGGGTCCACTGAGCATGTGCAATCAATGGGGGGCAGGGCCACCATCATACGTGGCTCTCACTCCAGTCCATGCGGGCCGCGGCAAAAAAATACTTTTTTTTTGGCACTGAACTGGGCATTTTATTATTGTCCATGCACAATTCAGTGCAGAAAAAAAAGTATTTTTTTGTTGTTGCTTTTTCATGGGATGTCCGATGAGGGGGCCAATGGGGGGGCCATTATTTTTATAAGGGTGGCCATGGCCCCTCTGGCCACTCCTTGGTGGCGCCCCTGCTTAGCAAGCCCCGCCCACCTGGGGCCTTCCTGCTTGCTGCGCATTTCCCGACTTAAGGAGCCCTCCAGCCTCTTTTCCTTTGCAGCTGGGGAGCAGGTGTACGTGGATCTAGGTCACCTGGCCTAAGCCCCACCCACATGGTGCCTTCCTGCTTGCCGCTCCTTTTCACCACTTAGCAAGCCCCGCCCACTTGGTGCCTTCCTGCTTGCCACGCTTTATCCCTACTTCTGGAGTCCTCCAGCCTTTTTTCCCTTGCAGCTGGGGAGCAGGTGTAAGTAGATCTAGGTCACCTGGCCTAAGCCCGGCCCACCTGGTGCCTTCCTGCTTGCAGCTCCCTTTCACCACTTAGCAAGCCCCACCCACCTGGTGCCTTCCTGCTTGCCGCTCCTTTTCACGACTTAGCAAGCCCCGCCCACCTGGTGCCTTCCTGCTTGCCACGCTTTTCCCTACTTAAGGAGCCCTCCAGCCTCTTTTCCTTTGCAGCTGAGGAGCAGGTGTAAGTGGATCTAGGTCAACTGGCCTAAGCCCCACCCATCTGGTGCCTTCCTGCTTGCCGCTCCTTTTCACCACTTAGCAAGCCCTGCCCACCTGGTGCCTTCCTGCTTACCTCTCTTTTCCCTACTTAAGGAGCCCTCCAGCCTCTTTTCCTTTGCAGCTGGGGAGTAGGTGTTAGTGGATATAGGTCACCTGGCCTAAGCCCCGCCCACCTTCTTAACCCTGCCTCTTCCTTCCTGCTCTTAACTCTTAGATGAAGGGCATCTCTCGCCCGGCCGTCCAAGACAGCAGTTAAGCATGCACCAACATGTGTTTATACCCTCTGTCCCAACAAGCCATCCCCCACCCTCTCTGGTCCCCCCGTATTGTTCCCTTGTGCACCCCCCCTTCCTGCAGACAGGAGTCTGTCCTGATACATTCTGGTTTCACCATTACCGTCTTGTGGCCAATGCTGGATTTTACTTTTATGGACTTCATTGATTCACGGTGCGTCACCCTTTCTCAACTCTCATGCTGGACTTCCTTTGCATCTTGTACTCATGGTGGCCCTGAATTATGCTGTTCCATTTTCTTGTATCCTGTCTTGCAACATTATGTGTTACTACTGACTTCTTCAATTGTATTCGCTCTCCTCTCTTGCTTCTCCACTCTTTTTTGACTGCTTACTCTCTGGTCCCCCCTCCCCTCGCTCTTTTCCTATCTCCTCCCCTCCTCCCCTTACTTTCTTCTATGTACTTAATCTATCAGAATTGTCCCTGGACATACTATGATAGCAACCTCGTATGTCTCTCCCCTATCCCCTTACTGTTGCCCCCCTTCCTCCATCACTATCTGAAACGTTGTCAGGCCTAGTACGATAGCACTTGTTTTGTTCCTCCCCTCCCTTTCTGCACCCCTCTCCCTCACCTTTTGTTTTCCTCCACCTCTACCAGAAATGTTGTCAGGCCTAGTACAGTAGTCGCCTGTCTGTTTCCATTTCCTTCCCACTCTCCCCCTCCCTTCCTTATCTATGTTTTAGCACTTGCACTATCTGAAATGTCGTCAGGCCGAGTACGATAGTTAATTTCACATCCTTACTGTTCATGGCCTGTAAGAATGTCATTGTATGTTCCCTTGTTCCCTTCCTTGCCTTGAAGCGCTTTGAAACACATTGTATATAAGCGCTATATAAATAAACTATCATATCATATCATATTATTTAGCTGAGTGTGTGTATGTCTGAATCATTGCTTACCTGCGTTCAAGGATTTTCATTCTGTGTATTGTTGAGAGAAAAGATATATATATATATATATATATATATATATATATATATATATATATATATATATATATATATTACATGGCCACAGTAGTGGCCATGTAGTTATGGTTAAGTTGCTGTTTCCATAAGAAGAACACTTTTTGGGTGGCTTATAACTTCGCTCTCACGGGACGGATCCTCATCAAACTTTGCAGAAGAAGTATATGGGTCACTCTGAATTTATTTGCAAAGTTTGGTGAGGATCCGTCCAGAGGGGCAAAGTTATAGGGGGGGTCCCACAACTTCTTTTTTTCCCATAGACTGAATGGGAAAAAACTTTGCGCACGGCCACAGGCCAAACCGCTGGACGGATTTACACCAAATTTGCGGCAGGAGTGGGGACTTGGTCCCAAAAGCGTGCTTTTGCAAATTTGGTGTAAATCCGTCCAGTAGTTTTTTATAAAATTACCAAAACGTAAGGCAAAAAAATTTGTGATATCTGTGTTCGCTTCGCGGACGGACTTCCTGTTCGCTCCGCCGACAGCACCCCGATTGGCCCATGGCCTTGCGTCATGTCCACGGACATGCAACGTGTTCACTGATTGGACAGCGAGGGGTGTAGAGCGCGTCAGATTTTCTGTGGCGCCCGCCATCTTGTATTCGCCGTCGACCGCGTACAGCGCAGTGAAAGGTGGATAAAAAATGGTATTTAGTGCAGTGTGTTGGTGTGTAAGAGTGTTTGGGGAGGGTGGGGTAGTATGAGATAGGTTCAATGTTTTTTTTTTATGTGCTAGACGTTTTTGTTGTGTTCGATTTGTCCGCGGAGAACAGGGCTGTTCTGACATTTTGTAAATAAACTAAATGGTGGGGTGTTTAGAGGACGGAGTATGTGTCATTTTTGTTCGCAGGGAAGGTAAAAATGCGCTATGAACACTCGCTGTGTACTTAATTGTTCGTAAATACACAAACTGGGGGTGTCCTCAGGACGCTGTCCGTATTGCAATCTGTCTAGTTGAATGTGTTCTAAGAACACTTGCGGTGTCCTGAAATGGTTGCAATTACACAAAATGGGGGTGTTCTGAGAACGTTGTTCGTATTGTTCGTTGTCAGGGTGAAAGTGTTTTAAGACCACTCCTTTTGTCCGCTAATAGTACAATTTCCTATGGGCGTCAACCGACTTTTTGTCCACTAAAGAAACAATATATCCAGCTGGTGTGCGCCAACATTATGTGATAATCCTATGACTGCTGCTATTGACCTGGCTGACTTGCTTTTGCAACACTAAATCATATCTCTCACCCCTAAGCCTGATATTATCAAAGCATTCATATTCCCTGCCTCTCTCTGTGACGTTACAGGGTGCGTCATCAAACGCGCCCAGTCCTCTGCAGTCCTAAGTGACTTTACACAGAACCCGGAAGACAACACATATTATGTCACAACACAGCACGCCACAATTCGGAATATGAAACAGTGATTTAAAAGCAAACAGCAAGATTGTAAATTTTGTAAAGTACATTTATTCGACATCAAATGTTTAGAGAATATTCAGCAATTTGCATTTGTCTTTGTTGTCGATCCGCAAAAGTTCATGTTGAGGCACGCAATGTTCCTTTGCGGTACAGAGGGTGTTAGATCAGCTTACAACTCAGTGCGCCACAATTCAAAATATGAAACTGGTTTAAAAGTAAACAGCAGGATTGTACATTTGGTAAAGTACATTTATTTCACATGAAATGTTTAGTGAATATTCAGCGATTTGCTATTGTCTCTGCTGTCGATCAGCAAATGTTTATTTTTAGCCACGCGTTGTTCCTTTGCGGTAGATAGGCTGTTGGTTTATGATAAAAGCAGTAAATGGTCGCTCTGATAATCGGAAGGTTGCTCCAACAACGAGCCATTAGACCACCCTATTGGTTGGTATGTTGTTTGTAGCTGCTAGTACTGCGTAAGGGCATATTGGTCCTTGGCTGTTGTCCCATAAAATGGTGAGGGTCATGAAGTTGCATATTTGGACCTGCACCTGGCAGTTGAAGACTCCATCCGCTGACATAAATTAGTCTCACCAGCCGATCTTCGTTAAAAATCATCATTTTATTTATTAGGGCGTGAAACTATTTGCTATCGAAGATAGTGCAATGGAGTATGTTAATAATAAAATAATAATATTTTCCCATTCATATAGCGCTAAAAACCGTGAGGTATCTAAGCGGTGCTTATTATTAACCACAGTGTGTGGTGCTCATTTATCGACCACAGAAGGATGAAAGGCTGAGTTTGGCCTTGCCGGGATTCGAACTTGCGTTAGCAAGGTGTGCACGGATGCCAAAGCGAGCATTGTACTCGCTGTGCCACTTGACAGGCTACAGTGAAGTGGCACAGCGAGTAGAGCACTTGACCGCCTATAGACCGGTTAAATTATTTCTATTAACCCACCCTGTGTCGTCTGCCTTTTTCAGAGCCCTCTAAACGACAGGGGATCAATTTGGCAGTGATAGTGCGCGGTAGAAAACATTATGCCACTTTCAACGAACAAGTTCAACTTGAGCGGTCTTTAATGTTACGCTATTGTAATTATATTTGGTATAAAATAATCTAAAGGGTTACTTACAGTACAATTGCAATTTCCATTCTCTGCAGTCCCAAAATACGACTCCGTGTGTGCGAACGATCTTTCGCATAGTGATATAATATATAAAAGTGGTTTTGTTTCAGAAATGTCATCCTTATCTTCTCTTACGTTTTAGCAACACTCCTTCAAGAGAAGTCTTTCATCACAATCTCTGTCTGTCAAGGTCAAAACACAATAAAACCTTATAATCCGCTTTGTGAGCTTCTCCGGGGCCCGAGAAAAAAATGGAAGCAGCTGACCTTCACGGTGAACAATCATAAATTCTTACTTTGCAACATTCTGTGTAAGCCATTTGTGAGAAGTTGGTTTTTGCACGCCATGTTTGTATATTGTTTGCGTGACATTAAAAAAAGTTTGTTTAAGGGACGTTATAGTTCTAAGTACAGCCGAAAGACCCCTGAAAATCACAAGTTATGGTAAGCTATGAAAAATAACTCGCGCCACCACCGTGCACTGCTAAGACTAACACCCAGGACATCAAAGATGACATCGCAAATGTCATTGATGAAATCACTGATGACATCACATGTGTATGTACTTTTCATGGAATTTGTGTACTAGGGATTTTTATTATAATGTTGCGAAAAAAGTGTCAAGGATATTGCAATAAATATCATACCGTTATTAGTGCTTTGAACGATGCATTGATACAAATAGCATTGTATTATGGGATTCTATCTAGTATACTGAGCTACTAATGGAGAAACATAGCATTGTGTGCAGAGTACAAGATGAAAGTATAATATTTGTAATGTTAATATGTTGAATAATGAAATGATAATTGTCCTGAAATGTTTGAAAATTCACAAAATGGGGGTGTTCTGAGGACGTTATTTGTATTGTGTAATTGCTTAGCTGTATGCAATGAGGGAATGGCAGAGAGAGTAAAGTGAACGCCGTCCGCGGACACCTCGGCTGTTCGTGGACAGGGCGTGCTACATCCCGGTTTTTCCAGGAAATCCAACATGGAAAGAAGACTGTACGGATCAGCCAATCAGATGTCGAGGTTGTGGATTTGTGTTGAAAGAGACTGTGTGTAGTGAAGATGGCAGAAGTGGAGAAAGTCAGGGTGTTGGTGCTCGGAGATATGTTTGCGCATGGTTTACAACAGTACGCTCAATGCAGGTATGTTGCAAAGAACATTGATGCGAAAGGAGTGGAGGTGGTGTGGACCACTGTGCCTGATTGCAATGTACAGGGAATTTTACAAGTTTGTGAGGATATGGCCACGATGAACAGTCCGCATGTGGTAGTTTTGCACTGTGGTGCTTTCCATTTGGGCAACGTCAGTGACCCTAATTTATTGGCTGATTTGGAACGCTTGGTTCAAGCTGTAATGAAGATCCTTCCAAATGCGAAAGTATTTTTTCCTGGATTAGCACCTAGGACAATATGGGACAATAGTTCAGTTTTTTGTCCTCAGCAAAACATTGCTAGGTGTGTCATCAACCAAGGCATGTGTGCCTTCATGCTTAGAGCTGGTATGTTCTTCTGTAATAATGAGAATATTGATGCCAGTAATGCTGTTAATTTTAAAGAAGATGGCATTTCTTTATCTTTTACGGTAAATGCCTTTCTATTTTGGAATGTAAGGGTTGCTTTGGAGAAGGTTATGTGAAGATTTTAGGAGTAAAGTAAGAAAAAAATACAAGAAAAAAATACAAAATAACAGGTGTCTGACAAACATCTGTAAAAAAAAAAAACGGCTCTTTTCAGAGCCAACTTCAAAGGGGAAATGGGGCACAGTATTTAAATTTACATTCACCACGCTCAGATTTTCGATATGTTCGCCGACATGGCGGTAGTCCGCGGACATGAAAATCACTACGAGGGAGTTAGTATGTTCTATGTTACATGTATTTGAAGTCAGGGATATTATGGTTAAGTTGTGCTACTAAAAACCTATGAAATTCAGTGAAAAAACTTTGTTAAAGGGACGTTATGGTTCAAAGTAAAACCGAAAAAGCCCTGAAATTCGGCAGTTATGGTAACATAAGCAACCATAACTCGCGCCACCGTGCACTGCTAACACTAACACCCAGGACATCAAAGATGACATCACAAATGTCATTGATGACATCACTGATGACATCACATGTTCATTTAGTTTTCATAAAAACTCTGTACAAGGGATTCTTATAATGCTGACCAAAAACTGTCAAGGATCATTGGGATAAATATCATGAGCTAATTAGTGCATTAAGCAATGCATTGATATAAATAGCATTTTATTATGAAGTTCTATCCAGTATACTAAGCTACTCATGCAGAAACATAGGCAGTGTGTGCAGCATTCATGATGAAGGTGCCATATTCATAATCTTGCCATGTTGAATACTGAAATGATAACTGCTTTCTTATTAGAGTTGTGCGTACTGTGAAACATGTAATAAGTAGATAACAAAACCCACTTAATACATAATTATTACAGACAAAACACAAATAGACAACAACACATACAAATATGAGTATATACAGGGACAGTGAAGTAAACAAAAAAGCAGAACTAGTAGCAGAAAGAGTTCATAACTGATTGTCTTTATGCAGAGAAACTATTGCTCTGTTTCAAAGCTGCTACTTACCATACGTATGTGTATCACATGATGTGACTGCACCCAAAGGAAATGTGGGATGTTTTTATCCACGCATCCAAGCCCTACCACAAAACTGTGCAGTACTGACATGGAAAACATCATGATGGCCAGAGCTTTCCAGAAAATGCACAGGGAAATGCATGAAGAATAGGCTGCCACTCATTTTTGCCGATGTTATGGGCACAGAAGGGCACTGCCTAAAACCACCATTGGACTACCCACACAGTAGTCTGAAACCATTGGGAGTGGCAATGCTGATTGCCAAAAGCAAACCCATAACTGTTAGGAATTCATTTTCTTAAATCCCAAAAAGGGGTGCAGTACCAGTACTCACCACTATCCAAAAGCCGGCGTTTTAAAACAACACCAGATTTTACTTTTTGTATAAAACTGAATAAATGAACCCAAAGCAGGCCAAAGAAAGACTTACTGAGAGGTGGATCCAATGTAAAGTTATATTCTGAAGTGACTTGAAGGTTTATAACAAGACTGGCTGAGCTGTGGATTTCAGCAGTTTAAGTAAATTTGGACTGAAAGACACTAAAAATCTAAATGTTTAAATTGACTGAGTGACCTACTTTTGAGTGTCACATAGGTTTCAATTGTTTAAATGTCATAGTTTTAAACTTAGAATCAGCATTCTAGCTGCATATGTAAAATTGTTAGTTGTATTTGAATGCAGAAAACTGGGGAACAGAAATGACATGTAGCTAAAAGCTGGCTTAAAGAGATTCCAATTTTGCCTGGCAACTACCCCCCATCAGGAGTGAAACTTGAGTCACAGCTGTGTTCCCAGGCCTATCTGTCTTTTGCTGGCCACACTAAGGATATGCCATCTCTCTGATAATTGAATTAAGGGGAGCCCCCACAGAATACAGGAGCTCTGAACAATGCAACCCCTTCACCCAGGCAGATGGTTTATTGCAGATGTCGTAAATGTAGCTTCCTCCTGGAAGGGAAGGGGAGGGGCACTGCCTGTGAGAGCAAGCTGGTTTGGCAGAACTGGAAAAACCAGAAATCCAACCTTGTGCTGGGGGGAAACCACACCCCTTTGGGGCCAGAACATAACTCTAAAAAGATGGATCATTCATAGAGCGGCATGTGAAAATTTTATAAATGACACCATAATTCTTGTGATTTTTCGGTGCACATTTGAAGACGTGTTAGGACCCGGTGGTATGTTCAGGGGGGTTTTAGCGGAAAAGAGGATATTACTCAAAATGTGTGCATGTGAAAAATCTGACACTTCATCAACTAATGTCCATACTCCTTGCGCACATGTGTGTAAATTTGGGGTAATGTCGGGTATTGCAAACCAGTTAAAAAGTGCAAAATATTGCCATTTCTGAATGCAAGCTCTCAGGAAGAGCAGATTTGGACAGGGTATACCTCCTGTGATATGTGATGGGTGCGTGTAATTTTAAAACAATGTGTACCTCTGCAAATATGTATTTGGTTCAAATCTAGATTTGTGTGCAAGTTGACAGGAGGAGTGGACTTTCCGCAGGCTGTAAAATGACATCACTCTGACACAACTTAGCTCCCCCAATCAGGGGAGAAATGAAAGCTTAGCCAATGATAAGTGGAGAGGGGTAGAGCCTAGTGATGCTGCACACACACCCATTTTCAAAACACATAAAAGCAGACAGACAGGACAGATAGGGACCTTCAAATCCATTTGCTGCGGGACGCTCTGCTGGAAAATCCATACTTTACCTCCATCAATCTCTAGAGAAAGCTGTGCAGAAAGATCCAGACTTCAAATCCATCAATCTCCAGAATCCAGAGAGAGAGCTGACCCAGATCACTGTGAAGTGCAGAGACCAGAGTCCAGTCTAAAACCTGACCAGATCCGTGGCGAGGCCCATTTAATTCAAGAATATAGTGTGAGTACCTAACAAACTGTGCAGAACCAATCTCTTAGTTAAAATAATATAATTCAATTTATTTAATCTAAGTAGAACTGCCTCCTAACTGTCACCTGTCATTTGCAAAGCTGTCACCTGTCATTTTCTAGTTGCAAGCTGCACTTGTCTTTTTGAACTTTAAAATTTCAAATCTGAAAAACGACCTTTATTTAATCGCTCATATCTCCGTGACCGTTTGTGCTAGAGACTTGCAGTTTCCTCTGAAAGCTTAGAATCGTGGCTTTCCTACGAACTTAGAACCGCATTCCTACCCCCTATAGTTTTGCCGTAATCGCGAATGACGCACTCGCGAATTTTGCCGCGATTTGCAAATTTCTCAACGTGTGAAAACAGCAGTTTTCTTGCTTTCATTTGCCAAAAATTCGTTTAACCTACCAATTACTCCTAGATCCTTGCTAAAGTGAGCCTGGACTAATATTAACTTGATTTCACTCACCCTGAACCTCCTAGAGGGAATTAAAAGCATTTTAGCATATTTTTTCTTCATTGCCAGCACATTTAAAAGCATTTGGGCCTGTGTTTTCAACGTCTGTAGTCTAAGTTGCTGGGTTGAACTGAATTACATTTGATTGCATTTCTGAGAACTGTGTGCTTCCCTTCCATTTCCCTGCATTGCATAAAGGGGGAAGGGGATTGCCAGAGAAAAGTGATTACATTGTTAGGTTGAAATCATATTGAGTATTTTCTGTATTGCATTTTCATTCCACATTGCATCCATTTGAAACCATAAAAGTATTGTTGCTATCTTATCCATTTTATGTCAACTCCTTAGTGATTATCAAGAAGTGTGCTAGTGCCAGATTCTCAGTTGTTAATCTTTATCATCTCAGATTAAGTGTGATATTCAATTATTAATTTATTATAAAGTGTGATATATATATCTATTGTTTAAATTATCAAATAAACCTTTTAACTTGCAAAACAGAACCACTTCTTGGCTCAGTGGGGTCAGGGGGATTCCAACAGAGGAGTGTTATATAGGGGTAGTCATCCAGAACGCATGAACTGGACATAAAGATATATCAATAAGGGTTTTCATTCAGTATTCTAGACTAGGCGTTGACTTAGCTGTAGTGCTGAATTGAATCCTCTTACAGAAAGGAGAGTGAGTATAATGTATACAAATATGAGCATATACAGGGAAGGTAGAGTAATAAAAATAAAACTATGAGAAAGTGCTGATAACCCTAATGATTATCTTCATGCACAGAAAGGATTGCTCTCTTTCAAGCCTGTGTCTTCCGCTATGCATATGTTTCATATGATGTGACTTGACCCTAAGTCTACAAATATAGTATTTTTACTTCCTGACTGTTACTGAAGAAAACTATGTGGCTTTGATATGTCAGTAAAGGATAAAAAGGGAGAGCCAGCCTTGTGATGTCATCAGGGTACTGAGGACAGAAAGAGAGAGGAGCAAGGGAGGGGAGAGATGGGAACAAGAACGAGTGCAGATGAAAGATATGGATGGGAGAGTGGTGTAGGACAGAAATGGCATAGGAGGTGCTTCAAGTTTTGCAAATGAGAGAGAAATACAGACAAGTGACGAGAAAGTGCAGAGGGCAGTGTGTCAGAGGAGTGACTTGTTGTGGGGTGCAGGGAAGGGCCTTGGGAGAAAAGGGTGTACAGCAGACGAGAATGTGGAGTAGAGAAGGGTACAGAGGGGAGATTTGTACAAGAAAGAATGGTGTCTCGTCTCATATTCCCAGATAAAGGCTGCAGTCATGAATGCGTCTTCTTCGGCCTGCACGAGGATGATTAGAAGTCGTTTGTTGAAATAATTGCAGATATATACACTACACCATACCTGTCTGCACATTGATTGGGCCTGATAATACACATAGTGGCCCCCCTCTCCCAGGTGCAAGCCGGCATGGGGAGGATTTATTAGAGGGAACGTGGGAGCTCTGGCTCAATGCTCTCCCCCTGCCCCAGTGTCATCTGCGCTCCTGTCTTGTTCCTCTCCAGGAAGAGACAGTCACAGCAGGAGGCTGTTCCTGCATCAACTCCCTTTTCACTCAATCCTACCTGCAGCCTAGGTCCGAAGTCAGGACTAACCTCAAATGAGGTATATATTCACCTCTGACCTGTCCTGTAGTGGGAGCTGGTGCCAGGGTGCTTGGAATCTTGCCTTGCGACACAGCATCATGTTATTTGGGCTATCTTGGCAACTTTCATGGGTTTTTGGTGGATGGATGCCACACGGTGCGCAGACTCCTTTTACGCCATAACCTATTCCTTTAAAAAAACACTAGAATGTTCTATAAAGGGCACGCAAAGTGCCAGTTCTGGTTTAGATAAAGCCACTGATTTAGGGAAGTTTACTACAAAACACTGTGTAGGTAATAACTTAATTGGAGCTGTGAACATACTACTAGTGTAATACAAATATCTTAAACTGAAAACCAAATCGTAAAGGAAATGGATGAATGAACTGGACTCGGACAACCCCCAGTACAGACTGCGGACGTCTCCCTATGTGATGAAGCTCCCACGACACCTGGACAAAGGACGCTGGTTAGAGGGGAACACAGGCGAGACCCCAACTGAGACGGAATAAACTCCCCACCCAATAACTGCACTTGTCCGTAAGTTGACACAGGGTGCCACAGTATAGGGGAATTATTGGGATATTAGCAATCACCACAATATATGAGCTGTGGACATGGGCAGGTGCGCTAGCCGTATGGGTGTGAAGGGAAGACTGGGGGAAGAGGGGGCCAGAGGTGAAAGGTACCTCAAAGGCCGGACGGACAAAGATCTAAACAGAGGCTCAATGGGGCTCCGGAACCCCACCTGGGGCAATTAGCCATGCGCCTCAATTCAGGATAAAATGCCAACTAACCAATTGCACTAACAATTTGTCCCTCTGCATACACCTCTCAAACTCCAAACCAAACACAACCACAAAGCTACAGCAAAACAAACCGCAAATACTTCACTACATTGCAACAACAAAACAAAAAACACACATAGATTCGCACAACAGTACACAACGACTACAGGCCGCAAAACACCCCAGGCCCAGCCAACGGACCCAACGGGCTGAGGCCGCCAACACCACATCACTGCTCTCTTGCACTTTTCCAGCTACTTCCCACTAACCACCCCTCCCTTCCTCCTTCAGTGTCGCCAGAGCTCCAGGGGACTACTCCGGTGGTGATAGTGCGCGGTACAAATATCCTTTAACATTAACATTAACATTAGCCAGGGATGCCTTCATCCACTCTATTAGCACTATGCATTTCCACTGAAGTCCTGCTAAAAACCAGCAATGGCAAGTGTTTGCTTGTGTATACGTATTGGGAATTTGCCAGGCACTGCTATTAAATGTCCCGGTACTTGCACCATTTTGCAGTTTACCATCAGTGGGTACCTAATACCACTATGGCAGTGCTTGGCAAGTGCCTTTTGCATGCCTACATTAAAGCCCAAATGGTTGGCGTTGCCAATGCTTGTTTTAAGACTGCATTTTTGCTACCCACTACCAGCTGACTAATGCATTGTATACAAGTTTTAATAGTGGCTACCATAAGCCATCTTGGTGACCCAGAAAAAAAATAAAGCAGAGCCTCGAGATTCAAAACAGCGCTTGTTCCGCTATCCAATGTAAATCCAATGAATACCTTGGTGCCGAGGTATGACTGGAACTCATAGGGCCTCATTACACGGTAGGCGGTAAAAAACAGAATTTACCGTCATGGCGCTATTAGCGTGTCCGCCCTCGCAGGCGACCGTTAATAGCGCCCCATTCCGCATACGCGGACACGCGCATAGTGCCATGCCGGTAAATGACCCTACCGCCATGCCGCAAAAGTCCCCCAAGAGCACCTTACCGGCTTTGACCAAAGTGCTGATAGCACCTCCGCCCTCACGCTACATGGAAATAGCGGTTACCACTAATAGCGCTTACCGCCATTAGCGGTCACCGCTATTAGCGGTCACCGTAAAAAAGCGGAACCGGAAATAGCGTCATCGCACAGGAACGGGAAAGAGCTTGGCGGCCATCTTTAAAAACACAATCCATTGCCATCCTCTGCACCCAGGACCTGCAACAACAACACAGCTGGAAAAACTTCTACCCACGACATCAAAGAATGCCCAAGGCCCTAAAGAAAGCTGATGTGCGCCAGCACAAACAACGCTTCTCTGACGAGGAGTTGACAATGCTAGCAGACACACTAGCTGAAAACGCAGATGAAGTGTTTGCAAGCGACATGCGGCGTCCCGCACTGCTGAGAAAAAAGGAGATCTGGGCAGAGGTGGCGCGGAAAGTCAGTGCGGTGGGCACCACCCCCCGCACCGTAACGGACGTGCGCAAGCGGTGGGACGATCTGCGCCTCCGTATACGCAGTATACTATCGGCCAACAGGAGTCTGGCCATGGGCACAGGAGGCGGAGGAGGATCCCCGATGAAGATGCAGGAGTGGGAGGAGACATGTGCCAGCATCATTGGCATTGAATGCATCGAGGGAGTGGGCCAAATGTAGCGCGGTGTGGCAACAACATCAGATGGAGGTAAGTGTCCACGCTAAACACTGCAATGCAAAGCATGAGGTCCTCCCCCCAATGTGACATGGGAATTATCTAATGGATGGGGGCATCACACACACATGCATAGAACCCTGCACACATGCCATGCACATCCCCACACAACCACATGCATGCAGCACCTCACACACGTGTCACCCTGACTCATGTCTGGATGACCCACCCATCTGGCCAACAACTGCATGTCCAAACTAGATGTCCAAATCCATAGAACTGCAGCAACAACAACATATGCATGATGCACGTTGACCCATCACTGATGCTATCCCTGTCTTGCTCCCCCACAGGCTCACAATCTGACAGTGAGGAGCTGGACTCTGCAACGCAGGCCCCACCACCCAAAAAGCAGGCCAAGGGCAAGGATGCAGGCACCAGGCCCAGTACATCGAGGGGCACTGGGAAATCTGGAGTGGCCCAGCGGTCCAAAGCCACACACGCACCGACAACACCAAGGGTTGATATCCCATCCGACACTGTGGTAGTACCCACACCACCCACCCCCACCACTCGGGAGCCAGTGGCAGAAGGCACGCTGTCCGCAGCCAATAGCTGCATCGGGGAAGCAGCTACCACGGCACCCATGAGTGATGTTGAGGACCCATGTCCGACACCGGAAGTGCAGCGTACACCCAGTCTCCAGCTGTCTTCACACCACAGCCCATGCAACACAACAAATGGCAGCATCCATGAGGTGTATGCCGGAGAATCACTGGCAGGGTTATTGAGTCTCATAGCGAGCTCACCTGATGGCGGCCACATGCAGCAAGCTGCGCCGAGGAGAAACAGGGGCAGGGCCACAGACGAGAGCACACGCCTAATACGACAGCGCCAGGAGGAGCTCAATGCCCTGGTTGGCCGGCAAGTGAGCGAGGCTGCCTTGTCCAGGGAGGAGATTCGGGAATTTTCAAGGGACATGAAAGCCGCCGTGGAAAGCAACACGACGCGCTTATGTAATGAGATGGCCGCTGTGAGGCAGGTCCTAACCCGCATTGCTGAGGCGATGGAGAGCATGCGTCACACACAGGGACCTGATCAACCAGGCACCTCATCGTCTGCCAGCTCCGACCAAACAAGCACCCTGCGCAGGTCCAGCCTGTCCTTGCGGCGGCCACACTCACAACCCCCCAATGGTGGTAGTGGAGGAGGGAAGTAGGGCCAGCCTGTCACTGTTGACACTTGCAGACTAATGCAGCACTGATGTGCACACCATGTTTGTGGGAGTTGTGGGGGGAGGGGGGTGTGGGTGTTTGTGGGAGTTGTGGGGGAGGGGGGTGAGGGTGTTTGGGGGAGTGATGGGGGAGGGGGAGGGATAGGATGTTTGGGGTGGAGGGTACATGCACTTTTAATTCACATAATGCTCAATACACACGTTATGGCATGGATAATCACATGACTGGACATTGATTATTGTGTATGTGTGCTTTATTGGTGAAGGGTGCACAGTGTCAATGTCCTCCCAATACCCAGTGCCCTGAGCTCCACATCATTTGCACCCTCCTAATCCATGTGTATCAGAAACAATGGTCTATCAGGTGCTGGCGCACAGCACATCCCTCCTGGGCATCGCCACCTGCATGACCTGCAGCCCCCTCACCTCCATCCTCATCCGCATCATCATCCTCGGCAGGTGGTTGCAGTTCAATGTCAGGGGGCATTGGCACATTCCGTCTGATACACATATTGTGCAGCATGACACATGCCATGGTGATCTTGGCCACCTTCTCATGCCCGTACAGAAGTGCCCCGCCCGACCTGCTGAGGCACCGGAAGCGTGCCTTCAAAAGGCCAAATGTCTGCTCAATTACCACGCGGGTACGGGTATGTAGACAATTGCAGTCCTCTTCGTGCCTGTTCTGTGGGTTCCGTACAGGGGAAAGGAGCCACCTCTTCAGGGGATAACCGACATCACCTGCATGGGTGCAACAATGGGTATGTGTAAGTGTTTACATCAAGTGGAACCTGTACATATCACACAAACAATCATAGCATTGTGAATGACATCCACTGATCAAAGCACGCATGGCAATCAGGGTAACTGCAATGTGGGAAGGTGAGGTAGTCCTTGCAAGTGGACATGGACCATGCATGCATACGGCAGAGATTGCCATGTCCTGGCCGAGTTGAATTCATTCCTGTTTCCCGGCCCTGGCAACGTTTGTACCACACTGCTAGTATACTGCCATTCCTCATTTGAAGTCACCATGCTGTTTGATGGCAATTCAGTAGTGTTGTATGGGTGTGGCTCACTTCAATGGCACCCCCCCACTCACACCCAGTTGGAGTATGCATCTCTCCCCTCCCCTCACAATCCACATCACACTGCCATGTGGTTGGCCTGCTACTCACCAAGTAGCCACGAACGTTGTCCAGCATGTCGCTCCATGTATCGTGGTATTGTCGAGTTCCGCAGGACCATTGAATCATGGGTTGATCCGGGATATCGGGCACAACAATGTGTGATGGTCTTGTTGGAGTCACATACCATTTGGACGTTGATGGAGTGGTATTGCTTTCTGTTACGGTAGACTACCTCATTGGCATGTGGGACCACCAGTTCAACATGGGTACAGTCGATGGCCCTGATGCAACTTGGGATGCCTGCCAGTGAATGGAAGCCAACTTTAGTGTTGGAGATCTCCTGGGCAGTCCGTGGCATGGCTATGTGTTGACTTGTGTGCTTCAGGAGGGCATCGAGCACCTGGTTCAGCGTGCGTGAGAATAGTGGTTGTGATATGCCATGCATCTGACCTACCGTATGCTGGTAGGTGCCTGTGGCCAAGAAGTGGAGCACAGTTACCACCTTCAGTAGAGGGGGGATGGCAGTACGGATGTCTATGAGACTCACAATGTCCTCGTATATCATGTCTACAATGGTGGTGATGGTATCCCGGTCCAGACGGTAAAGGGTGTGTATCTGCTCAGGGGTTAGGTTGAATGGACTGGCTCTAATCCTGGGAATTGGTGGCTGCCTCTGTGGTATCACTAGGTGCACTGGTGGTGCTTGCTGCGCTTGTCTTGCCCTCCTCCTCCTCCTCCTGCGTCTCCTCTGTGCTACCTGTTGTTGTAGCTGCTGCACTGCAATCATGTCCTCCAGCCCATGTAATGCTGCTAGTATTGCATCCATCTTGGTGTGGAAATGGGTGTGGGAAGGGGTGTGGTGTGCTCTTTTGTGCTGCCAATCTCCATTGCCTCCACCTGTGCTGATTTTGTCAACTTGTGGCAGGTGGGAACACTGCTCAGGTCTTTTAACGGGTGGTTCGCGATGCCGGTATTAGCGCCTTGCCGGTAAGGGGTTTTTGGGTCTTCGCCGTGCCGGTATTGCCATGTCCGCATGGCTTGTGATGGCGTGCTATTAGGCTATGGCACAATTTCCGGACTGAGGGGTCGCGCACCCACGGACTTGCCGCTAATAGTGCCACTGTACTTAGCGGTGCCGCTAATAGAGGTTTGTTCGGGTCGTAATTGGGGAGGGGATTTAACGATACCTGTAATCCCTTACTGGTACCGGTAAATCCCTACCACCTACCGTGTAATGAGGCCCAAACACTGCTGTAGAGGGGCTCAAGTGGAATAGGATAGGATGGGCTGGTGAAAATCCATCAAGCATCTGCACTTAAAGCGCAGGTGTGAGTATTATAAAAGATCTCTCTAAATGTCCATCACTGGGAGGATTTTATACTCTGAACTGCTTTTCTTTTTCTTAATTTTCTTCGGTTTTCTTTTCTTGTTTTCTCTTGCTTTATACAGTGATGATATATGTAAATTAATACATACTGCTATTTTAATTTTGTGAACAGTCGAGTTCTTTGGCTAAAACACAATAAATAAATTAAAAAAGCAAAGTGTCCAAGGTGTACCATGCCCCCCCCCCAGATTTTAAGGGTCTCCTACGCCCCTGGTGCAGACGCATGTTCTTTTCCACAAATGCAGAATTTCCATTTACACTAGCACTATTTCCGGATGCAACAATTCACTTATGGTCATTTTGGGTGCAATGTCTGACTGTTACTGCATCTGGTAAATACAGTTACCACATGTATGCCAGTAAAAGACAAACCATCATATGGTGTGCCTTCATTTACTGCTTCCGGTAAAGGTATTTACCATATCACCTTTTACTGCATGTTTTACCACCACACGTGTCAGCAGGCCCATGTTGTTTTGTTTTCTCCAGTATAAATTCACAAGTACAATCATTAGAATGCAAAGGATAAAGTATGGCTATGGAAACTGCCAATTCCAATGTCAAAACAATAAAAAGCTTGCTCCCAATGCCCACAACATGGTACATGATGAATAATGATCATTTGTGGATGGTGTGCTGTTTCATTTGTGTATGGTGTGCTGTTTCATTTGTGGATGGTGTGCTGTTTCAAATCAACTTGAAAATAAAACTTCCCTCCAACAAACAGCATGTTAAAACAAATAGAATGAGGCTGTTTTCCTAAACCATGATGTGAAAAATTAAAACATAAAAGCAAGTTGTACACCATATTCTTACACCCAGGGACATTTTGCACCCAATTGGTCGCAGAGAAGGAACATACACTGGGATAAACATTTCAACTGTGCAGCTCTCACCCAACATTGAAGAGGACATGCTTTTAGGCCTGCACAAGATGTTGTAGGTTTAAAAGGGAGGATGTCATAGGAATTCATTGTAACTATACTATACAATGGATAAGGACATTTGTTCCCGTTTTTACTCTTTACATTTCCACTTTGTTGTGCAAAAGGTGTAAATTGCATGCCGTTGATGTAACAAGACATAAGTGCTAATGCTGGCAGTCACTTGTATACTAAGACTTTCTAAAAAATGGCCTTGAATGTCCTGGTCAAAATTCACATGCCTATAGATATAGCACTACATGTAATAAATGCATCGTTTAAAAAAAATAAAATACAAAAAAAACTTGCTTGCCTTATTGTATCCAAGTGTTAAAGCATCACAGCAATTCTGAGACTCGTGCACGCTGTACTGACAGTATCTATGGAACTATTGGCAGCAGATGTATTGCCTTGGGTAGCAGGGATATTGCTAGATGTAGCAGCTGCTACCCCGGGTGACTGATGAATCGCATCCATGATGTTTGTATTACTGCTGGGGACAGAACCCAATAACCACGCCGCATGACAAGCAAACACATGCCATCTGTTGTCAGTGAATACTAGCAAGACATAAATCACACAGTTGATTTTAGTCAGTGAGTATTATTCATTGGCTGTAAGCAAGTTTACAGCACACTACTTGTCATCCTTTTGTGACTACTCCAGAGGAGTGAATCCTGATGACCTACCAACTTGCACTACATATATCCACGGGATATTCTTTTGTCAGTCACTACAAGGGAGAAGAAAACCCCAACATTACTTTAAGGCAGGATATTTCATTCTAGGGAGGAGAGAGATAGGGTGAGTTTGGCACAATTTGGTGCTAGAGAGTTTTGTGCGTGCTCACAAGTCTGCCGTAAGCTGAATGCTGATCTATTTGTTTAATACCAATTATTAAGTGGAATCATGTGCACATCTTTATCAAATATGTAGCAATCTCGGGAGGATAGCTCAGGGGCAACGGGCTCGCCTTGGAAGCAAGACGACACAGAGTAACACAGGTTTCATCCCCGGTCCGTGCTTACAAACCTCTGGGTATTAAGCGCATTATAAATAACATATATCAGACAAGTATTATGCAGACCTGATGAGATCTTAACCAGCATGATTTTGCTCTGATCTAGTCTTGCAATTCCACCCGAGACTGAGTATCCCTATACATATTCAGTTCAATTACAAGTAATAACTTTGCCGGACTGGTGTAAATGACTGGCACTGGGATTACTACCTGGGTGATAACGGCTCTACTAATATTTTAGAGCACTGTACAATCAGGATGTTCAAAAATAGGCATGATTTTTATTAAGGCTAGAAGACTGGTCTAACCACAAGGCCTATTATTCAATTTAGGAAAACTCAGAGTTATTTAGAGACCAACATTGCACAGCCCTTTATAATACAGAAATAGAAGCACAGTTTGCATGTTTATGGGTATAAAGATAATACGCAAAGAGTTCTCCATGTTACAGTTAGTCCTATTTTTACTTCCATGGACATTCTAACACCTCGCTCTGAGTCCTCTCACAGCATTTATGTGCCGGTACACTCGCCCGCGCTAGAGCAAGAGGTGAGGTTGTCCTTCTTAGGACTTCCAGTTTAAAGCCTCTTGGCAGCTGTTCTCTGAATTTTATATTTTTCCACTGCATTGCCTTGCACTAACAGTGTTTTATTGTCTTAAACGTGTATGATTACGGAATTTGAGTGAATGTTTGTATTGCTGCTCGGACTACTGCGTTCACGGTTAGTCCTATTTTTGATACCATAGGCATTCTAAGGACTCGCTCTTAGTCCTCCCACTGCATTTATGTGTCAGTACACTTGCCCATGCAGCGGACAGGCGCAGCAGGCATGCTATCAGCACACCGAAGGCACACTAAAGGCAAGCCCGTCTGTGCCAAGCCGTGCCAAGAATGGGCCTTGGATGGGTAAATGCTCTGACTCTCATACCATGTGTTATTCACGGGCAAAGCTTCTTGCTCTTGTCCCTGCTTCCACATTATTGCCTACTAGTTTTGGTATAATTTCTGACCTACAGGCTTTTCCATTGGAATACAGTTTTTTACTGAATGCCCGCTCATTGACGGCTCATGTTCAAAGTTTTCGGGATCTGTTAGATGATCTCCATCCTGATTTGGTTTTTATAACTGAAACTTGGCTAGGTTTCTACTCGGATCCCTGCATTATTCAACTCCTTCCATTTAATCATTCCATACTGAGATGTGTCGTCCAGTGCCTGGGAATGACGGTGGTGTTGCTATCGTTTTCAAATCTAAGTTTCCAACTCACACTTTGCCGTTGGCTCATGGTCTTAATATGGATGCCATTTTAGTGGGCATTTCCATGTCTTCCTGCAATACCTTGTATGTCTTGTTGATTTATCACCCTCTGGGCTACGATATGAGGTTTTGTGAGGAATTCCCTGGATTGGTTGCTAGTCTACTCCACGATTATAGCAATTTGGTTATTATGGGTGTTTTCAATCTCCTCATAAATGAAAACAGGCTGTCTATAGGCCAAACAATTTGTGCTTGCTATGTCTGATCTGGGTTTTCCCCAGCTGATTAAGAATCCTTCTCATCAGATTGGTAGTACTCTGACGGTTGCGCCAGCTTTTCCGATCATTTGGTTTGATCACTATGTGATCCCTTTTATTATGCCTAGTACATCTCCCCTTCCTACCTTTTGCTCAACAGTTTGCTGTGAAGCGAGGTTGGCACCCAGTCTCACTTCCTAATTGCTCCTCCTTGATCCTCCAGGATCTTAATAAAGCTACTAGCTGTACTCTGGCTACCATTTCTCAGACATTTAAAGTGGTGGACGATACGTTCGCCACATGTAAACGCTGTACAATAAGGACATGTCGGTCAGAGCCATGGTTTACCGCTGAGCTTAAATGTCTCAAACTTCTCCGAAGAAAGGCGGAAAGGACCTGGAGGTCGGCGTATTCATTTGAGCATTGTCTTGTTTTACGGCGGGCCACCCTTGAATATCAACAAGCTATTAATGTGGCTAAACAAAGCTATTTTAGCAGTAGAATTGAGAAGGCTATTAATCAGCATAGAACTATTGTTTTCAGTGGTTCAATCTCTTGATATTCAGGATAAACCTTGGCCGGGTATCTCCCATTCACAGGAAATGTGTGACTCTATGGCCTTGTTTTTCAACAAGAAGATAGTTAGTATCTGAGAGAGTATTGCTACACCCTGTCCTTCTTTATTACATACTCCCTCCTCTATGTCGCAGGCCAGTACTGAAGCCAACCTTTTCCCACTCTATTCCTCCTTTCTTGTGTTCTCAGAGGAGGAGGTACTGATTGTACTAAATAGCCTTAAATCTGCTTCCCCCAGGATCTGGACCTTCTATCGGTTCTTAAAGACATTTCTGGCGATAGTATTGCCTATCCTTACAGAGGCAGTCAACGACTCTTTCATTTCTGGTATCATTCCTGAAACTTGTTTCTCTTCCTCCTTTCTATTCCCAGGTGTTTGCTCTTTTGTGTGGGGTGCCTCAGGGTTCTCTGTCTCCTACTTTGTTTAATGTATGTAGGTGTCCTCTTATGGCTTTAATTCATGCTTTTCGTCTATTGTGTTATTCCTACGCCAATGATACCCAAATCATCGTGCGGTTGGACCTTACCAAATCTGAATCCGTTGATCTATTGAAAAAATGTCTACTAGCCATTGGGGAGTGGATGTAAAAAAATTGGCTAAAACTTAATGCTGAAAAAGCAGAGGTGTCGGTAGTGGGAATGACCACCCCCTCCTTGTTTTGGACTCCGGAGTTTTGGCGGGAAAGTTATGGCCCTTTCCCTCAGCCGCCCTCTTCGGTGAAAGATTTAGCCATGAACATTCTGGTAAAGTTTCATGCCCCCGTCGTCTCCTCTTTAGTCATTAGCAATATTGACTATTGTAACTCTCTTTACTTGGCTCTCCCCAAGCATCTCCTGCAGCATCTGCAGTTCCCCCTTGGGGTGTTCACATGACTCCGCTCTTGCGCTCTTGAGGCAGCTTCACTAGCTTCCGGTGGAGCATTGCATTAAGTTCAAGGTGTTGTGAATTGTACACAAGGCCTTCTACGGATTGGGTGCTGAATTTCTTCAAAAGAAGTTTGGGTTTTATACACCAACCACACCACTGTTCTCCCAGGCAGTGGTCGAAGTAAACGAAAAGAAGTAGTGGAGCTATGTCCCTACTGGCCTGCCCCTGCTGCCCACAAACCCCATTGCCGCGCCACCTCCCACACACAATACAAACCCCCAAACAAATGTGCCTGCTGTTTAATGGAACGTTCAGTGCAGTGCATTGAAAGTGGAAGTTTCAACTGCTTCCTACACTTTTATTTTACAACGAAACCACGTTTTTTTTTTTAAATAAAAGTATAGGAACTGTAAAGCTTAATTAAAAAAAGTAGAGGAGCACCGCTCCCGACCGCTCCCGCTCACTTTGACCACTGCTCCCAGGACCTGAAAACTATATAACCCCCGGGGGTCCAGCAGGCCCGTATGGGCAGCCGTGCATTCTCGGCGGTGGCCGCAAAGGCCTGGAATCAGCTTAATTTTGCTTTGCGCAGTTTTGAGTTGCACCTTCTGTTTCGATGAGCACTTAAGACCTTCTTGTTTTAGTTCCTGGACTGGACAGACCTTTCTTTTGCTTAGCACCAAGATACCTTTGGGCATAAACTGCACTTTAAAAGATCTTTTAAGATACGATAAGATACACAGAGACATTATATGAGGAAATTCTCTGGGTTTCCTTAGTTAACGTGGTCTGAATAAACCTGCACAATCTACAAGGTAGCTCTACTGTGCAGACTGTCATGTCAGTATTTCAAATCCCACTAACTCCATTCTCTCCACCTCTCTCCAACTGTAAATTATGGGAGCATCTCTACCTGTAGGAACATTTGATGCAGGTGGAAAGTTTATGGATTCTGATGGAATTTACCTGCTTTTTGCACATTCAAGAATTATGCACATTCCAGAGTAATCAATGTTATTTGCTCCCACAATATATGTACATGGACGAAGGTATTTACTATTGCAAGCATTAAGAGCTGTTTGAAAGCGTCAACTCCTTGGACTAACTGGATATCCAAGCATTATCTATAATTCTTAATGCACATCATCAAAATTGCATGGTGAGGCACACATGCAGGGGAAGTGCAATGCATGAGGTCATGCAAAATAACCCACTTGTTTTGCATAAAATAGCATCTGTTACTATCACAACGAGATTTAAATTGTGATGTTAAGAACATGTTTCTTTTTAACAGCATTTTTAGTAAAGCAAAGCATAATAATGTGTTTCTGTTTTGGTATGGATGAAATTTGCTATAGCTCACTGCGTGTAGCCTGTAAGCCTTTTGCTATAGTCCTCTTTGGCTTTAGCCTTTTCACCTTTCAGTTGGCTGTTTTATGCGCTTCTCTTTAAACACACACACACACACAGCATGTCTTATTCCTTGGTGATGGGTACTAGGAAATGCATCAGTTGGATCAGTGGCAGCTGGTGAATTTTTATAACTCAAGGGGTGTAGATGTATGTATTTTATATGTGTGAGTGACCAAGCGCAGCGAAGGAGCCCGAACCAAATATAGGTTGTTTGCAGGTGTTTTCTTCCAGCAAATCTTTTTCAAATAGTCGGTTAAAATGGTGCATTTTACAGGACATTCTGTGAAAAATTGGGTAAAAAGCTACTCACTTTGAAATCAGTTGTGTATAGTAGCATATGGAAAAAGCCAATACATCCAAGTGACCAACAGTGTACACGACCATTTTACAATGCATTTTCATTATAAATTTGACCACAAAATATGCCAGTGTATAAAACATTTTCATGCTAGTTTTGCCGATACATGTCCAGGCAGGCTGCACCAATAAGTACCCACAGCCAGTAAACAATGCAATGCCAAAAACAGAAAGCACCAGACTAACTGTCTATGCCAGCATAGTGCAGTGTACCAAGTAATCATACTTATGTTTTATTTTACCTGATGCCAAGTACAAAGAAGTGCATGCTACGTGAAGAATATATGACCAAACTGGATTCAACATTGTAAGCCTGTATAGTCACTTAAAATAACTCATCATGCTTGCATTACCCTTGATGCCAAGTAAAATGTAGCAAATGCCATGCCACAGTATGAGAGTAAATGCACATTGACACCACCAATGTAGGTCCAGCTAGCCATTTAATAACACTTATCATGATTTCTTTACCATTGATGTGAAGAAAAAAATGCAATGCCATAGTAATATAGACACTGGCAACACTAATGCATGGCAGTCTACGCACGTAATACCACTTATGATTGCATTAACCTGAATTGCAAGTATAAAATGCAATGCCACAGTCAGAACTGATATGGAGACTGGCACCATTAATGTAAGCCAGTATAGCAACGTAATAACACTCATCATGTTTGCATTACCCTTAATGCCAAGAGAAATATGCCATGCTACTATAAGAAAGTATATGCAGACTGCCAATAGCTTTATCCTTGATGTCAAAGGACACCAGTAGCACCAGTCCCTCATATACCTTCAATAATGTGGCAAGGTATTTTGACTTGCCTTCAAGAATAACACAACTTGGTAATTGTTATTACAAATGCCATGTCACACTAAGCTAATAGATGAACACTGACAGCACCAATGTAGGCCGGGCTGGCCATTTAATAAAATGTATCATGCTTGCTTTACACTTGATTGCAAGTATATAATGCAATGCCATAGTAAGAAAGCATAATGTAGGTCAGCCTAGTCACGTACTAATACTTATCATGTTTGCATTAACCTTGATGCAAAGTAAAACATGTCATGCAATCTCCAATCTTATATGGAGACTGGCACCTTTAATGTAGGCTGGTCTAGCCAAGTAATAGCACTGATCAGGTTTTCTTTATCATTGGTGCCAAGTAAAAGATGACATGCCACATTAAGAAAGTACTTGCAGATTAGCACTTCTAGTGATATGGGTAATTCTCTCGCAGGAAGGGTGGTCTGCTGACCAGGCCCCCTTTCAGCCACTGCCATGACAAAAGAATAGTGTGCGTATGTGCCCTGCTGAATTAGTGTCCTGAACTGCAGCATCTGCTCTCCAGTGGCACAGAGCAGGTTCAGGGGGCCCAGGTGCTCTCTAGCAGCTGCAGTGACAGACAGGGAATTGCAGTTCAGGGGATGCATTAAATATATGCACCCCTGTTGCCAAAACCATCTAACTGTGAGAGTTACTATTGTGATGGCAGTTACAAACTTCAAATATAAGTTATACCTGAGTTTAAGGTATGGTGGCTAACTTCAAACTTAATAGACCTACATCAAATTGATATCACACATGTGCCGCCCCTTTAGGCCTAGCACAGCTGCAGAAGGGTTATGTTTATTCCTGTCAGACAAGCTGGCCCTTGCAACTGGTAGGGCAAGATACTTGATGGCTTGGCATCTCCTTTGGTCCTTTGTGGGCTCTGAAAACACCCCTCATCGGCATGATAGCCTTTCATCAGAGTATGTACTGGGAAGCAGGGATCAAAAGGGCACACCTATTCCAAATGGACCAGCAACACACTGGGGTGCAGCATAACAAAAGGGTTTTTGATGCTATTGACAAGAGAATAGGTCAGTATTAGTGTAGAGAGAAGGAACTCAATCCAGGTAAGTAAGACTCCAACAACTTGTTTCTATCTATCTCTACCCTTCCTTCCTGTTCCTTCACCTGCCTTTAGCACAAAACACTTTGGTGTGACATCAAATGGCAATTTCTACTGATTCCAGAAGCAGGGATTGGATACGGAAAGCAGGATAGCTATTGTGCAATCATCTGTGAGATTGTCTCCTTTAAAATAGGAGGTCTTCTACCACTTTTTTTATTCACCCTGGAATAAACATATGAGAAGCATTGATTTGGACCACTTTTGGGACAGTTGTACTTTCCAAAATGGCTCCAGTGAGACTGCCACTCTGCAGGAAGCTGCCATGGGAGCAGAAATCAAAGGGCACATCATTCACAAAAGGATTAGCCTCACACCAGTGTGCTACATCCCCAAATGGTCTTTGATGTTACTGACAAGGTGAGTGAGTAGAATTAGTGAACACAGTGGAGCTCAGACCAGCTTGTGGGAGATCCCACCATCTTATTTCTCTCTATAGTTTCTCTTCCTTCCTATCTCCTCCACTTCATTTAGCACAAAGAACTTTTGGTGTGATGTCAGAAAGTGCAGGCCACTGGACCAAACACAGAAACAAGACCCCCAGAGCAGGCTTTATTTAATAAAGTCACACATAGACTATTTCCTTTGGAAGAAGAGATTCCCTGTGTTTTGTTGTATTCATTTAGCAACAAAAACCTGAGAAATAATACATTTGACCTCTGTTTGGAGAGTACACTTTCCAAAACCATCCACCAGTGAGGTGAAGACTGGGTGTCCAAAGCAGAGGAGAACTTTGTTCCCTACCCTTTCCCAGGACACATTGGCGGTTGCCTGCTGCTGGAACAAGACATGCATCTCAGCCAATCACACTCCTGTCCAAAACCTTATTGTGACGAAGGACTCCTAAAAGTGTGCACCAGACTTCCTTGCCTTGGGCGCCTAACAACAAGTAATACACATGTCCCTGAGAGGCCAGAGAGGGCTGCAGTACAAGCAGGATTCTTGGGTTTTCACAAACTGATGTGAGTTGTGATTCAAATCAGTGTGACCCTGATCAAACCAATGGGACACTCTACAGCTTCCTTTGGCAGCAGACCATTCACTGCTGTACCATGGCAGCTCATGCATCATTACCTCGGCTCAAACTTTGAGTCTGTTGTTGCCTCTGACATATTTGAACCACAAGGATCTTTGCTGCTGATCTACATAGCCAGCTGAATGACAGAGGTGGAGTCACCCAACAGCAACCATTTCAAGCATCCATCATCACTCTTAACCAAGAATGCTTTTAGGGTGGGCAGTGCAGGCAGTACAGACAGAAAACGTGGATAGAGTGGGAAAAGTAACTAAACATAATGAAAAACTAAAGTAAAATGGCAAAGGGCTAAATTATTCATAGCAGAATTAAGGGACGCTCAAGTGTGTTCAAGCACATAGTTGTCCCGTGAATCTTCTTCAAAGCATTTCCGAGCTCATTTATCCTATCCAATTTCATAGAAGCACCAATTCTTCAGACACTTCTTGTGGTCCTTGTATGTGAATCATTTTCCTTTCTATATTCCTTTCTAATTTCTTATGCTTGTCATTACACTTTAATCGTGTGTTTCCACATCTTATATCCTTAATATGAGTCCCCTTCTTCTTATCTTTCCTATTAGATGTTTTGTTAAGCTTGTCACAGCCTTTTAATCATTCATGTTGTTCTCCAAGGATTTAAATACATTTCAGCATGGAGAAATTTGCTGAACTTAACAACTGTAAAAAGGCATGAAGAATTCTTCTGACATGCATTTTTATGTTAATAATGAAGTACATTGAACAATAAATAAAATTGGACTAGGAAAAGTTGTGTGATTAGTCTTTTGAGATTTAATGATTTTTGAACGTGTAACTGAGGAGAATTAGAGAACCTATTTATGTACAAAAACTGTAATTGAGATAACGGTAATAAGGCACTCTTATAACTGAAGTACGTAAGATAAGATTGTATATGCAAGAAAGGCCTTGCACATTCTATCTATGATTGAAGTTAGGTTGCCCTCATAATAAATCCTCGACACTAAGGAGTTGCCTAAAGGTCTGTTTCCCCCTCATTTCCAATTAAAGATTGCAGCTAATAGGACCCAGCAACCTAATATCTGATATGTCTTTAACATTACTGGAGTAAAGTAAATTACATTTACTTATTTAAATGGTGTTGAGGTGAAATCTCCCAAGAGTATGACCAAGACAGAACGTTTTCCAAACATTACATTGGAAAAGAAAGATAATCTTGAATCTATATCGATTGCACATTTGTTGTAGGTAAATGTACATAGAGCAAAATTACAACACACTCAAAACAAACTATCTGTGGGTCCTGAAGAGTATATCTCTACGCCTTTGAGCTGTGGCCATCTCTCCCCTCAATCTTACATCAAGGGACTATATTTGTTTTCTCATAAAACACTTGAAAACTAACTGTAAATGTGCCATCTCTTTGATCTACAAAATGCATAACTTGGACACAAATAATGCAAGAGAAGGTGCAGAGAGTGTAGTATTCAGAGAATTCATGAATTGCAATGGAATACATATACAAGCTTGGAGATTGGAAAGACACAGAAGGTGAAAAGGGAAAAAAAGGCAAGTGACATCAACTTCATCCTCTGTTCATTTCAATGTACTGTCACATTTCCATTTATGTATGTTTTTATTGGATATTTATATGGTGCTTGCACAGCAAGACAGTGTTTCAAAGCACCACAAGGCAAAAAGGGAGGGAACAAGGGAACAAATAAACATTGAAATTGACAATGAGAAAATAGAAACAAAAAGTAATTTTACTAGATTTTGTGACATTCAGAACGTGCAAGTGCAGTGAAAAGAGAAAAAGGGGGAAATGTGGGCGGTAAGTGCTATTAGGAACTCCCAGGGGGAGGAAACCCAGAGTAGCCTGTTGGGGAGGCTACAGGTAAGTGCATAGGTGGAGATGTTACAAGCAAAGGGGGAAAGTCTACTGCCCAACAGGTAAGTGCAGGACAGAGGCAAACCACCCAACAGGCAGGTGTGGTCTAGAGGGCAGTGCATGGGGTGCAGGTGGTGATTGGTCAGCAGGCCAGGATCCTGATGGATTCATGAGAGACCAGGCCACAAACCTCAGTGACAGAGGGCATAATTAGAACCGGAGGGGGAGAGGAAAGGAGGAGAAGATACCGTTCTTGAGTTGATTGCAGAGCTTGAGGTGGTCCAGTTCAAGATGGAGGGAGAGTGGGAAAATGTTCCATAGGAGGGTGCCAGCTGAGGAGAGGTATCTGCCCCCAGCTCTCTGCTTGGAGTAACATTTGACCAGCAGGGAGTTGTAGCGAGAACATTGAAGGGACCTAGAAGGAGAGTATTTAGTAAGAGAGTGCTGTAGGTAGTGTGGTGCCAGGCCCCAGACATCTTTGTGGATGATGCAGAGGGTCTTGAATTTGACCCTTGCAGCAACTGGGAGCCAGTTGAGAGAATTTAGAGATGGAGAGATACTGTCCCTGGGCTTGTGGCCAAGGATAAGTCTCTCAGCCCTATTCTGTATTAGTTAAAGAGGCCAGAGTGAGGTAAGAGTCATGTTGGGGAAGGGGCTGTTACAGTAATACAGCCTGGAGAGGACCAGATCTCTAGAGACATTGAGCTTCTGGGGGAAGGTGAGGAAAGTGAAAATGTCCCTTAGGAGTTAAAGTTGAAAGTGGGCCTTCTTGGCAAGGTCCATGAAATGAGTGAGTAAAGTGAGTAAAGAAGAGAGAGAGGAATCATGAAATGAGTGAGTAAAGAAGAGAGAGAGGAATCGAAGATGTCCCCCAGGTTTCAGGCTTCAGTAGATGGAGAGGGAAATGAGCCCATAGAGAGCGGCCAGAGTGCAGGACGAAAATGTGGAACAGGTGTCCCAAAAGGAAGAATCTCAGTCTTACTGACATTAAGACAGAGATCATTGGAGGCACACCAAGACTGAATTGAAGACAGGCAGTCAGGGATGATAGAGGAGGAAGAAGAGGAGGAGGGGAGAATGAAGAAGAGTACTGTGTCATCTGCACAACACTGGAAATGAAGAGAGAAGGCAGAGATGAGGCCCCACCTTGACTAATTTATACACAACTGATTTGGTACCCATACTACACAACATACGTAATTTTCCACCAAAAATAAATGGCATTAAGATCTTCAGCATGTCTTATGCTGACAACATTATCATTTTCGATCAGACCTGTATTGGCTGGCAGCCTTCATTAGCTTCTCTTGCCATTTACGCAGAGGATAAAAATATGGTTATTAAAAAAACGAAGACCAGAACTATGTGCCTTGGTGGTAGACACAGAGCAAAGGTGAAAGATGAATGGCATGTAGACAACACTGCTTTGCAAAATCTACAGGAATTCCAGTATTTGGGTTGTCCTGTAAAAATCTGAGTGTCGGCCTCTTTCTTTGCGGTACTTGTCTTCGGAAAAGTTTGGAAAAGATGGTTAGTCACTAGGAATTTTATTGAACATAGTGGTGGATGGCATATTAGTGGCTTTGTAGAGATTTACAGGGTTGGTATAATACCGGCTATATTATATATCCTTGAAGTCTTGTCAGTCGAGCAGGTACAGTGGCTGGGGAAACTCGAAGCAAACATATTACGATCTATTATAAACCTCCCAAAAGCAGTCCTGGTAGAAGCCCTGAGGCTTGAAAACAACCTGCCCTATCTATATTCACTGTGGAGTGTAAGAAGAATATCACTATATGCTAAATTGGCGCAAAACAGATCGCAGCTCAAAAGCTCTCTTACAGTTGTTGGGTGATGGGCTTCCTCCAGTTGCTTTCATTTAGTTAATTGCAGAATTGCAGAGATTCTATAAACATTATTTGATAATGCTGCACCTTGACCATGAAGTGATAGCAAAATCTCCTGATTATGGAAAAAGTATTTTAAAAAAGTCTCAACAATGGGACTTGTCCTTTAATATATCGAGAAATTGCACCAGTATGCACGTTATAAAGAATACTCATTTTTTTTTTAAAATACATTTTTATTAATTTTTCAACACAACCAACAATACAAACCAAACCGCAGTGCAATTAACAATATTGCAGTTAACATTCAACCATTAGTGCGCACTGCTTCCCTGATCCCTCCCACCTCGCGAGCCGGTTTCCATGTCGTTTCCCGTGTCTGTCGC
Source organism: Ambystoma mexicanum (assembly GCF_040938575.1). Lineage (NCBI taxonomy): Eukaryota > Metazoa > Chordata > Amphibia > Caudata > Ambystomatidae > Ambystoma > Ambystoma mexicanum. The sequence goes on along the minus strand of NC_090937.1, from coordinate 1,063,094,077 downwards.
ACATGAGCGGGCATCGTTATCATCCGAATCTTCCGAATCCACCCCTGTCCCAAATATGCAGGATATCAATGTCTTCCATGCCATCAGAGAGCCCAGTTCCTCCTCCCAAGACATACAACTCGCCTCCTGCCACACCGCTGTCTCAGCCTCCGCCCATTTCTGCAGGTCATTCCACCACACCTCAACCCGTGGCTTGTGACATTTCTTCCAGCCCATGGCTATTCTTCGTTTGGCTAGCACATACGCTAAGTCTTTTAATTTGCTCACATGTTTCTGCTTCCGAGGTCTGGAAAACCCACCCAACAGACATGCCCAGGCAGTGTCTACGGCAAGCGTGACCCCTCTCTCTTCCAGCTTGCGCGCCACCTCCCTCCAGAACCCCTCAATTACTGGGCACGCCCAAAACATATGCGTCATGTCCGCATTCTCCTTGTCACATTTGGGGCACGCCTGTCTGCCTGCATTCCGGAATTTGGATATCCTCAGCGGGGTCATATACGCCCTGTGGGTGACATACAACTGTATTTGCTGTAACCTAGCATTCCGAGACACCCTCCTGTGGTATCCTAGAGCCCGCTCCCACATCCCATCTCCCATCTGGGTCCCCACCTCACTCTCCCATTCCGATCGTAGGTATGTCAGTTCCTTTCCAACCTTTGACATCACCATCTCATATAGCCTAGAGATTTCATGTCCCCCCTCCGTTGTATCATATATCCCTTCCATAGTAACATCCGGTTCATCTGCCAAGGTAGTCTCAGGCCACAGTTCCCGAATTCTCTTCCCCAGTCTGTGATATGTGACATATTGGCCTCCATGTAATCCACCCTCCTCGCTAAGTTCTACAAACCCCTTAATGGCGCCCTCCTGCCACACGTCACCCAATGTCACCAACCCCACCGATTCCCAGTAGGTCCTGATAATCCCCCTCAGCTGTCCATCTTCCCCCGCCAGGGCAACTAGTGGCACCTGCGGAGAACACGGAAATGGGTCTCCCATCATTTTGCATGCACGTCTCCACATCTTCCACCCCAGCCTCACCATCGCCGGATATTTCCTCGTGACAGCCTCAGGCAACCAAATGACTTCCTTTAGGTAAAACGGGGCACAATCTTGCCCGAACAGTCTAAGTTCTGGGGTCACTTCGTTGGAAAGCCATCTGGACACAAACTGTAATTGGCTCGCTATATAATAAGCCTCAAAATTTGGGAGTCTGACTCCCCCCTTTTCATGAAAGTTCTGTAACTTCCAAAGCGCTATTCTGTTTCGAGTACCATGCCACAAGAACTCTCTGCAAACCCCATCTATTTTAGCAAAGAAACTCTTAGGGATCATGTATGGAATGTTGCTAAAGTAATGTAGCAGCCTAGGCAGAACCACCATTTTAATCATCGCTCCACGCCCCATCATCGCTAAGGGCAATTTTTTCCAAAAAGTCATGCATGCCCGTATTTTCTCAACAGCCATCTCAGTGTTACACTTATGTTCTTTCTCAACCGTGTGACAGACATCTATCCCCAGGTAACGAAATGTGTTGACTGACCAGGGCACCTGCAACACCGGCAGCCTTTCTATGGGAACACCCCTATAGTTGCCCAACGGGAAGATGCTCGATTTCAGGGGGTTGACCGCTATGCCTGACAACCTCGCATACCTCCCCATCACATCCAGGATATACCGTAAATTCTCCTCCGGATGGCTCAGGTACAATAACAAGTCGTCCGCATACAGGGATATCAGATGCTTTTCCCCCCCGACCTCAATACCCACAATATCATACTGCTGCCGCAGGTACAGTGCCAGAGGTTCCAGGGCCAAAATGTACAACATCGGGGACCAAGGACACCCCTGTCTAGTGCCTCTGCTAAGTTGCCATCTCTCGGATATGATTGTACCCGTCCGAACTCTAGCCAGTGGAGCACTGTACAGCAATTCCGCCCATCTAATGTATCCCGGTCCCAGTCCGTATTCCCCTAAGGCCGCCAGCAGCCACCCCCAATTAACCGAATCGAAGGCTTTAACAGCATCCAACGACACTATTGCCATTTCCCCTTCATTATTGCATCCCATTTCGATCACCCAATGGAGTCGCCTGTGGTTTTGGGTGATGTTTCTGTCTGGGACATACCCCGTTTGGTCCGGGTGTACCAGTTTGCCTATCACCCTCCGCAGTCTGTTTGCCAGGACAGCCGTTAGTATCTTGCTGTCCTGATTCAGCATAGATAGTGGCCTGTACGACCCACAATTATGCCCAGGTTTATTGGGTTTAGGGAGCGGTATGATGACCGCCTCCCTGAGCGATTCCGGCAGCCTCCCCGTCTCAAACGCCTCATTAAGCATGTCAAGCATCGGGGGGAGCACTTCCGCCCCAAAGGTTTTGTAAAATTCGCTGGGCAGGCCGTCCGTTCCCGGGGTCTTGCTAGTGGGTAACTGCCGGACGACCGCCTCCAACTCTCCCAGTGTTATTGGGGCATCTAGTTCCTCTCTCTCTTCCGTGCTTATCTTGGGCAGCCCGATATCTTGCAGGGTCTCTAACATTTCCTCCCGGTCACCACCACCTGGATCCCCGTATAATTCCCTGTAGTAATTCACAAATTCCTCATTTACGCCCTCTTGGGTATCTATCTGCTCCCCATCCTCTCTTGTTATCGTTCTAATCGGGGGTCTCGGGGTTTCTCTTTTATACAACCATGCCAGAAGACGGCCCGTTTTATCTCCTCCCGCGTGTTGTCTCTCAATATACTTTTTGTAATTTAGATTACAGAGCCTCCCCCAATATTCCGTACACTGCTGTTGTAGTTTAAGCACCAGCTCGTTGTCTATGTGCTCGCTCCTCAACGCCTGTTCCAGCTCGCTTTCTGCTCTCTGTAAATCAGCCAGGACCCCATTCTGCAAGCCTTTCGATTTGGCAATCGCCACCCCTCGTACCACCACCTTAAAAGCCTCCCACAGAGTTCCCGCCGAGTCAACGCTGCCAGTGTTTGTCTCGAAATAGCTAACTATTTCTTCCCGCATGTCTTCTCTAAAAACATGGTCTTTAAGCGCCTCTGCGCGCAGACGCCACGTCGGGATCCGTGCTCTGGGGCGGCCATATTGCCATCTCACCACCATAGGCGAGTGGTCTGATAGGACCCTCGCTTTATATTCCACACTAGACACCTCTACCAATACATCCGACGTAACAAAGATGTAGTCAAGCCTAGTGTGCAACTGCTGTGGGGCCGAGTAGTGTGAGTACTGTCTCTCGCTGGGGTGCCTAGTCCTCCACACATCCTCGAGCTCGAAATCCCGCAGCAGTGTCCGCAGCGCCCGGGCTGCCGGGGCGGGCCCAGTCACCTTGTCGTCGGATCTGTCCATCCCCGGGTCCAACACACAGTTAAAATCCCCTCCCCACATCACCGCACTCCCAACACACCAGCTCAAGTTGGCACTCATGGTCCGGAAGTACTCTGCCGTGCCCTGGTTAGGGGCATATGTGTTTACTATACACATCTCTTTGTTCTCAACCACCCCTCTTATCATAACCAGACGCCCCTCAGTATCCAACATTTCCCGCCTCAGTTGGAACGGGACATGCGGCGCCACCCAGATCAGCACACCCCTAGCGTAAGCTGAGTACGTGGATCCCACCACCGTTCCTCCCCACTTTTTCTTCACCAGCTCTAGTTTATCTCGGGTCAGATGCGTTTCTTGTAATAATGCGATGTCTATCTTCTGTCTTCTCAGATATAGCATGACTTTGTTTCGTTTCAGATAGCTATTTAGGCCTCTGACGTTCCATGTCAACAATTTTAGCTCCCCCATAATTCACTGGTATCCTGCTCTCTCCCCTCCAACCATCCCCGCTCGTCCATGCCGTCCAGATTTCTCATCCAAGATACTCCCTTAGGGCTCGCGATTAAACTCAAACTTCCCAACACTATATACACCCCAACTGTCCCCACACCCCCAACTCCCCCCTCCCATGCCCTCCCCCCCAACTCTCTCCCCAACTGTTGCCCAGCTCCATCCCTGGATCTCAGGCCCCCCCACATCTAGTTCCGGCTGTTACACACAGAGCCCAGTAGGGTAAAGTCGCCCTAACGGCCACTTAACTAAAAAACACTAAACGGGGGTGAATGGACTTGCCCCGAAAGGCTCCTTCATAGGACAACAGTTATGGTGCAAACAGTGCATTTAACCATCCAGTTCCAGGCCCGACTTCCCCAGGCTGTAGCAATAACTATAGTCAAGTCCCACAGTCTCCAGCTGCACCCTCTCCCATCGTCGATCACTTATCTCTTATTTCCACCTTCATCCGCCTGAACATCCGGCTCCTGGGGGCTGCCTTGCATGTCCAGCCACCCCATGGCTTCCTCAGGCGACTCGAAAAACAAGGATCTGTTGTTGTGAATCACCTTCAATTTGGCTGGATAAAGGAGCATATATTTCTTTCCCACCTCTCTCAGTCTTCTTTTAACCGCCCCAAAGTTCATCCGACTCCTCTGCACCATCATGGTGTAGTCTGGGTAGGCCGTTATAGTCGCCTCCCCTCTCTTGATGGTTCCCCCTTTACGGAAATGCTCCAGAATCCTCTCTCGGTCCCGGTAGTTAAGGATTTTGGCTATCGAGGCCTGGGCGGATTGCCCGGTGGAGGCCTCCTAGCCAATGCCCTGTGTGCTCGCTCCACCGCAAAACCCTGCGACAGCGCACCTCCGGTGATCTCTTGGAGCAGCATATTCTCGATGAACTCCGTGGGGTTATGTCCCTCCAGTCCTTCCGGGATGCCCACAATACGGATGTTGTTCCTCCGGGCGCGCCCTTCTGCTTCTTCAGCTCTGTTCTCCAAGTTGCGCACTTTCTGCGCCAAGACATGCAGGTCGGCCTTGTGTGAGGCACAATCCGCCGCATTGGCGCTCCCCTCTTTTTCCAGGCTCTCCGTGCGCTCCGATAGGGTCTTCACATCCTGTCGAAGTAGATTCACCTCCTCCCGAACTTCTCCCACTTTGAGGTCGAGTACCGTTTTCAGGTCCGCCACCACCATTTCAAGCTTGGCCTCCCAAGCGGTTTTCAAGTCCGCTTTCAATTCAGCGATCGCCACTAACACATCCTGATTTGGACTAGCGGTGGCCATGCCACATGCGGATGGCTTCTCCTTGCTCCGAGCACTCTCAGGGCCCGTCGGTGTCTTGGTAAACTCATCCAACGTGGGCTGTTTCACTCTCTGTCTAATGGGCTTATTCGACATCCCGCAGCCACTGTATGTCCCACCTCACCACCACCAAGGGGGAGAGAGGCCCACTTTCGCCCACAGTGGAGCGTGTTCTTCGCCTCTTCCGCCACTCATCCGGATTCCCCACCCACGGACTCCCGAACTCCCGCAGAGTCGCCGATTCGGATCACCGCCAAGTCCCACGCGACACCGTCGTAGGACTGGCCGTAACCCAAGCTTCTCCCGTTGGCTGCCAGCCACCAAGAAGGCCAGCAGCGTCAAAATGTGGGCCCTTCGTCTCGGGACTTGCGTGACATGCATGCGGTACCTCGGTACTCAAGTCGCGAGGTCCGTTCCACCGGTCAGCCCGGGCGGGTCCTAACGCCGACCGCCGACCGTCGCCGACCGTCCACCGAACCCGTGCTAGGTAATCGGTGCCCACAGAGTCGCGCCGATGTTCTCCCAGGGGCGTATCTCTTTCCGCACAGCCCGTGCTACCGCCGTTCACTTCGGGGGTGCTTCTTTCATCCTATATGTGTCTCCTCCATTGCCCGGTATGGGCCGCCATTTTCTCTCAGTCAGGGCCACGACTCCAGAAACTCCAATCCGGTATATCTGCCGTTATCGGGCTTGCGAAGGATCCGGCTCGTCAGCAGTTGTGCAGCTTACATTCATGGACGGATGCCCACGTTTCTGGCTTTCAGGAGTTAGTGCTTATGCACTTTTGCGCAGGATAAGTGTAGGATCTCCAGGAGCTCTTCCAAGAGCGCGTCCTCTCACATGGCTTCCAAGCCACGCCCCGTTATAAAGAATACTCATATCAGAGTTTTAGTGGAGGTACGCCTCGTAGTTACTTAACTAAATGTCGTAGTATCGAGTTAAAGCGTTTTATATTGTATTTGCGCTTTAATATTCTTCCCACAAAAGAATACATCAGTCGCTGGAAAATGTTCAGTTTTGCACATGTTTTAAGTGAGAGATCGTGACTGCTCGACATGTTTTAACATTGTGCATAGTTTTGAATGCGTACTATGGGAGGAGGCATGGTACATTTGTAAGCTTGATACAAAACATCAGAGAGGACCAATTTTGGTCTACATTTACGGGGCACAGTCTGTGGTAATGAGCTCAGCCGTGCATGACATTTGGAATATGGTCATAGGGTTATAGAGACCTAAATTGTATTTCACGAATAACACCAGTGTAAATGATCAATTTAATAGGAGATTTGAATGCATGAATTACACGTCAGTTTTAAAAAAGAAAATTGTTTAGTTCTTTTTTCTAAATACTGTATATTTGTTTTTTAAGTGTGGTTTTTAATTGATATTTTTTAACTGTTATATTGTAATGTGCTTAAAGTTTATTTGTAATTAAACTAATGCACTTTAAATACAAAATAAAAAATAGCAGACAGGAAGTCAGGGATGATAGAGGAGGAAGAAGAGGAGGAGGGGAGCTTGAAGAAGAGTTGTGTGTCGTCTGCCCAGAATTGGAAATGAAGAGAGAAGGCAGAAATCAGGTGAGCAAGAGGTGCAAGGTAGATGTTGAAAAGCCAAGGCGAGAGGATAGAGTCCTGGTGAACACCACATGTAGAGAAAGTGGTGGTGGATGAGAAAGAACCCATGAGCACCTGGGAGGAGCAGTCAGTGAGGAAGGAGGTCAACCAATCCAGTGCCCTGTCTGAGATACCAAGGGTATTTTGGAGCCACTTTATGAGGAAAGAGTGGTTGACAGTGTCAAAGGCAGAAGGGAGGACAAGGAGAATGAGAACAGCAGGAGCGTTAGAGTCAAGATTTGCCAGAACATCTTCACGGGTATTCAGGAGTGCAGTTGCCATGCCTCTGGATGCTGAGCATACAGATTGATGGTCATGCAAACAACTAACAAGCTCAGAGTGTTGGGTCAGTTGGAGGAAGACCAACTTCTCCAGGAGTTTCGCAAAGAAGAGTGCATTAGAGATAGGGCCGTAGTTGATGGACACAAGGGGTCAGCTGACAGCTTTTTTAAGAGGGGATGCACAAGTGAGTGCTTGAGAGAGGAAGAGAAGGAGTGGTTGCAGAAGTCAGAAAGAGCCGGTATGAGGGAGGAGATCTTGTCCTCAATGTTTCTGGAAAAACAGGGAGACACCTACTTAGATGAGTCCTTCATAGAGCAGACTAATTTAGGGGCCTTATCCGGTGTGAAAGGTGAGGAGGAGGAGAAAGAAGGTGGGGCTGGAAAAAGAAGGTGGGGCTGGAAAGGCGACAAGGGAGACAGGGGGCACGGGAGGGGTGGAGGAATGAGAATAATGCCCTGCATTTTAGAGGTGAAATTGTGGCCAGTGCAGTACAGAGGGCCTGAGAACGAAGAAGCGAGGTGGAGACGGCAGATGGATTGGCTAGTTCTTGCAGATGTTGAAGAGTTCAGCTATGTTGTTGGAGGATCCCGAGATATGGGTTTGGATGTGGGCCCTCTTCTTGGAGTGGATTGAGAGAGTATATTGACTTTGGAGTATTCAATAGGCCAGTTTGGCAGAGGATGAGCCCGAGTCCTGCCATTTCTGTTCAGCAACTCAACACTTGCGTTTCAATGTGGCTAGATCAGAGTCATACCAGCTATTATGCTTGGAGGCAGATTACAGGTGGATCCTCATGACAGGGACGAGAATGTCAAGAGTGTGAGTGATAGCAAGATGAAGAATTGCAAGGACAGAGTCAGTAACAGAGTTAAGAAGTGGGGAAGGAGGAATATTGAAGGTGGAGGCAAATGCAGCACCTGACACTCATTTCATTAGTCAGATGACCGCGAAAGAGGCTGGCAGTGCTGATGGAGGCTTGGTCAGGGGGCGGAGATGCCCCAGATGAGAGGAGAGAGTGGTCAGACCAGGAGAGAGGGGTAGTGAGAGAGTTGGAGAAGGGGAGATCATTAGGGATGAAGGCATCAAGAGTGCATTCGGCAGTATGGGTAGGGCCAGAAGTAAGAGAGAGGTACAGATATCAAGGAAGAGTGTAGAGGCAGGAGCAGTGGAGTCAAGGTGGATGGTCAATTCACCAAGGAGGAGGAGTTCCGAGGTATACGTCAGCCAATTCATAGAGGAAGACATACACAGGGACAGGGGGTCTTTAAATAGTGGCAAGGGTGAGACAGAGAGAGTTGGAGAGACACTGAGCTTGCAGACAAGACTTTCAAATGAGGAATAGGGCTTGGTGGGTATGAGAGAGTAGGGACGATCAGGGCTACTCCACCACCAGAACGGTTAGTCAAAGGCTTGGAGAGGATCTTGTAGCCATCAGGGAGGAGGGTGTCAAAAGCATTGACAGATTTGGCATTGAACCACGTCTCAGTGAGAGCAAGGACATTGAGATCAAAGTCTTCAAGAAGGAGACAGATGTCAGAAGAATATTTGACAGCAGGCAGATCAAGCATTCAGAGTGGCTAATTGTAGCCGATCGTCACCTTTGAATATGTGCTGAGGAGGATTGGGGGGGTGGTACACCCATCAGAGGTGGTGAAGGATGTGCAGAGAGAGAGGCAGGAGGAGTAGCAGGAGAAGGAAAGAAGTTGATGAGGACAGGCAGGCACCGGCCAAAGACAAAAGGGTCATGATAGTGCCATTGTGATAGATGTTAATGATGCACCTAGAGGATGAGAAGTGCACTAGGGAGAGCTTCCCATCTAGTGCACCATTAATGGGTAAAGAGGAAAAAGGGGAGAGGGGAGAGATAAGATGAGAGGTCCATAGGTATGCAGAGTGGATGCCAGTGATATTCTGTCTGGAAGTACCACTATCATAGGTGTCAGCAATAGGTAGGCCAGGATTAGAGGCCAAGAGATCTTTTTAAAACCTTGTTCTTCCAGACTTCATGAGAGAGGGTGAATAGTTGATAGAGTAACAGAATAAATGGGGAAGAAGGAGAGTACCATTGAGATGGATGAAAGAGGGACAGATGGAGAGGCTGCACAATGCACAAGCAAATTCACCAGGCGGCCTAGAAGCCGAGTGGGCAAGAGGATGCACAGATGTAAAGCACAACTAAATTCAAATGATTCCAAAAGCACAACAATGCAGCACAAAATGGAGGATATAGAGATGTAAAGCACATTTTAATTTGTATTCTTCCAAAAGCACAACAAGGCAGCACAAAATGGAGGATGCACAGATGTAAAGCACACCTAAATACAAATTATTCCAAAAGAACAACAATGCAGCTCAAAATGGAGGATGCCCCGATTTAAAGTACACCTGCATTTGGATGTTAACAAGGCATTAAGAAATAGTAAAGCATCCAGTTTAAAGTACATCAAGAAACATATTTCAGATGGCACAGAAATTAAAATGTACAGTTAAGCTGGAGGGGGAAAAGAATGCATGAAACAACCAATCATTCATTGTTAGAAGGTCGAAGGGAGGTGTGTGGGCCAGACCAATGCAATCCGGTTTGCTTACAGGTGCATTGCAAAAGCGGTTGTTTTCATGGCCAGAGCATGTAGGGGTCATTGACATTTTGATTTTCTTTTATAGGAGCATTGCATGAAGGTAGGATGATGATATGATGAAGTAGCGGCATGGAGAGGGGCACCATCCAACACCAGACAGGGCCAGACATGGGTCTAGTGTGGGTCTAGGATGCGGGGCCAGCGTTCGCCTGCCTCCTACTGTGATTGGGAAATGATGAATGGAATGATGGGCAATCTCTGCAGTAAATGGGGAGGTAGGGCAGCACTCCCATGCTTACCTAAGGTGGCAGCCATGTTTGTTGATTAGAGCTTTCCTAAAAACAAACAGCCCACCTGAGTTTTGCAGGTATAACACGACCAGTGTGTAGATTTCGGCAATGTAGTGCTGCTGCTTTTCATACTGCATAGAACAGGCAATTTGAAATACTGAACAGCACTCACTGCACAGAATCAGTGTGGAATTGCTTGCAGGCATACAATGCCTTTCAGGGTTTACCGCGTGAATGCAGACAAGAGTGCTGCTCCTGCAGCCTAGCGCTGATGTGTAGAGCCACTAATGTTTGCTAACGGCTGGCAGCAAGCTGAATGGTCTCATATGCCTACTTGCCTTTGCTGTTCCAGTAGTTAAATCTCATATAATCTCCCTTAATTCAGCATTCTTTACCTGCAATCTGTCTGATTGTGATAGCTGGATCAGAGCATGGTGGTCAACTGTGCTCCTGCATCCTTATTCTTTTTATTTTATTAATAAAAATGTTATTATACGAGTATATAATCACCGTAGTGATTTTTACAAGAAGATGAACAGAAATTTCACAGCATATTTGTCCAATCAAAAAAAAAATGAAACGAAAAGTCGTGAAGAAATTATAAGGCTTCAAAAGTAAAATGAAGATGAAGGTGGAGGTAAAGGTGAAGACGAGAATAGTGAGGGTGAAAGCGGAGGCAAAAGCACAGAGTGAGAACACTCCCCACCATCTGTTTGTATCGGCTCAGTCTAGCACAGAGGTGCGTGTGCAAAAATCTGGTCCAAAATTCTAGTGGCTGCTATAGTCCAAGATGGTCTCAAGCCTCCTATTAAACGCTCCCACCAAAGTTCTTCTTCCCTCAGGTAGGCATTCTTTAGGTGATGGAGTATGTATGGTGATCTGAATTTGTCTGTACCTGGACACAGTAATAAGAGGTGCTGTAGTGTTTCACTTTGTTCGGTGTTGTTGCAAAAGCGGCAAGTATTAGTTGGAGAAAGACCCCTTGTGTGCAGGATTTCATTTGTGGGTAGCAGATTTAACCTCGCACGCAGAAGTGTGTTCCGTGTTTTTCTGTTTGGATGTTTTATCAGAAAGGATTGAATTACATTCAATGTTCTGCGTGTTGGAGGTAAGTGACTAGTTAGCTGGTACTCAGATGCCTTATCCAATGTACTTATCCAATCCATTTCTTCGATTCGTAATTTAGTTTTTGTTGGATTGTCCAAAAGTTCTTCCATGGAGCTGCCGCTGATTTCGAGTTGCTGTAGGCACATTAGCTCCCATTTGGACAATAGCATGGATTTACTCGAATTCATCTCCGCCTGAACCATCAAAAAAATTGCTGAGGAAGAGGGATCTTTGATCTTCCGGTATAGCATGACTGATGCTCTTTTAACTATTGACTCTAGAGAGGAGAGGGAGAGTTCACGTCTTATCAAGGCGATCGGAGTAGAAGATGGTAGATTCAGTACTGAGCGCCAGAAGAGACTCTCCAGTTTAGTCCATAGAAAATTGGTTAAAGATGGCATAGCATCAGCTCCGTAGGTAATAGCATGGATAACTTTGCCCCTGTAGAATTTAAGTAGGGGCAACAATGAAAAGTGTCTGTATTTATTATCCAATATTTTTGCTTGCGAGGCTAGAGTTTTCATTTTTTCCAAGAGATGATGTTGCATTGCTGAGTCTTTAGCCGTGGAGTCAATGAGGACTCCAAGATATTTGAATTCTGTCACTTGTTCGATTTTGTTTCCAGACAGGAACCACGAGTTCTTCTTTTTCTTTTTGTGATTTTTTTCAAACACCATGATCTTCGTTTTTTGCTTGTTTACCTCTAGGTCATTAGCAGCTGTATATGTAGTCAGTTCAGACAGCTGGCGTTGTAAGCCAATTGGGGTCTGATCCAATTGAATAAGATCATCTGCATACAAGAGTCTTGGGATCTTCTCTTTACCCAATACTGGGGGAAATGCTTGTGACCTGATTGAAGTTTCTTTGTAGTCCCCAACATATGACAGGAAGAGGGCTGGAGCTAATGGCCAGCCTTGTTTAACCCCTCTGTCAGTTGTTATGGATGACAAGAGTAGGCCACTGATGTTCAGTCGTACCTGCATTGATGTGGAAGCATGTGGAGCCTTGATAGGATTCAAAATCTCCTGAGGACAGTCCCAACTGGTAAGTTTTTCCCAGAGTTTCCTACGGTTGACCAAGTCAAAGGCCTGGGAGAAGTCTATAAATGCCAGGTATAGGTTCCGATTGGTTTCACGAGCTTTTGCTTTTAAGAGACTGAGGATAAAGATGTTTATGCTAGTTCCTACTCCCTTTTTAAACCCTGATTGGAGAGGGTCATTACAGGGTGCACTTCTTGCCCACTGATTAAAGTGATCCAGCAAAAGGGAACCATATACCTTCCCTATCACATCAAGGTGGGCCACCGGGCGAAAGTTCCTGGGGTCATCCTTCCTTCTTTTTTTAAATATGGGGATGATGACTGCTGAGATCCAAGTAGGCGGGATTGAGCGGAAGGTTATACATTTGTAGAAAATGAGACTCAGCAGGTTTGCCCATTCTTCTGGGGCAGATTTCAAGTTCTCATTAGACAGACCGTCAGGCCCTGGTGCCCTTGATTTCTTTAGTTTGAATATTTTGTCCAAAATTTCAATTCTATCAGAGAGATCAACCCACCGTGCTGTCATCTGAGGTGGTGAAGGGCCCTCAGCACAATCTCGAGATCTGAAGAGTGTTGAGTAGAACCCAGTCCATGATGCTTCCGAGATGCTGTTTAGCATCATTGTGGATACCTCTTTAGCTCGTGGGTTAACCAGGCTCCAAAAGTCTCTAGAATTGGACTTTTCGATTTGTTCCAACATATTTTCAGAGTCGTGTTGATGTAATTTTACACGATGGGCCTGTAGCCAGCTTTTATAGCCTCTTGTCTCCTTTACATGCGCCCTATTGGAGGGTGTGTTGTTTCTCGAGGCCATCCTTTTCATTCTACGAAGGATATTTCGCTGTGCCACCAAGAGGGCATTGAAATTGTGTGCATGGTGTGTTTGGTTTGTATTTGACCCCTTCAAGCTTTTTATCATGGCTCTGTAAGGTTCCAGGAGTGGTCTGTAGTCAACCTTCGCAGCCTCCTGCCTGCTTCCATATGAAGAAGTGATTGCTTGAATGTTAGCCCGATTGATCCTTACCCGGTTGCCTTTTCCTTCCGGTTCAATTCTTCCAGAGTAATGGGCTGGAGCTGGTTTTGTAGAGGCCCATTTAATCGCCAGCAAATTATGGTTGCTTTGGCTGGTCTGGCAAATGCTGAAATCTATCAACCGAGCTAACAGAAATTCAGAAGCAAAGATGTAGTCTATTGTTGAGTAGGTCGTGCATCGTTTCCATGATGGTAGAGTAGTAGAATTAGGAAGTGCGGCTGCGGTGTTAAAAAGTTGTCTGGCCATCATCAGCTTATGCCAGGCTAAACCTTGTTTGCAGGGATTACTCTGTGCGGAATCTATGGTGGTCGGACTAGCTGTTGGACATTTGATGTTTAGATCTCCACATACTATAACATCACATACCCCGAACTCTAAGCAAACTGAGTCCAGTGTATGTCGAACAGTGAGGTCTGTTGAATCGCTTTGTGGTTCCAATAGATGGACATCACCAGCAAGAAGGTGCGCATGTGCTGTTCTTCGCAGACTCCTTTCGCCGCCAAGAAATGAGTACCGCAATGACGTAAGGGGACTTCAGAATGATTTTAATTATTTCTAGTCCCACGCCCATCCGGACTGCAACGATTAACCCTGAGGAAGGCCTTCCTTTAGATCCTGCTAATGCTTCTGAAAAGGCAATCTCGAAGCCGTCCAGTGTTGGTTTAGATAGTAACCAAACTTCTTGAAGACATAGGATATCAAATTCCCCCAATTTGATATCACCAGGAGTTGTCAAGTGTAAAAACCCTCTTGTGTTCCAGCTCGACAGAGACAGTGAATGTTGCTCGTGGTCAGTTTTTGTAAATTCTGATGGCTATCTGTGGAGGCGTGTAGACAAAGCTTTTGGTAACCAGGCCCATGTAGAAGATTCGAGAGTCGGTCTGGCCTGAGTCACCTTTTGGTTCTCCTCTAATAATGTGGTCACCTTTGTATTTAGAGGGCTATAAGGGGGGATGCCTTGCCCCTGAGGTGCCGAGTGGACCATGTCGGACCGGAAGGTTGCTGGTGGTTTCCTTGCAGGATCGTCCCTTGAGCTAGTGTGCTGGCGTTCTTCATTTGTAGGTCTGTCCTCCGTTGTACGGTCGTTTGTCTTCTCATGGCCTACTGTAGGTGGTCTGAGTAAAGTTAGCTCAAACCCTTGTTTGAATAATGCCTCCGCTGCTGCTGACAGAGAAGTGGTCACATTGGCTGATGGTGTGTATAGCAGACAATATGCCTTGTGATCCTCGTGAAAATGTTCCACCATTTTGGGGTCTTCTGATTGTAGGTTTCCTAAGGAGGAGATACTGTGTAGCAGTATCAAAACCGTGCGTCTGTTTAGGACCAGATATTTTTGGTTGCCAGACCATTGCCGTATTTTGACCGTTGGATTCAACTTGTGGCTTTTAGGGTCTTGGTACGACTTCTTCTTGTGGTGAAGACTATAATCCCCACTCTCTTGTTGTTTATATTCGTGAAATCCCTTTCTCTGATGTGAATACATAGAGTCCTTAGATTTGTCCGATAGGTCAGGTTTTGTTTGAGTATGGACTCTTGATCTATATTCCACTTGAGGCCGACGAAGAGGTGAGACCAAGTCTGGATTTTGATCAGTACGCTTTTCCGTAGGCTTTCTGGTTTGATCCCCGTGGTTGCTTTGTAAAGATTTAAAACGATCATCTAGAGAGCTGAAACCTGAGAGGTCCCTAGTAACTGTCTGATGGCTGGATTACATCTTGGTCAGATGAGAAGTCGCACCTTTCTGTTGACGGTCAGTGCAATTGTCAAGATGTTGACTTAAATCCATCAAGTCTTTGTGTGTAAGAAAATCTTCTATTGATTTTGGTGACTGAGATAGAACTTCTGGAAGTTTGTCAGTATCTATAGCGTTTGTTAAAGCTAATTTCTTCCCTCCCAGACTTTGAGTCTTCCTTGGAAGGGGATCCTTCAGTCGGAGATCGGGTTGTTGACTCACAGGTGTTGGCTTAAACAGAGGTGCCATTTTTAGGAATATATGGGAGTTGAGAGTCTGTTGTTTAAGTCTCGTGTCTAAGTTCCCCTCGAGGGACGTCCCTGCGCTCAATGGTTTTTGGCTTGGGCCTTGGGTGGATTTCGTTCTTGACTGATTATTGTGTGGGAGAATGTCATCTAAACACATCACGTCATTGTCTCCCGGCTTGATAAATATCAAATTTGATCCAGTTGGTGATGTGCTGTGGAGGCCTAGCAAGGTGCTTGAACCCGATTTTGGCCTTGTCCCACAGTCCATGTTGGAGGCATCACGCCGCAGAGTGTCTAGTACTGTTGTTTGGGAGCTTGCATCCATCCTTGGCCTGTCTTTGTTGGTTTTTCTTCAGCCTGCTAGGGCTTTCATAGACTCGACTTGATGTGAATAGGAAGTGCCGACTGGGTCATTTTTTCTTCTCTCCAAAGCATTAATATAACCCTCTAAGTAGATGAGCTTTGAGTTCATCATCGCAAAGATGGATGTGTGATCTTTCAAGGAGTCATTAATTGCCTTGTAAAGCTTGCAAAATGGCGCTAATGCAATTGTTACAGCAGACATGATGTACATAAAGTCTGCTTTTTTTGACGGAGTCTCCCTTGGGATAGTGTAAGAAGACTCACTTGCTCCTCTATTAGATGAGGAGCTCACAGGTGTTGAAGGCGGCCATAACCACGGCAATTCCTTTGGTTTATGTTGAAGAGTCGGCAACCTCGAAATAGAACCCTCCTGGGGATCTAGCAAAGCCTCTTTGCTTCCATTTCCCTCGTGTGCTTCACTATCTAAGGGAACCACCGGGGCGATGGACTTAATCGCCAAGTTCCTTTTCTCGAAGTTTTGAAGTGTTGGACTTACGTTGTCGTATAGCCCCGAGCTGTTTGTTTCTGATGACACTAGTAAGGCGGTTGCCGAGCCTATACAGTCTAACTGGGGTAAAGAGTTCCTACTTCCCAGTAAAGGTTGGGTTATCGGATCAGACTCCAAAAAGGTTGGAGCTTCACTGTAAGACTCGGGGGCTTCGCTACAAGACTCATTGTAAACTGGCGAAGATGATAGGGTTAGCGTTTCCTCTGGCCGAGTTTCTTGTAGTTCCAAAATAATTGGTAAAACCGGTGGCCCTGGATTAAGAGTGTCTTTTGGTTGCTCCTTTTGATATGCTGGCGGAACAATGGTCCTGCTGCTATGGTTATTCTTCTGGGAACCAGATGAAGCTGTGAGTAGAGGTTCTAAAAGTGCTTCTAACAAGTCTGCGTCCGAAATGTCTCCAAGCCCTGATTGATGAAGTTTCTTTTTTGCTTGTCTTTGAAAAAGCGTTTTTAGTGAGTTTTCCAGACGCTGGCTCGCCAGTGGAGTTGCTGAGGTAGCGGATCTCTGAGGCTTTTTTGCTGCTGTTCGTTTGGTAGTCATGGGGAGATCGAAATTTTTCTTTGATAGCAGCCTAAATGGAATTACATGTAATTGTCGAGTAGGAGCCCCCTGTTTGTTACCTTCTCTCAAATCCATGGATTTGGCGGCTTCAGGTTCAGTAGTCTCAGGGAGTAAGGGAGCCAAGGGAGAAGATGGTGGTGCGGGCGCGATTGGAATCATCTCGTTTGAATGGCCAGCAATCTTGGGCCCCCCCTCTAGAGACTGCGGGCTGTTTTTTTCATGATGGTCTATTTCGGCACATTCTGCTGGTGGTGAAGTCAAGATATTGTGAACTTGAGCCTTTGTTGATTTTGGCAAAGGAGACACTGTAATAATGTCTGTGGCCACCTGGTGGTGCTGTGGGGCAGCTGAGCCAGGAGAAGACGAGTTCAAAGACTTCTCTACCCCAGAGACTCCGGTTACATCGTCGGGACGCTGTGCTTCATGGCGAGCCTCCAAGGGTGCAGCGGGACCTGCGCAGCCCGGCCGCGCTCCCCCCGACCCTCGACCCGGGTGGCCCCCCTCCTCCGAGGGACGGTTCCTCCGCGTCATCTGCCGGGCAAAGGTGCCGGGCCTCAGGGTGCCCAATTCCGCTGAAATTTCCCCCGCGTCCGGCCTTGACCTCCGAGGACAGATCAGGTGAGGCTTCCCCACAGCTCTGTAGTCCCATGGAGCCGCAGTTTGCCCCATTCGTTGACTCGCCACATGCGCAGCCCGAGCCCAGCTCCTCCCGGCTTCCGACACGGGAGGCCTCTCCTCCTACGAGGGGGGGTCACCCCGCACTGTCCACCGTCACAGGCTGGGGCCAGAGCGGCGCGGTTCTTCTGCTACTGCAGCCTGTCTCCGGCTCCGGCTCGCAAGCGCAGAGCTCCTCTGTTCATTTCATCTTGTTAACAGCGTCCCCAGTCGTGAAAGAACCGGACATATGCTCGATCCACCCCTCTGGTAAGAGTTGTTGTTTGTGCATCTGTGGAAGATGGTTACTTTTTGTAGTATGATGTTGAACTATTAGTTTAGGCAGCTTTCTTGATGGAATATTTTGTAGTTTGCACAGGATAGGATGTTAGGTTGTAGAGAAGAATGAGCGTCATTGGAGGATGAGGAAGCCAACAAGAGGGCAGAGGAGCTGTTGGCACTCTGCAGCCTTACTGGTTCGTCTTCGCCTTCAGTGATGTTATGTCTCAGGTCCAGGGCATCTCCACCATCCGCCCTAGCCGCCATTAGACTGCCACAGACTGCCCACTCGCACACCACTCCGCTTCGCTGCTGCCTTCTGGTTTTGAAGGGAAATGGCACCAGAAAGAACACTGTAGCCACTGTAGAAAGACTGAGAGGGACTGCCACAGACTGCCCACTCTCACACCGCATCCTTATACAATCAGGGATGTTTCAGCCATCTAAGATGACAATGCATGGATGGATAATCCTGCTGACTAAGATGTGTGTGAATGTGAGTGTGTGTACAATTGACAATGACCTTTCCCTGGCATCTTCAGTTATCCTAGTGGACAGTGAAACCAAGAAATAAATCACAGCCACCTTCTGCATTTCTCAAACTGCTTCAGCAATAGTCCCCGCCAGTCTCTTGTTTTCACCAATTCCATATTATTCTGTTCAAAGTATAAGGTTGCATTTAAGTTGGATCAATACTGAGATATTCTATTTTGAGAATTCTCAAACTCAAGTCTGTTTGGCACATAAAAGAAATGACCATTTGTTTATAATACTCATAAAGATATAGTCCCATCTGCCATGGTGTTCCAAAGGGTTGAATGTATCCGCTCGTGTAGGAACTTTGGGAATGGTATCCAAAGTCTATTATGGTAGCTTGACACAGAAGAACTGTGTTCTGCCTTGTTCGCGTTGACAGTTCTACCAAAAAAAACAATTGATGTGAAGCAATGGTATTTGCTCCAACCAGGAGTCTATGGAGATCTTTTTGAGAGATTGGTTAATTTGACATGGTCTATGCTTTGATCCATTGCCAGAAACCCAAATAAAAAAAGGCAGGTGGCCAATCATGGATCCATTGTTTTTTTCTTGAAAGTGTAATTTGTCTTCTGCGCCTCAAAAATTGATTATACATGGTTCACTCTTAGCATGAGAATGCCCCAAAATGCAGCTGGGCATGCCTCATTGAATTGTCTCTTCCACAGGAAGTGTGTCCCTTTGTTCTCTGAAACATACATTGTAAGTGTCTAAACCGTCCTGGAGCATTTTAGTTCACCACTCTATAAATGTCGACATTTCCCCATCCATTGCTGAAAGCATAGCTTTTTACCCACTTGTTTCATACTGTGATAGTATTTTGTTATCACAGTATGTTATTATTTCACTATTCAACATGGCAAGCTTATGAATATTGCACCTCCATCATGTATGCCGCACACAATGCCTATGTTTCTACATGAGTACCTTAGTATACTGTATTGAAGTTAATAAAAGAATGCTATTAATATCAATGCATAGCTTAATGTACTGATTAGCACTTGATATGTATTCCAATAATCTTTGACACTTTTTTTATTAACATTACACTAAAAAATCCCTTGTACAGACTTTTCATGAAAGGTAAATGCACATGTGATGTCATCAGTGATGTCATCAATGACATTTATGATGTCATCTTTGATGTCCTGGGTGTTAGGCTTAGCAGTGCACGGTGGTGGCGCGAGTTATGGTTGCTTAGCTTACCATCACTGGCGAATTTCAGGGGTTTTTCGGTTTTACTTGGAACCATAACGTCCCTTTAACAAAGTTTTTTCACTGAATTTCATAGGTTTTTAGTAGCGCAACTTAACCATAACGTCCCGTTAACAAAGTTTTTTTACTGAATTTCATAGGTTTTTAGTAGCGCAAGTTAACCATAAACTCCCTTTAACAAACTTTTTTCAATAGCACGCAGACAGTATACAAAGATGGAGTGTAAAAAGCAATTTCTCATGGATGGCTTTACACACAATGTTGCAAAGTAAGAATTTATACTCATTCACAGTGAAGGTCAGCTGCTTCCATTTTTTGCTCGCGGGCCGGAGTGGCCCACGACACGCACTATAATGTTCTATTGTTTTTTGACCCTCACAGACATGGATCGTGCCAAAAGACTTTTTTTGAAGGAGGGGTGCAAAAATGTAAGAGACGATAAGGATGACATTTCTGAAACTAAACCGCTTTTATATACTATATCACTATGAGAAAGATCATTGGCACAGAGCAAGTCATATTTAGAGACTGCATTACGCGTAGACAATGGAAAATGCCAATATAATGTAAGTAACCCTTTAGATTATTTTATACCAGAATATAATAACAATAGAGTGGCGTTAAAGCCTGGTTAAGTTGTACTTGTTCGTTCAATGTGGCATATTGTTTTGTACCGTGCACTATCACCGCCAAAGTGGTCCCCTGGTGCTCAGACGGCTCTGAAAAAGGCAGAGGAGAGAGGGTGGGTTAGTGGGAGTAAGTTAACATACTCTGTTGCACTATCCTCGCTAGCAAATAGTTTCACGCCCTAATAAATAAAATGAATATTTTTAATGAAGATCGGCTTGTGAGACTAATTTATGTTTTTAAAACAGGTACATCCTTCCCTACTGTCAATGCCACGATTTTCAGACCCCGACCGATGGATTTTTTAACTGCCATGTGCAGCTACTTCTAAATAAGTTCATGACCCTCACCATTTTATGGGACAATCGCCAAAGACCAATATGCCCTTACGCGGTACTAGCGGCTAGAAGCAACATACCAACCATTATGGTGGTCTAATGCCTCGTTGTTGGAACAGCCTTCCGATTATCAGTGCGACCATAGTGCTTCTTTTATCATAAACCAACACCCTGTGTACCGCAAAGGAACAGCGCGTGGCTCAAGATTAACTTTTGCGGATCGACAGCAAAGACAAATGCAAATCGCTGAATATTCTCTAAACATTTGATGTCAAATAAAAGTACTTTACGAAATGTACAATCTTGCTGTTTGCTTTTCAATCACAGTTTCATATTCCGAATTGTGGCGCGCTGTGTTCTGAGATGATCTGTGTTGTTTTTCGGGTTCTGTGTAAAGGCCCGTAGGACTGGAGACGACTGGGCACGTTTGGCTATGCACCCTGTAAGGTCATGGAGAGAGATGG
The DNA here is from genome assembly GCF_040938575.1 of Ambystoma mexicanum. Taxonomy (NCBI): domain Eukaryota; kingdom Metazoa; phylum Chordata; class Amphibia; order Caudata; family Ambystomatidae; genus Ambystoma; species Ambystoma mexicanum. The sequence goes on along the minus strand of NC_090937.1, from coordinate 1,063,073,475 downwards.
GGAATATGAATGGTTTGATAATGTCAGGCTTAGGGGCGGGAGATAAGATTTAGTGTCGCAAAAGCAAGTCAGCCAGGTCGATGGGGCAAGTGATAGGATTATCACATAATGTCGGCGCACAGGAGCCTGATTTATCGTTTGTTTAGTGGACAAAAAGTCGGGTAAGGCCCATAGGAAATTGTAATGTCAACGGACATAAGGAGGGTTCTTAGAACACTTTCAACCTGACAACGAACAATACGAACAGCATTCTCAGAACACCCCCATTTTGTTTAATTGCAAACATTACCTCCATGTCCACTCTTCCTCATCCCAGTACATACTTCATGAGGCCCCTGCCTCCGACACAGGACCTTCTTCTATTTCTTTAAATTCCTATAACTCCTCCCCCACATCCACATCACTCAGTTTTATATTACCAAGCCGGAGCATGGGACCTTCCCCGCAGGGAGGGTGAGGAGGGTTGTCAGTACTGTGACGAGGAAGAGTAGGACTAGGAGTAATGAGGATTACCAGTAAGTAATCAGAGTATTTCAGGACACCACGAGTGTTCTTAGAACACATTCAACTTGCCAGAGTACAATACGGACAGCGTCCTCAGGACACCCCCATTTTGTATATTTACGAACATTTAAGGACACCACGAGTGTTCTTAGCTCAATTTTAGCTTGCTTGCGAACAAAACGGACACATACTCCGTCCTCAGAACACCCCACCATTTAGTTTATATAGAACATTTCAGAACAGCCGTGTTGTCCGCAGACAAATCGAACACAACAAAAGTGTCTAGCACATAAAAAACCAGAACATTGAATCATACTCCCCCACCCTCCCCAAACACTCTTACTCACCAACACACTCCACTAAATACAATTTTTAATCCAATTTTCACTGCGCTGTCCGCGGTCATCAGTGAATGCAAAATGGCGGGTGCCACAGAAAATCTGACGCGCTTCACGCACCTCGCCGTCCAATCAGCGAACACGTCACATGTCCGCGGACATCACGCAAGCTGCTCGGCCAATCAGGGCACTGTCCGCGGAGCGAACCGGGAAGTCCGTCCACGGAGCGAACAGAGATATCACTAATTTTTTTGCCTTACATTTTGGTCATTTAAAAAAAAACTACTGGATGGATTTACACCAAATTTCCAAAAGCACGCTTTCGGGACCAAGCCCCTGCTCCTGCCGCGAATTTGGTGTAAATCCGTCCAGCGGTTTGGGCTGTAGGCGTGTGCACATTTTTTTTCCCATTATGTCTATGGGAAAAAACAAATGTTTTTGGACACCCTTATAACTTTGCCCCCCCTGGACCAAACCTCTCCAAACTTTGCAAAAGAATTCAGAGTGGGCCATATACGTTTTTTGCAAAGTATGGTGAGGATTCGTCCAGAGGGAGCGAAGTTATAAGCCACCCAAAAAATGCTCTTCCTATGGAAACACCAACTTAACCATAACTACATGGACGCTACTGCGTCTATGTAATATGTATAATGGTAAAATGGACTTACCTATAAAATACTAAAAAATGAAGTGCTAATAGCTTTTTACTTGAGGGTGAATTCGGTTGAAAATGTGCATACAATTTTGCACGCTCCCCACCTGAAAATTTTAGGAAAGATTTGTTAAAAAATAAATAGTTTATTAAGAAACTCCCTCCCCCAAAAATGCAGTTTCATCCTACTTTCTATTCATTTTTCCATAGACAAAAAAGATCCATTCGTTTTGGACCACACAACCAAAACCACTGGAAGGATTCGGGCCAGGTCTGACACAATTTAGCTATAAAGCATATATATATATATATATATATATATATATAGCCTGATACATTGGGTCTCAGTGTGTTTGGGGTGTTTATAAAAATGAAAAAGTGGCAATCTTTTTCTTCTCAATGCGAGCAGTAGCTGCAGTTATACCCCAGTTTACAACATAGTGTATCAGAAAAGCAAAACAAAGAAAAATGCCATTTTCAGGTGTAAAACACATAGAAATGGCATCAGGCTAGAAGTGGGGGGAGGCAAGAGAACACTATGTGAAATTTATGAGTTGGAGGGGTGCTAGCGACCAAGTTTGCCACATGTAGCCACATATCCTTGGTTATTACATGGGATATAACAGTGGCTAGCTGACCTTTCAACTGAAACTGTATCACAGAAACAACAAGTGTCGTCGGGGGAATGGGAGAGGTCAGGAGAGTTAAGGAGATGTTCAGAGGAGTGGTGGGAGCTTTTCCCGACAACCGCGGGTATAATGACTAAAGGTAATCGAGGGTATAGCCGAGGGTATCTGTAGTTCTGTACCCACAGTTAGAGAAACAAATAAATATTTTTACAGTTACAGCGATGTTGGGGCTGAAAAATAACTGCCCATGGCTATAGTATTTTAAAGTACTGAGTGGGCTTTTCTGAGTGGGTGTTATATATTTTCGACACTGACACACTGGTTATGGCTAGTGTGTTTTAAAATATACAATAGGCACAGCAACATGGCTGGTGTTTTGAAAAGATATATAGTGTGGCCACATGCCACTGCTAGTGGTCTGGTAGTATTCTTAAATGGGCAATGGGTACGGCTGCAGACCATTGCTAGTGACCAGGTAATGATTGAAGCTGTGCCCACTGCCATGGCTGAAGCCCATGGTTAGTGGTCTAGTAGTGTTAAAAAATGGGCAGTGGGCATGCAGGAAGGTGTGCCCGCTAGACATGCGCAAAGACCATGGCTAGTAGTCTCGTAGTCTTCTAAAATATACACTGGCCATAGCTTGAGGTCTTGGCCAAATGTGCGGCAAAAATCTATGGAATATCAAAACTCTTGAAATTCAATGAAAAACCATTATTTAATGATCAGTTAAGGTAAAAACCTATTGCAAAAAAAGCCTGACATTCAACACATTGGGGAACTTGGCACCGTCTTAACTTGGCACGTTACCATTGCAAAGCCTAAGAGCACAATTTTATTAGAAGAGAACAAATTCACAATGGAATAGAAAATGACATTATGGGGGATATAGTATTATAAGGGAGATAGGGGAGATCAAAACAAACACAAAATGTTGAATTTCAGGGGTTTTCTTGTGGTACGTTTTTATTTTAACTGATCATATACAAATGTAATTATATTATAGTTCAATGGTCGCTGCACTATAGTTAAGGTGATTGCCTTGATCCGTAGGAAATCTGAACAGTCTATTGCTAATAACTTTTGACTTGCATGATGGATTTGGCTGGTATTTTGAAAATAAATGTTTGTCATAGACACCCCAGGCTGGACATTTTGGGGAAGATTTAGATGTAGTCAGAAGGCATTAGAGATGGTCCCCCACATACCGGTTTATGGTGGGATGTCAAGGAGTAGAGACAGTTTGGGCTGGTTGGCTACAGGACCAAGACTGCGAGCGTGGGGGGTGGTGTGATGCTTATTTGAAGGTCATCTCCATCCTAACACTAAATACAGAATGAACACTCGGTCCATGGTGCAAATATGAGAGCCCGGAAGTGGGCCTCTCACTGTTGCCTAACTATAAAAGAACATAACCAATAAAGCTACAGTCATTAGAAACTTGTGTCATGGAATGAACCAACAAGATGAATTATGAGAGACATTTTCCTTGGAAATTGTTTACATTGTGTTTGAAACACTGAGAAAATACCTATCGGTTTCCTTTGGTTATGGTAAAGAGTCTGGAAGCACCAGGGCCTTCCCCTAACGAGAACTGAAATAACTTTTAATTGATATATTCTTGAACCCTTCCAAGAAACAAACGTGCATTTTAGATGCAACAATCCTGACCATGCATATTTTTGACCCTGAGGAAAGTTGCATTTGTTATTCCATATAGCCGTATTACAAATCTTGGGGCAAATACATTCTGCATGTGGGCTATTTCTGTTCCTTGTACGCATTCTTAGAGCTGTTAGGACTGGCAAAACCCTGATATGTTCCTGATTTTGTTTCATCATAGTGTGCATTATATACATTCACATCTTGTTTTTTCTTCCATTGCTTCTACGTATGTATGTCGTCATAGTGTCCATGTCTGTTTTGTGTGTACAAGCCTATTCAGACATTGGGCCTCATTACGAGTACGGCGATAGGGGATTAACGGCACCGGTAAGGATGCCGATGCTGTTAACCCCGTACTGCCGCATTCCGATGTCCCTTGGCGGGTCCCGCTAAGCCGGCTGGTTTTACCAGCCGCCCTTAGCGGGACCCTCTAAGGGACCAGGGAGCTAATAACGGGCCTGCTATTTGCGGGCCCGTTATTAGCTCCTTCCCCATTCCCATTGAGCCCTATGGGGGCTCAAATGGGAATGGGGAATGGTTTTCAGAATGGGGAGTTACCAGGTCCTCCAAGGTTGGAATGACCCGGTAGTCCCCATTCTGACTACCCAGACCGGGACACGGGTTTGGAGGCAGCCTTGGCGCTAATAGCGCCATGGCTACCTCCAAACTCGTAATGACCCTCTTGTGTTGCCTTCCTTTATTACAGTCATTTTGTAAAAGACTAAATTATCGATGCATTCTGATTACTTAAGAAGGAGGCATGTTGAATTGGGTTTAACTGATTTTTGAATTATTTGCACTGTGAGCCAAGTCAAAGTTAGGGCTTTGTATGTCCCAACAGATCAAAGGGTACAATGTTTAAATATGCATCATAAAAGCTAGTTTGTGTGGGGTCAATAGAAAACCCCCATTCTGTTAAGAAATAGGTGTGGTACCTCAATTTCATTTTACAATACGAACACCAGAATGTCACGAGGTTTGTCATTTTATTTTTTTTTTGTTGTTGTATTGTGCTCAAAAGCTTTGTGTAGAATATGGTGACGTCTCAAAAAGGGCAAGTTATTAAGGAGACAGTTTTCATGCTTTTGATAAGCATCGTCATATGAAATGTTCACTTGCAGTATCAATTTTGTCTGCCTCGAGGATTCATTTCCCACCTATGTGCCTGAGGCAATGCCAAAATACAAAGTCACTGAGCAATACATTGTGTCTGCGCAAAGTAGCGCAAAAGCATGTGGTTTCCTTCAGATGATAAATTGCCTTTGTCGTATTGGGCACCACTGTATAATACCCAATGTATCACCTGATTGACAAAGCCTGTGAGTGGAGGAACCCTGAAGATGCCAGGAGCACCCTGAGATGACCTTGAGCTAATCTTTGTGAATCACGTTTGCATGAGAGAATCTGCAACATCTCACGGTGTGATCCAGTTGTAGGCTTTGTTTGATAGGTGGAAGGTTTTAACTTGAGATGGTCATAGCCCTCTCCTCATTTTCTCCAGGGCAAATGTATTTGAATCTGGCCCTATGTGTATATCACATGATGGGCTGTTTTTAAAGCCCAACACTGCCATTTTAGCATGTGCCATTTACTTCATGTCACCCCAAGCCTTCACTCGTCTTCCTTCCTATACACTCGGTCTCCTTATCATAACTGCTTTTATTGTAGTACTTTGCAGATGTATCCCGCTGTGTTATTTTGGAAGATGATTGATTTCAGGTGGAGATGTGCTGAACTTGGCAATCTAATTTTGGCAAACCAGCGGATGTACAGAAAAGCCTGCTGTGTCCAAGGTACTTTATACAGCCCTGCGGGGGATAAGAAAACAATGCTTTTTCTCACATCTCCAACACAGCACGCCAGAGCAGAGATGCATTTGAGAAGTAATTTCATGCCCGCTAAATGAGCGAGCTTTTGTGGGATCTCCGTCCGGGGCTTAGAGTTTAAAATTACAAAGTCTGGATTTCCCCATCCCAGCACATAATCACAAAGCCAAGCTTGGAATTAAGGGACATATTCTATCCTTCAGACAGTGATATGTGTCGTGGTCTGATGACGCACACCTACAGTGTTCACTTGCCAGGCAGCAAAGACCTGGGTCAGCTAAGCTGGATCAGAAATCCTATTTTAGCAAATTGCATAGCATGCAAGCTTCTGGAACACGGGGACGTGTCTTTATTTTTAGATTTCCAATTGATTTGAGGAACAGGATTTCGGCGGAACGCTATCAAACCACACAGCAACGGCTTTGTTGAGAACAAAGATTACATTTATTCACACGACCGTGACATTCCCTAGCAGAAAGTCAAAGGACTAATTTTGAATTCCGTAGTGAATGTTGGTACACATTAGGTTATAAATGAAAGCACAATTCAGATACTGGTCTTTCATACAGCGGGAACAATCCTCTGCCGCAAACCGAAACTAGCGTGCTTGCTATAAGGATGTCTCTTCATTATTTTTTACATTTCCAAATGGAGGTGAGAGTGTAAAACAAAAGTGCTTCTTCAGCTACAGGCGGTTTAAAGCCTGACAAGGCAGATACACTCCATGCAAACAAATGTGTCAGGGCTGTCACAGGTCAGCCAGTACATGCATTGAGTCTGCCCACACTCCTGTAGAGGTACAGGGGTTGGCTGCGGGTCCCATTTTTTGACATCTAATCGCTCCCTGGCATGCACTTCCCTGCTCGGAATTGAGGTCATTTGCATGCAGGGGAAGGTGCATGCAGGATGCACGCGCTGCGCCTTTATAATCTGTGGATGGCTCCGCTGGATGCCGCAGTCCAGACACTGTATTGCAGGATTCTGGAAGCTGTGACTTCGCCCCTTACTGGAAAGCAACTCTCGACGGCTTAAAAATGGACAGTATCGCGGGTGAAATGCACTGCAAATCAAACGCGTAGTTCTCCTGGTAACAAGCTACTTCAAAAGGAAACTGACTTCAAAAGGCAACATATTATCCATGTCAAGTTTTCCTTTCAAAGGCAGAAAACAAACCTCTCCTTTATAATAATGGTAATTTCTCTAACCGTTCTAATTTTCTCTAGGATCTTTACTTGGATGCCTACTAGTTATCTGGGATTAAACCGTGTCAAGACTGAGCTACTATTGATTCTGCGTACAACAGTGAGGCTGTGGGAAATCATCCCGCACACGGAAATTACACTGTCAAATTGTTCCATTCAAAATCCCTTCTGATGGTTCTGGATTCCTCCCCATGTATGGTTCCTCAAATCCGTAAAATAGAGAGTTTTATGAACTATCATCTCATGGTCCTCAAACAATTAACAAACTTGTTGTTGGAGTCACATTGGGGCATCTTAGAAAGGTGTGTTATTGGATCTAAATGTGAAAATGGTAATGGCCTAACCTCAGGCAATTACACAAACTCTGATGTGTGCCGGGATCAAGTGTAAATTACTGAGACTGGTACATAAGGCCCTTTGTTTGGCACTGCTCCATTGTATCTTAAAGATATAAGCAATAAGACCAGAGTTGGCGGGCCGGATCAGTTGGTAATGGCTCAGGGCCTAAGGTACAGGCGTGAGTGCACCAAGAGCCTTAACGAGGGGCCCCAGCACTATTACCACCCAATCCAGCACTGACGGTGAGGGTGTTATTGCCATTAACACCACGGGTTTGCAATCCAGAAAACTGGGGTGCTAAAAGCTATGTATTTTGTTGGAATGAATGGGACATCTTGTGGCATCCCGTTCATTAAAACAACATACTTACTCAAGGTGGTTGACTTGGAGCTGTCAGCTGGGTCTTCATGCAGAGTCCTTCTTCCATTTCCCTGATGGCCAGCAGGCACACGGAGTAGCAGAAGTGACGCCGGGGGCTCTGCCACCAAATGAATCAGGTAGTGGGCTTGGGGGTCGGAAAGGGAGCACAGAACTGAGGTGATGGAAGGGTAGGGTGGGTGGTGATGGCAGGCCTGAGGCAGCAGCCATCAAGCTGCTTGGAACTTGGGATGAGATTGTGGGCTTTTCAGCTCCGAGCAACCTAATTGGTTGTCTCCTCCACCCAGGGTGATATTAAAGCAATATGACCCGAGTGGCGAGGGCATTACCTGAGTCGGTAATGCCGCGAGGTTCATATTGCTATTAGTATCCCGGCCCGCATTATGTGCATGACCGGGGCACTAAAAGCATTTTTTTCTGTCCCGAAACGCTGCTGCGTTTCGGGACAGAAACAAAAAAAACGACCAAGAAAATGGCACGCGCTGGGAACACAAGTGTTCCCAGCGCGTCCGCTCCCGAAAAAGAAAAAGAAGCAGAAGATAAGTGGGATTGGGATGGAGGGGAAGAAAACGAAAAAATAAAAAATACGTACATGCCTCCCCGGCGGGGGATGATGGAAGCTTCCAGCCGTGTGGAGGCACGGAGCGGGGATGGCCCCGCTCCGAGTCTCCACACTGCTGGAGGCTGCTATCATCCCCCACCGGAGACGCAGGAGCAAGCAGGTAAGTGGGGTGGGGAGGGCAGGGAGGAGGGAGGGAAGGGAAGAAAAAAAAAAGAAGCTTACCTGAGTCCCCCACGGGGGACGAAGGCAGCCTCTCACCCGTGTGGAGGCTCGGAGCGGGGATGGCCCCGCTTTGAGCCTCCTCATTGGCTGAGGGGCTGCCACGCCCCCACCGAGGACAAAGTGGCTGGAATCCGTGTTGCATTCTGCTTGACTCTCACCGGGTACTAATGATTATTATGGCGCAACCCTCTAAGACCTCTATGATCTTCATTTCTCTTAAATTTTGCAGTGCAGAGATTTAACTAAAAAACATGGCCTCTGGCAGGTCATGTACAGCCCCGATAGTGAGACTCTGGAGCAGCCTGACTTTAGAAGTTTGGGAAGCTTCAAATATATGACAGTTTAAAAGGATGATAAAAGAAAAAATGTGTTCTTCATTAATGCCTATAGAGCATTGCTCTGCTGTCTTAACTACTTTAGCAACACAAATGAGGTAATGGCTGGAAGGTTTGGAAATAATACTAACCTCTGGCATTGCTCTGGACAACCCTTAAGACCACATTCTTTAGCTTGCCAAGCCATTACAGAAGGGGAACGACCATATGTAAATCAGGCTTGGTCCCACCCCAAAAGAGTCAGTCCAGCCCAAACTGCTAGGGCACATCCCTTCGGCACAAGACCACAAGCATCCCAGACATGTTTCGGCCTCATTGGGCATCATCAGTGAAGAGTAGCTTGGGTTTCTAGGCCAAACAGGCTCAAGACAAATGTCTGGGCATCCCGGTCTCACTAGAGGTGACTTATGCAACACAAAAGAGGTGATGTCTGGAAGGTTTGGAATTAATCCTAACGTCTGGAATTGCTCTGGGCAACCCTCCAGACCATTGTTCTTCAGCCTGTCAAGCCATTACAAAGGGGTAAAGACCATATGCCAATTAGGCTTACAGCCACCCCAAAAGGGGAAGTCCAGCCCAAAAGGCTAGGTTGCATCCCTTCTGCACAAGACCAGAAGCATCCCCAAACATGTTTGGTCCACATTGGGCATCATCAGTGAGTAGTAACTTGTGTCTCTAAGCCAAGCAGGCTCGAGACCCATGTCTGTGCATACCCATCCCACTCAGGGTGATTTATGCCACACAAAAGAGGTGATGGCTGGAAGGTTTGGCACCACTTTATTTTTGGGTATCTGAGTACTGGGACGACTTGTGCTAGTTGCACCTCTCTATGGCATTTGTAACAAAATTAAATGTAATATGATTAAACAAGGATGTCTTGCCTATGTTGTATTTGGGGTATGGTATTTCTACTTTCAACAGATGAATACCTCAAGTACTTGATTTTGTACCTGTTTCGAGCAGTCTGTTATGTTTATATGCTAGGATTTGTTTTTCCTGCTGCTAAAAAGTAATCAAGTTAAAGGAGTCAAATAGTGGTGATTGGTACAATTAAATATACACAAAAGCAATATGTATGTATTTATGTGTTAATTTATTTACTAGCAAGTTTTGTAAAGTGCAAACAGATTACCTGAAGGCCACTTCAGAGGGCGTAATAGAGAGCAAAATATGCCAAGAAATCATTACATTTCTGCCGAGTTAGTGGAAACACTAAGTCTATTCTTTCTCGTTTTCAATCTGGTTCAATCGGGTCTTTGGTCTCTTCGTTCTACTGAAACTGCTTTGCTCTCAGTCTGTGACTCGTTATTATCAGCTTGCTTATCTAAACACTCATCCCTTTCAACTACTGGATCTATCGGCTGCTTTTGACACTGTGGATCATACTTTATTTTTGGCTTCCCTCTCTTCTTTTGGTTTATCCGGGTTCTTTCTTGGTTTCCATCCTATGTTCCTAATCGCACTTATTCTGCTTCCTCGGCTGGAAATTCTTCTGATAATTTCCATCTCATGCATGGCATTACAAGGTGCAGTTCTAGGTCCTTTTATTTTATCTCGCCACATCTCTCCTCTTGACTCTATTATTTCCTCTTTTGGGATATCTCATCACTTCTATGCTGATGATACCCACATTTTTCTTTCTTGTTCTTCTTTTGCATCTTATATCCAGGATAATCATTCTTCTTGTTTTCTAGCTATTAAGCACTGGATGACTAATCACATTTTGGTTCTGAATTCTGCTAAAACGGAAACCGTATCTTTCCCTGCAACTACTATCCCTCCCTGTTCTCCTCCCTCCTCAATTTCTTTTCCTCCTTCATTACTTCCCAATTCTAGTACTGCTCATAATCTTTATGTTTAATTTGATTTCGATATTTCATTTTTCTTATCATATTTCTTTACTTTCATGTTCCTGTCATTTGCATCTGTAATATTCGTAAAGCAAGGCCTTTTCTTTAAATTGAAGCAACTAAACTCCTGATTTATTCTCTTATTTTTTGTCATCTGTTCTATTGCTCTTCTACACTCTTTGGGCTTCCTATTTCACATTTGGCTCCACTGACATCCGTCTTTTACTTGTCTATTTGATTGCTGTGTTTGCTAATGCCTCATGACTAAATGTTCTTTCTTTGGTTTTAAATCTCTTTCTGATCTTGCACCTTCATATCTCTCATCTCCGGTCTTTTACCATGTTCCATCACATTCCTTGCACACTCAATCACTTTTTTTCCACTATCTGTTCCTGGTCCTCCTTGCACTCAGTCTATTTGTGTGTTCTTTGTCTTTGCTAGCCCCTCTTCATTGGAACGCCCTTCTTTTTCCTCTTTGCTCGATTACATGAAATGATATGACATAAGATATGATAAGTCATTTATAACGCACCTCTACACAAGTGTTTCTAGGTGCGACAAGGCAATGGAGGGAAGATAGAGGGAGAACAATACAAACGATTTTACTAGGCCTTATGCCATTCAGATCATGCAAGTGCAACAGCACCAAAGTGTAAGGGGGAGCGAGAGGGGAAAGTTCCAGGGAGAGGGAGAGGGAGGGGAAGTGCTATCAGGGTAGCACCGCTTTAGTAAGTGCATCCAGGGCAGCACAGCTCTGGGTAAGTGCAAGGAGGCAGGGGACTGTAGAGGTTACAGTTGCACCCCTTAAGTGCACGGTGGCCCAAAGGCAGTGCAGGGGAGACTGATCATGGAGCAGCCTGGTACCCATTATGCTCAGAGGGTAGCAAGGCAACCAATCAGTGCATTAGACAGGTAGGTCAGCAGGGGAGGTAGAGAGAGAATAGGAATGTCTTGAGGTGTTTCCGGACCTTCAGGTGGTCCGGCTCAATTCTGAGAGGGACAAGGAGCCATTCCAGAGGGAGGACCCTGCATATGAGAGAGCTATACCCCCCAATTTTTGCTTAGCAAAGTGTATGACCCTGAGAGAGTTGGAGGTAGTTGAGCAAAGGGTTTGAGAAGGAAGGTATTTTGAAAAGAGAGTTGGATGTAGTGTGGGCCCTGGCCACAGAAAGCCTTGTGGATGATGCAGAGGGTCTTGAACTTCATTCTTGCTGCTGTGGGGAGCCAGTGGAGAGATTGCAGTTCTGGAGAGATACAGTCCTTGGGCCTGAGGCAAGGATAAATCTTGCAGTACTGTTCTGGATTAGTTGTAGAGGGTGGAGAGTAGAGGAAGACAGATTAAGAGGCTGTTGCAGTAGTCCATTCTAGAGAAAACCAGAGCTCTGGAGACAGTGAGTTTATGGGGGAAAGTGAGAAAGGGAATAATGCCTCTGAAGAGGTGCAGCTGGTAGTGGGACTTCCTGTCAAGGTTTGAGATGTGAGGAGGAAGTGGAGTCAAAGATGACACCAAGGGTTTTTGTTTCACAGGAAGGAGAAGGGATAGGGCCCAAGGAGGGTAGCCAGAGTGAGAGGGGAAAAGCGGGAACAGGGGTTCCAATTAGAAGGATCTCTGTCTTACTGACATTAAGGCAGAGATTGTTGGAGGAGCAACAATCCTGAATCGAGGATTGACAGTCAGGAATGAGCGAGACAGAAGAGGAGGCTGAGGGGAGCTGGATGTCATCTGTGTAACACTGAACGATGAGAAGGTAGAGATCAGATGGGAAACATGGGCCAAGTAGACATTAAAGAGCCAGGGTGAGAGGTTAGAGCCCCTGAGGACACAACATGTAGAGAGGGAGGTAGTGGACTGAAAGGACTCAAGTTGGACCTGGGGGGGGGCTGTCCAAGAGGAAGGAGGTCAACCACTCCAAGGCCTGATCTGTGATACCCAGGTTCTCACACAGTGGAAGGTTCAGGGTGACATGATTGATCGTGTCAAAGGCAGAGGACTTGTCAAGGAGGATGAGGACAGAAGGAAGGCTGGAGCCAAGATTAAAGAGCAGATCTTCATGGGTGTTCAGGAGAGCAGTTTCCTTGCCTCTGGGTGCTCTGATGCCAGGCTGATGGTCATGAACACAACCAACAGATTGAGCATGGAGTATAAGCTGGGAAATAGACAGCTTTTCCAGGATCTTGCCCAGGAAAGGAGTGACAGAGATCGGGTGATAGTTTGCCAAACAGGTAGGAGCTGCAGTAGGCTTTTTAAGGAGGGGGGAGGGAACAAGAGAGTGCTTAAGGAGAGAGGGGAAGGATCCAGTGGCAAAAGAGTGATTGCAGATATTGGCCAAGGCTGGAGTGAGGGTGTCAATGTGGTCATTGATTGTTATAGAGGAGCAGAGGAGCACCTCTTTGGACAAGACTGTATCAGGCTTGTCTAGTAACCTTGTCAGGGAGAAGGAGGTGAAAGGAGGAGGAGAAGTAGAGGTGGCTAGGAGAGGGTCAGGGAAGGTAGAAAGAGAGGTAGAGAATTAGTGAGGACAGTTTGTCCTGAGTTGTAGTGGTGAATTGAGCAGCCAAAGTCATACAGAGATCCTGGGAGGGAACAGAAGAGGTGGAGACTGCATCAGGATTGGACAGCTCCTTGCAGATTTTAAAGAGTTTGGATATGTTGTTAGAAGCTGCAGAGACACAGGCTTGGATGTGGACTCTCTTCTTGGACAGGACAAAGAGTCTGTATTGCCTTTGGAGCAGGCGGCATGCCAGTTTGTCAGAGGATGTGCTCAAAGCCCTCCACTTCCGTTCAACCACCCTGCATTTGCGCTTCAGGATGGCGAAGTCGGAGTCATAATAAGAGTTGCACTTGGAGGTGGGCTTCAGGCAGATTCTAATGACAGGGGAAAGGATATCCAGAGTGTTGGAGATAGAAAGAGGCAGCTTAGAGAGGGCTGTTTCAGAGTGTGAGTCAGCTGCAGGAGTAGGGGAGCAGAGAAAGTAGCAGCAAAGTAATCCTCTGATAAACCATCCATGGGACGAAGTACCAAGAAAGTAGGTGGCAGTGGTGGGTGGGCATGGTCTGAGGGACCGAGAGTTTCAGGTGAGAGTAAAGCAGGAAGTGGTCTGTCCAAAGGAGAGGAGTGGTAAGAGAGTTAGAGAGTGGGATGTCTGAGGAGATGAGAACATCCAGGATGTGTCGGGCAGAGTATGTTGAACCAGAGGGTAGAATGAAGAGAGAGAGAGTGTCACTGAGGTTGTTGAAGATCCCAGATGAGGGATTAGAAGCATCCAAGTAGGTGTTGAGGTCTCCAAGGAGGTGAAACTGTGAGGTGCAGGCAAGGAAAGAAGAGGAGAGGTCAGCCCACTCTGAGAGGAATAGGGCAACATGGACAGGTGGCCTGTAGATGGCCACAGAGAGAGGCCAGGAGAGATAGAGAGCCTGCAGACCAGGCATTCAAAGGAGGAGTATGCCTGCATAGGAATGACAGAAGCAGGGATCCACTCTGGAAAGATACGAGCTACTCCACCTCCGGGTCGGTTTGTCCAGTGATTGGAGAGGATCGTGTAGCCATCAGGGTGGAGATTGTCAAAACATGTGACAGAGCTGGCCATGAACCATGTCTCGGTGAAAGCAAATACATCCGGGTCAACCTGTTAGAGGAAGTGGCAGATGTCATAGGAGTATTTGACAGCAGAGCGCGAGTTCGGAGTAGCGACGTGGAGCAAGTTGCCACATATTAAAGACTTCTATGCTGGGGTACAGGCGTGAGGTACAACGATTGGAAGTTGTAGAGGGGCCTAAGAGTGTGCAGAGGTGGTAGTAGATGGTGGCAGAGGAGCCAGAGAGGAGGAAGTAGCAGGATAAGGAAGAAAGTTGGTAAGACACAGGAGAAACCTATAAAAAAATAGGAGATTTGGCTGAGAGCCCTGGACCAAGATGGTGCCATTCAGATAGACATTAATGATGGTCTTGGAGGAGTGCCAGGAGGCCAGGAGGACCTCCCACCGGGTGCCACTATTAATGGGAGAGCCAGAGATATGAGAGAGAGCCAAAACCATATGAGGGTTCCATAGGCCTGGTGAGGGAATGACAGAGAGGATGTCAGTGAGAGTCTGTCTGGAGGAAGCACTGGTGTAGGTATCAGCAATAGGGAGGCCTGTGTTGGAGACCAGGATGTCCCTCTGTTCCTGGTCCTCCTTGCACTCAGTCTATTTGTGTGTTCTTTTTCTTTGCTAGCCCCTCTTCATTGGAACGCCCTTCTTTTTCCTCTTTGCTCGATTACATGAAATGATATGACATAAGATATGATAAGTCATTTATAACGCACTTCTTCCTTCCAGACTTAGGGAGAGGGATAGGATAGGGGATAGAGTAGCAGTTTGAAAAGATGGGAGAAACAGAGAGCACCATAAGGGCTGCGGTATGGGGGGAGAGAGAGGGAGAAGGAGAGTGCCTCGCAGTACAGGGAGTACAGAGAGAGCATTACACAAGGGAGCCCACCAGGAGGGGTGGGAAGGTGACACACAACAAAAAACTGTACCCCAAGCTAAGCTGGGACCTGGAAAGTAGGAGAGTAATGTAACAGTGCACAGTACCAAGTGGATGGGGACCTAGAATGTGGGAGAAAACCTAATGGACACAGAACACAGTACCGTAACCAGGTGGGTGGGGACCTAGATCACAGGAGAAAAACCTAATGGACAACAGAACACAGTAAACAGAAATTAAGTGGATGGAGACATAGATAGTTGGAGAAAACGTGATGGAACAAGTACAAGTACAACAACCACAGTGGAAGGAGTCCTAGAGCATGGGGAGGCCTAATGGGGCACTAAACATGTGCAGCAGTAGTTACAATTCAAGGGAAGCTAGAGAGAAGACAAGAACCCAGTATGTGGAGAACCGCTAGTGGGGAGAGCCTACAGGTTGCGCACATCAGAGTACATTGAGTTGGACATTTAGGTGGAGGTACACGCAGAGGATGGGTAGTTTAGTATAGATCAGTAGTGGTCGCTCTGCCTTCCTGCACCTTTCTCACCTCGCAGTCGCTGCTGGTCAATGGCTGTGCTGCATGCTCGCACACTATGCGGCTACCACTCTTCTGTGTCGCAGATAACGCCTCAGCCTTGTCTGGCAAGGGCTTTGCCGCAGAGGATCCAATCCTTGGTTCTTAAAGGTCTGGATGTGTGGATGAAGGCGCAACATATTACGTATTGACAGGCAGCGTATTCTGTGCACCTGTGTCGAACAACACTGCAGCATTGTCCTGCGAGGGCTTTGATGTAGAGGGTCCAATCCTCTGTTCTTAAAGGCTTGGATGCATGGACGTAGTCGCAACGTGTTTTGTATCGACGGGCAGTGTCTCCTGCGCCCCTGCATTGCACAACACTGCTCCCTTGTCCTGTGAGGGCTTTGCCGCAGAGGGTCAGATTCTCAGTTCTTAAAGGTTTGAATGCATGGCCATAGATGCAACGTATCATGTATCAACGGCAGCATTTTACTAGATGCGGCCTTGTCCTGCTAGGGCTTTGCCACAGAGTGTCCGATCCTAGTTTCTTAAAGATTTGGATTTGTGGACGTAGGCGTAACATACTATGTATCGACGGGCAGCGTCTCCTGCACACCTGAATCGCACAGCACTATGGCCTTGTCCCTCAAGGGCTTACTCTATATTCTATATTCATTTCTGCCCTTAAGAATCATCTTCTTCATTCATAAATCTTGTTTCTGTTTCTGTTGATATAGTTTGCATTTTATTGTACTGTAAGTGATTTTGTACAGCACTTTGGTGTGAAGCACTTATTAAATTGCAATTAAAATACAAATGCAAAAAAAAATCCCTATCTTCATTTTTCAAGTGAATCTTCAATCACTACACTTCCAAATGTAGTATTTAACAGTTTCTAAAAGTACACGTGAATGTGTTGTGTTCTTAGATTATTCAAAGTCAAGGGCCCTAAAATCCCAATGGCATGCAACACAGTTTAAGCTGTTGTCATACCAGTTTGTAGCTGCTTGACCTTAGAATGCTGGTTAAAGTGTTGGGAATGGTGGGGCTTGTTTCAAAAGTTAGAGTAGGCTGTTACCCTATTTGGTTGTATTCATGGCACAAGCATTCTTAAAAGCTGATTATGGCTTTGACTAACAACCTTAGGAATGCTTTCAAGGGGAGTCTCGGATATGGCAAGTGTGAGCACACTCTGGCTGGCTGGCTCTGGGATCTAAGTCTATAAGTTTCGTGGGTTTGCCTTTGTAAATTATGTTACAGTATTCAGGCAGAACCATCATGAAATATTTAATTTTGCAAATTGTTGTTCACCAACATTAATTTGGGCACAAAATCCAATTTTTCTAGCTGGTCTGCCTATGCCCTTAAATCAGTACACATTTGCAGAGTCAATGCTCATCAATTAACTTCACAACCCAGAGGTTTAAACATTGAGCAATCACCATTATGCACCATTAGCACTCATGGGCATTTGCATTTTTTTATGTTCAAGGAGTGTCCATGACTGTGATTTAAAACATACTATCATTCACATTGATGATTGGTAACTATCAATTCACTATTTATAATACACAAACACACTATTTGTCAGGTTCCGACTAAATGTGTCACTCAAAGTATATCATTTATTACATTGATGATATCAGAGCTATTTTGCATCAAATATTGAGTGCCTTGTAGTAAAAGTAAATACACATCAACTAGAATAAACAAATAAATACCAGGGAAACGAATGTTAAAATGTCTATCTATCTGGCCTCTGTTGCAAGTTTTAGAGCAGCAAATAAATTATATTTATTAACACTTGTTTTATTATTGTTTTTCTTTTTAGCACCATGGTTGGTGCCGGTGTTGTAACGGGTCCGCCATTGTTCAATGGGGAATGAACACCCCATTCCAAGGTTGGCGGGGCGGTAATTCCTCATTGAACCATGGCCCTTCCCCATTCCCATTTTCGCCCCATAGGGCTCTATGGGAATGGAGAAGGCGCTAAGTACGGTACCGTAAATTGTGGTACCGTACTTAGCACCAAGGTCCCTTTGCAGGTCCCTACTTTAACGGCTGGTCTAGACCAGCCGTTCAGGTCGGGTCCCGCAAAGGGACCTCGTAGTAAGGCGCTAAGTGTTTAACGGCACTGCAGCCTTTTACGGCGCCGTTAAACACTTAGCGCCAGGGTCCTAATGAGGCCCCAAGTGTTTAAATGTCTTCTAAATGTCCATTATTATGTTTGTCTTTGCCCTATCCAATGGTTTTCGTTGTGAATAATGTATATTGGGTATCCACATTTGTGCTATTCACATTTTGTTAAATGTTCATGTCAGACATGAGAAAAGGGTTGTAGGTGTGAAACACGTATTGACTATATCTAAGGAGCAATAAACAAGTATCTACAAAATTAATAGATTACCATATTCTTCTAATCTTGAAAAATGACTCACTGTGGAAGCTTGCTTTGGAAATGAACATAGTTACACCAACCATCATGTCTACAGTTTAAATGCATCCCCTCTTTATACTAATCTTTGACTTTCAATTATATGGTGCAAAGTTAAACACTACATTCTCACTGTGGCGCAGGGTTCACGGCAACTCTCCACCTTAAGAAATATTTACATAGGGTCAGCAGGAAAACCTAAGGAAGAGAATCATCAACTTCAGATTAAGACATTCATTGATTATTCGAAAAAAATGAATAAGACAGATTCATAAACTAAATTCAAATACCAATAGGCAACAATTCACATGGAAAAGTTATGATAGGGAACAAAGGTGATTTATTAAGTCAAAGACCAAAATCTTGCAAATGTTGAAAACAATCAGGGATAGGATAGGCTACCTTATCCCTGAAAGCTTTTAAAATGTGCAATACAATGGTCTTTTGACTTAATAAATCAAGTGTGTTGCCTATCAAACCTTTCCATGAGCATAGTTGCCATGGTATTGGAATATTCTTTACGATTTGCTGGGGCCCTTAGGGTGCAGAGCCCTGCCTAGGCACGTGCAGCAGAAAGTGCTACAGTATTCTATATCCATTATCACAGACCCAGCGCCTGTGATTCTGTAGTTCATCATCCACTCCTCTGAGACTCATAAACTACTTTTGTATTTCTTGCATACCATGTGCCATATGTATTGACCAACTGCTGTTTTCCACAGGCTGTGACATGACCACCCTCATCTGTGGTATGGCTCACAACAAGCTCTCTCTAGGTCTGGCCTCACCAAGTGTCTGGGATATAGCTCACAGCATGCTATTCGATTTATTTCCCAATCTGGTCTCTCCCAGTGTCTGTGTTGTAGCTCCATGCAAACACTTAGACATGTATCACTTTGTGGTCTCAGCAAGTGGCTGGTATTAACCCCTAGCATGTTCTTAGATTCCTTTCCCAATATGGTTTCTCCTGGTGTCTGAGACATAGCCTTCAGCAAGGTACGTCTTCTACAGTGGTCTCCTCCTCTTGGCCTCCTCCTCTCTCTGGCTTGAAGTCTGTGGACAGTCTGTAACACATAATGCACACCCATGATATCTTTTATAATGCCCTCTTTTAATCTGCTTGTTTATTATAGTGTCTGCTTTGTTATTCCCCAACTTCCACCGCATGAAATGCCACAATTTCTTATGACCCATTCCGAAGTGATCTTTATCAAATGTTTCATATTCTCTCCTTAAGCTGTAAGCACCCATTCTGGGATCTGCACTGGCTGGTAAGGGCCTGGGGTAGCAAGTTTGTGAGGGCCATAACACTTGACCTGTCGCTCTTACCAGCCGGTGAAGCCCCAGAATGGGTGCTTATGCCTACTTGCACCCTGGGCTTTCAGTTAGGAAACCCATGGAGCTAATGGCAATGCATTTTGTTTAAATGAATGGGACACCTCACACTGTCCTGTTTATTCAAACAAAATAGCAACCCAAGATGGATGCTGTGGAGCTGGAAGACGGGGCCCCATATGGAGCCCCTCTTTTCCATGTCAGTCAGCGAGGACAGAGTGGTGCTGGCAGCTGAGCATAGCTGCCAAAGGAATCAGGTAAGTGGGGCAGTGCATTAAAAGGGCTCTTAAAACCCGAGGCGAAGGGAGCGTAGGAGGGGGAATGGCAGTGCAGGGGAAGCAGCCATCCACCTGCTCGGAATGAGGGCTGAGATTGTGGGATTCAGCCCGTGATTCAAGCAACCCAATTGGTTGGCTCCTCCACCTGGGGTGCTAACAAAGGCTATCAGTTGTGAATATTTATTATTGCCCTCACAATAATTGTGATTCATTGGTGCATGCTTGGTGGCGTCCAAGAACTTAACAAATGAATCCTCCATTTTGAGGAAGTGAGATTTCAAGCAGAAGTGAACATTTTGCTGCACAGCTCTGTGGTGATGTGTATCTCTTTGCCTTTTATCTGCCGGGGCAAGGTGGGGGGGGGATTACTTTCCAGATGCAATTCATTCAGCACTGAGAACAAGGCTGTTCTAATAAGCAAAACATAGCAAGAAACAAAAGCGATTATTGGCATCTGGGTCTCTCTCCTTCGAGAGGGGAATGTTTGTTTACTGGATAGTTGAGGGCTCTGTTTGATCAGGCCACTGGGAAAGGTGGGTCTTCTCCCTTACGTGAAAACCTTTCAAGATTCAGACTGATACTCATTTACATTTGTTGGCATTACACAAGAGGACCTGGGGAAATCTAATGGGCTTCTCGAAAGCCCTCATATACAACATCCTGGTGGCTTGCCAATTAACTCGTCGGCATCCCTAGTACTCAAAGCCCCACTCAGCCACAAATGACGGGATAATACATGTGCAATCATCCTACATCCCACAGGTAACTGTAAAGAATAGTTATTACTTTTGTCACCAACCACAGAGTCCCACTCCTGATGTTTTTTGGAGGCCAACATTTTGAGTTTTGAAATCTACATACTGAAAAGTGTCATATTTCATAGAAAACCTAGTAGAAAACCTAGTACAATTTTTTCTAATGACCTCTCTGCGTTAGTCTTTTCTGGAATGGCCTGCTCACCAGCAAGGAGGCAGGATTCTTCTGCGTTCTACTTTCAATCATTTGATGAATGGAAATAGGCCTCTATGAGCCCGTTCTGTACTTTGTCAACCGATCTTGGCACTTACTCTACCATGGACTTTGGGCCTCATTACGACCCAGGCGGTAAGTTACCGCCTGGGCCGTCACTTTACCACCATGGCGTAAACTACGTTTACGCCATGGTGGTTGGCGGACTTACCGCCCCATTCCGACCTTGGCGGGGCGGTAAGTCCCCAATCCCCATTTACCCTTCCCCATTCCCATTTTTGCCCCATAGGGCATAATGGGAGTGGGGAAGGCGTTAATTACGCCACCGTAAATTACGGTGGCGTAATTAACTCCATGGTCCCTTAGCGCCATGGATTTTAACACCCGCTAAAAGCGGGTGTTAAAACCTCCATGGCGCTAAGGGACCTCGTAATTGGCGGTAAGGGGTCGGCGCAGCTAACGCTGGCGTAAACCCCTTACCGCCAGGGTCGTAATGAGGCCCTTTGAGTTTGTATTTTTAGTCACATCAGTTAGTATTTACTTTACACCTGGTTACCTCTTTATAGGTGAAGCTAAGAACTACTCAAACAATACATATTCAAATTTTGAGTGTTTATGATATTATGGACTTTAGATACTGAAGGTGCAGCCAAATCCAAATCTGCATGGCCACAAATGTTTTTTTTAAAGTTAGTTGCCTATTTTAAAGCCCTATATTTCAAAGTGGCCATGAGATGAAACACGACTTCTGATTCTGGAGGAGGCGGAAATATTGAATGTGCTACTCAGTCATGCTCATACCATCCACCTGCTCCTGTTGCACTCCCCATACATTACTTCAATTCGTTCCCAGCTGGCCCCCTTCTGATACACATGATGTAACCACCTCACATACTCTAGTGCCCTTTGAGATGTACATGCTTTCCTAGTACTGCTGTGTCATGCACACACTACTGCAGCCCGTGTTTATCCACACCATCACCTTGCTGCCACTTTGACTTTGCAGACAAAGGGCCTCATTACACGGTAGGCGGTGGACCAAGGTGCTAATAGCACCTTGGTCTATGCCGGTAAAATACTGGCACCGCCGCCTTGGTGGAAAGGGGAATTACCGCCCTATTCCAAGGTTGGCGGGGCGGTAATTCCCCCTTCCACCATTGCCCTTCCCCATTCCCATTTTTGCCCCATAGGGCATAATGGGAATGGGGAAGGTGCTAATTACGGTACTGCAAATTTGCGGTGCCGTAATTAGCACCAAGGTCCCTTAGCGGGTTGGTTTTTAACGCCTGCTAAAAGCAGGCGTTAAAGTACCAACCCGCTAAGGGACCTCGTAGTAAGGCGGTAAGGGTTAACGGTCACCGGTACCATTACCGGTGACCATTAGCCCTTACCGCCTACCGTGTAATGAGGCCCAAAAACACAATGGGCCTCATTACGAGGTAGGAGGTAGCCATGGTGCTATTAGCACCATGGCTACCCCCTAACCACATTCTGGGTCCGAGTTCCCGACATAGGGACTTACCGGGTCATTCCAACCTTGGAGGACCCGGTAAGTCCCCATTCCGGGAACTATTCCCCATTCCCATTCGAGTCCCCATAGGGCTCAATGGGAATGGAGATGGAGCTAATAACGGTACCGCAATTTGCGGTACCGTTATTAGCTCTGAAGTCCCTTAACGGGTCCCTTCCATAATGCCTGGTAAAACCAGGAGTTAAGGAAGGGACCCGCTAAGGGACCTCGGAATAGAGTGGTAAGGGATTACCGGCACCGGTGTCCTTAACGGTGCCGGTAATCCCTTACCACCTACCTCGTAATCAGGTTCAATGTCACTTGTTAAGATTCATTCATAACCATAACCTTACACCCATCATAATTTGTGGTTATAGTTTGCCTCCCTAAGTGAGAGGGGGTATGCCCAGACGTGTTTCACATGCTCGCTGTGCCGTAGAAAATCAAACTGCACTTCACTGATGAGGCCCAACGAGACCAAGACATGTGTACGGTTGCTTGTTCTTCCATATGCAGGAGATGTGGCTGAACAGTTCCCATTCATTGCATGACCTATTTGTATTTGCTTTTGGCTGGTCCCCTTCTGCATTGACGCAGATGGGCTAAAAACAATGTTGTGGAGGATTGCCCAGAGCAATGCCAGTAGATTGGAATACTTCATAATCTTCCACCCATCACAGCTGTTGGTTATACCTGGGATTTCTGGCATACACAATTCTGGTATTTATGGTGCCGTCCAATGAATGTTCCTTCCTCTATGAATACCACCAGCCCTTTTATTTCTGTGCTCTCTCTTCTTTGCATCTTTCGTCAGGGCACATTCTGAACGAATCCGGGCACGCAGATTGTGAAGTTCTGATTATTCAATGGTCCTGCAGCCATCTCCATGGGCCTGACTTTAGGTGCAGAAAACCCAAATCCATTGCCCTTATGAATACATTAGTGGTGGTTCTTTACCTCGCACTCATGTATGTGTTGGTTTGGACCACCTACAGTAGGTGGAGGACTCTGATAACCCTTTCACTGACATCATTACTCTAACCCAATGTGCAATGATGCATTTTCCTTGCTAAGATAAGTTCTAAAGCTAAGAGAGACATGAATCGAAAGGTGTGTGCTGAGTAGGGAAGTTGTGTCAGTGAAAGAGACTGCCTCCGGGCTTGGTATGGACTATACAACGGCCATCAATGAGATTTTTCATATGCCTGTGATCCTAAAAGGCATCATATGCCCACATAACAGAGTAGCGTGACAAGCACGCTTCAAAGTGCTTAACTTGATGAATCAGTATGCACGTTGAAGTGCACTCATCATGCACTTTCCCCCACCTGAAACGACATGGCTATGATTCACTAACATGCATATAAGGTATTAATCGTGAATCTGTGTGTGCTAGTGGAAATAGGCAAATAATGTTGCGTGTCTGGGTTGCGGAGTCCTGCCCTTTGTTTATAAATAGAACTTCAACAAACATCTGACAACAGTGTACTGTCTACACCCAATCTTTGCAACTGGCTGCCCCCTAAGCACACACAGGAAGTCAGAGTATCCAACTTAGTCAACTCCCTATGTTTACCTTTTTCAGCATGAGCCTTCATACAAATATGATCTCCACGTAATAAAACCAGTTCCTAACATTCAATATAGTTAGGCAGACACAACCTGCAACAGTGGGACAGATTCGACGAGACTGCTCTGTGCCTGGACTACACAGAAGGAAGACATATGCAGATTTATGCAAGGGTTACATTTTAGGAGGTTTACTCCAAAGCATCTATTATTATTTTATTTATTTTACTTATTGAGCATTTGTTAGGGGCCTATACATAAGAATTGTGTTTCAATGCACCACAAGGCTAAATGGGGCGGGAGCAGGGGAATTAATAACAATGGCAAAACAGCAAATATACATTTGTGGTCCTACTAGGCCTTCTGGCATTCAGACGTGCAAGTGCAGTGAAGAGAAGTGCAAAAGGTAGGGATGAATGGGGGAAGGAATTGACAAGTGCTGGTGTGTGCTCTGGATGGAAGTGCCAAAGGGAGCCAAGGAGGCGGCCTCAGGTTAAGTGCTAGGGCAGGGAAATCCCAAGGCTGTGGTGCACAGCCACCAAGCAGGGGCCCGCAGGGGGCAGTGCAGTAGTGGGGGGTGGTGCTGATATCAACTGGGTAGAGGGTCTGGTAACCTGTGAGATACATTAGAACGAGGCCACAAGTCTCAGCAGCAGTAGGGTAAGCAAGGAAGGGAAAGAGGGATAGAGAGTGGTAGGGAGACTGTTCTAAAGGGAGGCACCAGCTGAAGATAGAGACCTGTCCCCCACTCTCTGCTTGGAGAAGTGTTTGACAATCAAAGAGTTGCAATTAGAGGAGTGAAGGGCACTAGCAGGGGAGTATTTTGGGAGGAAATGTCGTAGATAGCATGATCCCAGGCCCCAGACAGCCTTGTGGATGATGCATAGGGTCCTGAATTTCATCCTCACAGGCACAGGGAGCCAGTGGAGAGATTTCTGTGCTGGAGATATACAGTCCCTGGGCTTGAGGCCAAGTATAAGGGCCTCATTACACGGATGGCGGTAAGGGTTTACCGGTACCGGTATTTTACCGGTACCGGTAAATCCTTACCGCCTTACTACGAGGTCCCTTTGCGGGTTGGGGAATTTAACGCCTGCTTTTTGCAGGCGGTAAAAACCAACCCGCAAACAGACCAGGGAGCTAATTACGGTACTGCAATTTGCGGTACCGTAATTAGCGCCTTCCCCATTCCCATAGAGCCCTATGGGGCAAAAATGGGAATGGGGAAGGGCAATGGTGGAAGGGGGAATTACCGCCCCGCCAACCTTGGAATAGTTGGACTATCACCGCCATCCGTGTAATGAGGCCCTAAATCTTCCAGCCCTATTTTGTATTAGCTGAAGTGGGCTTAGGGAGGAGAGGGAGTGACTGAGGAAGAGGCTGTTGCAGTAGTCTAGCCTGGAGAGGACCAGAGCTATGGAGACATTGGGCCTCATTCCGAGATTGGAGGTAGCCATGGCGCTAAAAGCGCCATGGCTTCCTCCAATAACGGTACCGAGTCCGCCCTCATTCAATGGGGACTTACCGGTCTAGTCGGACCTTTGAGGGACCGGTAAGTCCCCATTGAAAATACCATTCCCCCTTCCCATTTGAGCCCCCATAGGGCTCAATGGGAATGGGGAAGGTGCAAATAACGGTATCGCACTTTGCGGTACCGTTATTTGCTCCCTGGACCTTGGTAAAACTAGGCGGCCTTAGCGGGACCCGCAAAGGGACCTCGGAATAGGGCACAAAGGGATTACCGGCACCACGGTACCCAGTATCCCTTTGCGCCCACCTCGTAATGAGGCCCATTGAGCTGCTGGGGGAAGGTAAGGAAAGGGAGAATGACTCTGAGGAGGTGAAGCTGGAAGTGGGCCTTCTTGGCAAGGTCCATGATGTGAGGGGTGAAGGAGAGAGCAGAGTCAAAGCTGATCACAATGTTTCTGGCCTCACAGGATGGTGAGGGTAGAGGGCCCAAGGAGGGCGGTCATAGTGTAGGAGGAAAACAGGGTGCAGGTGTCTCAATGAGAAGGATCTCTGTCTTACTGGCACTAATACAGAAATCGTTAGCTGCACACCATGCCTGGATGGCGGTCAGATGGCCAGGGATCCGAGGGGAGGAGGAAAAGGTAGAAGAGGGATGTTTAAAGGAAATCTGTGTGTCATCAGCATAGCACTGAGGAGAGAAGGAGGAGATCAAAAGAGCAAGATGGGCGAGATAGATGGTGAAGAGGTAAGGCAATAGGATGGAGCTCTGGGGGATGCTACAGATCGAGCATAAGGAGCTGGAGGAAAAAAGGGCCCAGATGCAGATGTGAAGGGTGATTGTTGATGAAAGAGGTCAGCCATTCCAGTGCTTGGTCCATGATGCCCAGGATATCACAGAGTCGTTTTACGAGGATAGAATTGTTGACCATGCCAAAGATAGAGGAGAGATCGAGGAAAATGAGAAAAGAAGGAGAGTTAGAGTCAAGATCTGCGAGCATGTCTTCACAGGTGTTCAGGAGAGCATTTTCCATGTCTCTGGATTCCCGGAATCCAGAATGATTGTTGAGAAGGCAACCAACAGCTTCAGTATGGAGTGTCAATTTGGGATGGACCAGCTTCCCCAAGATTTTTCCAAGAAGTGGGGGTAGTATAGATAGTGTGATAGCCGATCGGGAGGGGTCAGTAGATGGCTTCTTTTATGAGAGGGTACACAGGGGAGCTCTGAGGGATAGAGGAAAAGAACCAGTGGCAAAGGAGTGGTTACGGAAGTCCTCAAGAGCTGGTGTGAGTGAGGCGATATTGTCTTTAATAGTCCTAGAGGAGCAGGGAAGCACCTGTTTGGAGGCGACCTTCATAGAGCAGAGAACATTTGAGACCTAATTCGGTGATTTGGGCAGGAGGAAAAAGAGTGCGGGGGGTTGAAGGAGGGAAACCAAGGGAGGCAGGGGAGCAGGAGCGGGAGTGGATATGGGGTTGAGGAGAGTGAGGACAGGATGTCCTGAGTTTTAGATGAGAAATGCGATGCCAATGTGGTGCAGAGAGCCTGTGAGGGAAGGAAAGAGGTGGAGACTGCAGATTGATTGGCGAATTGCACGCAGATTTTCAAAAGTTCAGCCGTGTTGTTAGTGGCTCTGGAGATGCGGACTTCAATGTGGGTCCTCTTCTTGGAGCAGATTGAGAAACGATATTGCCTTTGGAGCAGGTGGTCAGCCAGTTTGTCAGAGAGTGAACCCAAGGTCTGCCACTTCGGTTCAGCAATTCTGCACTTACATTTCAGAGATGCTAGATCAGAATCGTATCAGCCGTTACTCTTGGAGTCAGGTTTTAGGCAGATCCTCATAACAGGGGCAAGGATATCTAGGGTGTTAGAGATGATGAGGTGCAGTTTGGCAAGCACACAGTCAGCCGGAGAGTCATGAGACAGGGTGGGGCGTGAAGGTAGAAGCAAAAGCCACAAATGGCATTCGCTTCATTGGTTGAATAATAGAAAAGGAGACTGGCAGTGCTGGAGGTGGCTCAAATAGAGGGCCAAGTGGGCCCAAGCGCAATGAACAGAGAGAGTGATCAAACCAGGAGAGGAGGGTGATGACTGGGTTGGAGACAGGAATGTTGCTGTAGGTGAGGGCATCCAGAGTGTGAATGGCTGAGTGGGTTGGGCCGGAAGGAAGAATAGCGAGAGAGAAGGAGTCACAGATGACACTGAACTGTAAGGTGGCTAATTCAAGAGAGTTGAGGTGGATATTAAAATCACCAAGGAGGAGGTGTTTGGAAGAAGAAGTCGAGAGGGAGGAGGCAAGGTCAGCCCATTCAGAGAGGAAGAGAGGAATAGAGCCAGGGGGCCTGTAGAATATAGCGAGGGTGAGAGAGAGAGAGTAGGTGAGACCCCAAGCATACAGATGAGGCATTCACAAGAGGAGTAGACTTGAGTGGGTATGATAGAAGCAGGGCCCCACTCAGGGTAAATCATGGCAACTCCACCTCCTGGCCTGCTGGTTCTGTGTTTGGAGAGGATTTTGTAGCCCTCAGGAAAGAGAGTGTCAAGAGCAGTGACAAAGCTGGCCCTGACCCACATCTCGGTAAGGGTGAGGACGTTGAGGAGTGTTTGATGGCAGAACAAGCATTCAGAGTAGCTTAGTGAAGCTGACTGCTACCTTTGAAAGTTTTCTGAGGGGGAGTACAGGGGTGTGGTACTCCCATCGGTGGTGGTAGAGAGGTTAGAGGAGAGGTTGAAAGAGGGGTTGCAGGAGAAGAGAGGAAGTTAATGAGATACGGCAGGCACCAGTCAAAGAGGAGAAGAGTAGGTTGAGAGCCTTGGGCCATGAGAGTGCCATTGTGATACACATTAATGATGCACCTATAGAATGTGAAATATGCCTCCCGTCTGGTGCCACCATTAATGGGAGAAGAGGAAAAAGGGGAAAAGCTGTAGACCAGGTGAGGAGTTCATAGATTGGGAGAAGGACCAGAAAAAAGGATGTTAGTGATAGTCTGCCTGGAAGTGGCATTGACATGCGTGTCAGCTATATGTAGGCCTGGATTAGAGTCCAGGAGGGATTTCTTAATTGTTTTTCTTCCAGACTTTGTGAGAGTCATAGGATATGTTATAGAGTAGCAGTTGGAATAGATTAGGGAGATGGAAAGTGCAATGGGAGTAGTGCAGGAGAGAGAGATAGAGGCAGACAGGGGAGCGACACAGTGCACACATAACTCACATTCTTATGCTGAGATACAGTCACAGTAAGTTAGATAATTGTTTTTATAAAATATTGAGCATTCTCAAAGACAGATCAAATGTCATTACTTGTCGGAATGATAATGTGATGTCTATTTTCATGCATGATTGCATCACTGATGTTATTGTCAACGCCAATGGTGAAGTCATTGATAGTGTGCTGGTCCCATATGTGGTGTTACTAGTAATCAGATCCATTTTATTTTGAATGCCATGAGTAGGTTATGGGCAGATATCCGGCTACCTGCAAAATGTAAAGATCTAAGGTTTTACACTGCAGACAACATCTTTCCACACAATATGTAAGCGTATTGTAAAGAAAAAGTGCATCAGCTATACTGGGCATTCAAGCTAGTGATGTAGAATCAATTATATTGGCTTGTGCGAATGCTTTCATTTATTTATGTATTCATATCAGATAACACCTACTGCATTTATATACAAATGTTGGATGCTAGCCTGTTTCTCGAAGTGTAAATGCATGCCATCAATATTTCAGAAGATTACATCTACTTAATTTATCCAACAGAAGTGAAATGGTGGTACACTCAAATAACAAACTTTGGGAATATTTAATAAATAGTGATGTCAGCTGGAAAATAATTGGTTTGTTTCATCAACTAGAACGTGGTATCAATGATTGACTGGTTGTCAGGTATTATGAGCGCACACACATTTTGTTGTTGCTAGTGTAATATGTTTAGAAGCTGTTTCTTTGCTTGTTCAATCGCTGCATCTTGGGTTGCACACAGAGGCAGTTCTTGAAGTTGATTCTTTGGAGACTCAACCATCTGAGAAGACTATTTGGAAGGCATAACCTGTTTTAATACTTTTGGCTAAAAGTAGTCATTAATCCATGATGTGCATGTTCCTAGTAATGTTATTTATTGAGATGTGAACATTATGTGTGTGCCCTTATTTTGTGTGTTAGTTCTTTCAGATAATCTAGTGGAAAGAGTGCCAGATGTCTGAAGCTTGACAGAACAGTGCCTGGTGTGCTCTATTTTATGTCGGATGTGCCTTTGTGTTGTCTTTTAATAACGATAATGATTATAATATCATCTAATTTGCTGAAATGTTTTCTTTTCCATTGATGCTCCTTTCATAGTTAAGTGGGGCAATATCTGCTTATGCAATGAACTATATGAGTGCAAACAGTAAATGCCAGGATTTTACTAGTAAACCTTTTATAAGTGAAAAGAGAAACAAAATACATAAATAAATACAATCAAAAAATAGTCCATATGTGCCCTTCTGTGAGAACGAGCACGGCTAAATAACCTGTTCTTTGGGAAGGTACCCACTCAAGAGTCCGCAGCCACACTTTAGCTCACTGTACCTTTCACAGAAGGGAAATACCCATGTGCATATCAGTCTTTGTCCCACCCACATGGGCAGTTCAGCAGCGAAATGCTGTGGCAATTCTCTTCTGAAAAAGAGTACCAACAACAACCCCATACATATGTTTCATCCTTGTTGGGCCACATCATAAATAGATACAATGTTTGAATATTAACCCCATATTACCTGTGGTGACTATACTCCGCAAGGCCATTATTTAGTTATTTTAGATTACACATGATATATAATACCAGTAACCAGACATATGTGTGTATACCTTACATATCTTAAATGGTGCAGGGTTATGCTAGCTTTAGAAGGGAATTGTATGCTGCATTTGACTTATGATGTCATATAGTTACTATACCAGGCCTTTGATGGAAATATATGGCACATTGCCTTGGCCACTACATATTTAAACCCCTACATCGGGATAAAACATAATACACATGTTCCCTCTAATTCACTCTAATATCTACGGCATGTATGTGGTTACAGTATGTGCGTATTTATTTTAATGTGTTTGTATTGTATTGTATTGTATTGAAAGCACCCTAAAGTTAAACTAAGTCATTATTATAAAAAAGGGCACTGTGTAGTAATAGATAAGGCACACCTGTACGTTTTTAGGCCCCTCATTTGAATTTCTTACGATTGACATGTCACAGGATTGTAAAGCTTGTAACCACCATAGTGATGTCCACTATACAATCAACTGACCTGGAGATGTAGATTACCCCCTCCCCCACCCCCGGAACCTTGTCTTACATTACACCTATCACACAATTGAAAATGATGGGTCGGAATTGGTTGGCAGCTTGGGACTGATTATTCACATCACATAGACAAAAGTGTGTTAAAATCGTAGGCGTCTTTGCAAAATAATAGTATAGTACCAAGCAGCGACTCATTATTATTATCAATGCATCTGTCCACAAAGCCAATAATTGCAAAACCACAGTCACCTCTCTGCGTGACAGAGAGGTATTTATAAATAACACTGCGATATAGAACATGGTGATATTGTTATCATCCTTCTCATTATGCAGTTATAATGAGGTAGGCTGTTGTGTCAGGTCTTTGCCGAAGACATCTGCAGGCATCTTCATGCTCAAATTGATTGTTATTTGTGCAATTAGGTGTTTGCTTTATTTGGTGGTAAGAAACTTGAGTTGACCTTTCAGTAATCTAAATTAGATGTCTTATATTTTCCCGTACTGTGTTACAGGACAATGATTTATTCATATAAAATACGTATGCTTCCTTCATGTATAGTTCAGGATTTCTATATGGGATAGGACAATGGGCTTCAGTACGAGGTTGGTGCTATTAGCGCCATGACTAGCACCAATAACGGGACCGGGTCCGCCCTCGTTCAATGGGGACTTACCGGTCCAGTCCGACCTTGGCGGGGCCGGTAAGTCCCCATTGTAAAAGCCATTCCCCATTCCCATTTGAGCCCCCATAGGGCTCAATGGGAAGGGGGGAGGCGTCAATAACGGTACCGCAAATTGCGGTACCGTAATTGACCCCTGGTATCCCTTAGCGGGTCCTGTCCATAACGCCTGGTGAAACCAGGCATTAAGGGAGGGACCCGCTAAGGGAACTCGTAGTAGGGCGGTAAGGGATTACCAGCACCGGTGTCATTACCGGTGCCCAGTATCCCTTTGCGCCCACCTCAGAATGAGGCCCAATGATTGTTATGGGAGTTCATGACATGTGTCTATATTAACCGATGTCTGCCAAACAGGGAATCTATTCACAACATCTTGTTAACCCCTGAATGACGATTTCTGCTCATTCTCTTGGCCCACTTGCCTGTGGTAGAGCTGCAAACAAGTATTAAGCAAAACACAATGTGTGAGTGGTGACGGAGCCTGACGGGACCAGTAGAGTTTTCCAGCATATAACATCAGTGGGGCGGGGGGTTGGGGGGAGGAGGGGTTGTAGATAAAAGGTTTTAGGGTGGTATTACAAAAACGTTGTACCACTGCAAGGAGCGCTAGATCAAACACTGTTCAACACTACCTGCCCTAGTGTAGACACATATTAGTCTAATGCATTTATGGCTAGGGCACTGTTTGCCCTAGTGCATATACATATTAGTCTAATGCATGTATGGCTAGGGCACTGTTTGCCCTAGTACGGACACATATTAGTCTAATGCATTTATGGCTAGGGCACTGTTTGCCCTAGTGCATATACATATTAGTCTAATGCATTTATGGCTAGGTTACTGTTTGCCCTAGTGCATATAAATATTAGTTTAATGCATTTAAGGCTAGGGCACTGTTTGCCATAGTACGGACACATATTAGTCTAATGCATTTATGGCTAGGGTACTGTTTGCCCTAGTACGGACACATATTAGTCTAATGCATTTATTGATAGGGTACTGTTCGCCCTAGTACGGACACATACTAGTGTAATGCATTTATGGCTAGGTTACTGTTTGCCCTAGTGCAGATACATATTAGTTTAATGCATTCAAGTCTAGGGCACTGTTTGCCCTAGTACGGACACATATTAGTCTAACGCATTTATGGCTAGGGTACTGTTTTCCCTAGTGCATATACATATTAGTTTAATGCATTTAAGGCTAGGGCACTGTTTGCCCTAGTACGGACACATATTAGTCTAATGCATTTATGGCTAGGGCACTGTTTGCCCTAGTACGGACACATATTAGTCTAATGCATTTATGGCTAGGGCACTGTTTGCCCTAGTACGGACACATATTAGTCTAATGCATTTATGGCTAGGGCACTGTTTGCCCTAGTACGGACACATATTAGTCTAATGCATTTATGGCTAGGGCACTGTTTGCCCTAGTACGGGCACATATTAGTCTAATGCATTTATGGCTAGGGCACTGTTTGCCCTAGTACGGACACATATTAGTCTAATGCATTTATGGCTAGGGCACTGTTTGCCCTAGTACGGACACATATTAGTCTAATGCATTTATGGCTTGGGTACTGTTTGCCCTAGTACGGACACATATTAGTCTAATGCATTTATGGCTTGGGTACTGTTTGCCCTAGTACGGACACATATTAGTCTAATGCATTTATGGCTTGGGTACTGTTTGCCCTAGTACGGACACATATTAGTCTAATGCATTTATGGCTTGGGTACTGTTTGCCCTAGTACGGACACATATTAGTCTAATGCATTTATGGCTAGGGTACTGTTTGCCCTAGTACGGACACATATTAGCCTAATGCATTTATGGCTAGGGTACTGTTTGTCCTAGTCCGAATCCTTTGTCTTGGTGCAAAAATGCTTTGAAAGAATGAGCGATATTACAGAAACCTTGACATGTTACAAGCGCAATGATGACTGTGGCAAAGACTGCCCTAGTAAAAAATGTATTTGGTCAATTAATCTTTTAACCAGGGAACGGACTATGACAATGTCAAACACTGCCTGGAAAATGGTTTAAAAAGATTTTGGTTCAAAGTTTCTTTAATACCTGCTGCAATGATTTTCCTGTTTTAGGGGTTCATCACCTGTTTTCTATGTGGAAGTACATACTTTTTTGATATGTTTCTTAACTTCCCCAAGAGTACATATACATTTATAATGGACAGAATGCCTTTAGCCGTTTTGTTGTTTGCCTCTTGAATTGATCAGCCCTTTTAGTTGAAAAAGTGTTGATGTGGCCTGATTCCTTAGTTCTCATTTTTGGAACTTGGAAATCTATGGGTCAATTACCAATATTCCCGAGTTGGCCACATTTTGTGATGCTGAGAACATTAACAAAATATGATATTTTTTCGTTAATTGGGATTACTTGTTAGTGTTGCACTTTAGAGTTTTCGAAAGTTAAATGTCCCACTCATGCTAGACATATACGGTTTAATAGGTTATAATTTTGTCCCCGACATAGTGCAAAAAAGTGACTTTTCGCATATGTTGCACTTGACAAATTAATCATGCCCATAAGAAAAATACTGACCATTTACCACGTGCACAATGCCAGCTCAATTGTAAATTTGCTACTAAATGTGAAATTTCACATATGAGACATGTTACCTCCTCAGAGAAAATTCAAAAATATTTGTTTTAAGTACTTCTGTTTTTTCTAAGAAAACCTACACAATATATACAAAACACAAAATAAAACATGTCTACCAAAGTATTATAAAAATAAATGTCATTGTTATAATGTATTCATTATACATTCCATCATAAAACAGAATGTTGTATTTGACATTCAATGAGTTCACAACAACTTACATTTCTTAATTGATTATCTAAAATCAATGAAAAAATGTTTCACAATCTGGCAATATTTACACACAACAAAATATTCCTAAAGGAAACCATAATGCGAAGACAGTCTATGCCTCACAATTCCCCTCTACACATATTCAATTTCAGGAGCGCAATCTTCCATACATGATATGCGGCTGCCGTGATTACCAAGAAATGCCTGCCTTATATCGGACCCCAAAATTGGTCAGTAGACCACCCTTCTATGTGCGACACCGTTTGACCATATCCCTTCCAATATTGTTCCTGTAAGGCCTGGTATTCCACAATTCCACGAAGGTATGCCGACTGGTCACCTCCCATGACCACATACGCAGTACCCTCTTGTATCTTGCTCAAGACTCTGTGAGGCTCCTAAATACTCAAAGGTAGGGAGGATGCCTAAGCGTAAATACGTGATAAAATGCCTCAAGTGTACATGGCAAGAATTTACCAGATATGTGCGCAACCGATCTGGAGTGAAGCTCTGGATGGCACATTTGATATATTGCTTTTTTGGGCCACCTTTTGTAATATTATTTGCTCGATCCCATCCCTACATTCTAGCCTTTAATGACAGTATAAACAGCATAGAACTTTCTTTGCAAGGAACCAATAAGTCAATAACATTAAGGTTAGTTTTCCCTGAGAGTTCCAAATCACAATAAAGGGTGTTCTTTCATTTATTCTCAACGCCCCCCTAGCCACTATGCTCAATAGTGATGTCGACTCCTTCTGTGCCTAGCCTAGTTTAGCACATAATTTGCACTCAGTAATCATCCAGAGGGCCGCAAATGATGTCATCTCTAACTCGCACATTAAAGTTTCAACAAATACTGACCTAGCTACACCCAGGATTGATGTTGACATACTTCCCTCAATCTTATCTGGCAAAAAGACTATATGCGTGGGTAGCAATTCTAGCCCATATAAAATGCCTGGAATCATACTTGTTTTATAGATTTCCAAATAGCCAGCTAGATTGTCCCCCTTTCCTGGCAATAAAGTACCTTATAAGTGCCCATTTTCCAGTAACTTTATATGAAACAGTGTTCATAGAAAGTTACATTTGGGTAACTTTTAATTGTAATACCTAGATATACATATTAATCCACCACTTCAAGGGGTTGATAATCTAGCCTCCAAATGAAGATCATCTGTGTTTTTTCATATAATCATTACCTTTTTTTTCCAGATTAATTCTCATGCATTTCTTGGTGGCATAGCTTGCTAAGGCATCCAGTGATAACTGGAGGCTGATGGATGTTTGATCTAGCAAGATGGTATCATCAGCATATGCCATACAAATCTCATCCCCAATACTAGGAGGAAAATTGCTTCAGGATCTTATAGCGATGGACATATTAGTAACATGCATGTTGAAGTGCAGGTGTGCTAGAACGCACCCATGCTTCACTCCCAGATTGGTCTTAATAGATTGCATGATATGTCAATACTGACTGACCCATACCATTACTCCAGTACTGAAATATAGCAAAACAGGGTCAATGCACCAGCTAGTAAGTTTCTCCCATAGAAGTGACCGGGAAAAACAATCAAATGCGCTGGCATAAATGATATAGCAGATGAACAAGTCCTTCTTGTTAGATCGTGTAACATCTGCCATGAGATACTGTAGCCCCCAGACGTTAAATGAGGTACTTTCCAGACCAAAACCCAGTTTGCAACCTTTCTAAAAGCCCCTGGCTGTCTACCCGACAATGCTAAATATGCAACAGGACTGCAGAAAAGCTGTTCCCGCTCAAATTTAGCATTGTCAGGAGTCTGTAATTTGTGGGGTCAGTGTGACTGCCCTTTTTGAGAACGGTTATTAAGATGGATTCCCGCCAACTGGCTGGTATAATTCCATCTTTGAGAATGCGAGCGAACTGCAGATTTAAAAAGCGTCCCCATAATTCCGGATTTTCTTTAATCACTGCATTAGCCAGGGCGTCTGACCCCGGGTCCCAGGATCCCTTAATTCATTTGATGGCTAACAATACATCTTACTCCTCAAAATCACGCTTAATGAAGGCCTATAGCTTCCAATTAAAAGATCACTAATAGTCTGATCACAATATTAACAAGTAACATTGCGACCCACATATCTTCAGGAAGCGGATTAAGCTTACAGGAGAGACTTCTACAATAAATGTTCTATAAATACCCCCAGAATGTCCAATTATCATTAGATTTTAATGTGATAAACAGGATTTTCCAGTTTACATTATTCAAGTTGCATTTATAATTAGAAAGCCCATTTTTATACCTTGAGCAGAGCTTACTAATGCAACTTTTCTTACCTTCCCAAGAATGATCATCAGATTGTTGGATCATTCAAAGCCCATTGTGCATGTTTTTTTGGAGCAATATTTATATCATAAAGGCCAGTCTTCTTGTTTATTGAAGAATGAAACAGTCAATCAAGTTGTAACGATCTTATGGCACACGCCATCATATAATGAATCTCCCAATTACATGATATCAACCGAGATTCAATGTTGCCATCATATTGTTTAAAGCATGTATCAAATTTCTTCACATTGCGATGAGGCCGCATTACCCAATTCCCCAGAGTATTCACTGTGGCATGAGGAAGAAGGCTGTTAACAAGCCTCTCACAGACCAAGTCTATTGACTTCGATATCATAGCATGGTCACTAAGCTTGGCGAAAGTGGCAAGAGGAATCAATTATATTTTCCTCAGCCTGCCACCAGCAAATACATAGTCCATCCTTGAAGAAACCCTACCATTTGTCCACGTATAATCAGCCTTCTCCCGTATAGCCATGCCTATTCAGTTGCCTACGGTCAAATTCATTCAATAAGTCGACCCAATGTTGACCAACCACTCTAGAATTACCACAATAAGTTCACACAATACAGTTGTCTAGCATTTCTTGGGTGAAATCTTCAGCATGCTGATTATCGTGCTTAGTTGGAGAATTAGAGAACACGCTGAAATCACCAACCACAAACAAATAGTTATTAGGGTGCAAATCATCCCATGCAGATATTGTCTCCTCAATTTGTCTTTGGATTATAGATGACATAATACCACTGAGGGATCAATTAATGACCAATATCTTTTCAATAGGTGCTGACAACTTCTCAATAATCACGCTGAGTGCATAGGGCAAAGACCTGCCAAATACAAATTCCCTAAATTTAATATGAGCCTAAGCCCCCACTGCCAGTCCAACCTTAGGCTGGCCATGAACAAAGGACATCATGGGGCGACTAATGATATTGTATCCATCTTTCTTAAGTTCTTCACACATCCAGGATTCCTGCAAAGCCATAAGGGTTATTTAAAAAAAAAAGCCAAAGCCCTAGGAATGTCACGGCATAAACTTATACGAACACAAAATGTGTGTCTGTCACTGCTTATACCCCCCTAACTCCAATTATTGTGGAATCCACCATTCTGTATGGTCCACAGGCAAACGTTTGGCCACTTCCTTTTGCACAAAAGAAAGCAAGCCTGATCGCTCACATATATAACCTTGCATAGATGATACCTCAGGAAAACATCGGGCTCTAGCTTGTATGATTTCAGTCGGGGGCCTGGCCAGAAGATGCTTACGTCAAACAATAAGATCATAGACCCATTGCTTCAGGTGACTGAAATGTGAATATAACAGGTCGACAATAATTGGAGATACAATATCCATGACAGCCCATTTCTGCACACTGTTTGTGTCTGGCAGTTCAACATATTGATGTCAGACGTGGTGACAGCATTTACTGTAGGAATTATGTGCCGAAGATCAACAATCACACTTCAGTTCATGAATGGGCTTTCTACAGTTGGAGATATCTCAACCAATTTAACCAATTTCCCAAATACTACCATATTAGACTGTGAAAACAATCCCGACTGACATGAACCAACATTTCTGATGGGAACTGTCAACCTATTGTTAGGCATCTCCACAGGCCCATTAATAATATGAATATAGGAACCATGAACTGCACTAAAATGTTCCTGGCCATCCAAAGTTACACTGGGGACAGGATGCTCCAAAGCTGGCCCTACCATAGGGTATAATACACCCTTAGAGGCTTGCTCAACAAGTACAGAAGAATACAATCGGCCCCCCTTGCTGTCTCGAAGTGGGATAGCCAATTATCCAGAGGCCCTTGAGGACAATTAGATAATAAGCTCAAAGTGGAGGTAGAAACCCCGTTTGGGGCATCACAAGAAGTAACGACAGAGCAAGTTCCAGTATTTTTAATTTTTTAATTTATTTTATAATAATAATAATTTCGCATTCATGTAGCGCTACAAACCCTCAGTTATCTGAGCGCTGCTTATTATTACCCACGATGTGTGGTGCTCATTTATCGACCTCGGAAGGATGAAAGGCTGAGTTTGGCCCTGCCGGGATTCGAACCTCCATTAGCAAGCTCTGCACGGATGTCAAAGCACTCTTGACCATAATGCATCGGCAGCCCGCAGTGATAAAGGTGCAGTGACATAAACATACTCATACAAACACAGAAAACAAGACATTTTGACGTGGGGAAATAGGTACTACGCTTACATTTACAGTGGCTTTCAGAAACCATTTTACATCTGCCTCTAGTGTGTGTGCGGAATGTGTTCCTAAAATATGCTGCCTTTGCAAAGAACAGTCTTACTTTTAGGACTTTTGTGCATTTGAAGCTTGGACCCAGCACCTGCTCCTGGTTAGAGGAGCGTAGGGTTCAGGAGGGAAGGTAAGGCGGGGTCAGTGGATTAAGGTAGGCAGAGGCTGTTCCAAAGAGGCAGTGGTGGACCATGGTGCCCGTTTTGAACTGTATCCGTAGATGTATCGGAAAACAGTGGAGGTCCCTTCTGTGGTCTGAGATGTGGGTCCTTCTGGTGACACTTTGATGATACGTACTGTATCATTCTGACACTTCTTAAGGATGAAAAGTGATGCTCCACTTAATAATGAGTTGCATTAGTCGAATCTGGTTAAAATGGTTGCTCATGCGATGATTGCGCAGTTCATTTCTGAAATATTAGGGTGAATGTTCCTGAATTGGCGTAGATGGTAATTGCTGTTCTGGCTCACTTGGTTAACATGAGAATCTGCATTTAAGGAGGACTCCAGTTGAACACCCAGGGTTTTTACCTTATTTTGTACTTGGATGTCATTGTTTCTGATTTTGAAACATTTTTAGTCTATGCTAAGTTTGCCCCAGGCCTGCCGTGAGGCAAAGATCAGGAGCTCTGTTTTGCTCCTGTTTAGGCAAAGCCAGTTTTTTGACACTCAGTCTTCAATTTGTTTATAGTCCTTGGCATGGTTGCCACTAATTTCCATGACTAATTGTGTGTCATATGCGTAATTTGTGAAATATGCACCCAGTTGTCCAGGAGAGAGCACCGCGATCTGGTATATAGATTGAAAAGCACGGGTGATAGGCATGCTTTCTGGGGTACTCCGCACATAATGGGCGCTTATGGTGAGAAGACTGACCCCCACTAGATTCTTCACTCTCGATTTGAGAGGAATGAGCAGAACCAGACAACATCCTCTTTAGAGCAGTGACCCAGATGGCTAAAGGAGTGCAGAAGACATTTGTGATCTACGAAGTTGAAAGCTGCAGATAGATCCGATAGGATCAACATCCCAGCTTTTCCCTTGTTAATGTTTTTTAACATATGAGACTGGAGGTCGATTAGAACTGCCTCTGTGCTGAAAGAGAGTCAGAAGCCTGATTTCCTCTTATGGAAAATGGTATTGCATTCCTAATTTGCTTGAAGCTGAGAAGTGGCACATTTATCTAAGATCTTAAGGAGGAACTCACAGTTTGTAATCGGTCTAAGAATGTTTGGTTCTTTTGGGTTCACGTTGAGCTTCTTTGGCAGAGGGGTAACTGTGGCTATCTTGATTGAGTCAGGTACCGAGCCATCCCTAAAAGAGGCATTTACAAATCCAGTCAGCAATGGGTAAAAAAAAATCTTTACGTTACAAAATCAATGGAACAGAAATTGGAGCAAACGAGAAGACGGGTTGTTCATGTGCCCTGGGTTCAATTATTAGCTGGTCTTTGGGTGTGGGGGCAGCCTGTTATTTTATTCCTTGCATTGGAGACATTAGCCTCAATGGCAGTTTGGACTGTGGAACAGTTCTGGCTTGTGGGCTGGAAGGTGGTTTGATGTGCCTTTGGTTTTCTAATAGTTTCAGGATCTCAAAGACCCTTCTGGTGCAATTTGAGGATTGGTGAATCATGGTGTTAAAGACGTTATTTTTGTGTCCACTATTTTAAGTTTGTATATTTTTTCAGCATCCTTCCAGGCAGTTTTATTTTCATATGATTGATGTTTCAGCTTTCCCGGTTCAAGTGAGCATTTTCGTCTCTTTAGGACTCTAAGCTGTGGGGTGAACCAGTTTTGGTTTCCGTGTTTGACCTTTACCAATTTAGGTCTAAGAGGTGCAATTTTAGCCAGCATTTTTGTGATGTTGCTAGAGAAAGAGGACACAATGCAGTCGGCCAAATCTGTAGTTAGGGTGTTAGTCATGATTGTATCTAGACAGGTTTGAAGGTCTTGAGGGGGCAGCTTTTTAACATTTCAGCTGATGACTGTCTTGGTGTAGTTATTAGGTTTTGGCAGGGGATGTGTGAGTTGGATGTTGACGTCAATAACATAGTGGTCTGTGTCGATATACAAGGTTTGGTCTGGTTTATATTGACTTAGAGGTTTCTAGTGACCACCCAATTGAAGATGTTGTTTTTGTCGGTGGTGGGTTCACTGTTCTAAACTATGTAACTGATAGTACTCAGAGCAGATTCCATCTCAACCGCCTCTTTGTTCTGTTTGTTTCTCCTCCAGAGGTTCAGGTCCCCCAGGAAAAGGGTAGCAGTGTTTACGATAGAAATACTGTTTATGATTCAAGTGATTTGTTCATTAAAATTGGGCATTGATGTGTGTGGCCTGTAGATTAGGACTATGTTTGTAAAA
This sequence comes from Ambystoma mexicanum, assembly GCF_040938575.1. Taxonomy (NCBI): domain Eukaryota; kingdom Metazoa; phylum Chordata; class Amphibia; order Caudata; family Ambystomatidae; genus Ambystoma; species Ambystoma mexicanum. The sequence continues at coordinate 1,063,032,641 of NC_090937.1, read as the reverse complement.
TAGTGCCTAGTTGGAGTCATTTTGACATGTAAAATCTCACAGCATTGACAAGAAATCAGTTTTGGTGATGATTGCCACCCCACCTCCATGGCCTTGAGCTCGATTTGTACAAAATAATGAGAACCCTGTTGAGGCTGCTAGATTGATCATAGGGCCGCTGATGTCCTGGATCCAAGACCCAGTAAGGCACCAGATGTCTAGATCACTGTACACAATGAGGTCATGGAGATCTTGTGCATGTTTATTAAGGGATCTCGTGTTGAGAAGGGCAATTTTAAAATGTGTCATCTTCTTTTGAAAGAGGGGGCCTTTTCCTCTGGCAGATTCCTCAGGAATAGAGAGTTGTGAAAGTTGTAGTTCCTCTCCCTTTGTACTCGGGAAAGAGGATCCGTTGGTGTTAAGGTATGTGGTTGACTGTTTCTGGCTGGTTCAAATGATTTTGTTTGCATTATTGCGGATGTGTCCGGTTCGCAGCTAAGGAGATGCGTATCCATAGGGGGCAGCACTGAAGCTTGAGGTGCAATTGCTTTGATGTAGTTGTTGGCCAGGGTAGAGGTTCCTCAAATATGGGCACCAATGTACCCTGTGATGTGAAGGCCACATCATGTGTGAGTGGCAGGTTATTGTTACCTGCAAGCTCAGAAAGAGTATCCAGTTTCATTAACTTAAGTTTGTTAATGAGGGCTAATCAGTTGGCTCTTTGTACAACCAGCGATAGGGATTGCCTGGGTGGAAAACCCATCTTACCCTAAATGCGGCACTGAGGTGCTGTTGGGAATCGAGGTAGGAACTAGTTGACCAACACGGGTTACTTACACGCAGAGGTCTTGGGCACTGAGATGCCGAGCACGTCGATGACCAGTGAAGACCGACTTGTTGCTGAAGAGCCGGCGCTGAAGCACCAGATATTTCAGTATATACGACCCGGGGTGCCTGGGAAATGTAGTTTCAAAGCGGAGCGTTATGCTCCCAGATGTTAAATCAGGAAATGAGAGTGCTTTATCTCTCTGCCCCTATGTGATATAGACAGTTGCATACAATTGCAAAAACACAAAGCAGTGGCGCACTATAGGCTGACAAAGCGCGCATGATGCAAAAACATGTCAAGCAACTTCAAACACACGCACGTGAATGAAAATGATACCATAGAGAGTGCAATGTGATTTGAAGTGGAATATAGCAAGCTTATTCCCCCCAGTAAGTTTTATTCAGTCTGAATCAGCTCACTTGATGACATGCTTTTTTGTCCACATCAATTATTCTTCTTCTCATTCTTCTTTTGTGCTTAGGTTTTTTTTTTTTTTGTTGGTCACTTGGGCGTAACCTCCTTGTCCTGTAGGTTCTGCGTAGATAGATCACAAGGTAAGATCTAAATATTAACTTGCACCGAAGATTCAATTGACTTCCATCTCAGAGTTTTATATGGCGGTTTAAATTGTTCTAAGCTGCTATCCCCAGCCAAATCAATATCTTCACCCTCTATCATCATCTCTGTTAAAATTCAGCAATGATAAGCAGGAGTGGTGCTTCACTCCCATGAGGATGAGCTAACATTAGGTATGTTAGTTTCTTCATTGTTGCTCTAAATAATATCCACAACCTTTTCCTGAAATTTCTTAAGCTTCAAATTGCTCCTTAGCAACATTGGAGCATAGGCCAAAAATACAGCAATAGCATTAAAGTTTCGCTGTGGGATGTTATTGAAACCTGCACAATATTTTCCAAGTCTGGCGACACTGAAACATTTATGCCAATAATATTATGATAGTCCTCTGCGGTGGTTGGTTTTATTCCCTTAACTCCCATAACAGAATTACCTAATGACTCCCTCTGGAGCCCAAGGCAAATATTCTTTAGGGAGTTATTGTTGTCAATGTTGGACAAATGGGCTGATGCAGCAGGTTGTACAATAGTACTAATGAATGGTACTTATAGCAGCACAACAGGGACAGGAGGGGGTGCCAAAGAACCAAAACAAATGTTAACTTTGGTGAATCTGCATGTGCATAGTCAAGTTTATCCTTTTTTGAGTTGGTAGCACCTACGGGCACTGGTGAATCGGCCCTGGCTGGGCTTCGAGTCCTTTCACATGCCCGTCGTTTTTTATTAAAGTTAGCAACTGCACATGTTTTGGCAGGTTTCATTTTTTTGCCGGGATTCTCAACAACACGGCCACTCATCGGACTTAAGCCACTCCCGTGCAGAGTAGGTACTTGCTAAATAAAAAAGCGTGTAGCAGCAGACAATTGAATGCATGTGTGCCACAGTCCACCACGGACCACCACAGACCACACTTTGCACATTTGTCTGCACACGCTCCTTGCTGTAATGCAGTTAAAATAAATGTTCTCCTCTTTCTCTCCCAATTCTCATGCAATAGGCAAGTAAAACAGACTTGCTCTCTGCCCGGGTGCATGTCCTCACCACAAACAGCACTTTGCATACTTGTCCATGTGCACTGCGTGCTGTAATGCAGTTCAATTAGCTTTCATCCTCTTCCTCTCCGAATTCAGGCAATAGACAGGGAACACAGACTTGCTCTCATCACGGGTCCGTGTCCTCACCACAGAACAAACTCTGCACACTTGTCCGCTCATATTATGTTTTTATTGAAAACATATTTTAAATGTATGCATTTGTGTGACTATGTAGGTCAATTCTTCCTTCTCTTCTTTGTTCAACCTATTAATTTAAAGATAATTCGTTGACATTTTTACAACTTCTGGGTTCTTGCCTAGTTATAGTTCTTGTCCTTGAGAGTTGTAATATAGTCCGACAGACAATGGGCCTCATTACGAGGTTGGAGGTAGCCATGCCCTCAATAAGGGCATGGCTACCCCCAAACTCGGGTCCGGCACCGGGTCCCGTGAAAGGGGAATTACCGGGCCATTCCGACCTTGAAGGGCCCGGTAATTTCCCTTTTGCGGGACCCGGAGCCGGTACGTCCCCATTCCCATTTGAGCACCCATAGAGCTCAATAGGAATGTGGAGGACGGTAGCAGCCGTACCGTTCATAATGGTACCGTTGCTACCATCCTGTTCTGCTCTCGGATGCCGCTCTGCACGCCTGGTCTGACCACACGTGCAGAGCGGCCCCAGCGAGCAGAACTCGTAATGTGGCGGTACAGTGATAACGGCACCGGCAGCATTACCGGCGCCGTTATCACTGTATCGCCAGGGTCGTAATGAGGCCCAATGTATTGTTTTGCCAAATGCAAGGCCTGATGTTTCGTTCAGTGGTCTCTGCTTTTTTATTTCTTATTTCCCATTATTGTTATGCCTAAAGGGAAAGTAACTGCACCTCTCCATAGTACCCATCATGTGGTGCCAGATGAATACCGCATTATCCATGCACAGGGTTTGCATGACTCAAATGCATGGTGATATATGGGGATGTGTTATTGCTCATATGAACTGGAGCTCTGAAATATTCATGTGGCATGGAAAGCAGGAGCTAATGTTCCCTGCATATCAATTTTGAAGAATCACAGGTACATAGGCCGTTGACATCCAGTGCCCATGTTTACATCCTAGACCACAGCAGTGTTTATCTATGCCTTTTCAGGTAATACAAATGGGTAATGCCCACGCTTATTTTGGTCAAGGGTGATTAGGCTTTGGGTGGGGGCATACACTCAAAGAGAAGCACAATAAGCCTAATTAGCTCTGTCTAGGTCCGCCATATTAGCCAACAGAACTCTACAATAGTGTAATCTACTTAGTCAGATTTGACACATATATCAAAACAAGCTGGTCAGAAACACTGATTAAAACAAAATGTATTCTTGCATCAAACAAATTATCACATTACTAAAACATACATTCATCTTGTTTGTGTGCGCTTTCCACAAGGCACACATAAAAAAAAACACATCTGTCTAGCAGTTAACAAGCCCAGACTAGGGTCGAGTGATGGGGTTAATACGTGACAGTTCTCTTAATGAATGTGACATTGACTTGTGAACATATCAGCTTTGTTTAAGCAATATGACCCGAGCGGCGGGGTCATTACCGACTCAGGTAATGCCCCGGGGCCCATAGTTATAATGAAGGACCTGGGGCATCGCCTCGAGGGTCATATGGCTATTAGTACCACAGCCCAAAAGATTTGTGTGACCGGGGCAAGAAAATGGCCGCCGAGAAAGAGAAAACAGAGTCCGTTTTCCCTTTCCATGGTGGTCATCGGGAGCAGACGTACTGGGAACAGAGTATTTCCAGCACGTCGGCTCCTGAAAAAAAAGGAGAAGAAGGTAAGTGGGGTTGGGAGGGCGGAAGGGAGGAAGGAAAAAAAACAGAAAAAAAACCGTACCTGCGTCGCCTGTGGGGGACGATGGCAGCCTCCAGCCATGTGGAGACACGGAGCGGGGATGTCCACGCTCCGAGTCTCCACACGGCTTGAGGCTGCTATCATCCCGCACTGGGGACAAAGTAGCAAGAAGGTAAGTGGGGTGGGGAGAGCAGGGAGGAGGGAGGAAAGGGGAGGGAAAACACAAATAAATCCTTACCAGTGTCCACGGCGGGGGGCGAAGGCAGCTTCTCAGTCGTGGGGAGGCTTGGAGCGGTGATGGCCCCGCTTTGAGCTTCCTCATTGGCTGAGGGGCTGCCACGCCCCCCCACCATGGACAAGGAGGCTGCAATCCCGGCAAGAATGGAGGGATTTTCAGCCGAGTAACGACCCGGCAAGAGCCAATCAGAAGGCGTGTTGCATTCTGCTTGACTCTCGCCAGGTACTAGTATAATTTACAAATTGACAAGGGGGTCCTGGGAGTCCCTCTGCCAGACATTAGTCTTGGTTACGAGGGACTTACCCAGAGTCGTTAGCTCACTATCTTTCACAGAGAAGAAATATCCCAAACATATCAGTCTTTGTCCTGCCCTGGAGCAGTCCAGCACCAAAATGCTAAGCAATTCTCCTCTGAACAAGAGTACCAACAGCATCCCCAGACACGTGTTTCGGTCTGGTTGGACCTCATCAGTAGGGAGGTGCTGTGCCTCTCTAAGAATAGTGAGCAAGGGGTCCACGTCTGGATTCCCCTAGTAATTTAGGGTGAGACCCAAAGTTACTTAAATATGCAAATTGACAAGGGGGGTCCTGGGGTTTCTGTTGGTACTCTTGTTCAGAGGAGAATTGCCTAGCATTTCGGTGCTGGACTGCCCCAGGGCAGGACAAAGACTGATATGTTTGGGATATTTCTTCTCTGTGAAAGATAGTGAGCTAAAGACTCTGGGTAAGTCTCTCGTAACCAGGACTAATGTCTGGCAGAGGGACTCCCAGGACCCCTTTGTTAATTTACTAATATAATTTAGTCAATTCTTTCCATCCAACATGTTTTTTTAGAGAGAGAGTTGTTACAATTTCTCAAATGGTAGGACAGATTGCTTTCAGTGTCCAATGGATATGTCTACATAGGTTTCGGCTATATAGGTTTTTTTGGCACCATCCTTGGTGTCTTTCCCTTATGTTAAAGCCATCTTCAGGACAAAATATTTCTTCTCTTACCATGGAAACCTCATTTCTTCCCCAACATTTCTTGTCTTGTATTTACTGGACACTATTCTTGGTTGGATCTGAGCATTGTAATGTATGTAAGAAGGTACTTTTCTAATCCTTCTGCAAAGCTCTATAAATGAGATGCTTGTATTTTCTTTTTCCTCAATTGGAAGCACACATTCAGTTGCACCTCTGGGGTTGAAATAAAGTACAAGCTGGTTAGCCTTAGTTGGAAACAATTTCCTGCATTTGTAAGCTCTTTACTGGAAATGCTACGTTGTCGCACATATGTTTGTCTCTTGCTTTTCCGTGTTGATATTCGGTGTTCCCACTAGGAACCGTCTTGTGCTGCATCGGTGACAGAGGTGTCATATAGATACTGTGGCCCTCATTACAAGGTGGCGCAAAGGGATACCGGGCACCGGTAATGACACTGGTGCCGGTAATCCCTTTGCGCCCTACTCCGAGGTCCCTTTGCGGGTCCTTCCCTTAACGCCTGGTTCTAGCAGGCGTTAAGGACGGGACCTGCAAAGGGATACTGGGGTCAATAACGGTACCGCAATTTGCGGTACCGTTATTGCCGCCTTCCCCCTTCCCATTGAGCCCTATGGGGGCTCAAATGGGAATGGGGAATGGCTCTGGTGAATGGGGAATTACCGGTCCCGCCAACCTCGGACTGGACCGGTAATTACTCCCTTCACCAGACCGGAGTCGGACCGATTTTGGAGGCAACCATGGCGCTAATAGCGCCATGGCTGCCTCCAAACTCGGAATGAGGCCCTGTGAGTTTTTCTTATTGACTTTTATTGATTTTTATTTTTCTTAATTTACAGACTTGCAGCTGGCATGGTCCATCATGTAGAATGTGGATCCTTTACTTTAATCTATTAAAGAACTACAGAGTTAGAGTATTGCTAGAATTAGCAGACTTATCATTAAAATATGCACCGACTTCTAATAGTGTTGAAAGTGATTGTGCTGTAAAGGCACTTGCTGTTTTATTGTTTTCTGTATTTTTATAAAATTGCTTGAAGATGTCAAAACAAAAGAACCAAGGCAATTTTGTTAAAAAACGATTCAAAAAGACGTTGGTGGAGGTGGTTCTTCTACTATACAGTGGCAACCATACTGCACCATGCTACAGTACGCAAGGCTTTTTGCTGCTCCAATCATCTCTGTTTTTAGAGCATTGGGGTAAGGGTACACGTCTGATGTGGAGATGTTAACCTCCTGCGTAGTGCCGAGGCTGACTTTGGTCATTTGTTCAGCTACGAGCTGGTGGTAATTGGTATTACCGGCAAATCCCCCCATGGAGTCCAATGCAACCATCACCGGCACTCATAATCCGGCAGCAAATCCGCCAGACAGTGTTCCGGTAATATTATTGCCATTTACTGGTATCCTGGCAGAATTACTGCAAGGATACCAGCAAACTCGTAATGAGGGCCATGATGTAAGTGCTTAACATGGAACTCCATGAAACACAAATGCAGACACTTGCACGCTTTTGTTTACACCTACCTTTCTATCCCATTGAAAGGATCATGCTCTAGATAGGACCTTTCACGTTTTCATTGTCGTTTGTGATTTATGAGCTACTCCTTCACCTGCCCTGCTGCACTTGATATATGTATATATCTACTGTCCATGTGATGCCTGAACACAGGATCCCAGAGACGCCTTAAAACATTTGCCGGAGGTGAGTGTCAAACTCACGTAACATTATGGTGCTGTGTATCCATTTACAGAAATTCAGCAATGTCTTATCACTCTCAGTATTTCCCTCGTTCAGGATACCATTTATTATTACACAAATGCGAAACGAGGAAGGTGGACTGTTTTACCATAACGGAAAAACTTGCAGCCAAAAACACCATAGCAGTTTTGACCGAAAATATGTTTTTTCTGTTAAGGTAAAAGAACACAAAATGAATACATTACCCACTCTCACCCCTTCTCGCTTACCTTGTGACTGCACACTTCGCTGTGTGTCACCGACTTGCTGTGTCTCTGCAACGCCTGTTACCTTTCATTTTTGTGATTGGGAACCGGCGCCAAAGGGTCCTTTCCTTTTTTTAAAAAAAAAATGTTACGCCAACGGCTGCGTGGGAATCCCCCGCATGCACTGCTGACATTATAGTGAACAAGGGTGCGGAGGACACCCCGAGAGCCCTTGTTCACTATAAATCCACTGAATGGGGATTTAGTCAAAATAATGTGTGGACGCCCGAAATTTTCCAAAATCGCTCATTTGGGATTTTAAATACAGACTTTTGGGGTCTTTCCACGCATGAGTACACACACACACACACACACACAGATAATTATGCATCTGGACAAGTATGTTTTTCAAAGCTTGACTGCAACCAATCTGTTCGAATTTTATATACATCACTTTGAATTTTCGATTGAACATAATTACATGTATCTGCCACCAGCTGAGAGTGTGTGGGGATAATTATGCTGCATATGTATGTGCAAAATAGGTTGTAACTACTCTTTATAGAATGTTACAAGCATGGCCAACATAAAAGCAAGGTCTCACATATTTGCTTGATGAAGGTATGGTAGCCTTAGGCTACAGTACTGTAAAATAACATTCCAATTTTGAGTATCGATACAAGATCAGTAACAAGCTGCTGCAACAAAACAGCAAGACAACAGTTTTCTGGTTAAACATGTGTATTAGTATGTATATATGAGCATCACAATCCCTCGCTATGCTGTAACATCTCTATTGAAATGGGTGCTACAGTTTGGAACCTATTTCAAAGTATACCCTTTGTACATTGAATATAAATTATTGGTTTACAACATTTGGCTGGTTTTGGTAGTTTTGAGTTTGAAGGGGAGGAGGTAATGATCATGTAATATGTTTTACACATTTTCACATGGGGGCTTTATGCGCAAGGTTTCAGTGACTGGGAGCGAGGTGTTGAGTGAGTGGAAGGTAGTTTGAGCGAAACACTGCTTTTCTCTAAGCTAGTGTACTGTACAATACGGTGTTTCTGTTTGAGTTGTATCTATTACATACTAGAATACCCAATGCATTCAATACATACTGTAAAATCAATCAAAATGCACACATTTACCACCACATATATTTGGTCCTTGTTTCCTACACCCAAACATTTAAAAGATATAAAGCACAGGGTAAATCAAAAATCTAAATCATGAATAAATACTAAACAAATGGTACAGGTGTGTAAAGTAATAACCAATGAACACACTAAAAGTAACAACGGTGGAGCTGATTGAATTCCGGTAGCCAGTCGACAAGTGTTCCCCCATTTAGTGAGGCTTGCCCCTAATTGTTAACTCTCACATCAAATCCAAACATTGCTCCACCAGGTAAGCATTTAACTCTGCACTCGCTGTTGTTCATAGACTGAAAGACATCTGAATGCCTCTATTCTTGAAATTATACCTATGGCACACTCTCCACACACTTGCAGCATGCCCCTGGCCAGGGCAGGTACATGAAGGTTGAATGCAAAGGACCCACCTAGTGGTGAAATGATATACACCATCACAAATGTGAAACTCACTCACAACTACTGTAACAAATGTGTTTTTCAATCACCTAAAATATGGACATATGTTCCATCATAATGTGAAGCAAATATTTGTCAGGAGCCCCTCAATTATGAAAATAATTTAAATAAGAAGCTTAGAATAAAAATAGATTGCAACATTTACATCTAAAATGAAACACTGTAATAACTGTGAAGGCACCATGAATTAAGACACAGACAACAGATTCACCTTTCTTAAAATCAAGAGTTTATTTCTTATTTGTCAGAATGTAGTAAGGCCTAACTTGTCCTATGCAAAGGTGGGATTTCCCTACCTAAAGAAACTAAGGATAATCTATTTAATTGAGTTCAACTTAAAAGTATGTCTGTGTCCTAAACCTGTGTTTGCCCTCACATCTAAAGATATATAATGTGTAAGGATGTCAGCAACCAAAAAAGTATTCAAAACAAAGTGGTGAACCTTATCCAGCTCCTTGGCTTGTAATACAACCTATTGCCCAAGTTCACGATTCCACACAAAAGATCTTGAGGTTCCTTTCCCCAATTGTAACACAATTTCAACAAGGGTCTTGGGGTTCCTTTCGCCAAGTTCAACACAGTTTCAATGCAAGGCCTCAGGGCTCCCATCCCAAGTTCAACACTTTCAGCTTCAAACTTATAATCAGTTCTCTTGACTTTCAGTAGGTATTCCAAACCAAGTTTGCAACCTCTTAGGCTGGTCAATGGTTCACTTAACTTTCTCTTCTTTTCAACTGGTGCAGTTGTCAGACAACACAGTTCACCCACTACAGGTCTTGCAACTGAACACCCTTGGCACTTTGTTACAGTCACCTGCTCTCATTGGACTTCCTTGCAGACACAGGATCCCCCTTTGAACCTGCATCAATTGCCAACTTGCAGCACATTTAATCTTTGGCAGTCTACTTGACTCAGCCACAAAGTGACCTTTACACCACTCACTTTGTGGAATGATTTCCTTGTCCCTATCTTACTTTCACACGTCACAACAGTGCTTATCCTTTGCGTTTCACTTTCTTTCAAAGCCCTTGGCTCTTCTTTGATCAAAACATTCATATTGTCGGTTGGCACCATGGATGGGCTTTCACTCTTCTGAAAGTTGCATTTCACTTTCATTTTATTTTTACAGTGGTTTCATGTGTTTCACATAACTTTTCTTTAGTATGGTATTAAATAATGTATTCAATATTTGGCAGCTTGTTCCGATTTCATAAAATACTCCTGTGGTCTCCTGACCCAATTAACTTTCCCTAACTGTCACTCACCGGTATCGAGCAGCTCCTCTGTGTTTGCCTCTTCTGAACCTTCCTGCTGCGTGTTGTGGCTCCCTGAAGTCTTCCGCGTCCCCCAGCTCCCGTGGGGGACATGCAGCAGCAGATTCTGCAGGACTCCTGACCCTCTCACAGTCCAGTCAGGCTGCAGTGTTTCCATCGCTTTTCTGCAGTGCTCGGTGTCTACTTTACCAAATGATCTCCTTTCTCCACACAGGACACCGTCTCCTGAAAGCTGGGTTCTCTCTCCCAGCTGGACTCCTGCAACCTGGATTCTCTCTCCAAGCTGGACTCTCCTACCTTCTGACTTTGTTCTCCCTATATACACCTGTAGCCTGTCAACTGATGCTGGTGTAAGTCCTTTGCCTGGCCCCAATTAATTGGACTTGTGTGACTAGTATAGTGGTATTTCACAGTACTCTTCCTCGTCACATTACCAGAGTGGTGAAATTACATGTTAGTGTGTACTGCTCCTAGTCCCCTCTTTCTTGTCCCAGTACTATAGTGGTGTCACTGAGGTGGAATGAGAGACTGGGATTGCCTACAGTTTTTAAAGGCAAGGGGAGGGTAAGGTTGGTTATCACAAGGAAAAGGGGAAGACCATGTCTTGCCTGCACACATCCTCTCCCCAATCCCCAAGGACCCTCCACCAAGGTGGTCCTCCTTCACATTCCCACCCCCAGGGTCAGGATCTAAATGTGATGACCTTTCCCGGGCCAGCTGAGAACAGGATCTAAAGGGAATAGGTGTGAGGATGCCCTCAGGTTTCTCACATAACCAAGGCTGCCCCAAATTCTCGCCACCCAAAATCCCATGCCATCATGTGCCCCCTTTCACAGCCCACCACTTTGCCCATTTCTGTCATTTTTCCTGATTGGTCCATTGATTTACATCTGCACATATTGATTCCTAAAATGATTCAGCAAATGGTGATCATCTGGACAGCTTTTGGTAATGGCTGTAGTTCTGTCAAAAATCTGACGTCACAGTGAATTGATCACTGCTTTATGGTTGCATTAATAGATGCAGAAATGCAGATAAAGGTTTTGATATAATGGTGGTATTGCCTTAAATGTGTGCTTCCATCCAGGACTCAGGTTGTTTGGACATATTTGAACCTCAGTCAATTTGACTGTTTGGTAATCTGTAAAAGGCGGATCAAGTTCTCGTAGTCTTTCTGGAGGTATTATGATGTGCTCAGCAGTGGCTGAGTGCCATCAGCAAAGCTCTGATTTTCTTGTCCAAGATTATTGGTTAAAATGTTGTAGGGATTTCAAGATCCTTATGAGAATCTACATGTCACTGCGGGTGGTGCTGCAGTTAGGTGGCCCTTGCGTGTGCCAGGTGGTCTGGGGTCAGTGCTTATTTTGCCCAACAATAAGTGTGAGGGACCAAATATTTTCTAGCACTCAAATGGCACTGCAGGTGGGTAGGTCACCACCACTGCTGCCACCCACCACCCATAGCTGCTCCCCACAGTGTTGACGTATTTGGGGTTACACTACAGCTCACACCTGCTCATTGTGGTTGATGGATGCACTATCACCACTTCATCATTAAAGTTAGCCTGAGACAATAAGTGCCATGGCAAACACCCCCACAAAGTAAGCACTTCCTGGGATTGTGTGTCTTTAGCAGTGTGTGAAAGTGACATCGTTCAAGGTAGAAACAAAAATAGTGTCATGGAAAGTGTTACTCTGTTCCATATTAACTTAAGTATTGGTCAGAGCTGGAATCATACAACCACTGTAGAAATGGCTTTACCTTTACATTCCAAGATATATTTCCAGGCACCAAACGTGTCCTGATGGTCAATAAATCCCATGTGAGAAGACAACAATTCCAGATCTTTACTTGTCTAGAATCTCAATATATAGGAGAATGAAAGAGATATTTATTTATTTATTTTGAAATTTAATTCCATCGTGCCGCAAGTGTGCAGGCCAATGGGTGCACAAACAACAGAAAAGAGACAGACAATCATAACAAAAAGTGCAAAACAATGTGCTAAGAAGGCCAGGGAAAAAAGCTCAGAAATTGGGGGCGGGCAACAAGAGAGGAGAAGAGCTACTAATCAGGTGAAGTGTTAAAAAAGGAAGGTTTTCAACGCCTTCTTGAACTTAATGGGTGAATCAACCATTCTGATAATGGGTGGTAGTGCATTCCAAGCACAAGGACCCTGGGCGTTAAAACTACACCCACCTGCCTTCACCAGCTTGAACCTTGGTTGGATCAATATACAATGCTGTTGTGATCTGAGTGAGTGACGCGGGACAGAAGGCTGGATGCATGCTTTAAGATATTCAGGGGCAGCATTCACTGTACATTTATGTGTTAGTGTTAAAATGTTGTGGGTGATGCGATGTTTCAGTGGTAACCAGTGTAAGCCCCTTCTGGCAGCAGTGACATGAAAGACATATATGTCTAGAGTATACTATTTTGTCAAAGCTACCTCTAGATTTCCTTTTACAAAAAAGGTGTTCCATCAGGAGTGGTTACAGCCAAGGGATACGGTTGCTCATAAAATTAGTTATGTACAGTTATACTTGTCATACCTCAGCAGGTACAGCTTTCTGTGTGCACCATATCGTGGTTAAGTTCCTGATAGCTACCATAATCTCAGGGGTGTGCATAATTTAAATTCTGGTAGTGTAACTGAGCACCATGCTTAATGTTTCACTGAGTGGAACTGCACACATTGGATTTGTCTTTAATTACGCATCTTACAAAATTTCTGAAAAAAAGAATACTGTAAAATATGTTTTTACATGATTTATGTTCAGCATAATACATGGAAAACTATAATAAAATATGCCTGCATAATTGATGAAAATATTCCACACACATATTTTGCAGGATTATTTTATCAGAAAAAAAACATTTGAACAATGTTTCCACTTTTCTAGGAACGAACTGCAGATACACGATTGTTGCCAAAATTATTAGCAAACTAAGTGGAGACCTTAATTGAGAAAATCTTCAGCAACTGTCCATTTGCAGACGTTTCAGATTATTTTGTTTGGTTTTTTCGAAGAACACATATTTTTCTTTTGCAGAATTCATGCACTGCAAATGCACTGATTCATATTTATTTTTTCACATTTCCTGCTTACAATGTAAGGTTCAATTTGACAAAACTGTCTTACATACCTGAAATAGAAAGGTTTTAAATTATTCATGAAATTAATGTTCGAGGTTTTCATCGCATAGTGCACCCATCCAAAGATGTATGGCCATATTCTGCCAGTGTAAACAATAGTTTCAAGATGGCTGTACACAAGCATGTCAATGGTTGCAGTGCTAAAATATGCCAGTATCACCACATAAGAACAAACTGTAAGAAACAAATTCCCTTCTAACTTCACCAACACAGGCCAGTATGTCCATGGACAAGCCAATACTGCCAGTTTTCAGAAGGACCAACATATGTATTATTATTGTACAGAGAAGTTCACAATGTGTACATTATTATATGAACTACTTATTATAGATAACCTGAAAACCTTATTAGATGTGGCTGTTTAGCATGGTTTCGACATGATACATAATACACATCGTCTTACATTAGTACATCATTAGTATGATATTTATCATGGACCAAAATATAATGGGCTGCTAGAAAAAGGCAAGTCGTTTGTTCCTTATACAAACGTGCACATTTGTATGAAATGCTTCATGAAAAAAGTACACAGTGATAAATGGCTTTTTACAAACAGCAATATATATTTGTTTCTGGAAAATGTTCGATCGGACTCGTAACAGTAATACGGATTAATTACTAATTAGTTTCAATGTATCACTTTCCATGTCTTTGCCCTGAAGTGTGGCACTGTTCACCACGTGATCAAAATGACAGATAGATCATCTTGGTAACTAGTTGACTAATTATCAAGAGTGACATTATGAAAATAATCGCTGTTCATTTGAGTCGACTGTTGCGTTGAGTTAGTGAGCCAAGCGCCTGAAAACACTTCAGTGCACATATACAAAATACTTGTAACTTGAAATTGTTGTTTTTTGTAGAACCACATAATTAATTGTTCATCTAAGCAATTTAAACAAGTGGTAATGGTTTAATTGCACAGCCATCCAGTCTGAAGTACATTTTGCAATGTAGGCAAGTTAAATTGCCAACATTTTACTGCGTTCTGAATACAGTGGTTTAACTGTCGATCAGTCGTTGTAAAACAAACATCAACAGCTACAAATCTGCTAGATGACCTTATGTGGGATATCATGAACATGACTAACATAGGTGTTCATATGATGATATACATTTAGGTGAGAGTAAGTGGAATACCATAACCAGGGGAACACAGGCCACCTGGCAAATGAAGGTGACCCAAAATGGATTCGCACATGGTTTCTATGGAGATCCTGTGCAGCCATCACGGCACGTCAGGCTCACCCAGAAATATGGAGAAGCACTATGAGGGCTACCCAATGAAGTGGCAGCTGACACCACTCTTGAAAGTCATGCTTCAACTCAGAAGTGCATACACATTATCAACGTGGGTGACTACACACAAAACTGGTCAGGCTTTTTAGAACATTGCACATGGTGGACCTTTGTGCCAGACAGTGCACTTTGTCAGAAACGAATCCAAAGTCCCACAGGTGCAGTATTGTATTATAAGGGCTCTGCAGATCATCACATGTGCTCTCACATCCTAACAGATTTATGTTCAGGTGCAATTGAGAAATCTTATTCAACACCAAGTAAGATCATATAAGATACATTTTGATTAACGCATGGCTTCTACATCAAGTGGGCATTCATAATGGAAATGCCCTGTGACATACAGTCCAATCCCACATTACTGGGGACAAGGAACAGGCACATTTCGGAAACAATATCTTGTTTTAATGAAGTAAAATCATTGAAAAGGTGTTCCCCACCTTTATGTCGGGGACGTCACCACAATGTTACACAATCACAGGAAGTATGTCTACAAAACCATTAGTGACCTGCAATCATTTACCTCACTATTTCTTGCAAACAAGCATTCATTTACATAATCAAATCTGTATACATGTTCAGGTCTGAATAAAAAAGAAACATTCAAATTTTAAATCTGCCAATTTCAGACTATTGGTTTCAAATGTGCAACATAGCAATCAAGATGGCAGAGGGGCTGTAGCAGTAACATGATTCTTCAAAAACATGTTAGTTTCTCTAACATTCTAGCATCTTTGAACTGCACATATAAATTACACTTGCACATAATACACAATACCTTTGCTTTACCCAATATTCCCCAACATTGTCAGCAATTGCCGTTATCAGGTAACTGTTACATGCCCCAAGAAATTCACATGTTAATATGGTGCTGAGGTTTGCTAGTTTATATGTGTCATTAACAACAAGCTCATAGTAAAATGCAACAGACCACTGTATCAGGTTAGGGAAGCAGTTCTAGTCATAACATGTGTTCTATATTTGAATGCACACAATTGCAGTACTCCTATCCCAACCTGAGAGAATGGTGTTTGGATTGTATTGCACAGATATAAGTACCCATCACTTTTTGCTATACATATGAATCTCACTTTTTTCAATGGGAACATAAATTACTCCTTTACAATGTGCTTCATAGCCTGAAAGAGAATTAATTAATAATTTGCAACCCATGGATGTTTTAGATATTTAAAACATGATTTAGAGTGTTTTAACGTTGAACTTACTGAAATGCCAGCTATAACTGTGGGGACACAAGGTATTCAAATTGATTGGACTAGATTTTCAAAATCAAAACTGCACTTAGATTGCACAGAAGTGCTATCAGTTTGCCACTATCCACAGAACAAACAAATGCAATCAGTTAACTGCAAAAGAAAGCTCACATAGCACTTAAATATAATGAGAAGCCTGTACTCTTTTGGGAACCAGCACCCTTTAGCCCTTCCAAAATACCCACTCCTGTGACTTGGCATAGAATAGGCTGCAGGGCAAAATGTGATTTGATCCAGGGTTTTTTTTACGCTCACTTTGGGATAATGTTTTTAGTACCTGGAACCAACATTCTTTAGGCCTCAGGTCTGCCCATGGTGAAATCGGCCACCACCAGCTTCACCCTCTCTCCTGGGCAAGACTGCTTATATACAGATATTTCCAGTGAAGCACCCCTCCAGTTGCTCAGAAAGCGTGCTGTAATCATAATCCAATGTGTTTGGGTTTCAGAGTGAGTCTGTCCTTTTCGCTTCTGTTTTTGCTTCTTGTATCCTCTCCAATCCTATGTAATATCACATGTATCTAATTGGACAAGTCTTTCCATTGTCTTGTTTAATAATCAGACACCATTGGAGGATTATCATTTCTATACTTGAGACCAGAAAAAGGTTGGTACCCTATCTGCTCTCAATATTCTTGACTTAAGAATTGTTCTTTTTCTATAATATTTGGTAGCAACCTCATTCATCAATAATATACAGTTTTCTGTGCTCTTCTTGTCGAGACGCACGCCTGCATTTACCACACACGCTTGTGCTGTAAATGTTCGTATAATTATGAAATTATGTTTTATTACCAGGCAGAGTCCAAAAGGTGACCAGTTAATGGACATGTTTGTGTTTTAGTCTGCCCACACAAAGGGTACATGCTCCAATCTTCTGACAAATATATGGTTCTCTCGATCCACCTTGCACATCTCTCATTAATGATACATGTATAACTTGTTTGTCCAAAAGGGCTTTCAAAGGTGAGGATCAGATTGCTCCAGAATGAAACCCCAGTCAATTTGATGTAAGCACAATATAGGGCTGTTGAAATGAATACCAATGTTACTCAAACCAATACAAAACCATTGCTTTTTCCATTGTTTTAAATTAAAGATATTATTAATACAATAATCAGACTGCTGTGGGTGAAATGAATACACTGTTTGTATTGGAATATACTTGACACTTTGAGGCTTTGTATATAAAGAGTTTTGTAGAGAGGTAGATGTTCATGTCATCAATAGCGCCCACCTCTTCACCTCCTTCATATTGGAAAAACAACAAAAAGGAACTGTGCATGACACCTGGTATTGTCCCAATACTGCATGGAAGATATGAAAGACATTATTCACTCATAGTACCGTATCCAATGCACGGATGTGGTAGAAGGATGTCTGCATACACCATTAAATATAGAAGAGCTATTAGTGAAGTCTCACAGGTGCAACATGACATCATAAGGAGAAGATGCAAGGAAGCATTGAAACCATATGCAAATACTTAAAGAATAAAGGTGTGACTGAAGTAACAAAGTAACTGAAAATGCAAGTACGAAGAAATCATATACACTGTAAAGATAAGTTAGAAGAGGTGCAGTAGATGTACATATGAAGAAACACAAGGTAGATAAGACATAAAGGGCTCTATCAGGAGTTGGGCGAAATCCCGATGGTTAATCTGCCAGGATACTGCCCAATGCAATTAGTGTTTATGCAACATTTCGCCAGATCACAAGTTGTGGTGGCGGGGCAAGTCTCCATATCTTCTGAGTCAATGGGACTCAATGGGTGATTTTTGGCACAATTACTGCAGTGGTAATTGCGCTGCTGTAATTGAGCCAAAAAGGGGCAGGGATTTGGTGCTCTGAGCTGAAGGTGATTGCTCTGAGTTTCCCCCAAACTCGGTATTGGGTGGACCGGTAATGTGGCAGTAACAGCATTTCCACTGAATTTTTACCATTACACCCAACTCCTGATGAGGCTCATAGAAGCTTGCAGCAGTAGAAAATATAACATGGGTATAGCTACCATTATGACAATATGGAAATTGGTTTCCTATATTAATAAGCAAGAAACCTGAAGGGAGAGACCAGAGCTGCAGAGCTGACAGGTGCTGGAAACAGCTTTGTGTGAGGAACAAAGAATGTCTTTTTGGCTTGGGATCAAGAATGCTATATCAAGAAATAATTGCAAGGTACCAGAGGAGTCAAAAATAATAAGCTAAATACACACAACATTTTTCTCTTAGATTAAGCAAAGGAGTAAACATTTAAATTGGCAATTATTGAACAATCAAAGATGCCAAAAGTCTTTGCAGGTCTGAGCAACCAAGTCTCCAGAGGAGTAATAGCATCCAGTATAATCAAATCAAATAGCACTAAATAAAAGGTCAAAATGGACAGACTTGTGGTCTCATCAAAAGTGGTACAAGATGGGATAACAAGGCCCATTCATTAAGCTCCCAACAAAGATAGCAATGTTTCTTAACTCCATTAAAGTCCAAGGAAGAGAACAGTCAACAAGGTCAACTACAAAGAAGAAGCCTTGGCTTAGGGCCTAACTGAGTAGAGATGGTAGGCTGATTGGTCAAGTGTGCAGTGGTCTGATGTTGTTTCCCGCACCTGGGTTTCATTTTGCTAGCGTGCTGCTATCAAGCAGAATATACAAGGCTGGGAGAGAATGCCAGCCAATCATGAGGGCCTATATAGTGATGAACCATACACTGTTGCATAAGCCAATCCATTGATGTTATTCTACTATTCATTTGTATTATACATAGTTAGGAGTAGTTCAAGGCAGATATGGGGCAGCCAATTATGTTACTAACACCTAAACAAAATATAGGTATATGTGTTCCCTTAACTAACCCCTCATTTGGTAGGTGTGTACTGTTTGCCACGTAGGATGACGTAATAGCTGATGTACATCGAGGTATAAAGCTTTAGTGTAATGCAAATGTATCTCAGAGTGAGTGAGCTGTAATTTGTTTGTTCACCAGGTTTTCCTGCTTTATTGAGCTGAAAATAAAGTAGTATTTTGTCATATTCTTTGAGTTTGTCTGGTTATTTGGGTCTGAGATCGTTTATTGGTAATTCCATCAGGCACTTGGAATGCTCCAGGTGCTACTGCACAGTTTGTTTGTGACTTCAGGTACAGCAGGGGATCTACATTTGTAAGTACATTTGTAGTACAGGCCAAGCCCCATGATTTTTAAGGAATGACCTGCATATGTTCAAATGTTCACATGTTCTCTATCTCTCCAATACTTTGGGCTTGTAAATTGCTATTGAACACATTGTTCCAGTGCCAGAGGCACTGTTGTTCCATAAATACAGAGAGTGTTTTATACACTGGTGCTTTCAACATAACTTTAGATTTCTTTTTAGGTGAACACAACACAGCTTTTTGGGTCAGTTCTCAAGAAGGGATTCCTCGTGAATGTGTCAAAACCTCAAACAGTTTATGGATGCTATGTCCTAATGAAGAAGACAAGCACTTTTATCCCCCAATTATTATGATAGCTTGTGACAGTGGCACATCATGAATGAATTGTCACACTATTCTAGTCCTCTCACACTTGACAGTGAGAACATCTCCCCGTCTCTATAACTCTTTCCTGGCCATAATCTCTGTCCCACCTTAAAGTAAGAAGTACTTTAAAAGGTAGTACTATTTTTGCTACATTTGCTTCATTTAAACGGATTGGGTTCCATTAATCACTATAATCTTTTAGGATTGTAACCAATTAATGTGATGCATTCACATAAGGTAGTAAAAGCTTTGAGAGATCCCTTCATAAATTCAAATTCAACATTCCTAGCACTTCGTCCATGGTTCACCCACAGTCTCAGACACCCCAGCACTGAGCCCCTCTTCCCGCTTTCTTTCTGCACTTGCATGTTCTGAATACGCACAAGGCACGGTAGGTTTGGCCCTCTCCCTCTTCCCCGTCTGCTCTTAAATATTGTGCTGTAATGTTGTAATGTATATCCCACTCTCCCTCCCTGCCCTGTAAGCGATTTGAAACAGTATATTCTCATTGTATAAGCGCCTAACAAGCAAACAATAAATAAATAAATAAATGCTGCATAATTTAAAGTGAATTGATGAAACACATACAGAAATAAGTAAAAGGTCACAACTGTGTTCGAATATCTTCCTTTAGGAATGCATTTTCTCTTTATTATTGAGCTTGGTCTCAGAAACTGAAATACCCACATGACATGATATTACTGGCTAGTTATTCTCTCTACTGGATGGTGGCTTTGGATCAGATGAGTGAGACGAAGATTACTACAGCAGGCCCTACACTTCCAAAAATACCAAGTTCACTTGTGGACAATCGATCACTGTTTGGATAGCAGTTCCAGAATTATAGTGCCTTATGCAGATTGCCAATGGCTCAAAGGAGGATGCATTGCACCCTCCAAGCTCTTGATGAATCCCTAAAAGTAATACCACAAATTCCCCTAATGGCTATCAGTTCATATTTGGTTTCATGTCTAAATCTAGTAATGCAGCAATAAAAATAATAATAAGATTGTGTGCAAAGTGCCAGGTTCAAATCTCTAATTGCCCAGAAAAAGGCAGTTGCTAATTATGAGAAATATGAAATGATCACGCAAACCGCGATTGCCAAGGATCAAAGAAAATATTGGCAAATACTGGTGAAGTTTAATTCTCCCCGAAACCATATGCGAAAATCAGTGATGTAAGTGGCACGTTGATTGGGTGAAGTTTTCTATTAATCTCTAATACAATAATCCAGATTCTAATATGAATCCATCTATTAAACAAGCAGTATCTATAAAACAATGGTCTACAGAAAGAGCCTTACAGGCCGATTCATGGAATCAACGTGCGCCGAACAAACGGCGCACGCGTGCGAAAACGTGCGATTCGCAGAGAAACAGCGAAATCGCAGTGCAAGTGCTATTATCGCACAGAAAACATCGCACATCAATTCATGGAAGTCCGTGCACGCGCGAAATGTGGGATGTGCGCAGAGAAAGTGCGCGGCGCTCACTGGTGCACGCTGGCGCACAGGTCATCGAACGCCGTGCGATAAGGCCACAGCGAATTTGCACATAGCGCGGCACACATAACAAAAGTAGGCGTAACACAGGGCGTCACACGCAGAATGGGGAACAACTCGTGAAAATGTGGGCGTCATGGGGGAAGTACAGGAGGCAAGTGCACAGAACGCCCACACGCTCGCCTACAACACATATTCATAGAATCGAATAGGGAAAAACAGCGCACGGCCAAAGAAGCGCACAGGCCCATACATGTCCGCCACACAAAAGCAGGCGGTAGCGTCCCTGCGCAGGAAAAAAATGTGCGCCAAAGTCCTACACGCGCGAGAAGGCCCACACGCGATCGGGCCTGGGGGAGCGTGTGCGTGTACTTCAGGGGTGTGCGAGAAGTTTCTCACACGCGATTGGGCTGTGTGCGGGCATTTCAGGGGTGCGCGTGGAGTTTCACACGCGATTGGGCTGCATGCGGGTATTTCAGGGGTGCGTGCGAAGTTTTACACGCGATCGGGCCTGGGGGAGCGTGTGCGTGTATTTCAGAGGTGCGCGAGAAGTTCCAAACGCGATTGGGCTGCGTGCGGGCATTTCAGGGGTGCGCGTGAAGTTTCACACGCGATTGGGCTGCGTGCGGGTATTTCAGAGGTGCGCGCAAAGTTTTACACGCGATCTGGCCTGGGGGAGCGTGTGCGTGTATTTCAGGGGCTCGCGGGTGTTTTCACACGCGATCGGGCCTGGGGGAGCGTGCTACGTGTATTCCAAGGGTTCGCGTGAAGTTTTTCACGCGATCGGATCTGGGGGGGAGCGGGGTACCACTCACCGTCTGCCTTGCGTGTAGAAGAACGCGTAGCGTGTGAACCCCAACGGATGGAAAACACATGCACTGCATGAAAAAGCACGTACAGAGCAGTGTAAAGGCACGCGGGATCTCCAAGCCCCGCCAGGGCAACGCCCGTGGGCGAAACGCCACAGACGCGCTTACGCTGTTTGGGCCTTTGGTCCAATGAAATCGCGTACGCTCCGTATCAAGCTGGCCACGCGAAAACACACGGAAGACCACGCTCCTGCCCAGAAGGCCGAATTACTGCCCCCCAGTGCCCCGAGCAGCCTCCCAAGTGCCATCTGCTGCTGCCTGCCTGCTGCCACCGTGCCCTGCCATTTGGTGCCTGCACATCAGCCATCTGCAGGGGTCCAGTTGCTGTGTCCACCCCTGCTGGAACAGAAGACTCCCGACTCGGATAACATCGCTCCACAGCCCAGCCCCAGGACCCAGTTGCCCACCCACTCCTGCCCCTGGGGTTCCCATGTCGGGCACATCAACATCTGGCACCAGTGGCAACCCCCGGCCAGAGGGGCAGAGGGGCACCAGCTTCACTGCCACCGAAGTTGGTGTCCTGGTGGAGCAAGTCCTGGGGCAGTATGATGCCCTCTTCGGATCGTCCCGCGACAAAAAGGAAGGACGGGAGAGGATCTGGGCCGACTGTGTGGTTGCCATCAACGCGGAGGGGGTGGCAACCCGCACCATCCAGAAGGTCAAGAAGCGCTGGGAGAACTTGAGGTCCAGGACCCTCATAAAGGCCCGGCGCGTCGTGGAGGGGGGGCCGGAGCCACATGAGTTCCATCCAGATGAGGGTCCTGGAATGCGTACACCCAGCGCTCCACGCCCAGGTCTTTGAGAGGGAGACCCGTCTGGAGTTAAGCGGTAAGTGGCCAAGCATTGCTGTGTGAGACAGGGCATGTTGCAGTGTGCTGGTTGTCTGATACTTGCCTGTATGTGTGACATAGGCCATGTACGCATGTATGTGTGCAGGGACATCATGGTAATGCATGTGCGACCAGTAATGTGTGAACCGCACCGTTGTTGCATGTGTTTAAATGCGACATGGGGAGCCCAATGCAGATTGCACACATGAGAGCATGGCAGTCTCTGTTCCTGGACATGGGTGGGGGTGAGGGATGGGTGCTGATGCCAGGTACATATATGGTATCCATGTCTGTGTGCCTGACCTGCGTGTCTGTGACTTGTGAATGCCATGGATGCATGACAATTTACAGATTCACTGATGCAGCCTAGTCATCCTTGTATCCACTGTGATTGGGGTGTACGGGGCCAGATGGATGTGACTGAGGTGAAGTGTGTGCATGTGATAGGTAAGACCGATGAGGCATGTGAGTACCATTACATTGTATATTTCGAGAGTCCATTGGACATGTATGGAAATGTCCATGGCATGCACCATGACTGTCACTGTGTGTGTATTGCCTGGACTGACACATGTGTTGTGGAGGGACATGATGGAAGTGTACTTTGAGAGTGGCACTTATCTGCTATCGCTTCCTGTCTAGGGGACCATTGTACAGTACCCTGATGCTTGTGTTCTATGTCTCCCTCTACGCAGCGGCTAGTGAAGAAGAGGGCGGAGACAGCACTGTGGAGCTAGGTGGCGGGGATGCCCCCACGGCTGCAGCGGAAGGGGTGGGTGAGCCCCCACATGGGCCTGCTACGACGGAAGACGGTGAGGAGCCATCCAGGTTGGTGGTTCCCACAGAGGAGGAGGAGGCCACCACTGAGGCACACATGGGGCCTGGTGGGGGCATCCCTGCTGGTGCAAGTGGTGCAATCCAGGGGCAGGGGCAGGAGGCAGCACAGGTCACCGTGGAGGGCCCTGTGCATGTTGCTGTCCCTGACCCTGTGGGTGCACCACCATGCACCAGCAGGGATGCCCCGTCCCAGGCCCGTCCGCAGGTAGAGGGGATGCCCATGTCATCTGACTCCCCTCCACCTGCGGACGAGGGGACCCCTGGCCGTATGGAGAAGGTCCTGATTGGGGTCACGATGCGCACGGCTGTGATTCGTGATGCCGTGCATGCTTCCCAGGAGGAGCACGCACGTCATCACGAAGAGCACCGTGCCGACGTGGCCCAATTGGGATCGTCCATGTTCGGGGGTTTCCTGCATGTGTCGGCCAATCTGGCGGCCCTCTCCTCCTCTGTGGAGACTATACGCCAGTCGTTCTCCTTGCCGTCTTCCGGCCCAGATGCCACCAGGGCCCCCTGTGGACCTGCCCTGACCAATGCAGCCAGCTCGGTGGGGATCCCATCCCTGCCACAGTCGGGAGTCAGAGGTCCAGCAGGGGTGGACACCACAGCAACTGTACCCCAGCAGATGGAGGATGTGCCGGCATCATCAGGCAGGGCACGTGCACGACGGCGTCGGTGGATTCCATCAGCCTGGATGCTGTCGTGCTGGCACAGGCAGTGGCGTTGGAGGCAGCAGCGGAGTCAACGTGGGAGGCATCATGGCTCGGGGCCATCAACATCGGAGGGGCAGGCATCGGCCGGAGGGCAGGAGGACCCAGGACGGGAAGTGTCTTCCGTGTGGCAGCGGTTGGGCCAGCATATAGGTGCGGAGCGGCGGCGGGCAGAAGAGGCGCGGCTCACAATGGTCAGGGCGGAGAACTCCATGCGGTCAGGGCGGAGAACTCCATGTGGAGGGCCCTGAGGCGGGCCGAGTGCCTCGAGGCAATCCGCAGGGGGTTGGAGGAGGAGACGGCGTCGTCCCTGCGGACCCTCGGGGCCATGGAACAGGACCGCCTCCGGGACATCGAACAGGAGTTCGATGATGCCCTGGCCCGGAACACCATGGAGTGAGCCGCTGGACTTGCCCGCCGCCTTTGTATATAGTTATATAGTTAGTGTTAGGGTTCCTTTAATTTTTTTTTTATTTGGTTGCGATTGGACAATGTGCCACATTTTTGTATATAGTTCAGTTTTTAGTTAGTTGTCATAGTTAGGTTTCATTTGGTTGGGCTCATGGACCCGGGATTATCTTGTAAATAGTTCTTCAATGGATTCTTTTATTTTTTGGGTTTTTTTCATCGCCATGGAGCAATGGTTTTTGTTTATCATTTACACTTGGATTACTTTTCTGACTGTGACTTTGGACACCATTCATTTTGATTGTGCTGTGTGTTTTTGATTTTTTTCATGGACATTCATCTTCTTTTGGTTGTTTTGCTTTGTGGTTTTTCTCATTTCATTTCCATTCAAGTTGATTTCCAATACATTTTTATTTTCATCCTTCAATGTGTCGTATCATCTCATTGCATGTCATGTTGGGTGTTTTAACATTCACTTGCAGCCATTGTGTGTGACAGACATGTGTTCATTTGCATTATTTACATTGGGTGTGTAACATGTAATTGCCTTTGATATGTGGGTGGATGTGATAGTTGGTTGGGCCTTTTGGCAGGGGAGGATGGCCATTACGGACATGATTGGGGATTGTTGGGACCCAGGTGCAGGGGGGCATGGATGGGATATGGGCGAGGGCCTGGTGCTGGGGGGTGGGGGGGTGGGGTACATGAGTTGGACATGGGTGGGGGCCTGCTGGCAGGTGCCCCGCAGTGCTGGGGGGTGGGGAAGGTGGGAGACATGGGTGGGGGCCTGGTGGCGGGTGCCCCTGGTGGCTGGGGGTGCAGGGGGACATGCGTTGGTGGGCAGTAGTGCAAGTTGACATGTGGGTTGGCTCGGGGGCATGGCCATGGTGGATGGGGTGCCTGCAGGACATGTGCAGGGTAGGCCCCTGTGGTGTGAGCCACCTGCAGGGGCCGTGGAGGGTGTAGAGGGAACACCTGGGAGGACCTACACGTGCAATTCACATGTGGTGCTCCCCGCGCACCCCTGTAATACACGTACCCTGATGAAATCGCATGTCAAACTTCCCGCGCACCCCCGAAATATGCGCACGCAGCCCAATTTAGTGTGAAACTTCCCGCGCACCCCTGAAATACACGCATGCAGCCCAATCGCGTGTGAAACTTCCCGCGCACCCCTGAAATACACGCACGCAGCCCAATCGCGTGTGTAACCACCCGCGAGCCCCTGAAATACACGCGCCCAGGCCAAACACCTGTGGAACTTCTCGCGCACCCCTGAAATACACGCACACGCTCCCCCAGGCCCGATCGCGTGTGAAACCACCCGCAAGCCCCTGAAATACACGCGCCCAGGCCAATCAAGTGTGGAACTTCTCGCGCACCCCTGAATTACACGCACACGCTCCCCCAGGCCCGATCGCGTGTGAATCCACCCGCGAGCCCCTGAAATACACGCGCCCAGGCCAATCGCGTGTGGAACTTCTCGTGCACCCCGGAAATACACGCACCCAGGCCATTCACGTGTAATACTTCTCGTGCACCCCTGAAATACACGCACACGCTCCCCCAGGCCAGGTCACATGTGAAACTTCTCGCGCACGTGTGTTCCCGACACCCGTAATACGCATTCCCCGCTTTGCGTTTGCTGTTTGCCAGTCCGGTAAACTGGTTCAGGGTTGGCCCAGCCCTTTGCGATGGTTTTGCGATCTTGATGGCTTTTCCTTGCGCGAGGGCGTTCTTGGGGGCGTAACTGGCGCTGCTGCAGGGTAGCTGCGCCACTCTGCGCCACATCTGCTTTTGGAGGTGGGAATCCATGAATACGCTGTGCGCGGAAATTGATTTTATCGCACGCGGCTGGCGCAGACATTCAAACGGGCACGCTGTTCGCCAGCCGCGTGCGACACTTTTGAGAGGAATTACATGAATCGGCCTGTAAGTATTGCAATGCAGATTCAGCATCTTGATTGCGATTGACCAATAATTGAGGAAAAGGATAGGTATTTTTCTTTACATACTTGATGTAGCTTTATTTTCTAAGATGCTGTAGGGATTAATACGCAATTTACAGTTCTGAAAAAGTTTAGCAAGGAATTCAATGTATCAATAAACATATTTATAAACAATTTCAGAGTAAGAAAAAAGTATGTGTATGCAATACTAAATGAAGAAAGGATCTGCCTATGTTGACATATTTGATTACTTAATCAATAAGCCCTGAGCAGGTGGGCATTATCACTTTCGGTAATGCCTCAGGGCCTATATTTACAGGCCTGAGCAAAGCAAGGGCCTTAATGAAAGCCCTGGGGCATTACCTGAAGTGGTAACTCCTGCAAAGGGGCTTATTGCCATTATTATCCCGGCTCGTAAGCAAAGGTAAAAAAACGGCCACTAGCGAAGTGAAAATAAAGTTAATTTTCCCTTTTCATGGCAGCCATTGAAAACAATTAAAAAAAAGTAAACAAACAAAATGGCCTTGATGGAAAGGGAGAATTGACTACACTTACAAAAAATGGCTGCCATGGAAAGGAGAGCAGCAGCTACGTTTAATCCCTTATTCCTTTCCATAGCGGCCTGTTGCAGATCGGGAGCAGGCGCGCTGGGGACAGAAGTGTTTCCAGCGTGTCTGCTCCCAAAATGGAGAGAAAAGAAGGTAAGTGGGGGTGCAGGGCGAACCAGGCAGAGTGGGAATTCTGTGGATGGAGAATGTTGGGAGGGTAGAGGGGGACCACTGACCTTGTTCCCCATTGAGGAAGATGGCGGCCTCCAGCAGTGAGGGGGCTTGGAGCTGGCAATTCCCCTGTTCCAAGCCTCCAAATTGGTTGAGAAGCTGCCAACCCCCAAGATAAAGTGAGTGTTTTTCAATCAAAGTGCAAGGGTCTCTGTTTCCATTCTGAACAAAGTTGGGGACAAAGCTGTTGAACCTGGTCGAGAGGTTAATAGAGCTATAGCATTTACTGTTGCTACTTATGGGCCATACCTTGAGGACATTCCCCAATCGTCAAGTTGGAAGTGGCAGAGAGGACAATTATGAGCACTCCCTTTAAATGAACTGTCTGTACCTGCATCAAATATGGAAGTGGCTGTGCACCCAATTGTCTATGAAGTTTATTTGAAGTCTCTTTTATTCTGGCAGCATCTGAATTATACTGATCCACAAACCTTATGCAAAAGGATTTAAGCTCTATTATAACAGATATGGTGGGCTCTTGTGGGAAGTAGCTGCTATTAGTTAAATCTATATTACCTTATCTTGGTTTTGGTTATCTGTTATGTGGATTTTGGTGTTTTTTTTCTAGTAAAATATATAATTATCTTAAGATGGCCTTTAATGATTGGGCTCAGCAACAGTTATTAGCAAGTAGGACAATAGTAGAGAAAACTATTAGATATGTATGCCTAAAATAAGAGTGATGATATTATCCTTATTTGACATTTATTGAAACAAATATTTTGAGAGCAACTCTTATAACGTTTTGTTCAGATATGTTAACACTGTCTGCCTTTACTGTCATATTGTCTCAAGCTAATCCCAAATAGTGCCTTTGTCGTTGTATTATCCGTGAAACAGTTGTTCACGTTTTATTCTTTTGCCATTTATATTCTATGTTAAGAAAACATTTCTTAAACCACTTTTGAAGACACAAGTGATTAAACAATATAGCTTGTACTTGGAAATCTTAAATCATGAAATCAAAAGAACAAGCTCTCATGACAGATGCATGTGCTGTTGGTGCATGGATGCTTTGGAAACTACTTTCAGACCCACTTATGTGAATTTTTCATTTATTATTTTTAGTCTCTGCATCATAATTGTTTCATTGTAATCAATATTATTTTATTCAACTTGAATTTTGTTAATATTAATTGTTTATTATGAGATGATTTATGACATGAATGATTACCAGATTGATTGTATATATTAAGCCAAGGGACCGTATCTCCCCATCCCTAAAATATCTCTACTGGCTCCGGTGGCTGCAAGTATTATGTTCAAGACCCTTTGCATTGTTCACAAGGCTTTCTGGGTCTGGGCCCTGCACTACATCCAATTCTCTCTTCCAAAATAACTTCCTTCTCGAGCTCAGCTACCTCCAACTCTCTAACGGTTAGACGCTTCTCCAGGCAGAGATTGGGAGGCAGATCTCTCTCCTATGCATGTGCCTCCCTCTGGAATGGCACCCCTACCCCTCTCAATCTTGAGCCGGACCACCTGAAGTTCTGGAAGCAGCCCAAAATGTTCCTCTTCTCCATTGCTTTTTCTCTCTCCCTTTCTCCCTCTCTCCCTCCCATGCTGACCTACCTGACCTACCTGTCTGCTGTACCAACTGATTGATTGGCTACCCTCAGCGTCTCACTGGGTACCAGGCTCTTTCTTGATCAGTCACCCTTGCACTGCCTGCGGGCCTTCCCCTCACTTAGGGGCTGTAACTGTAACCCTACAGTCCCTTGTTCTCCTTGTGCTACCTGGAGCTGCGCTGCCCTGGCTGCACTTACTCAGAGCATGCGGCCCTATTTTCCCCTCCACTTTCCTTTGCAATTACCCCCTACCTTTACCCTTGCACTTCTTGTTCTCGCAATTGCACGATCTGAATGACACAAGGCCTAGTAAGATTGTTTGTCTTGTCCTCCTTCTGTCTTCCCTCCCTTGTCTTGTCGCGCCTAGAATCGCTTGTGTACAGACGCATTATAAATGACTTATCATATTATATATTAATATGTAGTGAATTAAGTGTTTGTATGTTTCTGCAATTTTGTCTTTGTTTTATAATGTGCTATTCTGAATTTTAGTAGCTTCTTGCAGAACAAAAGTTCATATATATATATATATATATATATATATATATATATATATGTATATATATGTATATATATATATATATATATATATAGTAAACCAGACATTTTGGCAAGAGCAGAGCAATGCAGTATCTAGTCAGTTCCCAGATACAGTACTATGATTCTAGGAAGGTGTTGATTGACAACGGCATATGTACCTGTTTCCTCATTAGAGGCTGTAGCATTTGCCATCTCCAAAATAGGCAACACTTCAGGTACCTCTTGTCCTTGTGAATATTAATGTATGACCTACATAGGAGAGCGGAAAAACTCTTTGCAAATATGTGTTTGAACTAAGAGACTATGGGGGTCATTATGAGTATGGAGGTAGCCATGGTGCTGTTAGCGCCATGGCTACCCCCATACCGCATACTGGATCCGGGTTCCCTGAATGGGGAAATACAGGGCCATTCCAACCTTGGAAGACGTGGTATTTCCCCATTCAGGAAACCCATCCCCATTCCCATTCGAGCCCCCATAGGGCTCAATGGGAATGGGGAGGAAGCTAACAACAGGCCCGTTAATAACAGGCCCGTTGTTAGCTCCCTGGTCTGGTAGCGGGTCCCGCGAGCAGACTCGTAATAGGGTGGTAACGGGTTAACAGTGCCGGGACCATTACCAGCGCCATTAACCCCTTACCGCCCAGCTTGTTATGACCCCTTAATCCTTTAGAGGGTGGTATCACATCATTACAGAAAAATGTGTTTTTTTTAATATCTGTGGCTTGTAGATTCTATTATTAATATCTTTTTTTCTGTGGGCATATGTGGCTCAAATTAGGAACACACTTGCCTTTGAAGGGCCTCTTCCCAGTCCCCAAAAAGGATTTTTTTTTCTTCAAATTCTACTAAAAGTTTAAACGTATTTCATCAAACCTATTATTTTTGCCAATGTGCCAATGTTCAAGGTTCTGCAATCTTTGGCTCTCCAGGTGGTTTTGATTGCAATTCCCATCAGTCCTAGGCAGCATAGTCAATGATGAGGGATCAAGGGAATTGTAATTCTAAACATCTGAAAAGCTGGACGTTGCAGACCCCTGCCATAGGCGAAATGTAAATTTGTATAGACACATGGAAAACAAAAACCACAGGATCGATTTGCTCCACATAAAAAAAACAAGTTCAGTACAAGAGGTGCAGATGTACCATTATATGGTTTGTTGTAAATCCATGGGGTAATTGTATTGACAATTTGAGGGAGAAAGAGGAGCTCCGGATCTAAAAATAACATGCATATATCTATCATGCTGCATTGCAGCATGCAGGATATTCAGACATGAAAAGCTGCCATTTCCTTTTTTGCGGGATATGAGCCACTACTGTGATGATCCCACAGGAACAGAACATAACATGATTGAAATGATATTTGGAAATGGGAAAGGGGGATGTTTGACATCAGTGAGGATGTGTGGAGGGTGAAAGAGGACCAGATGGTGAGTTTGACACCTTGGGAAAGGTACAAAAAGGCATTTTTCAGTCAGATGATGCCTGTTGTACTACTGGAGTTGTGCAGCATTTCCATAGATAAACACAGAGATTACAGCAGGAATTGAAATGTGTGCCAGTAAAGAGAAGTATTCCATTGCATTACCCCAACCTCTTCCTTCGTGTGGCAGCGGTTGGGCCAGCATATAGGTGCGGAGCGGCGGCAGGTGGAAGAGGCGCGGCTCACAATGGTCAGGGTGGAGAACTCCATGCGGTCAGGGCGGAGAACTCCATGCGGAGGGCCCTGAGGCAGGCCGAGTGCCTCGAGGCAATCCGCAGGGGGTTGGAGGAGGAGACGGCGTCGTCCCTGCAGACCCTCGGGGCCATGGAACAGGACCGCCTCCGGGACATCGAACAGGAGTTCGATGATGCCCTGGCCCGGAACACCACGGAGTGAGCCGCTGGACTTGCCCGCCGCCTTTGTATATAGTTATATAGTTAGTGTTAGGTTTCCTTTAATTTTTTTTTTATTTGGTTGCGATTGGACAATGCGCAACATTTTTGTATATAGTTCAGTTTTTAGTTAGTTGTCATAGTTAGGTTTCATTTGGTTGGGCTCATGGACCCGGGATTATCTTGTAAATAGTTCTTCAATGGATTCTTTTATTTTTTGGGTTTTTTTTTATCACCATGGAGCAATGGTTTTTGTTTATCATTTACACTTGGATTACTGACTGTGACTTTGGACACCATTCATTTTGATTGTGCTGTGTGTTTTTGATTTTTTTCATGGACATTCATCTTCTTTTGGTTGTTTTGCTTTGTGGTTTTTCTCATTTCATTTCCATTCAAGTTGATTTCCAATACATTTTTATTTTCATCCTTCAATGTGTCGTATCATCTCATTGCTTTCATGCATGTCATGTTGGGTGTTTTAACATTCACTTGCAGCCATTGTGTGTGACAGACATGTGTTCATTTGCATTATTTACATTGGGTGTGTAACATGTAATTGCCTTTGATATGTGGGTGGATGTGATAGTTGGTTGGGCCTTTTGGCAGGGGAGGATGGCCATTACGGACATGATTGGGGATTGTTGGGACCCAGGTGCAGGGGGGCATGGATGGGATATGGGCGAGGGCCTGGTGGAGGGTGCCCCTGCACTGCTGGGGGGTGGAGGGGTGGGGAACATGAGTTGGACATGGGTGGGGGCCTGTTGGCAGGTGCCCCACAGTGCTGGGGGGTGGGGTGGTGGGGAACATGAGTTGGACATGGGTGGGGGCCTGCTGGCAGGTGCCCCACAGTGCTGGGGGGTGGGGGTGGTGGGGAACATGAGTTGGACATGGGTGGGGGCATGCTGGCAGGTGCCCCACAGTGCTGGGGGGTGGGGGGTGGGGAACATGAGTTGGACATGGGTGGGGGCCTGCTGGCAGGTGCCCCACAGTGCTGGGGGGTGGGGGTGGTGGGGAACATGAGTTGGACATGGGTGGGGGCCTGCTGGCAGGTGCCCCGCAGTGCTGGGGGGTGGGGGAGGTGGGAGACATGGGTGGGGGCCTGGTGGCGGGTGCCCCTGTTGGCTGGGGGTTCAGGGGGACATTCGTTGGTGGGCAGTAGTGCAAGTTGACATGTGGGTTGGCTCGGGGGCATGGCCATGGTGGATGGGGTGCCTGCAGGACATGTGCAGGGTAGGCCTCTGTGGTGTGAGCCACCTGCAGGGGCCGTGGAGGGTGTAGAGGGAACACCTAGGAGGACCCACACGTGCAATTCACGTGTGGTGCTCCCCGCGCACCCTTGTAATACACGAACCCTGATGAAATTGCGTGTGAAACTTCCCGCGCACCCGTGAAATACGCGCACGCAGCCCAATCGCATGTGAAACTTCCCGCGCACCCCTGAAATACACGCACGCAGCCCAATCGCGTGTGAAACTTCCCGCGCATCCCTGAAATACATGCACGCAGCCCAATCGCGTGTGAAACTTCCCGCGCACCCCTGTAATACACGCGCCCAGGGCAATCGCGTGTGAAACTTCCCGCGCACCCCTGAAATACACGCACACGCTCCCCCAGGCCCGATCGCATGTGAAACCACCCGTGAGCCCCTGAAATGCACGCGCCCAGGCCAATCGCGTGTGGAACTTCTCGCGCACCCCTGTAATACACGCACACGCTCCGCCAGGCCCAATCGCGTGTGAAACCACCCGCAAGCCCCTGAAATACACGCGCCCAGGCCAATCGCGTGTGGAACTTCTCGCACACCCCTGAAATACACGCACACGCTCCCCCAGGCACGATCGTGTGTGTAACCACCCGCGAGCCCTTGAAATACACGCGCCCAGGCCAATCACGTGTGGAACTTCTCGCGCACCGCTGAAATACACGCACACGCTCCCCCAGGCCCGATCGCATGTGAAACCACGTGCGAGCCCCTGAAATACACGCGCCCAGGCCAATCGCGTGTGGAACTTCTCGCGCACCCCTGAATTACAGGCACATGCTCCCCCAGGCCCGTTCGCGTGTGTAACCACCCGCGAGCCCCTGAAATACATGTGCCCAGGCCAATCACATGTGGAACTTCTCGCGCACCCCTGAAATACACGCACACGCTCCCCCAGGCCCGATCGCGTGTGAAACCACCCGCGAGCCCCTTAAATACACGCGCCCAGGCCAATCGCGTGTGGAACTTCTCGCGCACCCCGGAAATACACGCACCCAGGCCATTCGTGTGTAATACTTCTCGTGCACCCCTGAAATACACGCACACGCTCCCCCAGGCCAGGTCGTGTGTGAAACTTCTCGCGCACGCGTGTTCCCGGCACCCGTAATACGCGTTCCCCGCTTTGCGTTTGCTGTTTGCCAGTCCGGTAAACTGGTTCAGGGTTGGCACAGCCCTTTGCGATGGTTTTGCGATCTTGATGGCTTTTCGTTGCGCGAGGGCGTTCTTGGGGGCATAACTGGCGCTGCTGCAGGGTCGCTGCGCCACTCTGCGCCACGTCTGCTTTTGGAGGTGGGAATCCATGAATACGCTGTGCGCGGAAATTGATTTTATCGCCCGCGGCTGGTGCAGACATTCGCACGGGCACGCTGTGCGCCAGCCGCGTGCGACACTTTTGAGAGGAATTGCATGAATCGGCCTGTAAGTATTGCAATGCAGATTCAGCATCTTGATTGTGATTGACCAATAATTGAGGAAAAGGATAGGTATTTTTCTTTACATACTTGATGTAGCTTTATTTTCTAAGATGCTGTAGGGATTAATACGCAATTTACAGTTCTGGAAAAGTTTAGCAAGGAATTCAATGTATCAATAAACATATTTCTAAACAATTTAAGAGTAAGGAAAAAGTATGTCTATGCAATACTAAATGAAGAAAGGATCTGCCTATGTTGACATATTTGATTACTTAATCAATAAGCCCTGAGCAGGTGGGCATTATCACTTTTGGTAATGCCTCAGGGCCTATATTTACAGGCCTGAGCAAAGCAAGGGCCTTAATGAAAGCCCTGGGGCATTACCTGAAGTGGTAACCCCTGCAAGGGGCTTATTGCCATTATAATCCCGGCTCGTAAGCAAAGGTAAAAAAACGGCCACTAGCGAAGGGAAAATAAAGTTAATTTTCCCTTTTCATGGCAGCCATTGAAAACAATTTAAAAAAAGTAAACAAACAAAATGGCCTTGATGGAAAGGGAGAATTGACTACACTTACAAAAAATGGCTGCCATGGAAAGGAGAGCAGCAGCTACGTTTAATCCCTTCTTCCTTTCCATAGCGGCCTGTTGCAGATCGGGAGCAGGCGCGCTGGGGACAGAAGTGTTTCCAGCGTGTCTGCTCCCAAAATGGAGAGAAAAGAAGGTAAGTGGGGGTGCAGGGCGACCCAGGCGGAGAGGGAATTCTGTGGATGGAGAATGGTGGGAGGGTAGAGGTGGACCACTGACCTTGTTCCCCATTGGGGAAGATGGTAGCCTCCAGCAGTGAGGGGGCTTGGAGCTGGCAATTCCCCTGTTCCAAGCCTCCAAATTGGTTGAGAAGCTGCCAACCCCCAAGATAAAGTGAGTGTTTTTCAATCAAAGGGCAAGGGTCTCCCTTTCCATTCTGAACAAAGTTGGGGACAAAGCTGTTGAACCTGGTCTAGAGGTTAATAGAGCTATAGCATTTATTGTTGCTACTTATGGGCCATACCTTGAGGACATTCCCCAATCGTCAAGTTGGAAGTGGCAGAGAGGACAATTATGAGCACTCCCTTTAAATGAGCTGTCTGTACTTGCAGCAAATATGGAAGTGGCTGTGCACCCAATTGTCTATGAAGTTTATTTGAAGTCTCTTTTATTCTGGCAGCATCTGAATTATACTGATACACAAACCTTATGCAAAAGGATTTAAGCTCTATTATAACAGATATGGTGGGCTCTTGTGGGAAGTGGCTGCTATTAGTTAAATCTATATTACCTTATCTTGGTTTTGGTTATCTGTTATGTGGATTTTGGTGTTTTTTTTCTAGTAAAATATATAATTGTCTTAAGATGGCCTTTAATGATTGGGCTCAGCAACAGTTATTAGCAAGTAGGACAATAGTAGAGAAAACTATTAGATATGTATGCCTAAAATAAGAGTGATGATATTTATCCTATTTGACATTTATTGAAATAAATATTTTGAGAGCAACTCTTATAACGTTTTGTTCAGATATGTTAACACTGTCTGCCTTTACTGTCATATTGTCTCAAGCTAATCCCAAATAGTGCCTTTGTCGTTGTATTATCCGTGAAACAGTTGTTCACGTTTTATTCTTTTGCCATTTATATTCTATGTTTAGAAAACATTTCTTAAACCACTTTTGAAGACACAAGGGATTAAACAATATAGCTTGTACTTGGAAATCTTAAATCATGAAATCAAAAGAACAAGCTCTCATGACAGATGCATGTGCTGTTGGTGCATGGATGCTTTGGAAACTACTTTCAGACCCACTTATGTGAATTTTTCATTTATTATTTTTAGTCTCTGCATCATAATAGTTTCATTGTAATCAATATTATTTTATTCAACTTGAATTTTGTTAATATTAATCGTTTATTATGAGATGATTTATGACATGAATGATTACCAGATTGATTGTATATATTAAGCCAAGGGACCGTATCTCCCCATCCCTAAAATCTCTCTACTGGCTCCGGTGGCTGCAAGTATTACGTTCAAGACCCTTTGCATTGTTCACAAGGCTTTCTGGGTCTGGGCCCTGCACTACATCCAATTCTCTCTTCCAAAATAACTTCCTTCTCGAGCTCAGCTACCTCCAACTCTCTAACGGTTAGACGCTTCTCCAGGCAGAGATTGGGGGGCAGATCTCTCTCCTATGCATGTGCCTCCCTCTGGAATGGCACCCCTACCCCTCTCAATCTTGAGCCGGACCACCTGAAGTTCTGGAAGCAGCTCAAAATGTTCCTCTTCTCCTTTGCTTTTTCTCTCTCCCTTTCTCCCTCTCTCCCTCCCATGCTGACCTACCTGACCTACCTGTCTGCTGTACCAACTGATTGATTGGCTACCCTCAGCGTCTCACTGGGTACCAGGCTCTTTCTTGATCAGTCACCCTTGCACTGCCTGCGGGCCTTCCCCTCACTTAGGGGCTGTAACTGTAACCCTACAGTCCCTTGTTCTCCTTGTGCTACCTGGAGCTGCGCTGCCCTGGCTGCACTTACTCAGAGCATGCTGCCCTATTTTCCCCTCCACTTTCCTTTGCAATTACCCCCTACCTTTCCCCTTGCACTTCTTGTTCTCGCAATTGCACGATCTGAATGACACAAGGCCTAGTAAGATTGTTTGTCTTGTCCTCCTGCTGTCTTCCCTCCCTTGTCTTGTCGCGCCTAGAATCGCTTGTGTACAGGCGCATTATGAATGACTTATCATATTATATATTAATATGTAGTGAATTAAGTGTTTGTATGTTTCTGCAATTTTGTCTTAGTAAAGCAGACATTTTGGCAAGAGCAGAGAATGCAGTATCTAGTCAGTTCCCAGATACAGTACTATGATTCTAGGAAGGTGTTTATTGACAACGGCATATGTACCTGTTTCCTCATTAGAGGCTGTAGCATTTGCCATCTCCAAAATAGGCAACACTTCAGGTACCTCTTGTCCTTGTGAATATTAATGTGTGACCTACATAGGAGAGCGGAAAAACTCTTTGCAAATATGTGTTTGAACTAAGAGACAATGGGGGTCATTATGAGTATGGAGGTAGCCATGGTGCTGTTAGCGCCATGGCTACCCCCATACCGCATACTGGATCCGGGTTCCCTGAATGGGGAAATACAGGGCCATTCCAACCTTGGAAGACGTGGTATTTCCCCATTCAGGAAACCCATCCCCATTCCCATTCGAGCCCCCATAGGGCTCAATGGGAATGAGGAGGAAGCTAACAACAGGCCCGTTAATAACAGGCCCGTTGTTAGCTTCCTGGTCTGGTAGCGGGCCCCGCGAGCAGACTCGTAATAGGGTGGTAACGGGTTAACAGCGCCGGGACCATTACCAGCGCCATTAACCCCTTACCGCCCAGCTTGTTATGACCCCTTAATCCTTTAGAGGGTGGTATCACATCATTACAGAAAAAAATGTGTTTTTTATTAATATCTGTGGCTTGTAGATTCTATTATTAATATCTTTTTTTCTGTGGCATATGTGGCTCAAATTAGGCACACACAATTGCCTTTGAAGGGCCTCTTCCCAGTCCCCAAAAAGGATTTTTTTTCTTCAAATTCTACTAAAAGTTTAAACGTATTTCATCAAACCTATTAATTTTGCCAATGTGCCAATGTTCAAGGTTCTGCAATCTTTGGCTCTCCAGGTGGTTTTGATTGCAATTCCCATCAGTCCTAGGCAGCATAGTCAATGATGAGGGATCAAGGGAATTGTAATTCTAAACATCTGAAAAGCTGGACGTTGCAGACCCCTGCCATAGGCGAAATGTAAATTTGTATAGACACATGGAAAACAAAAACCACATGATCGATTTGCTCCACATAAAAAAAACAAGTTCAGTACAAGAGGTGCAGATGTACCATTATATGGTTTGTTGTAAATCCATGGGGTAATTTTATTGACAATTTGAGGGCGAAAGAGGAGCTCCGGATCTAAAAATAACATGCATATATCTATCATGCTGCATTGCAGCATGCAGGATATTCAGACATGAAAAGCTGCCATTTCCTTTTTTGCGGGATATGAGCCACTACTGTGATGATCCCACAGGAACAGAACATAACATGATTGAAATGATATTTGGAAATGGGAAAGGGGGATGTTTGACATCAGTGAGGATGTGTGGAGGGTGAAAGAGGACCAGATGGTGAGTTTGACACCTTGGGAAAGGTACAAAAAGGCATTTTTCAGTCAGATGATGCCTGTTGTACTACTGGAGTTGTGCAGCATTTCCATAGATAAACACAGAGATTACAGCAGGAATTGAAATGTGTGCCAGTAAAGAGAAGTATTCCATTGCATTACCCCAACCTCCTCCTTCACCTTCCCAGAACCACATTAGTAATCCATTGCATTACCCCAACCCCTGTTTCCACTTCCCAGAACCACATTAGTAATCGATTGCATTACCCCCACCCCCTCTTTCCCCTTCCCAGAACCTAATTAGTAATCCATTGCATTACCCCAACTCCCTTTCCCTTGTCCCAGTAAACCAATAGTAATCCATTCTTACCTAGTGGACCAACAAAAGATTACATATTTGATAAACCCTATGTTGTGTAGCATAAGAGCACCTATTGATAACAACGGACATGACCTAATGTATGTTATCAGAAAAAAGAAAAGCAGAATTACAGGTGGTCAGAGTTAATGCATAACAAAGCCCTTGAGATTCAGTGAAACACATTTAGCTAAGAGACTGCTAGAGTAAATATGTTCAGTGTAACAAAACCCTTGAAATTCAGTTGAACAAACCTTAGTTAAAGTGACATTAAGTGCTGATTTAATGCAATTAAATCCTTGGAATTAAGCAGGATTTGGAAGCAATGCCATCTTAACTATGGGGCCTCCATTGGTCAGCCACTAGTCACACCGATGGCATCATATAGATGTTACTTAGGACATGTCAGATGCCACTAAAGATGAGACCACCTAGGACTGCCTCAGTGCCCTTACATGGATAATATTTTTTTCATGTATTTGATGATATATGGGCCCCCTTATTGTAAGTTTGATGGTAACCCGCCAGTATATTCGGCGGTATACCACCAAACGGTAATACCGTTCCCATCACTTGGTTTGCCAGAATTACTGCCATATTACAAGTGAAGGGAAGGGTGGGAATTCCCCATTCCATTGGCATTTGCCTGCAATACTGCCTCCAAACTTAGAGTATGCCGGTCCGGAAACCTGCCGGTAAATGGAATTGTCAGCATGTTAAATCATGGTGAGGGATCATCAGAGTCATACCCCAAAACAAGCAGTGAAATTGAGGCTTCAAACCCAAGCACTAAATCATTAACAACTTTCCTCCACCCAGTACATTAGCTTTTCAAGTCCTGATAACCTTCTGTTTTTGCAAGCAACATGAAAGTGTTTTCAACATAGTTGACCTTTGCAGGCCACCTGCCCTAACCTACCACTTGGCATGATCAAAGCCTACTTTTTGATTTGTTATACTGACAGTAAGCTTTCTGATAAATGAAGATACATCCATTCCGGAAACTGTTCCTTTCATGTACCACTTAAATGTCTACTTTGCATAGGGGACTGTTTTTAGAAGAGAGTGTTAAAGGTACTAGACTTGTATCTCAGCATGGAAAATGCTTGCGCAATACAGAGTAACTCTGGTGTGTAAAAATACCATGGTTGTAAATATACACATCTTCATATGCAAACTCCAATCAAGCATTGCACTTGAATCCATACTTATATGAGGAAAAATGTTTTTTTTAATTGTTGCATTTTTCTTACTTGCACACATGACCTTACGCACCAGTGATATCACTGATGATGTCATAAGTTATGTAATTTGTGATGTC
Organism: Ambystoma mexicanum; assembly: GCF_040938575.1. NCBI lineage: Eukaryota > Metazoa > Chordata > Amphibia > Caudata > Ambystomatidae > Ambystoma > Ambystoma mexicanum. The sequence continues at coordinate 1,062,992,641 of NC_090937.1, read as the reverse complement.
ATCATGGTGCTTAGGGGCTACACAATGGGGGCCTCATAGATAAGGTGGTGTATCTTCAAACACCTGCCAGATTTCAATAGTTCTGTTGCATGAAATCAACACCTTAACGTCACTTCAAAAAAATACTTTCTGCTGAATTTCAAGGGTTATGTTGCACTGAATTTATGCAACGCAACTGTCTCTTTGTTAAAGTTTTACATATATGTATGTGTATATGTGTGTATGTGTGTGTATTCCCACCATTTAAAGCTATATGTGTCTAACTAATCCCAATATTTTTCCCAATCCTTGTTTATACACGATACTTGTGCTCCCTTATTCATGTTCCACTGAAAAGGCAGAGAACCCTTTCGAATATGGTGGTAAACATAGGGCTAATTCCGTGGGACTGAAACAATGTTACCTCCCTTGTATTGGGATTTACACCAGCTTATGTGGCCACAGACATGTGTTATAGCCGTCATTGGTAACAGTAATTCAGCTCAGCTGATGCAGCAGTAATTCCCACACTTTCCAGCAGAAATAGTGCTTTTGCCAAAGGTTTGGAGAAATTGCCAATCGGTAATTCCACCAAACAGCTGAATTTGCACGATTATGGGGTGAATGGGCAGGTCAGCGGTGATCAGTTTTTAAAACTGAATGGATCCAATATCACCCATTTACTGTTGCCGTCCCAGCTCACAAGTACCATCACACATGCTATGGGCAAAGGGGCACAAGAGGACGCCAATGATAATGTCTGCCTGATCTGTGTGCTCCACCTGGTGAGCCAGTTATTGGTAGGAATCCAGAGAGTGTTAACTTCTGGGATGACCGCAACCCACCCATAACACATTTCTGAGTTTGAAGGGTAGCTGTCGTGCAGTGATTTGACAGATCACCCCTGATCAGGACTTGAACCCAGGGTGGAGCCCTATCAGTGCTGTGGCAGCCTCAGGGCCATTGGCATACTCCCTTTGGGCCCAGGGTGCCCTAACTATGCCCTCTGTGCTGCATTGGCTGTGCTGGAGTGGGGTCATGGTGAGCAGCCATGGAACCTGAGTGACCCTGATTGCTGATGCACAGAAAGTGTGGATCCCTTTCGGTCAGCTGTGTTGGCGAGGGTCCACGTGGAGAGGGAGGCACCCGGTCTGAGGCCTTGTGGGTGACACTGTCCCCAGGTGAACAGCCGCCCTAGCTGTGCTGCACGTTGAGAGCACAGCATGAGCTAGCTGACATTGCTCACACCTTCAAACAGACCCGGCGGTGGTGCGGGCCACGCTGCCCAGAGTGGTCCGCTCTACTGAAATCGCGAGCATATAGAGGACCCTCCTCCACAGGCAGTGGCCCACCCTGTTGCACTTGTGCAGACTTTACCACACAGAGTGGCTGCTGTCGGGCTGCTTGGCTGCTCCTCACATCATCCTATGTGGGACCTAACACACTCTCCTGGCATAGCCTTATGTTCTGGCCTTTTGAAAATCGCTGTGGCGGACTGGACACATGCATGCAGGCAATCTGCTCTTGGTCAGCTTTTACAGCGGGCATCCTGGGGCACCCCCTGCGCCAGCCAACAACATGCCAGGTTCATGGTCTAAAAAACAAACCCAACTTGATGCTTACACCAAGGAGACCTTTGAAGGGAAAGACACCTCTATGCTGTCTGCAACCAACTCCTTGGGTGAGCCAGCAGTAGAGCAGCAACCTGATGAGCTGCGTGCCATCAAGCTGGAAGTGAAAGAGACACTGCATTAAGCCAGAAAATGGACACAAGGCTGGAAAGCTCTCAACATAAAACAGAACAGCTATGTGCGTGTATGACAGAGGCAGAAACGTGCATCGGTTACACAGAAGACTCGTGACCACCCTCGAATGGAAAGTGGTGTGCCTAGAAAAGGAAAATAAGATGGCGCAGGAAAAGAACATCTTGTAGATCTCAGCGAAATAACGTATACCTCCCAGAGTGAGCGGCAAGGGGCGACTACAGGTATTCTTTGAGAAACAACTGCCTGAAATGCTGGGGCACCCCATCTTTGCTGAGCACTTGTTAATTGAGAGAGCACTCCCCACTTCCAGCCTATGCCCAGCTGCAGACAGCCCCATGCACTGTCATTGCCAGGATACTTAACTACAGGGACACAGACTTGATCCTTGAATTTTGCAAGAGAAAAAGGTGATCTTACATTTGATTACACACGTATCTCAATCTACCAGGATTACAGTCTTGCAGTGCAGGCTACAAAAAGAACATTAATTGACGTCAAGTGTCGACTAAAGTACAAAAATGCGAAATACCAAATGCTCTTCGCTGCAAAGTTGAAAATCCTCCATGGGGGAGGTCGCATTTCTTCACTTCACTGGAGGAATCCTCAAACTTTACTGACTCGCTGTGAGGCCTTCACCTATTCTACCTTACTCCAAAAAGCGTGAGTGGCGAGCTAAGTGAGGTGGTTGCAAGCTGCAGTGGAAACATGCACATAACGCTGCTCTGGAAGTGTTAGGTGTCCTTAATTAGTGCCTACCCGGGTGGGCCACAGTGTTCAGTGCCCCCGTATGGCAAGACACACAAATTACTGTTTAGTTTGTGTTTTCCATTTATGATGTTTCTAGTTCTATATGCTGGATGCTGCACTCAAGGTTGGGTCTGTTCGACTGAGGGTTAGGGGAAGATTTGTTTTTGGGGAGCACAGTTAAAAAATTCAGTTGATGGACCAGAAAATGTGGGGGGTTGTAAGACAAATTGGGCCTCATTACGACCCAGGCGCTAATGGGTTAACGGCACCGTAAAAGGCTGCGGCGCCGTTAACCTATTAGCGCCTAATTACAAGGTCCCTTTGCGGGACCCGACCTTAACGGCTGGTGTAGACCAGCCATTAAAGTAGGGACCCGCAAAGGGACCTTGGTGCTAATTACGGTGCCGCAATTTGCGGCACCGTACTTAGCGCCTTCCCCATTCCCATTGAGCCCTGTGGGGAAAAAGGGGAACGGGGAAGGGCCATGGAGAAAGGGGGAATTACCGCCCCGCCAATCTTGTAATGGGTGGTAATTCCCCCTTTCTCCATGGCAGAGTTGGTAACTTACCGGCATGGACCATGGTGCTAATAGCACCATGGTCTTCCGTCAGGGTCGTAATGAGGCCCATTGTGCATGTTCAATGCATAGAGCAGAACTTTGAGAAGTCCTTGCACACGGGCACGCAAGCAATCCAGACAGTGACCATGCCTTCCACTAATGTGAATAGCAGGGTCAACATTACACTATTGTTGTAGAATGTCCATGAAATGCCTGGATCCACTATCAGGGGTCACAACAGACAGCAGGCTAATGTTGCCAAGGAAAGCATTCAAAAGCATTCATGTAAATTGTGTTTCCATTCCTGGGACATTGAGCTTAGGGTGAGCTTGGGGGGAGGGCAAGGGAATTGGGAATGAGGATGGAGTGGGACCAGAGGGTTGTGGATGAAGGTGGAGGAAAAACAAGGGAGTTGTGGATGAGGTTGAACGGAGGGCGTGGTTGTTGGGGATGAGGGTGGTGGCATGGCAAATATATTTTATAGTTAAAAAACGTCGCATTTAAACATGAAATGAGCAGTGCAAAGCTATCATTGTGTGGGTGCGAAATATTTACTATGTGAATATATACAATTATGTGAATGAGGTCTCATAAAATGCCCGTATATATTTTGTGTTATTGATGCACGAGGTGCCTGCTCCTGCCTGCCTCATGGCCCCTTCATGCAGAATTTGGTACCCAGCATGTGTGATGTATGATGTCATACACCTGTGTGAGTGCCATTTCAACAACCAGGGATATGGGAACATTGTTGGGTGCACACGTTATGCAGCATGTCACACACAACACATAGTTTTCTGAATCACAATGACCTGTACAATAGAACATCACCCTTCTGATGGAGGCACCAGAACCTTCCAATCAGCAGTCAAAAAGTATGCTCTACACAAATCGTGGTGTTGAAGAGTGCCTCATTTTATGCTACTTCCTGTGCTGTCAAACAGATATGATAAGCCACAGGAGTTGAGGATAGCAGATGTCACCTACGGTATCGATGAGGATGTCTTTTAGGAGTGGTTCATCCAGCCGGAGTAGTTCTGGCATGGTGGGCCAACTTTAAACCAATTTACGTATGCCAACATAGCTAATTTGTCTACTGGGGTTAGTGACTCTACGTTATGTAATGCCACATGAAATAATCAGCAGTGTGCTATATGTCCTTGGGCAAACCCCCAACATCACTGATCCATCAGACATAACAAACTAACAAGAATTTGTGGATTGCTAATTACTATGACCTTATTGGATATTCTAGCAATCATACACTTAGGAAATGTCAATCATGGGGTGCTGTCTTCATTATGGTGGCATCTGTGCTGCACTCGCATCCTCCAGTGGAGAGCTATCCCATGAACTGTGTCTGCATATACTCCCTATCCAGGGGTCTTCATATTGTCCCTATCCAGGGGTCTGCAACATGACTCCTATGATCCATCATCAATGACTCGATTTGGGAGGGCTAATCAAGATTGTAGTCCAAAACAACTTGAGAGATGTTGCATTACTGCTATGTCCTCATGATGCCAGGAAGGTTTGTGTCAGCTGTTAAACGTATTGTGTGGTGTGTGTGTGTCAAAGGGCAGGTGCGTCATATGAAGGACTGTGGCACAGCATGCATTACAGATATATTTCATAGGGAAACACCACTCCTGTTCATTGCTATCCTTCTTACACGAGACCTCTGTGTGATTTATGTAATGTTGTTTTGAATTACCCAGGATCCAAGTACATTGTTCCCTTTAGGTCTCCATATGTGCAAGCAGTGTACTGTTCCACCAGAAACATTGGGGAGCCACCAAAGCGACATGTATACAGTCTAGAGCTGCTATACCATTTGGGAACAGGGCAACACGCCTATGATCTTGCCTTTACCTCTGCTGTGGTGGTGGGGTGCTGTAGTGCATGTCTAATGAGTGCATGTAGCACTTGACCAAACACTGGAAAATGTGGGCTGCAACATGCCATGACACATGCCCATAGTGCGGTATATCGTGTCTGCTGCCAGAAAGTGCACCACCAGGACAAGCTTCAACTGTGGTGGCATGGCTGTTCTTATGTTGATTCTGCTCGCTCTATCTGCCTGTATCAGGGAAAGCAGCTCAGCTATACTATCCCTGCTTAGGTAGTACAGTGTTAATAGCTGTCCATCAGTGAGTGTTCGGGCTGATGGCTTAGCCGGGGGTATCGGTGCTCTCCTAACACATTGGGCCTCATTACAACCTTGGTGCTAAGTGCACCAACTTTACCACCATGGTGTAAACTCCGTTTACACCATGGTGGATGGCGGATTTACCGCCCCATTACAAGGTGAGTGGGGCGGTAAATCCCCATTTCCCATTTTCCCTTCCCCATTCCCATTTTTGCCCCATAGGGCATAATGGGAGTGGGGAAGGCGCTAATTACGGCACCGTAAATTACGGTGCCGTAATTAGCACCAAGGTGCCTTAGCACCATGGAACTTAACGCCTGCAAAAAGCAGGCGTTAAGGTGGGAATCAGGCGTTAAGGGTTAACGGTGGCGTTAACCCTTAACGCCTGAGTTGTAATGAGGCCCATTGTCTCCTCCAACTTTGGGCAAGTTGTATCGCCGGACTCTGTTGCAGTGCACACATATGCAACTCAATGACCTGCAGGAGGTTCTGGTGCTCAAAGTTCTCTACTGCTTGTGGCTGCATGATGTTTGGAAGTATGTTTGGGGAAGGTGGGGTCCTTACATACCATGTAGTTACATTTCCATCTCCTAAATGCATTTACCTGCGCTGTGGCTTTGGAATAATTACCATACATATTGACAGTATTTTGGTGGTATTTCCGCTTGTAATACTATGGATCTAGCATATTTTAGAGCTAAATTCACAAGTGGAGTTAGCACCAAAGGATTCAGCACTCCTGTGTGTTGGTAATTCTGTTGGTGCTACCTTTCTGTAGCCGAAATAGCACAGGGTGAAAAACTGCCCTTTTTTGGTTATCTGTAATTCGGCCAAGGGTTAAAAGTGTTGTGAATTCCAGGTTCTTAATTTACTGACACTCTAGTATAAAGAGACAGCAGAAAGAACAAGAAAGAGCATGGAGGTTAACACAACCGCCGTGACATATATTACAAATGTAAGGTGACTGCATTATTTATACCTACTCCCCATAAACATTATCATTATTATTTCCAACCAAGAGTCAATGCCAAATAATGTTTTGCTCAGCCCACAGCAATAAGTTGTAAAGGTGGAACAAATGTTCTCCTCTGCAAACCTTTTGCGTAAACCCGATCAATGTGTAGAGTTATTGAGGCTGTATTATTGGCAGTGGCCAAATAACACTCCTTCTATTCACATGGATGAGTGTCAAGTCACACGAAATGCACATATGCGAGTGGACAAATAAATGAAACTTAAACAGAACTCACCACGCAAAATGACCTAAAAGAATGCACAGTATATGTAATGGCATTCACAGAGCAACCCGAGAGACCAAGATACATACAATAATTGACAGGTTGCGGGAATGGATGTGAAAGTTAATTGTCACTTTTGACAGAACATTCGTTGGAACTGGGCAAACCACAGGAGTTAGTTCAGACCAAACATTGCCACCACTGTCAAAGCATCAAAGCTTTTCTTCAGTGATCTAAGAAATGTCTAGGCTTCGGGAGCAATATTGTTGAGTCATCCTTGTAATATACACCTACTTGCATTGCATTGCAGCTGCAGGCAGTCACTTGGAAGGATTGCCCCTGCAAGCAGTTATTGCATGTCTTTAATATTGGTAGTCATCTAATTTCCACACTCCTGATTCCTGTAGGCTAGTCATGTGGACAGGATGTCTCACATTGGAAAAAGTTGGTCTTAGGAGTTAGCTTTAGGACTGAATTTATGCAGATGAGTAGTCTGGCTTCTGGCTGGTGTCCACCTTTAATGCAGCTACACTGCCTGGGTATTGCTGCTGATCTGCTACACTGGCTTTGGCATAATGGTGAACTTAGACTATGGTTTGCATCATTCCCAGGACTACTGGACATGCACAGATTGAGATAAGGAATCAGAAAGAGAAAGTTGAACATGCAGGCAGATTAATCAGAAGCGACACATCGGTCTTAAGTAAACAAAACACTTGCTCAAGCAAAGGACATGCGAAAGGTGGTGTTCCTAGAACTTTCATGTATCATGCCTGGAAATTGGAGATACTATGTGCTCCACATGACCACCCAATCTGCCACATACAAACCAATTGTTAGCGCTAATTCACTGGTTAGCATTGGGGCAACCACGATATGGTCAATGTCCATACTTGGTCTTGCTTGGTGCAAGGCTATTTGCAGGCAATACACTATCACTTACCACAAGTTGTGATCATTGTGGAGAAAACGGAATTCATTTAGTGTGATTGTGTGATATTAATCACGCCTCACTATCTGTTACGCAACAAGGCTGGCAGACTTTTGCTTGAAAATGTCCCTCTACCATCTTGGATTTGCTTTTTGCTCTTGTCTTGGCACGCGCCGGCATACCGCATTCGCTAAGTAATAATAACAAAGGTAACAGGAGTCTCTGCAAGTTTGCCATGGCATTTGTGTTTGCGGGGGATTTTCTCCTGCTCGGTCTGTCTTGAATAAGGCTGGGCTCTTACTGTGCGAATCAGTACATGAACGCAGACATTTCACTTTAGAGCGAATTAATGAAAATTAAATTGAAATAGATTCTTTACGCAAATGGCCCAAATGGAAAACTAACGCTGTTTGGCATTTCGTCTGCAGTCATGCTTACTGGAGCTCCAGACCGGTTACCGGACAAGCTCCATCTCTGGATTTCCATCAATGCTAAGAGACCAAGCATGTTTGCTGGTGGGAGAAGTGGCATAAAATGCTGGATAGTCACTCCTACGACTGACTATTTATTTAAATGTCTATGCCTGCCCCAATCAATTGCCTGTAACGGCAACATGTGTGCAGACCACACCCTCTCTGGCATGGTTGGAAGAGCCGATCCATGAAACTAGACTAGACATGCTTTGGCATAACGACCTCCAACACCCAAATGCTGATGCGACCACACAGACATTAACAACGACATGCTCACAATGTCCCTCTTTCGTAAGAAATAAGCATACAGTAAAGTCCCATTTGCAGCCCCAAAGCGCAGTGCTTGAACCCCTATACTACTCCTTTTAGCCTCCTAAGCAATAATTTCCCGTTGTGTTATCAATTACTTTGCAAGACCTGTTTGAGTCATCATCTTATTTTCGCATATTTACACGGAAGCAGAATAATTTGCTGCAATCAGCATGTCTGCTAATGAAGGCTTTGACATGACAATCAGCTGAGGCTTAGCAGTACCGAAAGCAGCGGCTCAGCAACGTCTTGTTCTAATCATATCCATATCCGCAGCTTGGCTCACATGTTTTGCATGTGCTCCTTGAGCTCCGAGGCCAACCCAGAAAGAGTTTTTTTTCTTGACAAGGCATTATGCAAAGTAGGTTCGGGCGGCCCTCTCCTTCCCGAGGTGGTGCGACTGGTGAGAGCATTTACCATGTGGCTGCCTACAGATATAGTAACGCTTTAATATTGCATTAAGGCGTGACCTTTACAAAGGCTTCACCAGAACATTGTGCAGAGTTTCTTGTTAAGAAACCTCACACTTTCTAGGAAAGAAGCACATTTGTAATGCAGGATGTTCTAAGCTAATGGACAGTGCCCTTTGGGGTGATGTAAGGTTTGATGTGATAACAGGGAAACAGTTTAAACCAGATACAGTGCGAATATTACATTCTGAAAATAGATTTCCTGCCAGAAAAGCATACCACAATGTCATGGAATAGTCAAATTAGAACTGATGAGGCAAAGAACATGTGTGCTGTAAGTAATGCACCCTTCACTGACCGGTAATATTCATTACTCTGAGTTCATGTCTTCCTCGTCACAGTCCAACAATCCGCCCCACTTTCTCTTGGTTACAGACAGGGGTTGTGCATGGGAGGTCGGACGGTGGCCAGTCCGAGGTGGGTGGGAAATCGAGGGGAGATTTTGGGTAGATCCCTATAGTCTGTCTTCTTTGTTTGGTTAGGGTAGTTGTATAGTTTGCCTCATACAATGATGTCCCATGCACTTAAGGACTGTGATGAAGAAGCTGGATGAGGAGGTAATGCACTCATTGATAGGTTATATATAACACGCTTAATACCCAGGGGTTTCTAATCACTGACCCGGGATCGAACCTGTGTTTCTCTGTGTAGTCTTGTTTCCAAAGCGAGCACGTTGCAGCTGAGCTATCCTCCCGAGGCTATTGAGGGCTTCATTTAGAGATTGATGCCTCGTCAGAAAGCAGCATATATTTGGGGATTCAAGGTAACAGTGCCTTAATTAAGAGTCATTGGCCCTCATTACAACTCAGGCGTTAAGAGTTAACACCACCGTTAACCCTTAACGCCTGATTCTGATTTTAACTGCGTAATTAGCACCTTCCCCACTCCCAATATGCCCTATGGAGCAAAAATGGGAATGGGGAAGGGAAAATGGGAAATGGGGATTTACTGCCCCACTCACCTTGGAATGGGGCGGTAAATCCGCCATCCACCATGGTGTAAACAGAGTTTACACCATATTGGTAAAGTTGGTGCACTTAGCACCAAGGTCGTAATGACCTCCTAACACCTGCTCAAAGCAGGCGTTAAGGGCGAGGGCGCAGAGGGAACTCGGAGTATGGCGGTAAGGGATTACCGCCACCGGTCTAGTTACCGGTGGCCGCTATCCCTTACCGCCATACTCGGAATGAGGCCCATAATCTTTATGAGCTCCAAGCAAACATTGTACCTTCATTCAGAAATGCTTTAGAATCAATAACAATGTAATGGCAAAGTAATTAAATAAATAGCGGAAGATCTTCAGAAAAGTGTTGTCGCGCGGAGTGTTTGTGATTGTGCCTGTTATCATTTGTCCAAAGCATCCTACGGTAATCAAAAGACACCCCACAATCCGCCCCACTCTCTCTTGGTTACAGACAGGGGTTGTGCATGGGAGGTCGGACGGTGGCCAGTCCGAGGTGGGTGGGAAATCGAGGGGAGATTTTGGGTAGATCCCTATAGTCTGTCTTCTTTGTTTGGTTAGGGTAGTTGTATAGTTTGCCTCATACAATGATGTCCCATGCACTTAAGGACTGTGATGAAGAAGCTGGATGAGGAGGTAATGCACTCATTGATAGGTTATATATAACACGCTTAATACCCAGGGGTTTCTAATCACTGACCCGGGATCGAACCTGTGTTTCTCTGTGTAGTCTTGTTTCCAAAGCGAGCACGTTGCAGCTGAGCTATCCTCCCGAGGCTATTGAGGGCTTCATTTAGAGATTGATGCCTCGTCAGAAAGCAGCATATATTTGGGGATTCAAGGTAACAGTGCCTTAATTAAGAGTCATTGGCCCTCGTTACAACTCAGGCGTTAAGGGTTAACACCACCGTTAACCCTTAACGCCTGATTCTGATTTTAACTGCATAATTAGCACCTTCCCCACTCCCATTATGCCCTATGGGGCAAAAATGGGAATGGGGAAGGGAAAATGGGAAATGGGGATTTACTGCCCCTCTCACCTTGGAATGGGGCGGTAAATCCGTCATCCACCATGGTGTAAACAGAGTTTACACCATAGTGGTAAAGTTGGTGCACTTAGCACCAAGGTCGTAATGACCTCCTAACACCTGCTCAAAGCAGGCGTTAAGGGCGAGGGCGCAGAGGGAACTCGGAGTATGGCGGTAAGGGATTACCGCCACCGGTCTCGTTACCGGTGGCCGCTATCCCTTACCGCCATACTCGGAATGAGGCCCATAATCTTTATGAGCTCCAAGCAAACATTGTACCTTTATTCAGAAATGCTTTAGAATCAATAACAATGTAATGGCAAAGTAATTAAATAAATAGCGGAAGATCTTCAGAAAAGTGTTGTCGCGCGGAGTGTTTGTGATTGTGCCTGTTATCATTTGTCCAAAGCATCCTACGGTAATCAAAAGACACCCCACAAATGGTGCTATGATAACATGAATCAATGGGCCTCATTACGACTCAGGCGGTAAGGGGTTTACGGTGGCGTAAACAGCGCCGACCCTTACCGGCTGATTCCGAGGTCCCTTAGCGCCATGGAGGTTTTAACACCTGCTTTTAGCAGGTGTTAAAATTCATGGCGCTAAGGGACCTTGATGTTAATTACGCCACCGTAATTTACGGTGGCGTAATTAACGCCTTCCCCACTCCCATTATGCCCTATGGGGCAAAAATGGGAATGGGGAAGGGTGAATGGGGATTGGGGACTTACCGCCCCGCCAACCTCGGAATGGGGCAGTAAGTCCGCCAACCACCATGGCGTAAACGTAGTTTACGCCATGGTGGTAAAGGTACGACCCAGGCGGTAACTTACCGCCTGGGTCGTAATGAGGCCCAATAACCCTAGCACTGATCGCATTCTGTGGTGAAAACCACTTGAGTTCAATATACAGTTTGAGGGTACTCTAGAGGTAGTACCATTTCCACAATGTGGCATGACCCAAGAAAGGGATCTCCACCATCCCAACAATTAGATGGAAATTAGACAGCATCTATCCAACGCAATCTGCGTTTATTTATAAATGGCCTCAACCCATTCCATTTGTCTGCACAATGCTTGGTGTGCTGCTTAGCTCTTGTGTGCCCCCTTGCAAACAAACCCCTTCCGCAGTTGAAAGGTATTCTGTTACCCTTAATACCATTTATTGTACTTATTTGCATTTTTAAAGCGCTCACACAGCATGGGGGCATCGAGGCACTGTTACAGGAATATATCTCTTAGTTTTGTATTTATAACATGCTTAATGCCCAGAGGTTTCTTAGCGCAGACCCGGGGATCGAACCTGTGTTGCTTCGTGTACGTTGAAGCTGAGCTATCCTCTCGGGAAACAGCGTAATGGAGTAAAGATAAAGCAACAACACACCAACAGTACGGTAAACGTCATTCATAACAATAAACATCACTAACAGAGGGTCCAACAGTTGAGAGGAGTTGGGGGTAATTTTCTGGATATCAAATTAGATTATTTAAAAAACTTCAGTTGCACCAGCACAGGAACCAGGCGGGCCTGCACTGTATCTGCGAAATCCCATATTCAAGCTCTTACCACCACACATCATGCCACATATCATCTGAGCCATCGAACATTTCCAAGACATGCGTGGTTACTCAGTTGCCAAGTGGTCCCATCTCATGCGTTACATATTGATCCAGTCCTGGCTCTGGTATCATGAGCAAACCATATTGCAAGTCCCAGAATAATTCAGAAATGTCTCAAGGTGTCACGCAGGACATTGTGCGCGATGGCTTTCCCTCCTAGAGCGGTACATGTCAGAGCACCCTGGCTTCTCACCCACGTTCCATGACAGAGGCTGTTTGCTTCAATCTGAAGTTGCACACGATAATGACATATGCTGCAACCGTCTCAGCTACGCAGACTATTCATCGTACAGGTCCGCCTTAAAAAAAGAAATGCTTATCAAATATTGCTGGGTGACCATTCGATTTGCATGGGCTGTATGCATTATCCTCACCTCATCACTGCGCCCTGAGGACATGAAGAAACCACAGACCGCATTGATTGTGTAGATGTAACTAGTTGCATGTTGCAGCTCACTCTCTCCCCCATCTTTACATGGACGCAGGACAAAAGTGGAGGGTACACGCGGGTGGTCTCAGTCACCCCCCAGCTAACATGAGAATCATTGAAAGTCTTCCTGACGACTGCACCGAAGTCGACCTCGAACCGCAGTCGTCAGGTCTGCAGGTCTGCATGCCGGACACTTCCCCACAGCACTATATAACCTATTGAAAAATAACAAACAACTATTTTGGTACTGTATGTTCCAGGGAAAACATTTGTATTGGTTCTTGGAGTTTAAAACATGCACACCTTTTAACGTTTTCAAAAACACTATTAATATTAAATATCCTCTCTTGGTTTTGTGTGTGTTGATTTTATGAAAGGCAAATGGTATTCCTCCTGTGCAATTTGGGTGGTTATGCAAAGCCAATTTAATGAAATGTGCATATTCCACCTTGATATGCTAATTTCTGGCGACATCATATCCCATTGGGTTTGTTGATGAGTACCCCCACTTTTATTTTTAGGACTTGACCCATGCATGGACGGGACAGTAAACGCGGCTTGGCAGATTTGCAAATGCACAACAAGGTTCTCTGTTCCTGTTAATTTCAGTACTTAAACTGTATTCGAGCGCAGAAAGAAAAAAAATGGTGTAAGCAAACATGCCGCTCGTGTTAGCAGTTGTATTTTCTTAAAACAGGCTGAAATGCGTATTAGATAGAAGGTCTGTAGGCATTGTTATGGCATAGTTTGGAGCATGTGTTTTTTGCTCTATACTCCATGTCTTACAGTGTGCCATTTATGAAGGAGGTCCTTGTGAAACAAACACACCAAGCAGTGCAAGTGCCAGCTGTTGTTGCTTTTGCATGTGTGCCAGTCATATGGAAGTGGCGGATATAGAGGATGAACGTCACTTCCTTTTCTGAGCACTGTGTTGCTTTAGGCCAGCGGTCTGCAACCTTTGGCTCTCTAGATGTTTTGGACTATAACTCTGATCAGCCCTAGCCAGCCTGGTCAATGGACTAACATCTAAAAAGTCTACTTTTATCCTTTACTATCTTAAATAACAGTTTTGGTGACTATTAAATGTAAACTCAGCAATGTATCCCCACTGAGTACCTAATTGTGTTGGTGTAATGATGACAAGGCCAGAAGCCACTCAGACAGTCACGGATGGAAGATTCTGTCAAACAATGTGCTGCAGAGGCATGGAGATGGCAGTGACCAAGGTGGCAGCACTATAACCGATCTCCACTGCAGGTGCTAAATCCTCTCATGAGCATTTACTAAAGTAAAACCTTTTTGTTTTTTATTTTGTTTAAGTAAATCATCAACTGTAGGCACAGTGATAACGGGGGCGTCAGCCTCAGGTCCTAGTTGGTGGCCTGGAAAAAGCGTGGCCCAAATTTTAATGGAGCAGCACGCAAGGCATAGGGTGGCAGTAGTGGGTCCCATAGCCTTGGAGGACCAAAGCACTCCCACTCAGCTGAATAGACCTCGGGTTCCTAGTGACCCACCTCACGCCACATGGTGGCTGACACAGAGCTCAGGGCGGAACAGCCAGAGCTGTGCCGCCTCCTATGTGAGCCCAGCATATAAGCCTGAGCCAGCAGAAACCTCTGGCTGGAAGCTGGCGGTGTGACCTCAGCTCATGAAGTCTAATGATTTCATCAGACCCCCCCATAAGCAGGAATAATACACTGACTCCTTTTGATTGCCAGTGGTCTGGAACAGGTTCCGTTTGTGCACAGGTTTATATATATATCAGTGAAAAAAACTTTGTTAAAGGGACGTTATGGTTAAGTTGCGCTACTAAAAACCTATGAAATTCAGTGAAAAAACTTTGTTAAAGGGATGTTATGGTTTCAAGTAAAACCGAAAAACCCTTGAAATTCGCCAGTTATGGTAAGCTAAGCAACCATAACTCGCGCCACCACCGTGCACTGCTAAGACTAACACCCAGGACATCAAAGATGACATCACAAATGTCATTGATGACATCACTGATGACATCACATGTGTATGTACTTCTCATGAAATATGTGTAGAAGGGATTCTTATTATGTTGCGAAAAAAGTGTCAAGAATCATTGCAAGAAATATACCCTAATAAGTGCATTGAACGATGCATTGATATAAATAGCATCCTATTATGGGGTTCTATCTCGTATACTAAGCTACTCATACAGAAACATAACATTGTGTGCAGCGTACAAGATGAAGGTATGATATTCGTAATGTTAATATGTTGAATAATGAAATGATAATTGTTTTCTTAATAGATTTTTGTGTACTGTGAAATATGTAATAAGTAGCTAATAAAACCCATGTATTACATAATTGCATTACTATAGACAAAACACAAAGACACAAGAACACATACCAATATGGGTATATACAGGGAAAGTGAAGTTAGTAAAAAAGCACAACTAGTAGCAGAAACAATTCATAACTTAACTGATTAGTTTCATGCAAATAAATGATTGCTCTGTTTCAAAGCTGCTATTTACCCTATGTATATGTATCACTTGATGTGATTGGACCCTAAGGAAAGTAGTGTGAGTACAATGTATACAAATATGACCATATACAGGGAAAGTACAGCCATAAAAAAAAAAAACAGAACTATCAGAAAGTGCTCATAAGTCTAGTGATTATCTTTATGCACAAAAAGGATTGCTGTCTTTCAAGATTGTGTTTTCCCATATGTATATGTTTCATATGATGTGACTGTACTCTAAGGGAATTACTGTAAGAACCTACTAGAAGGATACGTCTACAAATGAAATAAAATTCTTAGTTTCTGACTGTTACTGAAGAAAACCATGTAGCCTAGATATGTCAGCAAAAGAAAAAATAGTGAGCCAGACATGTGATGTCATCAGTGATGTCATCAATGACATTTGTGATGTCATCTTTGATGTCCTGGGTGTTAGTCTTAGCAGTGCTCGGTGGTGGCGCGAGTTATGGTTGCTTAGCTTACCATAACTGGCGAATTTCAAGGGTTTTTCGGTTTTACTTGGAACCATAACGTCCCTTTAACAAAGTTTTTTCACTGAATTTCATAGGTTTTTAGTAGCGCAACTTATCCATAACGTCCCTTTAACAAAGTTTTTTTCACTGAATTTCATAGGTTTTTAGAAGCGCAAATTAACCATAACGTCCTTTTAACAAAGTTTTTTCACTGAATTTCATAGTTTTTTAGTAGCACAACTTAACAATAATGACTTTGACTTTATATACATGTCATATGGAACTGACTAGATCTCTTCTTATGAACTTGATGTCCGCGAACTTATTTAATGTTCGCGGACATGTTCGGAGAACAGTACCACTACCTAAAAACTGTGGGGGGGGGGATTGGGGGGTATGTTTGATTGTTATATCATAATATAGGAACATTTAACAAATTCAAAAAGCAGCACACAAACACATTATATATAGTAATACATAAGAAATGTAACCCATATATGTAACACACTAACCATTCATTTAAATACAATATGTTCTGAAATGGAATATACCACAAGAAGATAAATTGGCTTCCAACATAATTACCTCACAGACACAACAGAACTGAGAACAAGACCAGACCCACTGAATACATAGGACTCATCTTGCCAGAAATAGTAAGAGTACTTCATTTTACTCATATATTTATAAACTTTCTGTATTAGATTAAAACATATATTATCTTTTTTTTTTCTCACAGAAATGTCTAGTACTCTGGAATGGCTAGAGGACAATTTCCCACATGAAGAAATGTCACAAGATAGTGAAACTAATGGTAAACACTTTATAATATAAACCATTTATTTATTATTTTTTTATATACATTTAACATATATATTATTTTTTTGTACAGAGCATACCAAAATAGAAAAAACTTCAGAAAACCCTGTTATGGATAACAGTCTTCACAATATAGAAGAAAAAATGGATGTATTGTTGGCTAATTTGAATAATTTAAAAACTTTTGTAGAAAATCATTTCAAGCCAAAAACCTTGTACCATTGCCCCACATGTACTTGTCCCTCCTCACCATATCCCAGTCAATTATCCCCAAACCCTCTCCATAATCCAAAACGTTTTGATGAGACTTCCATCCCTTCTTCACCTAATACCAATCATGTTGAAACCCCAAATTCTCCTGTTTTTGTTTCTGTTTCTGCCTCACCTTCTCTGTCATAAATTATTACCATATGTTAAATAAAGTTTAATTTTTATATTATATTGTGAATAGTTTCCGTTTTTTTTTTTTTAAAAACAATAAAAGTGTCCGCGGACAGTGCAAGTGTTCTGAAATGTTCGTACATAAACGAAAATGGAGGTGTCCTGAAGAACACCACACCTGTTCGTACTGTTCGCTAGCAAGTTGAAACTCTTCTAAGAAGACACGTGGTGTCCTGAAATGTTCGTAAAGAAACAAAAATTAAAGTGTTCTAAAGAACACTATATATGTCCGTAATGTTCGCAATCAACTTAAAACTGTCCTAAGAACACAATTGGTGTCCTGAAATGTTCGTAAATAAACGAAAATGATGTGTCCTGAACAACAGTACAACTGTTCATAGTGTTCGCTAGCAAAATGAAACTGTACTAAGAACACACGCGGTGTTCTGAATTGTTCGTAAACAAACAAAAATTAAAGTGTCCTAAAGAACACTATACCTGTCCGGTACTGTTCGCTAGCAAGTTCAAACTGTTCTAAGAACGCTATTGGTGTCCTGAGAAGTTCATACGTAAACGAAAATGGAGGTGTCCTGAAGAACACTATACCTGTTCGTAGTGTTCGCTACCCAATTGAAACTGTTCTAAGAACACAATTGGTGTCCTGAAATGTTCGTACATAAACGAAATTACACGTGTCCTGAAGAACACTATATCTGTCCTTACTGTTCACTACCAAGTTTAAACTGTTCTAAGAACACACGCGGTGTCCTGAAATGTTCGTTTCACGTGTGACGCACTTTTAATTACTTCAGAACCCGAACAGTGTCCGTAGGACATTAATGCGCATGCGCTAACCAATCTCCGTGCACTTGGTGTCCTGCGGACAGGCGCTTCCTTCGCGGACTAGTTCGCAAACGGATCATATGACCGCGCCCACGCTCATCGTGTGTCCTGAAATGCGGACACTGTTCGTGTCCCCGAACAATTTAAAAGTACATTTTCAGTTAATCCATAATATTTTTCAATAAAATCTCACCATGGCACAAGTCCCACATAGCAATCTTGAGTTTCTATATACCTTTTGAAACTTTCCGATCCTTTTTTTGTGTTCGATCTGTCCGTGGACAGTGCGCATGTCCGCGGACCGCGCACAAGCATCCCTATAAAAGACCACGCCCAAGAGCTTATTCCCATTGTGTTTCTGGCTATTCTTCAGAACACAGTGATTTTTGCTGCCACCTGCAGACTACACCATCATCGAGATGGCATCCTTGGCTGCTGAACTGCCACTTGGTGCTGCACCTGCTTCAGCACCACTCCCCACCCCCTCCACCACCACCACCTCCCCAAGTGCCTGAAGAGGGGAACAGGAGTGAGGATGCGGAGAAGGAAGAAGAGGATGATGAGAATGAGGTAGAGGAAAACCCTACTACCCGCACTAGGCGTGAGTCTTGGGTGTGGCGGTTATTTACCATTCATGGTAATGTTCCTAAGGCTCGTGTGAACCGTGTTACCTGCAATGAGTGCAAAATGATACTCAGTCGCGGGAAGCACGGTAAGTACAGCTTTGGGACCACTACTATGAAGCGACACCTGAGGTCATTTCACTCTGGGGCTATTCGCAGGGTTGTACCTTGCGAAGAACGTAGCAGGTTGATTTCCTCTACTTCATCCTCTGTTTCTGATCCTGTCACCACAAGGACCACTTTTGTGGGACAGCGTCTTCCTCAAGCTGCCTCACAGGCCATACAGAATGCTGATGACCCTTACCTTTCGAGGGTCACAGTTGTATGTATGTACTGTGACACAGTACTCTGCAGGGGGGAGCGACTTCGGAGTGCTTTTGAGACTATCGTCTCAGAGCACGGAAAGACCTGCTCACTACCCAAATAAAACCCACTCTACATCTTCCTCTCTCAGCTCGCCCTTTCTTATCCCTGTGGTTGGTGTCCCCCCCTTTACCCTCCTTTACCCTCCTCTCCTAGTGTGTCGTGTCTGAAAAACCAAAAAAAATACAAAATTACAAAAATCAAAAAAAAATAAGGCTCTTTTCAGAGCCGCCTTTCCCAGTTAAAAAATAGAAGTGAAAATAAATGAAGCAGGGCTCTCTGTATTTTTTAGAAGTCCGCGGACAGTTCGCGAACATTAAAAAAATTGGGTTGCTACTCCATCACAAACATTGTAATTTTCTCTGGAAAGAAGTGGTGGCTCTGAAAAGAGCCTTTGGGTGGTGTTTGTAAGTCAAAAATTGTAAATGCTTAACATCTACTTCAAAATCGTTGATGTAATTCCAAAAAAGGTCGCAATGCATTTTGTACATTTCTCAGAAAAATCTGATTGCCAGCATAAGTAAGATGGACTCCATCTCTGCGAAAAATGTATGTACTACAAAACATAATATTTTCATTGTGAAAAGAAGACATGCCAAAATCTCTTAGAAAGGCACAAACAGCCTTATTATCATTGCGCCTTGTTTTTTCCATTTGTGGACCAAATTAAGAAGAACAAAGCCACATTTGTCTCTGCGCAATCCGTGAAAATATCACTTGAGAATTAGGAAACATGTCCATAACCTTCCTAAGTCCTTCTTTCATAGCAAATTGCAAAAAAATTCCAGTCACATGTCCTAAACTGTTCCCTCCACAATGAATTACAATTATGTCTGGATGTTGCTCTGTCTCCAAAGTAGCACAGAGAGGTAGCAAGTCCAACCACTTCATTCCACGTACTCCATGCCAGTGTACTTCCACATGTGGGAATCCAAGATCTACAGCTACTCCACAGCTTTCTGCATGCACCTTCAACCAATGTATCCACGAATCTCCTAAAATCCAAACAATCTGTTTACTGAAACACACAGCCATAGCTATCTTTTGTTCTCTCAGCAAAAAGAGTATCTGAGAAAATCTCTCCTGGCACAACACACCCACCAAACTTTCCTGACCAATCCCTTTCAGTGCTTATTCTCATTTGCATGACTTCTGAACCCAAAAATCCCCGGATGTAACTCCCGATGTCCGGGAACTACAGCCCTTCTACCATTTCCACTACACTCTCTCTGCCATTCCCTCATTGGATGTACCTCAAAAATCACATGACCATTCACCAATCACATTCAAGACCTCTACATCTAACTGCATCATCATAGATCAGCACTGCAAATGTACTCTGAATCTCTCTGAGTACAAGTGTCATATCATTGGCAAGCAGCATCTACCAGAAATACTGTACAAGACTTCAAGATTTCTACTTGCAGCTCCATGCATATCCATATGCATGAACACAAACTTCAGGTATGCATATTTTCTGTATAGTAGATGAACACATTTTCAAACAGACTTTTACCTTGTAAAATCTGTAAAATGAATTTACTGTACTTTTTTCAATTTCCTAAAATCAACTATCACTTATAAACCTTTATACTATTTACTTTCTTTATACACACACACTCAAATCATGTTAAATTAGCATTTTTTAAATGAAATATATAGACTACATATATTCAAACAAAATTGCATGCAAACACAATCTATGTTTAAACCTTTATAAAAATACTTATACAATTTCATATTTTTTGTTTTTATTTATTTATTTACTTAATTACTTTAAATTAGACATGACCTTGAGGCGCTATTACCTAGAACAGTTTACTTACAGAAATAGTGGTATTCACTAATATATTATAAATTTCACAAGACATAGTAAAGATATTTTTTTTTTGCAACAGTTAGTCATTCAATACAATTTGTTCATTAAGAACATATCATATGTACTGAACTGATGCAATGTATCTTATGTAAATAAATTAGTTTAATGGTTTTACAGAAGTCACTGAGGATTTCAATTAAAAAAATCAATATCCAAATTAAAAACAGTGCTATATACAAACAAAGTTACTAATTTGAAGCTTTTACAATTGCAGTGAAGACCAGTTTCCTGAAAAGAAGCAGCCAAATTCGAAGAAGAAAGAATAACTAAGAAGTTACCTGTTAATGTTAAAAAAAGTAAGTAAAATATCACCATAATATTTGTATTATTAATCAAATATACTATAACATTAATACGAGCTATTTTGGTTTCTAAAAATAGAGATTTTGTACCATTTTGTCCAAAAATGTCCATGTCTTAAACAGCGATTTACAGCCAGAATGGCCCACAAATTTCTATTTTTGGACACACAAATTACCCAACTGAACCACTACAATTTTCATATTATAGAACAAACAACTGTTTTAATTGTATACATTAGATTTACTATTTGTACTTTTCCACACCACTAGCTTACTTTTTTTTTGTCATCTGAACCCCAGTTTAGTAACACATAAATTCAAGAATACCTATCCCTACTAGTTTTAGTTCCCAGTGCACAATCACACACCATTACATACATCTTTATCATCTTACTCAAACACTCATGCACACAGCACACATACATTCCAGAACACCCCAACCCATATCTTCTTTATTTTTTTCAACAGACCCTAAAGAATGCCTACCAAAAGTCAAGTCCGTAGAAAGCAACGCAAAAGTAGAGCAAATGAAAATAAAGGTGTCCAACATAAGCATCCATCTCTAGCGGAATTTGTAAAAAAAAGTTGAAACAAAACAGCTAATACAATCATTTAGTGAAACACAAGAAGTTTCAAGTACAACAACTTTGCTTCCTCTATCAAAATGTAAAACAAACCAAAAAACAATTAACAGAAAATCAGCTATCAGTACAGATAAAACTACTTCTTCAAATTTTAATATAGTGCAAAGTAATCATACCAAGAAAAGTATTTTAGCCAAAATATACTGTCACAAAGTCCTTCAAAATCTTATAAAAACAGGAGAGAAATCAGGTTCAAAGCTTAAAACCTATCGTAGGATATTAATCTTAGAAGCATTGATGGACAGTGCAATTCTTCTCAAAAGACATTTATTTATTTTACTGTTAAACAAAATGAAACCACTAACAAAACTAATAACTAAATTACAAAAAAGACTTCTCAATAAGCGAAATATCAACAGAAAGAACTTCTTAAGTATCAGCGGAGGTGAATGGAATCACACTACAAGCACAGAACCATATTTTAATGAAGAAGCGTACAAACAAAAGCAAACGAATACAATTGCCATACATAGCAGTGGTCGACGTTATGAAAAAGTGAATAATACCATAATGGAACAAGAAGTACTTCTTACAAAAATATGCCCTGAAAACTTAGAATTACCCCTCCATTCAACTGAATCGGAACGTCTAGTGTACAAATGGCCATGCACGTCAGTGTGTAACATTCCCAAACAATGTTTCAAATCTTTACGCCAATTCCTCAATAAATATGTAAAAAGCAAAGACAAAATCAAAATTAAATTACTGCAAAATATAGATACCTGTCCAGTGCGCAAGTACACAGGACTACAAGGACATTCATTGGCCTGCATTACAGGACCTACTTGTAAAACCACTTTCCATGATATCAAAAGGATATCAACACATCATTCAACTATAGGAAATCTAGTCTATAAACTGTACTATGCTAAAAGTCCTGCTTTAGCACTAGCAAAGTTAAATAACATCCTTCTACATGGTACAGCAAAATACCTACTTGAAGAAATTCACTATATCCAGAAAAAATATTTTGGAAGTGAAAGCCATTTACAGAATGAAATAGATTTAAACCAATTAAGCAACAATTCTACACATGGCAACCTTTTGCTAAACACATACAAAAAAGAAATACTAAAATTTAAAAGTACATCAGCTGAAGTACCAAACCATGTATGTGTATGTTGCCGTAGAATTTTTTATAAAAGTAACACAAAAACTGCGGACCTATCATACAAAATAGAAGACAATGAAGATTCTAAATGGTTTGAATTAGCTCTCTACTTGTAGCAGAAAACAAATATGAAATAACTGAGCCCTTAATACTTTGCAGTTATTGCACTACAAAACTTGACAACAACCAAACTCCTTCACGTTCTATCACAAGTAATTTGGAATTATACCCAGTACCAAAACCTCTACAACAACTTAATTTATATGAGAGCATCATAATTCAAACAGTACACCCATTTCAAGCAATAATACGCCTTCAACCAAAAACAGCAAAATTACCCCCCTCTGAATTGGTAAAAGGCATTTGTGGAAAAGTCGTTTATTTACCATTAAATCTAAAAGAAAATGTGCATACTCTAGGAGTGCAACGTCCAATGCAGCAATCTTTAATTATATCAGTAAATGGAGTACCTACAAAAGACAAAAAAATATGGCAACAGCTGGTAGATTTATATAAAGTTAGACAAGCCTTCCAATATCTTAAAGAGAATAATGAATATTACAAAGAAATTAATATTGAAGAAAACTTGAAAGATACAACTGAAATAATTCAAGAAACACAGGAAGCTGGTCAATTTGAGCTACTAGATCCTGCTACAATATCAAATACTTTAGACCATTATACAATTCATCTTTTGCACTGTAATGACACCGTACAAGATGTACTGGAAACTTACCAAATGCGTCAAACAAAAGGTTCGCCAATCAGTATATGGGGAAAAAGTATAGAAGCACGTGCTTTTCCTCTACTCTTTCCTACTGGCAAAGGAGGAAGGTATGATGATAGACCTATTCAAATATCAGCTTCAGAATACCGCTCATTACGGGTGTATTCTGAAGATCCCAGATTTAGACAAAATGTGGAATACATATTCCACCTACTCTTTGAAAGTGAACTAGCAACTTTATGTTACGGAGTTGCACACATATTAAAATCAGGATCACACTTTCAAAATATGACAGCTACACAATTATTAGAGAAAGTGCAACAAAAGGATGAGGTTTTACAATCAAATATTACAAATCTATTAGCAAATATGCGTGGTACTAAAGAGTACTGGTTTCGACGTCATGGAGATGTACGTTGTATGATCAGAAACCTTGGCCCACCCACTTGGTTTGTTACATTAAGTTGTGCAGAGTATGCATGGGAAGATTTACATGATTTCCTACGCATATCAAATAAAAACAAAACAAACATAGATATTCTAACACCTGGAGAACTTTGTTCTTTGGATCCTGTTAATGTTTCAAGATATTTTCACCATCGCTTCATTGCTATGCTACATTTTATTTGTAATAAAACTGTTCCTCCCCTTGGAGAAGTGCAACACTTCTTTTGGAGAAAAGAATACCAAGCCAGAGGAGCACCACATATCCACATGCTTTTATGGATTAAAAATGCTCCTAGATTTGGTCAAGACAGTGATGCCACTGTTTTACAGTTTATTGAAAAATATGTCACTTGTGAAATTCCAACAGAAGCCACAAACAGTGATCTTCATGCACAAATTTTACAATTTCAAAGACACAAATGTGGAAAATATTGTCGTCGCAAATACAAAAACAAAGGCAAATACTACACCAAATGCCGATTTGGTTTCCCTAGACCAGTTACAAATACAGGTCAAGTAAACAACCTCATGTCTTCAGTTAGACATAGTGTTAAAGGTAAGTCACCTAAAAATACATATTACATAAAAAGAAAAGAAGAAGAAAAATATATCAATGATTATAATGCAATCATTGCCCACTTATGGAATGCAAAAATAGATGTGCAGTACATTGCAGACAATTCTACTGCAGTTGCACGATATGTCACAGCATACTTAACTAAAGCAGAAAAGACAGAGCTCCAAGACCTCTGGAATGACCTGTCATCAGATAAAACAGTATCTCAGATATTATACAGCTTGGGCATAAAAATGCTCACCCATAGAGAATATGGATCTTATGAAGCAGCTGATCGTTTAACTAGTACTTCATTGTATGGTAAATCTGAAAATATAGTATGGCTAAGTCTTGGTCCAGCTAAATCTAGAAAAAGAGTTCGTTCTAAAATCATATGAAGATATAGAAACAATAGCCAAACATGATCCAAACAGCCAAGACATTTTAGAAAACAATTTATTGGACACATACTACCCAAACAGAAGTAATACTTTGGAAAACATGTGTCTATACCAAATAGCCCAAAACTACAGATACAAAAATAATATGAAACCTGATGAAAAAAAAGGTAAATATAGAGTGACAAACTGTGAAGGCAGCTTACTTAAACTCACCAAACCAAATTTAATTAATCATATCAAATTGTCATTGAAGACTCCTCAACATAAAGAAGTATATTACATGTCCCTGCTACAACTCTTCAAACCATGGAGAAAAGAAGAACAATTACTAGATAACTATGACTCATATGAGGATGCTTTCAAAGCAAATGAAAGCACTATAACTGATGTAAACTTTACACAGTACAAAACAATGTTGCACAATGAATAGCAACATGAAGAAGAACTCCAAGCCCAACTAGATAAGGATACTCCTGACAGTAGTCAACCTTCTGTAACAGGAAGCCAAGAACCACTGGGAGAACCACTAATAACAAATGAGGCAGAATTAGCTATGATAGAAGTAGAAAACACCATGTGTCAGTATGAAGATAAGGAAGACTTAACTATACTACAATCAAAACTAAACAATGAGCAAAGTAGCATTTTTCAAGAAGTAACAAAACAAATTGCACATGGTGTAAACCATGAAAATAAAGAATGTTCCTGCCATAATTATAAACCTATACTACTGTACGTCAGTGGTGATGCTGGTTCTGGCAAAACATTCCTAATCAAAATCATTAGTAAGTTCCTTCAACAATTGACAAACAACAAACTGTCAGCTGTTGTCACTGCCCCCACAGGTTTAGCTGCCTACAACATAGGTGGTGTTACATTACACTGATTACTACTATTACCAATAGAACACCAGAACAAATTAGACTATTACAAACTTTCTGCAGAAGCTGCAGTGGAATTACGCAGAGTATTGAAACACATGAAAATGCTACTAATAGATGAAGTGAGCATGGTATCCAACCTGATGTTAGCTTTGATTCACCTCAGATTACAAGAAGTACTCAAAACAGACTATGAAGAGCTCTTTGCAGGAAAACACATTATTGTTTTTGGAGATCTGCTTCAATTAACACCAGTAAAAGGTGAACCTATTTTTAAAACATTAGGGCACAAACTCTGCCTTAAAACTGTTGGCAGCATTGGAAATGTCAACCTTTGGCAACATTTCCAATACAGAGAATTAACAGAAAACATGCGCCAATCTGCAGATCTAACTTAGGCCAACATTTTAAAAAGTTTGAGAGTTGGTATACTTTCTAAAGAAGCAGAAGCAACATTGAAAACCCGGCACATTAATGCACTTTAGGGCGATAATGCATGTGCTACAGATGTTATGGAACAATTAGCCCACAAAAATGTCAATTGTATGGCCTTAATGCCAACTCTTGCAAGCTGTTTCAAATTCAATGAAATAATGTTAAGTAAAGAAATGCAACCAATAATGGAAATTAGCGCCACAGACAAACTAGATGTACATGGTATGACACTACCCATGTGTGACCAAGCCACAACAAGACTAAATAATTTAGAAAAATCAATCTCAAACAAAGCAGGCTTAGAAAAGATGTTAAAATTATCCTTAAATTGCAGAGTAATGCTTAAACGTAACCTTGATGTGGACCAAGGACTAGTTAATGGAGCACTGGGTACAGTTGTGGGCTTTCAAACATACCCACGTGACAACAAAATTCAGTTTGTCAATATACTCTTTGACAAACTTTCAGAAGTAAAACGGATAGGACGCTCAACAGCTAGATTCCTTCTCTTCAAAGATATGTATGTACGCAGAGAACAATTTTCTCTAACTCTTGCATACGCATTCACGATTCATAAATCACAAGGTCTTACCCTAGACAAAGCAATGATAGATATTGGTAACACAGTCTTTAAAGAAGGCATGAGCTATGTAGCACTACCACGCTTACGTACACTTGACGGTCTATTTCTAATCAACTTTGATGCAAGTAAAGTAAACGCTGATATTCCTTGCTTTTTAGAATATAATAGACTTCACTCACTATACACTCCCCATCTAAACACATGTTCTGTTCCACAAAAACTAAAACGTTGTAAAAGAAAACTAAATCAAACAGAAATGCAACAGGGCGTCACTGCAAATCCTCCAAAGAGAGTAAAAGAAACTAATACTTCATCAAGTACCACAAACAAAAAAGAATCAATTAGAGAAAGTAAACCAGGTACTTCTTTAAAGAAGGAAGACAAACTTAAAAAATCCAGTTAGATACAGAACTACCTGGACCATTTAAATTCTCAAATATAGTTGGTGTAAATTGCTATGCAACTGTAGCAATGAATATTCTATTTCAATTACCACCAATTGTTGACAACATTTACTTACACAGTACAGACCCATTGTGTTTGCAAATGTTAGTACTTCACAGAAATGCAGCAAACAATCCTGACAACACATATAGTGTCTTTGGAATAAGACGACAATTGGACTACTGTGCTGGAATGGTAAAATTCACTATAAACTCAAAGGAAGATCCACAAGAATTTCTAATGTACTTACTACAAGTACTGGAAAACAAAAACATACCTATAAATGAAATCTTTCAGATTTCATACATGTGGAAACATACATGCACTCTCTGCAACAATGTGACACAAGACGAAATCCCCAATGAATGCTTCATATATATATCAATACCAAATTGTGAATCCATTCCATTTCAGCAACTTGTACAAAATGCAAACCATGGTAGATTATGCTCTACCTGCAATTCAGATAATCGCTCCACGTTAGTAATACAAACACATAGTAAATACGTAATACTAATGCTTCTACGTTACAATGCAGATGGTACCAAAAACAACTGCAAGCTGTAAGGATATTTGGCGTGTTATAGCACAGAGTACAGCACTACTGCACAGGTAGCAATTTTTTTTTGCAGCACCACCACAAGGGTGCGGTGCATTGCTATATGTGTTATCAGATTAACAAGAAAAGACAGGCTATTCAGTCAAAAACGATTTTAACATATAAGATGCAAATCTATTTTTACAGTTAAAAGCACACGTGCACATTCAAAAATGCACACTATTTTTCACCTGAAATGCCTATGGTGCAAGAGACACATTTGAAAATAATAACTAACATTACTTATAATTAACCTGACTAATGAAACATAATCCACTAATAAAAATGTGTCTCCACTGCAGAATTAGGCCTATTCTGAAAGTGAACTTTTAAACGCACATCCATTTTTTTTTTCTCTGCTGCCCTGTCCACATAATTACAGGAAGCAAAAGAGCTCGAAAGAACAGGAAATCAGTTGGTTACAAAGTATTACTATAAAAATGAGCCATTGTGTAGAGAAGGAGGAGATGGCATGATTGATTCTGATTGGAGCAGCGTCATAGCAAGTATCATGCTAGAGGGAGTGATCAGAGTTTTGCTGGGGGGAATTTGAGGAGAGAGGAGGGGAGTCAAGATTTGGCAGAGCTGGGAGAAAGACCTTTTCCTGGTTGGAGCATTCCTATCTGCAAAAGCTGAGAATTCCAGGCAATGACCCCGGTTTGAGAAGGCAGGCGTTCCTTTTTACTGGGGTTAATCTTCAAGGGAGCCACATTCAGAAAGAGAACAGCTGAAGAAAACTCTGAACCGATAAGGTAATTACATAAGTGTGGGAGCTGAGTGTGTACGAGACGAGAATGTTCAGTCAGAGTAGGAAAGGAGATTCCGGTGCCTTAATCACACGTTAATGTTGCAAACTGTGTTCTGTTCTCCGTCAGTTTTTTTCAGTGTATTACAGACAATGCTGTTAATGTGCTGTTTTATTTATTTCTGTAAAGAGTGAGATCGTGTTTAAATGCAACTTTTATAATACAGAAAAATACTTGAAAGCAGACAGGTGGTGTGTCTTCTATTTACCAATACAGTGCTGATGATGAGGGGAGATTTTTAAACAATACAATTGTCATTTTAAGACAGATGTGTGCATGACATATTCAGTATGGAGAGTTGAGAGTGATTGTTTGTAGCATAGCTCGTTGGAGGTACATGAGCCAACGGGAAGAGAGACTCTCTGAACATAGTTCCCTACCGTATATAAGGTAGTGGAAATTACCACAAAATTACCACATATAGCTCTCTGTCGTAAATAAGTCAGTGAGATCGCCCATGGTGGCACACTAACACTAACACTGAAAATGTGGTATTCCTAAAATGTAGGTCTGAGGTCTCTCTAGTGATTACACGAAAAATCTAAGCAAAGATAAGGGATTCTGGACATTGGGGCCACAAATAAAACAAGGGAATCGTGCTCACCAAAATACCACCAACCACGCATACCAACCACGCATACCAAATATGCATATCTGGGTGCTGAAATAATGCATGTCTACTGTATTATTGTTGCACATGGCCAAATCTGAATACAAGGAGTGATTATTGCTAAGTTATTTTTCGGCGGTAATAAAATACCGTCAGGCCCCAAATCTCCACAAAATACCCAACAAAGCTGACTGGATTCACACATGGTCAAATATCACTTGGTAAGAAAACCTTCACAACAATAGGTATAATCTACCACGCAGGAGCCACAACCAATTCAGGGCATTGCACTGCATATATAAAAAAGAAATGTGGATGGTTTGAATGTAATGATAGTACCATTACTCTAAAGCAGAGATTACCAGCAAATCTTACAAACGCTTATTTGATGTTCTTAAAACCAAAATTTGATAAATAAACTGTATTTAAACCTTTAAGTAAATTTGTGTTAAAAAATATAAACTGTTAGAATACTCCAAAAGCTATCTAACTGCTCAAAGATTCTACAACAACTAATCAGATAAATGAATGCCACTAAATTAGACCAAAAAATACACAGTTAGAATACGCCAATTGGTATCTAACTGTCCCAAAATTATAAATTTGTGTTAAAATAATATAAACTGTTAGAATACTCCAAAAGCTATCTAACAGCTCAAACATTCTACAACAACTAATCAGATAAATGAATACCACTAAATTAGGCCAAAAAATACACAGTTAGAATACGCCAATTGGTATCTAACTGTCCCAAAACTGAACAATATCCAAATAGATAAATCAAAACCAGTAAAATATATTAAAAAAATAGACACTTAGAATACGCCAATTGGTATCTAACTGCTCCAAAATTTTATAATATCAAAACAAATGAAGAATCTGTTATTGCTCCAAAAAAAATACAACAAAGCAAAGTATAAAGCATTAGCCAGAAAAAACAAGTGAACACTGAAAACAAACAAACAAATAAACTGTAGCATAACAGAAAAAGGTTTTTTTTTAATCCAACATGGATTTCTTTTTCTCCCACAGACCCAATGATTTTAGCAACAAATACAGAAACTGAGCAAATTGAACAGTACTCTGATTTGTACTCTACTAAATATGAGGGTCGAAAAAAAATAAAAGTATATTGCTTATACAATGTAATAAGTCATTACAAAATACTAATACTAACATGCTATTTTCTTTTATCACAGAAATGAAGAAGAAAAACATGGACTCCCATTACTAGACCAAACAGTAAGTATACAATAATAAGGACAACCATAGCAGCATATCACATCCATAGTATCTAATATCTTTGTTCCTTATACATTTGTTTTTCACCCAAAGTTATAAGCAAATATGAATGTGATATGCTGCGGTGGTTGTTGCCAGGGCATAGAGTCTTGGGTGCATGCCCATGCACCCAAGACTCTATGCCCTGGCAACAACCACCGCAGCATATCACATCCATAGAGTCAAACATTTCAACTATGATCTATGGGAAACTTTTAATGTCCACGAACAATGTGAGTGTTCTTAGAACAATTTGAACTTGCAAGCGAACAATACGGACACCGTTTTCAGGACACCCCCTACGAACATTTCAGAACAACGCGATAGTTCTTAGAACACTTTCAACTTAACAACGAACAATACGGACAGCGTCCTAAGGACACCCCCTATGAACATTCCAGGACACCAGGAGTGTTCTCAAAAACGTCTTCAGAACACCCCCATTTTGTTTATTTGCGAACATTTCAGGACACTGCGAGTGTTCTTAGGACACATTCAACTTGACAGAGAACAATACGGACAGCGTCCTCAGGACACCCCCTACGAACATTCCAGGACACCGGGAGTGTTCTTAGAAGCTTCTTCAGAACACCACCATCTTGTTTATTTGCGAACATTTCAGGACACCGCAAGTGTTCTTAGGACACATTCAACTTGACAGAGAACAATATGGACAGCGTCCTAAGGACACCCCCTACGAACACTCCCCGAACACCGCGAGTGTTCTTAGAAGCGTCTTCAGAACACCACCATCTTGTTTATTTGCGAACATTTCAGGACACCGCGAGTGTTCTTAGGACACATTCAACTTGGCAGAGAACAATACGGACAGCGTCCTCAGGACATCCCCTACGAACATTCCAGGACACTGGGAGTGTTCTTAGAAGCGTCTTCAGAACACCACCATCTTGTTTATTTGCGAACATTTCAGGACACCGCAAGTGTTCTTAGGACACATTCAACTTGACAGAGAACAATACGGACAGCGTCCTCAGGACACCCCCTACGAACACTCCCCGGACACCGCCAGTGTTCTTACAAGCGTCTTCAGAACACCCCCATTTTGTTTATTTGCGAACATTTCAGGACACCGCGGGTGTTCTTAGAACACATTTAACTTGACAGAGAACAATACGGACAGCGTCCTCAGGACACCCCCTACGAACATTCCAGGACACCGGGAGTGTTCTTAGAAGCGTCTTCAGAACACCACCATCTTGTTTATTTGCGAACATTTCAGGACACCGCGAGTGTTCTAAGGACACATTCAACTTGACAGAGAACAATACGGACAGCGTCCTCATGACACCCCCTACGAACACTCCCCGGACACCGCGAGTGTTCTTAGAGCCATATTATCTAATACCTTTGTTCCTTATACATTTGTTTTTCACCCAAAGTTATAAGCAAATATGAATGTGATATGCTGCGGTGGTTGTTGCCAGGGCATACCTTTGTTTCTTATACATTTGTTTTTCACCCAAAGTTATAAGCAAATATGAATGTGATATGCTGCGGTGGTTGTTGGCCAAGCCATGCACCCAAGACTCTATGCCCTGGCAACAACCACCGCAGCATATCACATCCATAGAGTCAAACATTTCAACTATGATCTATGGGAAACTTTTAATGTCCGCGAACAAAGTGAGTGTTCTTAGAACACTTTGAACTTGCCAGAGAACAATACGGACACCGTTTTCAGGACACCCCCTACGAACATTTCAGAACAACGCGATAGTTCTTAGAACACTTTCAACTTAACAACGAACAATACGGACAGCGTCCTAAGGACACCCCCTACGAACATTCCAATCACCGGGAGTGGTCTCAAAAACGTCTTCAGATCACCCCCATTTTGTTTATTTGCGAACATTTCAGGACACCGCGAGTGTTCTTAGGACACATTCTACTTGACAGAGAACAATACGGACAACGTCCTCAGTACACCGCCTATGAACATTCAAGGACACCGGGAGTGTTCTTAGAAGCTTCTTCAGAACACCACCATCTTGTTTATTTGCGAACATTTCAGGACACCGCAAGTGTTCTTAGGACACATTCAACTTGACAGAGAACAATACGGACAGCGTCCTCAGGACACCCCCTACGAACACTCCCCAGACAAAGCGAGTGTTCTTAGAACAGTTTCACTTTGCTTGCGAACAAAACGGACACATATTGAGTCCTTAGAACACCCCCCAGTCAGTTTATTTAGAACATTTCAGAACACCTGTGATGTCCGCAAACAAATCGAACACAAAAAGAACGTCTAACACATAAAAAACACAACTTTCATCCTATCTCATACACTCCCACCCTCCCCAAGCACTCCTACACACCAACACACTCTACAAAATACACATTTTGAACAAAGTTTCACCGCGCTGTCCGCGGACGTCCGCGAATCCAAGATGGCGGGCGCTACCGAAAAATCAGCGAACACGTTGCATGTCCGCGAACATCACGCAAGGCGATTGGCCAATCAGGACACTGTCCGCGGAGCGAACAGGGAAGTGTGTCCGCGAACCAAACACAGATATCACTAATTTTTTTTTACCTGCTTTTTGGTCATTTAAAAAAAAACTACTGGACGGAATTTCACCATTTGGTGGAAATCCGTCCAGCGGTTTGGGCTGTAGGCGCGAGCAAAATTATTTTCCAATTCAGTCTATGGGGAAAAAAAAAGTTTTGGGACCCCCCAATAACTTTGCCCCCCCTGGACGAATCCTCACCAAACTTTGCAAAAATTCAGAGTGACCCAAATACTTTTTTTGCAACGTTTGGTGAGGATCCGTCCAGGGAGAGCGAAGTTATAAGCCACCCAAAAAGTGCTCTTCCTATGGAAACAGCAACTTAACCATAACTACATGGCCACTACCGTGGCCATGTAATTAATCAGCAGTTATGAGGAACCTTTTGGAATGTCGACCGGAAAGGCACATGAAAGGACGGTTTCTGAGGCAAGGGTGCCAAATATCACAACAGCAACACTCAATTGTATAAAAGCCCCAGTGTGTGATGTTACGTAGCAATGTGTTGGGGTAGATACATGATGGGAAGCTAGAACCAATGGCACCAACCCATACCGCAGATGGACTGCCCTTTAAACGAATACTCTCTAGAAGAATCCTGCAATGTATGGGCTCAATGCAGTGCCATTTGTCAACCTCTACTGAGTGTTATGGGGTAATAATTAGAAGGCTACAATGGACAGTTAAAGAGCCATGCAAGCAGAAGGAATAACCAGAGATTGTGGGATGTTTTTACCCATGCATCCCAGCCCTACCACAGAACTGTGCATTACTGGCATTGAAAACATCATGATGGCCAGAACTCCCCAGAAAATGCACAGGGAAAACATGAAAAATAGGTTGCCATCCATTTTTGCCTCTAGTAATGTTAATACAAGAGACCATGGCCAGGCCCTATCCTTTGGCTACACACAGAGCAAAAACCAGTGCAAAGAAATATGGTGCTGTTCAAAATCTGAAATGTATTTATTCAAGACAGCTCCCAAAAAGGGGTGCAGTACCGGCGCTCGACACTAACAGGCGCTAGCGGTCTAAACTCTGACAGGAGGCCTGTCTTTCAGGAGCTGACAAGAAACCTGAGTTAGCTGGAAACTTCAAAGCCTTGCTGGTTAATGAGAATTCTTAACACCTACTGTTCCCAGGCCCCACATCAGAAGGCAGTCTGATCTAATTAAAAGTTCAAGAGGCCTCTGTATATGGGCAGCATTCACACCTGCCCTTACCAGCAACAGCACAAGGAGATCACAGGTTTCTGTTAACCGAATGCAGAGTGGCACCCTGCTCTGCTGACCTCAGTCAACACAATAGACTCTTCAGCTGAATAGGATATGCTGATTTGAGGTGTAATTGTCAACAGTTGCTCTGGGGGAAGGAAGACATTTGATCTCTGAGTCAAGCCAAGCTCCTGGGGGCGGACCCAGACTCAGATGTGAATTCCATTAAGGGCAAATGTATGTTTATTATTTTGCTTATAAAATATTGTATCTCCTATACAGAAATTTACAATTTGGAGATTCTTTATATGAAAAATATACCTACAATTTGAGACTAAGCTCAACTCTGTGTGATGTTCTGAGACCTGACCCTGCGATTTATTAATCTTGCAGACACTGGGTTTATTCTAGAGACATGATAACTTATATTAATATGCTCAGGGAGAGGGTGTAGGTCTGTGTAAATTTTGAGTAAAAACCAATATGACGAAAGTCACTAAAAAGCGCAAAATGTTGTCGTTTCTAAACACAAGCTCGTAGAAACATGTGCCTTGAACCAAACTGTACCTTAAGCAATCTGTGATGTGTACATGTAATTTCAACGACTTGTATATCTGGGAAACCTGTTAGTTACGAAAAATTCATTTTCTAAGTAAAAGCAAAGGGGCGTTTCTTCAATAGATTGTAAAATGTAGCAACACTCTGACTCACAACTCTGTTCTCCAGTGAGAGCACAGAAAATCCTTTAACCTATCAGGATCCTCAGAGGGCTGGGCATAGAAAGTCAGCCTTCCCACCCACTTTCAAAAGACATAAAAAGACCCACTGAAACCCAGGTAGGGACTGTTCTTTCCACTTTCTTGCGAAGCACTTTGCCGGACAACTTCAAATCCAGACAATATTCAGAGACCAGAACTTAGAAAACCAGACTCCAGATTCCAGAACTTTTAGCAGAAAGGCCTAGTCCACAAGCTGAATCCTTTCCAGAGGCCTCAGAATCCAGCAACTTAACCAAACTATTCAACAGCCAGGCGAGCTGTGTGATTCTGGCTAGAACCCTGTTCCAAGAACTGTTGCCAGAACCGCAGACCAGACCAGATCGCTGTGCAGTGCCGAGACCAGAACCAGAGATCCAGAACCACAGACCAGACCAAGACCAGATCGCTGTGAGCAGAACCGGTACCAGAGACCGTCTGTGGCGAGTGAAGCCCAAACCTGACCAGATCTTGACGGCCTATTTCAAATGTATAGTGTGAGTACCCACAGAACTGTGCATAGTTATCTCTTAGTTTAAAATAATCTAATTCAAACCATTTTAACCTGTCCAGAACTGCATCATAAGAAATTGTGTGTCCATTCTGTGATTCAAACCTGTGAAAGTGTCAACTGCCATTCTGAATCATTATTTCATTTCTGAAATCTAACTCCACAAAATCGTCCGTATCTTTCTACTTTCTACTATAGTTTTTCCGTAAATGCGTTTTACGCACTCGGAAAAAGTGCCGCGAATTGAAAACTAGCTCAATCTCACCACACGTTAAAAAAAATAGCTGTCTCTTGCTTGCATTGCTGAAATTCGTTTTCAACCTGATATTCCCTCATGAATCATTGCTAGTGTTGACCTGAACTAATTCAAAGTAGCTGTCACCTACCCTGAATCTCTTATAGGGAATTAAAATCATTTTTAGCATATTTTTCACTTCTTTGCTAATCACATGTAAAGGTATTTTTGC
Organism: Ambystoma mexicanum; assembly: GCF_040938575.1. Taxonomy (NCBI): domain Eukaryota; kingdom Metazoa; phylum Chordata; class Amphibia; order Caudata; family Ambystomatidae; genus Ambystoma; species Ambystoma mexicanum. The sequence continues at coordinate 1,062,956,801 of NC_090937.1, read as the reverse complement.
CTGTTTAAAAGCATACCAGTTGCTTTAAGCTTGCTAGGGGGGAACTAGAATTTGTATTGCTTTTGATTGTATTCCTGAAAACCTGTGTGCTCTCCTTCCATCTCTTTATATTGCATAGGGGGGGAGTGAATTGCCACAAGGGGAAAAGTGATTATATTATCTCTTGTTGAAACCATATCAGTTTATCCCTGTGCTGCATTCTTTTCCATAATTGCATTTCCTTGAAACCATAAAGTATTCTCAGCTACCTTATCCTTTCTATACCAACTCCTAAGTGATTAAAAAACAGTGTGCTAGTGTAATATTATCCATTTGTTGATCACTGTCATATCCATAGGTGTGCTATCAAATATTAATTTATTCATAAAAGTGTGATATATATCTTGTTTAATTTTCAATAAATCTTTTAATTTGCAAAACAAACCTATTTCTTGGCTCAGTGAGGTCAGGGGGATTCAAAGAGAGGGGCGTTATACAAGGGTTTATCATCCAGATCTATGAACGTGTCATAAAAATATATGAATAAGGACTTCCCTTGGGCATCCCAGACTAGGCATTGACTTAGTTGGATTGCTGAATTGAAGTCACTTAGCAAGATGTAGAAGACTGCACAACATGCCTTGAAAAGAAATTTCTCCAAACTCAAAGGTGGCATACAACATGGCAAAAAACACACGTGTTAAACCATATTGGGTCTCACACCTGAGTATTTCCCTATACGTTAAGGTCACACATTCAAATCTCAGGTAAATCTATTTAAGGTCATTTAAATATTGACCAACTGTATGGATCCTGCCTGTCTTGCCATCCTACCATATACCCTAGATAAGCAGACTGCCAGCGCTACCTAGGGATAGAAAATAAACAAGGGTTCAGTTTAGTATGGTCGGAGGGCAAGACAGGCAGGATCCATACACATGGTAAATATGTAAATTACCTTAAATCAATTTACCTGAGATTTGAATGTGTGACCATAAAACATGGCAAACAATGAAGATCTACAGGGAAAGTCAAAGAGGAACCATCTACATTTGATTGGTCTTCCAGAATCCAGTCTGCTGAATGACAAGGTGGGGGTTTTTCTGGAGGCTTTCGTTTTTGAACTGTTTTACAATGTTAGAAAATAAACTGTTCTCTCAGATTTTTCTTGTCGATGCAGCACACAGGTCCTCATCTAGCAAACACCCTTCTGCCACTCCAACATGAACAAGCATATTCAACTACAGTGATAGGTACTCCTTGCTTACTGATTTGATTCAGAAAAGGCAATTGAGATATGAGAACACAATCACCACCTTGTCATTATTACCAGACTTTAGGCCAGCTGTTGAAGACACGCACAAGCATTTTACTTAAGTTAAAGAGCACATACTTTTTCAGTGCTCCAGTGTTGGTGAGGAATTGTTGAGCAAAAGATTGTAATTAATGAAGAAACACTTAAATTATCTCACATTTTCTCAAAGTGAAGTAGGAAGCAAAACTTGATGGTGACCTTGTGCAATGCCCTGTAATAAATGATGCAATATTAAGGAAGGGCCATAAGTGTCGATTGGTGGCATGAGGCAAGACAACGTGTTATTGTTGTTTTTCTGAATGGCACCTAACATATTAGATCATTTTTCTGTTTTTTCGTTTCTGCATTTTGTGGGAAGTTTAGATTTGGTGGTCAAGGTGGGAGACTAACGTGGGATGGGGATACAAAGGTGGATAGTTTTGCCTTTATTTTTAGAGGACACTCTCCACATTAGCACACAATACTGTATTTTAGTACACTACCATAGAGACAATTTCTTCTGTACGTATTATTGTAGTATGGCTTGTAGATCATAGAGCGATGATCATGTCCGATTGTAAAAGCAAACACTATGATGTCATGGAATGTCGGTGTCTTTATAGATGCTCAGAAAGGCAGACAGATAGTGTAATAAATAAAATGAATTTAATGTCTTGCCGTGACAGGAGACACATGCACGCTAACAGTGAAATTGCAATCACACCCAGATGAATTGAACACAGATATGATTCTTCATGGGGCACACGATCTAGAGGTGTGTCAGCCTATATTACAGGGCCTGCAGAAGAGGCCCTGTAATTATGGTTAAGTTGCTCAACTCATAGACTGAGCACTTTTTGGGTGGCTTATAACTTTGTTGTCGTTTGACGAATCCTCAACAAACTTTGCAAAAAAAGTATATGGCCCACCGAGAATAATTTTCCGAAGTTTGGTGGGGTTTCGTCTAGGCGGGCAAAGTTATAGGCTAGTGCCAACATTTTTGAAATCCTAATAGACACAATAGAAAAAAGAATGTTTTATTTTTTTGAAAAGTGTCAATGTAGGTACTACAAAACATAGTGATACACCTTTGGTGACTGGGGTATATCCTGTGGCCTTGGGCAGTGGCTAGATTATCTAGGTCATTGCATGAGCCGGAAAATCTATCTACGGGCCATGATCACGAGGGACCGGCAATGAGGTTAAAGTGGGCATAGCCACCAGGAGCCGGCTTTGTGGTAACGTTTTTCGAAATCGGGATAGGTTTGAATGGGAACAAAATTCTGCTTATAGCTACGGCCGAAGTGGTGGACAGGATTGCAGCAGCAAACATTCACGAGGAGCATTATCAAGGACCTCCAAGCATGGTTTTGCAAATCTGTCCTTTGTTTTATTGTTTCTGAAGTGTCAAAATGTAAGAACAAACCTTTGTGAAATAACGTTAATGCATGTGCAATGGGCCTGGCCCTGAACAAGGAAAAATGTGTACTCTGATGTGCTTATTGGGGTGTGTTTGGCATGGCCAAACCCCTAGGTTTGAAAGCATGCCTTTGCAAATCTGTCTTGTGTTTTATTTTTCCAAAGTGTCAAAATGTAAGTAGAACAAATAGTGATATAACTCTGGTGCATGGGCAGTGGGGCTTGCTCTTGGCAAGGATGCATACCTACTCTAATGTACTTATTGGGGCATGCCACATGAACAAAACCCTATGTTTAAATGAGAAAAATCATTCTGCTTGCAGCTGCAGCCCGAAGTACTGGACAACGTTGCAACAAACTTGAGGGTGGAACATCAGCAAGGACCTGAAAGCATGCTTTTGCAAATATGTCCTGTGTTTTACTTTTTTGAATGTGTCAAAAAGTAAGTACAAAAAATAGTGATATAACTGTGCTGCCCTGGCAGTAGGCCTGGCCCTCGGCAAGTACAAATGTCTACTCTGATTTTCCTATTGGGAATGCGGCATGTTCTAAGCCCATGCCCCATGGATTGTTGAGACTGGTCATGGCAGCAACCCATGAATCTGGCCATTGGTCACATTATACGGGTATAGTGTACACTGAACTAGGATGCAGGCTAGGTGCAGTGGATAACTGGGTGGTTTGGTGGGCCTGGGGTCATGATCGAGCCTTATTCCCTAGGCAATTCAACCATGACTTGCATCCCCATCATGCTCCTCTGATAATGACACACGAGTATGCATTGCAAAAAAGATGTTTGTTAAAGGAGGTTTACAGTTCTTTCATATATGTTAAAAGAGGAATTATCAATAATTTATATACAGTGATGTAACATCATCAAATATTTTCACTCATAAAGATCAATGAAATTCACAGAAAACACTTTGTTAAAGGGACATTATGGTTGAGTTGCACTAATAAAAACCTAGGAAATTAATTGAAACAACTTTGTTAAAGGGACGTTATGGTTACAAGTAAAATGGAAAAACCCCAGAAATGTGCAAGTTATGTTAAGCTAAGCAACCATAACTTACACCACCACCGTGCACTGCTAACACTAACACCGAGGACATCAAAGATGACATCAAAAATGCAATGGTTTAGGCTAAATGTATCACCTCCCCGTAATTTCTGCGGACGCAGGGCACAGACCATTATTACTTGCCTTAGCCATCGCACTGTGACATCACACTACATAACGGCATCAAGAACCTTCCAGGGTTGTGTTCAGCAAAGCACAGCACGCTGATATCGCCTGAGCCTCTGCGCTGCAATTGCCATCCTTGTCGAGTTCTTGAAAAGTCCCCATAGCATATGTTTAATAGCCGGGTCTATACGAATGCTGTACCGTTTAAGATTCTAAAGTCACAACTGATTTCCACCTGACATTTTGAAACCATATAAAACATTCATATTCCTACATTTTTATGGAGCTGCCAAAAGGAATATTTTCAGACTGATTACTATCCTCTCAAGGCCTGACCTTGAGAGTTTGAAATATGGTTGTGTGTGCTTCTGGGTGGACTATTAAAACGCTCTGTTACCATCCTCCCGGCTTACTGTGCAGGGCCATCTATAAATGCTGTAATTCAGGACAGACCCTACGGCTTCATCATCAGTACTTTCCCGCAACTCAAAAAATATAAAATAAATAATATGTGCTAGAATATAGAAAAGCTCGATCTTACTCATAAGAAATAGTTATTCTTTGTATTTCCTTTTGCAATATCGTAAGCATCCAATTTTCCCTCATATCAGATAGATACATACAAATGTGGGTCTTTCATTGTTTCCTGATTTCTTGACAAAGACACTTGGTTAAAGAGCACTACAGATACAATGCATTGGATAGGTTATGCCCCCACAAACAAAAATGATGATGTCATTACAAATGGGCATGGAGACATAACAACATACATGATCAACATTGCAGCCAATGCTCACAAACTAGATATTATTTTCCGCAGCACTGCCAAATCACTGGTACGAATAGTTAGCATAGCATGCATAGACCTGCAGCATGGCAGACAACGACGTGTGTTGTTATGATCTGCACTAACTGGACTGAGCAATTTCCAAATAGTGTTTTTGTTTTTTCCAAATAGTGACATATCGCCAATGGTCTCTGAAGACATCACAGAGTACCCAGGCAACCGGTCGGAAAAGGAAGTGAGAGAAACATCGATGTGCAAGTGGTTTCCAGTGGTTTCCTTGTGGCTATTTTTGACGTTCCCATTATCGTTGTCCTGTTTTCACAGGGACTGTTTTTTCACGCTGTTTTCACACCACAACCTCCTCCGCCACCTACTTCTGTAATTCACTACCCCAAACACACAAAACATGTATTTATTTAAAAAGAAATATGCAGCGAAAATGCCACCACCGGGGCAAAAAAGGCCGGGTGGAAAAAACGGCAAGCAGTGCAAATACCTGTGGCGATGTCTTTTGAGTCCTGTCCACACCCAGAATGCTGCCAAATGACCCCATCAATATGAGTCAAAAGAGGTTTACATTCACTAAATAATGTGCAAAACTTACAATTCTCTAGATCCTATAAAAGATCCATCCAATCTTCATGTGTCCAACATGTTATGTTCTTTTGTAATTAGAATCAATCTATAGAACATGTTCAGGGGCTAGTACCCCTTCTCAAAACAATTGTACAATTTGCTGTACTTGGGTGATGTGTGTCTTGTTTGCTTTTACTAAGTGGCAAGCATTTGCCTCTCTATGCTACCAAGATCCCTACAATCTTAGCAGCTCACCATGCAAGGTCGGGTAAAGGTTTTGCAACTCTTGTGCCTATTCTTGGAAGGATAGCTCAGTGGCAATGTGCTCGTCTTGGAAGAAATATGACACGGAGCAACACAGGTTCATTCCCCAGGTCCACGCTTAGAAACCTCTGGGTATCAAGTGAGTTATAAATAACCTATCATATCATATTATATTCTTGTTAGTGGTACTCTTTAACCTTTCATTGTATTTAAAGTCAGCCTACTTCTATTATGATTAAGTATATGGCTTAGGTGGCCTTATCTATAGGCCCTGCAACTTGGCTCAACGTCCAGCTATTTGCTTGTTGTCGTCTGTGACTGTCTGTGGAATAATCATACTGGACATGTATTATGAGCTACTCTTTACCTAGTTTCAGAGCTTGTGAACACTATGCCTAAATCTACGTACGTATGTGCCATTCGCTGTGGCTCCTCTAGGGAATTATGTATCACGTGTCACTAGCACCTAGAAACATAACTAATCAAAGTCTGAGTCTCAAGGTACTCTATATGTGGCTATTTTCAATATAAGCAGCATGGCTTGAGCTGTTCTTCAGTTTTTAATACATTACCGTCTTGCAAGTGCTGCTTTTAATATCCACATACCTGTGCATTGGTTGTTGGCTCTTGGTATGGTTTGGAGATAAAAGAGTTCCTGATCCACTGTAGCAGCTTCAAATCTATAGTGGGTGAAGCAATGTGTCTTTAGCGTGTTGCTCTGTGTATATGTATACTAATGCATTTGGCCATTTGCAAGTGCTTCATTGTCTTACTTTCTGGGTTGTTCAGTGGATGTTGAGCAGCCCTGTATCTGTTCTGTTCTTCCTTAATCCAGCATAATTTACACTAGTTGCCATTCTGCAATAGATCATACATATCTCCCTTAACATACTTACTCATAACCATTTGATGATATTGTTATCACCCACTCCTCTAGCCTAGTTGCTCTATCTTCCACTTACAGGTACAGCAATCTAATTCCTCCCTGTCACTTCGCTGTGCCGCAACTGCAATCTGGCTCTCACTCTCTTCCTCGCGTTCATGCTAGGTTGTGTAGCTTTGTTGCCATGGGCACTTGAGTCTCATGGTGCTTACTGAAGCCCAAGGCTCGCTTTCAGATCTATGGGTGCCATCTTGTACAATCCAGTGCTCCATTGTCTTATGTGGATCTTACATTCATACATGATCCCGGCATGTAATACGCGCCTTTTACACCCTTTCTGCAGTGTCCATTATTTACTCAATCCTGCACTGCTCCCTACCAGGGGATTTAAAAGCTAAAAGGTAAAAACCTAATTTTATTTTAAAAACAATCATTTAGCTATGCACCTTATTTAAAATTGATACAATGCGCACGTGTCATCCATCTAGTATGGTGGCTTTAATATCTCCTGGTCTCGTTCGGTGGTTTGAATCCTCGTCAAGGTCTATTAAATGTAACGTTTGCTCATCTCTTCCTAGTGGTAGCGATCATCGCCATAGCAACAGTTAGTACTCTCTCTATTGAGTGCTACTTACACTGTGTCCTGTTCTTGTTCTGTAACACATTACATACTCTTGTTGGCATAGGCTGACCACCTCATGTTTGCATATTATCGGCCTCTAGTGCTTGCATAACATATTACATTCCTAGCGATCCTGAGAATTCTTACATTAGCTGAATACCATACCCCTTTCCCTATTTTGTCCACCTTTCGAATATGAATGTCTTTGTAAGGCAGGTCAGCCTCTTACTTTTTTGATCGTATACTCCACTCAGAATCTCTAAACCTGAAAATCTACTAATGGCATCTGCATATAGATATTACCTTTCTAGTAGATATCTAAGGGATACGTTATTGTAATTGTCATTTCATTTGATGCCATTCGATTTTCTCATTGAGCCCCACTTGGTCACATTTTGTCAGGAAAATAAGCTCTTGTTCCTTTTTGAATAGTCTATCTTTGTCCACATTACTGGGTTTTCGTTTTGCTATGTTGTGCATCACTGTCCATTTTATTTATTTACAGCTGTGACGATATGTTGTAAAGTGCTCCACCATAGGTGCCTCTGAAACTTTATTACAGATGCAACTGTTGTGTTCACTTATCCGTGTCCTAATTTTCCTGGGGAGGTTTCCAATGTACAACAATGGGCATGTGCACCAGATGATGTATACTACCATTTTGGACCTACAATTGGTCTGTGTAGTTTGTTGCCATTTGGTCTTCAGTCCTACGTCTATGTCTTTAGATATTGATGTAGTGTCGCAACATTTACATTTTCAAAATGTTACATGTCCTCTTGTTTTTTCCAACCCCCAGATTTGTTTGACCTGGTAATTTCTTTTGTGCGGTCTGAATATGTATTCAAGAATACAATGTTTTCATAGTGCACATTTTGGTTGCTGTTATATTCCAGGATCACCTGTTTCTTGCAGTTATATAGGATTTTTTCACAAGAGCTTTAGGGTAACCTCTTGTGTTAAGTTTACTTTTAAGCACCTTAGCTTCTATTTCATAAACTATTTTTGCTGTGCTATTTCTTCTCAGTCAGAGGAATTGACCAAACGGCAGGTTCTCCCTGGTGTGTTTAGGATGGAAACTCAGATTTCAGCAATGCATTCTTATCTGTTTCTTTATGGTATGGTTTCAATGCCAATTGATTGTTTTGTATATCTGCAAAGGTGGTTATATCTAGGTAATTGATCCCACTAAAGACACTTTGGTTGGCTTAGATATTGTATCTCTGCACACTATGATTCCTCGAGCGAAAGAATTACAAATGTCGGAAGAACTCTTATATCTAAAATGCACTCCAAACAGCAACACTTATGAAGGGAGATATTTATAATCTATTGCACAACAACAACTATTGCAAGTTAAGCAGGATTGCGGAGGAATTGAACAGATAGAGGGATGAACAACCCAGTAAGTAAGGCAATGATGCAATGAAACCACTTGTAAATGCCCATATGCATTAGCATAAATATAAACAGAGCAACACCCTATAGAATCACTGTTGCACCCACTATATAATCGAAGCTGCTACAGTGGATCAGGAACTCTTTAATCTCCAAACCATACCAAGAGTCAACAACCAATGCACAGGTATGTGGATATTAAAAGCAGCACTTGCAAGACAATACTGTATTGCAAACTGAAGAATAGCTCAAGCAATGCTGTATATATTGTAAAATAGCCACATATAGAGAACCTTGAGACTCAGACTTTGATAAATTATGTTTCTAGGTGTTGGTTACACGTGACACTTCATTTTCTAGAGGAGCCACAGCGAATGGCACATATGTAAGTAGATTTAGGGATACTTTTCATGAGCTCTAAAACTAGGTAAAGAGTAGCTCGTAATCCATGTCCAATATGATTTATCAACAGACATTCCCGGAAAACAATAAGCAAATAATTGGACATTGAACCAAGTGGCAGGGCCTATAGATAAGGCCACCTAAGCCATGCACGTAATACTAATAGAAGTAGGCTGTCTTTAAATAAAATGAAGGGTTAAAGAGTACCCCTAACCAGTATAGGCGTAAGAGTTGCACAACCTCTACCCCACCCTAGATGGTGGGCTGCTAAGATTGTATGGTGCTTGGTACCATAGAGAAGCAAAGACATGCCACTTACTAAAGGCAAACACGGCACACATCACCCGAATACAGAAAATTGTACAATCGGTTTGAGAAGGGATACTAACCACTGAAGAAGTTCTATAGATTGATTCTGATTACAAAATAACAAAGCATGTTGGGAACATGAAGATTGGATTGATCTTTAATTTGCAAATTAGGTAGTGAATGTAAACAATAATCAAGGTCTCAACACCGTCACACTTTAGCACAGTTGCACTTTATATTGTTTTTATATGTGTTTTAAACGGATTGACACACTTATTGTTGTCTTGCTAATATGTACTATACCTTTATGTCAAACGGAATGGTGAGATTGTTTTTATTGAGCGCACATTATCAAATTAAATGACATTAGATGAGTAAGATAATTTAGTGTACCTAGCCTATATTAGCAGTCCAGGCTGGTTTAAAATCTAAAAGATGTTATGTTACCAGACATAACCTGCCTGCTGCAATATCAAAGCCTCTAGAATGTCTTTAAGTTTAAGAAAGCCCCTAAGCCCCTAGCCATTCCTTTGACATTTCTTAAATGATCATAACAATGCCCACCTCACTTTCCTCTTGGCCACCAAGAGGCATTTTATTAAACACTCTCTAGTCGAATCCCAGAAGAAGTTCAGTTTAATTCTTGTAGTATTGGATATGTGTGTTTTTCATAGTTTTTTTCGATAGACACTTAATGATGCTCCTGACCTGTTTGGCTCTGGATTCAAATTCTATCATTGGCTCCTTTACCCCTTCAATATATTATCCTTCCTCATGTACGTCTACTTCTTAACAAGTTTCAGGTTGGCAGATACTCCACCAAAATATTCAAATCATTGGGAGGGAGAAGTGCTGCCCCACCCGAGGATACACGACATGCCTTATTACACTACACAACACTATTATGTGTTGGTAGTTCAGTGTATTCTGTGGCACCAATGGATAATGTTGATCCCTCTTTCACAAGGGTGCTTAAAGGATGATTCTCCTCGACTGAATATGATTATTTTTTCCACAAGAACGATGGACAAGCCTCAGATACTTTCATTGGTACCAGTGAATGGCATTCAGACCACCACATGTTATTACTGAGACACACTGGTAACAGCAGTAGGAATCACTCTATAATTCAGCAAGTGCGAGCAAGTGTGGCTGGGCTTGTTAAGTGGATTGAGGGCAGCATCACTCACACAATTGGTTGAAGAACACTATTCACTTTGATAAAAAAATGTACAGAGCCAAACTGATTGCCAGATGTAGATGCATGTTCTGTGAAACATGCTCAGGTATTGCAACATATTATGTTTTCATGTCCTTCTTCATTTTGATAAGCTATATGGAAAGCAGTGTGTTGCATTCTACACATCAAGCTGCCTATGAAAGGCTTCACAGACTCTCCTCGGTCATGTGCCTGGCAGGTACCTTGGTGGCCTCAGGACTCTTCTACTCAATTGGTTGTTTGCTATGGGCCTCGCAAGCATCATAGACAATTGGAGAGCTTCCAGTGGTATTCATGAGGTTGCATGGTTCAATCCGGTGTGCCATACGCAAGCCATCGATCCCCTGACTTTGTCCAGATCTCTTTCCCCCTCAGGTAAACCAAAATACATATCTGCACCAGTTGCAGCCTGCTTTCTACACAATGCCAGTATGCCCTGATGGTTAATCTCTATACGTTACTTCACTTTCCAGAGGTTTGGATGCTATCAGGGAAATCTGTGGTTCTGCTGGCAGGTCTCTGCACCGTTTTAACATATTCCACTGAATCACTCCTTCCATTCCACTATTAGATATTGACAGTATTCATCAGACGGCACCTAGTGTTTTTCTTTTGTTCAGTAATATGAGATATGCAGATGTGTACATGAAATGTAATTCAGCTAGTCCATACTTGCACTCTACACCTACATGATCAGTAGAGATTTTCATATTATAAAAAAGTGTACTTAAGGGTGTGTTATTGTGTTCCCCCAAGCTAACTTTGATGCTTCAGTTTTCTCATAATTGCCGTATTTCTTTCGGGTGATTACCCCCCTCTCTCTCTCTCTCTCTCTCTCTCACAGCATTGGGGGTCATTACAAGGATTATTAGCGGCATGGCTACCCCCTTACCGGGTACTGGGTCCGGGTTCCTTGAATGAGGAATTACCAGGCCATTTCAGCCTTGGAGGGCCCAGTAATTCCTCATTCAAGGAAACCATGGGGAGGGTGCTAACAACGGACCCGTTAATAACGGGCCCGTTGTTAGCACCCTGGTCTGCTCAGGGGACCCGCTTGGTAAAACCAGGCATCCTTAGCGTGTTCAGGCGAGCAGACTCGTAATGAGGCGGTAGGGGGTTGAAGGCTCCGGCACCTTTACCGGAGCCGTTAAACCCTTACCGCCTAGGTCGTAATGACCTCCATTGTTTCTTTTGTCACCCTTTCTCCTTTACCCAAGGCATTACCTTCATGCTTATTACAGTCAATAAATCATTGCATATCTTGTTGATGCATGTTATCAACCTATGGTAAGCCATTACGTCTAATTATACTAGGTGTGTTTGGAATGAGTAGCTGGCCGAAGGGCAAGACAATGGTTAATATGCATGTGTAATGGATATTTAGCCATCTCGTTTCCATATCCCCCCATTATCTACGTAACTTTTAAAATAAAATAATGATAATTGAAGGGTTTTGACAAAATGGTTTGTATCCCTCCTAGGGCTTTGACTTAAAGAACACAATGGGCCTCATCACGACCTCGGCGGTAACCCTTAAATCCGGCGGTAGCGCTATTACCGCCGGATTTAAGGGTCTGCCAGATCAGGGCTTCGGCGGATTTCAAACCAGCTCTGAGCTGGTGTGAAATCCGCCGAGAATTCGCGCTAATACCGCCGGCGGGAAATCCGCCGGCGGTATGAGCGCGAAATTTCCCCATTGGGCTCAATGGGGAATGGGGCATTCCCGAATGGGCTCAATGGGGAATGGGGACTTCCAAGTCCGCCCAACTCCTGATCCCGCGCTATTAGCGCCGGGGGCTATGGCGGTCGCGCTAATAGCCCCCGTGCTAATAGCGCTACCGCTACCGCCGAGGTCGTGATGAGGCCCAATGCCTGGTATTGCAGAACAGTACACTTCAATACAACACATTACCCATTGATATAGAGGCTACAGTTAAATAACCCACCATTTTTATTTGTGCAACAGTTTTTTAATTCTGAAAAAAATCACAACATCACATTCAAAATGTGTCACACTTTACATTCCACTCTCTTCTGTTAATCATAACAATGACAAACAATATATTTAGTGTGCTGTGTGTGTTTTAAGCAGTATCAACAACCTTAAGTCAACAATGACACTTTCATCCTTTATTGTTTGTCATTATCTGTCTGCTGACTCGGCAAACCTCTGCCTTAGATGTCAGGTGTACGGATAAAGGTAACACATAAGGTCGCATTACAAGTTTGTTGGTATCTGAGCGGTAAATCCGCCCAGATACCACCAATCTGTATTGCCATTATCTCCACTTGGTCCAGTGGTATTACCACCAGATTACAAGTTGTGTTAATGGTTATAAATCCCATTCCATGGAGTCCAATTGGACTCCAGGTGGGGATTTGCAGGTATTACCGGTACCGGTACTTGTAATATCGCTGATTTTAGCTGGTAAGGCGCCTGGCTTACGTCCAGCAAAGGTGCCCCAATGACAAACTTGTAGTAAACGTCATTACCAGCACGTTATTACTGCACCGGTCAACTTGTAATGATGCCCATAGTCTTCTATCAGAAACAGATACTGTTCTGTATGTTATGCAGGTTCAGAAGCAATGAAACATTATGGGAGTCTACAGATGTTTTCACTCTATGGAATCAATGGCCCTCATTACAAGGTTTCAGGTAGTACGGGTGGTCTACCGGCAACCTCGACTTACCACTTCCGCTGCTCGATATCCTAGTGAGAGCGGCAGGGGAGTTGCTAGGTCTGGAAAAGACCCGGGGCTAAGCTGATGTCAGAACTGTTGGGACTGGGGGCTAGCTAGTCTTTTGGCTGCAGCTCCTGAGATTCTATCCGGGGCTACAGCCAAAAGATCAGGGGCTATAGCCCCCTTAGCCCCCCCCTAGCAACGCCCCTGGAGAGCGGGATATTATGGCAGTGGAGGAACAGTGAGTTCCCATTCCCGTGGAGTTCAATATGTATGCACAGGAATGGGAACACTGAAGCACAGGCACCATTAGTAACGGTGCCGGTGCTTCAATAAATGTTCTGCCAGTAGGGCCCTGAACTACGGGCAGGTCAGGCCTGCTGGTAATTCACTGACCCTACTGCAGACTCAGCGCATGCCAGTCCGGAAAAGGTGCCGATAACGGTTGTTAGCAGCACTTTTTTCTGGACGGACAAGGCCGTAATAGGCCCAATGTCCAGGCATGTGAGGGATGGTTCCCATGGACCCATTTGCAAAAAGGAAAAGGAAATGCGAGGTGTGGGTAAATCTGTAACTGTAACGTTTGCAAGCTCTATTTAGGGTCGAATGATCATGACCTCTTCAGTTATGAACATATTCCAAAATGGTAACAAATGGAGGCCATCTCCATCCTATGCCAACTTCTTTTGCTTGCCCAAAGTCTCTGCTTGTCAGGTTTTTCTCCTACCCTAAGGTGATTACTGAGGTGACACCTGATGGAACCCTTATGGATGTGGAGCAATCACTACCACCCTAGTCATCCAACTGTGCAAGAGAAGATTTGGGGTGATTCCCACAGGATAGTCTAAAGTCCCAGTGTATACAATGTATACCAGCACAAGTACCAGAATACAGCACACGTATAGTATGAATGGCTTAATAAATAGCAGAATGGCACAGCAATGTGTAGATGTAGTTTGCTGCTGTGTAGTAATGTAAACCGCATTCTCTACTTTCCCATGCCACACTCTCCCATATCAGCCATTGTGTCCACATGGCCATTGATCAGACTTGGAATTCTACAGAGATATTAAGTCAAATCACATAACTGTTGACGTGTGAAGGGACGGCCGAGATGTTAAGAACTGTATCCAACGTTAGCCTAGTTAATCTTACTCAGAGCAGAGCACAGGCCTCGATATGGTGCTTACTGTAATGGAGAATGTTTCTCTAGCAATGTCAACGTTGAGGTTGTGTTACTTGTCAGCAGTATGTGTATTCTAGTTGAGCTGGAAGTTTCTGTTCCTTCCTCCGAATTGTCTGTCCTCACGGACCTAAACCCTTGCCTTTTAAATGTTTGATATGATATGATATGGCATTTATAATGCGCCGGTACACGAGCGTTTCAAGGTGTTTGTATGAATGGAGCTCATGTAGGCCAAACAGCATTGATTTTGCATTTGCCTTGATATATTGTAGCCTTCTGTTGTCTACATCATATTAGATAAGAGTGAGGACAAGTTACTTTCGAAAAGGATACAAACTGTAATGATGCATGGGAGAAGTTTAAACTTTGTATCACCAGGCGAGAGCAAAAATAAAAGATGTGTGCCAAAATAGCCCATTGTCAATAATATGCCGATCTATGGACTCCGGGGAGACGCAAGAGGAATCCTACTGAATCTTTCATATACTTGCCTCAAGTTATGTGACTTTGTTGTTTAGACGTTCCATGTTTAGGAAGTCCTGGGCAGACAGAGAATAGAGGCCACCCCCTCCCCCCTCACCATCAATGGGGAGAAGAAAGGAGACGTTTGAGAAACGTGAGAAACTGCTTGCCTTTCTCGACTTGTTTGACTAATAGTTCCATCTCAGTGACTTTATCAGTGGGTTGATGACCACTAGATGTGTTTTTGAAGCATGTCGCCAGCTATCTAAGCATCGGTATGCGGGCAGCAGGCAGCAATACAATAGGAGAAATTGGACCGTACAGTGATAGGTCACAGTGGGGCAGAGCCACTTCCGCGTGTACCATTATACGCCATAGAGTCTTATTCACATGGAATGGAATTCAATTCACGACACAATAGAGCCACTGAAAGCGAAGTAAGATACAACAGCCATGGCATGAAAACATTCCCAGTTTACATGTCTTGGTGCACGCGCTAGAATCTTGCATCGATCACAGCCTAATCTGATTTCCGGACATTAATCGCCCTGCAAATGCAATTTCAGTTTTCATGTTGCTAGCGGCGCGGTTCCCTTCAGGTTTAAATGCCTGGATGATCTTGCATTAGCTATGCAATCACCAGTCGCCGCGACTTAAACGGCAGTGTTTCGTGTGCATTCCGCTAAGCAAAGAATCGTTTTCGGAAATGAAGTCAACACGTAAAAAGCACGAGTGCTCTATACTGCCATTCCTTTCCAAACAAACTGCTTGCCATGGGCCTATTTAAATGAATGCGCTTTGGTAAAAGTGGGACAGCCTAACGGAATATTAAACAACAGTTTCCGGGCAGAATGTCTGCAGAGGTTTGCAAACTTTTCTCAAGCAATCAGAGGCAATGACAAATGGCCTCGGAAGACTGCGACTACTCATGCTGACTGAAATATATTTTATAATGCATTATTTTGTCTGCATTTCTGTGGAATGCCTTACTTTCGATTTAGCCAACTTTCCACATATATGCAGTGGTGGCGATTTCTGGCACTGTCGATAGTTGCGAGGAGCAGATTAACCCCTTAAGTGCTGAGGAGCAGTATGCTCGTTCTATCCACATTCAATAACATAATCGCCCAGCAGTTATTAAAGTGTGAATTGGCTCTGCGGCAGACTGGCTCTAGAGTGCTAATTCAGACACGTATGTCTATTAAACTGTGTGTGCAATACTTTGGGATTTCCCTCAGGTCTCCAGCCCTTCACAGAAAGCTGGTGTGCCAGGGCTGTTCTCTGTCCCCACCAAGAGGCGACAGCAGGGGGCATCCCATTGTTCTAGACCCGTTCAGGGCCTTCCAAGAGACCACTTCCAGCACTCATGTGCCTGACCCCGCAACTTCTTCCTTCCCTTACACAATAGTAAGGCCGTGGAGACGCCTTTTCTCTAGTGCTCCCCGCAGCGCAGGAGTGTGGACACCTGTTATGGACTAGTATTAACAGCCTCTGGCAAGAGAGCGACCGATACGAGACAGCCCAATTTTGGAACAGAGGCTAAAAGGTGTAAACAGTATTGTCCTGCAAAGCTTGGGGGAAGTCAGCTAAGCTTGAGACACCATTTCCCAGTGCATGATTTCTCACCGTGAATCCAGTAAGACTAATTCAGTAGATTTTGAGAAGCGCGTTGAATTCAATTAATTAGACCTCCATGTGCACACGCTTACATGTATTACATGCAGTCCTGTCTCGCATTTTAGAATGGAAGGCAAGGCTTGATTTCCTTACAAAAATTGCCAAAGATGGGCTGAGGTCGTGATACTACTACGTGGGTGATATGCCAAGCAAGATCCTGCCATCCCAACTAAAGTTTAAAAGGGTTCAAATGATCAAATAGTTTAGGAATACATATTTTGTGACTTGCCATGCGGAACAGTGTGTTGATTCTGCACTGTCACTCGATCTTTTGTAGACATGCATGTGGGTTTGCCGCTGGCTTGAAGGCAAACACAGAGGTATCAGGTACTTCATGAGTGTGTTGCCCCTGAGCTATCCTCTCGAGACAAAGTGCTTCAAGAAGCCTGGGATCTTTGTCTCAAGGTGCAGTGTCTGCAACCCACCTAGAACACCACATTACACCCTTCATATGAGTTCAAGGGCACTTCCTGCACTGACCATTGCCATTTGGCAAAATGCCCGAAGAAAAGTTACACCTGAAAATCATTCTTCTTCCAGGACGCTGATGGGAAGCATCTTGCAGATTAGAGTTAGGGACTGTGTTAGTTCATCGACCTTCCCTGTGCCAGAACTACTCTAATATCCTTCAACGTCTACAAAAAGACACAAGTGAAAAGGTCTTCTGAGCCCAGTGAGAACTCTGCATCTCTTTTCGGCGTGTAGCTAGAGCTGGAGAGATCAGCCCAGCATCAGCACCCACTCCAAAAGTTCCAACATCCTTCAAAGAACCAATCATAGTAGGCAACCCTGTTTGGGTAAGCGCACTCCTGTCTTCATCCTACTGTGGAACAAGCTCCCACCGAGAGCAAATTCTTCAATCTAAAACATATTCACTGCACAGAGCCAGCAGGCCGATCCGAGTTCTTGAGCCTTCATTGGACTCTTCCTACACTAGCCTGAACTAAACTATGTAGAATATTCTGAGTGTAAAGGCACATTTCTACGCCACCCCTACCACCTTCATGGAATCTGTCTGTCCCCTTTTGAACAGTCTTTCACCCTTTAACAGCCCCTTAGAATAAACCTTTACTTTGTCCCTTATTCCATTTACCTATTATGATTGTGCCTTTGTTCTCCCCTAATATGAACATGATATATATTGTAAAATATTGCTCTTTATAGGACAGAACCTTTCTGGCAATGCCCCTTCTTCTGGAGCTCTTTTGAATTGTGTTTCAGGTTTTAATTCATCACCCAAGACTTCTTGCAGGTATAAGTCTTTAGAGTATGCTTCACATTTACAGCCTGATTCATGGAATTATTTGCGTGGAAAATGCAGATTTGCAAGCCTTTCTGCCCGAAAATCCCTGTTTGAAATATGGCGATTTTCAGGCAGAAAGGCACGCACATCTGCGTTTTCCACGCAAATAATTACATGAATCAGGCTAACAATATCTAGTGAAGGGTATGTTCGAGAGAGTGTAGGTGTTGTGAAAGCTCATGAGGGGTTGGGATCCTTAACCTTCATGTCCTACCATATTTTACAGATACCGTTCCAAAATGACCTTTAATTGTCATTAGTACCTGGTGAGGGCGCAATCAGAATGAAAGAGCCATTCTGATTGGCCCTCGCCAAGTCATTACCTCTTTCGGGATTCCACGGCCTTTGTCCCCAGCGGGGGGGTGTGGCAGCCCCTCAGCCAATGAGGTTGCTCGAAGCGGGGCCATCCCCGCTCCGATCCTCCCCACGGCTGAGAGGCTACCTTTGCCCCCCGCCTGGGACTGAGGTAAGGCTTTTTTTTTTCCCCACCCCTTTCCTAACTCCTCACTCCTCACTCCTCCCACATCCCTGTCCTCCCCACCCTACTTACCTTCTATCCCTTGGTCCCCGGTGGGGGATGATGGCAGCCTCCTGTCGTGTGGGGACTCGGAGTGAGGCCATCCCCGCTCCGATCCTCCACACGGTTAGAGGCTTCCATCGACCCCCGCTGGGGACCCAGGTACGTTTTTTTCCAGTTTTTTTCCCTTCCCCTACCCTTCCCCTCCTTTCCGCCCTCCCAACCATACTTACCTTCTTTTTTTTTTCAGGAGCGGACACGCTGGAAACGCTTCTGTTTCCAGCGTGTCTGCTCCCGATGGCCACCGTGGAAATGGAAAACGGGCTCCGATTTCACTTTCCCGGCAGCCATTTTCTTTGTCATTTTTTTTTGCTTCTCCCGAAATCGGGACAGAAATAAAAAGCTTTTAGTGCCCCTGTCACGCAGTTTTTGCTGGCCGGGGTACTAATAGCTATATGCCCCTCGTGGCGGGGCATTACCGACTCTGGTAATGCCCCAGGGCCTTCGTTAAGGCCCTCGCTTTGCTTGGGCTTATAACTATAGGCCCCGGGGCATTACCTGAGTCAGTAAGGCCCCTGCTGCTCAGGGCATATTGCTTTATTGTATTAATACAATCATCAGCAGTACCATGCTTTGGCAAGTTACCCTCTTTATGCTAATTGGAAAACAGCAATGATATCCATACTGGCTGGCAAACCTGTATTACAACATTGCAACGTAGAAAGCAATGTAGAAAGCAGGATGCATTTACACCAAGGGGAATCGCTTTATGGTACTAGGGAAGCCTAGCTTCTTGCTCACATGTTCACCGGGATAGAATATATGCTTGCTGAAGGCAGGTTGATGTTCGGTGGTTGGGATACCATTAATTTGTTAAGGAGATGCATTGTAATGTATGTATATCCTTTTCTCTTTTTTTAAAGGTTTATATGAACCAATAAAAAAAATTGGGTTTGCAAAGGTAGCGGGCGCCCCTCTCTCGATAGAACAAGGCTTGATAACCTGTTCAGTGGTTACTGATGATCCCCAACAAGGGTGAAACACGTGTATGGGGTTGCTGGTGGCACTCTCGTTCAGGTTGGAATTGCCATTGCATTTCGGTGCTGGACTGCCCCTGGGCAGGACAAAGACTGATATGCAAATGGATAATTCCCATCTGTGAAAGGCACAGTGAGAAAAAGCAGTGGCTGTGAACTCTCAAGTGGTTAATAACCACTGAACAGGTTATCAAGTCTGTTCTTTCGAGAGAGGGGTGCCCGCTACCTTTGCAAAACAATTAAAAAAATGACTTTCTTTTTTAATTGGATATTGTATTGAGATTTGAAATTCTGTTGGACAGATTCCATATAGTTTTTGGTACAGATACATCCAATACATCCAATTATGGAATGGACCATTAATTACTTCCCATGAATTGAGAAGTGATAACTAGAGGGAAAAGGTGGTGGCACCACAAGTCTCAAAATGGAAATTCGAATTCTCATGTGTTAAATTGTGAGAAGTAAAATCATTTTTTGTAAATCGAACCACCCTAGGTCTTTTCCAAAAATGTGGAGTGTACCCCTATCAGCATTAACTTCATTAACTGTCATATTGATATATATATATATATATATATATATATATATATATATATATATATATATATATATATATATATATATTCCTGAGCAGTGAAGCACCATTTGTCACACTTGCGCAATTATATTTACTATGTCCGTGCTGCCACTAGCCAATATTCTTGTGTTTATTAGATTTTTAAATATTTAAGACTTTATATATCATGATTAAAACAAAACAAATATATATATATATATTTTCTTTGGGACGCTGCTGTAATGTGTATCGTACAGTATCTTTGTATTTGTATTTATTATTCTGGTGGGTCTGTATGTATTATTCTGTTGGTTGTCTCTTGTATTTATACATGAATCACTTTTTGACAATAGGGAGTACTGCATTTAGTGTCCAAGCAGAGGCAATGCCAGGATTGTCCTAAAAGTGGGTCCTAAAGCTAACATAGTTGTTACCATCAAAAAAACAAAAACAAAAAAACCTGGAGAGGAAAAGGGGTTCCTTCTGCCCTTGGAGACTTTTTTTTAAATAATGAGTTAAAACAGTGCATTTTACAGTCTACATTCTGTGACAAATTTGATAAAAAGACATCCAGGAATTACACAATATCCATAAAACGTCAAGTCACCAAAAATGAACACGAGTATTGTGTAACACATTTTTATAATGCCTGTTGTCCCTGTATGCCAGTATCCTGCCAGTCCAATGCTGATTGTGCCATTACATGTCCTTGCTGGTGGATCTATATATGCCAGCATTCTCATACCAGCAATGATACTATAACAAAATAGGTTAAAAATAGGTATATATGCTAGTATCCCCACATAAGAACATACTCTTGTTAGCACTGCATTAATGCTGGTAAAACAAAAGCCATGCCACATTAAGAAATCATGTCCTTGCTGGCTATACAAATTCCCCACATATAAGAACACTCATGTTGTATTTGCCCCATAACACCAGTAAAAATGGCATGTTTGAGATTGGCATGGTACAAGAGGTAGACACAGACATAAATAAAGAGTTTGAAAGGGGTTGGAATAATTCTTAACTTGCCCTATACATGGGAGTAAAATCGGCCATGAAAAGAAAAATAGTCAGTCAAAATGAAAGAAAGGTCTGCATCTAACCTTAGATTGTCCTATCTCTGTAAATACAACACTGTGTTCAGGATAATGGTCAAACAGAAAGGTTGCATGAAAGTAAAGTCTGGATGGAAGTGGAGTCTTCTGGCGGCTCCCTTATGCAAGATCAAGTAACTACGGCTATTTACAGTTCTGACAAATTTCAGCCTGTCGTTGGGGTTCTTGGGTCAGGGTCTCACCACCTGCCACTGTGCCACCCTGGGGACTGGCAAAAGTCCCAAGGGAACTAGAACTTCACTGGTTGCTGTGTGCCTTTCTATGGCTCTCTAGAGGCACGTCTCCCTAGCCACACTGCAGCCCCTTACAACCACTAGGACAGCATCTTTGCACTCTGCTCTCCTCCAGATTCTCCAGGCCCCTTCTGCTGCTTCATCCTGCTCTCTGGCTCTCGTGGTCGACTCTGCTTCCTGAAAAAATGGTTTTGGACTGAGAAGTGGTCCCCTTCTGGACACAGCCATGCAGCCTCCATTCTGCTTTTCTTTGTTCTCAGTCAGCAGCCTCTTTTTATACTTGGCTGGTGTGTCAATGGGCTGCAGGTCTGTGGACAGAGCTGGGTCTGCCTGACCTCCAATCTTCCACTTAGCAAGACCTGAGTGTCCTTTAGCCCTGAACAGAGCATCAAGTGGAGTTGGGGAAGGGGAGATGGAATGGGAATCTTAATGTCCCATGAAAGCTGAGGAAAGGGTTTCAGGGGGATAATGGGGTGAGGGGAAGATGGGGCATGCCTGAAAATATCCCATTAAGGCTAAGGGAGAGTGAGTTGGTATACAACTGTAAGAGGAAGAATACCATGTCCCTCCATAGGGGTTATCCCCCCTTCCCCTAAGTCTCCTCTGCCTAGCTGATCCTCCCTCATGTATCCACCCTCAGCATCAGGAACCGGAAGCACTAGCCTTGCCCTGGCCACCCCAGTGGGGATTGTGGGGGGAAACAAATGAGAACACCCCCAGGTGTCTCACACATGTCACATTTAGAAAATATTGCTTTGCAGATCTGAAGTAATCATTCAGTTGGATCCTGAGGAGAAGCACATTTATGAGAAAATGAAAGCCACCATCCTAAGGAAAATCTGCAAACTCCTGAACAGTACATCAGTAGCTTTAGAGAGCTCACAAAGAAGGAGGTCAGACCTTTGAGACATTTGCACATCAGTCCTTGAAATAGCTAACAGCTGAGTGTATGGGTCACAGGTAAAAAAGGTGACACACTTGTGAGGGCATGTACAATGTGGAAGCATGAAAGAACATCCTTAGCATCTGTGAGATATAGTCACATCAGAATTTAGTGTAAAATAGTATTACAGACCCCAGGGATCTTGTCAAGGCTGCTGACAGCAGAAATATGTGATCAATCAAGTCCAGAAAATAGCTCAGCTAACCACATTTTTATAAGAAAAGAAGGAAACTGGTAACATCAAATCTAAATCAGGAAAGGATACAGGCCTTCTTCCAAATTCCAAGAAAGTGCCCCAAATGCATGCTGGGAAATCTCCCCCACATGGCTTGCCAACTTCGATGGAAAGAAGAAGTGAGGATACCCCTATCACCGGGGGGCCAACATCTCCAAGAGTCTCCTTTCTATGTGGAGAGATGACACATAGGGGAGGAATCCAGGTTGTAAGGGTAGATGCAAGCAAGCCATATTTAATGCTGCCCTCCTTGAGAAGGAGGAGGCCATAGTCAAGGTGGGCATCATATATCATGAATTACCAGTAGGACACAGGCTGGACAAATGTTCTCTTATTACTCTGAGTAAGAAAGGTACTGGGTCTCCAGCGGAGACACTGGTTCCTGCAAATACGTAGATCTTTTTGTAGCATTTCATCATAAATGGGAACAAAGCCCCAGCAATATGTCATAAAAGTGTGAGTATAACAGCTGTCCCATGATAGCAGTGCAACACGATCAGATCATTCCTGTTCCATAAACGATAGTAAGGGGGTTCTATGTCCTTACCAAATGCCCACTTGTAGCGTAGAGATTAGTTGAAGAGGTGAATCCTCTCAGCGCCATGTTACTGTTAAATATGGAATTCTAGTGAATTGTCTGTTAGGGAATGACCTTCCAATGCCAAAGTCATTACAATCAAAAGATCTGGGGCCAAAGAAGCATCATGGGAAATAGCATTTGAGCCCATGGGCACATGAGCACTTCCAGCTGGAGATGGAGAAAGACCAAGTCCTCTGGTTCAACCCAGTACAGATACTAAGTGCACACATGTGCCTGGTCTTGCCAGTGTGAACCTTGTGACCACTGTTTTGCCTAATGTGATGACACATGATTCAGTGACATCAGGGTTGCCTATAGGCCTAGAACCAAAACTTGGAGGGAAAATGGAGGCAAAAGTAGTTTCAGAGCTTAAGGGTTTGCAATAACTGATTGAGTTGTCACAGCTGGACTGTACCACTCTGGCTGATCTGCGTGAGCCGTCAGATAAACAAGCTCAACAGGGAAGCCTCTGGGAATTGCAGGGCGTAATGGGACAATGGGTTCTGGACCAGTGAGCTCAAGAAGTCTGAGGCAGGTGCCAACTAGAGGTTGGTTGTGCACCAATGATACAAGTGATTCATACTGAACTTGGCTCATGAAATTCTTTTGGCAGGTCACTTTGGAGTGACCAAGACCACAGACAAGCTGTTTGCCCATTTTAGTTGGCCTCAAATGCATGCACACATCAAGGAAGTTGTCTGCTCCTATCATAGTGTCATGGTGCAAGTCCTTGAAGTTAGGATGCTGGCAAGGTCAGTAATGACTTCAGGCCCAATCCCTTGAGTGATCACAGGACCTGTCTGCCCCTTTTTTCACACATATAGTTTCCAAAGGTAGAAAATGTCCTTCACTTGGATGATGGGGGATCAGATTGAGAGGAGATCGCGGTAGCAAGCCTATTTCTTCTGTATGTAAGGTTTTCAACCTAACCACAGAGACAGATGGAAGTTGTCAATTAATACAATTTGTTTTTCCTCTGCAGGGTCTGGCTTCCTGAGAATCCATTTCAGGAAAATTCATCAGCATTTATGGTTGGCTTCCATGTCAATGTTCATGTTTCCCTCCTGGGAAAGACCATCATCATCTACTGTCCTGGTGTTGTGCTGCTGTAATACCATTTAGCTAGAGTAGCTTTATTCATAAATACATCCTTTACAATTGTTTTGTTTCCATGTGGCGTCTATATTTGAAACATAACAGCATAACAGGATTGTCTTGCCAACCAAACTCTTTCCAAACTTAATTGTGATAGCTCTGTATGTTTCTTGATGTAAAGCTTATTTTCAGTCATGTAAAGGAAAATCTACTCAATGCCAGTGCCAAATTCATGTTTTTCCTCTCCTGTGACATGCTGTGGTTTTCATCTCAGATTTACAATCACATAGTTTTCCCTACAAGCCATCTCAATTAAGTTCTGAATGTGAACATTCTTGTTTAAGCTACTAGTGCAAGCAATACAAAATCCACTGTAATCATCTAACATTGCTATTTCATACAGACTACGGATATTGAAAAACATGATGCAAGAGCTCTAAAATCATATTATCTAACTCCCCATATTTTAGTGCATGCCATTTTGAATTTCTTTAAGTATTATAAATGTGAGTCTACATGTGCTAGAATGCAAAGTGATCCCTGCGTGACGGTGGACTTTATATGCTGGTCTTAATATGGATGTGCAGCTACTGTGCACACTTTTAACTGCAAAATGATAACCTAACATTCAGTGGTCAGAAAGGGTCAATACATCCACAAATGTTGTGTAGATTATATTGCGTGCAGGTTTCATTCCCACCCAAAGACAGTACAGCAATCGGTAATATCATTGAGTGTTATTTACTTGAGAAAAGCACCCTGCAGACAAAATCCCTGCGTTGATGGGCATCTCTGGATCTCTTTTTCTCCTGTGAGCTCTCCTGCTCCCTGTGACATTGTCTCTGCCATGTTCAAGTGTGTTAGTTCATGTTCAGGCTGTGAGAAGTATTGATTTGAAAAGAAGGAGATACCCCCTTCCATCATATCCCCTCCCCTGCATGTTATGTGGCAGGTTGAGCGTTTGAGAATTGGCGGTGGGTCTGGCCCCTCAGGCCACAGGCTGTCAATACCATTGATCACTGTGTAGTTCATAGTGAGTTCAAAGGTTCCACGGGATTGACTATTAGGTGTCCACATATATAAAACTCTTATGTATATTACCATACTCAGCTAATGTAATTTATCAGTGTGCAGTTGTCCTCTGCTGCCCAAATGGCAAAATGCACCCATTTCAACAACAGTGATAATTTCAACATACAGATGAAATTTATCAGGGTTAAGTTGCCCTCTGCTGTCCAAATGGCAAGGTGCACCAACTTCAACAACAGCTACCATTTCATCAAACAGAATGAGCACGGTTCTACGTGGTCACATTCATTTTCTAATATCGCAAACATCCAGAAGTTGCTTCTTTCCACCCCCACTTCTCCTCACACAGGGCACAGCGGTTCCAATGCCAATTAGTTTAGTTTATTATTTGTATAGCGCCGCCTGGCCCTAGGGCATCCGGGCGCTTGCGATGAATACAACAAGAATAATGAATACAACAAGAATAATGCAGCAGAAATGTACAAATCGATTACATATTTACAAATTTACAGTCTTGGTGCATGCTAGTGCGGTAGGGCTAGGCAGTTTCTTTGGATAGAAGCCAAGTTTTGGTGTTGTGTCTAAATCTGTGAAAGGACGGTTCTGATCTCAGCTCGAGTGGAAGTGAGTTCCAAAGTTTGGAGGCAAGCACGGGGAAGCTGGAGCCACCTGCTTTTTGGAGCTTAAATCTTGGGATATTTAAGCAGTGTGTTTGAGCTGATCTGGTAGGGCGCGCTGGGGTGTGGTTCTTGAGGTTGTCGGATAGGTATCTGGGTGCTTGGTTAGCTAGGCATTTGTGAGTGAGTGAGATGGTTTTGTATTCAATTCTTTGTGGTATGGATAGCCAATGGCAGGTGCGTCTGGCGTCCGAGATGTGTTCTTGTTTGGGTATGTTCAGGGCTGCTCGCAGGGCGTTGTTTTGTATGACTTGTAGTTTGTTGATGTTTTTCTGACTGGTTCCCAAGTATAGCGCATTGCAGTAGTCAACTTTGGAAAGGACTAGCGCTCTGGCTAAGGTGATGCAGTTGGATGGTGAGAGGTAAGGTCTGCTGGCGTTGATAAGTTTACAAGTGTAAGCAGTGGCTGATGAGATGGAATTGATCTGTCTTGTCAGTGTGAGGGAGGAGTCGAGGTAGATTCCTAGGGTTTTGACGCTGTTAGAGACGGTGATGTTATTGCCGTCTATAGTGAATGCTTGATAGAGTTTGTCGAGTTTATTAAGTCTGGGTTGGGAACCTAGGAGAAGAAGCTCGGTCTTGTCGTCATTAAGGCATAGGCCATGCTTGGCCATCCATTCTTGGATAATGGAATAAATGTTGTTGAGAGCAGTGAGGTCAGTGGAGTAGTCGCCTGTTAAAGGGATCAGTATTTGGGTGTCATCTGCGTAGTTGGTGTAGATGACACCCAAGCGGTCCAGTATGTCAAAGAGGGGTTTCGTGAATACATTGTATAGAGTGGGGGAGACGCAGGAGCCCTGGGGGACACCGCAAGTGACTGGGGATGGGATGGCAGAGGCTGTGGGTGCGAAGACTCTCATGGATCTGTTGTTAAGGAAGGAATGGATCCATGCGTTGGCGTTATCTGAAAATTTGGCTGCTGAGGATAGATGTTTGCAGAGGATGTCGTGGTTGACCAGGTCGAATGCGGCCGATAAGTCAAGGAGGAGAAGGAGGGCTAGTTTACCATTGTCTTTAATGTTGTCCATCTGTGTCTTAAGGTCAATCAAGGCGGTCTCAGTGCCGTGTTTGGGGCGGAATCCTGATTGTCTGAGTCCTAGTAAGTTATTTTTCTCGAGGTGGTTCTGTATCTGGAGATAGGCAGCTCTGTCGAGGATTTTTAGTAACAGTAACAGTAAATTAACAGTAAATTATCACCTCAACGTTTCAGTCTCTAAAGAGCGAAACACTGTAGGAAGACTGCCTCGAGACGAGCTAAAACTGAAAGTAGATTCTGTAATTATGCTATTACACAAATCTTATGCCATCACAAGGCCTCTGCAGTGGAACCAGGCTGACAATTATGCATCTCCAAAGACACATTTCAGAAGCCCATGTGATCGATGGAAATTAGATAGTGTTCTTATATTGTGCATACCTCTAATTCCATCTGATATGGTTAGCCTTTTCAATGACCACTAATAAGTCATAGGGACCTATGTGCCCTTCCTAGAAGTGATTGGTGGTAATTTCTATATTTAAGAAGGGGGACAGAAGTGACCTTATGAATTAATGACGATATTTAAATTTAAGATATGCTAGAATGGCATATGTTGGGCCAGGAACAGCTAGTTAAGTATGAATTATTCTGAGACATGGAACAAAGCTAGCACATACCTGGGCAAACATGTACCATAACGTCTGTTTTTATCTCAGAGTGTAACTTGCACTGTGTACACCTTAGGCGCTTTGCATTATGTGTACATGGGATTATGTCTCCTGCTATGCTTTGGGACTCATGCAAATGAGTAGAATTAGAGGGGTCCCTTACATGTTGTTCTTAGATCTTTCTATTCTACCAGACATATTGCCTTGCCTTGCAATGTCTGTAGAGGTCTTTGGTCATAGCATGAAACTGTGCAAGGATGTATCACATTTTCATTGTACCAGCTCAGTAACATTGTAAAAAATATTGTAAGTGATATGTATATGTGCTGGGGTAGTTTATGCACTGACACGGAAATTGCACTGCAATAACTCAAATTTTCTGTATAAGGCTCTGGTACAAAAACTCAGCTGTAGGTGTTATAAACCATCAATGTATGCATCAAAGTTCGTTGGGGAATGTCAAACCCTAAGTATCTGGGCAGTTCCCTAATACAAATTGATCTCTGCCTGGGCACGGACGGCAAATCATGATCATGTCTTGATAACATCTATGAAGCGTGTGACGGGGCCAAGACAAGTAATGGTGGTGAAAGAATTCAGGATACAAGCATTTGAGAGAATTTCACTTCACAAGAAAGGCTGTGCAAGTATAGCTTCCTAGTGTAGGAAAATCTCTGCCACATGATACAAGGAACATCCAAACCTATCTCACCCCAGAGCTATGAAAAACCAAGGACGTCAACCTCCACATTAACAGTTTCATAAACATGTTCCCTCTTACAGGATGCTTATAATTATGGGGTATTTTTTTGCTTTTTCTACTTACATGTCAGTAGTATACAGTCAGGAAATTCTGACTATTTTTAAACACACTTTTTTGGGCATTCATTCATTTAAAAAAAACAATCCATCAAGGCTCAATAAGAAATACAGTACTTAAACACACTTTAAACTATAGTCTATGGACTCATTGTTGCGTGCTTGCACAATATCCTAATAACAGAGTTCACAAAGAAGCCCCAAGGTCCTGCAACCTACAAGAGGGATTTGGTCCACGCTGAGCAGGTGCTACTTGACTCTTCTCTAAATCTAGTTATCAGGGTATCTAACCTGTCCAGAACCAGGCAATGGGAAATCGGGAATTGTATTGTCCCTGTTTGCCTGCTTGACTTTCTCACTTTATGTATTCCGCACCACACCATCCACATGATTGGAGAAATAACACGTATTGTCATTAACTAAGCTCTCCAAATGAAATGTACTGCCATGTAATTATAATATATCCTGGGAACTATCTGTGTGTTTGATTTTGCCCTCTGTTTGTGTGCTATCTCATGATGCATATGTTGACCTGTGACTGTGCCCCCTTTTATGCGCATCATTTAAAAGTGAGACGGCCAAGGACTTTACTTGTGGTTACTAGTACCAACACATGGCATACCAACCATATTGTTCATGTGTTACCTCCTTTTTGACATAACCTGTGGCTGTTTTCTGTCTTTTAAATTAATTGTTGGTCATGAATTGTCAAATAACCAATTTTCACTGGTTTATAGTCATACGATTGTACTACTTTGAAATTACTCACCTGATTGCCACTGTATTTTTTTCTCAGATTCCAACCACCCTAATGGCTCCACTACCTGACCA
Source organism: Ambystoma mexicanum (assembly GCF_040938575.1). NCBI lineage: Eukaryota > Metazoa > Chordata > Amphibia > Caudata > Ambystomatidae > Ambystoma > Ambystoma mexicanum. The sequence continues at coordinate 1,062,927,827 of NC_090937.1, read as the reverse complement.
CCTGCTGAAATTAAGCATGGACACCCATATCCTTTTTTTTTATTGTTTATTGAATATAGCTGAAAAATCAACTTTTCCAATATTTAACAAGTTCATAAACGTTTTCCAAATTACAAACATGACATATAATAAACAAACAGTAAGATTACTTTAACATAAAATATCTCATTGTAACAATAAAAGCAAAGAAGCTGTGAGATTGCAAACAGGATCAAAAAACAAACAAGAAAGAATTCCATCCGATAACTATTAGAACAATCGAACTACCACTCACTTGAAAAGGACAAAGAGTAATTCAATGCAAGATTGAGATTCCGGATGGATTATCCAATAGTTAATATACCCGGAAAGTTCTTATATTTCTGATCCCAAACAAGAGACAAAATTCATATTCAATTTGAGCACAGCCAAAAAGTTATGAATAGCAATCTGAATGCTGGTTTAGCTAGTTGAAAGCAACACAGACCATCGAGTGTCAGCAGGTATCGCACTAATATAGGACTTGTGCGACTCAAATTATGTGTTTCTCTGAACCTCTACTGCTGGAGATTCAGCTATAATATGTTTAAACGTTTCCTTAACAGCCACATTTTGACAGAAGGAACAATAATTTTCAATCGAAGGCAAGAGTTTTCTTCTGACCAAAATGTCACGCGTAGGGAACAGATTGAAACGAAGACGTAAAATAGTTGTTCTTACTTGAGGTGAAGGAGACTGATTTAAATAAGAGGCCAAACATTGAGTTTTTTGTGTTCATAAACTAGTGCTTGATAATTATTATAGGATAGACACTCAGTTCTTGTATTGATCCAGACGTGTCAAAAGATTTTTTCTTTTGCTCGAGTCGGATTAACAATGAGAACTTCCAAGGTAAAATCTGCTTTAGCCATGATGTTATAGATGTACGATACCCAGGTTTTAACAAATAAATGTCCAGAGGTTAACATATAAGATGATAGAATGGTAAGTATGTTGTCAGTTCGTACAAATGTCAGACATTTACGGAATAAGGCACATAGCCTCCAATGATACTCAGCACTCAAGGAAGTAAGGCCCAGTTTGTATCTTAACCAAGGACCAGGTACAGATTGAGGGAGATGTAAAACACCTCTCCAGTATTTGGCCTCCAGTTGGTGAAGAACAGTCGAGGAAATAATATTCTTCGTCTCAAGACCATACAATAGTGTAGGCAGTACTTTTTGTCTCCAATAGGAGATAACAGGTCTGATTGTAAATTTACCAAATTTATATAAAATAATTTTGGGTTGAGAAATGGCAGTTAGGATTTTATGATCTAATATCCTTAAGTGCGAGTCAATGGAAGGAGAGCCATCGAAAAAAATCCCTAAATAGAGATACGATGGCACCACATCCACTGTCCTGTTGTCAATTTTCCAATCAAATTGCATTCTTCTAGATGGTCTTGGAGCATATACAACAACTTGAGTTTTATTTAAGTTGATTACTAACTCATTAACAGTCAGATATGAATGTAACACAGACAACTGCCTCTGAAGTCCTACCGGCGTTTTAGAAAACAATACCAGGTCATCTGCATACCAAAGAGCTTTGATGACCATTCCATTAATTTTTGGTGAATCAGATGATACCGGCGCAAAGGATTGACTCACGTCATGAATGAAAAAATTGAAGATGGCTGAGGCCAGGACACAGCCCTGTTTTAGCCCTCTAAAAGTGGGTATCGCAGAAGATAACAGACCAAGCATGGACAGTCTGACCATTATGGATGTGGATGAATTGAAAGCATAAATAATGTCACACAAGGTTGGGGGACAATTAGTCAAAAGTAATTTTTCCATTAATTTAACTCAAGAAACAGAATCAAAAGCTGTGTGTAAATCAACAAAGGCAAAAAAGAATGGCTGTTTTGTGGATTGGGCCTGAGCTTTTAGGGCATTAAGAATCAGTAAATTAATGTTTGTACCCAAGCCAGCAACAAAACCAGTCTGGCATGGATTGAGCTGCTTACAGCTATCAGTCCAGCGAGAAAAGTCTCCTAATACTAACCGGGCAAATAACTTCCCTGGAGCATGAAGCAATGCTATCGGACGGTAGCTTGCAGGTGATTCCCTATGACCCTTCTTGAAAATAGGAACAAATAACGATGACTGCCATGAGGTGGGAATTTTCTTGGAAAGAATAATTTGCTGAAATACATTATTTAATATTACAGCCCATTTGGGTGAGTGCTGTTTGAACATGAAGTTGTTTAAACCATCTGGCCCAGCTGCGTGTGAGGATGAAGATTTTTTAATAAGAGCTTCAATGATTAAGGGAGAGAATTCTAGATTCCAATGTGTTAGAGACGATTGAGAATAAGTAAAATCAGCGAACCTGGGGTCTGCATACAGTTTCAAAAAAATATTGAGCCATTGTGTTTCAGAAACACTACACAATTGGAGGTTGAGTTGGGAATTACTCGATACACTGTTAAGCAGGGACAAAATTCGAGCAGTGTTCTTGTTAGTAGCCGAGCATAGGAAAGTTTCACTGTCTCGCTGGTAAAGTGAAGCTCTTCTAGCTCTACTCCAGTTACGATATTGGCATTTAATTTTGCTGCAAACACATTCTCGTTCGTCAGAGGCGAGCTTGAGTGTATCTCTTAATTCTTTTCGATAAGTACGTTTTACTTGTTGTAGAGTTGGATAATACTGGTGTCTGTGATTCACTACATTGGAAAATTGCCCAAGATCCCTAGAACCAAAAGACGGAAGAATATCTATATAGAAATCTTGCTTTGTCAAATGTAAGCCCAGAGTGGCATGATTAAGGGCATTTAATGAGACTTCCGACCACTTAAATCGTGTCCTAGCAGAGTTCACGTTTAAAATTTGCTTTGACCATAATTGCTTTTGTAGAGTAGGATCACAATGTGCTTGCCACACAAAAACCAGCATGCATATGATGATCGCTGAGTGATTGTGGTAGAATTTTAAAATTAACAGCTCTTTGGAAGAGACTATTCGAAACAAAGATATAGTCAATGATTGAATTGGAGCTTCCTCTCTCCCGCGTTACTTTAGGAGGGATATCACCCACAGTGGCTCCATTCACCATATGCAAATTATGATCTTTAACAAAATTGATCCATCTCATACTCTCACTCTTTTGGCACTTGGTTTTCGGGCTTATGCAATTTAGATTTAGATCTCCTACCATCATTATAGCATCAACGGATTGGCCACAAGTTATCAATTCCATTCCCATTGACAAATCTTTATAGAAAATTTCATCAGTCACTCCCAGAGGGTTTCGGTACAAATTGATTAGGGCTAAGGTTTGGGTAGCAAAAGTGATTTTCACCAATTGAATGAAGTTATTAGGTGACGCCCACTCCGTAATGTTTAGTCCCCTGCTAGCTCTAACGGCTACCAAAAGGCCAGATGTGGGTCTCCCTCTAGCAGCCGTGAGAGCAGGCAAAAGAGTGATTACATGGTCGTCCCACACCGGAGTCCGTACAAGCCAAGTTTCCTGCAAGGCCACTATATCATATTTGTTGATATTGAGTGAAGAGGACCATTGAAGATGGGAGTGACCTCTAGTATTCCAGGATATTAACGATAATTTTCTCTGAGGGCACTCTATTAATGGTTATGTGTGATGCGTGGTAGAAAATGATTGGCAGGAATAGTCACAGGGCCACAATATGAACACTTGCAGACCACTGGGCAATTTGAATGTGGGGTAGAGGGATCAGAATGTTCACAAGTTTGCCCTTCAGCTATCAAACGTTCTGGATCCTGTGCAACCAGAAAACCCATCCTGAAAAGTTCAATTTTGTCTTTCCATATTGAGTTCAGGACTAATCCTGATCTGATCCATAAACGTACGATTGCTAAGTTTTAGTCACATACAAACTCTACCTGGTCTATGTCACCTGAAGCAATGTCTTGCAAGTTGTTTACATCGCCAAAAATATTTAAGATGCTAGACCTACACAGATCATATTTTTCATAAGGAGCGTCTCTGCATTTAAGAATAATAGAATGACAATTAGAGAATGTATTCCTAAATGAGTGTTTCCCCGTTCGACCAACGTCCCTTTTTTTTTAGTGGGTCTTATTGAGCGCTGATCATTTTTGGGAAAAGCCCCCAATTCAGAATCAAAATGAACTTTCTGCTGAGGGTTCGGGAACTCACTTGCAGAATTCTGATTAAGCTTCGTCCTCAATGTATTTGATTTCACACTAATTGGAGGCTTAACGGAGGGAGGACCAGAAATTCTCCCGCATGAAGCTAGTGCAGCTCATTTAAATACTCCTCAACAGCTGCCTTGATGGAGCTAACTTGCTCCTCAACACCAAATTCGTTTTCAAGATGTCCCCTAACAGAGTCCAACTGGGTGATTTGACTGGACCTAACATCACTTACCCTGATGACAGGCACCTGAGCTGCAAGAGGGGGAGTACAATTCTCAGGTACAGGTGTCTCGAGTAAGTCAATGATCTCTAAAAGAGGGGCATATTCAGTTGCAGAGATAGAAGGGCCAGAGTATGTGGTAGACACCATCCATACAGTTTGTACATTGGGAAGATTTTGTGAAGAAACCATAGGGGTTACTAAAGGTTGTCTGGCAGGTAGAAACACTGGAGCCAGGGTAACTGGTGGTTGAACAGACGCCTGAAATTGACGAGCCTCACAACCTCTTTTTCTAAGTACGATTTTTGTCTTTAGATTATTCAGTCTATGGGCAAGAGGTTTGGATATTCTTTGAGAGTCAACAAAAACAGTAGTTGGTAATCTTTTAGGGCGACTATCTTTGGGACTACTGTCTAGATTTATCCAAGAGTCATTGGCAGTTGGTGCCTCCGAAGTTGGAGAAGAGACAGGATGGATGATGTTAGTAAATATAGGCACAGCTGAATTTAACTGATTTCCGTGCTTGATTTCAAACAGAGGTGTATCAGAACCAACTGCAACGTCCACTCTATGTGGACAAATTGATTGATTTAAGTTAGAGGCAGAAAGTCTTACGATTCCTTCCGCAATTTGTTTTATCTGGCTAGCTTGTTATGAGATTTTAACATCAAGTGATTCAAATAGTTTGTAGAGACTGGCTATGGTGCTGTTTACAGCTGCCAGAGTTATTTCAATTAACGCCAGATTCTCAATTGGATTTGCAGAAGAATCAGGCGGTAAACTCCGCCGAAGAGTGGGTAATAAAAAGGAGTCATGAATAGAGTGAATAGTGGAGGCCATTATGCTTTGAATGGCATCTTCACAGGAGTGATCCTCATGGGATCTACTTAAGTTATTGACACTAGCATGAATGGAGATATTCGAAACATCTGACAAGTTAGGGACTTGGGAAGAAATCTCTAATACTGTTGCTAATGGTCGAGAGACAGGAACACCAAGTCTAACATCTTGGCAAACGGATTCTGATTGTACATTAGCTAAAATAGTGGCATCAGAGACAATAGGTGTACTCAAAGGGACTGGCAAAATAGAGTCAGTTGTTGGTTGCACTGGGGCAGAATCATCAGGCATGCATTCCTTGCGCTTTGCACAAAAGTTACGAATGTCTTTATTTGCCAGTGGAGTTCTTAAAATAGGTGTTAAAACGATCGATTTTTTCAATATGCGAGATGATTTCTTTTGTTTGGGTGTAATCACTGAAGTGGTTAGAGAGGCGCTCAAAGCGTCTGGCATATTTGTTTTCAGCGTGTAAGGAGCAAAGAGCATAAAAGATGCTTTCTTCACTGGGAAATGGGGTAAAAGTATTTCGTGGGAAGCAACCTTAACTCCTCGAATAACTAATGAAGCTACTTACAACAGATGGAGCATATAAACTATCACACCTTGCGCCCACAGTGGTTTACTGAGGCTTTCTGGGTAGTACTGATGGACTCACACAACAACAAATTTATTAACCTCAAAGCAGATTAAAATTACTTATATAATGCGTCATTAATGGTGGCCAGGAAACGACTGGGATCAAAGGGTCTCGCCCCGCAGTCTCCCGCCGCTCACTGAGCCTGATCACACATGGCTCCAGATGGAAAAAGTGTGATATATAAAATGTATCAGATTATGTACAATTCTTCATTGGTGGTATTAGAATCAAAGCTACGTGGCAACACACAAAGTGGAGAACCCCAAATAGCACTTCTAACTTAGTTCAAACAGCGGCACAACTGCCAGTGGCCTTGACCCCAATGGGCTTAACGCCGCAAGGGTGGTGCGAGTCTCGTTAAAAGGACTTCAGAAAATCATGTGATCACGGCGAGGTCCCACCTCCTTCAGGAAGCAGGGTGGCAGACGGCAAGAGCTACGCTCACAGTGCCGTGAGAAGGAGCTTGGAATCAGGTAAGCGTTCTGATAAAAATGCAATCCTTCCTTGGACAATGAAATATCATATCCTATCCATCATCTCCCTACCTTTCTTCTAGAGTTTCCATGTAACCACCTTTTTAAGTCTTCCAGTGCCCTCCTTCGTCTGACTTCATCCCAATGTTTCTTACTTCGAATAACACAAACTCTCGCCACCAACATAGCCCTACTTCTGCATTCTATATACCTTGGTTGCCTCCCACAACCATCCTCACACATTCACCAACAAATCCTCCTTCCTTACTATGCACTTTGTTTCCCACCGCCTACACTTATTGGACAGTGAATTCAACCTGACCAAGCACCTGTCATAGCCTTTCTTGCAGCTGGTCATACTGAATTTGTAGATTTCTCCCACTTTCTTCATCTGACAAAGAGAGATGTTCAATTCATGATTTGCATTGCCACTGTATCTGCTCCAAATCCTTTGCTGACTATCTCCAGTTCACATTTTAACATGTTGACATTTAACACCCCACACCTCCCCACTCTTCATAATACTAATACCTCTTATGCTCAGTTTCTTATTTTCTGGTGCTGACTTTATACAGCTTTCATTACGCTGTGAGAATCGAATTGAGCTCATGGGCCTTTTGACCTCCAGGACATTTTTTAAGCCTTACGTCTTCCAATTTTACTGTTTGCTGTCTGACCAGTGCCTGGTCTTTCACCATGCCCCGCCAACACAAACTCACAGCAACTCGCTTGGTTTCTTCCTACATTGCCTTGCCATTATATCATCTTCTTTAGCAACTTTCTTCTGCACTTATCAATATCTTCTAAAGGTTTCAGAAATCTGGTTTACTCTAAAGTTCTTGCTCCACTCCACACCATATACCTTGAACGCATTTTCTTGATCTTCAATTCAGAGCTATCCTCTCACTTTGAACACCACTATGCTGCTAATGTATTTATTCCTTCTCAAACACACAAACACAACATTGGAAAACTGCACTGATGCACCATTGAAGACCCTGTTAAGAAGCAGAGGAATATGTCATTTAACAGGTCTGCCGCACGTCTGTTTGAATACCCTAGAAATGAGAGGAGTATGTCATTCATGGTGCCCCTTCCCAGCCTAAATATTGCAAGCACGAGAGATGGTATACACTAAGGCAATCCTACTGACCTTATCCAGGAACCATTGAAGACGAGATGAATTTGCAAGTTCAAGAAGACAAGGTCATGCTGTAACTGAAGATGACAAAAGCCAGTGACCACATTTCCAGTATGACACATGAGACACAAAGCAGATATGCACTCAACATGATGACACACGGACACTAGGTAAAACTTGCATTTAGACATGCAGAATGTTATGTGCATTCAATAGACACTTGAAACATATCACAATCAATGTATACGCAGGAATGCACGATGCATTATAATATGCATACATGCTTGCTTAACACAGAAGTGCAGTAGGAACGGGTGGCCATGTTGGAGAAAATGGAAGCGCTGCTATGCTAGAGTGAATGGAGAATCCCAGGATGCCTTGAAGCTGCAGATAAATTCAGCTTGCTGAATTAGCTGAAACACGGACCTGCATAGACCAGACAGAGGCTACATGGCCCCCTTCCAAGGTTATTGCAGAAAAGGGAGGGTCAGATAGCTATAAAATAGAACAAAAAATAACAATCCCCAAGCAAAACATATTTCTCTTAGATTAATTAAAAGAACCAACAATCTTCAATGCCAGGTGCCCACTTATTAAAAGTTTGAAATTGCATGAAGAGTAGCCCGATCAAGTATCTAGAGGCAGAGGAGACTAATATCACCCATATTAAAAGAGCTAAATTCAAGGTAAAAGCTGAGCAGAATAATTCCAAAGGTGATCTCCTCACATGTGACTCACGAGTAGAGAACAGTGTCCACACCTGGAGACTGCCCTTGGGTGGAAGCGGTGGGCAGTATAAATCAACATAACATAACATGTATTAGCTCCAGAAACAGATATGCACCTGCCTTAACTCCCTAAAGTTTCTCAGAACAGAAATGCCAGATAAAACCAAGTTCAAAGTTAGTAGCCTTGGCTTGTGGCCTAGGAAATCATGGATTGTGTTTTAGTTAATTGAAAGAAGTGGCTCCTTGGTGTCTCTCCCCCTACCACTATATTTTGTTCATTTTCTGATAACCTTCCAAATGTTTAATGTTGGTGATGCCAGTACCATCCAATCATTGCTCTCTGCTAATGCTGTCTTGCAACTGTTGCAGGAGCTATTTAATTATTATTATCATGATGTATGTCTTACCTTATTACTTTAAGGGTGGTCTGGCCCACCAAAGTTCTATATTCAATGAAAACACCAACCCATATATATTCTACTTGTAAACAACTCCTTTAACCAATCCCACCTTCCTATAGGTTTTTGTAAATGCAACATCTTGTAGGACATATTTGGTGATTGTAAACTGTTCTTTGAGATGTAAATCTTTGAGAGTGTGGAGATGTTTAGTGTTTACTGCTGTCCATGTTTTAATGTGCCTGTTCTGGTTAGGAGTGGGGATTTCCAGCCCCTCCATTACCACGACCATGCCTCCACCGTCTTCACTGACTGATGGCCCAATGACCCTACCTCCTTGTCACCTATAAGAAATCTCCCTTTGTACCCACTGTCCTGAACTGCGCCAAATCTAACATATACACCAAATTCATCTCTTTTGTTAAATCTGTTCCTTGCATGCTGGGAGGCTCCACAACCAATCTCTCCGTCTCCTATTCAGTACATGTCAAGCCCTTGCCTTGTACTTGCCTTTTAAATTTACAAAAATCAGAAACCCTCTCACAGATCTAAAATTTCTCTTCTTCCTTCCTATCTCCAGTACCCATGTACCACACAGTGTTATCTAAATGAGCCATCTTTCAGACCACATCAGCAACATTGCGAACAATGTTCAAAGAGGTCATTTTATCAGGTGATGCTAGTGAAATGTTTGTGCCACAGAGAATAAAGGCATTCCACCCTGCTTCAAGCTTGGTACCATCCACCCCATCCTGAAAAAGGAATCATCTGCTGACCTCCAAAACCCCATCTCACTATTGGCCTCTTGCTCATTCTAATGTGGATGCTGTAGTAAATACTCCACAGATATGCCACTGACACCCTACCTGATCTAGTATTTCTCTTCTTACTTCCTCTCTCCATCACCCATGTACCACCCATTTTATCTAAATGAGCCTTCTTTCATACTGCATCAGCGACATTGCTACCACTGTTCAAAGAGGCCATTCTATCATGTGCTGCTAGTGAGCCGTTTGTGCCGCAGAGAATACAGGCTCCGCCACCATGTCTCTCGTCATCAACCTTTCACTGACCTCTGAGTCATTCCATCCTGCTTCAAGTGTGGTACCACCCCCCGCCCATCCTGAAAAAGAAACCATCTGCTGACCTAAAAAAAATCCCATCTCACTATTGGCCTGTTACCCTTTTCCATACAACTGTAAAGTTCTTTAATATGTCATATATCAAATCACATTATTGCCTACCTCGAGCAAAGGAATATCTGCAACCCACTCTAATGTGGATGCTGTAGTAAGTACTCAACAGATATGCCATTGACCCACACTCACCATTGGCTCACTTCATCCCACCACTGCAAACTGTCCTCCATCCTCATTGTCCATGAGCTCTCTACCAAAATGTACACCTTTGACCTTCTCTCTATCTAACGTACACCTTCTTTCCTGGACTTTCTAGCAATTGCCCTTTAAAGATTGATGTCTACGTGTGAGAGCACTCCTTCCCCATCTCTTGCAACAATGGCAAATCTGCTGCATTTGACCTACAAGTAAAGCTACTTCAGGGTTCTTTCCTTGGTCCCATGCTGTTCACAATCAGCACCTCCTCATTCTGAAAAATGATCTCCTTTGAAATCTACTACCACTCACTCCCAGATGCTACAAAGACAATTCTCTATTACAGTCTGGTGCTGATCTTTTACATTTCCAGCGTTTCTATGGTATCCTTCTGCACCTGGATACTCGCTTTACTCAAAATGGAAGGAATCTTACTCTTATCTCGGGAAATGGAATACCGTTTCATTCCAGAGCCAATTCACAAGTGGCATGGTCATGTGTGAACTAGCTGAACATAAGACTATGGGGGTCATTATGAGTTTGCTGGTATCCCGTTGATAATTACAGTGGGATACCGGCAAACTGATCCTACTGTTTCTGCCACCTGATATAATGGTATTTTTGGGATATTGCAGGTGGCAGAAATGCTGGTAAATCCCCATTTCATAGAGTCCAAGAGGACCCAATTCCATGGAGTCCAAGAGGACTCCATGGAGGTAATTGGGTCATTTATTTAGCCAGTGGGGGGCTGATTTACCAGCAGGTCAGGCCTGGAGGTAAGTCAGTGCCCCACCGGTAAACTTGTGTATACCCAGTCCAGTAAAATTGCCAGTGCCGGAATTACCAGCAATTTTACTGGCATTCTTTTCAGACAGCAGAAAGCTTACTGAGGCCCTATGTGCATCTTATCCCTTCAGCTCTATCTGTAGGCTTCCTGTTTGGTTATGATCTCTCTATAGAGCGTCATATCTAGCACCTTGATAAAACGTTCAGAGTGCAACTTCATCATCACTTTTTGCCTTCAAGCTTTTAATTCAACAGTCGGACTTGCTTGTAAAGGCTCTTGTCTTACCCTGCATTGCATCTGAAAATTCAGTATTGCCTTTTAGCTTGCCCTTGATTATGATTTCACTTGTGGCCATGAGTGGTGCTAGATTTTAGCATCAGGTTCCAGTTGGTGTGTCTGAGCCAATAAGCAGTATACCAAGGAATTCCAACCTTCCTGTCTGACAAGCTCCATGTATATTGCAGAAGTAGGAACCTGCAACACTGGAAGCTGTTCCATTTCCAGGTGCCCAATTGTCAAAGTCATCACTCATAGCCTGGCTTGTTTATCCTCCACTACCTGATGTTGGTTTATGAAACTGACTCTCTCAGGAGTCCATTCCAGGTGTTTACATATTACAGTGAGACTGGTTAGATGGCTATGGCTCCTAGCATTGGAGTAGAACATATTTTTTTGTGTTGACTTTTTTTTATTTTTTGTGGAGGGCTTTATAAGAGGGTCACTACAGTTAGTCTTTCTGAGGGTAAATGCATTTGTTTTATTGAACTCTATTTGCCAGATGCCAAAAATGCATCTCTTTTGAAGAAAGTAAAACGTGTTGTTAATGTGCTTCATTCTTAAGGTACATGTGACCTATCACATAAGAAAACATTGCAAGGTAATCTAAATGCAATGAAAGGATCTGTCTCTAAAATTGTTTTTTTTTAAATGCAATCCCTTTCTGTTTATTAGGTTGTGTGGACAATTCTGATGGAAAGCAGTCACCATTATGTCTTTTCTCTGTTTTAAATGTCAATTACACAGGTTGAAAATTATCATTTGAAACATTTCCATTAAATCGCAATTTAGTTTGATTGTTAATAATTCATGTTAATAACTCTACTTGCCATCCGAAAGTCCATAAAATATTGCTCCCATGTAATATCCAAACTCATTTAAGACCCGCGATTCTAATTTGTAAATTAGTCTTCAGTAGTCATCTGACTGAGCACCTGGATCGCAGTCCAGCTAATGCCAGATTCGGGAGGCACAATATAGAACGACCTAGGATGAGAGTCCTGATGTAATGTCATTCGCTTAGCAAGCTGCTTATCAACGTGAAAACCACCATGTGAAAAAAACAAACTTCAGCAGCTTAATAGTTTCCTTTTGTTCACCTATTGCCAAAACGATGACAACCTGGCATCGCTTTATAGTGATAATATCAGTAAGTCACTGTAGTGTGACATGCCACCTGCCTATGTGATAACTGTTCTGCAATGGAAATAGAACCGGTGGGTCCCGAAGAGAATGGAAGGTGTGTCCCCCATCACTGCTCACTTGGTAATCCTTGCAGGTTAACAGCTACTTAAAATGTGTTCTTTTTGTAGCACCTCGCACTTGGCATAAAGGAGGCGTAATGCGACATAAGCACACGCTGGAATGCTTACAATAGCTTCCTTCCTGCATGCATGCCTGAACAGCTGACATTTGCAGATTAGACCTCTGCATTTGCATGTTCCTGACATCTGCGGCAGGGCACACTGCCCTTTAAGGAAACACCTCTAATGAATGTGTCTATTGTACTCTTAATATGACATGGTTAGCAGTAGATTAAAGTAGATATGTGCTGCTATTTCTAATAATTAAAAAGCCTAGGAGAAACGAAAATGGATGTAAAATACCCCAAGAAAGAACATTGCAACCATTGTTTTTAAAAATAATCTTTGGTCAGTGGATTCAGTACCCATCTATGGTTGGTCATGTGAAGATGCTTCCATTTCCAAGCACACTTTTACCTATATGTATAACAGAGTAGGGAGGGAATGATATAATGTTTTCACTAGTTTAAGAGATAATGGCCCTCATTGCATCTTTGCCGGCCTGGAAGAAAAGTGCTGGTATTTCTATATACCAGCACTTTGTCAGACCAGCAGAGTACAAGTATGCTGGTGGGGGTAACCTGACTTACCTCCAGCCAAGAGCTGAGCTGGAGGTACATCAGGTCCCCACCGGCATAAAACAGTCAGTACTCTTGCTCCGGTATTACTGGTGCAGGAAATACCAGTAATCCCTGCCATGGAGCCCTACCAATTTTTTGGGGCTATCAGGAGGCAGGAACGGTAATATTGTCTCCTGGTATCCCGCCGGAATTACTGGCGGGATACCGGCAAACATGTAATGACCCTCAAAGCGTGACAGTGCTAGATCTGTTGGTGTTCTTGGCCATTGGTAATTTGGTGCTAGAATTGAGAGGGGCCGTATTGCAGATGAAACAGTGCACCTTATCAATTGTTCATCATTTAAACGTGCACTTTAAAAAGTAGAATGTGTCTGAATTCTAAAGGCATGGCAATAGGTTAACTGGTGTGGAGAAGCATAAAACTTGATAGAACGTACATTTGCATTAGAATCTCTGACATGAGACCACCTGAATTTGCCAAGTTTAAATCCTGGCAAGCAAGACTCAACCACTTATACTTGAGATGTCAACTAATTAAGTGATTTTACATTAAGTAGTAATAAAGGCATATATTCTAGTGCTAAGAAAGAAACAAGAGCAATTCTGAACCATGTGCTTTATGAAAAACTGTTTTCAATAAGAAATGATAAAACTAACATGAAGAAGATGTTGAGATACAAAGAACATGCATGACACTGCCTTATGTTTTTCAACCATGTAACATCAGCGGCTCCCTCTTTAGTAACCCTGAGCTGTGCAATTACAGCACTCTCGGACATTATATTACCAGAATATTACAATGCTCCTCCAACTACTCCCATCCCATAATATGTGGCCTTACACTTCTGGCACTCTGAGGGACAGTCCACACACGTAATGTCACTTCCCTACTGTGTCCACCTTATTTGCCTTGCGCACAGTCCCTCTGCATTGTCCACAAGGCCTTCTGGGGCCTGGGGCCTAAATACCTTCAACTCTCTCTTCCTAAATATCTTCCTTCACGAGCCCTTCGCTCATCCTTCTCCAACTCCCTCATGGTCAGCCGCTTCTCGAAGCAACGAGCTGGGGGTAGATCTCTCTCCGCAGCAGGGGCCTCCCTCTGGAACAGCCTTCCTGCCTCCTTGAAACTTGAGGAGAACCATCTCCGGTTCCGGAAGCACCTCAAAACCTTCCTCTTCGCTTCTGCCTTCTCTCTCCCTCTCCCCTGCTAAACCTGCTTAACTCCCCACTGAATTCTGCACTAAAACCTGCATCTGAGCCACTCTCAGCGACCTCGGTCCAGGTCCCAGCCACTCTCCACTTGCACTGCCTCCCTGGCTCCCCCTGCACTGTGGGACTGTCACTGCATCCCTACAGCCCCCTTCCCAGCACTTGCTCTGCACTTACCTCGCACTTGCCACCAGCTGGCCCTTTTATTTATTATTTATTATTTATTTATTTTTACGCTACTTACCTTGTACCGCACTTCCCCCCCACCTCCTCCCCCTGCACTTTCTCCTTTTCCCCTTACCTCTGCACTTGCGCGATCTGAATGACACCTGGCCTAGTAGGATCGTTTGTCTGTCTTCCCCTTGTTTCCCTCCCTCCCTGCCTCGTCGCGCCTTGAAACACTTGTGTATAGGCGCGTTACAAATATCATATCATATCATATCATATCACTCTGGGCTCTGTCGCTTCTGACAGTCTGATGCGTATTCCCAGATGTATCTCTGTGGTCCAGCAGGTAACTGTTACATCTAATGCACAAACACGCCTCCATACTCTAAGGGCACCCTGGAGCACATCTCAAACACATCACACTACTTTCCTTCAAGGACTAGAACTACCTTCTTCTGATCAGCAGTATACTTTGATGGTTCTGCATTGCCTCTGCAGGCGTTCAGGTTGTCACAAACTCCATTCATTTTTTTTATTTACTAAAATTATATTAGATTTTTAGACTCAAACACACATAAATTCATATAATAGGTTATGTACAACATTGTATGAATAATATTCAACTGAAGGTACTTAGCAAACTCTCAGAGATGTAACTAACTAGCAAAACAGGCCGTCTAGTTAACCCCTACTACTAGCAATATGCAAAAGATAACTTTAGAAGCCGAGCTTAAATATAAGGAAATATAACAAGCTAATTCATTTAAATAAGCAGCTTAAGGCATAACATAATGAGCTACCTAGGTACACACAGTGCAGGGGGCTACATACAACAACATACAACAAATAAAACAGGGGGCCAATTAGATACAAAAAAGAGGCAGGCTGTAGAAATCACTATGTGATTAAATCATATGGTATTAGCATAGTTTTAAAATTCATGAAAGAGTATATTCACTAATTCATGGTCCTCGTGTAGATGCAATATTGGCTGACAAAAAGTTAAAGAATGCGTGCCATTTTATGTCATTCATATTTGTATTATCGATCCAGTGTACAAGCTAAAGAATTTTCCAATGTTTGAATGTCACACATATATTCCACCAACCTTTTATAGCTAATTTGTGAAATTGTTTCCAATTGGATGTAATCACTCTAATAGCAATGACAATAAACAGAGATCATAAATAATATAGATAAAAGATTTAAAAAAAACTCTTGCATTAAAAGAAAGAGTCCCCAATAACATATTGGTGAAGGTGAAAGGGGCATCGACCTTAAACATACTTAAAAAAAATGAACATAAACACATTAATAAAGAATATGTCTGTATGAGCCACAAATAGTTTTACAAGACAAGCAATTTCCATCATTCAATAAATTATTTAATTGGTGTAATAAATTCTTTATGCATGAACAAATAACAATGTTGATATATATTTGCTGAGGTTAAAACCGGCTTCATCTTTTTCCAAATCAAATACCATGTATGTGCATTAAATATTTCTCCACAATCTTGTTCCCATTGGATTTCAGAGGATCAGTTAGCAACCATTTCTCTATTAGCTAAAGTTATCTTATCAAAGTGCGCTTTCTTAATTGATGTGACAGAAACCAACATCTGGAGTCTTGATTGGTCTGGATCGAGTTTATTGCTGGCAAAGGAGTTCAGAATATCTATAACTGCAATTAGTAATGTGTTATATTGACTAGAATCTGAATTTGTAAGAGAAAATGTAACCTTGAATTCATCAAAGGGCAGGAAATGTACTCAGGAGAAGAGTTGACTGACACATATGATGCCTTTAGTTAGCCATTTTGTTCCAGAGGTTGGTTCTGCCTTTAATAATAATATTTTTTTTACACCAAAGGTAGGGAGAGAATACAGTACATGGGTATTCTCTTCAAATAAATAAAAATTCCCTACAAGGAGAAAGCGGAAAAGAAATTGGAGTGTCTGCCTGACAAATAACCAACAATATATATGACGTTGTTCAAATTAAAAGGGTAGCCCAGTTCCCTTTAAACATTTTAAAAGGAAGGCTTTATGATAGCCCCTGAAATCTGGGAACCTGACTCCATCATTCTTATATATATTTTTCCGTTTGCTTAAAGCAATTTTGTTATTTGTTTTATTACCCTGTAAGAAATGTAAAAGGATGAAATAATAGATAGATGTGATCATCATTGAAAGCAGAGGGACAGACAGCATTTGCAAAAAAGAAAGTATGATTGGGTAGGGCATAATTTGTATAGGTTCTAAGTGCCTCCATCATTTCAAATACAATGGAGGCCATGAAGCAACTAAATAGTTGTCTATTTAATAAGGCTGCCATATTGTGTTTAATTGTTTCCTCTAGTGTGGAGGCAACGCAGATCCCTAAATACTTAATCAAAGTGTGGCAGCATTTGAGCCCAAACAGGTTGAGTTCATATTTAAGACAAATAGAGTTGTGGAGTAGAATCCCAGACTTACCCTTATTGAGTTTATAGCCTGAGACAGATGAAAACATATTTAATATGTCAAATAACATAGGCAGATTAACATTATTATTTTTCGTAATAATTACAATTTCATAAGCATTGGCCATTAATTTCAAGCTCCAAACACTGAATTCCAGACATACCTATTTCTTTTCAAATAATGTCCAGAAGATGTTAGAGTAAGAGAACAAATAGAATGGGTGACAATGGAAAACCCTGTCTTGTGCCAAGCTTCAGCAAAAAGTGAGGCACAAGTTGTCCATTATTACAAATACATGTTCTGGGGTCAGAGTATCGCAAAACTTCAAAGAGATTTCTCCACTCCACCCTTTTTCAAAACTAACTTGCTCCAATTTTAACAATTTGAATAGGTAAGGAAAACATTTTGCAATGGTTCTACGCTCTGCATTAATTAAGTAGACAGGCCTATAGTTTTTGGGATCCCTCAAATCCTTGCCCACTTCAGGAAAAAACTTAAAAGGGCCTCAGCAAAGGATCCAGAAACTTTACCAATGTGAGAAAAATAAGAAAACAAAGATTCTAATTTAGGGACAAGTAAAGAAGCAAACTGACAAAAGAAATGAATAAGCTATACAATAAGCTATCATGACTTGGGGCTTTGCTTTTAATTTTGCTAAGATATTTTAATGCTTTGTACATTTCATTAATGTGAATGTTACTATCTAAAGTGCTTAGATAATTTGAAGTATAAGAAATTGAAAGATTGAAAATTAATGTGGGTGCTATACTCTTCAGATGAATACAAGGATTCAGTTCTTGAAGACATCCAATATAGTTTTATCAGAAGATGCCAAACACCATGGATTTTTTTGATTGAGGAGAAAGAAGACCTTTATTTTCTTCTTTTAATATAGGATGCCAGTGTTTCGCTTGCTTTATTAGAGGATTGAAACATTTACGTTTAGATTTTAAGATTGCCCTGCAACCTTGTTTAGATAATAATTAGCTGATTGTATAACATAGAGCTAAGATATCATGAAATTAATCCTCAGCATGATGTTGATTGTACATGTTCTCCAGATTTCTTTGATTGTTACAAAATTAATCACTATCTCTCTTAATAAGGATTGCAACACCATTAAACGTACCTTCGGCCTGGCTAGGATTAAACACACCCATCCAAAGTTTTTTTTCAATTTCATCGATTCTTGTGCCGAAAGATGCATTTCTTGAATACAGGCAACTGAAGGATTGAATTTCTTAAAATATGTTACAATCTTTTGCCTTTTAATTGGATCCTTAATATCATTAACATTGCAGGAAATGCATTTAAAAGCCCTTAGCTGAAATCAGATACACGTTCCTTTACCTTCTTTTCAGAAATTGTACTGATATGCAGTACTGATATGAGGAAATGATCAAACAACATACCATCCAATATTGTATGAAGGAGAGCTTATACTCATATGAGGTAACACACACAGGGGGGAACAAAAACATAAGGAAGGACCAAGGACAAACCACTGCAGAACTGCCAACTACAAAAACAACATAGCTAAGCACTCTATTAAAGTAGATCAGATATAGGATCAGAAAGAACAGGTGGAAGAATCCTACATGGTTCTCATTTGGAGAGTAAGTTGACAAGAACACAGTAAAATTCATAGGGTGTAATGGCACCTAAAAAAAACACCAATAAAGAAGTAGACACCATGAACACCTATTTCCTTTTTCTGTATTACTTAGACAAGCACTACCAGTAAAATACAGTTAATATGAAGTAATATACAGTCATGTAGCTGCCTTGAATGCAAAGGACAGTTGACAAGAATCTAGAAGCAAAGTATCAATGTCTTCCATTTATTATGATCTAATGAAGGATTTCAGGTCAGCTGGGTCATCAAAGACAGCGGTGTTACCTTTTATAGTAACATTGAAGGTACACAGATGAACAAGTCCGTATTTTACATTAAGTTGCCTTAGTGCTGGGCGATATGTTAAACATTCTTTTCTTAGTTGCACAGTTTTATTTGAAACATTTTGTAAGATAAAGATTCTATGTCCATTCCATGAGAGTTGGCAAGGTTTGTTTGCCTTATTAATGATAATTTTCAGGTATGTGCATTCCAGAAAAAGGCAAATTTGTGTATGAAGGGCAAACCTTTTTAGATCTGAGGACTCCTTAAAACAAATTTGTTGTGTTCTTTGAATATTAAACACTGTAGAAGGCTGGAGCGCGAAGATATTTGGCAACTTTTTTTTTAGAAACAGAACACGATCATCACATTCCCAGTTCTCTGGCATACCAATTATGCAAAGGGTCTTTGACTAATTTTTCCAAATAAAGCAATATGCTGAGGGACCTCCTCTGCCCCACCATTTCCTCACTCCACTTCAACTATCCTGAACTCAAACATAGACCATCTGTCATCGAAATGTTGGAGTTTATTACTAGTCACTTCCATAAAAGGTTTGAGAGCTATTATGTAGGAGTTCCACACGCTACGTGGTGATACTGCACAGTGTGTGGAACACAATGCTGTAATGGTTCTGGAATGTAGCCTTTCCAGAACCATTGTGTTTGCTTGTCCACCCTGGAGGCATCTCTCCGGGGTCTCTACCAATAAATCTACTTCCCCGCATAATAAGGTGTGTGTGCGCCATTTCATAACAATTGGCGATGAGGTACCTCACTCAAGGGAAGCCCCCGGAATTCAGTTTGCTGTCACAGCCGCGCTCAAGGGCTCTTCAACGACGATACCGAAGGAGATTGTTGTGTGGCACTGTGACTGGAAGAGGGGCAGTCTGAGGCCCTTACAGGTGACACCAAGTGTCGGAGAAAGGCTGCCAGGGCTGCTAAGAGCTGCAGTGAGTAGAAGTAATAGTTTAAACCAAGTTTCCCCAGCCTGGAGCTCTGCAGAAACGAGTCCATTATATGAATGCCTGAAAGGCTGTTGAACGGTGAACACATTAGAGGAAAGGACCGTGATGCGTGCCTCAACGTGGCAGCCATTTTGAGGTCGGATGAAATGTATATGGAGGTTACCATAGTAACCATGATACGGCGCAGCAAAAGCCGTGTGGCAGAGCATACAAAGTTGTAAGGAAAGTGAAAAAGACACATTTAACAAGCCGGTTGCTGCATAGAGGGGGAGTGTGAACTGTTCCATAAAAGAAGTACAAGAAAGCACACTCATGCGACACATGAGAGGATGCCCAAGAGTATGAAGTGGAGATCTGCCATAATTGACACTTGACTCTCTAGTTAAGCACCAGCACCACCTGCTGTGGTTTTAAAAAAAAGATATTCTTTTCTTCTTCGAATCCAGCCCCAAATCAGTGCAAATCAGGTTGTATGTTTGAGGAAAGACACCGTGGGACAAGGTTCACAAAACTGTCTTGTAAAGACAACCAAACCAAGGTTGGATGAGATGAAGCACGTCACAGCTCCGATACAGTTCCTTCCAATGCCTGGCAACCCCACTTCCCCATGGGAACAGTGGGTGTACGGTTTCCAGGTGTACCTAAGGGCTGTGCGAGGCAGCAAATATAATGATGACCTTAAAGAAGCCACCCTGCTGAACTGCATTGGGGCAGAGGCACTAAGAATTTTCAGAGCACTTCCTGACTTAGAAGGGACTGAGAGTGGTGCTGGCGATAATAATTGCAAATTTGCAAGCGCATTAGGGAAGTTGGTGAACCACTTTGGTAACAAAACCAGCATTGTATTGGAAAGATACAAGTTTTTTTTCAAGACACCAGATGAAAGGAGAATCCATAGATGCCTACATTGCAGCCCTGAGCGGTCTCATGTCCACATGCAAGTTTACTGGAGTCAATGAAGAATATTTGAGGGATCAATGGGTGTTGAATGTGGCAAATTCTCGCATTCAGCAGAGATTATGGCAAATGAAAGACCCATCATTGGAGCAGGCTGTAGAGATCGCCAGAACTATGGAATTGGGTTATCATTGTATGAGAGAGAGGCTTTTACCAAACCTGAAGATAAAGAAATCAAGATGGTCCAGGAAGAAGCAAGACGAGACTCTGAAGAGTCTCTGGTAGCAATGGTATGGAGAATGTCAATTAATATTTCCAGAGGTAACTCAAGGAGAGTTACAGACAACAGATACAGAAGTTTGACCCAGAACCGATGTCAAAAATGTGGATAGTATAAACACAATGACACTGAGAAAGAATGCCCTGCAGCTGTGGAATGCTACAAGTGTGGCCACACAGGTCAGTTTGCTAAAGTGTGCAAGAACGTCCGTGGAAGAGGTGGAAGGTTTAACAGATGCCAGTCCAATAGACCACCAAGAAGGACAGTAAGTGTGGTCAAAGAGAATAATGGGCCTGCCAACATGATGACAATCATAAGCGAGTACGCACAGCACGTGCAAATACTCACGGTCACTGCAGTGGGAAGAAAAGGTGGACCATGGGTTGACATGGAAATAAATGGCATATACTTACCCATAATGGTCGATACTGAGTGTCCATATACCATGGTAGATGTTGAGACTTTTGTCAATGTACTATCATGTGACATGAAAAAACTGCAATATACAAGAGTTAGAGCAACGGGTTACAGTAAAACCCCTATTGAGAGCATTGGTTGTACATGGATGATGTTATGTTTCCGTGTAAGAGAAACGTTTTGCAGACTTTATGTAGCTAAAAATTGTTTGTCAGTGGTTGTATGGGAAGAACAAGCTGCCCTGCGTGTAAGGATACATCCAGGAGAAGAAGTTCCCATTCCGAGTATTTACAAAGACAATAATGACATCAAAGCTACGTTAGCTAAGCAGTTCCCCAAAATGTTTAGTGCCAAAATTGGACTTTTGAAGGGTTCCAACACAGGATAAATCTTAAGAAAGGGGCAAAGCATATTGCGGACAAGGTAAGGGGAGTTCCTATCAGCACAAAGGAAGTACTCCAGAAGGAACTTACCCGTTTGTGTGAACAAAATATAATTGAACCTATTAGGAGCTCAGAATGGTTGGCCCCTATAGTATTAGTTAAAAAAACCTGATGGATCCATAAGAATGTGTGTGGACCTCAGAGACCTCAACAAAAGCATATGGATAGACAAACACCCGCTTCCTAATATAGGGGGTTTACTAACAACCATGAAAACTGCTAAGTTTTTCAGCACTCTGGATCTGTCCTCGGCTTACCATCAGATAGTCTTAGAAACTGAGTCTAAGAATTTGACCTTATTTGTCACTCCACTTGGTGCATTTATGTTTAAGAGGATGCCATTCAGCCTCGCTTCAGCCGCAGCGGTGTTTCAGAGACTGATGTCATTGCTATTTGGTGGTATTGAAGGTGTATATTGCTTTCAAGATGACATTTTAATATCTGCCAACACAGAAGAGGAGATGGGTGTGCTGCAGGTAATCTGAAAATGTGGCCTCAGTTTGAAACTTGAAAAGGTTAAGGTAAAGTGCAACAAAGTGTCATATTTAGGTCATTCAATTAATGCCTAGGGGATCAGTCCAAAAAAGAATTGAAAGATACCATGTTGGGCATCAGCGAGCCTAAGAACAAGGATCAACTGAGAAGGTTCTTGGCCATGGCAGAATAGTATTCCAAATTTGTGAATGATTTCACCAACAAAACTAAAAATATAAGAGAACTTCTGAAGAAATCTGCGAAATACATATGGTCAGATGAATGCAAATGTGAATTTGAGCAAATAAAAACAATGATTAATGGAGCCCCGACACAAGGAATGTTTGATTGTAAAGCCAAAACTATTATTTCAGTTGCAGCCAGAAAATCGGTTTAGGTGGTATATTAGAGCAACTACAGGACAAAGGACTGGTGACAATAGCATTTGCATCAAGAGTCTTAAGAGATGCAGAATTGAACTATTCGACGATAGAGAGAGAAGCTTTGGGAGTGAAGTGGATATTAGAACACTTTAGAAACCTAGTGTGGGGACTACCTATCGTCCTCAAGACCGACCACAAGCCACTTGTACATGTGTTGCAATCCAAAACGCAACACTTAATCTCACCAAGAATCAGACGGTGGATCCTGGACATAATGCAGTACAACATCTGCATTTGTTACACCCCGGGTAAATTGAATTCTGTGGCTGATTGTTTATCCAGATTGCCAGTGGAATGTACTAGGACCAATGCTGAAATAGAGAATGCTGAAATAGAGATAGAGTTGGGAGGTAAAGACATCATTGCCACCATAAATCCAGGTGTGACAAAAGAGGAATGGAGGAGCATAGCTGATCTTGATCAGGAACAGTAGTCTATCAGAGAGGTGCTCAAGAATGACTGGCACGAATATGACCAAGTATTGGAGATTATGCTCAAATCAAAGATGAAATTTGCATAGACCCAGAACACATATTTAAAGGAGACCGAGTGATTCCTCCAGTGAAACTGAGAAGATACTTGCCTTAGCTCATGAAGGACATTTGGGTAGAAATTTGACCAAGGGAAGGGTAAGAAGCACATACTGGTGGTCGGGTTTGTGGAGAGAAGTTGAAGAAAGTGTTAGGAACTGTGTTGCAGGTGCTACGAGTGACAAAAATAAGAATTTAAGAAAGTCTCCTCTGCAACCTGTGGAAATTCCTGACAAAGTGTGGTCCAAGTTAGTTATAGACATCATGGGACCATACGAAAATCGGGAGGCCCTTAAAATATACATTGTAGTTTTAGTAGACTACACCTCAAAGTGGGTTGAGTGGGGAGTTGTAGAAGAGCATGTCACTACCAGAAGAATCCTGAACTTTCTAAGTGAAATATTTAATAGAGAAGGGGACCCAAAGGAAATAGTGTTAGATAATGGGCCCCAATTCACCTCTCTAGAATTTCAACAGTTTCTTAAGGAAAGAGCAATTTACCACATAAAAACATCATTATGTCATCCCATTGCAAACGGACTTGTTGGGAGGATGAACATGTTTGTGAAGGAAGTGGTCCAATTAGCTGTTTCAAATTCGCTCCCATGGAAGGAAGCTCTCAAAGAAGCCCTTTGCACGTGTAAGACAACTCCACATACAGCCACGGAGATTGAACCCTTTACCATGATGAGGGGCAGACAAGCATTCAATCATCTGAGACCTGCTTGGATGTTTTGTAAAGCAAGCAATGTGCATTTGGATATGGAACAAATCATAAAGAGAGTAAGTGAGAAACAAGAAAAGTACAAAGAGTACTATGATCGTAGGAAAAAAGTAATTGAGAAGACATTCAAGAAATGAGATTGGGTCTGTGTCAATGAACCAAAAAAGACAATGATGGGTGAATCCAGATTCAGACCACCACAGAGGGTACAACGTTGTTCCGGCAAATCCGTTGTGTTGGATGATGGCAAGATGTGGTCTATTGATGATATTGTGTGGGTGCAAAATGAGTCTGAATGCCCTAGCACCAGTAACTCCACTAAAAATGTTGTAAGGGATGTTAATGAGTATGGAACACAGGACAAAAGTCAAGAGATGGATGTCAAAGAGACAGGACGTAGCAGTATACCCACTTGGAGTGGGTTATCGAAAAGAAACCACAGAATTATACACAATTTCAAAGATGACTATGTATATTACTAGTGTCCTACCACGTTGCTGCGATTGTGTATCCTTTATTATAGTTCCAGAATTCTTGGTTGTTTCATGGTTATGTAGCACTGCATACTCACTATTATTTAAACATTAATAATATGAGGAAGGGGGATGTTATGTAGGAGTTCCACACCCTACGTGGTGCTACTGCGTAGTGTGTGGAACCCAATTCTGTAATGGTTCTGGAATGTTGCCATTCCAGAACCATTGTGTTTGCTTGTCCACCCTGGAGGCATCTCTCCTGGGGATTTACCAATAAATCTACTTCCCCACATAGTAAGGTGTGTGTGCGCCATTTCATAACAAGAGCCCTTAACTTCATCAGAACTGTCTCCATGTTAGGGTCAGTAGATGTTTGGACTAGAAGAGGAGAGTCACTCTTAGGCCTTTGTAGATAAGTATGGGGGAACAGCTGAAGAAGAATGATCTTTATTACTGGTTCCTTTGTGGCCACCCTGTCGGGCCACAATATGTGCAGAGTTGATAGCTACAATAACAGCAGTAGATATTATTTGTCTCTTTGCTGCTAAATAAGCTGACAATGAAACAGGCAACATGGCCAGTTGACAATAGCCCGTAAGAAAATAAATGTATTCCCATAATATAGGCAGAGAGCCAGTCTGTCTGTGTTTTTAAAACATTATAAATAAAAATTCAAATTCAGAGTCTTACTGATGTGCCAACAAAGGGCACCATTCAAAGTATGCAGACTGGAGAACATGGCCTCCATGGACTCATCTGTGTCATGCCATTCACTGTCCTCATGTGACCCAGAGTCTTGAAACTTGAAATTCCACAGCTGACTCCAACCAGAATCTGACATCAAAATATCTCGCCATAAGGAGCAAAAGATACATCTTAATCTGTTTTCAAAGCATCCTTTATGTAGCCGCACAGCTGGTCAACCTGTCAGATAGCACAGCGAGTCGAGGACTTACTTTGACATCCGTGCAGAGCCTGCCGAAACAGGTACAAATCCTGGCAGGGCCAAACTGAGCCTTTCATCTTTCCAAGGTCAATAAATGAGCACCACACACCATGGGTAATAATGAGCAGCGCTCAGATGCCTGAGGGTTTGTAGCGCTATATAAATGCAAATTATTATTATTATTATTATTATTATTATTATTATTATTATTATTATTATTATTATTATTGTTATTATTATTATTAGTGAGCTAGGTCGGTGTGGCAAATAGCAGTCGTAGGGAACAGAGTGAGACAGTTAGGTGGCCATTCCCATCAGTGACAAGCCACGCCCCCATTGATCCTTTTAAATATTCAAAACAATCATGTACATTTAACTAGTCTCCTCCTTAGCCTACTCCCCTTCACTAATGTCTGTTTCTATTTTCTCACCGTTTATGATATATTTTGGATGATTTATGGTGTCTACACTAAATGGGCATCCTGATCTAATGCCCCTAATATACAACCCCAGCCCACAATTCTGTGGTTTGGTCAAAACTCAAATTTATTTAAATAAAATAATTAAAGTTGGCTCCCCAAGTGGTCACTACCTCTCACACAGAAACATTTATACAGTAATTTCTTTATGTTTATATATGTGAAAAATATGTTTCAGTTTAGTTAAGAGAGAGTTAAGGTGATCAGATTTATCATAACAAAATCCCTGAAGTTCAGCTGGTGTAGGAAGTTATGAACATCTTAACTCGACGCCCCCTATAGCTGTCCCCCATGATGTTATTTTACTTGCCATGGTGAATCACTTCAGTGATATCATGTATGTGCTTATGTAATTTGCAACTGGGTTGGAGGGGATGGGTGTTGTTCATTTGGTCATCACGTCCTACACCAGCTGAAATGAGGGAAGAAAACTGGCCAAAACCTTCAACCATAAACAGCGTCACCGACCTACTGGCTGAGACCCATAAGCCACTAACAATCTCAGAATCCACTGCCTTTTGCAGTGCTCCACAAGCCATGGCTGATACCATCAGTGTTCACTTGCCACAACTGTTTCTATTGTGTTCCATTGGCCACGTATGTGTCTATTGTACATCTTGCACCAATTATTCCCAAAGACCCATTGTCCATGCTTAGTAAATGCGATCTTGACTTCTTTCCCCATTTCCTATTCCCACGATAATCATTCACAAGTATGCCATATCCCGTGGTAACGTAACATTTGCCAATTCCTGTGGTAATGGCAAAACACAAAAAAATGTAAATGTCTTCCCCATCCACACTGGATCTCACCATTCATACCTCTCTGCTTTTCTTGCTCCCCCTAATCCCCTCATTTGCATTTGAATTCCATGACGCTCTCCAATTATTCCTTTTACTCTTTGGTTTCTGTGACACATTTTCTTTTTTGCATCTCACCTTGCAACGTTACTGCAGTAATCTTGCGAGATGCCCCCAGAATTCCCCCGATAACATTTCAAAATTATAAAGTCTTGTGTATCCTCACTAGCAGTCACCATGGCTCCTCCTCCTCTTTTTTGTTCCACCAAACACCTCTATCATGTTTACCCTCCCTGGCCCTCTCCATTACCCTCTTTCACTCTTTGCTTTGTGTGATGTACTTTCTTTTCTTGATGCATGTTGCAACATTAATTTGGTACTCTTGCAAGGTTTTCCCGGTATTCCGCTGTAAAATGAAAATGTTTTAACAACAATGAGCTCCCCAAGTCAACATCTAACCCCACCACTTCACTTTCTCTTTCCTCCCCACACTTGCCTGATGTAAAAAAATAATATTTTCCTTCTCCAAGTAGCATTTAGATGACGTTTCATTATCATCTTCTCCTGGTATTATAAAGGAATCACTTGCATTAAGCAAAATAAAGGGCCTTTTTTTTCTTTTCTGAAAAACCTCTCAGCCCTTCTCATGCAAAAGAACATGCAATATATATAGACGTTTTTTGAGAGCAAGGGGCACCTTCTTCTCCATTGGATATGTCAAACATACTACTTGGTGGATTTACCCCAAAACAGCAAAAGGAACATCTGTGGGGCTATTATCCAAGATGTGCCATATTTCGTCTAAATTCGGCCAGCAGTTTTCACGCTACTAGTGTTCAATAAATGCACTTTTTCTCTATGTGAAAATGAATGTGACTAGGTCAAAATTGTGTTTTATTTGTTCAATTGATAACATTACCACCTTTTTATCAATGGTTTCCAACATGTGCAGTTTGGGGTGCCCGGGATAAATCCATCC
Source organism: Ambystoma mexicanum (assembly GCF_040938575.1). Lineage (NCBI taxonomy): Eukaryota > Metazoa > Chordata > Amphibia > Caudata > Ambystomatidae > Ambystoma > Ambystoma mexicanum. The sequence goes on along the minus strand of NC_090937.1, from coordinate 1,062,900,354 downwards.
AGCACATGAAAAGATTTATTGAAATAATTTTTGGAAAAGTCTATTCACACTTGCTTCACCTTAACTATAGGGCAACGACTACTGCCCTAATATACATTATAGGGGAAGGCTAGTTGTTCTATAGTCAAGGTGAAACCTATCATCCATAGTAAATGCAACACTTCTACGTCTAATAGCTTGTGTACCATTGGACAGATCAGCACCATATTTTAAAAACATTATTTGTGGCTCGGGCCCCAAAGCTGGAACATTTTGTGTAAATCTGTGTTGCGGTTCAAAATATATAAACGTTCAAAAATGGGTGTGCAATATTTACTCAAATGCAAAGCCCTAACCACTGGAAAGATTTGTGCCAAATAAGAAACAAGTTGGACTCACACCGCTGCAAGGAAATGCTTTGTTGGTTTGTTGAAATCCTTCAAGTCTTTTTTTGATTTATTTGGCTTAGAGTGAGGTGTCATTTCTTAAAAATCGCCATGTTGTAGTGCCTTTCCCACTTAAATGTAAGTGAGTCATCATTTGTCTTTGATATTCCCCATTCATGTGCCTCACACTTGAAAGAAGTGATTTCAATTCAGTACTCCAACTAAGTCAGTGCCTAGTCTGGCATGCCCAAGGGAAGCCCTTAATTATATATTTTTATGACAAGTTCATGAATCTGGATGATAAACCCTTGTATAACGCCCCTCTCTTTGAATCCCCCTGACCTCACTGAGCCAAGAAGTAGGTTTGTTTTGCAAATTAAAAGATTTATTTTACAATTTAAACAATATATATATAACACTTTTATGAATAAATTAATATTTGATAGCCCACTTATGAAGATAATGTTGATCAACAATGGATAATATTACACTAGCACACTTTTTTTAATTACTTAAGAGTTGGTATAAAGAGGATAAAGTAGCTGAGAATGCTTTTATGTGTTCAAGGAAATGCAATGATGGAAAAGAATGCAGCACAGAAATAACTGAGATGGTTTCCACAAGAGACAATATGATCAATTTTTCTTTTGACAATTCACTCCCCCCCCTATGCAATATAAGGAGATGGAAGGAGAGCACAACATTTTTTCTAATAATACTAATTCAGTTCCCCCCTAGCAAGCTTGGAGCAACAGGGATGATTTTAAAACACAGGCACAAATACTTTAAATGTGATTTGCAAAGAAGTGAAAATATGCTAAAAATGATTTTTATTCCCTGTAGGAGATTCCGGGTAGGTGATAGCTACTTAAGATTGGTTCAGGTTAACACTATCAGTGATTCATGAGGGATTATCAGGTTAAAAACGGATTTCAGCAGTTGTCAGCAAAAGACAGCGATTTTGACAGGTGGAGAAATTTGATTCAAATTGCAATTTGCGGCACTTTTTCTGAGTGCGTTGAGGGCGATTACAGAAAAACTGTAAGGAGTAGAAAGTCGGTTTAGGGCTTGTTGGGAATCTTAGATTCTTAGCTTTAAAATGAAAGTTAAATCTCGTTCCTAGCTCAAAAGATGCAGATGATTTTGTGGAGGTAGATTTTCAGAAATTAAATAATGATTCAGAATGGCAAATGACACTTGCACAGGTTTGAAATCACAGAATGAACACACGATTTCTATGATGCAGTTCTAAATAGGTGGAAATTGTTTGAATTAGATTATTTTAAACTAATAGATGACTATGCACAGTTCTGTGGGCACTCACACTATAAATTTGGAATAGGCCGTCAAGGTCTGGTCAGGTTTGGGCTTCACTCGCCACGCATTGTCTCTGGTTCTGGTTCTGCTCACAGCGATCTGGTCTGGGTCTGCTATCGGCACTGCACAACGGTCTGGTCTGGGTCTCTCCGGATACAGCACTGTTTTCTGGGTTCTGGCACAGGGTTCTAGCCAGAATCAAACAGCACAGCCCGGCTGTTGAAGAGTTAATTAGGTTGCAAAAGATTTTGAGGCCTGCTGAAAAGGATTCAGCTTGTGGATCAGGCCTCTCTGCTACAAAGTTCTGGAATCTGGAGTCTGGTTTTCTAAGTTCTGGTCTCTGGATATTGTCTGGATTTGAAGTCGTCCGGCAAAGTGCTTTGCAAGAAAATGGAAGAGCAGTCCCTACCTGGGTTTTAGTGGCTCCTTTTATGTCTTTTGAAAATGGGTGGGAAGGCTGACTTTCTATGCCCAACCCTCTGAGGATCCTGATAGGTTAAAGGATTTTCTGTGCTCTCACTGGAGAACTGAGTTGTGAGTCATCAGGCCTCATTTTTATGGCATACAGAAAGAACACTACCCTTGTCACTTTGCACACAAATCTATTTTTGATCCAAATGCATATTTATCTATGTACAATTTCTCTAATATTATATGTGCAGTTAACATATTTTCTGTAGCGCCAAACCATCCGATCCCTGTCTTTGTAAGATGTTGTGTTCACTTCTGACAGAATTCTGCCCTTTTCATCCAGAACACAACCTCTAAACTTTTCCAAAATGTACACAAATGTGCGCAAGGAATATGGGCATCAGATGATGAAGTGGCAGATTTTTAACATACATACATTTGGAGTAATACCCTATTTTCCGCTACTACACCCCAGAACATACCACAGAGTCCTAACACCTCTTAAAATGTGCACAGAAAAATCACAGGAATAAGGATATTATTTACATAATTTTGACACTTCCGTACTATGAATTATCCATCATTTTAAAATGATGCTCTTGCCCAGATGGGTGTGGTTTAGGTACCAAAGCACATGGGGGAATTTCTGTCTGTCCCTGCCTCCAGCTCAGGCGGCTCCCAGAGGCAGTGCCCCTTCCATTTCCTTCCAAGAGGAAGCCATTTACGACCCCTGATTTAGAATTTGCCTGAGCCAAGGAATGTTCATTGTTCTGTTTTCCTGCAGCCCCAGGTACCCCTCACCTAATTCAATCAGAGAGGTGCAATCTCCTTTTGGTGGGGGCAGGAGAAGAAAAGCGAGGCCTGGGAATGCAGTTGCTGGGCAAGTTTCAACTCCTGTCGGGGGTAGTTGCCGGGCAGAACTCAATCTCTTCAAGCCAAGCTTCAGCTAAATGTCACTTTTGTTCCAGTTTTCTTCATTCAAATCAAACTTACAATTTTGACACATGCAGCTAGAACGCTGATTCTAAGTTCAAAACTATGTCATTTAAACAGTTGCAACCTATGTGACACTCAAAAGTAGGTCACTCATTTATTTTAAACATTTCGATTTTAGTGGTTTTAAATCCAATTTCACTTAAGCTGCTGACATCCACAGCTCAGCCAGTTTTGCTATAAACATTGTTTTAGGCTCTTCACCTTTCCAGATTTTGTATGCACACAAGACTACATTCTGCCAAATGTCTGCTGGTGTTCAGTGAGATTTTTGAATATCTTGCAATGTTTGAAATAGGCATTTTGAGCTTGCATTCAGAGAAACAAAGGTGATTTCAAAAACACTTTTTGAGCCAACAGGCACTGCTGTTTTTCCTTTGGCACCACGTTTCACTCATGGTGCTTCTGGCCCATCATGCTCGCACTGGTGGGTGGCAGGTCAGATGACCATTTTGGTGTGCGCAAAAACTGTGCGGTTTTCCTGGATTCTGACGCAAATGTGGACTTTTCAGCCATCTTGGATTTTCTAAGCCCACCGCACCAAATGTTGCAGCATAATAACTTGAGCATGGGTCAAGACACCTGACAAACACTACAGGGGTGACTGTCATAATTCAAAGAATAAATAATGAAACAGTTATGCAATTGTAGACCACCATAGCATGGATTGCAAAGAACATTGATTAGCAGTCTCCAAAATGCTGTTTTGAAGGTGACTGTCAAATAGTTTACAGTTACTCATCTTTCACCACCACTAAATACATTCCAATGACTCCAACTTAAGGCAAGAACCATGCACAGAATGAAACAGAACATTCTCACAGCCAGCGAGTTGCAAGTTATTGCATGGCGAGGCACTTCAGTTGAATCCTGCTCTTTCTTGGGCTCCTTTGAAATATGTTTTTTATTGATATTGAATGGTGGTCCCAGCCAAACCACATTCCACACACTATAGAAACACATTGTGTGCCAAGTATTTACCCAAGTATCCCATGCCTCCATCTATCCAGACACTATTCCACCAGCTCATGCAATGGACTGCATCATTCCTGTCATGAAAAAGAAAATGGCGTTGACCCCACAATTCTAGCATATTATGGACCGATAAACAATATATAGTTTGAAGCCAATATACTAAAAAGGGTAGTTTTGTCCCAAATTCCACTGTAATCTGGTTACTGGCAATCCAGATTCTGACCATTTAGTGGAACTGAGAAACGTTATCAAGGGGTCAGCACTTGGTAAAGCCTGGGCACTCACATTCTAGTTCAGTTGGTATGACTTTGTGTATCAGATAGTACCATGCAAGCAGAGAAAATCCCCAAACTTCCTCCCCCCCCAACAAACTCCTGTCATTCTGCCCAGGCTTTTTAATGCCTACATACAACCCCTCACTTCTCTACTGTATTTGTTACCTTGCCATTCCAATGACATGCTAATACATTCTCCATTCTCATCAGCCATAGACCTAATATGTCCCACCACAATATGACCTCAACTTGCATCTCCCATATCTTCCATTCGATGACAGCAATCGGCTTCTACCATAAATGAGACAACACTAAAATTGTTATGTATAAGTTAACTGACAAACCCATGCTGTTTCATTGGCCACCAGCCTTAGGAGGCCCCCTCTCACTAAGGCCAGAAATCTAGTAGTTATCAGTGGCTCTAATATGTCATTTGAACCCCAGAACAACACCACATGTAAAACCTTAAACCTGATAAGATATATATCAAGAAAACTGGAATCCATACACTGGCTACTGAGTGATTACAGAATGATTTTCAAAATTCTCCACCTATTCCACAAGATATTATACAGCTCTTGACAAGCACAATTAAATATAATTCTATGTACTTTACATCTAAGCAAGAAATCAGTGATAATCTAACATTTACCTGTTCTGCTTCCTTAGATCAAACAAAATCATGATCTGGATGAAGAAAATAGAAAATTGCTGGGCCTGGCGCTTGGCCTCATCTATGGAACACGTAACTCTGAGTTTAGGATCGATGTCCTATAAACATACTTACTGGCTCTGTTGCTAATAACTACAATGCTTCCCACGCGTGGCATGCTCGGATCTTCAGCCACACTGAGTTGCAATGCATCTGTTTCGAACCTCTTCCCCTCTATGTTTTTATTGTGCCCTTAACCTTAAAGACGCCTGCAAGTGAGCCTTGATCCGTCCCTTATACCTTTGTATCAACCCCCCCACGCAATTCACACATTGTGCGCTGGTGCAGCATGCAGCAATGTATGAGTCAGATAAAACACCAATAAAATAAAGTCAAATAAATTAAAAACATAAGCAAGGCTGAATATATATGTGACTCAGAAGAACCTGTTCTTGTAGAGTACAGATGCTTGAATGTTGGAGCATGTCTCACACTATAAGCATATTTATTTTATCTTGTACAATGCACACAGACTCTCTGTAGTCATCAGTCTGAAAAGCATGCTGTCCAATATGGCCTTTAAATCTTGGCAAGGTGTGGGCCCAATCTATCCACAGATATGATTGGTTTGCTGGGATTGAAAAAGTACAAATAAAAGTATGCCAGAACTAGTTCACAGGTAGTGTGGGTGTTGCACGTTGATGGGTAAGGAACCAGGGATATGAAATAATATCCTGCAAGACTCATATCCACACACAGGTTGCCATGTTTGAGAAGCATTCAAAGACCCATCTTTAGCATTTGTTTTTTCTGAGTGAAGTTGATTCTGATATTATTGTATTTATTTGTTATTAAAAATATAATAAAACATGTTATATATACTTTTGAGGCTCGGGTCCACCCTGTCCACGCACCTTTAAAAATATAGTGTGAATATAACCTATAATGGCTTAAGCAGTTTATTGAGTGTCCATAGGCATCGTACTTGTGCGATCTGAATGACACAAGGCCTAGTAAGGTCGTTGTTTTGTCCTCCCTTCCTTGTCTTGTCGCGCCTAGAAACACTTGTGTACAGGCTCGTTATAAATGATTTATCATATCATATCATAGTATATTCATTGTGTTTCCACTGAATGGCTCTGGAGCCCAGACTCTATAATGGGATAGAGGGGACAATCAGTCATGTCTAATCCCTTGCAAACCCTGCCCAGGCCCAACCCAGTGCGAGCAGGTGGTAGCAATGAAGTCTGTTTGCCATCCACAGGCAATCGTTCTATAAAAGAGACCATTGTGTCGTTGTTAGAGAGGGAGGTATTTCTCAGAATTCCTGGCCTCTCAAGCGAAGGTCAGTGTTCTTTTGACTGTAATTGTGTGTTCAGCCTTAATTAGCTCAATCGTATTTAAAATAACTTCACCCTACCTAAACATTTTAAAAATGCTCCTGATCATAGTTATTGGTGCAGCAGAAGGAGAAAAATGGCAACCTTCTGCACGTGGCCAAGTTGAGTAAAAAGTAATGTTCAATTCTTCTGACCTTCAAAAGTAGAAGTCTCTAAATCCTTTAGAGTATATCCTTTGTAATTAAAATAGTTTGTCCTATTATCTTGCAGTTTGCCTAGGTTTCTAATCACAAGATAAAATGTAAAGAAGACCTCCCAAGTCCCCAGTTATCGGAGTTGGGAAATGGTCCACATTCTTGTAAATATGTCCTAATAATGTTGTAATCTCATGCTTGTATTTTGAAACGAAATTAATTACATTAAAAAAATATAGTGTGAATCCTGTGTCTTTCTCATGATTGTACATTATTTGATCATAATTACTTTGTTGTAATATACTTCGAAGCAATAACTTTGTGGCTGTTTTCGTATTATTTTATATATAATATTTATGCCCTAACCACCTAACCCTTCCACTCCCAAATACTCTGTTACCCCTAAACATTATATTGCTATGCCAAAAATAAATTTAAGCAATGTCAATTACAACGAAGCAATTCACCTCGATTTAACCATGGCATATGTTTCTAATGTGCTCCCAGTCGGCAGGGGAGTGTTGTCTGTTGAGTACGTGTGGACAGCTGATCTTCATGCCTAGAGTACGAGCAGCCATCCATGCAATGCAGGTTTCGTGTGACAATCTCTGAAAAACGTAATTGCTGCATCAGTCGGTTTGATTTACAAAACCGTTTTTTTCAATGAGAACATCGCATTAAAAAACGATTTGTAAATCAAGGCCATTCTCTCACCATTCTTTGAAGCTTTGTATAAACAAAGTCAGCATTGCGACCACTCAACCACTCACTTTAACAGAACCTCTAGCCCTGGGCTTGTAAGTGATCGAAGAATGCGATTGTATGCAGCAAGATAAAGCAGCGACAGATTTAAACCAATGAATGGCCCTACAATGTAAACACACACATTGATGCTTTACATTTTCAACAGTCCAAATGGGGTTCATCCGTTTCTATGGTAAATACTGGCTTTTGGGGGTAAGTCACAATCACACCATCTCTTTCTCCAAGACAATATGCACTATCAGTTCAGAGATTTTACAGTAAAATGACCATGCAACACCGAAGAGATACTCAAATGTCCCTACATGATAAAGGACATCATGCTGTTATGTGACCTTTACATTTCTGGAAGAAGTTAGTTGTCTGGTGATATTTGTGTGAATAAGATAATCAGAGTCGTATTTGGAATGATTGTTGATACTTGCTTGTAATAATTGTGTAGTATGTTCCTCCTGTGTCATGCTTTATTTCTCGCGTTAACTTTGCTTGCGTTATTTGGTGAGGCACTTTGAAGCTAAAGGGAAAAGGCACATTTGTTCTACTTTAAAAACATTTAAAAAATCAGCCAACAATGAAGCCCTTGCACAGAGCAGACTTTTTTGGCAACCTTGTTAAATCCCTTGCTAGTAAAATAGCTTTCCTTGATACTTTACAGCCATTAACTGATAAGAAACTGTTTCTAGTGGTATGCGTATTTTGTGGACTCCTGGAGTTTAACGCAGAAGAGCAGAAATCTGCATGTTATTATTTTGAAGCACAAAATGAAAAACAAAATGTAGATGCATTTTATTAAACTGCTTACATTTTTTTTCTGCAACACATTAGACACTGTGCGTTCGTTTTTTTTCAGTGTTTTAATATAGGTTCTTATTATTTGTATCAGCAAATAGAAGATCTCATACATTACAATCATCAAGAGGCGAGGTAAAGGGGTGAGAGTGTATGGCCATGTATTTAAAAAAGCGGTAACTGAACATAACTATGGAAGAAGATGTTTGTAACATTTCTGTGGTGAAATGTCCAGTCACAAATACCTCAGGGTAACTATTTGTGGTTTCTTTAAGTGAAGAGAGGTGTTACAACAGTCAACGGTCTTATTTGCTCAGATAATCTAAACTGGAGGAATCAGAACAAGTCCATGGCCCAGGTTAATGGTCGAACCATAAAACTATGACACGAATGATATGTTTACAACATGAATCCCATCCTGTCCTTCTATCATGCAAAAGCTGCACCAAGTGGGACATATCCAGCAGAAGCCTGGGGACATGCGAAAGCATTGGTTGTACAAAAAAAGGAAAATGCTTTTTTATGTAGTGTCTTTTGGGTCTCAAGTGGCATTACAGTTACATTTGGATTCTAACCTGTTTCATGTTTCCAACACAATACATTTCAGATAAATATATCTAATGACCAGGCTATGGAAGACAAGTATATTTCATCTGGGTCATAGGATTATTTCTGATATTTTAGATTCAACGTTGGTTCTTGCAGCCCCTGGGTACAATATATTAAGAAACAATTAGTACTTTTGTTTTTTGCCCACAGATTTCTTCTGACAAGATTGTTGCAAAGGGAACCGATTTAGCAGCACGGGCAACCTCATACATTGAATGGAAAACGTCTGAAAAAGGAATGCTCTTAGAAACGAACTAAGCAATACTTGGAAATGAGGCTTAACTTCCGTTCTAAAAATTACATCAATTGGTTTGAAAATCACAGTATAAAAGGTCTATTGTTTGATTTTAGGGTGAATCGACTTCGCCTAGCCCTTTCGGTGAAAAAGTGTAATACTGATGATGATGTAGGTATTGACCAGAGTACCTGTCTGTTTTTTGTTGATCCTTCTCTTTCACTTTTGATGAAAGAGTAGGATTGCCTGCACTTTTCTTTTTTGCCGCTTCTATAGTATGATACTCAGGACATTTTGAATACTACTCATTTAAGCTGGAATTATTAAATGCTGGAGAGAAGTAAAAACATATGTGTGATCTTTGCCAGATTAATCTACTGGTCTAGCATTATATTTGTTTCTGGAAACGATGTGTAATATAAGGAACACCTACACAAATAATCAATCTTTGTTTGTTTTTGTTGAAAATGCTTCAATAGTTTTGATAAGTTAATGTGTTCTAGTGTTTTGAACGACAATGGGAAATATGGGAATTGTATGTAATGTATGTACTCAGTCTTAACTTCTGATAGAAATTTTACATAATGTATGTACTAAGTCTTAATTTTGCTTGTGTTTATTTTTTGGGTTATGATTGTACTGGTCTTATTGATAATGTCCTAAATAAACAATTTGATGATGATGGTGATGATATAATTAACAGTGAAAATCCCCTGTGCACAACTGAAACCCTTATTTATTTTGGTCTATAAGTTCAATATTCTGAACGATATACCACTCATATCACACCCTGCTCCTGTAACCCACCCGGTCACACTGAACCAGGAATCAGGCTAGTTTGCAAAGGTAAATATTTATTTATGTATTTAAAATGTTATCACAATAAATTTTAATAGGTACACAACAATCACCAATGTGGTGACAGAACACTGACTAATATCTTTAATACACCAGGAATAAGTAAAAGAAATACAGCACAGAAAATAATACTTTTGTGTTTGTTCAGATCAGATAGCACTATGGTTAGAGGTTCCCCCTGCAACACCCCTCCACCCCCAATAGGCAATGTAAAGAGATAGGGGGAGAGAGCAGATAATCAGGAATAGCACAAATCAACAGAATATCAGTCCCCCCTTCCCTCCATAAAACACAAGAGAAAAACGGAATTGACTTTTCAGCTGTCAGATGGCACTGTTTTGAAATGCAATGTTGGGTTCTATGGATACCTAGGGATGTTGGGTACAAGTAGGAGTTGAAATGTTGTTTCTATCACAAAAACTGAATGAGTTATAGAGGTTTTAATAAAGGTCATTTTTGCGAGATAGGAGCGAGAATGGAAAACAGAAATGCACTTTTGAAAATGACAAATGGGTTTGCTTACACTAGAGCATGGGTGCACAATATACGGCTCGCGGGCCAGTTGCGGCCCGCCATGCCATTTTGTATGGCTCGTGAGGCACAAAGACTTTCCTAATGGAGTGCGGCCCGCAAGCAGCATCGGCCGCCCTCAATTCAATTAGGAAAGTCTTTGAAACTCTTCTCTTCCAGGCAGGACAAAACACTGGCCCTCATTGGCTCAGCACACACGCACCACGTCGCTCCTACGAGCCACATAGTGCATGTGTGCTGCATCAATGGAGTGCCAGAACTATGGCTGGTGTGGTCAATAAGGCTTGATGCCGTAAGGCATTTCAGCCTTGCTGGCCATGCCAGCCGTAGTACCACTCCAGTTACCTCGCCAGCGTTCCAGCTAGCCTGCCTTCCAGCACATCCGGTAAGTGGTCTGTTTGTGTTTGTGTGTCGGGTCTGTTCTGCTGTATGTTTGTGCTGTGTTTGAGATGCGGGGGTGGTGTCGGGTGTGTATGTATGTTTGTTTTTGTTTGTTTGTGTTGTGTATGTTGAGATGAGGGGGTGGGGGGATGTCGCATGTGCATGAATGTTTGTTTTTGTATGTTTGTGTTATGTTTGTTGCGATGCAGGGGAGGGGAGTGTCGGGTGTACATGAATGTTTGTTTCTGTATGTTTGTGTTGTGTATGTTGAGATGCGGGGGAGGGGGTGCCGGGTGTGCATGAATGTTTTTTTTTGTATATTTGTGTTGTGTATGTTGAGATGTGAGGGTGTCGGGGGTGTCGGGTGTGTATGAATGTTTGTTTGTGTTGTGTTTGTTGTGATGCGGGGGTGGGGAGGTGTCGGGTGTAGATGAATGTTTGTTTCTGTATGTTTGTGTTGTGTATGTTGAGATGCGTGCATGGGTGCATGTTTTAGAGTTTGTGTGCTGAGTTGGGGAGGGATGTGGAGTTTGGGGCTGTATGGGTGCATGTTTGAGAGCTTGTGTGCTGAGTTGGGTCATGGGGGGTTTGGGCCTCTAGGGGTGCATGTTTGAGAGTTTGCATGCTGAATTGGGGGTGGGGGGTTCGGGTCTGAATGGGTGCATATTTGAGAGTGTGTGCTGATTTGGGGGGTGGGAAGTTCGGGTCTGTATGGGTGCATTCTTGAGAGTGTGTGTGCTGAGTTGGGGGTGCGGGTTTCGGGTCTGTATGGGTGCATGTTTGAGAGTGTGTGCTGATTTAGGGGGTAGGGGGTGGGGGTTTCGGGTCTGTATGAGTGCATGTTTGAGAGTGTGTGCTGATTTGAGGGGGTGGGGGTTCGGGTCTGTATGGGTGCATGCTTGAGAGTGTGTGTTGAGTTGGGGGGTGGGGAGGTTCAGGTCTGTATGGGCATGCTTGAGAGTTTGTGTGCTGAGGTGGGGGTTTGGGTCTGTATGGGTGCATGTTTGAGAGTTTGTATGCTGGGTTGGGTGGTGGGGGGTCGGGTCTGTACGGGTGCATGCTTGAGAGTGTGTGCTGATTTGGGGGGTAGGGGGTGGGGGTTTCGGGTCTGTATGAGTGCATGTTTGAGAGTGTGTGCTGATTTGAGGGGGTGGGGGTTCGGGTCTGTATGGGTGCATGCTTGAGAGTGTGTGTTGAGTTGGGGGGTGGGGAGGTTCAGGTCTGTATGGGCATGCTTGAGAGTTTGTGTGCTGAGGTGGGGGTTTGGGTCTGTATGGGTGCATGTTTGAGAGTTTGTATGCTGGGTTGGGTGGTGGGGGGTCGGGTCTGTACAGGTGCATGCTTGAGAGTGTGTGTGCTGAGTTGGGGGGCTGGGGGTTCGGGTCTGTATGGGTGCATGTTTGAGAGTTTGTGAGGGGTGAGGGGGCCATGGGGCATAGTGTTTGGTTGGAGGTGATAGGGCCATGGGGCATAGTGTTTGGTTGGGGGTGGGAGCCTTGGGGCATATTGTTTGGTTCGGGGTGAGGGACATGGGGCATAGTGTTTGGTTGGGGGTGGGAGTCATGGGGCATAGGGTTGCACTCCAAGAGTGAACCCAATAATAAAGCTAAAACAGGCACAGTTAGGAGATATACATCCTTTGCTTTTTGAGGAAACCTGACTCAACGAAGGCCATACTCCTCTTAGGCAACCCAAACAGCAAACTATAGCAGTCCAAAATAACAGAATGTCCAATCAAGGGTCAATAAAATATATATAACTTAATTAAACAGAGGATATACAATAACTAAATAGAAATACATTATAACCATAGAAAATGTGTAGTACAAAATGTAAGTTTGAAATACAAATAAAAAATGTTACCCCTCAAAAACATTCTTTTTCCATGTGTTTAATACAAATTGGGGGTTGAAAAAGCCTCCCGCCACGCCCCGCCTACCGCCCCACCCACATTTACTTTTCGGACCACTATAGCCATCATGTAACGTACTTTCGGCCCTCTGTCAAAATCAGTTGTGCACCCCTGCACTCGAGGATGACTATGAAAAAGCGAATACTGCACATGGATCTTAGAGTCACTTGATCAGGGTGACCCGCTTGCTAATGAAACTCAACTTATTCAGATGAGAAAAGGGTCAGTGCAAAGATGGGTCTAACAATACTGGTTCTGAATGAAAGATAGGGTGGGTTTGAGATAAGGATAAGATAATGCAAAAATACTCCTAACAATACTGGTTCTGAATGAAAGATAGGATGGGTTGGAAATAGGGATAAGACAAATTAAATACATTTTCACAATTCTAACAGTAAATCATTTTGCATAAAGCCACATATATTGCCATTCCTGTCCAGAACATGTCACACAGTTCTATTACCTCTTCACACGGGCAGGCGGAAATTAAATTGACAACTCTGTCCTTTTTATATTTTTCACCATTTTGAATAGCAAATTATGAGTCTTTTAAACATTTGTTCTTTGTTCATGTTTAACAACAGATGGTCCACCCCTGTTTGTCTCCCTGCAGTCCAGGGCATCCCCCCTCCTCGTGTGTTCCTTCCAGAGGCCATTTACGACCCCCTTCACAATTCTAGTTTCCTGAACTGCAGCTTTGTCATAGTTCCTTCGCTTTCTGTAGACAAGATTTTGTTCTAACCTGCAATTAACACCTACCAGTGAGTTTCTGCTGAGAGGAAGGCCTTCCTTCTGGGAGAAAAACCTGCTTTTCCAGTTCTTGCAGCTTCAGCCAGGATAATTAACTTCTTAAATCCAGCAAAAAACAAATGTGTTACATCAAACATAAATACATGTCTTTCTTGGCCTTAAAATATGTGGGAAAAACACAACTAAAATCGATATTCCTTTTTGACAACAATCTTTTTTATGTTTGCTAATCCAGCAGACTTTTTAGTTTTAGGTCACTTTTAAAGTATCATCAGTACTCATCTGACAGCTGTCATTCTGGTATCCCTGGGTACTGCACCCAGATTTTGGCATAGGCTGTCAGTTCCCAGACTTTGGATGTTTCAAAATGCTTCATTTGATACATGAATTTTAGCACCAGGAAAGATTGGGAATGTTGAAAAGTTGTGTGTTATGGGCATTTTGGAGTTTTGGAGTTTTTTGGCAATAAAGCAAATGTCATTTGTAGGCACATTTTGGGGTTTTGCTTGCAAAGTGCGGCTTTTCTCTCTGCACTCTGTTTGCTGGTCATGGAGTCCACTGGCACATTTCTGCAGGGTGTGCCCTATTCCACTACACATGTACCATGGGTGACAGGTTGTGCATCTCTCTTTTTGTGTGCTGAAGCACAAGGTTTTTGTAGATTTTTGTAGGTTTTTGGCACGCACAAGGGTTTTACCTCCATTGTTGCTGTTTCTTTCACCATAACTGGCAGGGTGATGCCGCATAGCATAGCTGAGTGGGTCAATACATCCCACAATAAATTCACATGATCACGACAGAATGTCAGCAGCAGTCATAGCAGGAAAGCAGATGCTGTTTAATGTGACCATGAATCACCAACTTTGATTATGAATTTGCAATAAGAAGGTCTGTATGATGTAAAATAAGAAAAATGACCACCATCTATCCCCTAAACAAAGTTAGAAATGTGTCTGATAGGCCAGTGATTTCTGCCATGTAGAACCAACAGTCTGTGTGCAAGCGAGCATAACATGCGTGCAAGAGTAAATTGTCTATTATCGGAGTAGGCTGGCAGCAGGGATGAAGTGATCATAGGGGCTTACATGCACATCCAAGAAGACTGTGTGTGTACCTCAAAGCTACCACACTTAGGACGAGGTGGGGAGGTGTGACTATAAGATTAGTTTGAGACATTTCCAGCAAGACTGTATCAAACATCATATTTAGAATCCTGTCACCCAGTATTCATCATAATGTCCAATATAGTTGAAAGGCAGAGGGTTAGATGGCATTCTAGACAGCTCAGAGCTTTCAGGGGCTTACAGCGCAGAGCTTTCCGGTAACCCCCACTGCCCTAGCCTAAAAAAGTGCTTACTCTCTCCTAGGCATAATGTGGAGGGACATATCTGACACCACCACTGGTTATAATAGAAATCATTTCCGGTTTCCCCAAGTGGTCCATCACAGGCCGGAGGCACCCAGCATTCAGAGTAATGTGTCACTTGTGGAATTGAAAAGTCATAGACAGAGGTGGTTCCTTATGCAAAATGTAATGCAGCACTTACTCTCAGCATGCTAAGAAGGCATGTGTGTCACTGAACCAGAAGCTAAATTCATATACCAGAATCTATGGACCTAAATATCATGAGGTATCTGCTTCACTTCAAATTGCAACAGAAAATCATTCACAGTTTTCTGGGCAAGTACTATTGAATATGCAGTCCTCATCGGTTTCAGCCAATTTATGACCAAATGGTATTTGAATGACAAGTAAGGACCTGGGCCTCATTACAGAAAATGTGGCATGACGATTGCCAGCAACAAATGGCAACTACTGTTATTGGTAAAATACAACTCATTGTCAAACGGAAAAATGACACACAGAAGAAAACTCAATTCCACCAGGTTACCACCAGTGGTACATTATTGCTAAAAGTAAATGCCTTATCAACAGTGGTACTTGATTGACTGGCTTATGTCCCATTAGAAAACAAATATATATGAAAAGAATTTAAGATGCCCATCTATAATATAATGAGCTCTGAGCTGTGAGGTGCCTTTGAAAAAAAACGTAAAAACTTCAGACAACAGGTGCATTGAAGCATGACTCATGTCTCCACAGATCATATTCAGGACATTTGAGAGAGGTGTCTTGTGCACAGATCCCTGTCTGTCACTGAATTAGAATTATGTTTTAGATTGCAGGATTGTGTACCCAGACGAATACATTTTTAGTCAGGATGGTAATTATTTTGCTCTTGTAAGAAGAGAATGATTGTTTCACCTGCAGTATTTCCACTGGGTGATGGATACAGGAGGTCATTACAACCCCGGCGTTAAGGGTTAACGACGGCGTTAACCCTTAACGCCGGATTCCCACTTTAACACCTGCTTTTGGCAGGCGTTAAAGTCCATGGCGCTAACCCGCCATGGTGCTAAGTACGGTGCCGCAATTTGCGGCACCGTACTTAGCGCCTTTCCCCATTCCCATTATGCCCTATGGGGCAACAATGGGAATGGGGAAGGGCAAATGGTGAATGGGGAATTACCGCCCCACTCACATTGGAATGGGGCGGTAATTCCGCCATCCACCATGCCGGAGTCCGGCATGGACCATGGTGCTAAAAGCACCATGGTCCAGCGCCGGACTTGTAATGAGGGCCAATGTATCTACACTCCAATTACAGGATTGATATGATAGGTTATTTATAATGTGCTTAATATCCAGAGGTTTCTTAATACCGAGAGGTTTCTAAGCGCGGATGCAGAGATCGAACCTGTGGTGCTCTGTGTCCTCTTGCTTTAAAGGCGATCCTGTTTCCCCTGAGCTATCCTCCCAATTACCTTTTGGAAGGATTTTGAAATGTCATTATGTGATTACTTGTAATAACAGTCTACCTTCTGCCCTCATCAAGAGGAAGACTCTGAGTCTTGCCGAGCATTTTGTGGAGGGAATGCATGAGACAGTTAATAGATTATCAGCGCCTTAGTAGACCAGGCCACCAGGCTCTTTGCAATGCTATTGAACACTATTTAATTTAGTGTACTGGCTAGTTAGTTTGTAAAAATGAAAATGTCTTTCCACAGACATCCTTTGACTCAAAAGAACCTCACTGTTTGTGCGCTATAAGAACCGTCTCCCCTTTGATACATTTTATGTTAGAACAGAGAGGACATATGAGTCTTGAACCTGCATCCCCAACAAAAAGGTACATTTTTATTAATGAGAGTCTGCATTTAGAAGCTTTCAAATAGATCAGTGGGTGGACCAACTTCTTGGGAAAGCACCAACCTTTTCAAAGCTATGTATTGAAATGTTCAACCAACTAAGAAGTTGATGTTTACATTTAAGGGTTTTTAAGCATGCACTAATTGCAGCTCCCCACACTCCGTATATTGTAGCATGTGTTTACTGTGTGGCCCACTCTACTTACAACAAAAACATCACTTATATGTGTAAGTGCAAAAGGAAATGCCACAATAGTGTCGCTTGTCATCGGATGTGATCTTCTGGAAAGAAAGATTCTGAGTCACTTCTGAGAGACCTCATTGAATCTTTGCCAGTGAAATCCCTAGCTTTTCTATTTGTATTAAACAATACAATGTTGTGGGTAAGTCTGTCTCTGAAAGTGGAGTCTGCTTATCAAACCCCACCCATTTCATAGAAGCTCAATGTCAAAAGCATAATGCATACATTTGCCCTGATGCATCAGTCTCTTGACATCAGCAGCAGCCACACTTCAGTGGCACAGTGCAGGTTCAAAAGTAATATGTGCTTTCCCCGAGTCCTTGGCGTCCTTAGTGTTCTGTATGGGCTCTCTGTCCCGTTGTCGCACTCACATCAGGAGTTGGAGAAATGCTGCCTCAAAATTCAGAAGAACAGTGACATTCCCATGCTGAAAGTGCCGAGTGGGCTGAGAGGGCGGGAGGGGCCGTCGGACTCAGGCAGCTCCCTAAAATGCCGGGCGTGCCCTGGGCCAGACCACAGATAGCTTGTGAGCCGGGCTGTAGGCGGTCCGCAGTACCAGAGTTTCAACTTTGGCATCGTTATCTGGTTCTTTGCTCTGACTCTGTATTAAAACCTTGGAGACGCTGTGACTGGAGTCAAAACCAATTTCCACAGGTACTGTATGTTGCCGTATCTAAAGTCATTGCACTACTCGTTTTACTGGACACCTGGTCTCAGGTGTTTGGGTTGACCATAAGCTGACTTTTGATTTTATCAAATTTATTACAGCGGACGGGGGATGCAAGGATTTCCTCTGCCCCGCTGATGTAAAAGGCAGAGCCTAACATTTACTATCTGTTTTATATCTGTTAACTGTCATATCCTACCAGTTACCTGTTATGGTCCCTTACTGGGGAGGCTGCAAGGTTTTTCTCTCCCCCGCTGAAAACGTTTTCTATTTTTGGTATCACAGTGCAATAGTCTAGACTGCTACCTGCATCGTGGGGGCTGCGAGGAGCCCCTCTCCCCCGCCTTTGGTACACCTCAGGCAGAGTCTCCCAAGGCTGACTACAGTGCTTCTAAAGACTGGGTCTCCTGGCTTTTTATTATTTTTTTTTACCTTTTGATTCTCATCCCTTCCTATTAAAGTTCTGTTTTTTATGGGCTTGTTATACATTTTAGATCCTGGCCGTTTTTAGGATTCCTCTTTTTAGGCTTTCTAGGATTTCTTAAAAATTACTAGATTTAGCAGAAGACTGTGTTTTTTCAGTGTTTTGTCTGATTGGTAAGGTCTATTAGTGCTGTACATGGGGTTCTGTGAATGGTAAATTGTACTGCTGTTCAATCTGTTTTTTCCCTTTCCCATTTTCACATTTTTGCAATTTTGCACCTCATCACTATTATCCCGTAGTATGGGGAAAAGGAAAGCAGGGGATGAGGGGAGGTTGGGGCATCTGGAAAAGGTGCCAAAAAACCTAAACATGGTAAACATGTCAAATTCAGGTAAAGACCTTCTAAAACCTAAGTATAACCTTTCGCAAAGGTCGTTGGACTCCTATTTGGATGCAATGGGCAGTAAAATAGTGAGCTGCATGAATGCAGCCGAAAAAAAAGTCACCAGGGAGGTTGTCCCTGCTATAGGAGGGAGTATAATACCTGCCAATAGTGGTGAGATGGGTAGCTCAGTGGGAACGGGGATACCAGCCGAAATCTTGGCCATACTGGTAAGTGAGGATCAGGAAGGGTGTGCGAGGAAGGGGGCAATGCCGAGTGAGGAGTTGACCCCCGGGTTGGGAGAGAGGATGCTGGATAGGCCCCGGGTTAGTAGCCGTAGGGTGGGTGCTTAGCAAGTGAACAAGGCACTGATTTTGACTCCTCATTTCCCGAGAAGGACGATGCAGAAGGAAGGTGAGGTGCAGGGCCTCTAGGATCCACATTTTGGCCGCAGTAATGCGGGGGGTTGGAGTACAATATCGAACTGGGGTGGTACAGTCATATGAGGAAAAAGGAAATTACCAGTGGGCCATTGCTAGCCAACCAGTATGAGGTTTCGACCTCCTGCGAAGATTTGGATTGACACACAGATGTCCTGGCCCTGCCGGTTGAACAAGAGAATCAAGAGGAAAGGGAGGAGCAGCGGGGCATAGAGCTCTGTTTAGGAGGAGGACCCCAAATATGGTATATTCAGAGTCCCGTCTGCTGTCTTGGAATATAACCAGGTCAAGGGGAAAGCTTGAAAGGGCTTATATTGTTGAGTTACTGAAGACCCATGAAGTTATCTTCGTGCAGGAAACTTGGTCATTGGAGACCCCACTGTTAGATGGCTGTTTATCATTTGGGATTCCTGCAAAGAAAAATGCAAGAAGAAGATGCTATGGGGGCCTAACAATTCTAATTAATATATATCTTAATTGCAGGTTCAGGGTGTTGGAAATCAAAATGGACTTCCTACAGGTGATCTGTATCTCGCCTGTAAAGGGTGATCCACTTTTAATTATAAACTTGTATAACAGCCCCTATAAATCGGAGGCAGTTGTTATATTGCTGCACTATATTTGTGGAGGGGATTTCAATCTCAAAATGGGTGTTGGTTTGCCTAATGATTTATTAGACCCATTAGAGGACCTGTCGTTAAGAATCCCACTGCCGCAGATGCGGGATGCCAAGGGCTGTGCTAATGGTCTCCAAATTTGTTCATGGCTCACAGAATGGGGGTTTTGCACGATTAATGCCCGGCTAGCAACAGACATTCCAGGTCATGTAACCTTTAATAACCATCTAGGTTTATCGAACAATTGATTATTTCTGCATTTCAATGGATCTATGGGATAGGGCTGTGGGTTTCGAAGTACTGCCAGATGTCAATAGCGATCATCATCCCATTCGCTTGACATTGAAGGGGGTACTGGCCGAGGGGGGTACTTAAGACATTTTAATGAGTCCGGTAAAAGCGTTGACTCCTGTATTAGAAGAATCAAATGGTAAAAGATCAGGGATGCCAATTTGCATATATCTACTATATCAGAAAATGTAGCTCTAACTCGGGGTATTATGGATGGCACCTTAACTCCAGGGTTGATTGTGGATCAATTTATGGAATTGTTTGGGGCCTTCTCCAAAGGTTTCACAGTACTCAGTAAGAGGAATGAGAAGGCCCCAATTACAGGGTGGTTTGATGAAGCTTGTAAAGGTGCTAAGAGGGCACTACTGAAGGCCCTAAAGGCACCAGTCTGTAGCAGGAGCGAGATTGCTCATGCTAGAGCCACCTATCGGGGGGAGCTTAAGAGAAAGAAATGGGAGGTTGAAGGGGAATGCTGGGAAGGCTTTCTGGACGCTTCCAAACGTAATTATCAGAAGGTTTTTTGGGAATATGTAAAGGGGGGCGCCTACCAGTACACCATGGAAAGTTCGAGTGGGACCCATGTAGAGGCGGCAGCTTGGCTGGAGCATTTTGGGAATTTGTTTAGTGGAGGGAATTTAGTGGAAAGACCCGGCCTGAGTCATTCTTGTTTGAAGTTCAATTTGGATGCTGTGTCCAAGGCAATTAGCCAGCAAGCACGTAA
This sequence comes from Ambystoma mexicanum, assembly GCF_040938575.1. NCBI lineage: Eukaryota > Metazoa > Chordata > Amphibia > Caudata > Ambystomatidae > Ambystoma > Ambystoma mexicanum. The sequence goes on along the minus strand of NC_090937.1, from coordinate 1,062,880,012 downwards.
TTGTGTGCCGGGTCCTGATGTGATTCCCTCAGACTTATTTAGGGATACCTTGGATTTGTGGTCCCCGCTACTAACCGTAGTGTTTATTGACTTTATGGAGACGGCCATTATCCCTACTACTGGAAAAAGGCTATTATTTTCCCCATCTTCAAGAAGGGGAATCCAATGAGCCCGATATCATGTAGACCGATTTTGCTCTTGGGTACGTCCTTTAAGATCTTTGGGAGGGTTTTGCTGGGGTTAATAGAGACCTGGCTCTCTGAGGAGTCGGTTCTGTCCGATGTACGGTCGACCCGGGGTGGGGACCATATAGCAGAATCTCAATCTGTATCTATTGGTGCCTAACTCAGTCTGCTGTAAGGGTGAAGGGGTGTACCTTGTGTTCATGGACCTGAGCATGGCCTTTGACAAAGTAGATAGATAAAAACTATGGGCTGTGCTCGGGTCCATGGGTTGCACAGGGGATATTTTGAAGGTTTTGTTGGAATTACACAGAGATAATGAGGCTTATGTTTGCAGTAGCCCGGGGGACACTACACAGGCTGTTTTAAAGTGGGGTGTGGTGTCCAGCAGGGATGTGTTTTGGCACACATTTGTTTCTTTTTGTATATTCATGGGCTTCTAACGGATCTTATTAATACAATGGCTGACTATTTGGTTTTGGGGGTAGGGCTTTCCCTGTCCTGGCATATGTGGATGATACCGCGTCGCTAGTCAGAACTGCAAGAGCATTACCGATTCTTATTAATGCATATGCGTCCTTTATGGGATACTTAGGGCTTAAGATCAACTCTAAGATATTGGTTGTAATGGCCTGTTTTGGCAGAAAGTGGTCACTGAAAATGCGGACTATATTATGTAATGGAGAAATAATCCAAAGGGTGAAGGACTTTGATTATTTTGGGATTAGATTCTCTGAATCTTTGATGGAGTTGGCACATTTAAAAAAAACAATCAGTTAAATTGACGCAGTAGGGGGAATATCCAATTTTCTGTCTAGCTGTAAGGACAACCACTAGATGTTGTGGTTAAAATGTATTCGGCTCAGACGATGGCTGTTACTCTGTATGGTGCTCCATTATGGGGGTTTCAAAAAGATCATGCGTCACAAGTGAAGGAGAACCAGTTCTTTAGGAGGCGAGTGGGTCTCCCAAGTTCCTCTCCCTGTATCTCCGTTCAAAGAGAACTGGGCATGGAATTTTGGGAGGATCAGTGGGCATTGGCCTCTATAATTGTCTGGGTCAGATTATGGGCAAATGAACAGGCATCACTCTGCCACTCTATAATTAGGTCTACAACATCTAGGGATGGTTGGAGAAGAATTCCGTGGCTCGATTATATCGCCAAAGCCCTGGTTGAGTGTAATATAAAGGTTCTTTCTCCCCCATATGCACTTCTGACCAAAACCCTGATGAGAAGCTATAAATGCATTTTGGAAGAAGTGTTTGCAATGAAAAGAACATTTCTGGAGCATGTGACTAATTCAAATAAAGAGCATGCAGTGATTAACCGGGCCAAGGAGATTCAGCCCTATCTTATTTGTGGCACTACCAGAAACGATTGCTGGCTAATCACTCGTGTGAGGTTTGATTGCCTTCTCTTGAGGGGAACACAGCCAAATGGAGCAGCTACACAGATTTGGCGGGGTGTCCAGTGTGTGGCTATATAAAAGAGAACTTGGCCCACCTGCTATTATTTTGCCCTGGTTATAGTGGGAGTAGACGATGAACCCTATTGCTATTTCTAAGCGAGGGTAATATCCGCTTCTATAGGCCTGCTATTCTGTTTCTTCTGAGTGTTGACTCTGTTTTAACTGCATGGGCACTACTTTCTTTTTGTAAAAAGAGCAATGTACTTGCGGAAGTGGTTGTTAGGAAGAGTGATTTTATCTGGATTTTCGTATTGGTCTGTTATCTTTCCCTAAGAAATAGGGTATCTGATCATTATTGGACCTTGTCATCCAGATGGCTGTTGCTGCAAATGTTTTATTGTATATTATCATATTCTTTTAAGTATTGTTTTTTTAATGTATTTCATTAACTATAACGGAAGGGATTTTATTGATTGTAACTCATTTTGTGTCACTTTTTTTGTAGGTGTTTGGTGGATTTTTGAATCCGAATAAACATATTGACTGACTGAATATGTGCTTTCTGGGGCACTATGTCCCTGCAGACAGAGGCTGCACTTAACTCCTGCAACTATGATCCTAAATATAATTGTGAGCCTACTAGTCTGGTGACAGGGTACACTCTAAGAATAAGCCATGCCTGGTTTTAGTTTGGTGACAGGAAAGATGTCTGTGTTGATCCTCTAGTAATATGGGTAACACCTACCATCAGGCACAGGAGCTCTCACCAGGAGAGCTCCTGTGAAGTATACTTCAAATGAGCACAAACATAAACATAAAGGCCAGCCTCAGACCAGGGTTGCACACCAAAGTGCCTTTGCATCTCACAGGATTGGAACTGTAGTGGGGTTATAGTAGCAAGAAGGGACAGAGAGAGAACTCAGAAGGGAATTTCCATCTTGATTTTATTTTTCTGTGGTGCCCTCTCGCCTTCCTTTCTGCTCACCTTCCTGTGGAAGAGAATACTCTGGGTTTGAGGCAGGAAGGCAAAGGCCACTTCTCAAAGAAATATAGTTTTGACTGTGATGAACCACATAACTACAATGAGATAGAGACAGTCCCACTAGGTAACCCTGCTGATAATTTAATTGAAGACAGCACAGAAACAAAGAACTAACAGGATTAGAACTCCCTCTTACCACCTATACCATCAACCGTGGTTAAAGAAATGTATGTGTGTATTGCACAGACCACTTCTCCCCTCCTATACACTGGAGTAAGGGAATCCAAGATGGCGGGCGAAGAAGGCCACTGGCAAGAGACTAACCTTTCTAGTTGTCAAGGACTGTCATGTAACCAGAAGTCAAAAGGGCGAATGAAGCAGTGTGAGAAAAATAGAGAGGAAGATGGCTGTAGAAGTAGAGAGCGAGGAAGTGCAGACTGTGATGGGTCAGCACAGAGAGAGATAATAGAATTTCTGTGGAGAATCGAGAACACGGTCTGACGTGAGGAGAGGTGTCGCGGGACACCGGACAGTCCTGCACCAAAGCTTGAACAAAGTAAGGAGATCCTTTGAAGAGGACCTCAAGCAGTGGTGTGCATGAAGGCAGCAAAGCTCCAGAGAAATGGAAGCAGCACACCCACACCCCTCACCAAAGAAATTATTGGACCCCCGAGAAGAAGTACCAGGTAAAAGGTGAAAAACAGGTCCTGGATGTTCCTCACCGGTATGCCATAGCTGGCTAAGGCATATCAGAGGCAGGAACTAGGGAATAACCAGATAACAAGTAATACCCAGGTTGTGTAAGGAAAAACTGCTTTCCCCACCTCTCCCCCTTTCCTGTTTTGGGTTGGCTCCTAAACTCTGTAGTGGAACAAGAGAGGAAAACAAGGAAAGTTTAACTCTCTCCAAAACAGGGCACCTGAAAAAAACAGTTTCTCGACAAAAGAGGAGGAGTCCAGACACAAAACAAATCCCCTCATGTAGTCAGAAAGAGTCACTGTTGTAGAAACATCTGACAGAGGAGGGATAAAACCAGAGGACAGGGAATGTCCCTCTGGCATGAGGAGAAGACCTGGGGAAGGGGATTGTTCCGCCTGGCAAAAAGGGATATGACCATGGGAAGGGGAGTGTCCCCTCTGGCACTGATACAAGACAAGGGGATAGAATTTCCCGCCTTGGCACTTCGGAAATATTTCACCCAATGCCTTAAGTGTTGAAGACCCAAAAATCACTAACTCCTGACCTAGTGGAAGGGAGGAAGCTATAGGAGGTTACACCCACAGTCCACTGAAGAAAGGCCAAGGGGCTGGACTTGCTTTGGTGGCTTAGCATCCAGTTAGTCTGAGGGACACCGACATCAGTGGACACATCAAGTGGGGATAGCGGAAAGTCTTCCTGACCATGGGATTGGTTGTACGTGTTTAAATAAAACCCCCAGTCATTCAGAATGTCACCCTTGTATCCTGTGGTAGGGATTCCTCTGCTTCAAAGCTACTACTTTGCTATGTATAACTATCATATAATGTGACTGGACCCTAAGGAAAGAAGTGTGGATACAATGTATACAAATATAAGCATATCCAGGAAAGTAAAGTAATTAAAAAAAAAAAAAACAGAACTATAAGAAAGTGTTGATAACCTTACTGATCATCTTCATACATAGAGCGCATTGCTGTTTTCCAAATCTGTGGATCCCCTATGTATATGTTTCATATGCTGTGAGTGAACCCCAAGTGAATTACTGTAAGAACATATTTGAAGTATAAGTCTACAAATATAGTACTTTTTGAATGTTTAGTTCATTACTGTTACTGGCCTAGATATGTCAGTAAAGGAAAAAAGAGGGAGACAGAAATGTGATGCCATCAGTGATGTCCTGGGTGTTAGTCTTAGCAGCGCACGGTAGTGTCGCGAGTTATGGTTGCTTAGCCTACCATAACTGGTGAATTTCAGGGGTTTTTCGGTTTTACTTCGAACCATAACGTCCCTTTAAAAACGTTTTTTTTTACTGATTTTCATAGGTGTTTAGTAGCGCAACTTCACCATAACGTCCCTTTAACAACATTTTTTTCACTGAATATAAATATACATAATGGAAATGTGATAAATGTTTCCTAAGACTCCCTTACCTTACATTTACATAACTTAGAAAATACTAAACCCCCTGTCCTGCTAGTGATTTTGATGTCCGTGGACCGTGCGCATGTCTGTGAGTGGACGAGGTCACAATCAGCACTATCCAAAAACTCAGGGGGTATGTTACATTATTGTATCATACAATAAAAACACCAAACATATTGAAATAACACCACATAAATACATTACATTTAATAATAAATAAGAAGTGGAAACTGCATATGTAAAACACCAACCATCCACTGAAGTAACATTTCCAATATAATGGAATACACCAAAACAAAATAAATATGCCTACAACTGAATTACCTCACAGAAACTGCACAGCAAGAAGCAAGAGCATACCTACACACCAGTAACAGCAAAACTTTGTGAACAAGTAGTAAGTACACTACATTTATATCATATACTTATACATTTGCTGTATTATGTACAACAAAACATATATATATATATATATATATATATATATATATATATATATATATATATATATATATATATATATATATATATATATATATGTCCAGTACTTTGGATTGGCTGGAAGAGAATTTCCCACAAGATGACATGAGTGAAGAGAGTGATAATAATGGTAGACACAACATTTCTCTATATAAGACAATTAATAACCATTAATTTATATGTACACATTTTTGTTTTTAACAGACCAAACAACCAATAAAAATAATATACCAAAAGAGATAATAGAAGATTCTCTGAAACGAATGGAACTAAAAATAGATGTATTAATACAACACTTCAATCAACTAAAAGAGTATGTTGTGGACCACATTAAAGAAAATATTAAATACCACTGCCCCACATGTACCTGTTCCCCCTATCCATCTCCCAGCCAACTATCCCCAGACCCTCTCCACCAAGAAAACTTTACTCCCCTCCCATACATCTTGTCCAAACCCCTAATTCCCCTGTATTTGTTTCAGTTTCTACTTCCCCCTCTCTTTCCTAATTTTTCTACTGTTAAACAATAATATCATTTTAAATGTGTTCTTAGTGTATGCCTGTGTCTTTTTTTTTTTTAAAAGACAGTCATGGTGTCCGCGGACAGCGCATCTGCCTGGGGTGTCCTCAATTAACCCACATGGGAGTGTCCTAAGGACACAATACCTGTTTGTACTGTCCGTAATTAAAATGGAGGTGTCCTTAGAACACACAAGATGTTCGTCTGTCTGTAATTAACCAAAATGGGGGTGTCCTAAGGACAATATACCTGTTCATACTGTTCGTAATTGAAATGGCGGTGTCCTCAGAACATAAAAGATGTCTGCTTGTCTGCAATTATCCAAAAAGAGGGTGTCCTAAGAACAATATACCTGTTTGTACTGTTCGTAATTAAAACAGAGGTGTCCTTAGAACATACAAGATGGCGCCTGTCCGCAATCACCCAAATTAGGGGTGTCCAAATAACACCCCCGGTGTTCGTAATGTCCGCAACCAGAATTAATATATCCGTAGAACACATTTCCCGTCCGCCGGTCCGCAAAGTTTTGATGCACATTTATTTTATTCGGGGACTTCAACATTGTTCGTAGAACACCCACGCCCATACGCATCACACACTTGGGTCCTACGGACATTGCGCCTCTCCGCAACTATCCACCGCAAGTGTGTCGCACTTTTAATTAGATCAAGGACCCGAACACTCTGTAGAACACCCGCATGCATCCACACATGCATGCGGGTGCGAAAGTGTCCGCAATGTCATCATGTGACCGCACCCGCGCTGAGCATCTGTCCTTATTTGCGGACACTGTCCGGGGCCCGAACATTTAAATAGTGCTTTTTGAGCAATCCAAGGTACTTTACAGTAAATGTTCACCATCGCACATGTTCCAGACAATGTCCCTACCAATCTACATACTTTTTGGAACTTTTTGAGCCCATTCTTGGTGTTCAAAGTGTTTGGGGTGGCGCTGGTGTCCGCAAAGTGCGCCCCAGCACCCCTATAAAAGGCCACACCCCAGAGCTGATCCTCATTCTGCTTTTGGATTTCCAAGATTTACAACAGGACAATTGTACAAGTTGTTGTTCTTGGTTCCTGCTTCCTAGTTTCTTGTTATTTACCTTCCAGATGGCATCCCAAATTGCTTCTGCTGCTACTGCCTCCGCATCAGCACCCCCACCCCCTCAACCACCACCACATCCCCAAAGGCCTGCAGAGAGGAACTGCGTGAGGATGCAGAGGAGATGGATGAAGAGTATGAAGAGGATGACGTAGTAGAAGTCCCTACTACTAGCACTCATCGTGAGTCTTGGTTGTGGCGGTTATTTACCACCGTTGATGGAAAGTCAAAAGCTCATGCAAACAAGGTGGTCTGCACTCAGTACCGCTGGGTTTCCCTAGACCAATTTCAGCAACACGTCAAGTAAACAAGTTCATGTCTTCAGTCAGACATAGTGTCAACGGTAAATCACCTAAGAACACATAATACATAATGAAAATAAAAACTGTACCTGCCAAAACTAAAAATCTATACTACTATATGTCAGTTGTCAAGCTGGTTCAGGAAAAATATTCTTAATCAAAATCATCAGAAAGTTCCTTCAACAATTGACAAACAACAAATTGTCAGCTGTTGTAACTGCTACCACAGGTTATGGTGCCTACAACATAGGCAGTGTCATTTTACACTGATTCCTACTCCTCCCAGTACAACACCAAAACAAATTAGATTATTACACATTTTCTACAGAAGCTGCAATGGAACTACGCAGAGTTTTGAAACAAATGAAAATGCTACTAATAGATGAAGTGAGCATGGTCTCCAACCTAATCTTGGCTTTGATTCACCTCAGATTACAAGAGGTACTCAAAACAGACTACAAAGAGCTCTTTGGAGGAAAACACATTATTGTTTTCAGAGATCTTCTTCAATTAACACAGTGAAAGATGAACCTATTTTTAAAACCTCAGGGCACAAACTCTGCCATAAAACTGTTGCCAGCATAGGACATGTCAACCTTTGGCAACATTTCCAATACAGGGAATTAACAGAAAACATGTGCCAGTCTGCAGACCTCACATACTCCAACATTTTAAAAAGTATTACAGTTGGTGTAATGTCTCAAGAAGCACAATCAATATTAAAAACCCGGCACATCCATGCACTCTATGGCCATAACTCATGTGCTACTGATGTCATGGAAAACTTAGCACACAAAAATGTCAATTGTATGTCCTTGATGCCAACTGTTGCAAGCTGTTCAAAATTCAATGAAACAATGTTGAAAAAATAAATGCAACCAATAAGTGAAATTTGCTCCACAGACAAGCTGGGCGTACATGGTATGACACTGCCCATGTGTCAACAAGCCACAACAAGACTAAATACCTTAGAAAACTCTATCTCCAACACAGCTGGTTTGGAGAAAATATTAAAATTATCTTTAAACTGTAGAATAATGCTTAAACGTAACCTTGACGTGGAGCAAGGACTAGTTAATGGAGCACTTGGTACAGTTGTTGGTTTTCAAACATACCCACATGACCACAACATACAGTTTGTCAATATTCTCTTTGACAAACTATCAGAAGTTAAAAGGATAGGACGCTCAACAGCACGATTCCTTCTTTTCAAAGTCATGTATGTGCTCAGAGATCAATTGTCTCTAACTCTAGCATACACAGTCACCATTCACAAATCACAAGGTCTTACCCTAGATAAAGCATTGATAGATATTGGTAGCACAGTCTTTAAAGAAGGCATGATCTATTTACCACTATCACGCTTACGTACACTTGACGGACTATTTCTAATCAACTTTGATGCAAGTAAAGTAAATGCTGATATCCCTTGCATTCTAGAATACAATAGACTATGTTCACTGTACACCCTCCATCTAAAAACCTATCCTGTTCCACAAAAAGCAAAACGTTCTAAAAGAAAATGACTTCAAACAGAAACAATACAGGATCTCACTGAAATTCCTCCAAAGAAAGTAAAAGAAGCTAATACTTCACCAATTACTACAACCAAAGAAGAATCTACTGCTCAAAGTAACTCAAGTACTTCTTCAAAGAAGCAACACACACGCCGATCAAATGACTTGGACACAGAACTAGCAGGTCCATTTAAATTTTCCAATATAACTGGTGTAAATTTATACGCAAATGTAGCAATAAATATTCTATTCCAATTGCCACCAGTTATTGACAACATTTATTTACACAATACAGACCAATTGTGTTTGCAAATGTTAGTACTTCATAGAAATGCAACCAACAATCCTGACAACACCTACAGTGTTCATGGAATAAGACAAGAATTGGACTAATGTACTGGAATGGTCAAATTCACTATAAACTCACAAGAAGATCCACTATAATTTCTTATGTACTTACTACAAGTACTAGAAAACAAAAACATACCTATAAATGTAATCTTTCAGATTTCATACATGTGGAAACATGCATGCACTCTCTGCAACCATGTGGCACAGGAACAAATCCCTAATGAACACTTTGTGTATGTATCCATACCTAACTGTGAATCCATTCCATTTCAGCAACTTGTACAAAATGCAAACCATGGCAGATTATGTACTACCTGCAATTCAGATAATCACTCCACCTTACAAATACAGACACATAGTAAATACTGAATAGTAATGCTTTTGCGTTACAATGCAGATGGTACCAAAAACAACTGCAAGCTGACTGAATTCACACATGGTCAAGCATCACTCGGTAAGAAAACCTTCACAACAATAGGTATAATCTACCACGCAGGAGCCACAACCAATGCAGGTCACTACACTGCATATATAATAAAGAATTGTGGATGGTTCGAATGTAATGATAGTACCATTACTCTGAAGCAGAGATTACCAGCAAATCTTATAAACGCTTATTTAATATTCTTAAAACCAAAATTTAATAACTAATCTGTGCATAAACATTAACAAAACTTCAATTAGAAAACTATAAACAATTAGAATACACCGACAGGTATCTAACTGCCCCAAAAATCTGCAACAACCCAACAGATAGATGAATAACTTGAAGTATAAAGTATAAATAAAAAACTCTAACCAGTTAGTATACGCCAACAGGTATCTAACTGCCCCAAAAAATCTGCAACAAGGCAACAGATAGGAGATTAGCATAATATTAAAAGTAAACAACTAGAATACACCAACAAGTATCAAACTGCCCTGTGGGATGTTCTGACTCACTAGGCTCTGTTCTGCAACAACATCACTGTGTGCTGTTTTCATCAGAAACAACAGGATGGCCATCAAAAAGCTCTATGCGCTAAAAATCTCTGAGAAGTGCTCAGGTAAACCTGAAAAATAGGCCGTCATTCCAATTTGCCTATGTCAGTGGTAGAACCGGAGACCACACTACCAAAACCTGTCATTGGGCTGCCCACAGAGTGAAATGGATCTATTTGAAAAGGCAGTGTTGCATTCCAATGAAAACCCAGAAGTGCTTTAAAATCTGTTCTCCTTGGCTGTTGAAAGTGCTAAATCATGTTTGCCTAACATCAGAAAAGATCCAACATCCTTGTTGGGTGTTAAACATCACTTTATTTAAAGAATCCACCCAAGCACAATGTCAGGAGAAGCACATTTCATCACAAGAAAATCCACATTCAAAAAGGTGCTTGCCTTGAAAAATCTATCAGATATGGGCGCAGTACTGCCGCTTGCCAGTGTCAGAGCTGTCATTTACTTATACTGTTAGTTAAACTTGTACATTAAGATCAAATTGTGGAAACAAAGAGACTTGATATCAAAAGCAATATAGGTTGCTACAATTCAATTTCTATGTTTTAAAAAGACTGGAATGAAGAGTTCTGTGTGTATATTTGTTGAAAATGTAAATTTTATTTTAGAAAAGACAATTTTAAAACACTGTTTTAAAAGTGAACTAATGTTAGCCACAGTACTTCAAAGGCACATTCCACAGTTTGCCCCAAACAAAGGAATCTTCCCCCTGCTCTCTGCTCAGGAACTGTAATTGAGTTGTTAATGGAGGTGGGAGGATATTTTGCTCTGTTTCTCTGGGAGAGAGACAAAAGGCTTCCTGGACTGAAAGGAAATGCAAATTTGGGTGTCAACAGAAAACACATGCCAGCAGCAAGGGAGCCTGGGAGTGCTCTGGCCCAGCCCAACCTTGGAGGTGGGACCAGACGGACTTGTGTATCTGGAACTGTAGAAAATATCTTTTTGAAAAAGGACTCATAGAAAACTGTGCCACATTTGTAAAAATATGTAATTGATAGGTTGTTAATATGAAAATGCTGCTCACTGTACGATGTTCAGAGACAGGACTACCGAAATGTTGATGTTGTAGCAATTGTGATCATTCTAGGAATATGAAAGTTTACAGGATTATGCCCAGATGTCATGCGCATGTATGGAGAAAAATGTGGACAGATCTGACACTGGGTACCCAACCAAAAGCGCAAAAAACTATAATATTGGAACTAAAGCTCTCACTGAGTTGGGACATGGACGGATAAGTGCCCTACTAAATCTGTAATGGGAAGATGTATTATTAGCAAGTTGGTGATATTGTAAATATGATTTATGTGGAAATAGATTTACTGTACAGAAACCAGGGGGAGGGACTCCCTGGGTTGTAAATGCAGCATCACTATGACACTATGACACTAGATTTCCTTCTCAAATCAGGAGAAGGGAAAGACTTTAACCACTAGGATTCCTAGAGGGTGTGCTTAGTATAATTCAGCTGACCCACCCCTTTGGGAATACATAAATAGGGACAGTTTAGGACCTAGAGGGATACACACATTCACCCATCAACTGATTTACTGGCAACACACTCTGCATGAGAACCCAGATCCAAGACTCCAGAACTTTGAAAGCAGGAGGCCCAATTCCAAAGCTGAACCTTTCTCAGATTGGCCTTTAAAATCTTGAAACCTGATTTTAACCCCAGACTTCCAAGGGGCACTAAAAAAAATGAACAGCCTGGCTGTGCTGTTTCTGTTTCTTGCCAAGAACTATTGCCAGAACCCAGAGATCCAAAACCAGTAGAGCAGAGCTGTAACCAGATAGATATAACCCAGAACCAACCCGTAAGATCCAGTTCAGAAGCCGTGCAGAGACCAGAGTGCTGTACTAAGTGCAGAACTGGGTGCCTGAATCCTGTCCGCTGGGTAAGCAGAATTCCAGTCCAAAACCTTTGACCAGATCTTTGACGGGCCTATTCCAAACCATAATTGTGAGTATCTAGCATAGAATTGTCCATAGCCAATCTCTTAGCTTTAAGTAATCCAATCCAAAACCATTTAAGCATATCCATACTGCATTGTAGAATCTCTTTTGTCTTTTCTGAATCTTTCCCTCATCCATATAGTCCTTTATTAATTGTAGTGCTAAATTCATCTTTGTGCTAATATATTTGCTGAAGAAAGACAAGTGTCTTGGCGGGCAAAAGTCAGAGCAGAGGCGCCGCTGTTCTGCTGGCTGTCCCGTTGGGTATCTTGCATCTTCATAGCCTCCCTTAGTGTAACGAAAACCCTTGTTTGTAATTCAAAAGCACATCTTTCATTTGAAAATCTTGACTCTTTTTGAGAAAAATCAACCTCTACTAGATCCTTCATAACTTCTGAACTGTACATGCTAGAAATGAAAGTGTCAAATTGAAGCTAACATCCTCAGCTTTCAAACAAACCTAAAACCGCATTCCAACTCCCTGTAGTTTTTCTATAATCACGTTTCTCGCATGCTGAAAAGTTTGCCGCAAATTTGCGTTTGGCTTAATTTCATCACATCAGACATCAAAATTCAAGTTTCCAATCTGCTAATTATTCAACCATCATTGCTAGTGTTTACGTGAAACTACATAAAGCGGCTCCCACTAGTTTTGAATACAATTTAGAGAATTAAATCAATTTTTCAGTGATTTTTCCCATTCATTGCAAGCCACATTCAAAAGCATTTGACCTGTTTAAAATCATTCCTGTTTCTCTCTATGCTTGCTGGGGGGGGGAATTGGGACTGAAACTGTATTGGTTGAGATTGTATATTCCTGAAACCTGTTTTCTCTTCTTCCATTACTATATTGCATATTAGGGGGCTTGAGCAGTATCAGGGGGAACGAGTAACATTGCATTTGATTGAACCCATATCAAGTATTATTCTGTGCTGCATTGTTGTTCTGTCCATATCAAGTATTATTCTATGCAGCATTATTTTTCTTATCCATACTCATTCTGATTAAAGAGATTGTTGATTGTTGTGATATCACCCAATGCTGATCATTGTATCAATATTAATAGTGTGATATCTAGATATTGTTCAAATTTCATAAAAGTTTGACATACATCTTGTTCAAATTCATAAAATAAATCTTTTAACTTTGCAAAACAACCTGCTTCCTGGTTCAGTGAGACCAGGGGGATTCAAAGAGAGAGGCGTGATATGAGGGTACATCATTCAGAAATAAAAGAACTTATAGACAAAAATATATAATTAAGAGTTTCAATAGTGCATCCCACACTAGGTATTGACTTAGGTGTAGTGCTGGGTTGAAATCACTTACAGCCCGACAAATCTGCAACAAGCCAACAGATAGATTAGCCAGAAACAACAAATAAGCACTGAAAACAAAGAAATAAATATATTGTACCATAACAAAAAAAGTTTTTTTTTTTAATCCAGCATGGATTTTTTTTCCCACAGACCCAATGATTTAATAAACAAACACAGAAACTGAGCAAATTGCACAGTACACTGGTTTGAAATATATCACTTCTAAAGTACTAAATATGACGGTCAAAATAATGCAGAAATGTCTATTATGCAATGCAATAACTCATTATGAACTACCTACACTAACATATGATCTTTTCTTTTATCACAGAAATTGAAAAAGAATATCTGCTCCAGTTACCCAAGTCATGAAGAAAATATATCCAATCACAAAAAGTGAAACAGTAAGTGTATAATAACTCAACTCAAAAATATTACTGCATAACACAACCATTCAAGCAAACATCTCACCATACACGACAATCCAAAATGTTTACTTCCATGGATATGTTATACTGCAGTGCTTGTTACCAAACTCTACAATCATAATTGCACGATTTAGCCAAAACTTAACATACAAACTCTACAAATCAAACAGTACACAGACGTTTGATTTGTGAATATTTGATGGATGTTTGATTCTATGGCTGTGTTATGCTACGGTGGTTGTGGCCAGGGCCTAGAGTCTTGGGTGCATGGTGGAAGGCATATGGCCATCTTTGCTTTCGGTGCACGCTAGCACTTGCAGATTTAATTTTGAATAAATCGAATAGCCGCCCCCTCAGATCCAGCTTTCTGAACCTTATGAATATTCCTAGAAGCAAATCTAAAAAGATGGAAAAGGGAGCTTTCTCTACTGCAGCCCCAGCAGCCTGGAATGCTCTTCCATCAGATTTGCGGGGTCACACATTGCTTACCAGCTTCAAGAAGAAATTGAAGACCTGGCTTTATCTATGAGACGCTGCTCTAACGCGTGTCTCATGATCTTACACTGACGCTCGCTCCTTTACTCACTGTTATGATCCCTCTCTTTGTGTTTTTTGTTTGTGTTCCTGTCTAGTCTGCGCCCTAATGCCCAAGGGTTCAAGGTTGCGCGATACAAATGACATGAAGTAAAGTAAAGATCTAGGCTGTCCTGTTATTTGCGGACATGTACCTGCCCTTTTACCAGGCTTTAATAGAAGGTTCATTTCAGGGCTGAAAATGATAAAGCTCAGCGCTATTACCGACATTTAGATGTGTCTGAGCAGCCCGAACAAGCTGGCCACATGTATCAAAATGGGATCGCCGTGAAATTACCGAATACAAAAGTCCGACCTCCAAAAGTCTGATTTTTTTTTCTCCATTTTTCTGCAAATATATATATGGGGGAAGACCCCCTACATCCCCCCCACCTTACCACTATACATTTTTATTCACATTACCCCCACATATATATATGCGGAAAATTGGGGGCGGACTTTGGGGGTCGAACTTTTGGTATTATGTAATTTCGTACAATACCTCAAAATGTGCTTCTCTGTTCGTGGCATGGTTATTGCCTTGTTTCCAAGTGTGTTTATTTGAGATTGGTTGAACGCTGTGATAATTTCCTCTGACTTCCCTGCCCATTGTTCTTTTTTATCTCATTCTGGCAAGTCCCCCCTCCTGCCACCTCTATCCGCATCTTTGTGGTGACTCAGGGCCTGATTCAGAGGTGCATGTTAAAATGGAAAAGTGCTGTGAGACACTTCCATGAAGACATGCACAGCCTTGCCAACCACCTCACATGCATCGGGCTGGCAAGGACTGCATTCAGAGGCCTGAACACCCTTCCTGCACCAGCCAAAAGAGGCAGACATTAACGGTACCCTTGAATTAGAAAAGTGGCAGTCTTTTGAGAAATGCTTGCTAAGTCACTGGAGCACATGCTTCCCCTGCAAAGATAGATTTGAGCAGCTTTTGCTGCTGGAAAGCACATTTCCCCTCCAGTATTTCCACCCATCTCAGCATGATGGTGCTGGAAACTAGAGCAGAAAATGTTGCCTTTACATGCTATATTTGGCACAGGCTCTGAATCAGGCCCTCAATGTCTTGCTCGTTCGGGGTTTTGAGCCTCCAGTGATATAGTTGGCAATGACGCGCGTGCGTGCGTGTGGGAGCTGCACTAGCAATCTCCGCTACTGAAGCACAAATGACAAATCGTATTTCCAGATAATTAATGGCTGGCTACAGGAGCAAAGGTTCGGATTCCTGAAGCGAAACCAAGCCCATTATTACTGTTATGAGCTATCAATAAAAAAGTAGCTGCTTTTTGCATTTCCGTATATAATTGCTGACAATTTTCTTCTGTTTCAATCAGGAGGAGCACACAGAACGCAGCAGAGACGCAGACACGTAACGCGACTTGGCCTTATTTAACGTTCGGCCGGCCTGTCATGCATTCTGCTTATTTATTGCTGCCTTCATCAAAATAATGTGTGCATTATGATGGCATTGTGCTATTATTCCCATGTCCATCTTTGTAAGAGTAAGTTACACAATGCAAAGGCGTGTTTAAATTAAAGGAACAAAGCAATCCGATAACCACCGTTAACAATGGCACCAATTAGACTTGGGGAGTTGTGTTAAAAGTAGGCGATATCTAGCCCCAAATAGTCGAATAATACAGGAGGAGAACATGTCACTATGGTGAATTAATGATCAAATTGATCGCAACTCTGCAGAATGCCCAGATGACAAAGCAAACGGTACGGAGATAACTGACCCATTTGTAGGGTTATTGCTCATAAAAGAAATACAGAGCTTTCACCACTGAGTGGGCAGTTTACATGTTCTTTGATCACCTCCGACATGTACCCATCTAAGAGTCTGCCAGTTTGAACCCTGACAGCACCCGTTCTGCCCTGCAACCATCCAAGGTCAATACAATAAGTGGTAATAATAACACCTATTATTGCAGAGCTTCTAAGCGTGAGGAATTTGACTTGGACTATCATATATATTGAAGCTGAGTGCAAAGAATCTACAAATGAGACTGACTATAACAGCCCCCGACCTCCAATAGGGAGAAAGAATGATCAGTCAGCGGGAGACACAAGGCGTCCGCAGGCAAAAGGAAGCCGCACTTTCAGAAGCATTCGATGGGAGGAATGCACAGACCGAGCACATGAAAAAGACCTGCAGTCGTTGGACATTACGCAACCAGTGGTTTTCCAGAAGATCCACAGGACAGATCTCGAGCTGGAAATGAACCAGCCTCATAGTGGTTTCCCCACTCTAGTCATCTTTATAATGCATAATGCGTGGATCCAGAGGACACGCATTCCCGC
Source organism: Ambystoma mexicanum (assembly GCF_040938575.1). Classification (NCBI taxonomy): domain Eukaryota; kingdom Metazoa; phylum Chordata; class Amphibia; order Caudata; family Ambystomatidae; genus Ambystoma; species Ambystoma mexicanum. The sequence goes on along the minus strand of NC_090937.1, from coordinate 1,062,863,463 downwards.
AACTGGACCTATTCTCCAACTACTTGTCATCTGTACCACTTTTTCAGCTCTCAATCACCACTTAAAACCCTGACCCAGACTTTGTCTGTAGAGACCTTTTGAACCCTTATTTTGATTGGCCTTTAAGAACCTGCAATTGCTGATATCATGAAAGCTATGATTTACTATTGGAAATATCCACTGTCCTGTGGTAGTGCACTGGAATTACTTCAAGAAGAGTGATGTGGTGGACGATACAAGTTAAGTTATCGTCCGATCTTCCTTATTGACGAAACAATGAAGCTAATGCATATATATTCTGCACTGACTGTTCACATGGATTAAGGCAAATAATGGTAGAGCGGCTATTCAATGTGGTTTGCGCAGGGGTTGAGGATCCACCCTGCATTACTGGGAAATACTTTAGGTGACTCAACGAGAATATTTTTGCAGCATTTAGGACTTGAACATTGTGCCTACCTGTGTATACGTTGCTACACAGTAAAACCAGAGACCTTGAAAAACATGGGCCTACATGGGTTATATTGCTTGTCTGTCGAATACATGTGTGACTAAACACAGCTGTCACGTGCCAAATGAACAGCGGTATGACAGAATCATTTGAGGCAGTAGTGCATGCAACAAAGCTGCATTCTCACAGCATTGCTCTGTCGTCGCTAAATGAATGGGCTAGAGAGGAGGACTCTGTGGAATGAAGAAAACGTAATTTACAATATTATGTTAATGATGTAGATTAGCTGCTTCATTATTTCAGTGTTATAATAATGCATTGCTTTTTGTCAGTTTTTATCGGGAAATGATCTTGCTTTAATTGTTCCAAAATGCAAAAATATTGTTTTGGATTTGCCTCGGAGATCACAACCTAATGTCTTTAGGAATGACAAAGAAATCCCATATTCTCATCACTGTTATTGTGTGTTCCTTTGAGTCATCTTGGCAGGTCACAGCAGGAGGGATGGCTACAGCTAATAGTTCCATGATGTGGTTCTCAGAAGACTGAGGGGGGTGCGATTGAACCATGCCTTATGGATAATTATTCAAAAACTGGGGACAGTGGGATTCCTGAGAGTGGTTTCCGGATTTCCACAATTGAAATGAGATGGCACACACGGAAACACTATGCCTCAGGTATCTTCTTGGGGTCACTCAAACCATAGTCAATGCTTTACGTTATTAGAATTAAGTTCAGGTAAATTTGTAGACCGTTTCTAGCTGAACCTGCTGAAAGTCTAGGTTAAAGTCTATGGAAACCTGAAAGCTATCCTAATTCATCTGACATTAAACGATGTTCCACATCTTTCTCATGGTAGACTTTTTCATTGTATGCTATTATAGTTATCATTCATATAGCGCCTTTTACCATTTGTATGGCCACAAAGCACTTGGTGGTAGGAATGTCCTCTGGGACTGAAGTCCAGGTATGAGAAATTCTAAGAAAGGCTTAAAATGAGTGTGTGCATTTGGCCACAAATAGGAATTAGGTGGGCTGGTCAGGCTTCAGCAAGCAGCCCAAGAGCTCAGGCATGTGGGAGGGTGCAGAGGGAGGTCACGGCAGGGCGCTAGCGCAAGAGAAACGTGTGTGCCCAGATAGAACAAACATTGTCATAGGTTGTCGCTGTATTCTAAAAAGAGGTGTTGAGGCAAGTCTGGTGTAAGGACAAAATCATTACGCATCCAGTTAGACCAAAGTCGTAGCTGCATTTGAAAGTGTGTGGATGGAAAGCCATGGCTGTGGCAGATGTCCGCCTAAGTGGTGCATTTATACATACCTTAAGCTTAGATGGAGCTCATCTTTGATCTCACTGTGTGATCCAGTCATCTGTGTGAAGACAAGTTAACCTCATATGCTATTCTAGGCATTATAGACAGGCTGCCTTCAAAGTCCACTGACACTAAATAGTCCGGCTATCTTATGTGATCCTCTAAACGTGGACGCCTGGCTGCCCTAACATCTAGAGTAAAAGAGTTTTGAGGGAAATAGGCAGGCTACACTCATAGACTTACTCTATATTATCCAAATTCCATAATAGGCTAACATCAGGCTTCTTTTAGTGCCAAAATGCATATGTCATTATCAGTTACTGTGGCTGATTTACGGTTCTTCTAATTGCAATGGATAGAGTACCACCATATATTTTCTTGTGCAATGGACTGTGTAACTTCATTAGGTTCTGCAAGAGTGCCTACTCCCAGTTCTGACTGGGTGCAGAATATATCTCACCCCTCCATCCGTCTTACCTTACGAGATCTTCTAAGATAAATACTTGTGCTAGATGTCACAATCTCTTCTAGATTCGTACCTGTGCAAGTGTTCTGATTTCTTAATGTGCAGTTGTTTTTGAAGTAGTTGGTGTTAGGTTTTTCTGCAAAACCTGCACTATCTCTATATTTGAACAGGGCATGTTGGTCTAATACATCTTATAATTGTAATTAACAGGTTGTTGTCTATATGCTTGTACTTTCCAGGACGTTCTGGTGCTTTGTCAGCTATTCCTGTAGATCTAAGACACGGCATGGGCAACCAGTATTGGTTCTTGAGTTGTGCAGCCGGGTGGGGAGTAAGGACAGGATTCCAGAGCACATTTTGTGCCCTGAGGACCTATCCTAATACTTTTTTTAGTATGATACCAGCTATCCTCAGACTGTCAGGTGTTGTATACATGTGGCCTGATAGCACCAGTCAGAATGAAAGCTTGAAATGTGGAAACGCTTTTGGCAGACCTGGGTAGGGCACAATTGTTACCCAATCTAGACTATGCCAAGAAGACTCAATTCTCAATTGATATAATTACAAAACTATTCTGCCATGACCAAAACGCAGTTAGATTAAATCCACAGTTGAAGTCCAACATAGGCATACACACATATTTGACAGAAATCCAACTAGGAAGGGACCACCATTTGTAACAGTTTATTGAGAGGCCACCCTCAACACATGGAGTTCCTTCCCTCCCCCAGCTAAGTGTCCCACAATAAATGGTTAATGTGTTTTCTTTTTAAAAAAATATTCAGCCTTATCTCCAATTCATCTAATACCCCTTGGATCCCTCCCCCTGAGCTACCAATGAGCCAAGGACCATGTGTACAGGAAATATATTTGTTTTTATTTAAATTAGGATTAATCGCAACCACAGTAGTGGCTTACAATAGACTTCTTGTTACACAAATAAATCACACAAAGTACAATACTTTTCTTGTTTACAGATTAAACTTGTGGGATGTATTGACCAACTTTTGCTCTCCTATGCTGCATCACTCGGTTATGGTGGTGCCAGAAACAGCAAAATTGCCACAAAACCCTTGTGGGTGCCAAAACCCCTGAAAATCGTGCTTTTCAACACACAAAAAGATGGCTGCCCAATCTGCCACGCATGTAGTCAGTGGTGGAACAGAGCTCTCACTACTGAAATGTGTCACTGGGCTCCACAACAATTGAAAGTGGAGTGCAGAACGAAAAAGCAGAGCTTTGCTAAATGAAACTCCAAATATTCTTTGCTGCTGACACTTCAGAATACTGGTACAGAACACCTTCCAAATATTCAAAGTTCTGGCTGAGGGCTACAATTTAGTTTTAGGAATCACTGTGAACTTACAAGGTCCTGAAAGGCTAATAGCATAAAGAGATCTCCACAGCAAAAGTGGCCTGCCTGTGGATCTGTAAAAAAACCTCTGTGCAGCAGAGGGCTACCTGTGATGACAGCTGTCAGGGGCCTTCCTGATTAAACTTTAACATGTTATAAACTGAAAGTCAAATGTTTGCAATATAAGAGGCCTGTTACTGATAGTAACGCATATTGTAGTTGTTTTGATCTCACAGGTTTAAAATCTTGAATGAGAATTCTATCTGTTATTTGATGCAACAAGTTTGTTTTGTGCTAAAGTATAGCCAACAGAATTTAACAATTAAATTAAACCTGGCTGAGCTGCAAGAACTGGAAAAGCAGGTTTCTCCCAGAAGGAAGGCCTTCCTCTCAGCTGAAACTCACGGGGAGGTGCTAATTGCTGGTTAGCCAAGGACTAAACAATGGACATCCTCCAACCCAGGATATTGAAGGTGTGGAGGGTCGTAAAACTGCTGCAGCCCAGGAAACTCCTGGCTGACAGAAGAAAATTCCAAAGTCGGGGGCGACCACATGCTTCAAGGAGTGACAAATACTGACCATTTGGTGTTAACAGGATATGTAATAGACATTTTTAGAAGGTGTATAACTTATTATCAAAAGGGAGCAAAATCTGAAAATGGCAGATTATTTAACCTATTTTTTAGCACTACCTTTGAAAACTTAGTACAACCATGTAGCTTATTCGGAACAGGAATGGCAATATATGTGGGTTTATGGGGACTGTATTTCATCTAGAATTGTGAAACTTTATACCCACATTCCCGTGGTAAACTTGCATATTTGTCGAAATTTACAGCAATATTGGAACCTGTCTTATTACAAAAGTTACAAAAATTCTGCAGAAACGCAAAACAAAGTCGCAGAGCTGTGGAATTTTGATGAGCAGATGCTCCATAACATATGGAATCTGTGTATGTGATTTTTATAGAGGTTGCACATGTGTAAATACGTATTTTGCCAAAATGAGACTTTGTGTTCCAGTGGCTGGGGTGGATTCTCAGCATCATAAAATTATACCATAAAGATGACACTCTGTTTCTCTCCTCCTATCATGGCAGAGAGTAGACTCCTACCCAATCACCTTTCACAGGGGCAAGCTTAGCTAAGCCGGCTCAACACCCCCTTTGTGATGTTATTTTATATAATATATAGGGACAGCTGACAACACATAGGGACTTCTACAACATTTCTATCTCCTGACTGCTGGCGGGCACCCTGCTGCTGAAATCTATACCTTCCTTGTTCCAGACTCCAGAAACTTGGCAAACTTTGGCAAAGCAAAGGCCTATGCATAGCTGAACAATTCTCAGCTAGGCCTCAAATTCTAGAACAGAACCCCAAAAGCCTAGGGGAAGCATCATAATACAGCTGGACATGCTGTTAATGCTTGTCTGCTGAATTGAAATATCCTCAGAACCAAGAAGGGCAGATCCCGTACAGTCCTATGCCGTGCTGTGACCAGAGAGCCTTTCTGAGGATGTCCAGTCCGATGTGCCCAGCTGTCAGTCCCTGATAAATTCGATTCAATGGTCCAGAATCCTGACGGTCAAATCCAATTGTTTTGTGAGAATTAACAGGAATCTAGAAACTGTTGATTCCTGTGCATTATCTTCTCTCCTCCTAACCTCTAAACTATTCTTACTTCCATAATCAGTAGCATTGTCTAAATCCGTAGTGAATTCTTATTCTGTCTACCTGTAAAAGCATCCTTTTCCTAGTCATTTTGTCAACTTTGATCTATTAATTTCATTTGAGTGACCATCCTAGCGCTCCAAGGTGGACAGCGAGGAACCAGGACTGAGTCGCAAATCACTCCTTACTCTTACATTGTGCCGTCCTGGTGGCTTAGCTTGGATGCTCTAGTCCATAGTCAATATTTTTCTGATTTTAAAAGTAAAGCCTCTGTCCAAATCCGCACCTACATTTTTAAAAAAAAAAAACATTACTAAAACCTCATTAACTCCCTCGGTTTTTGTGATAGAAACAACATTTCAGCTCCTACTTGTACCTAACATCCATAGCATTTCAAAACAGTGAGATTCTCCCGTTATCGCAAATATCGCGCACAGAAAAGTGTGCAGCAAATTCCCATTTTGAGAAATGTTTACACATTGGAAATAGCTTCCATTTGTTTCCGACCTGGACTTTAAGATTTCAAATGTTTTCTTTGGACTAAATCATTGCTGGTTATTGTGTGCAACTGTTCAAAGCGCCTCCCGTATAAATTTATAATAATTTAAGCATTTTTCCACACATTTAGAGTTCTTGCTCAGCCACTTTAAAAGTCATCTGACAGTTGAAAAGCCCACTTCGTTTTTCTCTTTCTGTGGGAGTGAGACACTGTATGATCTGTACTATTTCTGAATACCTGCTATCTCCTCGCATGAATTTAAATGTGCTTATTGGTGGATGGATGTGTGTTACAGGGGGAATTTCTAACCATAGTGCTGTCTGATCTGAAACCATCACAAAAGTATTATTTTCTGTGCTGCATTTGTTTTGCTCATTACTTAGTCCTTGTGTATTAAAGATATTATTCAGTGTTCTGTCACCCCATTGGTGATTGTTGTTTACCTATCAAAATATAGATTGTGAATTTGATCTTAAATAAATAAATAATACCTTTCACAAACCAGCCTGATTCCTGGTCCAGCATGGCCCAGGGTATTTTAAAGTAAGGGGTGTGATACGAGTGGTACATCTTTCAAATCATTGAATCTATATATCAAATAAGTTTTTCCATTGTGCTGTACACTAGGCCGAGAGCACAGAGTATCACCTGATTGAAATCCTTAACAAATCACAAGAAATAATCAGACTTGTCAATGAACAAACGTCATTTACATGTGTAATAGTGTGCAATTGAGATTTTTCTGCATGCTTAAAAGGTGAGGAGTTGGGTTTATAGATTGGTACACATGCATATGGCAATTATCATTTCACCCACACTTTTGGTTTAAAATAAACACAGGGTGCTTTTTAGCGGTTTGTTTTCAGCCCCCCCTTCACTGAAAGGTCTGTGTTGATGAAATTGGACAGTAATGTTGGGACAATTTCAGAATGTGGGATTTCAGACCAGCCTTCACTTAAAGGCCTGTGCTGGGGGAGCTGGATGATAAAATTGGGATACTTTGAGAAACTGGGGTTTCAGACCCCCTCCACTTATAGGTCTGTGTTAGGGAAGCTGGATGAAAAAAATTGGAATGATTTGAGAATGTTTGCTTCAAATCCCCCTGCACTTAAAGGACTGTGTTGGGGAAGCTAACCAGAAAGATTACCCAATTAAATTACTGTTTGTAGGTTTCAGCGCTCACTTGGAATGACACCTGTGGTGTACTGCCAAGGGGAATTGATTATATTAATATTTTTAGTTAAATAGGCTAAGGGTCTACACAGTTGTGCCCCACCCATCACACTGACTATAAAGGGAAAGGATTTAAGGCAAGCAGATTCTCCCACCTTTTGGTGTCCCTGGGTTCAATTCTGCTTAAAGAGAAAACCTCTGTTTAAAGTCAGGAAAGCCAGCTGCATGTCAGGGCCCTCTGGAAGGATAGGGCAGTGGTCTGGTCAGTCCCCTCTCAGGAATGAAATCCAGTTCCCCCCCATAGGACCCAGTCAGCTTTTAGGCCTTCCCAGAAATAGACAACTCCATCCAGAGGCAATCTTTGCAAATGTTCCCTTTGGTGTTTCCTGGCAGCTGTCAGATGGTAGGTTTCAGCAGCTCTCCCCGATGGTAAATTTCAGCAGCTCTGCAATGGTACATTTCAGTAGCTCTGTTGATGGTATTATTTTAACAGCTCTCTCCCTTCCTCACTGTGCATTACATTTTATATAGCAGCAATGACACCATCATGTTTATAATCTTGGGGCGTACCCTGCAAGAGTTCTCGGAAATGGAATTGGACTGTTACCCTTCTCTCTCCTCCCGAATCCAGCCCATCTCTAAGGATTGGTTTTGGAGTCTGGAGCATACAGATAGAAATTCCCAACTGTAATCCCCATTGTTCTGTAAGGAATTTCAATCAGGCACACACCCAAGTCTCGCCTAGCATGTAGTGCGCAAAGTAAACCCTTATTTATTTTTGTCTATAAATTCAGTATTCTGAATGATATACCACTCATATCACACCCTTAACAAAATACCCCCCTGGTCACACTGAACCAGGACTCAGGCTAGTTTGCAAAGGTAAATATGTATTTATTTATTATTCAAATCACACATAGGGTTACTATAGATATGTATATGGAGCAGCAAACACCCAAAGGGTGACACTACAATTCAAACATATAAAGTCAAGCAATGTTATTTACTTATAAGGAGGCAAAATAGAAAACGCAGGGAAAAAGAACAGTCTTGTTTTGCACGCAGATAGCGTTTAGGTTAATGTTCCCCCTGCAAAATTGTGTTTACATGCAAATGAGCAATCCTACACCAATGTTAGTAATCAGCAGGTTTTCGGGAATTAAATACAATGTCTAGAGTTATAGGCAATCCTCCCTCCCACACAAGAGAGAAAACCTTACTTTGGCAAATGACACTTTGAAATGACAGGTGAAAATGGCTTTGTGAAATACTGCAAAATGGTCAAAATACTAAAATGGAGACAAATTCGAAAGAACGCACCACTAATCAGGTCCTAACATGCATGAGCTCTAATATGAACCACAATATATACTTCAGATCAGGATGGGATGGAAAAAACACTTTGAAATGGTCAAAAGACAAGTGTACTTTCGCTGAAATTGCAAATTCACAGCAAACTTTTACTATGCAATATTGCAGAAAAATGGGTCAAATACACTGTTTTAGTTGTGGAGATAGCTAAGGATGATAGGTATCAGTGAGAGTTGAAATTTTGTTTCTATCTTTAAAACTGAGGGATTTGTAGAGGTTTTAGTGAGCAGTGTTCTTCGAAAATAAAGAAGCAAATTTGGACAAGGACTTCAGTTTAAAACCAGAAAATATGGATTATGCTTTTACTCAAGACTAGTAATCGGATTTGAGTATCGGGATCGTACTTTAGACTCCTTTGATAAGGACATAATAATTTTAGGTGACCACATCAGGGAATTCTTCACAAGTTCATCTAAATACCGGTATTGGCGCTATAATTTAACATCAAGACTGCACAGTTTAACATGATAGTTTGGTTTAGCAAAATGGCAGGTACTAAGGTTTATTACATGAGACTTAGCATTTTAACAAATCATGATGTATGTGATTTTGATACTTGAGCACAATGTATGTAACGACGTTAACGGGTACTCTCTTTTTGACTAAAATAAGTACTTTTTGTTCGTTTTTTGTAAAATAGGATTCGCCCTGAAGAAGTATGGTCTGAAATGCATTGGAAATGATCTTGAATTCTGCCTCCTCACCTTAAGATGAACTTTTAACATTAAATAGAAGTATAAAGTACTTTGGCTAGTCTATTTTATTCAGCCAGATGAATGGTAATTCATGAACTATCCTTTCAACAGTGAATGAACAAAATTCAATTTTGCAGTAGTTTTTACTACACCATTGACGATCCAAGGTCTGATGGATGTTTTTCCATCGGACATACTTTTTTGATTGCAGTTAACTCCGGTGTAAGTGTACACTGGTTTTGTTGGGTCTCGCCATAAACTTCCTAAGGAAAAATGTAACCACGTGTTCAACTGAAATTAACCAGCAGTGCCCGCCCACATCTTTTGTTTTTACTCAAGATTAGAGCATTCAAACTAGAAAACCAGGTTGGGACGAAGTAAGCTCTGAGACTGATTCATGACTTCAGATCCCCAATGCCTTCCCAGGCGGAACCAGTCCAAACACTCGAAGTGAGATTTACGGATAAGAGTTACACAAATAAAAATGACTATGAAAATGACGCTTTAGCAAATAGACAGGATAGGATAGCACTAAAGATGTTGACACTGTTATAGGCATTTTGAAGTTTAATCAGCAAAGTAAATGTCATTTACAGGCACATTTTGGAGTTTCACTTGCAAAGTGCTGCTTCTCCCTCTGCACTCTATGTTTACTTGTCATGGAGCCGACTGGCACTTTTTTCTGCAGTGTGTGCTCTGGTCCACCACAAATGAACCATGGGTGGCAGGTTGTGAAGCCATCTTTTAGTATGTTGAAAAAAACGTAGTTTTGGAGGTTTTGGCACGCCCAAGGGTTTCGCTGTCATTTTACTGTTTCTCGCAGCATAGATAGCAGAGTGAGGCCGCAGTGTATAGCAGAGTGGGTCAATACATCCCACAGTTCTCATGTCAAAGCTTTGGCAAAAACGAGTTATGTCGCAAAACTTCATACCTAGCAACTGCCATAATGTGTATATATGTATATATACACATTTTATGATTCAGCTAATCAGGGGGAATTTAATAAGACAACAGCCAGATCCACACCATGTTGCACAGTCGTTTGGCAATTTTCTGCCATTTTTGCAAAATGCATAATCATTAGGGACATGTAATTTATAATCCATATTACTAATTTCACCACCTGCCCGTTCGACCAAACTCTCAACTTTGGAACATTTTCAGATCAGCCAGAGACCCAATTTAGATGGCAATTACATATCCCTGAGTTGCAGGTGGAAGAATTTTTATATTGCCAGGAAATGATCTATAAAATAAAATATCCATGGATTCAGTACGAATTATGGCTGCTTAGAAAAAGGCCTAAATTGTAATGGTATTTTTAAACAATAGCAAATCTTCATGTTGGACAAATGGTAGCTCTTCTGCATCCAGGCCATTTGTCTCTCTGTGCCATCCTGTAATCAGAGTTTTTATTAGTCTCTTTGTGTTTGAAGTTTTGGTGTTTGCAGTTGGTGGCTACAGGTCATAAATAGGGGATGCATTTGCTACACAGAGATCCCCCACTGTAGATAATGAGCCAAGCCGGCCCTGTGATGTCACAAGGCCTGTTTCTTATCTGAAGGGGACCATCATTCTGATCTGAAATGTTTCTATTTCTTGTATTTCTTTCAAAGTTTCAGTTTCCCTTGATTGTAGCTCCTGTTTTCACACCTCTCCCCTACATTTCAGGTATGCACCAGCCAGGGCAATTTGTCTCGGCACAGAGCCCCAACAACTTTCAGCCAGGCCAAATTGTGATGCAGTTGTAAACAGTTGGGATGCACAAACCAGGCTTTCAATGGGGAAGTCCTTTCTGAAGTTTGCCCATTGTCCCACCCGTTGTCCTTGGCTGAAGGGAAGTTACAGTTTTCACTTTCTAACCTCAACCTTTCTTCTTTGACATAGGCTTGTTTTACTGATCAAAGTTCACTTTGCTTTAGCGCTAAAAGTGCAGAGCTGTTTAATTCAGTCATTAATAAAATTCACTTTTTATTACCCACTGCTCGTTTTTCTGCTGAAAAGTGGGTCTGAATTATCACCCTTTTGATGGTTGACAGTTTCACTGAAAAATGATGCATTTATTTCTCAGCCCGCAATGTGATGTGCTTTTCCAATCAAAACTCTAATTACATTTGTGTTTTCGCTTTCTCTGGATTTCCCTTGAAGAAAGACACCCACATACTCTGACTAAAGGGGCCCAATTGTGTGTGTAGGTTTCTGATTGCTGGCAGGTCATTTCTTTTTTAGTGAACCCAACATTTGCTTTGTTTTGTGGCCATAGATTACACCCCGCACATTTCTGTCTCGACTAAACTTCTTCCATACAAACCTATCTGGAAATACTTTTGGGGGTGGTAGGGAATGCTAGACAACTTTTTTTTTGTTTTGCATTTGTTAATGTGATGACCTATTTCTGGAAAGGATCATGCCTTCCTTGACTGTTGTATGTGAAATTTATACTAAATGGAGGTATGTTTTGGCTGTGTACTAGGCAGTGAAGGATTGAACTTAGAACCAAAAGAGTCCCTGGAAGCATTTCCCAAGGTGACCACATATCAGAGCGAATATGTTGAGCATGCCTAATCCCAATAAGTAGAGTTTGAGTGGTTCTACAGTGAGTCCAAGTAGTGTATTGTCAGCACAATTGTCCATACACAGCGATTTACAAAAGTTAAACATAACGAAAAACTGCTATGGTGCAATTGTGAACAGTAAGAAATTACAAACTGGATGCATAAAACAATTATTTTCTTCAAAGGGTTGTGGGGAATTAGGAGAGTATTGAAGCAAGATGGTGTGGTGAGTGGGAGAGAGGGTACCCCAGTAAAGAAACCCATGATATGGAAGCCCAATGTAAAATCTCCAAGGTTCTCTGTAGACCAGTCCATCACTTCAGGCTAGCATTTTTCTTTCTTATGGTTCGTAAAGACAATTGGGTATCATGGACAATTATGTTTTGCACTGTAAATGCACACAGGATGCGAAAAGCCTTAAATACGAAAAAATAAATAAACACTTGTCCCGGCTCGAATGGACATGAATGAATGCGCCTTCTCCTGCCACTGCATGACGCACTTTATAAACGCTTTTAATTGCTGTTATTTTTCTATTCTTGCTTTACATTGTTCACTTTTTCAGCCACCAATACTTTCATTAAATATTATGAATGCCGTGTAAAAGGTAAATTGCATTTGAATTGTTATATTTTAGAAATAATAGGTTTCTCTAACCTATTGGGAGAACATGACCAGCTCCTACTTTTGGACAGGGATTCCGGCGTGAGATAAACGAGGTGGTCGTATTTGGACAAGCAACACATGCACATTGGACAAAGCTCAACTTTTTTTCAATTGTATTTTATTAGTTTGTTATCCAACAAAAGAAAGTTGTGCGTGAATCGCTGAGCTTTCTTTTGTTGGTTAACAAACTAATAAAATACAATTGAAAACAAAACACAAACGTTGAGCTGTGTGCAATGTGCCAGTGTGCGCTGTGTCAACAGGCTATTTGTGTACAGCCGTTGCGTGTCCAAATACGACCACATGTCACATCGTTTATGCACAATTTATGATTTTCAGCCTTTTAAACTTGACCAGGATGTCCGTCCACAATACATAGAAAACGTGGTACGGCCTCTTGGGCCAATGACTTTATCAGTTTAAGGGGGAATCCGCGTAAGGAACCAACATGCACCGAGTGCCATCCTTCAGTCAGGCATGTGCAAGCGGAACACCCGAGGAACATCTTCAACATTGAAAACCCCAGCCTATGACATCTTTCTTTCCATGAAGACAAGCTCTGATGAAAAAAGCCGGGATTTTATCTTGGGATACGATTGATGCCAGGCTGTGCAGCCGCAAGGAAAACATCAGCTCTGCGTAAGGCACACGGACCAGACGAGCAGGCCTTGTATACTTCATGCTGTGTTCTTATCGCTTCTGATAAATAACGAGTGCTATCCCCGACAGGGGCGAGAGAAAGGTCTTACTGGGAGTCGGTGAACTGCCGCTCTCTTCCACTGGGGAATAACAGCTCTCTTGCAGCGAAGTAACGCCAGTGGTTCCGTCCAACGGGGCTGCTTTTCACCAAAGATCTATCTTTTTAAGTGTCTGGTGTTGATTGTCTCTGCATACGCTCTCGCTTGGGTTGTTGCTGTGCGGCATCACTGATAAAGAATGCAAGCCTATTATGCACTTAGACACACACAGATACATCACGGCATTTTGAAGTGACCCTTCATATTACTGAGGTCACTAAGACTGACAGATAAAGGTATAATGTTCTGTTTTATTTCCTTGCCATGGTCCAATATTTTAATTTGTGTAAAGATTATTCAAATATTAAAAACAAGCATTGTCAATGCCAACAGTTTAGGTCGTTTTGTAGGCATGGGGAAGGCATTTGTCAGGTACTACCGCAGTGGTGTTAACTGGCCATAGATGGCAGCAGCTGCAAAATGGTGCGAGTGCCTGGGCATACAATTGCAGTGACTAAGAAATGCCTAATACCTATACACAAGTAAAAACCGTTGGCTTTACCAATGATTGTTTTTAACAAAACTTCAGTGCTTATAAACCTAGTGTCTGTAGGCATACCTGGTTTAGACATTGTAATCACACCAGTAGAGCTCAAATCAGAAGACTGCTTTTGAAAAAAGATTGGAAGGCACTAAAAGTGCAAAGTTTTATGGTAAGGCTTGATTAAAGTGAGCTAAAAGAGATCCCAGGTGGATGTGTTTTGGGTGGGGAGAGGCAGGAAGTGGCTGGGAGTGGCTATAGGGATTAGCATGGCCTTGGGTCATCAACGGGTGGGTCAATAGCCAAACAACACCGACAACCTTTATGTCCCTCCTCATGCGCCATTGCTCCCCAGCTGTACTCTAATGCAATAGTTTGGCTCATAGATAGCACTTCACCCAGCACTTCACCCAGGACAGAACACCAATCGGCATTGTGTACCTGCTCACAGATTCTACACACCACAAGTGGCATTTGTACCAGCTCACATGATTATCTGACCTTAGCCTGTCCTGGAGACCATTGTCCCAGCTCACACAATTTACTGACCCAGGTCTCTACACAAGCACATGCAAAGACATAAGATGCCTGATGCACATAATGATACAATATGAATGGAGATCAACCTCACAGAAACTCCCAATATGGGTGTTAATTTGTAAGGGACTGGTCATACATTGATGCTAGAGATTTCCACACCTATTTTAAAGCACTTAGAAGCAGGAGGAATATGATATGTAGCACTTTATAAAACAAGAGATATTATAAGACACGGCTTTATTCTGTCAATGGAGAGTCTCTGTTGTAGTGGGCTGCTCGAGTGCAAGGAAAAAAGGTGTTTACAACACAAGCGAGGCAGAGTTGTGTGGAGCAGCTGAGGCAGTTACCCTGGGCGACCCATCCATTGCAGGCTCTTTATAAATGTAATGCTCACAGGTCCGAGGAACACTAAAGAACTCCAATTCTGTCCACTTTACAGGTTGATTACTGAATGTGGATTGGTTTTCCTTGATATGTAATCATGGAGAGTGACATGTCTCCATAAAGTGTGGCGCATGGGTATATTTCATAAAGGATGAAAGCCAATATTAAGAGGGAATCTTGTCATTTATGTGGAGTATCAGACTATGTTCATGGCTGGGTGTGGGCTGTAGTCAGATTTTTAATGGGGGTATTGATAATTGTCCAGGAAATTACAAAATAAAGCTCTTGGGAAAATGCAGTTGCTCCATGGAGTTTGTCTCTTCTCTAAAAACAGTCAGTAGTGGAGCAGAGCATTATAATGCACGAAAGCTGAGTGCATGGGCCAATACAGGGTAGGAAACATGTGTACTCTGGACACCGTCTGCCTTGATTATGTAGTTAGAAACTCTGACGTCCTCATACACAGGATCGACCTCCAATTGGTGTGCACGTACTAGACACCAGGAAAGTGTTTTAGAGAGTTAGGGACAAGATCTCTACACCACTTGTAGATCTCTACACCACTTGTAGTCGGCCCAGCAGCACCAACTAGGGCCCCTATCAATTGGTATGAGATTATGCACAGATAGGGCCATTTAAATGTTTGGCTAGGGATTTAGCCATAGGAATAACTTCATAATTACTTTACCTTCTGTTGTTCGAGTGTTACAATAATTTGGCATAAGCAGGAGGGAACTGCCTTTAAACTTCCCTTTGTGGTTACTCTGTCCTCATACACAGTCCTTGTTTCGGTTTGAGCGAGCGATGGGCTGTGCATTTCACGAAAAGAAAATATTGCCTTCAAATGTATGGACTGTAGGAAGTCCGCAAGGGTCCAGCTATGAGCATTGCCGTGGCGGGGAGTCATATTATTAACAGATACCCTACAAGCCTAGGCAATACCCAGCTTGCTGAAATACAGGACTTGATGAGTCAGTGTTTTCTCACAACTGCTCAGTAGCTGTGCATAGCAGGCAAGAAATTCAGCAGATGAATACACCTGTTTGCAAGTGCCACTCCTGGCTCTGAAGAGTGAGTATGAGTGCTCTGGACACAGCCTTGTATTTGTATTTTGTATTTATTTTATTTGTGTAGCGCAAACCAGGCCTGGAGGCTACCGGGCGCATATCTTCAAACAGTGGTTACATAACAGTATGACATTACCTTGCCTAATTACCCACTGAATAACTTGGGGATTCTCTTATAATGTCCTTGTTTGGTGTGGGGATGTTTTGTTTAGGAATAGCAGACTATGCTCAAAGTTTGTGGGGTGTTTAGAGGGGTGCTTAGAGGGCGTTGGTGACAGGAGAATGCATGTGTGGAAAATTCTTGAGAGACCCTAGTGATTATCCCCAAAATGACTCATTACCCATGTTTCAGAAATTATATTTTTCAACGTTTATGTTCTCCATCTCCTCAGCAGGCACTAAACCCACTGAGCCGCTCTCTGCGCTTCCAGTGCTCTTGTAATGCTGTCAGTCCAGTATATGTTGAACATGGTCATTAATTTTTTAAAGCAATGCATGGCTCTTAGCTAACTCTTAAAATGTTGGAAGATGATGCTGGTGCTTGCTAGCTGTTTCTCTTCCACTGTCTACAATTCCTGGCTACACCACGCCTGCCTCAGATCCTTGTGCTGCCTCCAATCAAACCCCACTCCTCATGCATGTTCAGCATTGAGCATAAATACATTGCTGACCAACACAGCTAAGAAGAGAAGCCAACCACTGGGAAATGTATTTAAACATACACAGTGTTGTAAACCCTTTGGAAAGAGCATATGTGAAGGTCAAATGTAATCTATTTTCTATGTTCTTCTTCACCAGATGAAGTGAGCAAGCGCAAGTAATTCCCATGAGGAGTTGTTTTGGGTGGGCAGAGGCAGGAATGGGAGGTAGTAGCCATTGGGATTAGGATGGACATGGGCAGGGAATGGGCGGGCTCATAATCACACAACACATACACGCTGTGTGCCCGTCCTCATATGTCATTCATGTCCCCTAACCCCCGTCGTTATATGCCCTTCCTACCTATCTGTACAAATCTGAACTCTGAATGTAATAGTTTGGGCTTTATAGGTGCAGCATGCAACACCTGTTAACCCGATGTAATAAAAATGCTGATAGCAACAAGGTAATTCTTGGGCACAAAACTACTGTACGAGAGTCAAATACATCTACTTGCAAGAAAGAAACACATGCAATGAGACTCAGTAAGGAAGGAATTAAGAGAAAACATGGCGTGCCCGTCTGAGCATTTTAGGGTGGAAACATGTTCATACCTGGCTGTCTCTTGAAAGGTGAGCTATAAGGTATGCTGCTTAGAATGAGTAAGCTTGAAAGAGTAACAGTGGACTATGCATGTTATGCAAACCCGTGGAATGACATATGAAACATAATATGTACCTTTAGTTTTCACTACACTCAAGAAGCATGCAGCCTCTATGTACTCTATACTGGAGTGACAGTCTGGGAAGAAACACATTGTCAAGGACAATAGTTTTGGCTATTGGATAGGCATGGGACAAGCATTTGCAAGGCACCTCTAGCATGGTACAATCTAGTTACAAAGCAGTTGCATTAAACCAATGCTTGTTATAACAGTAATTCAAAGCAAAGAACGGTATGAGGACGCAGCTATTGCTTAGAAAGCAAGCACCACAATGTACACTTGTTTCTAACATAGGAGACAGTGATGTATAACTGCAATTAAGCCATCAGTTTCAGGCGGCAGCTTAGAGATAACAATGGCAGCCCCCTTAAAGTACTTCATTTGATGTTACTGCATGAAAAAAGGATGGTTCAAAGAGATCTCAGGTAGTTGTGGTTTGGGTGTATAAGTGTAAGCAGTGGGTGAATTGGCCATTAGGTTTGGCATGGCTATGGTTTGTTAGTGGGTGGAAAACATCATATCTACATGCTGTGTGTTTCTTCTCATATCCCACCTCCCTTCCATATGTACTCCTATGCCAATAGTTTTTAACTTTAATTTTCCACCGACGCCAAGCAAGGTGCGCACACTTTTTCTTTATTTAATACATATCTTTTTAAGAACCTGGGACCTCCATTTTAACAATATTAATTCCCTAGACATTCTCTCACTTTTGGTACAAGAAACACACAGGGTTGCACAGACAATTGTTTTATTAATACAATAGAAATCTGTAATCAGTTTAAATAAAAACAAGTTATGCATTTCTGAAATTTCAAATACAGTGGTGGCAACAATGACAAACACTTCCCACAATGGTCACTTAAATAGTCAAATTGGCATTAAATTGAAAATTAACTTTTAAAGCACACACATCACCATATGTGCATTTGATTTATCCTGAGAGTACGTCCAACATGCATTGAACATTGTATGAGAGCTTGGGAAGAAATTGTCATTTTATAGGAAACCAGATGAATTAAAAAAAAACCTTACCAAACTAAATCTGTCTACTTCTTACTCATTACAAATAAACACACTCCACCATCCCCCACTCAATCGACATGCCAGAATTGCAAACAGCATTTTAGAAAATTCATTGTTAAGTCAATTTATTTAACATTCCTGCATGTCAATCATGTTCAAATTGAACATATATGTTGTCTAGATTTCCCTCAGTGGTGTTTCCGTTTCATACCCATGAAACAGTCAATGGTATCATTTTTGATTGGTACCTTAAAGATGCAAAATGGCTAACATTTAATAACCCTTTCCTATGTACCTTGAATGAATCAACACCAGTAGCAGGGCACTGCTTGGTGATGTAACCAGAAATTGACTCCAGAATACTTCCTATCTGTTTAATCATTGCACAGATAAGGAGTAAGCACTTCTCTAACCATACACTACAAAGGACCTATTATATCAAATATATAATTACAGAAGCGCATGCACCTGAGCATGTAAATCCATTTATTTACCCCACTCATCAGTAAGCAGTTTGTATTTAAATTATATTTCCCATGTGAATTATATTTCCCCTTAGCATAATATTTACAAATGCATTTCTCACAGACAGGTGGACACCATTTTATGGGCTGGTTGCATTCTCCCCCTCTAGGAACAAGAGGGCATCAGCCAGCAGGATGGGGTCTGTCTGCTGTCATTTACACAGAGGAAGGCCTGGGACATTAAATCAAGATAGGCCTTACTGCAGTGCTCCATGTATAATCCAAAACGGGTCAAAAGGAAATCAATTTATTCCATTCTCTTTTCTGTTGTTGCCAATTCTCCTTTCTTTCCTTCTGTCCCTCCATCAGCCAGGCAGTAAGTAAATCAGCAAGTGAGTGAGTGTCACCAGAATCTAAGGGTTTGGACCTTTATAGATCTGAAACAATCACTTCAAAGGCAAAAATAATTACTCTAATCCAATTGGTCAATGTATGTGACTGGACAGTGGTCAAAAAGTGACATCACACTAAACCATCTATTCCATTCTCATTGGGCATACCAATGAAGAAGACAGTCTAATGGAACTAACGTCTGCACCCAGTTTCCCTTCCATTTGATGTCATGTCATCTTGGAGGTTTCTACATTAAACAATAGTAACTTTCCAAAACATCATTTTCATTTCATGTGATAATGTTACAAATCAGCTATTCATATTTCTCAGTTACACATTTTGGTTGTTTGCACACTTGTACTTTTATGCAAAAATGTTGTTTCCATCTTAGAAAAACAGGCTCACCAGCACAGATGCTAGGATATATGAAAAATGGTCACACGCTGTTTCTGTGAAAGCATATCCACATTCACCTAATTTACGTAACAAAGATACAGTGCTTTTTGCCATGAACAATATTGTAAACAAGTCTCTAGGATACTTCCTATAAGAGATACTGGAAATATTATAATTCCAATTGAAATATTCATACACACATTTTTTGTCTTATTTACAAAATAATAAATGCCATCTTCAGTTCCCCTGCCTTTAACATTATCAGGGTAATTCATAGAATCCAGCGCACAAGTAGCGCACGCGGCTGGCGCACAGCGTGCGCCTGCGATAGTCTGCGCCAGGCACGTGCGCTAAAACTGATTTCCGCGCACAGCGTATTCATGGATTTCATGCTCCCAAACCAGCCGTGGCGCAGAGAATCGCAGCGAGCCTGCAGCAGCGCCAGTAACGCCCCCAAGAACGCCCTCGCGCAAGGAAAAGCCATCAAAATCGCTAAATCATCGCTAAGGGCTGCGCTAACCCTGGACCACTTCACAGGGCAGGCAAACAAGGAAAGCAAAGCGGGCAATCTTCAAATCAGGAGTACGCGGGAAGTTCTACACGCGACTAGGCAGGGAACGTGAATTACAGGGGTACGCGGGAATTATCACACGCGAACAGCCAGGGAACGCGTATTACAGGGGTACGCGTGAAGTAGAACACGCGATAGGCCAGGGAACGTGTATTACAGGGGTACGCGTGAAGTAGAACACGCGATAGGCCAGGGAACGTGTATTACAGGGGTACGCGGGAATTATCACACGCGAACAGCCAGGGTGCGTGTATTACAGGGGTAGCGGGAAGTTCAACACGCGATTGGCCAGGGTACGTGTATTACAGGGGTACGCGTGAAGTAGAACACGCGATAGGCCAGGGAACGTGTATTACAGGGGTACGCGGGAATTATCACACGCGAACAGCCAGGGTGCGTGTATTACAGGGGTAGCGGGAAGTTCAACACGCGATTGGCCAGGGAACGTGTATTACAGGGGTACGCGTGAAGTAGAACACGCGATAGGCCAGGGAACGTGTATCACAGGGGTACGCGGGAATTATCACACGCGAACAGCCAGGGTGCGTGTATTACAGGGGTAGCGGGAAGTTCAACACGCGATTGGCCAGGGTACGTGTATTACAGGGGTGCGTGGGAATTATCACACGCGAATAGGCTGGGTGGGCCCTCACAGGTGTACCCTGTACACCCTCCACGGCCCCTGCAGGCAGCCCACAAAACAGGGGACTACCCTGCACACCTGATCATGTCCCCCTGCACCCCCATCCACCAGGGGCACCCTCCACCAGGCCCCCACCCATGTCTCCCACCACCCCCACCCCCCAGCAGTGCAGGGGCACCTGCCAGCAGGCCCCCACCCATGTCTCCCACCACCCCCACCCCCCATCCACCAAGGGCACCCTCCACCAGGCCCCCACCCATGTCTCCCACCACCCCCACCCACCAGCACTGTGGGGCACGTGGCCAGCAGGCAGTCAGGCAGCAGCAGATGGCAGGTGGGAGCGTGCTCAGGGCTCTGGGGGACTGTAATTTGGCCTCCTGGCCAGGAGTGTGGTCTTTCGTGTTTGAACGCGTGGACAGCCTGATAGGGAGTGATTTTGCACGTGAAAACCCCACACTCAGCGAATCGCGCGAAAACCCGTCACCAGCATATGTGCGTCTATAGTTACCTGCACGGGCAGTGTCAAAGCGTGTGATTGGTGAAAATGGATCTACACGCAGGAGTGACAAAGCGTGTGATTGGTGAAAATGGATCTACACGCAGGAGTGACAAAGCGTGTGATTGGTGAAAAGTGAGCTACACGCAGGAGTGTCAAAGCGTGTGATTGGTGAAAAAGGATCCACACGCAGAAGTGACAAAGCGTGTGATTGGTGAACATGGGCCAAGCACGTACACGCCGTAAGTGACGCTGTACGTGTGGGCCTGTATATAAGGTAGTGTAGAACACCATTTCCCTGTACATGCTTTTCGTGGAGAGCGAGTGGGTGAATTCTGTACTTCTTGTCGTTTCACACGCGATTTACTTCACGGCGTTTCCAGTTCGTACTCCCTGTTACTTCTGACAGCTTTTTCTCTTTTTCCTCTTGTACTGGTTTACCTGGGCCTGTTCCCTCAAACAGTGTCCCCTTCTACTGTTGTCCTGTCTCCTCAGACAGCGTACACATCTTCTTTTGGCGGGGGTGTTGCCAACCAAACGCACTCATTTTTCACGCTCTTTTACCTGGCAGACGGTGAGTCACGCACGTATCTAACTTCTGTGCTTGCCCCGTGTGTAGCCTACCCCTTCAGAGGTCATTCTAGGCTGCGTGTGACACGCATACGTTCATTGTGTTACTGGATGCCACAGCGTAGTGCAGGGTTTTCCATCAGCACACGTGGTCTAGGAGGGGTATTGTGCACGTTCCTTAACTTTTCTGGGGTGCCTGTGCGTTGCGTGACCCGTCATCTTTCCCCAGGGGTGTCATATAGCCTTGCCACTGCACTAGGGTACGAATACCATCTGGTACCCAACCCCTTTGACACCCAATTGCCCAGGACAATTGTGCACACCGACTCCCATACGCACAATAACATCAGTGCCATGGTTGGGAGGCGTGCAAGCCGTAAGGGTGGCAAAGGTGGCCGAGCCACACGTGGTGGCCGTGGAGGATCCACTAGGGGACGTGGTTGTGACTTGCAGGGTGCCCCTGTCCCCCCCAGTCTGGAGGACCAGTCAGGGACACCCATGCCCCCCCCCCCCCAGTTGAGGGTCATGTGGCTGATACCAACCCTGATCAGCCCTTGTCGGACCAGCCCATTGTGGCACCAGACCTGTCCGAGGGTGATCCCATCGCTGACATCCAGGTCAGCAGGTCCACTGCACGTGCACCGGTGCACATTGGTGTCATCAGGGCACGCGCATCTATGCCAGATAGGTCATCTGCTGGCCCCCGTAGCCAGGGTGTGGCTCCATCCACCCCACCTCTCATACACCCTGCCAAGACTGTGTCGGTCCTAGTTCATGCACCTTAGATCAGGCCTGACCCCATCCCACTACCCCCAATGCCTGCACCTACTCCCATGCTGAGTGTGCAATCCCACACACCCAGTACTGAGTCCACCACGGCTCCTGCCCCTAGTGTCCACAGCGGCGTAGGACACTCTGGATCCCCACCCCCTTCCAAGCGCAAGAGGAAGAGTGCACGTCCGGCACAGGCTGATGCCCCAGGCACGGCTGCACAGTCCGGCCCATCAAGGAAGCCAAGCTTCACAGACGCCGAACTGAATGCACTTGTTCAGTATGTGTCAGATCATGATAGGGAAATGGTCATCGTTGCAGGGTCCAAGACCACACATGCCAGACGCCAGGCACACTGGCAGACCATTGCTGACAGAATAAGTGCCCTTGGAGTAGTGAGGCGCACAGCTAGTGATTGCCAGAAGCGCTGGAATGACCTTAAGCGCAGGGCAAAGGATAAGCTGGCCTCAAGTCATGCCGCAACCTTGGTGACTGGAGGTGGGTCCCCAGCACAGGAAATAGAACTCACACCACACGAGTCCGTAGCTGGATCCTACGTCACCGAGGGACAACTCCAAGGTGTGGGAGATCTCCCTGATTACGAGGCATCATCCGGTGAGTGCACATGCATGTGTGTATTATCCATGTGCATGGTGTGTGTGTGAAGCATTCATGTTGGGTGCCTGTCAAGGGGGTGTGTGGCAGAGTTGATAGTGGCACCCATGTGCCTCATCCAGTATGTTCAGTGCAACACCATCTGCCCACAGCACTATCCCAACTGGCAACAGTGCACATATGGCCCTACACCATGGAAGTTGCCCTTGAATTGTCATTTTGTCACTACATTGTTGCTCATACTCCCCTGTCTATTCATCTGATGTCTTACATACCATTCCTATACTTTCCCCCAGCCAATCAAGTTTCATCTTCACATGCCTGACATGCAATGATACCACATGCTAATGCGTCCTCTGTATATAAATGCCAACCAACATGCTGTCATACTGTGGATGTTGCCTTGACATCCACCTCCTACCTGTGTGCTTTGGTACCGTCTGGTTTCGAGCCCCATTCCCTCACACTCCATGCTGCTCTTCATGGTCTATCTTCCCTGACTTCTACAGTTCAGACCATCGTGCCCTACTCACGACACCTGCTTGCTAACAGTCAAATGAGGGCACCCTGCCCTCCAATGCGACCCACCCTATTGGTGACAAGTGCATCTGAGCCTACTCAAAGCTAACTCTCACTGACATCTGCTCATACATGCCTTTGCCTGTCCCATAGACCCTTCACATGGTCCCTGTCCTCTCTCCTTGCTCCTCTTCCACCATCAATGGTGGGACCCGTTGGGGTGTACTCCTGGCATCCTTCCAATCCTCAGAGGCCACAATTGATGTGCATGGTAATGGGAGCATCTCAGTCCAAGGCCCTTAGGCCAACCTCATACTCCTTGAGAAATGCTACCCACATCTCATCAACTTCCTTTCCTCTCCTGCTGTCCCCCCTCCTCTCTCCTCATCAATCCTGCACTGCCTCCCTGCACCCTCCCATGATCCTTCTCCGCCTCCCACTCCAACTCCTACACATGCTGCACCTCTGATCTCTAGCACTCCCCGTAAGTCCTCCAAGGCTGTCAACCTCCTCCACAATTACACTCCTTTCACTGCGGCTGCATCAGGCATTCCTCCGATATCTGTCACTTACATGAGGTTATGCACCTTGACATCCTTGGTCTCATGGAAACATGTCTGACGGCCAGCTCTGTCTGCATCCTTCACACACTCCTACCTGATGTTCAGGAGACCCTCTCCCTGGCCCGCCACTACTGTGCAGGGGGGGTGTGCCCTTGGCTTCCCTGAGGGTATTCCTGCCACTGTCACTCCTACTTAGACCTACTCCACTCTGGAATGGCTTGTGTGACGTCTCTCTCTACCACACCTTGACATTCACAAACTGTGCGTACTGTGTCTTGGAAAACTGGTCAAATGTACTACTTCCTTTCTTAGTGTCCTCACCTCTCCTCCTCACTCATGTCCCCAGACACAGAAATCCTCTTCCTTGGTGCTGTACGCATCCACCTGCATGCTTGTTGACCCCCCCACGTGACCTTTCTGTGACCTCAGCAACTCCCTCTCACCCTCTAGACTCCCGTCTGTCCCTACTCATTCTGCAGGGCACACTCTTGATGCTCTGATCTCATCTGACTTTCCCCTCTCCGTCCATCTCTGCACTCCTCTCTCCTGGAGTGATCACATTCTCCTCTCCTCCCAGCTCACCCTCACCACCCCACAGGCAAAGCCACCCTCACCACTGTCACACACCTTCTTGGTATTCCAACCCATGAAGTGTGTGTCAGTCGAGGCTCATGCTGCCAAGATCTCCCCCCCATCCAGCTCCCCCTTAGGCTCACTCCCATCCTGACAGGGCCCACTCCATGCTCCACTCTATGTCAGGTACACTGGATGTCTTTGCCACGGTCATGACCACCTGTCTGAAGCCCCATGCCAATGCAGAGTCCTGGCATGACTCGGATCTTGTGAACCCAGACCACAGGTGCCGGGTGGCAGAGAGGGAATGTCCTGCATCATGCTCATCCTCTGGCAAACTGGCCTGCCACATGCTCCAAAGGCAATAGCGCCTCACCCTTTTCACCAAGATGAGATCCCCAATCCAAGGGCACATATCTGCGGCATGTGACAACTCTGCAGGACACATAGAAATCTGCAAGGACCTTGCCGAGCCAGATGCAGTGTGTACCTCCCCTGTCCCCTCCGAGCCCACAGCACTGCATGATTGTCTCTGTACCCCTATAGGCCACCCCCCCCAGCACTTGTCTGCGCCTAACACCATCTGCCCTTGACGTTAAGTCCTACTTACCTTGTACAGCACTTCCAGCCGCCACTTCCCCTTGCACTTCATTGTGCCACCCACCCC
Source organism: Ambystoma mexicanum (assembly GCF_040938575.1). Classification (NCBI taxonomy): domain Eukaryota; kingdom Metazoa; phylum Chordata; class Amphibia; order Caudata; family Ambystomatidae; genus Ambystoma; species Ambystoma mexicanum. The sequence goes on along the minus strand of NC_090937.1, from coordinate 1,062,838,350 downwards.
TGCACTTGCGTGACATGAATGACACCAGCACCAGTAGGATTGTTGACTGACATCCCCTTCTGCCCCACCACCCCTCAGTGCTCCGCTGTACCTTCATACATTTCTGGACCGGTGCTTCACGAATGCTATATGATTCCTTTACAGGTGATGGGGAGGTGGAATCTCATTGTTTACTGCATTTTGTTGATGTAGACAAGGCACTGTGCATCGTGGCCAATTTGGACTAGCAGATCCATGTACAACATGTTAACTTATTGATGTGATGATGCAATGTCAGGACCAGAGTGGTTGAAATCCAAAAAAGTTGCCCTCCTCTCCCTCTTCACTTGGTGGCTATGTCACATGCCATGTGTGTGATGGCATGTGCCTTTGACATGGCAATCACCGGCCAATGTGTGATGGCAGTGCTAGGCAGCATGGTGAGCAGGCGTTGCTCTCCAATCTGTACATTGTATGCCCTGAGCCTCCCCTACAGACCCAGTGATGGTGAATGCATAGGAGGTCTCCCAGTCATGTGGGACATGTGTCGTAGAACTACTGCCTCTGTTGTTCATCAGCCCTTGTTGCATGTCATGGTGCTAATGCCTGTTTCCATTTTTCTCTTTCATGTCTTTGCAGGGGACGAAGCACTTGTTGATGCTGGGGATGTGGTGGTTGAGCCGTCCCAGGAGGGCAACCCGGGCCGACCTTCCACAAGTGAGGGACGTGGTGTGTTTGTGGGTGAAAACCCACAAGTGCTGCAGGTCGTGCTGTCGAGGGGTGTCTCTGGGGGTTCCTCCCCCGAGCAGTATTCAGGTGTAGACTCGGAGGATGACACCTATGTGCAGTCGCAGGTGAGTGTTCTTGGGAGAGAATCTCCTCTGTCCGACCCACCTGCAGCCGGGCCATTGCCCTCAATGGGGATGTCAGTGTCGGCAGCTCAGCCTCCGGTGGTTACAGATGCAGGGCCACACCACACAATTATTGATCCTGTTCCTGGGGCTGCAGATCAGAGAGGGAATGCAGTCCTGCAGCCTGAGGCCTTGCCGGCACAGCAAGGCGCAGTCCGCCTTGCCCCAGGCAGGTGTGGTGCCCGTCAATGTGGTGGCCGTATGCCACCTGGCAATACCGCTTGGGAGCAATCCATCTACGGTATGGCCAACCAACAGGCAGCATCATCCGAGATGATTGCACAGGCCATGGATAGGGTGGCCACTTCCATTGTCCCCCCAGAAAGGCTGATGGAGCGACTGGAGCAGGCTACAGAGTCCATCTGCCAGGCACACAGGGAGGATATGTTGGCGTCCAACATGGACAGGCGGGCGGCACTGGCGACTCTGCGGGAATCACTTTCCATGGAGTCCCAGCGCCACAGGGAAGGCCTGAGGGAAGAATTCCATCACCTCAGGTCGACCCTGTTAGAGCTTGAGGCTTCATCCCATAGAAGGACAGAGGAGCAGCTGGAGCGTCTGACACGGACGCTCTCGGCCGAGATGCAGGCAACTCGTGCGGAGGTCAGGTCATCCCGGAAGTTACTGCATGGGGACCTCCGCATGATTACAACCCAGAACCAGAACTACCAGACCCGCCTGCTTGCAGCCATGGAGGAGCAAACTCGTGCTTTGCGTGGGCTGCCTCCCATTGTCACACCATCTTCTGAGGCAGCTCCCCCACCTCCTGAGTCAGCTGCAGGGTCTGGCCAGAGCGATAGCGACTCATCTCCCACAACAGAGTAGCCGTGTGGGCCACGAGCCTATGGGGTGTTTTAGTTTCCCATGATCCACACAGGTGGATTGTGGCGTGCATCCTGTCCTCGGACCTCATAGGTGCCCCCCCCCCCCCGCCGGCCCTTTCATGGCCATTTTTTCTCAATATTTTTTTTTCTTTTCCAAGAGTGTTGCCTTGTGTGGGTACCTGGGCATACACTGTATTGTGGCTGGGCACATGCAGGCTTGTCCTGAGTTTGGTTTCGATGCTTGGGTAGCAGACATCCACACCCCTCCTGCTTCCGTTTCCATGGGCTTGCAAAGGGTGTGCCCAAGTGACAGCAAATTACACGGTGACATTGGACTCCCATGAGCTGTTGGCCAGTCCATAGTCAATACTGTGTAGACATTCATAGTGTACATTGTTGTTGCACCTAACTATGCATGATGGTTTGATATGTGCCTCTACTTACATATGTTGCTCATGTTTTGCAGGTATTTCACACAGTTCTTCACACGGGCATACTCTCTGGAGTCAGACTACATGTCGGTAGATGTGCACTGACACTTTTGCGTGGCGCCATCACTGTACATCTGGACGGTGAGGACATACCAGCAGAATCAGGTAATGAGACTACCATTGATTACATGCATTGTGTCTTGTTTGGGTGGGCTTCAGGGTGGGTTGGTGTGTAATTTGATTGAAATTACTCTTACACAGGTGTGTAGTAGTGGCTCCAGCGCGGTTAGCTGTTCAAGTGCGGCTATGTACCATTTGGGGCACTGCTATTTGTGACACCGGTGTCATGTTGTGATGGCCAGTTTGTTTGCTCTCACATACCATGACATGGTGTCCTCAGTGGCGGGACTGTGAAGGGAATGGGTGACATGGCAATATTGTCATGTAGTGAATCGCCTGTGGCAATGCATATTTGATTGATGGAGTTGTGTCTTTTCGTTGTGATGCATTGCTGGTGTATGTGTAGGTAGGGGTGCACACATAGTGACACTTCCATGTTAACAATCTCAGGCTGATGTGTATCTGACAGTTTATTGTCAAGTAATTTTGTGACATTGTCAGGTAGTGTCATCATTGATTGTCAGATGGTATGTGCCAGAGCAGTGTGCACTAGCCAGCACTGTGATTCCTAGGTGAAGAAGTTGGCCACCAGTTGCGTACGGGCTGCCTCCCCCCGTGCCCTTTCCCCTCCCATGCGCAGCGGGCGTGCATGTGGTTGTGGATGTGGGGGCACCACCATGTCCACGGGCAGGCCCCGGCGTGTTGCAACGTTGTGCAGGACACATGCTGCCACTATGATCCTGCACACTATTCGGGGAGCATATAACAGCTGCCCGCCAGAACGGTCAAGGGAGCGAAAGCGTGACTTCAGCACTCCGAATGTGCGCTCCACTATGCCCCGTGTTGCAATGTGGGCTGTGTTGTACCTTACCTCGGGTGGCGTGGTGGGGTTCCGGATTGGGGTCATCATGTGGGGGCTGATAGGGTAGGCACTGTCCCCTGCGGAGGTGGTGATGGGTATCATTAGTGGTGTTGTGTCATGACCCAGTATCTGACATGCATGCATGTGCAGTGGCATTCATGCTCACCAAGCAGCCATGTATCTCCATGCTGGCCAGCCTCTAGGTCCCGGCATAGGGTAGACATTCTGTAGATGAAGCTGTCGTGGGTGGACCCAGGATAGTTGGCATATACTGATGTGATTATTCCCTTGGCATTGCATACAACTTGCACGTTGATGGAATGCCAGTGCTTGCGGTTTCTATAGATGTGCTCTGTTGCCCTGGGTGGACGTAGAGCCACATGTGTGCAGTCAATTGCACCAAGCACTTTGGGGAATTGAGCCACACCATAGAATTCCTGGATGCACGTACGCCTTTCTGCATGAGTCCTGGGGAGATATATGTGCCTGCGGACTGATGGCCGTGCAGTGATGATGTTCAAGACCTGGTGTAGGCAGCGTGACTGCGTGGCCTGTGACACACCACCCACTATGGCACTTGTCCGCTGAAAGGATCCAGTGGCCAAGAAGTGCAGTACATTCAGGACCTTCTGCAGGGGGCTGAGTGCTTGGGAGCACAGGATGGGTGATGTGAGGTCATCCTCCCACTCACTGACCAGGTCCAGTATGATGTGTGCTGGAAACCTGTACCTCCCATACACCTGGTCATCAGGCATCCCGAATAGGCTGGTTCTGGGTGTGAATATTCTGGCCCTGACTCTCCTCCTCCTCCTCCTTTGGTAGCCCACTGCCACTGCTGCTAGGAACGGTATGTTCATCCTGGCATCTGGCTTGTTTATTGATAAGTGCGCAAATTAATGCCTTGCGCGTGTTCTAGGCGAGCGTGTGACCCTCGCACCCCTGGAATCTAGTTCCCACTCCAATAGCGTGTGGAAATTCCCACGCAGCAGGCATACAGGTGCGCTGACGTACTTGCGTGTGTAAGTGCCCGCGCACCCCTGAAATACACGTACATAGGCCAATGGCGTGTACGCGCACTTTCGGCCAATTACACGCGATGAAATACACGTACATAGGCCAATCGCGTGTACGCGCACTTTTGGCCAATTACACGCGATGACACTCTGACGTGCAGTATTTCCACGTGTGCTCCGTCATCACGTGCTGAGTGGGGAACGCCCGTGCGGATCACGTCAGACGCGCTTACGCGGTGAGGGACTCTGGTCCAATAGAATCGCGTATGCGTGCTGACGCACTTACGCGCTAAGGGCCTTTCCTCGGATTTCACGCTGACGTGCAGGAATTTCACGTGCCAAATCACTCCGTATCAAGCTGGCCACCCGAAAACACACGGAACACCACGCTCCTGCCCAGAAGGCCGAGTTACTGCCCCCCCAGTGCCCTGAGCAGCCTCCCACGTGCTATCTGCTGCTGCCTGCCTGCCTGCCTGCTGCCACCTTGCCCTGCCATTTGGTGCCTGCACATCAGCCATCTGCAGGGGTCCAGTTGCTGTGTCCACCCCTGCTGGAACTGAAGACTCCCAACTGGGATTACATCACTCCACAGCCCAGCCCCAGGACCCAGTTGCCCACCCACACCTGCCTCGGGGGTTGCCATGTCGGGCACTTCCACATCTGGCACCAGTGGCAACCCCAGGCCAGAGGGGCAGAGGGGCACCAGCTTCACTGCCACCGAAGTTGGTGTCCTGGTGGAGCATGTCCTGGGGCAGTATGATACCCTCTTTGGATCGTCCCGCGCTAGCAAGGAAGGACGGGAGAGGATCTGGGCCGACTGTGTGGTTGCCATCAACGCGGAGGGGGTGGCAACCCGCAACGTCCAGAAGATCAAGAAGCGCTGGGAGGACTTGAGGTCCAGGACCCTTGTGAAGGCCCGGCGCCTCGTGGAGGGGGGCCGGGCCGCATGAGTTCCATCCAGAAGAGGGTCCTGGAACGCGTACGCCCAGCGCTCCACGCCCAGGTCCTTGAGAGGGAGGCCCGTCTGGAGATGAGCGGTAAGTGTGCAAGCATTACTGTGTGAGACAGGGCATGTTGCGGTGTGCTGGTTCTATGATACTTGCCTGTATGTGTGCCATGGGCCATGTATGCATGTATGTGTGCAGGGACATCATGGTAATGCATGTGCGACCAGTGATGTGTGACCCACATGGTTGTTGCATGTGTTGAAATGCGGCATGGGGAGCCCTATGCAGATTTAGGACATGAGAGCATGCCAGTCTCTGTACCTGGACATGGATGGGGGTGAAGGATGGGTGCTGATGCCAGGTACATATATGGTAGCCATGTCTGTGTGCCTGACCTGCGTGTCTGTGACTTGTGCATGCCATGGATGCATGACACATGTGTGTGACAATGCACAGATTCAGTGACGCACCCAACTTACCCTTGTTTCGCCTGTGTTCGTAGTGTTTGGGGCCAGATGGATGTAACTGAGGTGAAGTGTGTGCATGTGATATGCATGAGCCATGATGCATGTGAGTTACATATCATTGAATGTTTCAAGAGTCAATTGGACATGCATGGAAATGTGCATGGCATGCACCATGCCTGTTACTGTGTGTGTTTTGCCTGGACTGACCCATGTGTTGTGGAGGGACATGATGGAAGTGTACTTTGACAGGGGTGCTCATCTGCTATTGCTTCCTGTCTAGGGGACCATTTTACAGTAGCCTGATGCTTGTGTCCTTTGTCTCCCTCTACGCAGCGGCTAGTGAAGAAGAGGGCGGAGACGGCGCTGTGGAGCAAGGCGGCGGGGATGCCCCCACGGCTGCAGCGGAAGGGGTGGGTGAGCCCCCACAGGGGCCTGCTACGGCGGAAGACGGTGAGGAGCCATCCAGGTTGGTGGTTTGCACAGAGGAGGAGGAGGCCGACACTGGTGCACACATGGGGCCTGGTGGGAGCATCCCTGCTGGTGCAAGTGGTGCAGTCCAGGGCCAGGGGCAGGAGGCAGCACAGGTCACCGTGGAGGTGCCTGTGCATGTCGCTGTCCCTGACCCTGTGAGTGCACCACCATGCACCAGCAGGGATGCCCCGTCCCAGGCCCGTCCGCAGGTAGAGGGGATGTCCATGTCAACTGACTCCCCTCCACCTGCGGCCGTGGGAACCCCTGGCCACGTGGAGCAGGTCCTGATTGGGGTCGTGATGCGCACGGCTGTGATTCGTGATGCCGTGCGTGCTTCCCGGGAGGAGCACGCACGTCATCACGAAGTGCACCGTGCCGACGTGGCCCAATTGGGATCGGCCATGTTCGGGGGGTTCCTGCATGTGTTGGCCAATCTGACGGCCCTCTCCTCCTCTGTGCAGGCTATCCACCGGTCGTTCTCCTTGCCGTCTTCCGGCCCAGATGCCACCATGGCCCCCTGTGGACCTGCCCCGACCAATGCAGCCAGCTCGGTGGGGATCCCATCCCTGCCACAGTTGGGAGTCGGAGGTCCAGCAGGGGTGGACAACACAGCAAGTGGACCCCAGCAGATGGAAGATGTGCCGGCATCATCGGGCAGGGCACGTGCACGACGGCGTCGGTGGTTACCATCAGCCTGGATGCCGTCGTGCTGGCAGAGACAGTGGCGTCGGAGGCAGCAGCGGGCTCGACGTGGGAGGCATCATGGCTCAGGGCCATCAAGATCAGAGGGGCAGGCATCGGCCGGAGGGCAGGGCAACCCTGGCATGGCGGTGTGTTCCGTGTGGGAGGAGTTTGGCCAGCGGATAGGTGCGGAGCGGCAGCGGGCGGAAGAGGAGCGGCTCGCCATGGCCAGGGCGGAGATCTCCATGCGTCGGGCATTGAGGCGGGCTGAGTGCCTCGAGGAGGCTCGCAGGGATTTTGGTGAGCACATGGGGTTGTCCCTGCGAGACCTCGGGGCCAGGACAGAGTCCCGCCTCCAGGACATTGACATGGAGTTCGAGGATGCCCTGGCCAGCATCACCAAGTGAGCCGCAGGACTAGCCCGCTGCCTTTGTATATAGTTTTTTAGTTAGTTAGTGCTAGGTTTCCTTTATTTATTTTTATTATTTTGGACCGCTCGGACAATGGCCACTTTTTTGTACATATTTTTTTTATTAGTTAGTATTAGGTTTCATTTGTGGTGTTGGGCTCATGGACCCTGGAACATTCCTGTATATATTGTTATTTTTTGGGAGATACATTTTTTTATTTTCTTATTGTTTACACCATGACGTAATGGTTTTTCTTTGATTTCCTACTACATGGTTTTGCTTTGGACAAATTCTATTGATTTTTTAATCCTTTGTTTTTTGGTTTATCATTTTTGTTCTCGGACATGGACCTTTTATTTACTTTGCCACATAGTTGTATGTTTTATTGGTTTACTTAATTTTTGTTTTTAATACATTTTTATATTATCTTACACTTGCGTTATTTTCTCTTTGGTTTCTTACATGTCATGATATGGGTTTTGACATTCACTTGCACCCATTGTGTATGTGTGTGTGACGGACATGTGTTCTTTTGCATACTTGCCTTTGGGGTTGTGTCATGTGATTGCATTCACTATGTGGGTGCATGCAATCCTTGCCTGGGTGTTTGTGTTGGGTATGCTGGCCATTACTGCCATGATTGTGTATCGTCAGGACCTGGGGACAGGGGGACATGGGTGGGGGCCTGCTGGCAGGTTCCCCACAGTGCTGGGGGTGGTGGGAGACATGGGTGGGGGCCTGGTGGAGGGTGTCCCTGGTGGATGGGGGGTGGGGGTGGTGGGAGACATGGGTGGGGGCCTGGTGGAGGGTGTCCCTGGTGGATGGGGGGTGGGGGTGGTGGGAGACATGGGTGGGGGCCTGGTGGAGGGTGTCCCTGGTGGATGGGGGGTGGGGGTGGTGGGAGACATGGGTGGGGGCCTGGTGGAGGGTGTCCCTGGTGGATGGGGGGTGGGGGTGGTGGGAGACATGGGTGGGGGCCTGGTGGAGGGTGTCCCTGGTGGATGGGGGGTGGGGGTGGTGGGAGACATGGGTGGGGGCCTGGTGGAGGGTGTCCCTGGGGGGTGGGGGGTGGGGGTGGTGGGAGACATGGGTGGGGGCCTGGTGGAGGGTGTCCCTGGTGGATGGGGGGTGGGGGTGGTGGGAGACATGGGTTGGACATGGGTGGGGGCCTGCTGGCAGGTTCCCCACAGTGCTGGGGGTGGGGGTGGTGGGAGACATGGGTGGGGGCCTGGTGGAGGGTGTCCCTGGTGGATGGGGGGTGGGGGTGGTGGGAGACATGGGTGGGGGCCTGGTGGAGGGTGTCCCTGGTGGATGGGGGGTGGGGGTGGTGGGAGACATGAGCAGGTGTGCAGGGTAGTTCCCTGTGGTGTGTGCTGCCTGCAGGGGCCGTGGAGGGTGTACAGGTAATGCCTGGGAGCACACAGCCAATTCGCGTGTGGAACTTCCCGCGCACCCCTGAAATCCACGTACCCGGCCATATCGCGTGTGGAACTTCCCGCGCACCCCTGAAATCCACGTACCCGGCCATATCGCGTGTGCAACTTCCCGCGCACCCCTGCAATCCACGTACCCTGACTAATCGCGTGTGGAACTTCCCGCGCACCCCTGAAATCCACGTAGCCGGCCATATCGCGTGTGGAACTTCCCGCGCACCCCTGAAATCCACGTACCCTGCCATATCGCGTGTGGAACTTCCCGCGCACCCCTGAAATCCACGTAGCCGGCCATATCGCGTGTGGAACTTCCCGCGCACCCCTGAAATCCACGTAGCCGGCCATATCGCGTGTGGAACTTCCCGCGCACCCCTGCAATCCACGTACCCTGACTAATCGCGTGTGGAACTTCCCGCGCACCCCTGAAATCCACGTACCCGGACATATCGCGTGTGGAACTTCCCGCGCACCCCTGCAATCCACGTACCCTGACTAATCGCGTGTGGAACTTCCCGCGCACCCCTGAAATCCACGTACCCGGCCATATCGCGTGTGGAACTTCCCGCGCACCCCTGCAATCCACGTACCCTGACTAATCGCGTGTGGAACTTCCCGCGCACCCCTGAAATCCACATACCCGGCCATATCGCGTGTGGAACTTCCCGCGCACCCCTGCAATCCACGTACCCTGACTAATCGCGTGTGGAACTTCCCGCGCACCCCTGAAATCCACGTACCCGGACATATCGCGTGTGCAACTTCCCGCGCACCCCTGCAATCCACGTACCCTGACTAATCGCATGTGGAACTTCCCGCGCACCCCTGAAATCCACGTACCCGGCCATATCGCGTGTGCAACTTCCCGCGCACCCCGGTATACACGCACACGTTTATTTTTTCTCTCAGCGCGTGTCTGTGTTTGTGGGTACCCCTTTGTACGTCATTTGTCCTGGAGGGCCACAGTATTGGACATTGATCATGTCTGTATATAGGTGCTATTTGTTGGCGCACCTTTTAGCGCACATTTCTTGCAGGCGCAGAGACGCTACCGCCTGCTTTCTTGTGGCGGTCGTGTTTGTGCCTGTTTGTGCCTGTGCGCTGCTTTGAGCGTGCGCTTTTTTGCCCTATTCTATTCCATGAATACGTGTTGTATGCGAGCGTGTGGGCGTTTCGCGCACTTGCCTCCTAAACTTTCCCCGTGCCGCCCACATTCTTCCCCATTCCGAGTGTTGTGCCCCATTTTATTCCCCATTCCGGGTGTCCCGCCCTGTGTTCCGCCTACTTTAGAGCTGTGCGCTGCGCTCGGAGTGATAGCGCAGTGGCCGTGGCGCACGACGTTGGTTGACCTGTGCGCCGGCCTGCGCCGCGCGCTTTTTCAGCGCACGTCCTCTGCTTTTCTTGCGCACGGATTTCCATGAATCGACGTGCGCTGGTTTCCCTGCGCTTTTCGCTAATTTTCGGCGCAGCGCACGTATTGGCCCCTCTGCGCCGGGATTTTCGGCGCACATTTATTCCATGAATCGGCCTGTATATATATAATGTTAATTCCTTTCCATCTGAGCGATGGGCCATTTCTGACTCCTGCGAAGGCTGGTCATCATATTGCAAGTTATTTTTGGCTCAGTCTCATCTCTTTGAGTGATTCAAGTCTTTAAAAGTGGGAAGTGTTTCCTCTTGGAAAGGCCTGGCTGATTAAAAGATCAGATTATGTGAGAGGAGACCTCTATGGACCATTTCCAAGAGCAAATTAATTATATTGCTACACTCCCTATCCCATGCTCGGAGACAGATGGAAGCTTTACATGGGGAGAATTTGTTTTGCTTGCCAACCTGAATCCTCAGAACCAACTCCAGCAAAAGGCATAAGGTTTTATGGTGAGCTTCAAACACAGTGTTCACACTTTTCTCATGGGAGAGCAGGCCATACACATTTTTCTTGTTTTGTTGCTGTAGCTGGGGGGAGCAATGCCATTTCGCTGTACCGGCCATGCTGTCGGCTTTATTCACAAATACAGCTCTAACATTCATTTTCATTTTCACTTGATTTTGCATTTCAACAAAACAGGGCAACATTATATATTTCTTTGCAATCATACCCTTTTACATTTTGGAGTATCTGTAGGTCTTATAATGCTGATTCTTAATTGTGCAAGGAAACAAAAAACAAAAACCAGAGAACACTTGATTGCTACACTGCAATTACATGCTTTGCTTTTCACTCGCAAATTAAACTGTTTTACCATTTCAATAAAAGTTGCTGGATACTTTCATGTAAATGATAATATTCCTTTTTGTGCCTTGTCATAATGTTGAGCATATACTTTTGTTGTAGATGGACTGCTAACATTCTACATTTCTTTACATATGTTGTTTCCTGCACATGCTGCATCTCACACATTTGTTTTTGAACTGGTGCTTTTCTTTCTTCGCATACCATCCTCTTGTACATATTTCCCTACAATACACTCCAAAGAAACATGAGTTTCAAAGTTAAAGACTAATCAGGAAATTTGTTTCACACTCAAGGATGCTGGGTAGGACTGATGTGTGTAATCCCACTCTACCCACATTGTATGGTGCACAAGGAAATACTGACTGGCGAGGGAAAATGCTATTGCTCTGTTAGACAAAATGTGTGCCATAATAAGAGCTGTGAACATATTCTTCATTGCTGTTTTTCTCCTGCGTCTTTTACTCATAAGCACTTCTGATCTTTAATAGCCTTCTAAAAATATATCCAAATCCTCAAGTGCACTTCTTGTTATAAAGGATTCCTCATTCACACACTCCCTTTCATTCATGGAAATTCCATATCCTTGTGTTGGAGGCTCAATCAAGCTCATGTGCAATGTCTTTTTTATAACATCTTAAAATATTAGGTCAACGGTTTAGCATATTATAGAAGGCACCCTTTCTTTCTCCGAATTATACATGCCTTCTTTCAATGAGTGCCCTTGTTCGTAGTAGAAAGGGATCAGGAACCAAAGATATTCCTAAAGGAAAGACATACCAATTTTCTTTTTAAAAAAAGCGAAGGGCAATTTCCTACAGGGTAAAATGAAGCAGTGGTGTCAATGGTTGTATTCTATTGCCTTTGATTTCTGGCCCTGTCCTATACTGAAGCTCTTCATTCTAATGTTTTCCAGCCAAACACCAGTTGTGCAGACCTCAGCATTCATAGTAGTTAATCTGGAGTGGGTTTCTTTGTGTGTGGGGTGTACATAGGTTGCTGGGTCTGTGTTTGTGCAAGGGTTAGGGTTCGAGACTGCACCAATTGGCTGCACAGATGTCTTGAAATCCAAATCCCACCATCCTGAGCCAGCATAGGCAATGAGACAGTGTGAGTCATATGACAATGAATCTGGAGAGTCAAAGGATACAGACCTCTGGGTAAGGGTATGAAAGTGTCTATGCCACACAACGTTACTGTTTTTGTGTGTTCCTAATCTTGTAATAATGTCAATGTCATACTGGGCTCATTCCTAGTTTGCACATTCATCAACCTCCCAGTACCCATTCTAATATCTCTAGGATATGCTACTTTGTAGATCTGTAATGCTGGGATATATTATTATTTTTTGGTTTGGTACATTTAGCATATTTTGCTATTTAGTGGTGCTATTCTAACCTATATACGTTCGATACTGTTTCTTTCCAGTTTTAACGCGCCTGACTCCACTCTTTAAGCGAGACTTGCCCTGATGAAGGAGCTTGATACTCCGAAATGCATTGGCACTTGAAGTCTACTAGTATAAAGCAACATGTCAGCTGCGCCCTCACTAAGATTTGATTAGTGATCATTTTTTTGATAAAAGAATATACATTACATTAACAAAGACTTGGAACTTATTATTTTTTCTATGACCAATTTTGAAATTAAGAAGAATCAAACTAATGTTTTTTGGAACTGTTTGTTCTAATATAATTACCCAGTTTGGGTACAAACGGAGAGCGGTTGTGTGACTAGGTTTCTCATCTAGTCTATTGCCTCAGCTATTCTAACCTATGCCATCCTTGTTGTGTACTAAACTACTTTGAAATCATAATCGTTCTTATGTGTGTTATTCTACATGATGTTTTATTTTTCCACACCATAGCCCACATTACAAGTCAGGCGTTAAGGGTTTAACGGCGCCGTCGGCGCCGTTAAACCCTTAACGCCTGATTCACACTTTAACGCCTGCTTTTTGCAGGCGTTAAAGTCCAAGGCGCTAAGCGACCTTGGTGCTAATTACGGCACCGTAATTTACGGTGCCGTAATTATCGCCTTCCCCATCCCCATTATGCCCTATGGGGCAATAATGGGAATGGGGAAGGGCAAATGGTGAATGGGGAATTACCGCCCTACTCACCTTGGAATGGAGCGGTAATTCCGCCATCCACCATGGCGGAATCCGGCATGGACCATGGTGCTAATAGCACTATGGTCCACTGCCTGACTTGTAATGAGGGCCCATGTCATGTTATGCTGCTGGGACACATTATCCAATGTTAATCAGTTAGAATCTAGTAGTTATGGTAGTACAAGTTAATGGTGGTAGCACTAGCAGTGTGTAGTAATGAGTCAAGAAGAGGGTAGCCATACAGGCAAGGTAGGGGTAGTGGTGGCAATAGAGTGTTGTAGTAAAAATAGTAGTAGTGGAGAAGTAGTAGCAGCAGCAGAGAGGTTGTCAAAGTGGTAGTAGTTGAAGAGGAAGTAGTAGTAGTGAGAAGCGGTAATGGAGTAAATATAGTTGTCGAAGTGGTAGAATTAGCAGTGAAAATGTAGTATTGTCATGGAGGTGAAGTAGTAGAAAGGAGGGGTTAGTACGGCAATAGTTAGAGGGTATTAGTAGTGAGAGAATAGAAACAGGAGGTGTGAGAGGAGGCAGGAAGGTAACATCAAAGGGTATGATGGAGGAGAGCAAGATCGGAGGAATAGTAGTGGGGTGGGCAGAAGAAGATTTTGGGTTCGCAGCATAGAAGAGGGCAGGTAAGACTGTGCATGCGTGCCAAGGAAGTGAAACCACGTGAAAGAAGTCACCAATGCCCAAACTCCCATAGAACAATAAGCAGGCCGAATAGAGGGAAAGCTAGAAGGTGTTAGTTTGCCGAATAGAGGGAAAGCTAGAAGAGTTAGTTTGCCAACCTTTATGGAGACCATCGTAGCCCAAGTCAGATGAACGGACAGTAGGGGTCACCTGTCCATATAATTAATATCCGCTAAGGATGCCTGAGCTAGGGAGGAAGGCAATGTCGGGGAGGTCGAGAGAGATGGAAAGCCCCAGCATCGATGTTGCTAAAGACCATTGTGGACCCTAAAGATATCCAACAAGAACCTACAGCCAAGCTGCCTATATTGAGAACATAAATACCCTTGGACTGACAAGTCAGAGTAGAAAGGTTATTTTTCCTGAGACACGTCCCAGTACTTAGTGCAAAAAATGTATACAATGAAATTCCACATACATGTAATCTTCATCCATGTATTGTCATAGGCTTCCTTTGATCACAAATACAACTCTGATCCACCTACATTAAAATTGAAAAGACACTGCTGCACAATTTTGGATGCAATTCAGAAAAAAAGGCTTCCACAAGGAACTCTGTCAAATGCTCCAGAATGATTTAATGGACACGTAATTCCACGCTGTTGTATGCAAGGAAAATGTACCAAGCTTG